>NC_082684.1:116193881-117531879 GCF_949987515.2 Delphinus delphis | reverse complement strand
ACACCATCTCAGCATTTATTCTTTGTAGATTTTTTGATGATGGCCATTCTGACTGGTGTGAGGTTGATAGCTCATTGTAGTTTTGATTTGCATTTCTCTAATGATTAGTGATGTTGAGCATTCTTTCATGTGTTTGTTGGCAATCTGTATATCTTCTTAGGAGAAATATCTATTTAGGTCTTTGGCCCATTTTTGGATTGGGTTTTGGTTTTTTGATATTGAGCTGCATGAACTGCTTGTATATTTTGGAGATTAATCCTTAGTCAGTTGCTTCATTTGCAAATATTTTATCCCATTCTGAGGGTTGTCTTTTTGCCTAGTTTATGGTTTTCTTTGCTGTGCAAAAGCTGTTAAGTTTCATTAGGTCCCATTTGTTATGTTTGTTTTTATTTTCAGTACTCTAGGAGGTGGGTCAAAAAAGATATTGCTGTGGTTTATGTCAATGAGTGTTTTTCCTATGTTTTCCTCTAAGAGTTTTATAGTGTGTGGCCTTACGTTGAGGTCTTTAATCCATTTTGAGTTTATTTTTGTGTATGGTGTTAGGGAGTGTCCTAATTTCATTCTTTTACATGTAGCTGTCCTGTTTTCCCAGCACCACTTATTGAAGAGACTGTCTTTTCTTCACTGTATATTCTTGCCTCCTTTGTCATAGATTAGGTAACCATAGGTGAGTGGGTTTATCTCTGGGCTTTCTATCCTGTTCCATTGATCTAGATTTCTGTTTTTGTGCCAGTACCATACTGTCTTGATTACTGTAGCTTTGTAGTATAGTTTGAAGTTGGGGATCCTGATTCCTCCAGCTCTGTTTTTTTTTCTCAAGGTTGCTTTGGCTATTTGGGGTCTTTTGTGTTTCTATACAAATTGTGAATTTTTTTGTTCTAGTTCTGTGAAAAATGCCATTGGTAGTTTGATAGGGATTGTATTGAATCTGTATATGGCTTTAGGTAGTAGAGTCATTTTCACAGTGTTGATTCTTCCAGTCCGAGAACATGGTATATTTCTCCATTTGTTTATGTCATCTTTGGTTTTTTTCATCAGTGTTTTATAGTTTTCTGAGTACAAGTCTTTTTCCTCCTTAGGTAGGTTTATTCCTAGGTATTTTATTCTTTTTGATGCCTTGGTAAATGGTATTGTTTCCTTAATTTCACTTTCTGATTTTTCATTGTTAGTGCATAGGAATGCAAAGGATTTCTCTCATTAATTTTGTATCCTGCAACCTTACCAAATTCACTGATTAGTTCTAATAGTTTTCTAGTGGCATCTATAGGATTTTCTACATATAGTATCATGTTATCTACAAACAATGACAGTTTTACTTCTTCTTTTCCAGTTTGTATTCTTTTTATTTATTTTTCTTCTCTGATTGCCATGGCTAGGACTTCCAAAACTATGTTGAATAAGAGTGGCGAGAGTGGACATCCTTGTCTTGTTCCTGATCTTAGTGGAGATGCCTTCAGTTTTTCACCATTAAGTATGATGTTTCCTGTGGGTTTGTCATACATGGCCTTTATTATGTTGAGGTAGTTTCCCTCTATGCCCATTTCCTGGAGAGTTTTTAGCATAAATGGGTGTTGGATTTTGTCAAAAGCTTTTACTGCATCTATTGAGATGATCATATGGTTTTTATTCCTTAATTTGTTAACATGGTGCATCATTTATTTATTTGCATATATTGAAGAATCCTTGCATTCCTGGGATGAATCTCACTTGATCATGGTGTATGATCCTTTTAATGTGTTGTTAGATTCTGTATGCTAGTATTTTGTTCAGGATTTTTGCATCGATGTTCATCAGTGATGTTGGTCTGTGATATTTTTGTCTGGTTTTGGTATCAGGGTGATGGTCACTTCGTAGAATGAATTTGGGTGTGTTCCTCCCTCTGCAATTTTTTGGAAGAGTTTGAGAAGCATAGGTGTTAGCTCTTCTCTAAATGTTTGATAGAATTCACCTGTGACGCCATCTTGTCCTGGACTTTTGTTTGTTGGAAGATTTTTAATTACAGTTTCAACTTTATTACTTGTGATTGGTCTGTATATATTTTCTAATTCTTCTTGGTTCAGTCTTTGAAAATTGTACCTTTTGAAGAATTTGTCCATGTCTTCCTGGTTATCCATTTTATTGGCATCTGGTTGTTTGTAGTAATCACTTGTAATCCTTTGTATTTCTGCCCTGTCAGTTGTGATTTCTCCTGTTTTATTTCTAATTTTATTGATTTGCACCCTCTCCCTTTTTTTTCTTGATGAGTCTGACTAATGGTTTATCAATTTTGTTTATCTTCTCAAAGAACCAACTTTTAGTTTTATTGATCTTTGCTGTTGTTTTCTTCATTTCTATTTCATTCCTTTCTGCTCTGATCTTTATGATTTCTTTCCTTCTACTGACTTTGGGTTTTCTTTGTTCTTCCTTATCTAGTTGCTTTAGGTGTAAGTTTAGATTTTTTATTTGAGTTTTTCTTGTTTCTTGAGGTGAGATTGAATTGCTATAAACTTCCTTCTTAGAACTGCTTTTGCTGTGTCCCATAGGTTTTGGGTCATCATGTTTTCATTGTCACTTGTTTCTATGTATTTTTAAATTTCTTCTTTGATTTCTTCAGTGATCTCTTGGTTATTTAGTAGTGCACTGTTTAGGTTCCACATATTTGTGTTTTTTACAGTTTTCTTCCTGTAAATGATTTCCAATCTCATAGCATTGTGGTCAGAAAAGATGCTTGATACGATTTCAATTTTCTTAAATTTTCTGAGGCTTTATTTGTGACCCAAATGTGTCCCTGGAGAATGTTCCATTTGCACTTGAGAAGAAAGTATATTTTGCCACTTTTGGGTGGAATGTTCTATAAGTATCAACCAGATCTATCCGGTCTATTGTGTCATTTAAAGCTTGTGTTTCCTTATCTGTTTTCTGTTTGGATGATCTGTCCATTGATGTAAGTGGGGTGTTAAAGTCCTCTACTATTATTGTGTTAATGTCAATTTCTCCTTTCATCATTGTTATCATTTGCCTTGTGTATTGATGTGCTCCTATGTTGGGTGCATAAACATTTATAATTGTTATGTCTTCCTCTTGGATTGATCCTTTGATCATTATGTAGTACCCTTCCTTATCTCTTGTAGCAGTCTTTATTTTAAAATCTATTTTATCTGATATGAGTATTGCTACTCCATCTTTCCTTTGATTTCTATTTGCATGGAATATCTTTTTCCATCCTTACACTTTCAGTCTGTATGTGTCCCTAGGTCTGAAGTGGGTCTCTTGTAGACAACATATATATGTATATATATGGGTCTTGTTTTTGTATCCATTCATCCAGACTGTGTCTTTTGGTTGGAGCATTTATTCCATTCACATTTAAGGTAATTATCGACATGTATGTTCCTATTACCATTTTCTTAATTGTTTTGTGTTTGTTTTGTAGGTCTTTTCCTTCTCTTGTGTTTCCAACTAAAAGAAGTTCCTTTAGCATTTGTTTTAAAGCTGGTTTGGTGGTGCTGAATTCTCTTGGCTTTTGCTTGTCAGTAAAGAGTTTGATTTCGCCATTGAATCTTAATGCAATCCTTGCTGGATAGAGTAATCTTGGTTGTATGTTTTTCTCTTTCATCACTTTAAGCATATCCTGCTACTCCCTTCTGGCCTGCAGAGCTTCTGCTGAATAATCAGCTGATAACCTTATGGAAATTCTCTTGTATATTATTTTTTGCTTTTCCCTTGCTGCTTTTAATATTTTTTTCTTTGAATTTAGGTTTTGTTAGTTCAATTAATATGTGTCTTGGTGTGTTTATCCTAGGGTTTATCCTGTATGGGATCCTGTGTTTCCTGGACATGGGTGGTTATTTCCTTTCCCATGTTAGGCAAGTTTCTGACTATAATCCATTCGAATATTTTCTCAGACCCTTTCTTTATCCCTTCTGCTGGGCTCCCTATAATTCAAATGTTGGTGTGCTTAGTGTTGTCTCACTGGTCTCTGAGTTTGTTTTCAATTCTTTTCATTCCATTTTCTTTATTCTGCTCCTTGGTAGTTATTTTCACCATTCTGTCTTCCCACTCACTTATTCATTCTTCTGCCTCAGTTATTCTGTTATTGATTCCTTCTAGTGTATTTTTCATTCCTGTTATTGATTGTGTTGTTCATTTCTGTTCTTTAGTTCTTCTAGATCTCTGTAAACATTTCTTGTATTTTCTTGGTCCATGCCGCCATTCTATTTCTGACATTCTGGATTACTCTGAATTCTTTTTCAGGTAGGTTGCATATTTCCTCTTCATTTATTTGGTCTTGTAGGTTTTTACCTTTCTCCTTCATCTGTAATGTATTTTTTTATCATCTTATTATTATTATTATTTTTGATGAATGGGATTGTCTTCCTGTCTTACTGGTTGTTTGGCCTGAGGCTTCCAGCACTGGAGTTTGTAGGCTGTTAGGTAGAGACAGGTCTTGGTGCCGAGATGAGGACCTCCGGGAGACTTCACTCCAGTGAATATTCCCTGGGGTCTGTGATTCTCTGACAGTCTGGTGGTTCAGACTCAGAACTCCCACCACAAGAGCTCAGGCCCAACCCCCAGTTCATTAACCAAGATCCCACATGCTGCATGGGAGCTTTTATTTATTTATTGATCTTTATTTAGTCTTAATTAATTTATTTATTTAGTCTTTTATTTATTTATTTTTTAATTAATTAATTATTTTGGCTGTTCTGGGTCTTCGTTGCTGTGCATGGTTTTTCTCTAGTTGTGGCGAGCAGGGGCTACTTTTCGTTGCGTTGCAGTGTGTGGGCTTTTCATTGTGGTGGTTTCTCTTGTTGTGGGGCATGGGCTCTAATTGTGTGGGCTTCAGTAGTTGCAGCAAGTGGGCTCAGTAGTTGTGGCACACAGGCCCTAGAGCATGTGGGCTTCAGTAGTTGCGGTGCGTGGACTTAGTAGTTGAGGTGCATGGACTCTAGAGCACAGACTCAGTAGTTGTGGTTCATGGGCTTAACTGCTCCATGGCATGTGGGATCTTCCTGGACCAGGGATTGAACCCATGTTCCTGCATTGGCAGGCAGATTCTTAACCATTGCACCACCAGGGAAGTCCCTCATCTTTTATTTGTACTGTGATACTGAATACAATCACATCCAATTAATCGATTGTTTATGTACACCACATGTTGTTGAGAAATCTAGAAATCATCAAAACAGCCATGAAGCAGGTAGACAATGGAAATTGGAGAATCTAAGACTTGACAATTATTGGATATATTGTGATTGGACAGTTTGTCAAAATAAGCATTTATTCAGTTGTTATTTCACATCATTCAAAAAGTTTTCTGGTAAAGTTGTGACATTTTTCTACATGCCTTATAGTTGGCTTATTTGTTTATTTATTCTTATAGTAAAATGTTGTTCTTTTTGTAATACAGCTCGCAAGTAGATTACGCTGGTTTATAAAGATGCTGTTGATTTTCTGTACATTTCTTGAGCCCAGAAACTGTGTGTTTCTACTGTTATTTTTTTTCTCTTTTTTTCATTCTACTGGTTTGTTTGTGGATTCTGTTTGATTTATTATGTAGATCATATGAAAACTTTTTTGGGGAAGGGCTGGATGGCAAATATTTTTGTCTTTGAGGGTTATTGCCATTAATTAACTCTGTCATTGCAGGATAAAAGCAGCCATGGACAATATAAAGAAATGGGAGTGGCTGGATTTGGATCACAATAGGCTTGATCTGGCCTATGGGTCTTATTTTACAGACACGTAATACAGATAGACTTTTAGGGCATTTTTGTTCTTAAAGCCATACCGTAGGCCTTATGTTTCTTTTTCTTATCATATTTCATGGGCTCAGATTTCTATATTATAGTACTATTCAGTGATGCCAATGGTGGTAATTCTTGCCTTTTCCCTGAATTTACTGGGATTCACTATGACGTTTGTTGTTAAGATGATTTCATCTTTGAATTAAGAAAATTTCTTTCTATTCCTACCTTGCCAAAAGCTTTTTTTTTTAAATATAAGGTTTTTACTTTCAATCCTGAACATATAAAATTTAATATTTCTATGTGAGGAAAAAAATAAAATAAAAATTTAAAAAACAGCAAAAATATGGATTACTAGCAGCATTGGCTCCTATAATAACCATCTATAAAATAACACCTGAAAGACTCAATGTCTATTCTAAGGACTGCTGGATTGTTAATGAGTAATTCATGACAATTTGCTACTTAAATGGAATGAATGTACGTTATTACATTAAGTGTGTTAAACCATAAAGAGAATAGATAAGCAAGAGTTAAAAGTAGTAGGAAGAAATAATGTAATAAGTCAATCAAATTACCATGAGCTTAAAATAAGTACCTTTTATACCTTTTGTTCCATCAGACAAAAGTCACTGTTTACCTATTTAAAGTGACTTAGACCAATTTGCATTTTTCTCCTTTTAATACATTAACAAAATTTTTTAACATCATTTTTGGAGTATAATTGCTTTACAATGGTGTGTTAGTTTCCGCATTATAACAAAGTGAATCAGCTATACGTATACATATATCCCCATATCTCCTCCCTCTTGCATCTCCTTCCCACGTTCCTTATCCCATCTCTCTAGATGGACACAAAGCTCCCTGTGCAATGCGGCTGCTTCCCACTAGCTACCTATTTTACCTTTGGTAATATACATAAGTTCATGCCACTCTCTCACTTTGTCCCAGCTTACCATTCCCCTTCCCCATGTCCTCAAGTCCATACTCTACGTCTGCGTCTTTATTCCTGTCCTGCACCTAGGTTCTTCAAAACCTTTTTTTTTTTAGATTCCATATATATGTGTTAGCATACAGTATTTGTTTTTCTCTTTCTGACTTACTTCACTCTGTATGACAGACTCTAGGTCCATCCACCTCACTACAAATAACTCAATTTCATTTCTTTTTTTGGCTGAGTAATATTCCATTGTATATATGTGCCACATCTTCTTTATCCATTCATCTATCAATGGACACTTAGGTTGCTTCCATGTCCTGGCTATTGTAAATAGGGCTGCAATGAACATTGTGGTATGACTTTTTTTTTTTTTTTTTTTTGCGGTATACGGGCCTCTCACTGTTATGGCCTCTCCCGTTGTGGAGCACAGGCTCTGGACACGCAGGCTCAGTGGTCATGGCTCATGGGCTCAGCCGCTCTGTGGAATGTGAGACCTTCCCGGACCGGGGCACGAACCCGTGTCCCCTGCATTGACAGATGGACTCTCAACCACTGCGCCACCAGGGAAGCCCTGGTGTGTAGCTTTGACTTGCATTTCTCTGGTGATTAGTGATGTTGAGCATTCTTTCATGAGTTTGTTGGCAATCTGTATCTTATTTGGAGAAATGTCTATTTAGGTCATCTGCCCATTTTTGGATTGGGTCGTTTGTTTTTTGATATTGAGCTGCATGAGCTGCTTGTAAATATTGAGATTAATCCTTTGACAGTTGCTTCATTTGCAAATATTTTCTCGCATGCTGAGGTTGTCTTTTTGTCTTGTTTATGGTTTCCTTTGCTGTGACAAAGCTTTTAAGTTTCCTTAGGTCCCATTTGTTTATTTTTGGTTTTATTTCCATTACTCTAGGAAGTGGGTCAAAAAGGATCTTGCTGTGATTTATGTCATAGAGTGTTCTGCCTATGTTTTCCTCTAAGAGTTTTATAGTATCTGGCCTTACATTTAGGTCTTTAACCCATTTTGAGTTTATTTTTGTGTATGGTGTTAGGGAATGTCCTAAGTTCATTCTTTTACATGTAGCTGTCAGGTTTTCCCAGCACCACTTATTGAAGAGGCTGTCTTTTCTCCATTGTATATTCTTGCCTCCTTTATCAAAAATAAGGTGACCATATGTGCATGGGTTTATCTCTGGGCTTTCTATCCTGTTCCATTGATCTATATTTCTGTTTTTGTGCCAGTACCATACTGTCTTGATTACTGTAGCTTTGTAGTATAGTCTGAAGTCAGGGAGTCTGATTCTTCCAGCTCCGTTTCCCTTTCTCAAGATTGCTTTGGCTATTCGGGGTCTTTAGTGTTTCCATACAGATTGTGAAATTTTTTGTTCTAGTTCTGAGAAAAATGGCATTGGTAGTTTGATAGGGATCGCATTGAATCTGTATATGGCTTTGGGTAGTGTAGTCATTTTCACAATGTTGATTCTTCCAATCCAAGAACATGGTATATCTCTCCATCTGTTTGTATCATCTTTAATTTCTCTCATCAGTGTCTTATAGTTTTCTGCATACAGGTCTTTTGTCTCCTTAGGTAGGTTTATTCCTAGGTATTTTATTCTTTTGGCTGCAATGGTAAATGGGAGTGTTTCCTTAATTTCTATTTCAGATATTTCATCATTAGTGTATAGGAATGCAAGAGATTTCTGTGCATTAATTTTGTATCGTTCTACTTTACCAAATTCATTGATTAGCTCTAGTAGTTTTCTGGTAGCATCTTTAGGATTCTCTATGCATAGTATCATGTCGTCTGCAAACAGTGACAATTTACTTCTTCTTTCCTGACTTGGATTCCTTTTATTTCTTTTTTCTTCTCTGATTGCTGTCCTGAAAACTTCCAAAACTATGTTGAATAATAGTGGTGAGAGTGGGCAACCTTGTCTTCTTCCTGATCTTAATGGAAATGTTTTCAGTTTTTCACCATTGAGAATGATGTTGGCTGTGGGTTTGCCATATATGGTCTTTATTATGTTGAGATAAGTTCCCTCTATGCCTACTTTCTGGAGGGTTTTTATCATAAATAGGTGTTGAATTTTGTCAAAAGCTTATCCTTCATCTATTGAGATGATCATATGGTTTTTCTCTTTCAGTTTTTTAATATGGTTTATCACATTGATTGATTTGCATATATTGAAGAATCCTTGCATTCCTGGGGTAAACCCCACTTGATCATGGTGTATGATCCTTTTAATGTGCTGTTGGATTCCGTTTGCTAGTATTTTGTTGAGGATTTTTGCATCTATGTTCATCAGTGATATTGGCCATAGTTTTATTTATTTTTTTAGGACTGTGTTACGTCTTCGCTTTTGCATGCAGTCCCTCTCTAGTTGCGGAGATTGGGCTACTCTTTGTTGCACCTCGTGGACTTCTCATTGTGGTGGCTTCTCCTGTTGTGGAGCACAGCCTCTAGGTGCGCAGGCTTCAATAGTTGTGGCTCACGGGATCCAGGGTCCAGGCTCATTAGTTGTGGCACACAGGCCCAGTTGCCACAGCATATGGGATCTTCCTGGACCAGTGCTCGAGCCCATGTCCCCTGCATTGTCAGGCAGATTCCTAACCACTGTTCTACCAGGGAAGTCCCTGTAGTTTCCTTTCTTTGTGACATCTTTGTCTGGTTTTGGTATCAGGGTGATGGTTGTCTCGAAGAATGAATTTGAGAGTGTTCCTCCCTCTGCTATATTTTGGATGAGTTTGAGAAGTTAGATGTTAGCTCTTCTCTAAATGTTATATTTGATAAAATTTGCCTGTGAGTCATATGGTCCTTGGTTTTTGTTTGTTGGAAGATTTTTAATCACAGTCTCAATTTTAGTGCTTAGATTGGTCTGTTTATATTTTCTTTTTCTTCCTGGTTCAGTCTCAGAAGATTGTGCTTTTCTAAGATTTTGTCCATTTCTTCCAGGTTGTCCATTTTATTGGCATACAGTTGCATACAGTTGCTTGTAGTAGTCTCTCCTTCATATTTTTACAGTGTCAGTAGTTACTTCTCCGTTTTCATTTCTAATTCTATTGATTTGAGTCTTCTCCTGTTTTTTCTTGATGAGTCAGGCCAATGGTTTATCGATTTTATCTTCTCAAAGAACCAGCTTTTAGTTTTATTGATCTTTGCTATTGTTTCCTTCATTTCTTTTTTATTTATTTCTGATCTGATCTTTATGATTTCTTTCCTCCTGCTAACTTTGGGTTTTTTTTTTTTTGTTGTTGTTCTTCTTCTTTCTCTAATTACTTTAGGTCTAAGGTTAGGTTGTTTATTTGAGATGTTGCTTGATTCTTGAGGTAGGATTGTATTGCTATAAACTTCCATCTTAGAATTGCTTTTGCTGCACCCTACAGGTTTTGTGTCATCGTGTTTTCATTGTCATTTGTCTGTTATGAGAATTGCTACTCCAGCTTTCTTTTGATTTCCATTTTCATGGAATATCTTTTTCCATCCCCTCACTTTGAGTCTGTATCTGTCACTAGGTCTGAACTGGGTCTCTTGTAGACAGCATATGTATGGGTCTTGTATATGTATCCATTCAACCAGTCTGTGTCTTCTGGTTGGAGCATTTAATCCATTTACATTTAAGGTAATTATCGATATGTATGTTCCTATTACCAATTTCATAATTGTTTTGGGTTTGTTTTGTAGGTCTTTTCCTTCCCTTGTGTTTCCTGCCTAGAGAAGTTCCTTTAACATTTGTTGTAAAGCTGGTTTTGTGGTGCTGAATTCTCACAGCTTTTACTTGTCTGTAAATGTTTTAATTTCTCCGTCGAATCTGAACAAGATCCTTGCTGGTTAGAGTAATCTTGATTGTAGGTTTTTCCCTTTCATCACTTTAAATATGTCCTACCACTCCCTTCTGGCTTGCAGAGTTTCTGCTGAAAGATTGGCTTTTAACCTTATGGGGATTCCCTTGTATGTTATTTGTTGCTTTTAATATTTTTTCTTTGTTTTTAGTTTTTGATAGTTTGATTAGTATATGTCTTGGCATGTTTCTCCTTGGATTTATCCTGTATGGGACTCTCTGTACTTCCTGGACTTGATTAACTATTTCCTTTCCCATATTAGGGAAATTTTCAACTATAATCTCTTCAAATATTTTCTCAGTCCCTTTCTTTTTCTCTTCTTCTCTGGAATTCCTATAATTCGAATGTTGGTGCGTTTAATGTTGTCCCAGAGGTCTCTGAGACTGTCCTCAATTCTTTCCATTCTTTTTTCTTTATTCTGCTTTGCAGTAATTATTTCCACTATTTTATCTTCCAGGTCACTTATCCATTCTTCTGCCTCAGTTATTCTGCTATTGATCCATTCTAAAGAATTTTAATTTCATTTATTGTGTTGTTCATCATTGTTTGTTTGCCCTTTAGTTTGTCTAGGTCCTTGTTAAACCTTTCTTGTATTTTCTTCATTCTATGTCTAAGATTTTGGATCATCTTTACTGTCATTATTCTGAATTATTTTTCAGGTAGACTGCCTATTTTGTGTTCATTTGTTTGGTCTGGTGGCTTTTTACCTTGCTCCTTCATCTGCTGTGTGTTTCTCTGTCTTCTCATTTTGCTTATCTTACTGTGTTTGGGGTCTCCTTTTCGCAAGCTACAGGTTAATAGTTTCCGTTGTTTTTGGTGTCTGCTCCCAGTGGCTAAGGTTGGTTCAGTGGGTTGTGAAGGCTTCCTAGTGGAGGGGACTAGTGTCTGTGTTCTGGTGCATGAGGCTGGATCTTGTCTTTCTGGTGGGCAGGTCCGCATCTGGTGGTGTGCTTTGGAGTGTCTGTGACCTTATTATGATTTTAGGCAGCCTCTCTGCTAATGGGTGGGGTTCTGTTCCTGTCCTGCTAGTTGTTTGGCATAGGGTGTCCAGCACTGTAGCTTGCTGGTCGTTGAGTGGAGCTGGGCCTTGGTGCTCAGATGGACATCTCTGAGAGATTTTTGCCCTTTGATATTACGTGGAGCTGAGAGGTCTCTGGTGCACCAATGTCCTGAACTCAGCTCTCCCCGCTCAGAGGCACAGGCCTGACTCCCAGCCAGAGAACTGAGACCCTGTCATCCACATGGATCAGAGTAAAAGGGAGAAAAAAAGAA
Organism: Delphinus delphis; assembly: GCF_949987515.2. Classification (NCBI taxonomy): domain Eukaryota; kingdom Metazoa; phylum Chordata; class Mammalia; order Artiodactyla; family Delphinidae; genus Delphinus; species Delphinus delphis. The sequence continues at coordinate 117,520,110 of NC_082684.1, read as the reverse complement.
AGAAAGAAAAAATAAAAGAAATTAAAGTTATTAAATTAAAAGATAAAAAATAGTTATTAAAAATTTTTAAAAGTGTATATAATATATATATTATATATATAATTAAAAAAAAGAAAGAAAGAAGAGAGCAACCAAACCAGAAAACAAATCCACCAATGATAACCAGCGCTAAAATCTATGCTAACAAACAAACAAAACAAACAAACAAACAAATGGACAGAGAGAACCTTAGGACAAACGGTAAAAGCAAAGCTATACAGACAAAATCACACACAGAAGCATACACATACACACTCACAAAACGAGAAAAAGGAAAAAAAAAATTATATATTGTTGCTTCCAAAGTCCACCACCTCAATTTGGGATGATTCGTTGTCTATTCAAGTATTCCACAGATGCAGGGTACATCAAGTTGACTGTGGACATTTAATCCGCTGCTCCTGAGGCTGCTGGGAGAGATTTACCTTTCTCTTCTTTGTCTGCACAGCTCCTGGGGTTCAGTTTTGGATTTGTCCCCGTCTCATGTGTAGGTTGCCTGAAGGTGTCTGTTCTTCACTCAGACTAGACGGGGTTAAAGTAGCAGCTGATTAGGGGGCTCTGGCTCACTCAGGCTGGGGGGAAAGAGGGGTATGGGATGTGGGGCGAGCCTGCGGCAGCAGAGGCTGACATGACATTGCACCAGCCTGAGATGTGCTGTGTGTTCTCCCAGGGAAGTTGTCCCTGGATCACAGGACCCTGGCAGTGGCGGCCTGCACAGGCTCCCAGGAGGAGAGGTGTGGATAGTGACCTGTGCTTGCACACAGCCTTCTTGGTGGTTTTAGCAGCAGCCTTAGCATTTCATGCCCATCTCTGGTGTCTGTGCTGATAGCTGTGGCTCATGCCCGTCTCTGGAGCTTATTTAGGCGGTGCTCTGAATCCCCTCTCCTCACACACCCCAAAACAATGGTCTCTTGCCTCTTAGGCAGGTCCAGTCTTTTTCCCTGACTCCCTCCTGGCTAGCTGTGGTGCACTAGCCTCCTTCAGGCTGTGTTCACGCAGCCAACCCCAGTCCTCTCCCTGGGATCTGAACTCCAAAGTCCGAACCACAGCTCCCAGCCCCCACCTGCCCTGGTGGGTGAGCAGACAAGCCTCTCAGGCTGGTGAGTGCTGGTTGGCACTGATCCTCTGTGTGGGAATCTCTCCACTTTGTCCTCTGCACCCCTGTTGCTGTGCTCTCCTCCGTGGCTCCAAAGCTTCCCCCTCACTACCCCCGTCTCTGCCAGTGAAGGGGCTTCCTAGTGTGTGGAAACTTTTCCTCCTTCACAGCTCCCTCCCAGTGGTGCATGCCCCATCCCTATTCTTTTGTCTCTGTTTTTTCTTTTTTCTTTTGCCCTACTCAGGTACGTGGGGAGTTTCTTGCCTTTTGGGAAGTCTGGGGTCTTCTGCCAGCTTTCAGTAGATGTTCTATAGGAGTTGTTCCACATGTAGATGTATTTCTGATGTAATTGTGGGGAGGAAGGTGATCTCCATGTCTTACTCTTCTGCCATCTTGAAGATCTCTCCCCAATACATTTGCCTAAAGCTTTTATATTAGATAAATGTTTGTATTTGAAAATTTTCTACATCTGTTGAGATAATCATATCATTTTGTTCTTTCCTCTTAGTGTTAATTTATTTTATAATTTTGAAATATCTTTGCCTTACTAATGTAAATTCAACTCATTCATGATATGTTATTTTTATATGCTATTGATTTGACACTATTTTTTTTTATTCTGGCATTAATGCTTATAAATGATTTGGGCTTTTAATTGTCTGTGGCATGGCCCTTGACTGTTCTCAACCTAGGGTTATAACAACATCAAAAAAATGAGTTGGAGAAGTTTCCCTATTTCATTTTTTCTGGAAAGTTTGTTAAAAAAAAAGAGAGAGAGAGAGATTTAGGCTTTGTGAGTTAAAATTTTCCCATGAAATTGGTTGGGGAGAGAGAGTTTTCAGACTGCTGATTCAAATTATGTGATGTTTGTGGGCTTATTCAAAATTTATTTGTTTTTGGGCTTCCCTGGTGGCGCAGTGGTTGAGATTCCGCCTGCTGATGCAGCGGACACGGGTTTGTGTCCCAGTCTGGGAAGATCCCACATGCCGTGGAGCGGCTGGGCCCATGAGCCATGGCCACTGAGCCTGCGCGTCCGGAGCCTGTGCTCCGCAACGGGAGAGGCCACAACAGTGAGAGGCCCATGTATTGCAAAAAAAAAAAAAAAAAAAAAAAAAAAGAAAAATTATTTGTTTTTGAGGTATTTTGATTAAAATATTTTTTGGAAAAATTTACATTTAATGTATATATTCAAATTTATTGACACAAAAATGTTTCTAGTATTAACTTATAACATCTATATTTATGTATAAGTTATCTATAACATTTCTTTTCCATTCCTAATTTTGATAATTCATGGCTTCTCTGTTTTTTCTTTAACAGTCTGGCTAGGGATTTATAAATAGTACTTATGTTTTCAAGGAACTAGATTTTGGTTTTGTTGTTCATCTCTCTCTCTATATATATATGTATATATATATAAGGTATGAATTTTTACTCTTATGCTTATTCCCTTTCCACTACTTTATTTGGATTTGTTTTCTTGACCCTTTTTCTGTGCACTTTAGTTGAATATTTGGTTCACATTTTTTAAATTTTTTGGATGATTTTTTAATTTTGCATTTCATATATTATCCAGTTGCACATTCTCACAGGATCAGCAATTACAACAGCCTCCTCGTCTCCCAAGTCTGAAAACGGCAACACAGCCACAGCTGCGGCCAAAGGCAATGCACTGATGTGCACACGAAACAAAAAATTGCACAATTTTTCCTTCATTTTTCTTAAACTAACAGCTGACGCTAAGGCTCACTGCTGGAGAAAGGAAACCCTTTTCTTCTTCATGCCTTAAACTAACATGTTAAACTTATCTGACAGGGCGGACAAGGTCTGTTCAATAATTAATTGCACACACACATGAAAAATCCTTCATGTTGCATAAATATTTTGTTACACAGGGTACAAAAATACTTTCACTTTTTGGTTGGTTTTGAAGTTTGGAAGTTGAAGTTTGGAAAGCATGAGGAACCATGGCAGGGGCGGGGAGTGCCGTGGAGAGGTTTATTTATTTTTAATTTTAGAAAAAGTTTATTAAGCCTTCAAAATTTCCTCAAAGTACACATTTAGCTGTAACTTACATATTTTGATACTTGCTATCACCTAGTTATAAATATTTTATGTCTTATAATTTAGGAGTGTGTTTTTTTAGTCTCCAGTGTGTGGTGATATTTTGGGAACTTTATTGTAAATTAAAAATTACATTGCAGATGATTTAATAATATTTTCATTATATCAAATTTGTGTTGAGACTTTCTATGTAGCCCTGTGTAAGATAAAAACATCTGTCCTACATTCCTTGGCGTGCTGGGGTGGTGCAGCATAAAGGATCAGTGAATTCACATATGGGTAGGTTCAGAGATGCTCCCGGGTGGATGTCGGCTTACCAAGGAAGCAAGCCTGTATTGTTCTTCAGTAATCTTAAGCTTTCTCATTTGTCAACCTATCAAACTTTATGATGCAGATTTTTGTAGTATAACGTCTTGCATTTTTACATTCTCCACCTTGGCATCAGGTATGTATTTTACTTAAGGACAATTTACAAATCAAAACAGAAACTTGCAATAAACTCCCTTTACAGTTGTGATTATAAGAAGCCTCAAATTCCCTTAGGCTTGATTGATAAAACATGCCATTTATCCTATGATGATGTTCAGCAAACTTTATGACAGAGGGAAACAGCTGGTGAAGTGGGTTCATTGAAAGGTGACGGTAACATAGCCATAAAAAACAAGAGGATAATGGTTTTAAAAGGGATAGTAGTTGTAACAACACCATTAACCTTTTGGTTCAAATTATTGACTGTGTGGTCTTTTTCAGAGGTCTAATCAAAGGTTTTCAGTAACTGCAATGCGGGAAAAAGAAGAAGCAATATAAAAATTGCCGTAATTATTTCCCTTCACATTATTTTTTTCCCTAACCCATTAAGAGATCAAGACCATTACTGGATTTGGACTTTTTTTGAGTTTATATAATTTGCTTTATAGTGGAGAGAATGTTAAAGAACTATACATATATCCATACAGTAGAACAGGATTCAAACACCTGGTTGTAAGAATACACAGCAATGCTGAGAGGGTATGGCATTTTTTAGGAAGCCTAAACATAGCACAGTGTTTTCTATTTTAGGTTTATAAATCCATTTGGAAGTTTGTATGCCACTTGGGCAATAGTTCAATTTAGTGGAAATTGGAATCAGTCTCCTTTTTGACTTTGTGATTTTAGAACTGATGGAGGTTGCATGCATGCAGGAAAGGTGAAGTTAATTGCAGAGCGAATGGAATGAATGAAACCCAGATAATGTAAACATTAATGGGGCTAATTTAGATGATAAACTATGATAACAGAATTTTTGTTGACGGAAAGGAGAATTATCGAGACTGGGGGCTCTTAAGCTGACATCCAGGATCAGGTTGATGTCCTCAGACTTTTGCGAACCTCTTGAAATATTCTGCACAATTATGTGGGAAGGTACCTTTTTGGAGGAGGCTTATAGTGTTCAGCAACTTCTCAAAGTTATGGGGGGTATGGGTCTGTGACCCCCATAAAGGTTAAGAACAAATAATCTAGATTTTTCTTTCCATATTTACCTTGTTACCTGATAACTGCTCCATTTTCTGCTTACATTTCTATAGCTAGAGTTTTGAGACGTGATGTTTCTCAATACCCTCCTCTCCCCCAAAAAGCTATTAAAATCTTCTTTGACCACCTTCTCAGAGACTTGAATGTATATGGAATTTACTTTTCAAACCAACCTTTGGGGTATATGGTCCACCAAGTAAGAGAGCACTTGTAAGTTCAAGAAGATGCAAGAAGATGAGATACTGAAGTCTGGCTCATCTTGGAATATCTGTGGCAAGGCTCCTATACACACATGAATTTCTCTACTTTATGTATGAAATATGAACCAAATATAGTTGCCCTATTGTTAAGGCCTTTGCTCATTTTTTTAATTAAATGCAAATGTTGCATTTAAATTCGTATTTGTTTTATATATGACTCCTATACAACTCTTACGTATCTCTATTTATATAAAAATTCCACTTTTGTGAACTGAGCTTAGGTCAGATGATTGTCAACTGCAGAATGTTATTGTTTCAACTTTAATATGTTTTGGGCTTTGTTGAGAACCTGGGGAAAGGTACAGAGTCTTTCCTCAGAGACATGCTCATTCCCACATTTGGGACATGTAGTCCAAGGATGTCCATAAATCCTTCAAAAAGTGTGGGTCCCAGAAGAAGTACTCTCAGTTGAGGCCCTGCTCATTTCTCATCTGGTTGCACAACCTCTGACTTTGGAAACTGCAGCCCCAATTCCACAGTGGTCTTTCTCAAAGGCCAATGTGGTTATTTTGCACACCTGCTGTAAAACCTTCCAGGGGCTCCCAGTGCTTACAGGCTAAAATCCATAAAGCCCAGCCTCATCCAGGTGCTGCATACTTGCTGGGATCGTCTTCTTGTCTACCCCCACCCCGCCCCCCCGCCCCATCTCACTCTGTATGCTCAAGTCATGTGCACACCCTGACTCTTTTGCCCTTATTATGCATATACCCTGCCCAGCTTTTACTGAACCAGCCATGCTGTTCTGGAGCCTGGTCCTGGCATTTGCTGCTCTCTGCTTGGCTAGCTACCACTTGAGTATGCTTTGTGATCACACATCCACCCTCTGAGACCCATCCATCTCTTCCTGTGTGAAGCCACACTGACACCTTCCCTGCCCACTCACACCTAGTATGGTGACTCTTGGCTCCTTTGTACCACTATGGGTCCTTGTAGTGGCCTCTATGAGCACAATGGAGTTTGTTTATTTGTTTGTAATCTTACTGTAGTTGGAAACTATTTTTTTATTTCTATCTGTAAACTATTTCCTAGTACCTAGTAGGCTTCCTTTCAGTCAGGTTTTTTTTTTTCTTTTTTTCTTTTTTGCAGTACGCGGGCCTCTCACTGCTGTGGCCTCTCCCATTGCGGAGCACAGGCTCCGGACGCGCAGGCTCAGCGGCCATGGCTCACGGACCTAGCCGCTCCGCGGCATGTGGGATCCTCCCACACCGGGGCACGAACCCATGTGCCCTGAATCGGCAGGCGGACTCTCAACCACTGCGCCACCAGGGAAGACCTCAGTCAGGTTTTTTGTTGAATTTTAGGTTTGTTGAATGAATGTTTCGTTTGGGCTTGGGTACCATGGGAAATTTATTAGCAGGAAAGTCTCAAAAACTTGAAGAGAGAATTATCAGTAGATAATATACAATCACTCTGTCGTCTTCCTATTTTGCTTTTGTTTTAGCACGTGGCACCAAAATATTTTAAAGAGCCAAGAAATTCTATCAAGAGAAAGTTTCTTTTCATTTTTTTGGAATAGTACTATTATGCAGGGGAGTGTAAAGAATATCTTGTTGAGGCTGAGAAACAAAATTCAGATTCTGTATCTGCCATTTATTATTAGGTGACTTCAGTGGAAGCCCATTATTCAACTTAAAACTTAACCTCGTCACCTCTAAATTAGGAATCATAAAAATACTTTTTATCTTGCAAGAAAGCTGTTAGGATGGAAATGGTACATGTATATTGTTTTGGGTAGTGTGCCATAGAAATGTTTGTATCATTAGTTATTATCATGCTGCTGGACTTGTAGAACCATTACCTTAATTTGAAAGTGAATGCCAAATGAGAGTGTTAGAACAAGGATATAAGAGAAGGCGTCTTCACCCCCACTCCCTCTTCCTGTGGGTACCCATTACAGGTGTCACCAATGGATAGCAGAGCTCTTTGTCACTGAGGCCACACTTTGTTTCAGACTCTCTCAAGCAGTCGTTAATCAGGGTTAACGATTAATCAAGCAGCCATCAATCAGGTTAAAGTATTAATCAGGGCTGCCTCAAGATAAAACCTATGCACTATTTTTAATGCTAGAGCCTGTAACCGGTGAAAGAAACATTGAGTAAGGAAGAATCTTGTTAATGATTAAAAGTCCGCAGGCACATGCACATTTCACCATCCACAGCAACTGTGCTGTTCCATTGTTTTCTTGCATAATGGTAGGATTTTGCCTGTGCACATGGTTCCTCAGAATAAAAACGAAATGTTCTGGTCTGTTCTTTGCAGCTGGATGTGGCTGTGGACGATAAGTTTTGGTCGGTGGGATGGGAGCTGCAGTGTGGTGTGGCAGTTTCTGGGAACCATTTTTGGAGGCAGTTGGTGCCAGCTTTTTCTTCCTCTTTCTCTTGATCTCTTCCTGCATCCTGCTGCCTGGACCGTGAGGAAGGATGACAAAACAACAAGCTGGAGGAGCTTATGTCCTTGAGGACATTACTTAGCAGGGCCTCTGTACCAGCCCCAGACTAAACTTCTATTTTGTTTAACACTCTGTTAAATAGTCATTACAATCTGCTGCAAGTCCACTGTCCACTATAGTGGTTTGTTTATTTAACCTCCTCAAAAGCGTTCTTAGCACTTTAAAAGGTTGTTAAGGCAAAACACATTCACTGCAGGGATAGAAAAGCATACAAAAGTCTTTCTGTGGAGAAAGATTTTTGTACACTTTTCCACTTTGGAGAAACATGTAATATTGATGTCCATGAGGACAGTTGCCATAAATGGCAGCAGGTATGAGATGATTTGGTAGACAGAGCTATGGATTGGGAAATGGGGATGATGAATTTTGGTTTTGGCCTTAGATCAGTTGTCTGAAATTGTTCTAAACTACCTAGAGCCTCAATTTTCTGTTGAAAATGATGTGTACCTCTGAGGGGAAGTGGTAAGAAGTTTGTGCTGATGCGGGGAGGAGGAGGGAAGTGAGGGTGTGAGGAGGGAGCAAGTCCTTTCCAAATCCGAGATAACCCGCCCCCAGATTGGGGACTGACCTGTTGGCTGGCAGAGGCCCAGTCGGGGGATCTGCTAACAAGAGATAGGAGGTAAGTGATACTTGTTATTGTGACATCCCCATACTGTAACACACCTCATAAATTTCCACACTGAATAGCTTTCTACATTTTGGTATGCACTGCTCAATTTACGTGTCTATCCCAAAGCCCCACTTTTACTCTTGTGTTTCTATATATTCTGTTTATGTTTGAAAGCTCTATTTATACTGACTACAGTATATATATATATATATATATATATATATATATATATATATAATAAAGTCATCCAACAACAAGAACAGCTTTGTCAGAATACCGTTTAGAGAGTTACATTCTCCTAATGCACAGTAGTTAAATAATCTCCAAGATTCTTATTCTTCAGTAACACATTAAATCATCTTAAATACTATGTCATAATGACAACTTGATGCAACCAGATGTGATATTTACGTATTTAAAAGGAATACTTCTCTAAAGACATAGCTTCCTGATTTTATGTTCTTGAGCCCATTTGCACAGCTGTTCTATCACACCGCGCCACTCTCCGTGGGTGTGTATCACTTATGTGCTGTCTCACATATGGCATTACTGAAGTACAGACAAATGTTCCCCAGGACATTGGGATATGCAATTTTGTGAGATATACACTGGCTGTGATTTTGTTCTCACGGCATGATTTTCTCATTCTGGAAATGCACAAATATGTGTATCAACCTGAGGGCATTGACATCAGACCTCGCAAGGGCCCCCAGGTCTTGGAGTCATGTTTAAGTCAGCTGAGCCCGAAAGGACAATATTCATTGTACCCAGGGCTAGAGAGAAGGCAGGTGGCTTGTGTAATATACAGCTGAAATGTACTAATCCACCTTTGGGTTAAGTATTACCTCCCGATAGTGTTTTTAACAGCATCAAAATAGTAACCTAATACCTCCAGTTTCTACCCTGTATTGCAATTTATTATTTATCAAAGGTGTAAGCTTTATGATATTTGAAGTTTCGATGTCACATGGGATTGGAAGTGAACTTTTGAACTTCTGATCTGATCAGTTGGTATATAAGTTGGCACAATTTAAAGTTGTGTATGTGATGAACCATCAAAGAGAGAGAACCCATTTGACAACCATGTGATACACTGTGTGCAGGGGACAATAATGCCACCATCAAGCAGGAATCCTAGAAATTAGGTCAGAACAAGCAGTGGAAGTGGGCCCTAATGAACCTGGAGTCATGTCTGTGGTGAAATTATATGCTGGATAATGTCCTCAGAAAAGCTGCCATGTTTCAGTCCGGAGAGAAGCCCACAACTGATAAAACAAATCAATTGATAAGAAGTGTCTTTATTGCACTCACTAAAAAAAAACACAACCCCAAATAAACATACACGGCTCATAAAACAAATTGCTCACCGAAAATGAGTTACACTCCAAGTTTTTTTGAAAAGTAAATTACACCACAGAATCTTCAGTGATGTTTCCATCCACTCTCTTAAAGAGTAAGATTATAAACAGCACTGAAAGTAAATGTTTTCACGTTTCTTTTTAGTTTCATTTTTTTCCCCATCTACAGGATTACCAAGAGCAAAATATAAAAGAAAAAAAGTAAGTGGTAGAAATTGCCTGTTTTGTGAAATATAGGAAAAAATATACCATCTGTGATTTAGCACAGTTCTCAATATCCCATCTGTGGTCTAAACGCCATTTTTCACAAAGGCTGAATCCATTGTTGTTCAGTATGATTTTTTAAAAAATTTTTCTAAGAAGACTACTTCTGTAAGACACTATTATTCTTGACATGGAGTTTCTTTTGAATGAAATAATAAATATGGCCTTTACAACTGTTTTGAGGATTTCTTCTTGTTGTTGTATGCAAGGGCTTAAAATTCTGAAAATCACCTCATCCTTCTTCTATCACCCTATCCCCAGCACACTTCACTATATAAAATGTATTTTGAACCCTGTGTGATGGGATTTTGTTTCTTTATTCATTGATTAAGCAAATATTTATTACTGAGAATCTTGTTGGAGGGGTTTCCATGTATAAAGGAATCCCAAAGTGTTAAATGGCATTATTAGGCTGCTTCAGTCAGTGTAGTTTGAGTCAGTATTAATTAGAAAACACACTGGTGCATTTCACAGTGACCACTGGTCTTTTCTTAGGACGATGCTGCCATCTACTCACTGCCCTTTGATGAACTCATCTGGTGATATGAAGCCACACATGGGCAGCTTTACCAGTCACCATCATATAATGCAGAAGTGTCACCATTACTGACACTTTAGACTGGCTAATTCTTTGTTGTGAGAGGCTGTCCTGTACACTGTAGGAGGCTGAGCAGGACCACTGGCCTCTACCCACTAGATGCCAGTAGTACCCCACTCCCCTAATTGTGACAACCACAAATGTCTCCAGAAATTGCCGAATGTCCTCCAGGGGAAAATTCACTTTTGAGTGAGAACCACTCATAGGCAAGGAACCACCAAATGTTCATATTAACAACAGTCGAACACTATTACGTTTTCTTTTCTTTTTCTTTCTCTTGGCAGGGTAATAGCCAATGACTTGCACCTAGCTTTTGTAGTAGATGAGTTTGTGATGAGAATTGCTACTGAACATAGAAAGAAAAGTGGGAGATGGTTTAGGAGAAGCTAGGGCTGTGAGACCCGCTTTGTAATGTAGGAAAAGCAACTGGCCCTGTTGTCATTAAACACAGTTCCATTCTCCAACCACCTAGGGTTATTCGGAAGCTAACCATGCTGTCTCAGGGCATCATTACTTTCTTCATGCTGGATCCTTGGTGCGGAGGTCCAGCCTTCCTTGCTTGGAAAAATCTTCTTCAAAACGAAGAGGCTGGACAGCTCCAGTGTCTTTTCCATGTTTTCTGTGAGTTTCCTGGGTCCCACCAGTAACACAAAATTTCTCTTTCTGCTTCCATGCTGTGGACTTATTTCAAATGAGTACTTTTTGTATTCTGCTCGATATTTTAGTTAATTGGTTAGATATCTGCCTCCCTTAGATATTATATACTCTTTGCCGCTAGGCTACTCTTATTGTGGCCTGTCATCTAGTCTAGGGATTGCATTTGACTGTGAGTAACAGAAATCTGGCTTCAACTTAAATAGGGAACTTTTCCCCCTTACATTATAAGTAGACAGCTAAAGTCATTGGCTTAGCAGCTCAACAACAACTAAGTTAAATCCCCAAAGTTCTCTTAGCCTTTCCTTCTTGGTTGCAAGATGGCAGCTATGCAGCCAGTCTTCACCTGTGCATTCCAGAGGTGGGGGTAAGATTCTGAAGAGACCAGCAGACTTCCCTTACGTCTTGTAGGTCAGAGCTATGTCGCACGGCGATTTCTGCAGAGGTGGGGGAGTGGAGTTGTATAGTCTGTAGTAGAAAATGGCAAAGAAAAGAAGGTTGGAATAGATTTCGAACTACTCATCCTCCACTGGCTAACAGCACTGTAAGGGCTTGTGGAAGGAATGCAAGTTAGACTCTGCTCAGACTGGAACTCTTCATCCCATGGCCTTTGGTACAGGAGGAAAAAACACAAACACTTTACCAAAGAAGCTTCCTCAAGTGTGACATGAAACTATAAATTGGACCTTAATTTGGCTGTTGCTTTCAAATAAGTGTTTATTAAAGATTCATGCGTCCTTATCATTGTTTGCTTTGATTCTTCATGGTGCAGGGAAGGGATGCGATAAAAGGAATCTGTAGGAGAAGGTGCAGAAGTCAGAGGAGAAAAGTGTGGGGCAGAAATGAAGGCCCTAGTGAGCCAGGAGGACTTTGAAGACAGAAAGAAAGTCGGAAGGGCAGATGTGAACAGTGGGATTTGGATAAAGACATCATCTTTTCTTTTTTTATCCTAAATCAAGCTCTTTATTCAGAAGAGGATCACTTTGTGGTTCCATTAAACAAAATAACAGGTCCTGCTCTGATATTTAATGGGGAGACCCTCAGCCTCCCATCTCTTGGCTTCGCTGATGTGAGAGCTCACTGAAGGAACAGTTTCCTCCATAGAAAGCTCTGGAGACCCACAGTTTTTCTTTTCCCCAGAGATTTCTGCAGCTTCAGCTAGTCTTGGGTATGATGAATGACATGTGACTTGTGGCCTTTATGAAAACTCAGAGAAAGAAAAACGGAGGTAGAAGAAGACTATTTCCCTTTTCTTATCCACAATAATAAACTTGTACTTAATTCATGGGGTCTTTTCTCATGAAACAGTAGACTTACTAGAAAAGAGACAAGATAATAAGTGGTGGGGGATCTTTGCAAAGGTTTATCATTGGTGGTAATAATGGTGGGAAGGCATAGATTACTCACACCTGGCTGGCTCTGGCTTCTTCTAGTTCAATGGCCTGTCATTGGCAGCTGTGCCAAGAAACACGATTGTTCATGATATTTCCATTAAATGCAGTTTGTCCCTAATCAACCCAATGGCCAATTAATGCCGGGACATCTATGCGTTTGGCTAAACTACAGATTTATGTTTGTACTTTCTACATCCTGAAGAAAATGACTATTGTTTTGTGTGTGTGTGTGTGTGTGTGTGTGTGTGTGTGTGTTTTGGCTTTATTATTCACCTTGAGGTGTCCTGATATTTGCTTGCAAGTTGGACTTTAAGGGATTAACTATGTAGAATTCTTGGGTTTGGAAAGCAAGTTTATGTTCCTCTTATTCTTACTCTTGTTGGCTTAAAAATTATTTCATATTATGAAAGCAATACAACATCCTCAAAAGTACACATGATAGGGAAAAATCATAAAGAACTCTTCATGAGCATGAACAGGTGTGCAGAAGGCTATGCATTGTAGATGGCAAGAGTTAGCATGGGAGAAGAAACCACACGTCCATCAATAAGGAAACAGTTCCATAAATGTTGTCACGAACGTATTAGGGAACATATTGATTAATTAGCTATTAACATAACATCTTAATTTTAACATATTAATGTATTAATATTACATATTAATTAGTTATTAACAAATAAGGTAGGCATTTGTGTCTGATATAGGTACTGACATAGAAACTTTGTCCAAGACCTAGTTTTAATTGCAAAAATGCACTTGCAGAACAATACAAGAAGTGTGATAACACTTCTATTGTTAAAAACATCACACAATTATACATTTCTCTAATTATTCATGTGTCTATGTCAATGCACAGGAAAAGGTCTGGAAATATGCCCACTGCCCTGGAGAGAGGGAGAAGGATTACAAGAATATATTCATTTTAAACTATATCATTTTATGTTTGAAAATAAATATAAAAGAATTGTTTAAAATGAAGGAGGAAAGGGCTTCCCTGGTGGCGCAGTGGTTGAGAGTCCGCCTGCCGATGCAGGGGACGCGGGGTCGTGCCCCTGTCCGGGAGGATCCCGCATGCCGCGGAGCGGCTGGGCCCGTGAGCCATGGCCGCTGAGCCTGCGCGTCCGGAGCCTGTGCTCTGCAGCGGGAGAGGCCACAACAGTGAGAGGTCCGCGTACCGCAAAAAAAAAAAAAAAAAAAAAAGAAGGAGGAAAAAGATCCTGGATCTTCCTACTCTAACAAAAGTGCTATCAGAATTGTTGATTTTCCTTCTAATCTGTTTTCATCTGTATATATCTTACATACTTGTACTAAGAGTGAACGTAACATTTGAAAGTGTAACATTGTTTAAATGCAGAAAAGGGTGAAAAAGAAAACCAAAGTGTCCTGTAACTCCACTATCTGCACACACAGTCCTATGGATTATGTAGAAGTTCAGGGCATGCAAGCAGCTCAGGAGTGAGGGCAAAGTGCCCTCCCTTTGCCTAAGAGCACACTCCACCCGTTGCTAACTCTCCCCCAATTTCCAAAGAACAATTACTGATAATGTTTTCTTTCAGGAAAAAAAAATATATATACCAACATGTATAAAATAATCACCATTGCCAACGTTTAGTGAGCATTTATCATATGACTATTAGACAATGTTCCAAAGCTCTTTGGATGAATTAACCCATTTACTCCCCATAGTTCTATGAGTTAGGCTCTATTGTTGTTACCATTTTACTGATGAGGAGACTGAAGCACAGAGAAGCTAAGGAAACTGCTGACAATCACAAAATAGAAAGTGGTGGAGCAGGGATCCAAATGCAGGGAATCTGGCTCCAGAATCTCATTATTAACTAGTACACTACACCACCCCAGTGGTCATAGACCCTTAAAACCATAAACATATAACACTATGTGTCTATATGACTCTGTAAATTTTACACAAAGGAGGTCACACTATATCAGCTACTCTGTACCTCGCTTTTTGCCTTTAAAAAATGTTACTTTAATTTTAGCTCATTCAAAGCAACTTTATTCTTTTATGTATTGCAGAGTTTTCGATTGTAGGGATGCAACTCTTTTCATGAATGCTGTAGTCATTTTCTATTTCTTTCTTTGTTCTTTTGTCACTTGTATTGTTTTATTGATGTTTTCTTCCTCTTCAGAGGTCAATTTTGTACCTTATATTTTCCTAGAAAATGCTCCATTTCCTTCTTTTATGTTTTGTATTTGTTTCAGTTCTGCTCTTACCTTTATTATCTTCTTCTGAGTATCTTTTATTGTTATTTTTCTTAACTTCTCAAATTGGATGTTTAAATAATTCATTTTTCTTAATTAATTACGTAAGTTTTTAATGCCATACATCTAGAACAACACATTTTCCCTCAGATATTCTGCTTAAAATATCCATGAATAATTTAAGAGATAGTTTAAAACTTTCTAGGTGGTTGGCTTTTTCCCTTCTAATTTACATTTACACTTCTTGTCTTGTACAACTATTCTTGTTCCTACCTTGCATTTCCTGTTTGATGATTGTAACATCTTCATATTTTATATTATCAAGGTTTATAACATCTATCTATTCTAGCCATACTTCTCATAGTAATTTGGTTTTAATTGCATATTTAAATAAATTTAATGCTCATACATAGCATTTTTATCCAACGTTTAAAACTAAACATGATAGTTTTGTTCTTTATCATTTCCAAAGAAAGAAACCATAGTATTCTACACATGTCATCATTTCCAGGGCCATTCCTTCACCGCTGCACATTCTAATTGCTTCCAGTTTTCCTCTCTTGCAAGTTATACTGCAATCACTGGTCTTAAGGATGTATCCTCAACCCCATATTTTGCATTATTTTCACAAGAGAGCCCACTAAGTGGGACTGTGAGTGTTGGTCTTTTTGAAGCCTGAGGTAGTTTATACCTCTCAGTCTTGAGCGTCCTGACTCTCGCGGGAACCGTGTTGGACTTTCCTCCTTTGGCAGCCGCTGTAACTGCACTGCATATTAGTTCTGACTTACTTCTATCTGATTAACATTGGCAGCCAGAGCTGCACCAGGTAGTCAGTGAGAGACAGCTCTCCTTGTAGTGAGGTGGTTTTCTCTTTATTTCCAGGACCTTCTTTCTTGATGTTCGGCATATTTCACGTACTGAATCTCGGAACCTTTACCTAAATGGTCCCTGAGAGTTGAGACTGACAACACTGCTTGAAGAGAACCATAGAATCTGGACTCTAAGAATAGTTGGGATCATTTATTCTTTAAGATAATTGCCATGTACTTATCTGTATAAATATCTACACACCAGTTTTTACTTTCACACAAAAACTTGAAAAAATTTCTCTTTATTCCCTGGCAGGTGTTAGCCTCATATATCACATGTTGCCTTGGTGCATGAGAAAAGGCTTTCCTTACCTCTTTTCAGTAATCAAGGGTAACGGGGCTGGAGCTGACCCATTGATACACCCACAAGCAAGGTGAGAGAACAATCTGTTGCTAAGAAATAAGATTTTTCTGCAGTGGTGATGAACGCAGTGTGGCCCGGATGAGCTGATTCTCATGTCCCCAGTTCGGTTCAAGCTGTTGCCGAAATTCAGCCTCTGTTCACAGGTGCCGGATTAAATCTCGGAGACAGAGTTTTGAGTGAAGTAGAAAGAAATAGCTTTATTGCTTTGCCAGGGAAAGGAGGCCACAGCAGGCTAATGCCCTCTAGACTGTGTGCCCGCCCTGGAGAGGGTAATGAGAAGTGTTATACTGTTCAAGGAGCACGGCGTGATCAGCTCGTGGACATTCTTCTGATTGGCTGGTGGTGAGGTAATAGGGAGTAAGCATCCTCAACCTTTGTTCCAACCGGTCTGTGGTCTACATGCTTGTGGGCAGCACACAGTTAACTTCTTCCACCTGGTGGGGGATTCAGTATCTGCAAAACAGCTCAAAGGACCTGGCTCAGAATATTCTCTATAGCTCTTGAGGAGGAGCTAAAAGTCCTTGACTTTGTTTAATGGCTAAGGTATTATTATTTTGTCTAGCTTGACTGTTTTCCTTTCTTTTTGTCTTTTCTCACTTCTCTGATTAAATTTATTCTTTGGAACTTGGGGAAGGCCTAGGAGGCTAAAGTTTTTCTACAGACAAGAGGCAGGTAGAGGATGCAGGTGGGAGTCTATTCTGGGAAGGCCTCATGGGGTCCTGCTCAGCTACAAAGACAGTACACTGAGCCCCTCTCATGACTCTTCCTATCCCCTTCCCTTCACGTCCTGTCAGTTCTATCTGCCAAGTATCACTCAGGTGCATCCCTTTCTCTCTCTCCCACTGCCAGCACCCTGCCAGGTCCCTGCTGCTCTGGTATCTCACCCATGTCCCTGCACTGGCCTCCAACTGGCCTCCTGCTTTCAAACTTGCCTTTTTAGTCCCTTCTCAGCATAGCAACCAGAGGGCTTTTTCTAACATGAATATTTTTACTTACAGGCCTTCAGCAGCCTCTATCACTGTTGTGATAAATTTCGAATTCGTTAGCAGGACAGAGGATGCTCCCTGTCCTGCCTGTGGGTCCTTACACATGCTCTTTCCTCTCCTGGAATGTTCTCCTCTCCCCTCTCTGTGTGACTAAATCCAGCCCATTGTTAATTCTAACCTTAGATTTTACTTCTCTGGAGAAATCTTCCTGCATCTTGCAGGTTCCCTGGATTTATGGCTCCTATAATCCTCTATCCCACGTTTGTCACATTGTATTAATTCCAGCTGATGAGCCTCTAGGCTCTGAAAAGTCAGGGTATCTTGGTCTGTTTGCTGTATCAGTTAGAAATTGTATTTGACTGCTACAGCAGAGACTCAACAGAGTAAGATAAGAGGATATTTTTCCTCACATATCTCAGTCCAGAGAGCAGTATCCAGAGCTGGTATAGGGGTTCCAGGCACCCGCTGGAGAGCCAGCAGCAAGAGCTGCTCTCATCCCTAGTCCTTGGCTCTGTTCTGTGAGGTCGCTCTGTGATCCAGTAGCTGCTAGAGCTCCAGCCATTACATCCATGATCCAGATGGAAACAGGAAGCAGGAGAGAAGGGCAAAAAGAGTTTGCACAGCCATTTGTCTCCCCTTTAAAGAAATTTCTCATAGTACTCACTAGTAATGTCTGCTCCTCTTTCATTAGTACTTAGTTATATCTAGCTGCAAGGTAAGTTGGGAGGTAGTCTTTACCTAGGTACAATACCACCCCAATTAAAGCTGGGGTTCTATTACTGGGAAAGAAGATAGAATGGGTATTTTGAAACAACCAGCAGCCTCTACTCTCTCATTAGAGTATTTCAAGGTCTACCTATTTGGGTTCTGAGTAGATGTTTGTGAGAGAGCAAACTTGCTTCACTCCACCCAAAGGCACGGACAGCCCTGGACACAGAGTGTAAATGAGATAAAATAGTTAGGGTAGGAAATGTCATACTGTAGTCAATGGAAACCATCTCCCTTATAAGGACAAGCATGGCCCATCTGTACCTGACATGGCCTGTTTCATGGAGCTGCCCTTTGTTGAGTCTAGCACAAAGAAGAAGGTATGTGTAATGGAGAGATTCCTGAACTTGGAGTCAAAGGCTGGGGTCCCAGGGCTGCTCTGTACCTAACAAGCTAAATGGCTTTGCTCTAGTCACTTGTTCTTCTGAATCATTTTCTTCCTTTGTAATATAGGGCCTGTAGCATCAATTCTATTCATCTGCTGTAGGGTTGGGGGAGGGTATGAGAAACCAATACAATAATACATGGATATGCAGGCCTGATTATCAATGGGTGAGCACCCACATGGGCCAGGTGCTTACAGAGGTGCTTTTCAGACTCTAATGTGCCTGTGCCTCACCTGGGGTCTGGTAAATTGCAGATCTGATTCAGTAGTTCTGGTGTGAGGTCTTGTGCTCTGCCCTTTGAAGCTCCAGGTCCAGCTCCCTCTGATGGAACTGGAGGGTGTGGGGTGAGCAAGGTGAGGTCTCAGCCCCAGCAGTCCACGGATTCTGTTCCCACCTGGAGAGCTGCACTTTATCAGCCTCACTTCTCAAGCTTATTCTTGACCTCTATGGAGCGTGTTCACACAGTCCTCACGGACCCGCAGGTGGCCCTTAGGAAAGCTTTCTTCCATGCTTTGGGACTGTGGCCTTGACCTTCATGTCTTTGCTTGGCTGGGCCAAGCGGTATCCAGACCATCACTGATGGCCAGGTCATTTTTTAACCTTTATCTGGCAAAATCCTCCACTTCAAATAAATGGAAACCTTAAAAATAAACTCATATAAAAATGAAGTGGATAAAGCAAATAAAATATATAAAGTCAGGTTGGTTTGCCAATAAATCAATAAAAACCTTGGTAAGACTTTGTGTGGATGGTCCAGCTTTCCCCCCTTTAATTTTTGCAAGGAGATTACATGCAATAGAGCCCCAACCTCAGCCTCAGACCTCATGCTCTGAGACCATTTCTGGGCCAAGGCAGGAAGGACAGAAATAGGGATTTTTGTTTCGCTAGTGTCACAAAACTGGCTTGATTTTTAAAATTATGCTAAATTTTTCTGATTATGAAAACAATATGTACTTATTTAAAAGTGAAGCTGAGGGAATGGAAAAAGTAGAAAACAAGTCCCTCATGATTTCATTTTTGAAAGACAATCATTTCAAATATTTTGATGTCTTGAAATGTTTTTTCTCTTTAAAATGATGTACATATAGACACATAACAACAGACTGCGCCACACGGCTTGGGGGATCTTATTTCCCCCAACCAGGGACTGAACCCAGGTCACAGCAGTGAAAAAGCCGAGTCATAATCACTGGGCCACCAGGGAATTCCATAAAATAACAGACCAATAGCACTGATGAACATAGATGCAAAATCCTGAACAAAATACTAGCAATCTGAATCCAACAATACATTAAAAGGCTCATATACCATGATCGAGTGGGATTTATCCCAGGGATATAATGATTTTTCAATATCTGCAAAAATCAATCAATGTGATAACACCTCAACAAATTATAGGATAAAAACCATATGATCATCTCAATAGACGTGGACAAACCTTTTGACAAAATTCAACAACGATTTATGATAAAAACTCTCCAGAATGTGGGCATAGAGGGAACATACCTCAACATAACAAAGGCCATATAAGACAAACACACAGCTAACATCATACTCAATGGGGAAAAGCTGAAAATATTTCCTCTAAGATCAGGAACAAGACCAGGATGTTCATTCTTGCCACTTTTATCCACCACAAAATTCTGTATAGACTTCCTCTTTTTTTTTTTTTTTTTTTTTTTTTTGCGGTACGCGGGCCTCTCACTGTTGTGGCCTCTCCCGTTGCGGAGCACAGGCTCCGGACGCACAGGCTCAGCGGCCATGACTCACGGGCACAGCCGCTCCGCGGCATGTGGGATCCTCCCGGACCGGGGCATGAACCCATGTCCCCTGCATCGGCAGGCAGACTCTCAACCACTGCGCCACCGGGGAAGACCCTAGACTTCCTCTTTTTACATAACTAGTATCTCCCATGGGAAGTACATAGAAAGGTGACTGGGAGATGGACCAGGAGGGAAGGCAGGTACGAAGCTGGCCCTGTGTAGATTTCTGTCGGGGGAGCCTAAGCCAGTTTGCCAGGGGCCTGATGGGAGGCTGGTAACCAGCCTGAGATCTGGGTACCGGCCACACTGCTTCTTCTCTCTGTCTCCACCTCTGTTCTCAATGTGCACAAGTTGTACCTTCAATTTCTTAGCAAAGTAGACTATCACATGGGCATTAAACACATGAGTGTTTTCTGTTTAGTCTTCGTGGCAACGCTTGAAGGTGGACACGTTTGTTATTCCCATTTTATAGATGAGGAAATAGAGGCTACAACCTTATGAGTTATTGTGATGATTTTTTCCAAAACCTGCAATATACATAGGCGTGCATGTAAATTCTGGCACCATTTGTGATAATTATGATGAGACTTGATCTAAGGACTGGTGTTTTGGAGGACTTTGGAGGGTCTCCCAGCTCAGAATAGGAGAATCAAAAATGGCCTCTCAGAGGAAAAGCCAAACAGGAAGGGGCTTCATGAAGAGGGTCGGATGGAAAGGGCTTAGCTTCCAGGAATCGTTGTACACTCCTTGGCTAGAATGTAAATTCCTTGTGGGGATGAGTGGGCCATTCACATCTTCTTCACATTCTTCACAGCTAGACACTCAAAGTAGGTGTGTTGACCATAATAGCAATACAATCTTCCAGAAGCCAAATCTGGGGCATTGCTAACCTCAGCAGTGACTTGTGTAAAAAACAGACAGTATGTCTAGGTATAGGTGTCAGGCACAAGGAAAAATCTCCCTCCCCCCTTGGGCTATCATGAATGAATCTGCTTTGAGCATTCTTGTTGCATACACGTTTTTTGGACATCAGCACTCCCCCGCAGGAGTGGAATTCCTGGGTCACCGGGAGGGCTATGATTCGTTTCATTGCCATATGATTTTTTTTAGCTAGTTCTTTTCTTTTCTTTCTTTTTAAAAATCATCTTATAAATGTTAATTGTTCACTTCAGACTTTACCCACAGGCAAAAGTCACAAAATTTAGAGTAATTTCATATCGTTTTGATTTCCTCCTGATCAGTTCAAATCTCATTTTAACTAAGGAAAAACTGATGAATGCATCTGTCTTGCGTACATCACGTTTTGCCTGTGTATCTCTGCTGAGAGCTCAATGTTAAAAAAAAAAAAAGATGTTGGTTTACTCAGCAAATACTAACGGGAAGGCAGAAATAACCCAGGGATTGAGCAGAACCTGTTTTCTCCGAGGAGAGGAGCAGTCTTGCGGGAACCGCCCACCGCCCGGCTAAGGCCGCCGCCTCGGGCTGCCTTGCTGAGCGGCGCCACCTAGCGTCAGCCGGGCGCAGTGCCGGGCATGCTCAGCGCCTCCTTTCCTCCTGGTTTGTGAAAATCACCCAGCGTCCTGGCGACATATTTTGCCAAAAACCAGAGAGCTCTTTTCAGCCTCCTTGGCTTTAATCGTGCACAGTTCCCGACCCCTCTGGAAAGGGTCCCTGTTGAGCCCTTAGCCCCCAGTCCTCGCTGTACCTTTATTCAGCCTCTTTTCCTTGCAGCCCCAAGAGGATCGCCACCATGGACAGCACCCAGAGCCGAGCAAAACTCAAGAGCGTTCCCTTCCACACCCCTCCCCCCAGCTCGCCCCCCCCATTCCTGGCCCAGTCCTTCCACTGTCCCTCCCCCATCCTCCGAAAATCTCTGCTAAGGTGGTCTCATTTTAAAAGTCCTTCAGGGAAGCCAGGAAGGGAACTGAGACTCTCTTGGATTAGGTGTGCCTCGTGGTGAGGCGTTTTATATTTAATGTTCCAACAAACCTGTGGGGCAGCTATTAATATCCCATTTTATAAATGGAGAAAGTGGGATGTAGAGAGGTTAAGTACTTTTTTCCAGGTCACACAGCGGTTCTGGAAAGAACCATATCTCAAACTCATCACTGGCTTTTCCGCCCAGTACTATTATAGCACTTTTCGGTCCGGTGTTCTCCCTACTTTATTTATTCTCTCCTCCTCCTCCCCCTTTCACATCTTGTCCTGCTCTCCTGGGATGCTCATAAACTGCCACTCTTTCTCCTTCAGATGCCACATGTCACGTGGTTGTAAGGAACTCTAGCTGGCCCTTACAGACCGTGGCCTGGTCCCCTAGCCCGCTGCGGTAGGTATCCCTGAGAGGCCCCGCCCAATCGCGGGCATGCGCAGATTTCCGCCAATCTCCCCTGTGACCCAGGGCTCTTTGCTTGTGAAAAAAAGAAACTTTCTGGGATTTGAGATGCTTTTTTAGTACTTTAACTCCATTCTCCCAGTAAGCGATGCTTGTGATGAAGCAAATAGAAAAAAACAATTAGAGCCGGAAGGATTCTTGAAATTCACTTTAGTTCTGGTCCTGCAGTAATGAGGGAGGAGGAGCTCGTCTTCGGGGCTTTTGCAGCATGATTAGTGAGGCTGATAACAGCCAGGATGGGTTACCTCATCCTCTGCTGCTCAGGGGCTCTCCCTGTGTGAAGAGTGGCACACAGGGTGTCCACAGGGGGTGTACAATATATAACATGATTGGAGGAAGGTGTTGGTTTGGGGTTGGAGGGAGGGCAGCAAGATACACACAGACAAAAAAGAAATTTGGGGGAAACAGTCACCTGTCCAAGGGGCCTTGAGAGTCAACAGGTGTGTCCTTGACCAATCAGTGTAGAGACACTCTATTATGGGTTCATTGGTGTCCCCTCAAATTCAACCCCCAGCACCTCAAAATATGACCTTATTTGGGGATAGGGTCCTTATAGGTGAAAATCAGGTCAAAAGGAGGTCATTAGGGTGGATCTTAATCCAATATGACTGGTGTCATAAAAAGAGAGAAGTTGCAGACCGACAGGTACTCAGGGAGAGCGTCGCGTGATGATGAAGGCAGAGATCAGGTGATGTTTCAACAAGCCACGATGCTAAAGGTGGCCAGCAAGCCACCAGAAGCCAGGAGAGAGGCCTGGAACAGATTGTCCCTCACAGCCCCCAGAAGGAACCAAGCCTGCCGACACCTTGATCTCAGACTTCCAGCTTCCGGAACCATAAGACAATATATTTCTGTTGTTTAAGTCCCCCAATCTGCAGTACTTTGTTCCCACAACCCTAGGAAATGAATACATACTCTACTGCATTCCAGGAGTTGATGAAGACAGCGACTAGCTCTTGTGTGGAGGACTTTGTGCTGGTTATTACACCTCTATGTCCGTGAGGAACTGTTACGCGTTTGCTAAAGATTGCAACCCCTTTCCTCATAAATTGGAATTGTTCCCACCTGGAAATGACCCTGATGCCACTAATAGAAATGTTCATTTTTTTGTCTGCCAAACCATTCAGGTTGAAGAGAAATAATCTATATTTTCAGGGTCAAGACTAAGGAGAGGGAAGTGAGGCACCTGGGGCATAAAATTAAAGGAGGCTCCGCTCTCAAGTATTGACTCTGCACCTGCTCTGGGACTCTGTGCCCCCCTTAAACTATGCACCCTACATGCCTTCTTTGCCTTCCCCTAGTCCAGACCCTGTGAATTTGTACTTGGAGCCAGAGAAGATAATAGGTATAAAGGGTGTCTAGAAACTGATATGTGATTGCCGGAACTGTGGTCACAAAACCTAAAATGATTATAGAAAATCTTCTGCACAGTGTCTTCATTTCCCTGAGGTTTTTCCATTTGCATGGCTGTGCACAGCATTGCTGTCAGGATTTTCATATTTGGTGATTCTCAGATGACGGATTGGGGAGAATTCAGGCAGAATACATCAGCAAATGAGTTCTGATTTCATGAACTCAAACTGACTTTGTAATGATGCTAGGAGAGCAGGATGGGCTGTAGCCTCCCTCAGGGATGGCCAGAGTGGACAGAGCACTAAGGACAATTATCTTCCATATGGCAGGACCAAGCCAGATGACAGAACTTTTCTTTTAACTCTCAGTGAAATATCTACTCTCCTAGAAATTTCAGATGAGACACCTAACCCTGCACCTTTGAGCTGGGCTGAAGATTTAGTGCATAAAAACACAGGACACCCAGTAAAATTTGAGTTTTAGATAAGTAATGAATAATTTTTTTAGTATAAGTATGGGTCATACTTACACAAAATGTTGCATGGGTCATACTTACACAAAAACTATTTATTGTTTATCTGAGACAAATGTAATTGAGTATCCTGTATTTTATCTGCTAACTCTATCTGGATTACGTGTAAGGTACTGACCTGGACTGATTGCGGGTATTTTAAGTGCACACTATAGTATGATGAGGTATGAAGGGTTTCTGCTGGTAAAAGTTTTGGCCCCCTTCTCTTGGGATTTAAATTATTTCAGGTCCAAAAAGTGGCCATTAATCTTGGTAGTCAAGTGCCTCTAATTGTTTAGGCAGGCATGTTTCACCTGGAAGAATTCAAACCAGGATTTTTAGACTACAGCAGAGCTACATTTGTTGGTTACATAAAGAAATGGGGGCGGAAGAACTGCCTGTTTGACTTGGAATTTAAATGTGGTCCGGCTTCAGAGACAAGTCTTTCATGATTTAGAGCTGTTTCCTTGAGGCTTTCTCCAAGGGTTAGTGTTCAGAAACTGTTTCTGAATGTAAATTAAACTTTCTTTAAAGTATAGTTTGTTCTTAATAATTGTCCAGGCAATGTGGCTAAGAAGAATATCCTCATGACAGCTGTGATTTGGACGATGTCTTTGGCAAGTCTGCAGGACAGAGGAAGCCAGGGTCCTCTTGTTGGGAGTGTTCCTAACTGTCCCTCTACCCACACATCCGTCTCTCCATCCATCTGCCAAACACCTGGTCTGGGCACATTGAGAAGAGAGAGAAAAACAATACAGTTATATTCTTCAAGGGGCTCACAGTCTCTTAGAGAAGAGAGGCATGTAACTTGACCATTATAATAAATTGTGACTTTGCTGGGCACAGTGGATTATGGAAATACCCAGATGCAGGATTTGATTTAGGTACAGGAAGGGAGAGCCAATTTTCAGGAGGAACTGATGCCTTAGTAAATCTGTAAGGATGATCAGGATTTACTTAGCCAAGGGCTGTATTTGGAAGGTTGCGGCAGGACTCATTGGTCATTTTCTGGATAGAGACGCTGGGGGAAGGTGGGCAGAAGACTTAAAGGTGAAACCTACATTTCTGGCTTAGCACATGGCCAGAAGGTGAACACAGCTGGGGAATTAGGCTTGGACCTTCAGAGTAGTCACTTTTAGAAGAAGTGAGTAATTAGACCACGATGAATGTTGGGAAAACTTTAAAATGTTCATTCTCTGTGAGCTTGGGAGATTTCACATTAATCCACAAGAAAGGTCACCTCTACTTTCTGGCGACCAGAATGACAGACTTTGGTGTTGATTATTTACATGCCCTGTATCACTCTTAAAGGTTTCCTTTTCTTTCATTTGAATCCATAGTAATAAAAGTAGAGCATATCGGGCTTCGCTGGTGGCGCAGTGGTTGAGGGTCCGCCTGCCGATGCAGGGGACACTGGTTCGTGCCCCGGTCTGGGAGGATCCCACGTGCCGCGGAGCGGCTGGGCCCGTGAGCCATGGCCACTGAGCCTGCGCGTCCGGACCCTGTGCTGAGAGGCGTGCGTACCACAAAAAAAAAAAAAAAAAAAAAAAGTAGAGCATATCTACGCAATGGCAGGCTAAATAGAATAGATAGAGGAAAAGGAAGGCTGGCCATGTGGTCCTGCTCAGTGTAGAGGGTGCTGCTTTCAAAGAGCTGCCCAGAGAACTTGATGAATCAGTAAAACATGACATATTTGCCTTCAAAATTGGACTGCATCACTGAGTGGCACACTGCAGCAAAATGGGTGATACGGAGCTCCATAGGTTGTATATTTGGGAAAAGTGTACTAGATGAGCTACAGATTGTATTTTCCATGTCTTCATGACTCATGTTTTCAATTACTAATAGTTGGGGACAGTTCCCACTGGAACAGATATCTTCCATAATTTTTAATACAAAATTAGTCACGTAGATTCCCTGGGACTTGATGTTTTATTAAGTCTCTCTGTCTCTCTTTTCAGAGGAGAGCTGTGTGCTGTGCACTCCTAAAAGATTTTTATTTTTTTATTTAATTATTTTTATTTTTTAAAACATCTTTATTGGGGTATAATTGCTTTACAATGGTGTGTTAGTTTCTGCTTTATAACGAAGTGAATCAGTTATACATATACATATGTTCCCATATCTCTTCCCTCTTGCGTCTTCCTCCCTCCACCCCTCCAGGCTGTCACAAAGCACCGAGCTGATCTCCCTGTGCTATGCGGCTGCTGAGATGTGCATTAAAAGTGAAGTGGACTGGTTTCTGCTCAGAATTCAAACAAATGCTTTTTCTGGTCAAAAATGATGAAAGGATCTAAAAGACAACCCTTAGATCTTCATGATCAACTATAGAATGATACTTTTGTTCTACACCAGTGCAGCTTGAAGCATGTTTATTTGGCAATAGAAAAAAGGTCACCATTTTAAGGCAGTTCAGAAACCAAATGTTCCCATAATATGGCAGCTTTCTCACAAAGCAACCCTTGGCTTTGCTGCTTTGGAATCTGTGCTTTTGACAAGCTCAAGCTCTCTTAGATGTGTTAGTGTGTTAGTGTGTGTGTGGGTGCCTGTGTGTGTCGGGGGAATCAGTGGTTGGAAGCCTGTTGATTGTAAATGCTGAGGTCTCCACAATAAGGAAACTATTTTTATTGCAAGGTGAGTTCTTTAAATAAGACAAGGAGGTGGTGGGGAGAGAATATCCAGGTGCGACATATGTAGAAACAGAGCAGTGTGTGCAGAGGAACTTGAATCAGGTTGTGATTTTTTTAACTACCCAATCCTTTCTTTTAAGCAGCATTTGTACAACCCCGCCTGAAACAGAAAACCTCTTTAATTAGCTCCTGCAGAATGTCTTTACTGCCACCTGTTGTTCAGGAAAATATTAGGGCTCCAAGGGGGCCCTGGGAGATGGTTTGAATGCCTGAGGTGCGTCTCCATTCTGCATTGCCATTCCAAATGCAACTCTTTGAGACACAGCCTATGGAGGTAATGTAAGCTGTACTCATCCAGAGCCAGCATAGACCTGGCAAGTGACATATTTTCTTGACACAGAACAAACTGCACACTTAGTTGCTAATCATTATTGATTAGAATCTTAAAAAGCTATGCTTTCCATTTCAATAGAAGCAATGAAATGTATTTTAGAGATGGAAATCACCTCTCCAAACAATATTAAGGAAAAATAAAGGGAGTGGAAGGATTCCATGGTTAGGATTGTGTCCAACAGTGTCTTAGACTTTGGTATGCTAATTACAGATACGTGGGAAAAGTTGAAACTAATCACAGCGCCAGGTCAAAGCCCCAGTCATTGCATGTTAACCCAAGTGGCCCACTGTAAACATTATTTTTGCTTCTCTTGGGTATAGCAAATGTGTCTGGTTTTGTCCATTAAAGCCTCAGATCAGGTTTATTTGCTCAACATCTGTTAGGATGAGGGTCTTACTCTATTTTTTTTTTTTTTATTGCGGTACGTGGGCATCTCACTGTTGCGGCCTCTCCCGTTGCGGAGCACAGGCTCCGGACGCGCAGGCTCAGCGGCCATGGCTCATGGGCCCAGCCGCTCCGCGGCATGGGGGATCTTCCCGGACCGGGGCATGAGCCGGTGTCCCCTGCATTGGCAGGT
Organism: Delphinus delphis; assembly: GCF_949987515.2. Taxonomy (NCBI): domain Eukaryota; kingdom Metazoa; phylum Chordata; class Mammalia; order Artiodactyla; family Delphinidae; genus Delphinus; species Delphinus delphis. The sequence goes on along the minus strand of NC_082684.1, from coordinate 117,492,596 downwards.
GGACTCTCAACCACTGCGCCACCAGGGAAGCCCGGGTCTTACTCTTAATTGGTACCATCCGGAAAGGAGGAAGAATGCTCAGAGGATCATCATAATGGATTGAAGGCCCAGGACTTTTGCATTGCAAAATTATTGTTTTTGTTAAGCTAATATACATATATAATATACACAATATTATAAATATATAATATTATATATATATGTGTGTATATGCAAATAAATACACATTTGTTAATGTGGGAGCCTACAATTTTACAACCCAACAGTATAATTGGAAGATGAGAGTTGCATGATTTAAGGTACCAGCAAGAGGCGTGTGTGTGTGTGTGTGTGTGTGTGTGTGTGTGTGTGTGTGTATGTTTAGGGATGCTAAGTGTCTTCTTTCTGGGCATTTTGCCTTTTCACAGCACCCTACTGCTTATTCTTCTTCTTCTCCCCCCTCCTCTGGCTGTGGTTTCCATAGCTGCAGCAGGCGGGTCCTCCTCACTTGCACACAGATGCTATTCTGTACTCAAAGCCACAACACTACAGGCTTACTTTAAATGATTTAGTTTCTATCCTTTAGATCTCTCTTTATGTAATTTGAGAGCTGATTAATAAGTGCCATTTTGTGTGACTGAAAAATAGAAAAGGAGTACTGGCATTAAACATAAAATCCAAGAACTGAGTTAGGAACACAATGCACTTTTTTTTCTCTTTATGTCAATTACAGTCTGGAGATGAATGGAAACCCAGCTATGCCACTGCTCGGCTTCCACAAAAACCTCTGCAGGAGGCAGTAATCTGAGTAGATTCTTTGGTTTGATTTCCAGATGTATCTTTGTTATGGCAGGGCTTCTTCTAGTACTCTAATTTTATTCCTTCTAATTCTTACCATCCTATTCTTTCCTGGGAGAGAGAGAGAGAGAGTGTGTGTGTGTGTTTTGGGGGTAAACTTTTGAGCACTGGCTTGGGGAAGTCATTCCACAGGGATGCCAGGGGTCCCACCCTTCAGAAGGTGCTCTGCAGCTGCCTGTGCTTCTGTTACCCCAGAGAACTCTGGCTGAAACAGGAAGTCACCTGCCAAGCTCAGACTTCTCATACATTCAGGCAAAGGGAGTCAGGTAATACTGTGACAAAGGGCCATGGAGCTGGACTTGGAGGCAATAGTGCACCTGACAGCCTCACTGGGTGTGTCCTTCCTCACATTGCTGTTGGTCTCTGTACAGGATTTGGGAGAGTGGCAGGAAACTTCCCTCTGTTACTCACAGTCCTGTTTTCACAGACCGACCTTGGCACAGGCATCGAGACAGACTGTGTGTCCCTGTGGGAAAGGTTCGAAGAGCAAAGATGTGTATTTGATAAGAAGCTTCATATTTTATGTGGCTCCAGTATGTTTGGTAATATTCTACCAGCCTTCAATTTTCTCCTCTTTATTTGACAGACACACGTGTCTTGGAATAGTCCATCTTTTGTACCCATATCTTCTCATATTCATACATTGGATTGGACAATATATGCTTACAGGGTTAAGTTATTCCATTCTCCAGTGAGCCAATGATAAAATGGTTCTGACACCTCTGGAAGCTTCCAATGATCCAAGGTCCAATACTATGACAACTTTTCAGGACTGCTTTCAGGAAATAAAATCTGTGCAGGAGTTGAGGTAATTTCTTAACTTCTGGAGGCAGCCTCCAGCCATCCACATATCCCAGTTTGGAGGAAGCCTTCCCAGACCTGCTCTTGGGAGCCAGCAGGTGTCCACCCAGGGGCTGCTTCTCACATGCATGGTCGTCTGAGCAAACGGGGATCCGTGTCTGGGAGAAGACTCTGCAGACACTGAGCATGGTGATGGGATTATTCTAGTTAAGGGGATAGCAAAGAAGGGCTCCAGACCAGCAGACCCTAGACATTTTCTGAGGGTCCAGTGATAGCACTTCTAAAGGGAAACTGGACTTTCATAACACAAGATAGTTGCATTTCCTATAAGAATGCATTTCTTATAGACACACTTCTTTCCAGAACAATGTAGGAGATGTGTTCTCAGAACACACAAATTGAAGAAGGTAGGGCTTAAATTTTTTTAAAAAAATACATCTTTTAGCCTAAAAAGATAGAGAAGTCATTAATAAATGATTAACTTGTTTCTTAAGATGGTGCCACTTCTAATTTATTTTCCAAATTTATTTATTTCCAATTGTGTTTTTTTCAGCATTAGTGGTGGTACCACCCACGTAAGAGTTTGAATTTCAAGAGTATAGCATAAGAAGAAATTTAAATTTATGACTGTACTTAAAAATAAGAACTCAATATTCACTAAAATCATGAGCTATTCAGTTGACAGGTCACTGATGAATGATGGGAATTTTTGTTTATCTATAATACTGCCATGTATCTTATCATTAACATGGTTTGAGATTCATTTGGTGTTTGAAACCTAACATTACATGCGTTTTAGTTAAGTACAAAATTTTAGGGGGAGATTCATATTTGCAATTTTTGGTGTAATGTCATATTAATATTTCAAATTTGCACAATGCAAATTTACCTAAGACATAACTGTCCAATATTTTTGAGAGTGTAAATGTCTAAGCAGTTAGAAGTTAATGTTTTAATTCAGGTCTTAGTTGTGATGGTTTTTGGTTTGCATTTTAAAAAAATTATTTTTATTATGGTCAATTACATAGAACGTAAAATTCACCATCTTAATCATTTTTAAGTGTATGATTCAGTGGCTTTAAGTAATTCATATTGTATGAAACCATCACCACCATTCATCTTCAGAACACTTTTTATCTTGCAAAACTGAAACTCTGTATATATTAAATAGATTCTCCAATCCCCACTCCCACCGGCCCTGGCAACCACCATTCTACTTTCTGTCTCTGAACTGGATTACCCTAGGTACCTCTTGTGAGTTGAATCATACAATATTTGTCCTTTTGTGATTGGCTTATTTTGCATAGCTTAATGTCCACAAGATTCATGCATGTTGCAGTATGTGTCAGAATATCCTTCCTTTTTAAGGCTGAATAATATTGCATTGTATGTATAGACTACACTTTCTTTATCCATTCATCTGTCAGTTTCCACCTTTTGGTGATTGTGAATAACATTGCTATGAACATGGATTTACAAGTAACCTTTTGAGTCACAGTTTTCAATTCTTTCGGGTATATACCTGATTTGCATTTTTGTGCCTCTAAAGTTTTTGTTCATGATGTTCACTCTGCTGCTTGGAATATTCTTCCTCCTATTCACCACCACCGCAATCCTATTCATGCTTCAAGGACTAGTTTTAAGATCTGCCCTTTGGAATACCTTCCTGGAAATTCTCAGCAGAAAGCAGGCTCCATACTGTGTTCCCATGGCACTTTGTTCCTTTAGGATGGGCATAGATTAGAGGGATAATGAGTGGGGCACGATGAACTATGTCCACCATGTGGAGGTTGTTGATGCAATCTTCATTAGCAAAGACCAGGCCCTGTGCTCAGCGCCAGCCAGACACAGTGCTGGCTCCCATGCTGTCCCTTTCCTGGAGGTATTCCCAGTCTCCTTGCGAAGATAGGACATGTTCATATAAAAGAAACACATGACAGATAGCATATCTTCCTTAGTGAACATGATGTTAGCAGACCTTACAATTCTAGTCTGTGGTACCAGAAGTATATTACCAGCATATTTAAATTTGACCAGATTTAACTGAGGCACCAGATTTACTGTGTGCCTTGCACTATGGGGAACACAGGTCTTAAAGCAGTTTGCAGTGGACATGATCACAAATATGTTGAATGAAATACTTTACTTCCCATCCTGGTGTTGGAATCATTTATGGCCCATTAGAGGTGTTACACATGCTTTTGAATGAATGGATTAGTATTTGAAATCCTTTGGAGAAAGTCATATTTTTACTCCTTTTCTGCATAAATGATATTTTCTGATATCTAATAGTGTAATATAACCACAGCTTCATTTAACTGAAGCTCCTGGTTAACGGAAGATTTCAGTGTTGGTCTCTAAATAGTTCCCCTTAGAGGAGGTTAAGTAGGGAAAGGAAGCTGAGGCATGGGGCAGAATGAGCCTCTTTATCAAAGGGGTGGCCCCTGATACTTGGTCTAGCCTTTTTGGCCGGGGTTCTGTGCTGTCTCTTGACCTTCTGCATTTTGTAGTTGAACCCCCTTTACAGATGGCCCCTAACAGGCTCGCTGACAATTGTCAGCCACTTGTTAGGTGGTCTCAAAAACACATCCACAGCTATTTTGCTGGTGGCTGATGAAATAACAATAACCCCTAGAACTGTCCCCTCCTCCTACCACTCCTAGCTTTAATGATCTATGTATTTAAGATCAACCACACAAAAAATTACTAAAATCACCAAGCTCTACTCACCAATAGGCATGGGTAGTTGTTCAACCTAGAGGGTGAATTTGTCTGACCCGCCATCTCCCCACAACTCTAACGTGTGGATATAATTTGGGGAAAAAAACAATAGAAGGTAAGAACAGCCCAGGTGGACTTTGATTTTCATAGAATTACTTTTATTAACTCATATCAAAATGAATGATAAATTCTGATGATTGATGTTGATGGGACAAAGGGATTCAACTCAGTTTTGTTTTCAATCCAAAAGAATTTTATGGACTCTTTCCCGTGTGCTCAGCAATGGACAATGGGGAAGAGTCAGAGGACTTCCTCTGTGCTTCCCGAACCAGTGAGGATTAATCTAAGGTCGTTAAATGAGAAAATCGTAGCAACAACAACAGCAGCAGCCAGCATTTCTGGAGCCTTACTATGCGCTGGGCCCTGTGCATGTCTGTATACATTATCTTTTATCATCCTCAAAGAACTCTGAGGGAGATGCTATTACTATTATTCCTGTTTCACAGATGAGGAGACAAGGCCCAGAGAGGTTGCTTCACTTGTCTATGCTTGCACAGCAGTGAAGTGGTAGAGCCAGGATCTGAACCCAGGCGATCAGCCTCCAGGGTCAATGCCATAAGCCACATCACATTGCTGTTGTTTCTGCTAATAGCGGCCAGTCCTAACCGGCTGCTGATTCCTCACTATGCTGGGAAAGAGATACCATCGTCACCTCCATTTTAGCGATGAGAAAAAGAATGCCCAGAGAGGTCTGTGATTGACCAAGTTCACACAGTCCATGGCAAGACCGAGATTTGAGTTCCTTAGCTTAGTTCTACAGTGACAGCTTGTACACACTGTGCTGTCTCCTTGTGGTAACAATAAAAACAACCATTGTCAGGTATTCTAGATGAAGGGAAGAGAGTCTTGAAGACAGCTGACATGATATCCTCTTTCTCTGCTGATCAGTAAAGCAGGCACCCCGTGTGGTGGCCTGACCACAAGGCAAGTGAAACCTCAGTGTCCCTCACTTGCTGCAGCCCTTCCAAGAGCCTGGGAGGGATCTTCCCAGTGTTTGTAAAATATGGAAAAGCAAATAAATTTTGTAGAGTGTGAAAAATAATTTTGTGTTCTTTTTCTCAGAGTCCCCAACCTCTAATTGTATAAACTGGTGGTTCTCAAAGTGGGGACCAGGAACGTTAACATCACAAAGGAACGCGTAAGAAATGCACATTCTCAGCCCCACCCCAGATCTACTTGAATTAGAAGCTCTGGGAAGGGCCCAGAGTTTGGTGTCTTACCAAGCCCCCAGGGAGACTTAGCAGCAAATCTGAGCATCAACACCCTCCCAGGCAAGGTCCCTTTAAAGCCCTGTGGCTAATTTTATACTAATAACTTTATACTGTCTTTCTTAAAGGGCACCCCAAATTGTATAAGCCTCAGAACCTCCATCTGGATCCACCCCATCGTCACAACTTTTAAATGTGCTCTTTTCCCCAGGACGGAGGCAGGGCTAGTTTCTGCCTGGGAGGCTTTGTGTTTTACACAAATATTGTGATATTTCTAAAATGTTTTAACTTGACAAGAAACAGCGCGATGATATGGTTTACCAGAGAGAAAGATTTGTCTATACAGAAGGAACGTCACCTCCTACGCTCAGCTCACCTGTTGCAGGGCAGCCCGGATTGCCCCAGGCTCACAGGCAGGCTGCAGCCCGACACCCTTTGAAGTTTAACCAGACCCAGAAACAGGACTCCTGGGAGCTTTGTGACGTCTGCATCCACCTGTCAGGCAAAAGAAGGCAGCATGAGTGCACAAGCTTCCCACCTCCACCGAGATGCCCAGGCTTCCGGATTAAAGGGCTCAGTCAGGCTCCTGCAGGTGCTGCCTCTTTCATGAAGGGCAGGAGGCAGGGACGGCAGGATTGCAGAACAGTGTCACTGCTGCATCCTTGGGATGGGCCTTTCTCCTTGCACAGATGAGGTCCTGAGGTCCAGAAAGAGAAGTGAGGGGTTTAGGGACAAGAGGTGATGATGGAACATGCACAACCGAAAGACTCCTACTGAGCTCTGTGGGTCTTCTCACTCTGTTCTGCTGCCTCTTGGTTAGTTCTCCACACTAATGCTTTTTAATTTATTCTTGAGGATCCATTGGCTCAGATCAGTGTGGCCAGAGTTACCTGCGATAATGTTCAGTGCAATACTTTTTAAATTTTTTTATCATAGCGAAAAGTAAGAAATACCATGAAGATCCCAAATTAGCAGACAGCTAGCTGCCTATATTTCAGGGACCCTTAATATATGTAATCACTAAAATAAAATAATCATTAAAATGATGATAGGAAAAATGGCTAAATGACAAGGCATGTTCATGATTATTGGCTTTTAGCTGGTTTAGGAAAGAGTTTGCAATTTATTATGCCCAGATCAATCCTATTTTTGGAAATTCTGTATATAGAAAGAACAGTGGAAATGAATACTCCACAATGTTAACGGGACTCTCTTATAAACGTGGTGGGGTAGTTAGTAATCATTTTCATTGTGTTTTTTCTTTCTTTGAAATAATATACATTGATAAATTTGACTTTGCAGTTATAGAAAAGAAATGCTACACTAGCAAATTGGATGGGAAGTACCATTTATTAGTATAGCATGGCCATTTTAATGTCCCCATATTTAAGGGAGACTTTTCAGCGTGTATCCACTGGGAAACTGAATATACAAACTGATATGACCAGATCATACATAAAAACAGAATTCTGATGACAACCTGTAGCAACCAGCCCAGAATGCCCCAAATGGCCAGGATTTGATCAATCACTGACACCTTTCTTAATTTATGCCTGTGCTTCCAACTTACAACCAATGAGAAAAAGCCAAATACGTTCCCATAACCAGTAACGTAGGATGACCCCTTCTAGTTAATCCAGCTTCCCCATCAGCTTCCTCCAATCATGAAACACTATTTTTTTTATTGAAGTATAGTTGATTTACAGTGTTGTGCTTTTCTTCCTTTTAAATAAGTTCATTTGTATTTATTTTTAGATTCCACATATAAGTGATACCATATGATATTTGTCTTTGTCTGACTCAATGCTGTGTTAATTTCTGCTGTACAGCAAAGTGATTTAGTTATACACACACACACACACACACACACACACACACACATATATATATATAACATTTTTAACATATTCTTTTCCATTATGGTTTATCACAGAATATTGAATATAGTTCCCTGTGCTATACAGTAGGACCTTGTTGTTTATCTATCCTGTATATAGTAGTTTGCATCTGCTAACTCTAAATTCCCAATTCATCCCTCCCCCACCCCCACCCCCCTTGGCAACCATAAGTCTGTCCTCTATGTCTGTGAGTCTGTTTCTGTTTTGTAGATAAGTTCTTTTGTGTCATATTCTAGATTCCACATATAAGTGATATCATATGGTATTTATCTTTCTCTCTCTTTCTGACTTTCTCTTCCTGACTTTTGCTTAGTATGATAATCTCTAGTTCCGTCCATGTTGCTGAACCTGGTGTTATTTTGTTCTTTTTTATGGCAGAGTAGTATTCCATTGTATATATGTACCACATCTTCTTTATCCATTCATCTGTCAATGGACACTTATGTTGCTTCTGTATCTTGGTTATTATGAATAATGCTGCTATAAACATAGGGGTGCATGTATCTTTTTAAATTATAGTTTTGAGGGAGTGTCACTGTTTTTCCATTATGAAGCTTTTCCACCACTCTGCCTGCCTTTGAGTCTCTGCCAAACACATGGGATTGTGGCTGACTCCCTTGCTATAGCAAGTTCATAGTGGATAGCTTTTGCTTGTTCTCATTTGGGTGGTCTTTGTTTATTTCCACATAAAATTCAGTCTTTTGGGAAATTATGTACATTTAAAAATTATGCACTCTGTATGTAGCATTATGTTATCACTAGTATGAAACATCTGATTCTTCATTATTGAGAAATTTTTAATCTCAAGCTAGTTGCTAAATCCAAATGACCCAAAATGATTTGGAGAGATTAGGGTCCAACTCATGGTGGATGAAATAAACACTGAGCTTGCAATTATTATTGTGCTAAGATTTCCTAGTAGGGAAAAGTAGCACCATGGCTTTCATTAACAGATCCATGGAATGTTAATATTCTCAAACTATATGCTAAGTCTCACTACCTTGTCCCTCTGGCATTAAATTCAGTTTATAGAAAAATTAACAAAAGTTTGACTAACAGGCAAATAAGCTAAAAACAAGACAACCTGCAAAAGTTTTGATCTTGAACAAGACCCTGTCAGCTGCCTTGTGAGTAGTCAAACTCGTGTTTTTTACTGTGTGAATGATCGTGAAATGGTTGGATAGATCAAACTTCGTTATTAATAAGGATAAGTTAGTATTTTAGGCAGTTTTTATCCGAGAGAAAGCTGGGGCTAACTTTGGAAACTTTGGAGAAGAAGAGTGCCGAACAATTTGGGAAAATGTGTTGAAATCATGTAGGAAGAACTGAGACACAGTGGGAATATGAACGATGGATTCTGCTTATCGAACGGGTTTCAGAAGACATCCGTGGTGAAATACCCTGAAATGAATAAAAAGGGGATAATCTGATTCCTGTATTAATGGGCATGTGTAGGTGGGGGTGTGCTGGCAGGGAGAAAAGTCACAAATTCAAGCCATTAAAAAGAAACAATCCTTCTATTTTGATGTCAAACAATTGGCTGGTTTATCAAGAATCAGATAACTTACATCCCACACTGATTCAAATAGCTACTTTCTATATGATAGGACCATAGTACGTGTGTACACACCTGTGACTTCAGCTCATTGATCTGGAAATCAAGTGGGATTATATGAAATCAGAAAGCTTTTCCCAATTCAAGCTGACAAAATTTGCTGACTAGAATTTTTAGGTGGGTGGTTTTTCATTATATGTGAACACTGCGCGCTTTTGCTATACACTTGAATACATGCTTACGAGTTCAGAATTAGGTGAAAACAGCCAAATGCGTATGCGTATGGCATTCAAGAACAGCAGCAATTTATTTTGTTCTTCCACTGCATTTAAATGTATAGCAAAGTTGAATATCTTAAAGGAGCAATTAAGTCTTAAATCATTAATCAGTCAAGGACGAAGAAGCTGGCGATGTCCTCACAGAGCATGTGGCAGATGGACCATTCTGTCCTTATAGTCCAGAATCAGAAAGGGTATGTTAGAAGGAGGGTCAGCTCCACAGGTATGGGGTGTGGTGTCCTCAGAGTTTTATTGAAAGGTCCACCTTACCTATGATAAGGTAATCACCTTACCCACCTTCTTTGGCAGCTATCTGTGCTTATTTTAGCAATAGTACTTTTTGCTTTTAGGGAGTAAGGCAATGATGGCAAACTTCTTCCAGCTTTTGGGTCAACTCTAATCTGTTGGAAGTGGCTGCTTGGAATCTGGTATTTAGATTTGTAAGACTGTGGGAACAAGTACAGGCCGGGGCTGTCATACAGGAACTGGGAAGAGTTGTCTTGGACCTGATTTCCGCTCAGAAGCCTGAGTGTAATGCTTACACTTTAGCTCTTACTTTCACGGTTTAACTGTCTTAATATCTACAGATGAGTAAGGTCTACACAGGCTAGGTGGATCTTGGAAGAGAAGATTCCATTGCCGGACACTGTGAAGGTGAGGAAGACTGGTCCAGTTTGAGGTTCTGCAATGGGGAAGGTGAGGTGCCTGACCAACTGTGGGGAGGTAGGAAAGCACCTGGAGGAAATAGCATAAGAGCAGAAGTGGGGAGAGTTCCTAGGAGGCAGGTGTGCAACAAAGAACACACCTGGCCATTCTTCTGCCAGCCCTGGTTCCATTACCTTTTCTAACAAATTCTCAGGCTTCCCTGAGAATTGCCCTGGAGGAGGGCAAAGCTTTGCATCATTCTTCCCACTCTGAAACTCTTTCCCAATGTTCTCAATGCAGTCTGCCTAGATCTTTCTTTGTAGCTCTTAAAGAGGAACAAAGAAATATTTGGGTAATGAAAACTAGATGCAGGTGAGTGGGAGATGGCATGTTATAGATATCATTCTGGGAGCTACTAAAGGCAAAACTGTATGTATTGATTTTCAAGTAGAATTAGGTGGGGGAGATGGTCTTTCAAAGATGGCTAAAAAATGAACTTGTCCTTTCTAAGGTCTAATTAAGATCCTCTGTCAGAAACTATAATAAGAACTGCATATAATATCACTGGGGACAATGAAAACTGTTGGTCCTTTTTGAATTTAATAGGATGTCATGATTCAAAGAAATTACCTATTATTTTTTTTTAAACCAAGGCTGGAAAATAAAAAAAAGAAGCTCTTCTCATTAGACTACATCTGGGTGACCCTCCTGGTCTTATATCTGTAACATAGTTGGAGTAAAATTCATGGATCAGTATGGGTTCTGAGACGGGAGGTTGCATTTCATGTTGATGAGATTCAGGTTCATTTCCGCTGCGGCATTATTAATGGATGTTACTTGCTGATCAACTCCCATATGATTTTTTAGTTTCCAATCTAGATAAGTTAATAAAAAAGAAAATCTGTAGAAAGATTTCTGGGCTAAAATGTTCCTTCATTTTCCCTTTTCCTCCCAATGAAAGAAAACTGGACCAACAAATGGTCCCTGGCTACATATGGATGCAATATGAGTACGCGAATGTTTGATGACAGAAAGCAGAGTTGTAATCTATTCCAAATGGATCGTCATCTGGATACTTGAAATGCCATGTTGTAAACAGTGTTCCCTTGTCTTATAGGATGTTATGTAGGGTTGAATGCAGATGAAAGCCTAAATTTATATCATGAAACAAAGTATAAAATGAACATTAACCTCCTAAGTACTCTTTTTTTTTCACTGTCAGATTCTGTTAACTGCCTGTCTTCTAATAGTAGTGCACCTAATGATCTTTCTTTAATGCTTTGGCCATTTGATGACCCTCATCATTTCTCTCTCTTTCTTTCTCTCCCTCTCAAAAAAGTGGGTAAGAAATTTAGAGCTCAAAGGAATTTTGGAATCCTTTAGTCCACACAACCTCACTTTATAAAACAGAAAAGTAAAACATAGGAAAGCTATGTAGTCACACAACTCAGTAGGTAGTAGGTGATCCAGGAATTTAGTCTACGGACTCCTAGAATAGGATAATTTGGATGATGCTATATTGTTGCCTTTCAGTAAATACCTGTTTTATTCTGTAATGCTTCCCTTCCTAAGAAAGGACTGATTTTATCAGCTGTTCCTTATAACCAGAATAGGTATACAGAATTAACCATTTGATTATATAGACTTCATTCATTCAACATTCAATCATTTAGATAATAATTATATTCCTTAACCTTTTATTGTAAAGATATACTACTCAGTGTAAAGAATATCAGCACTAAAGAAACATGAAAAGGAGTAAAATTCCCTTTTTGTCCACCACATCCCACTTCCCAGAGGTATTTGCTTATGCAAGCATACAGTATACCCTTTCCAATATTGTTAATGCAAAAAACATGTTTTAGTACATAATATCGTATATATATGTAGGCACTTGTTAAAAATGTGAGCATGCAATACATATTTTTCTGCAAATTTCCTTTTTAATTCTTTTCACATAATAATATCATGGACACTTTTCCATATCTTATTTATCTGATTTACTCCTGTTATGAGGGGCCGAGTGTATATATTTAATATAATTTTTGTGTATGTAGCAATCCAATTCATAGTTTGCATGGTATGGGTGTTTATTTTACCATTCCTCTGTCGATGAGCATTTCATATAGTCCCTGATTTTCATTGTTGAAAACAGTACTACAATGAGTATCTCTTTTTGCACTTGTACCAACACATTTGTAGGATGCATTCCTACAAGGAGGATTTCTGGGTCCTTCATTTATATTTATTGAGTAACTACTTTGTGTAAAGTGCTGGAAAGGCTATAAAATAATAAGATTCAATCTTTGAAGGTAAAGAAGTGGTTCCTGCTCTCATGAAGCCTGTAGTTAAGGTAGTAAGAAATATATACAAATAACGATTTCAAATAGAAAATTGTTCAGTGCTCTTTAGAAAATGCAGAAGAACCACCATGAGAAGACAAAAACACCTTGACTTCCTAACCCAGCCTGTGAAAAGTAATAATTACTTAGAGATGGGAGTTTCAGTGGAATGCATTGAAAATTTCCAAATAAAGTTACTTGTGCCCATCAATATGAATGAGTTGAAACATGGGAATGCAGAAGGTGACTTGTTTATTGAAAGAGGTCTAGAGAGCATAATTCGTTTTGAACTTTTAGGAAATATCTCTATTTGTGAAGGGGAAAATTGTTGCAGTTCACTAGATAATCTAAGAGTGAAAGAACTTTTATTTCAAAGATCTTTTCTTGATGTTTGATACAAACAAACATTTTTATTTTGGCTCAAGGCTAACTCGTTTTAGATTTCAGCTTCATATATGTGTGGGCGCAGCTACCTAGCCTTTTTCTGAATCTAGACCATTTTGGTAAATCACATATTTGTCTTTAGTGTAGCAGAGGTTAAGAATGAGCACTTCTATTTTTTTCTTTTTTTAATTACAATCTTGATAATATTTTATTAGGGAAGCTTCTCTTCAAATTCAGGAGCCTTAGTTGAAGCATCATCCCCCTTCAGAATCTTACAATAGGATTCAGGTTTATGAGGAGTCTGAAGGGTAAGCTGGGACAAAGTGAGAGAGTGGCATGGACATATATACACTACCAAATGTAAAATAGATAGCTAGTGGGAAGCAGCCGCATAGTACAGGGAGATCAGCTCGGTGCTTTGTGACCACCTAGAGGGGCGGGATAGGGAGGGTGGGAGGAAGACTCAAGAGGGAGGAGATATGGGGATATATGTATATGTATAACTGATTCACTTTGTTATACAGCAGAAACTAACAGAACATTGTAAAGCAATTATACTCCAATAAAAAAAGAAAAATAAAAATGTATTCAAGCGTAAAAATATTCATGTGGACATGAAGTTTATAAGCCATATGATCCAACATCTTTATCCTTCAGGAGAGGAATTAGTGGGAAAAATGGGGATTCTTCTTATTTTGTATGGTGTTTGGCAAAAATTCCTTCAGTAAAATCTTAGCATCCCTTTTTCCTCCCTGTCTCTTCATGTTGTTGAAGTTACTTCACCCAATACATAATACAAGCTTAGCCCTGCTTGTAACACTCAGCAAGTTCAAACCACCCATCAACACACGGGGAAAACCAACAGGTTAGACGGGAAGGTCATTAAACATGGAAAGGACTGACACTATGGCAGAATAAGTGGCAATATTCAGAGGAAAAGTTTAGGGAACTTTAAGACATTTTGATCATCTGAAGCATTTCTCAATTCCTAGAAATAAGACACAACAACCAACTACGTCAACTGGCTTTGGAATCAGGTCCTGGTTCCTAGGGTTCCTACATGGCAAGGTAACACCAGGAGGCAGAACAGAGATTTGCCTTCTAAGGGATGCAAAGCCATGTTTAAATGTTTCCTTTGGTCTCTGATGTCTTCATTAGGTGATCAGGAGGCCGCCCACTCCTGTCTGGCCCTGTTTCCATGACTTCTTCAGGAAGAACCATGGGCTGACCCCATGCAAGGGTCCTTGCAGCCTATTCTGAGCGAGGCCCATGGAGGGCCCTAGAGCTGGCATTGCACTAGCAACAAACTGCAAGGAAAAAAAATTTTGTATTACACAGGCGTTAGAACTGCAAACAAAGGACTGCTTGTAAAAGATCCAACCCTTACTTTTAAAAAGTCAGCTTGGGTAGTTTAAAGCCATGCTAGGTAGTTTTCAAGTTAAGAAATAATTTTAATAGTTGATGAACATTCCTGTAGAGAAACCCTCTGGAAATGGAACAGTTAACTTGTTTATTGGTTATCAGAAATATTTTTTAAAAATTTATTTTACTATTTTAACTAGATTTTAACTATCGCAGTATAGTGAAACATACCCTAGTGTTTTTTTTTTTTTCTAATTGTGATTTCTTTGCTATTAGAAATAGTAACTGAATCTAGTTGGTGTGGTCATGGGTTAAGACACTGTGGGCTTGGAACCAGGTAGAACTGGGTTCTAATCCCACCTCTGCCACTCACCAGGTTTGAAGCCAGGTACAGATTTCTTCACCTTTCTGTGACTCAGTTTTCTCATCTGTAAAAAGAGATCCGTACTACAACCTCTCATATAGGTTACTAGGAGTAAAACATGAGTTGATTTCTAAAATGTACTTAGGACAGTGTTCAAAAATTATTATCACAAATTATTGCCAGTAATAATTCATACTGTTTTGAATATCAATCACATTAAACTATTATTTAGTACTAATTATGTCCTAGAATTAGGAGCCTTTAAACGAATAGGACTAATTATTGCGTTTGGTTTTAATAAACTCCACTTCATCCAGAACGTTTAGAAAATGAGACTTAATCCTCGCTCGGGTCAATAGGTAGACACTATATACACCAATAGATCACCAATTTAAAAAGTCTTCTAATTTAATACCTTAATTATTCAACATCTCTCTGATGATGCAGGAGGCATGCTACTGTGTGTTGGATCACTGTTCTAAATCCAATTTTGTTATCATCTATGAAGACAATTCTGCTATTTGAGACCTTGAATTTTAAAGAGACCGACACTAAGCCTGGCTCTTGGTAAGCACTTAATAAATACAAATTGCTTTTATTACCATCAATTTTGACTTACCCTGGCAGATGAACCTTATAAGTGTCTATAAGCCAATTATCATGTGGATGCTTTGTCTACACATATCTGGCTTGAAGATGGGAACTGTGTCTTCTGCACCTGGGAGATAATGGTTCCTGCTGAGCGTGAAGCATGTAGCATAGTATTTGGTGCATAGTAGGTTTTCTGGTAATTGAATTCCCTTCCTCCACCTGGAAGCAGTGTTGCTGACTCACTGGGCTTCTCCTCAATTAGAAAATGTGGTGATCTATATCCACCCTTAGTTTTGTGCAGCACCAGGGCTTTCCTTCTACATTTAATCACTTCTAGTTAAGAAATCAGGATTCTCGGAAGTCAGGGGACAACATCAAGTATCAGGTCAGCAAAAGCTGCACCTACCCATGGCCTCATGGTGGTTGGGGACAGAAAATGCATGAAGATGAGGGCAATTGGCACTGCTAAGGGGCAGAGGAGGCTGCTGGGGCAGACTTAATTTTTTTTATTGTAGCCCAGATTTATTGTGTCTGTTAAGTTGAAGGTAAGTTAATTGTTCATCATTGCACATTAACAAGAAAGTGTTGAGGCAGAAGTCTCCTCATAGAATTGTTGAGGAAAAGTATGCTTCATCTTAGAGAAGGAGTTGTACAATGCTGTAGTGAACATCCTTTTACATACATTTTTGTACACTTTTCTCATTACTCTGTTAGCAGTATAATTACTTGATCCAAAGATACATACATTTCTAAGACTTTTGATACATAATGACAAGCTGGTCCCTAGAAAATTTGTACCAATTAATATAGCCACCAGCTTTGTGACAGACCACAAAACTGAGATATAGTATCTCATTTACATGTGTATGTGTATGTATATTTATATTTTGTATAGGAAATATTTGGAAGGATAAACATCACAGTATTGAGAATGGATATTTCTGGGTACTAGGATTTTAGGGATTTTTTCTTTTTGGGGCGGAGTGAACTTGATATTATTTTCTACAATGAACATTGACTACTTGTATAATTAAAAACAATTTTATAGTTCTAAGACTGGATATCTATCAAAGAAGATAATATCCTAATTAATTCTAATTAATTGATTCCTATTTTTTTCTTCCTTATAGACTGATGAACTGTTAGGGTTATAAGGGACCTTAAAGTTCACCTGGTCTAATTCCATCAATGTACTTGTGTGGAAATCGAGTCTCCAGGAGACAGCCTGAATTGCTTATGTTCACAGAGCTAGCCTGGGACAAAACCAGTGGCTAGACTCCAAGAACATTCTTGACTACTTGTTTTTTGAAACATCTGTATATGCTTCCTCCTGCTACTGAAAAATGCTAATTTGCTTTTATTGATATTTACTTCATTTTATAGTTTAGAATTATTCATACTAGCTAATGTTTAACTTACTAAAGCACTATATCAATATTTTTAGAGATCTAGAACAGAGTTTTTAGCTTTGCTCAAGAGAAGATGTAGATTCCATCTGATTTAATGTGTTCATGTAAAACATTGATAAGAGCTATAAGAAGAACAAGAAGGAAGAATCAGAAGATAGACCACTGTATATTTACTGCTGGTGTTGTTTATTCTAGTTTTTGCCTTATTTTCTTTTTTACTTTTCCAGTATGTCCCTATTCTTTTTTGCCTGACATTAAATTTTTTTAAAAAGCTTCATATTGTCCATTTAGGGCATTTTAGACCACTTCAAATCTTCAGAATGCCTGAATAAGCTCTCTACAATTTAATGGGAATGGGGATGGGTTAACTCACTATTTTCTGGGAGGACAGATGCGTGAACAGGGAAACTGATTTCACCACTGACATCACTAGATACATGAAGTCTTCAAGCTGTTTAAAGAATTGATAGAGATGTTAAAAATTGCATAAACACCAATACTGAATTCTGGAATACACAGAGTTGCTAAATATTTGGAAAGTCCATGCCCAAACCCGGGTCTATTTTCATGCAAACAGTAAGAGTGACATTTGAGTCTATTGTATTTACTGTACTTCCATTTGACCAGAAGATACAGCAGAGTCCTGGAAATACAAGTCCTTCCTCTTAATGAGTTGTTTAGTTGGCCTATGAGAAGGCAGGCTACTGAACATGTTGACTTTAGTTCAATTCACTGGTGACTTCAGAGGAATACAGACATTAGATGAGCAGGGTGGATACAGCGACTGTCCGGACTTTTCCCAGCATGGCACATGCATTTTTCTTGGTAAGGGGACAGGTTGTAATTGCATGGCACTGGTCTCTACCTCTCTTTCTGTCTCTATATATGTATATATAGTTAAATAATAAACATATAATACATAATAAATATAATAGAAATAACAATAAAAAGCAATTAAAATAAATATGTATATGTGTGTATATAAATATATATATATATATATTTAGAGAGAGAAATAGATAGGGACAGAGAGAGAGAGAGAGAGAGAGAGAGAGAGAGAGAGAGAGAGTTTTTCTCCCTAGAGAGAGCTACTTTTTGTATAGCAACTTCCTGAAAAATCAGGGCAATGTAATATAATAAGAGGAAAATACTCAATGAAAACCTTCCTTTCTTGTACCTGTTGGTTGGAAAACAATGCTACTTAGATTTAAAAAAAATAAACACCATTATTTTTTGGAGAAATAAGTAGGAGCTCTGCCAGATCCTTAGATCTGAAAGCCTCCCATGGCACTCCTCCCACCCCCCTCACTTTTGTTCATCATCCTGTGCCTGATTGCATGTTATCACCTTCAGGAGAACAGCTGGGTCACCCTGAAAGGGTGTTAATCTCCCAGTGTCTTCCCTAACACCTTATTGACAGCTCAAATCAGGGTGACCTACTTTGGCTTTGGTGAATCCGACTTGTCAAAATTCCCTTTTGACTTTATATTCATTAAAAAAATGTGACCTCTGAAATTTCCTGAGCAAGGTATGAAATGATCAGTATTCTGAATGACCTAGCAGAGTTGTGCGGTAACCATCTCCCATCCCTGAGAGGCATTCTGCACTACTACAAACTCCTACCTACATAAATCTGCAAAGCCTGGGGTCTGTCTCCAGAAAAAAATGAACACACATCTAATGGGTTATAGACAGCCCTCTACATTGCACTGAAAAACTGGGTGTTTTGCCCTGGAAGACTTTAGGGTCATTTACTGAGTTTTTTAGCTGGAGTGGAATGAGTGCAGTCAGCTCCAGATTTCTCCATTGTTCTCCTTCCTGGCCTTCAGCCTTCCCTAGATTGGACCTGCCCTGGGATCAGAACCAATCAATCCATCAGCAAACTCTGCCCATTTGATGAACCTCTGGTGTAAAGAACTATGCTGTGTATAGGAGGGATGTGTGGATGTGCATCACAGGGCTTTGCCCTTAAGAATCACCCAGAGGGGAGACAGCTATGTTGAGAACTAGACCATGAGTCAGTGTGTGATTAGCTAAGATTCTGGGTCAGGGGACTTGGCTGGACTCCTCAAGAGAGAGGCATATGACAAGGAATGTGATAAGGGAATGTCTGATAAGAGAAAAGCATTTGAACTTGGCCTTGAAAGGCCAACCGTGGGATGAGAGCATTTTATAGAATGCAAAACCTTAATGCATGCTAGGGCAAGTAGATAGGTGACCAACTACCCTGGTTTGCTGGCACTGGGTGGGTTACTGGGTTGTGGGATTTCAGTGCTAAAACCAGCCAAATCTCAGGAAAACTGGGACAAGTTGTTCACTCTACAAAAAAGCTGGAATAAAAAGGAAGGTTATGGCCAGACTGGGGAGTCATGGCACCAGTTCAGAGACAGGTGCTGTTGGTTTAAATAAAGGGGGAAAAAAGTCCCATGTGAAGCTTGCAGTCTAGCTGATAAAATAAGGTTAGTAGGCACAGAACGATTTCAGCATTAAAAAGGAGCATTCAAGGCGGAGCAGGTTAGTGTTAATTTGTGCTTTGCACACAATTAGATTGTAGGCCAGGTGCTAATTGGGTAGCTAGAATGAATTACAGCAGAAGGGATGTTGAATAGCTAAGGAGAAGGTCTGTAGGGTTTAGCATTGGCCTTGAAGTAGGGGAAAGATGGAGGGTGGCATGATAAGGAGAGAGAACTTGAGTCAGGGCAGGGGTTTGAGGAAGATTCTAGTATGGGTAGAAAGTAACCCACTACCTATTAGAAGAGAAAATGTTCATGCTAAATAATAACGGGGAAACATGATCATATGGGACCTGGAAGTCCAGATGGAAACTTGAGGCATTAAGAGGCCAGCATTTCCAGGAGGATGTTGTCCAGGTGACCGGGCTCATGAGGTTCTCAGAAAGAGACAGGGCTCCATAAGGTACTCAGTCTGGGAAACATTACATGCTGCCTCCTCTGCATGGAAATTCACAATTAGCACCAACACACTCCAGTCTTGGCAAAGACCTACAATAATGAAATTGAGCAACCCGTCATTTCTAACACAAAAGGCCACAAAACTCCCTTTGTTTGAGGAGGGGGTCAAGTCAGGAAGACAAGATTTATTAATATTTTGTAGAAGTTTTCTTTGGAAAACACTTTGGAATGCTTTACTATAGGAATGAATGAGGGGTGATTTCTTTTCAAGGCAAAAGTGACATTAGGAATGCATTTTAGGAATCTTGCCTTAGTAATGATTGCAAAAAAGATCAAAAGAGGTACCATGGGCAGCAAGAGTTACAGAGGGAGAGACAGACCTGAGTTCAAATTTGATGCTCACTTATGCCTTTGTGATAAGCCTTCCAGGTTTGCATGATTTGATTAAAATTTGGTTTTAAAGATCTTGGCACAAAGCCTAGCACATGGCAGGCTCTCACTCTATGGAAACTCTTGTCATTATTTTCACTTTATGGTAATAAATTGGAACAGCATGGGCCAAGTAATCAAAGTTTGGCTCACCCATGGGATTTGTTGACTTCCCTAGAGTAGCCCCTCCTTCTCTCTCCAGACAAATCCATCAAGTTCACAGTCACAGGGTGCCATCTTTCCTTCTCTACTGAATGGACTGTTAAAAGACTAAGCTAGCTCCCAGCAGAGGCAGAGCCCAGCAATATGCAGCCCATAGTCTCTCAGATGATAGAGTAGCAGTCCCAGTGAGGGGTCCGGCACACGCACCCCGGGAAAGAAGAGTCTGGCTGCATGTGACATGGAAGATGCTGGAGAGATGGGGAAATGCCACATGCTTCTGGGTCCTTCTAGGGGTGGGGTGCAGGGGGAAATAAACAACAGCAGAAGCCTGGTGCAATGCTTGGGCTGGAACATCCACCTGCATCCCTCACGTACTCACAAGGCGTCTTTCTGGACATAGGCACTTGCTTTCATTCTTAATTTTGGAATCAAAGAGTGTTCTTAATTTTGGAACAGAAGAATGGTAGTAAAACTTGGTCAGCCAAAACCCAAGTGAGGAGTGAGGGAAAGGAGAAGGGGACCCATCTGTCCATGTTCATCCAAACAAACTATGCTTCACTTTGAAATTGGTGTTGGGAAGCCACGCTGTGCTGAGGCCAGCTGTGCATACTGCCTGTTGCCTGCTGAGTCACTGTGCCTCTCTCGGATCCTGCAAAGTGCCCATAAGCACAGCTCCCTGGGGGCAGCCGCAGAATTGTACAAATGAAGTATTCAAGAGGTAGGAGGGCGCAGGCAGATTTGGGGAGCAGAGCAGAGTTGAAACTCTGTCTGTTCTCTTCTTGAGATATTTTATGAATCCTGCTGTTGTAGTTGAGTGAGTTGATCATTCAAATGGACAATTATGAGAGGGAAGGGGTGTTATGTAATAATTGCACAGGGACAACGAACTTACACTGAGTATCCCAGGCAAACCAGAGTACGTGGCCACTGTCGTGGTCTGAATTGTGTCCCCCCCAAAAATGTGTCTGTTGAAGGTCTAAACATCAGTGCCTGAGAGTGTGAGTTTATTTGCAGATAGGGCGTTTAAAGAGGTGATTAAGTTAAAATGAGGCCTTTAGAGTGGATCGTAACCCAATCTGACTGGTGTCTTTAAAAGAAGAGGAACTCTGGACACACAAAGAGACACCAGAGATGGGTACACACAGAGGAAGGGTCATGTACGGACACAGAAAGAAGGTGGCTGTCTGCACACCAAGAGAGAGGCCTAAGAAGAAACCAAATCTGTTGACACCTCGATCTTGGACTTTTAGCTACCAGAACTGTGAGAAGATATATTTCTGTTGTTTAAGCCCCCCCACTCTGGTGTAATTTGTTATGGTAGCCCTAGCAGACAAATACAGCCACTGATTTTTTCCAACTTTCCTTATCTGTAAAAATCAAGAGAATCATGTCTACCACTCAGAGTTAAATTAGATAACATACATGAGGCTTAGTATAGGCACACCTCAGAGATACATACAATAAAACAAATTTTGTAATAGCGTGAGTCACACAAATTGTTTTGTTTCCAAGTGCATATAAAATTGATGTTTACACTAAACTGTAGTCTATTAAGTATGCAATAGCATTATGTCTAAAAACTGCATTAATTAATAGATAATTAATAGGTACATTTTTTGCTAAAAAATGCTAATCATCATCTGAGCCTTCAGCAAGTTGTAGTAGTAACATCAAAGATAACAAAACACAGGTCACCATAACAAATAAAAAAATAATGAAAAATTTGAAATACTGCAAGAATTACCAAAAATGTGACACAGAGACATGAAGTGTGCAAATGCTGTTGGAAAAATGGAACTGATAGACTTGTTCAATGCAGCGTTACCACAAACCTTCAATTTGTAAAAAATGCAATATTTGCAGAGAGCAACAAAGCAAAGCTCAAGAAAATGAGGTGTGCCTGTACCTTGTTCTGTGCTTTAGTACAATGTATATACACCTTGACAGACATAAGCCTGCTTAGGGCCATGTCCTGAAAGTTCTTGTTTTTACCAGTTCCAGACAATGCACTGGGATCTTAATTATAAAATCAGTAAATATCTATCAGTCCCACAGAGCCCTTGAAAATAATAGCCTGAAGGTTTTTTCAGTTGGGAACTTTAGGATGAAGACAGAATGATCAGTTGAGAATGACTAAACCCAACCCACACTCTGGAGTGTGAATTAGAGACCTGATTTGTTATAATACCATTAACCTGAACATAATCCCACATCCCTGAACACTTAGTGATGTGCAGTGGCATTCTGATGGGCAGGCTTTTCAAGTAAAGTCTACAAGCAGATAGATAGCACTGTCTCTGGTTAGGGCTCATCTATATGACTCATCCTGTTACATTGTCCACATTCTGTTGACCCTATTTTGGGGGCCTCCTGCAGTTCTTAACCCGCCTGCCTGTGGGTGTCCTTCCTTTCTTGTATCCTGCCTCTGTGGATGTTTTCAGGTCCCATTGGCCATGGTTCCAAGTTCGTTCTGTGATTCAGCTTGGTGGATACTTAAGGAGACCTGTCTCTTTCACATACTCTGCCAGTGGCTGAGTCTAGTTACCATGGGGGTTACAGGGGATTTTCCCTCCATTTGGGCTGGGCTCCATGCATCTTTGTTCTCTCACCTGGGGGCTCTGGGCTCTGCCCCCTGAGGACCTGTGGCTCTTACTACTTGGAACTTACATGGGGCAAACACCAGAAGAGGCATCCTGGAATGTCCAGAATATCACCCTTCTGGCTAGATGGTCTCAAGAGGTTCTGTTGAACCATTGCATCCCAGCGTCGGGAAGAAGCTTCCACTGGGTGGTGCCCAAAGAACAGCAGGACTCAGCACATGGTGGCTTTTTCTTCCAGCGGCTTTATTAGGAATTATTCTAGGGTTGTGACATTTTACTTCTGCTCTCAGGAATAAAGAAGGCCTTGCTCCTCGCATCAGATGTGTAAGGGAATCTTCAACATTCACAGAAACAGGGGCCAGCTGCAGACAGTCGTGACCAACCAATACTTCTTGAACCTTAACTCTTTGCCCAGGAGTCTTCAGGGGGCAGTGGGCCCAGTGAAGGGGCAGCAAGGACAAAGCCATGGCAAGCTGAGGCTAGAACGCCTGGCCCTGGGTTCTTCATGTTCCTCTTGCCCTGATTAGTTTTCTCCTCTGTGCTTCAGTTTTTCTTACTGGCTGAGTCTTTTCTGATCCTTTCTCACTAGAACATGCTGAAGTCAAAAGATATGGCCCTGCCCTACCAAAGGCTGATTCCTACTGAGAGACAGGCTTTCATAAAAGAACCAGTGCCAACATACAGTCATCCAGGGCCTATTATTAGTCAGGAACTCATTTATTCACTCATTTATCCATTTATATACCACCTTTTTATGGTGTGCCAGGTAATGTTTCTAGGCATCTGGGATTCGTCAAGGAACCAAACAAGGCCTTTACCTTCATGGAAAGGATCAAGATATTACCATTCAGGAACAACCAAATACGATGTGTTAGAGTTGATCAGAGCTATAGAGGAAATAAAGCAAGGTATACTGAAAATAGATAACCAACAAGGACCTACTGTATAGCATAGGGAACTCTGCTCAATATTCTGTAATAACCTAAATGGGAAAAGAATTTGAAAAAATACTACATACATGTATTTTACAACTGAATCATTTTGCTGTACACCTGAAACTAACACAACATTATTAATCAACTATACTCTAATATAAAATAGGGGCTTCCTTGGTGGAGCAGTGGTTAAGAATCCGCCTGCCAATGCAGGAGACATGGGTTTGAGCCCTGGTACAGGAAGATCCCACATGCCGCGGAGCAACTAAGCCCGTGCACCACAGCTACTGAGCCTGCGCTCTAGAACCTGCGAGCCACAACTACTGAGCCCGCGTGCCACAACTACTGAAGCCCACGTGCCTAGAGCCCGTGCTCTGCAACAAGAGAAGTCACGCAATGAGAAGCCCGCGCACCGCAACGGAAGAGTAGCCCCTGCTCGCCGCAACTAGAGAAAGCCTGAGCGCTGCAATGAAGACCCAATGCAGCCAAAAATAAGTAAATAATTTCATTAAAAAAAATAAAAATAATAAAAAATAAAATTAAAATTAAAAAAAAATAAAGCAAAGTAAGGAGGTAAGACATGCCTGGGAGGAATGGGTGAATTGCAAATTTCTATGGGATGGTCTGTGAAGGGCCCTCTGGTTTGGGCAGAGAACTGATGAGATGATGGGGTGAGCCAGGTAGAGAGCAGGAGAAAGAGCCTTCTAAGTAGGGGAACCATGAGGGCTGAACCTGTCATGTTGGGACCAATGTGGCTCTCAGGGAGGCTGGCCAGAGGGAGCCGGCAGGTGTGAGTGGGAGGAAGTAAGGCCGGGGGGCAACAGTGGTGGGATTAGGCAGGACTTTGGGCACTAGGAGAACTTTGGCTGTCATTCTGTTAGATTTGAGTCAGAGATTTGGTCCTACGTTTGAAAAGGATCACTGATGTTTATGTAAACAACAGCTGTTGGAGAGAATGTACTAGAGTCAATCAAGAAGACCTGTTAATTAGAAGCTAACCAGGTGAGAGGGGATGATACCTGGATAGGCTTTTCTGAGTCTACATGTGTGGTGTGAAATAGTTAAATGGATGCCTCTAAGCTGCTGGTCCTGGGAGATGTTCACCAGTGAAGGGTTGCACCACGTGGGACGGTGATCAACATAAACCCTCCAGGTTTCATCCAGTGTCTGCCATATACCAGGAACTTTCCATCCCATATGCCCAAGTATCAGAGCAATATTTCAAGATAATATGACTGCTCCCAAATTATTAATAGAGAAACTGAGGCCCAAAGAATTTAAGCCCCTGGTCCAAGGCTACACAGCACATACTTGGCAGAATCGGGCCTCTCTCCCAAATCCATTTGCCTTCAGATCTGCTGTTTATTCATTCCATCTTAAAGCATTTTGCATATTCCTTTTTCATGTGGGATCCTTGAGATGTAGCACTTTTTTGGTACTTGAAAACTTTAACAGTTACAGAAAAGATTCCCAGAAGCCATATCTGAATCTCCTATAAGTTTCTGGCATATGACCGTCCCTTATCCCCATGTTCACCAGAAAATGTACTAAATCCCTGGTGAGAGGCTGATTTGAAGCTCTGATATCCTTCTAGAAGTCTAAAGCATACTTTTCTATTGGAAATGTCATGTGTGAATAACCTGATAAACACCTCACATTCTGATGTGGTGGGTATAAATGTAAAAAAGAAAAAGCAAATATTAATACATACAAAAGTTTTTAAATAAATTATTCTTTTAGTCTTGCCTTTTATTAGATCAAATTGTGGCTAATAGGACACATTTTTCTATCAAATTTGAAATAAAATTCACACACATCAGCTAAATATTTTATTCCTCTAGAAAAATAAATTAACACCCTGATCCTTTGAATGCAAGGAACGTATACTTGATATCACATTGTATTTCCCTCAGGCCAGGTCTCCCTCAGTCAAGTGAAACCAAGCAATGAGATGGTTATCTGGATAGTCAGAACAAAATCATTTTTACCCTCAATCATCTATGAAATTTAAGACAAAGTATTTTGTTTTTGTGTTTGTTTGTTTATTTTTGTTTTGTGAATTACCCCTTCAGTTTTATGTGTTTTTAATATTAGTGTTGGGACCTGGGGCATCTGAGATTGTTCTGCTCTTAAGGTATTTTTGTACTCAACAAACTTGATCCAGCTGAGCCCAAACTTTAGCTGGAGGCTGTGGGTCTTTTGCGGAGCTCAGAAAAGGTTCATCTGAATGTCTGGAAAAACGTGACCTGAATTGTAATCTGAGTCATTGGGAAGGTGTGGTGGAGGCCTGGCGTCTCCCCGCCTCCCCAGCTGAACCCAAGCTGAACCGGGCCCAGGTGGCTGTGGTGCCTTCGTGACCTCCCACATGTGTTTTGACTCAACCTTCAGCCCCAAACAACAGTCAGGAAAGAACAAAGGGCTGTTTTCTCATAGAGCCCTGGTCCCTGACCTGAAAAGGGTGATATTTGTCAAGTGGATTTGGACAGGGCACCTGCAAGTGGGCGCAGGGTCAGGTGTAAGTGTGGATGGTTGCAGCTGGATCCCCCAACACCTTAAAGAGCAGCATCCCCAAGATGAGACTCTTTTTCCCTCCCAGAAATGTTCTGCTGATGGGTTAGTGTAGAGCTTGGGCCTCCTGTAATTCTTCAGGTCTGCCCCACATTTTTGTGCTGCACCCACTGCCCACTCAGGTAGAGAGTTCCTGAACACCTTTAATGTCAGGCTCTGTTTGGGGGCATAGAAGAGGTAAAGTGGTGCCCCTTCTCTCTCTTCCTAAAAAGCATGATGTAGTCTTAATCATGAAATTGAAAAGCACAGTAATGTATTTCTCTTTTATGGGCTCTGTTTGACTCAAATACAAAGAAGTATCCTATAGGCTTGCATTCAGAGTATGGGCCCTGCTTGGAAACTCTTAGAAAAGTGGTCCCCCCAGGACCTACTCAATCATGATCTGCATTTTTAACATGCTCCCCAGGGATCCTTTTAAAGTTTGAGAGGGGCTGTGTCTGAGGACAGTGCTTCTGGTCTTGCAGGTGGCTGTGTGAACTTGGGCAAACTCTTTAACTTGCCTTGGCCTCAGTTTCCTCATCTGTACACTAGGGGACAGGAGAGGCTGGATGAGGGGAGGGATGTCCAACGCCTAGTCTGGTGTTTGATGGGGAGCAGGGGTCCCTGGGCACCTGGGAATCTTCCTCCTGAGGGGTGGGTGCAGCACCTCCTGGGAGTCAGAACATAGAGTCAGCCAGCCCAGATCACATGGGAGCATGTGACTGCAGCCCTGGACAGACAGCTCAGCTTGGGAAATGCAGCCAGCCCGACTTGCTGGGAGCGACAGGCTCTGCTGCGATGCCAACCACCTGCCAGGCTCAGCCCAGCCCCCCACCACCAAGCGCACCACATCCAAGTGCCAGTCAGCTGCAACCAACCCCAGTGGTCCCCCCACAACAGGTGTCTCATTAAACATCTCTCACCCTCCCAGGCTTAGCCACTGACAGGCCCCAAACTCACACTCAATCACCACTTAATCACAGCCAAACTCCATTAACAAGTCATACTAATTACCAACTTCCAACAGTGTCTCAAGTATAGAGGCAAAATACCTTATTCTTTTTAGATAAAAACTGACTTGTGATCCTTCAGAAAGACCCATAATTAGGTCCTTTTAAAATGGTAAGCGGAGACAAAGTGAGAGAGTGGCATGGACATATATACACTACCAAATGTAAAATAGATAGCTAGTGGGAAGCAGCCGCATGGTACAGGGAGATCAGCTCGGTGCTTTGTGACCACCTAGAGGGGTGGGATAGGGAGGGTTGGGAGGGAGATGCAAGAGGGAAGAGATATGGGATCATATGTATATGTATAACTGATTCACTTTGTTATAAAGCAGAAACTAACACACCATTGCAAAGCAATTATACTCCAATAAAGATGTTAAAAAAATAATAATAAAAAGTAAAATAAAATGAGGATGAGGGGAGGAGGCAGGGGAAAGGCTGATAGACCCAGGACGGGTTCAGTCCTGAAAGGGCACAATGCAAGGCTCTGTTTGTTTTAATATTGTGCCTGCTGGTGGCCCACAAGGGTCCAATTAGCTTGTTACAGCTGTTTGTATTGGTTTCATCCTGTTGTCTCGTCCTTCCTCCCCTTTTTTTCCTAGGAGGGATAAACTTGTAGCACAGATTGCAGGCCTGCAGGCATCCAAAGATCAACAGCTACTGTTCTGTGATCAAACCCCCTGTGAACCAAGAATACTCATTTGCAGAATTCCTAATGCATTGGATGAGGTGGGGACAGGGCTTGGCCTGTGCTTGACGTGGCTGTAATAGGATCTGGTGCCGCTTTGAAATGGCCAGAAGGTAAATACTCTGGGAATGAGAGCAATTTTGTAGACCGGCTTTTTGCCTTTTTCAATTTTATATTGGATAATAATAAAATTAATATTATTATTATTATGATTTGCCTTATCTTTTCCATCATAAGACACTCCATTTTACTATTTGAAAGGGATTTTGCTTTTCAGAAGAACTTACATACATAGAGGTCATCCTTTGCCAGTCAAATATAACAAATACATTAAAATGAATTTCTTACTAATTTGGACAGGCTCATGGACTCAGCCTGTGAACAGTGGTCACTCTAGTGTCAAGGTCAGTGCAGCCAGAACTAGCAATAACAGGAGGAGTTAGGGCAAGCGGCAAACTACAATAAAATATGGCAGAAATTTGGCTCATGACCTTTTGTCCTAATCTTCTTCTGTTGTCAAGTGAGGCACCATGTAGTTCAAACATTTGAATCAATTCTACCTTTAATTGAAGGCTTTGAAATTGAATCAAATCACATTTTGGAATCATGATTTCTGTGTTCCTTAATGGACACATGAAGGTAGTTTTAAGTGTTCTGATTTATATAGTGTTTTCAAAAAATTCTTCTCTAAGAATTCTTGAAGTTTTTAAAGATGCAGCCAGCAAGTTTTTTCACCCTTTCATATCTTCAGTCATTCCAACTCGTTGATCAGATTTAATTTTTTTTTTTTTAATTTTATTGGAGCAGGGAATTCCCTGGCGGTCCAGTGGTTAGGACTCCATGCTTTCACTCACTGCCATGGGCCCATGTTCAATCCGTGGTCGGGAACTAAGATCCCACAAGTTCGCAGTGTGGCCAAAAAAAAAAAAAGAAAAGAAAAGGAAAAAAGAGAGAATCATTTAGCAAATGCCTACATATTTAAAATTTTATTGCAGTATAGTTGATTTATAATTTTCTGTTAGTTTCAGGTGTATTTCAAAGTAATTCAGTTATAAATATACATATATTCATTCTTTTTCAGATTCTTTTCCCATATAGGTTATTACAGAATACTGAGTAGAGTTCCCTGTGCCGTACAGTAGGTCCATGATCTATTTTATATATAGTAGTGTGTGTGTGTTAATCTGAAACTCCTAATTTATCACTCCTCCCCACATTTCCCCTTTGGTAATCATAAGTTTGTTTTCAAAATATGTGTGAGTCTGTTTCTGTTTTGTAAATAAGTTCATTTATATCATTTTAAAAAATTAGATTCCACATATGAGTGATATATGATATTTGTCTTTCTCTGACTTACTTTACTTAGTATGATAATCTCTAGGTCCATCCATGTTGCTGAAAATGGCATCATTTATACTCAATGCAATCCCTATCAAATTACCAATGACATTTTTCACAGCTCTAGAACAAAGATTTAATTTCTATGGTAGGAGACACTACTTGCTGACACTCACTGGAGATGAAGATCTCAATTTCTACGGGAGTTGTTGGGTATTTTGGATGCTGCTACACATGTAACTATCACATGGCACAGGAGGAACATAGTCTTTAGAGGAAGACAGAACTTGATCCAGTTTACCATACTATCCCTGTGGCCTTTGGCAAATTATTTAACTTACCTGAGAGAAAGGCTCCTTGTCTGGAACACTGGAATGATATCTACTTCACAGTGCTGTGAATATGGAAAAGATAATGAACACTTGTAGCCACTGCCAAATCTGCAGTAGGTGCTCAGTAATACTCTTTGCCATTCCCTTCTTTACTTCAGCCAGAAGCCCCTTTCTTAGAAGCTTCCAGAGTGGGACAAACTTAGTAAGCAGCAGTGGATCATAAATCCAGCCAGTGAGCTGGTGGGAAGCTAAGTGCTGGGAGCTGGCAGCCTGGCATCATGGGTTACCAGACTTGGCAGCTACTGCTATGGCTTTAGCAGGGGTGATGGAGCAGCAGGAAGCCTAGTGGGAAGTATAGAAAACCTAGATTGGCAAAGTCCTGTTGAGACCAGATGCTTTGAAGATCTGAAAGGCAGTCGTCAGCCTGTGATCCTGCAGGGAGCTCTGAGTCTGGCCACCTCTTTGGACTCATCCTCACCTATGTTTTCAGACACATGCACTTGAGGGTTTCTTTCTGAGAAATGCATCACTGAGTCAATGATAGAGGTCTATAGGAAAATAGATTTTCTCTAACAGATATTCACTCTAGAGGCATTTTTTCAAAGAGAATGCTTTTTCTCCTTCTTCATAGAATCTCACGCAGATCAACAAAGGTTGATGTATCAACATTTAACAAGCTGTTTAAATGTTGCAGCTCTGAGGGCAACTGCTCAAAGCCTTTTTCTTTTCAAATTACCTGCATGTTCTTGTGTTGATGTTGACTCTAAGAAGCTGATTGGGACAATGGCATGATACGACCTCCCCTCATCATTAAAGATATCAGAACTGTAATAAGAAATACTGTACTTTTTGAAGGAATTAAAAAATGCTTACTCTTCGTGTCTCTATAAGCACATGTGATTTTTCCAGTTATTTTTCAAAAAAAATGACAAATTTGTCGGAGTACTGAGTGTTACATAATATTAAATTTATGTGCATTTTCATCTTCCATCCTGATGGCTTTCTCCCAGTCCTCTTAGACATTGAGCAGCTAGTACAGATTGCTCATGTGAGCTTAATTCAATATTTATTATACATTTAGTTTAATATAAGCCCAAATAAATGATATATTGTCTAGTAAGTCATAATTTTAGGTTTTTATGCAAACAGGCAACAAAAGGATCTTAACTCCAGATACCTCTTGGTGGTAGGAAAGCATTCTCATGCCCATAAGCTCATTGCTGAGTTTGTTATTTTGCGGCAACTTGTAAGCTAAACCCTGGTACAGAAATAGCAGACACAATGTAGGGCAGAGGAACCACTGGGTTGGATGGCAGAACTAAAAAGTGTTCTGCATGTTACCAGTCCTGAGACCTTGATTAAGCTCACTGAGTCTTGTTTTCTCCATATGTGAAATGAGTGTTGATGTTATTGCTTCAATGGTATAATCCATGAATAGAACTAGACAAAATATAGCAAAGGGACCATAGCTTATGATCTCCAGGCTGTCTCCACTTTCCAAAGCAGGGTAAAAATATAAGATGATACGAAAATATCTGTGATTTTTTATTTGTGACAAAGTTACCAGAACATTAATACTACTGTGGTTTGTGGCATACATTTATAATGGAAAGAAATGCTAAGGTTTAATTAGAGGTTAATGAAAACTAAGATGAAATTTTACTACAGGATGCTTGATTTTGCTTGTGCAACGCCTTTTACACTAGAGTTTGCAGACCCCAAAGTGGTCCTTAGATGTAATTGAGAGGGTCTAAGAACTTGAATGGGAGAAATTTTTTCTATGTAGTAGAAAAGTCAAACTTTAGATTATGAATTAGCTGAATAAAAAGGGGGAAATCAGACTTCAGTTTCTCCTAAAATGGAGTAACAGGGAACAGTTTCTTCCCTTCTACCTGGAACAATGAAAAATAAATGGATAACTATATGTAAAATTAATTTGAAGACATTGGATATTAGACAATGAAGGACAGTTATCACTGAGAGGCCAGAAACCAATATGGACAGCCTCATAATTTTCTCACCTTATTGCTTTAGGAGAGTAGCTAAGCCATGGGACAAGGAGGGAGAAATTAGGGCAAAGTTTGCTGACCCTGAACTGGGGAAAAGTAGCTGAGTGTCCTAGGAGACCAAAGTGACAAGGGTTTGCAGGACAGAGCACCAGAGAGGAGAGAGCACCAGAGAATCTAGAATAACCGCAGATTCAAGTTTCCTTGGAGCATTCGGCAGAACACTGATCAGCACATGTGTGTGGGAAAACTACCTGGTCCCAGGGAGAAACAAACAAACAAAACATCTGAAAAGACTAGAAAATCATGACTGGTGTTCACACAGGGCTGGGGATATTCCCTATTCCCATTATTTGGTTGGAAAAGCCCATAAATCACAGGGCATTGGGTAGATAACTCAGGAAGTTCCTGCATTAGTAATGGGGAATAATTGGCCTTAGTCTGAGCAATGTGCAAAACCTGCATAATATATCATAAAGGCAAGACCAGAAAGGATGAAACTATTTCCAGGTAATTTAACTAAATCTCAGATCAAAGTTCAGAATATCTGTGGGAAATCAAAAATATCCAGCACTCAACAAGGTAAAACTCAAAGTCCATCATCCAAAGAAAGTTTACTAGGCATGCAAAGAAGCAGGAAAACAGAATTTGTAATGAGGAAAGTAATCAATCAGAAATGACCTAGAACTGGCACAGAATTAGCAGAGAAAAACATTGAAATAGTTACTATGACTTTATTTCATGTGTTCAAAATGTTAAGTAGGTACAGAAAGAATGTAAAGAAGACCCAAGTCAAAATTCTAAAGATAAAAATTACAAAGTTTAAGAAGAAACATATTGGGTAGGATTAATGACAGATGATATATTGAAGAAAAGATTAGTGAATTTGAAACACAGTAATGGAAACTATCTAAAATAAAAATAGAAATTCTTTTTCAAAAAATTAACAGAGACTTAATAATCTGTGGGACTACTTCAGCCAGTCTAATATATGTGTCAATGGACTCCCTGAAGAAGGATGAGGGGACACAAAAATACTTGAATAAGTAATAGACAAATATGTTCTAGATTTGATAAAAACTATAAAGAATCTCAGTAAATCCACAAGATATAAGAAGAAGAATACTACAACAAGGCACACCATAATCAAGTTTCTCAAAACCCATGATAAACAGAAATCTTAAAATCAGCCAGAGAAAAAAGATACCTATGTACAGAGGAACAAGGATGAGGATGGCACCAGATTCCTTGTTAGAAACAATGTGAGTGAGAAGATAGTGGAGCAGAACATTGAAAGAACTGAAAGAAAAAACTGTCAACCTAAAGTTCCATGTATACTGAATATACCTTTCAAAAATAAAGGCAAAATAAAGATTTTTTTTCAGATGTACTAAAGCAAAAAGAAGTAATCACCAGCATTTCTGCCCTACAAGAAAGCTAAAAGAAATTCTTCTGACAGAAGGAAAGTTTAGCACTTGGAAATATGGGTCTACAGAAAATATGAAGAGCATCAAAATGATACTAAATGGGTAAATATATTGTATAAGACATTTTCTTACTATTTAAATCACTTAAAAAGTTAATTGACAATTTAAGCAAAAATAATAATTTACTGTAGGGTTTGGAAGGAGGAGAATAATGTTTGATAAACCAATGTTGTCAGCTTCTATCTTAAGAAAATGGAAAACTATGTGCAAATTAAACCCAAAGTAATAAGAATAAAGGATTTAATAAATATCAAAGTGGAAATCAGTGAAACAGAAAAGAGTAAAACTTTTGAGTTAGTCACTGAGATAAAATCTGATTCTTTGGGAAGATCAATAAAATTGATAAATCTCTAGCCAAACTGGTCAGAAAAAAATCAAGACACAAATTACTAATATCAAGAATTATGCTGGTGACATCACAACAGATTCTACAGATATTAAAAGCATGTGAATACAACATTATGAGCAGTTTCATGATAATAAATCAGACAACTTAGATAAAGTGGAAAACTTCCTTTAAAGTCATAAACTAACAATGATCACTCAAGAATAGCTCTATATCTACTAAAGAAATGTAGTTTATAATATAAATTTTTACCTTCTGAAGAGAGAATTACTGGCCAGGTGATTTCACTAGTAAATTTTACCAAGCACTTAAGAAAAAGAAGCCAAGAAACAATTCTTTACAAGCTCTAAAAGAAAACTGAAGAGGAGGAAATATTTTTCAACTAATTCTTTTAGGTTAGCACTACACTGTTACAAAAGTCACATAAAGATATTACAAAAAAACAAAAAAACCCAAAAATCCCATAAACCAATATACCTCATGGAAATATATGGACGAATTCTAAAAAAAGTTTAATCAAGTCAAATACAAAAATGTATAAAAAGGATAATACACAGGATAAAGTAGGGTTTATCTGGGAATGCAGAGTTGTTTAAATATTGCAAAATATCAATGAATATCATTCATTATGTTATCAAAATAAATAAGAAAAACCTTATGATCATCTCAATAAATTAAATAAAGCATTTTGAAAAATAATCCAACATCCATTCTTCATAAGAACTCTCAGCAAATTAGGAGTAGAGGTGAACTTCCTAAGCCTGATAATGGACATCCACTAAAAACCTCTGGCTAACATTATTCTTATATTTAAAGACTAAATGTTTCCCCTCTAAGATTAGGAATAAGAAAAGCATATTAAGATCAATATACAGAATATAATTGTATTCCTATATACTAGCAACAAACAATGGAAATCGAGATCATAAAGAAATTCCATGCTGGAGGCCTACCCCAATGACAAGTGGGTCCATAGCAGACTTGCACCACTGGGCCTCAAAGCCAGCCATGCTGGGGGCCTGTCCTGCCCAACAGTTTGCCCTCATCTGTCATGTGCAAATGGGTCTCACAACCAGCTGTGCTGGGACATGCCCTGCCTGTCAACACACCTGTAGGAACTGTGTGAGGTGGGGGCCTTGAGCCAGCTAAGCCAAGGGTCAGCCTCACATAACAGCGTGCCTACAGCAGCTGGCCCCACAAAACAGAAAGGCACATGCAGCCCACATAGGGAACACTCCTGAAGCATCTGGCTCTGTTGGCCAGAGGGAAGCATGCTGTGCCCCATATGACATCTTCTACATAGAACCACTTCTCTAAGATCAAGAGACATAAGTGACCTACCTAATAAAAGAAACAAACACAGACAATTAGGCAAAATGAAAAGAGAGAGGAATATAATCCAAATGAAAGAACAAGACAAAACCTCAGAAAAAGAACTAAACAAAGTGGAGATAAACAGCTACCTGATAAAGAGTTCAAGATGATTGTCATAAAGATGCTCATGGAACTTAGGAGATGAGTGAATGAACACTGTGAATTTCAACAAAGAGTTAGAAAATATAAAAAAGAACCAATCAATGCTGACGAATACAATAGGTGAAATGAAAAATACATTAGAGGGAATCAAATGTAGATTAGATGATATAGAAGAATGGATCAACAATCTGGAAGACAGAATTGTGGAAATCACCCAAGCTGAACAGAAAAAAAAAATGAGAAAAATGAGGATAGTTTAAAGAACATCTTGGATAATATCAAGCATACTAACACTCACATTATAGGGTTCTCAGAAGGAGAAGAGAGAGAGAAAGGGCAGATAGCTTATTTGAAGAAATAATAATTAAAAACTTGTCTAACCTGGGGAAGGATACAGGCATCCAGGTCCAGGAGGTACAGAGAATTTTAAGCAAGATTAACCCAAAGAAGTCCTCAATAGACACATAATAATTAAAATGCCAAAAAGTAAAGAGAGAATCTTAAAAGCAGCAAGAGAAAAGAAACTAATTACATACAAGGGAACTCTCATAAGAATATCAGCTGTCTTTTCAGCAGAAATACTGCAGACCAGAAGGGAGTTGCCTGATATAGTCAAAGTGCTGAAAGGAAAACACCTATAACCAAGAATACTCTACCTGGTAAGGTTATGGTTCAGAATTTAAGAAGAATTCAAGAGTTTCACAAACAAGCAAAATCTAAAGGAGCTTATCACCACTAAATTGACCTAACAAGAAATGTTAAAGGGAGGTGAGATTAAGATGGTAAGATGGAGGAGTAGTAAGACTCTGATCCCACTTCCCCCCACAAACACATCAAAACTATAACAACATATACAGTATTTCTCTCTGAGAATCACCGAAGACTAGCAGAATGGCTCTTCCACAATCAAAGTTATAAAGAAAGAATGACACAGAGTCTGGCAGGAGGGGAGGAGACATGATCTAATTCGGACTCATACCCCAGGCAGATGACCCAGAAAAGAAGAAGGATTTCACAGGCTCAGGGATCTTCTCAAGGAGTGAGGGATTTGAGCCCCACATTAGGCAACCTCAGCCCTGGAGTTGGGCACCAGGAAAATGAGCTGGTCTGAAAACCAGTGGGGCTTGCCAGAGTTCTGTAGGCAACTGAGACTCTGCTCTTAAAGAGCACATGCACAGACTTGCTGGCTCCAACTCCAAGACAGAGGCAACTAACTGAAAACTGTCAGGTGCTCTGTCTGGCCTACCAGTCTGCACCAGGCTCTGGCTCCAGCCCCACTCCCCACCAAGGTGGTGATCACACTGAATCTTGGGTGAAGCCAAGGCTTGCACTGGGCTCCTGCTTCAGTCCCTTGGGCTCTTGTCCCACCCTCGGAGATGCAAATCCAGCTAGTTAGACCTTGGCTTTGCCCTGAGAGTCTGGTGACTGCCATTGCATGAAGGAGAAGCCCCAGCTTGCACCTAATTCTGGCTGTAGTCAATCTGGCTCCAGCCTTACGCCCAACCAAGGGAGTGCCTGACAGTACACCCCAGGAGACGATGCAGCCCCTGTTCCCTTTAGATCCATCTCTCCCACCAAAGCCTCCAGGCACACACAGAATGCATAGGGATGCTCCCACACAGGACACACCATCAAGACCAGGATATATGACTGTTTCACCTAATTTCATAGGGACAAAGAAAGTCAAACAAAATGAGAAGACAGAAGAATATGTACCAAATGGAAGAACAAAATAAAGCCCCAGAAAAAACTCCTAATGAAATGGAGATAAGTTATTTACCTTGTAGATAGTTCAAAGCAATAGTCATAAAAATGCTCACTAAAATTGGGAAAAGGATAGAACACAGTGAGCACATCAATGAAGAACTAGAAAATATAAAAAGTAATCGATCAGAGCTGAAGAATATAATAACTGAAATGAAAAATACACTAGAAGGAATTAACAGCAGATTAGGTGGTACAGAACAACACATAAGTGGCCTGGAAGGCAAAATAATAAAAATCACTGAATAAGAACAACATAATAAATAAAAGAATTTAAAAATGAGGATAGTTCTGGGGACCTCTGGAACAACATCAAGTGTACTAACATTCCTATAAACATGCCCCAGAAGGAGAACAGAGAGAGAAAAGGACAGAAAACGTGTTTGATAAAATTATGGCTGAAAATTTCTCTAACATGAAGTAGGAAACAGATACGCAGGTTCAGGAAACACAAAAAGCCCCAAATAAGATGAACCCAAAGACACCCACACCAAGATATATCATAAATAAAATGGCGAAAGTTAAAAATAAAGAGAGAATTTAAAAGGCAGCAAGAGAAAAACAAAAATTCATATAAAAGGGGATTTCATAAGGCTATCAGCTGAAATTTCAGTAGAAACTTTGCAATCCAGAAGGGAGTGCCATGATATATTTGAAGTACTGAAAAGAAAAAACCTACAACAAGGGATACTCGACCCAGCAACATTATTATTCAGAATTGAAAGAAAGATAAAGAATTTTAAAGACAAGCAAAAATTAAAAGAGTTCATTATCACTACACTGGCTTTACAAGAAATGTTAAAGGAACTTCTCCAAGCAAAAATGATAAGGCTATGACAAGAAATAAGAAAATATATGAAGGAAAGAATCTCACTAAAGGTAAAGGTAAATATATAGTAAAGATATTGTATCAACCGCTTAAGCTACTACAAAGGTTAAAAGACAAAAATTGTAAAATCAACTATAACTACAATAAACAGTAAAGGGATACATATAAAGATGTAAAATATGACACTGAGACATAAACTGTAGGGAGAGGGATAAAAAATGTAGAGTTTTAAGAATGTGTTTGAATTTAACTATCAGTTTAAAGCAAGCATCTGTTAAGAGAATGAAAAGACAAGTCACAGGCCGGGAAAATTCTTTGCAAAGCATATATCTGATAAAGGACTTGTATCCAGAATACATAAAGAACTTTAAAAATTCAATATAAAAACAAATAAATCAATAAAAATAAATGGACTGGGACTTTCCTCGTGGTCCAGTGGTTAAGATTCCACACTCCCAATGCAGGGGGCCTGGGTTCAATCTTTGGTCAGGGAAATACATCCCACATGCCACAACTAAGACCCAGCACAGACAATAAATTAATTAATTAAAAAAAATAAATGGACCAAAAATTTGAGTAGATACTTCAGAAAGATATATGGATGGAAATAAGCACATGAAAGTTGCTCAACATCATCAGTCCTTAGAAAATGCAAATTAAAAACACATTGATCTACTATTACACAACTAATAGAATGGCAAAAATTGAAACCAATCATACCAAATGTGGGTGGGAATTCGAGCAACTAGAACTCTTATATACTGTTGGTCGCAATCTAAGATGAAGCAGCCACTTTAGAAAACAGTGTGGCAGTTTCTTGTGGGAGGCGGGTTGAGAGGTAGCAGGAAGAAAATGTGTGGAGGTTAGGGGAAGGGGAGAAAAAGGGGTTACAAAAGGGAGCAAGAAAACTTTTGGAGGCAATAGATCTGTTCATTATCTTGATTGTAGTGATTTTTTCACGTGTATACATATATCACAACCTACCAAGGCTCTGGCTTTTCTAGGGTAGAGGGTCTTGTATGCCATGCTTGGGATCTGGAACTTGATCCTATTAGATGGTAGGATGAAAGGATGTTCAACAGGGAGGTGACATGGTGGTACTGACTTTTTAGATAAAATGCTTTTATGGTCATGAGGTAGTACTTGAAGGAGACAAGGCAGAGAAGCCAAGGTGGGCCTGGGCTAGAGTAGCCATAGTAACCACAGAAAGGAGGAAAGGGTTTGGAGACATGGCAGAAATGCTTTAGGAGTGATGTGCCAAGGAGATTTCCAGGGTTTCAGTGAAGAAGATGGTGGTTGATTGTATTTGTCTTCGGTCTATGTGCATACATGGTGGTAATGAAGGGGCCAGTAGTAGGGTGATGGCAAAACTGTCAGATATTTGTCATTCCTGATTCAAGAAGTCCTCAGGATTGGGGGAACAGCAATGAGGGAGAGAAAGAAATTGGGCAGATTATCTCTTCCCCTCCCACTTCTCCTTCCCTTCCTTCTCCTTTTCCCTCTGGCTCTGAGCAGGCCCCAACCTGTTTCGTAGGTACTAACTGGGCTGCAAGGAAATCCAGGTGCTTCTGGAACTGGAAATAATTGTGAAAGATGATTACTGAGTCATTGATCTTGAACTCCTGGGCATATTTTGTTTTTGTACATGAGCCATGCCCTCTGGGGTTAGGATACTGCCTTCTGCTGATAACAGCACAGGGACACTGATGAGCATCCACTCTCATGGACACATGGGTCCTCCAGAGCCCTTTGAATTCTTCCCATTGTTTGCATTTTGCTCTTCCTGCCACTCAGTTTCTTGGGTGGATAATAATCTTTCCAACATCCAGCCTAAATGACTTTGTTTGAAGGACTTTGTATTTCCATGATGGGCTGAAACCTAAAGGTACTTAGTAGCTCAGTGGAAGATGAAAGGTGCTGAATTTTAATCAAGGGATTTTTTTCTTTCATTTTCCACATCGCCAGATATAGTCCTCCTTCTGCCTTTCGTTTTATCAGATATTTACAGCACCAAGTGGCACTTAAACTAGTGTACAGTGTCACTCAGTCTGATTGGAAATGTACAGCATGGGAGCCTCCAGTGTTCCTTGGCTCCAGATGTCATTCTCAGAATGGTTAAGCTAAGAGATTGACTCTAGCATGCAAAATGTGTAGATGCAGGCTTGAAAATATCGAAGTGGGTGATTCTTCTGGGAGACTAGCTTTGAATGGCAGGGGGGAGGTGGCCCACAGCTCTTATGAAAGATACCAGCACAACTACTGAGCTTTTCTCCAGAGGTTTAAACACAGTACTAGGTGTCAACACACACTTCATTTCCATTCACAAGCATTTCTTGTTAAGTGAAAACATTATTTACTAAAGGAAGTAGAATCCCCACATTTCAAGTATCAAAATATGCTGATACTTCTCTCATCCTGA
This sequence comes from Delphinus delphis, assembly GCF_949987515.2. Classification (NCBI taxonomy): domain Eukaryota; kingdom Metazoa; phylum Chordata; class Mammalia; order Artiodactyla; family Delphinidae; genus Delphinus; species Delphinus delphis. The sequence continues at coordinate 117,452,861 of NC_082684.1, read as the reverse complement.
AAAAACCAACCCAAGTCAATTTTTCTTGACCCATTTACCCAGCTAACTACCACTCTTTTTCTCTGCCCCACTTAGACCAAATTTCTCAAAATAGTTGTCTGTATGCTCTGTCACTAACCTCTTGCCTCCTCTACTTCCTTATAGGATAGACTCTTATCAAGGTCAAGGGCAACCTCCTTTGGCCAGTTCTCAGTCCTCATCTCAGGTGACCATGATCAGCGTTTGATATGCTCTCCTCACTTGTCTTCTAAGATGCCCAACATTTCCTTGGCTTTTCTTCTGTCTCATGAGCTACTTTTCTTCAGTCTACTCTACTGGTTCTTCTTCTTTTCTCTAAACTCTTGCTTTTGCTTGTACCAAACTCAGTCCTTTGTCCTCTTCTCTATCTAAACTCTGCTTATGGTCAGAATTTCATTTTATGGCCTTTTATACTATCTACATGCATGTGATGGGCAAATTTACATCTCCATCCTAGACCACATTCCTGAATTCCAGGCCTTTATCTTATGCTGCACCCTGGACCACTCACATCTCCCTTCAAGAAAGAACTATCCTTTAACCTGAAGGAGTACAGTTGGCCGTAAGCCTCCAGCTTCTGCCCTTTCAAGATCTGCTGCCTTATTTGAGCTGAAGCCATGCTCTCCAGAGCCAGTCCCCAGCCAATGACTAAAGACAGTAAGGTTATGTAGGCCTGGCCATTTCTGCCCAACGCGGGAATTCTCTAACTGGCAAACAACTCCAGAGCACTCTGCTGGCTTGGCCAAGACTTGTCAGATCTGCCTCGTAATCTGTACCTCTCCTTGCTAAATCCTGCTTCTTCTCTCTTTAATTATAGCAAGTGTTGCTTCCAATAAACTTTGTGGACTCTCAACTCTGTCTCACTGTCTGCATCCTGGAGAACCCCACCTGAAAATAGCCAACTACCTACAACAGATTTGCTAGTTTGTCTGTTATACACTGAAACATAATATGTCAAAAATCAAACTCCTGTTCTGCCTCACTTAACCTGCTCCATAGCAACCTTTTTTTTTTTTTTTTGCAGTACGCAGGCCTCTCACCGTTGTGGCCTCTCCCATTGCGGAGCACAGGCTCCTGACGCGCAGGTCCAGCGGCCATGGCTCACAGGCCCAGCTGCTCCGTGGTATGTGGGATCTTCCCGGACCAGGGCACAAACCCGTGTCCCCTGCATCAGCAGGCGGACTCCCAACCACTGTGCCACCAGGGAAGCCCCCATAGCAACCTTCTTTATCTCAGGGGATAGCAAGTTTATCCTCCAGAAACTCAGCCAAGAACCTTCTTTCTTTCTCTCATGATCCACCTCTAATCCATCAGAATGTCTTTGATGTGCTGGATCAAAACATATCCAGACCGTGTACATTTCTCCCTGTCCACTGCCTGGACCTTGGATTATGGCAGTACCCACTAACAGGACTCCCTACTTCTTCCCTTGCCCCTGTAGTTGACTCAGCCTGAATATCCTTTGAAACTGTCTTAGGTCAGTTACCCTAAAGCAGACTACAAGATAACAGTTCAGGAACACTTTGGTTATTTAAGGAAAAGCTCCCCAGAGAAACAAATAAGGGAATGAAGAGCGGGTAAGGAAGGGTGTGATTGTGATAAAGTTTCAGCCACAGCCTGATCCAGAGCAGGGGTGCTCTGGAATTCATTTGTCCCCTAGAGTTTGTCTATCTTGAAGGAAAGGTACTGAGCACTAATTAATTACAGGTTCCAGGCTACCCAGAGAGATATAAATCCTCAGGCACTTCTTTTCCTCTGTCCTGGAGTCAAGGCCTCAGTTGTCCAAGGACAATTCTCCAGAGAAAAACCAGAGGTGAGTTTGTGAGAAGAAAAACACTCAGAAGTCACGGGAGGGGTGCACCAGAGGGGCCAAAGAATTGGATAAAGCTACAAATGTTTGTTATAAAAACATAAGTCAGATTATTTCACCTATTTGATCATAACCTGCAAAGATTCCCTATTTCCCATCTAATAAGCTTAAGTCTTTTCATTGGCCTGTTAAGTTCTGACATGCTCTGTACCTCACTCACACTACCTGTCTCCTCTCATCCACTGCTACTTTGCTACTCTTCCTCCCTCATTTCCCTCTGGCCACACTGGGCTCCCACTATATTTCTAACTCTCCAGGCACTTCCTCACCACAGGACCTCTGAACTGGTTGTTCCCTCCCCTGGAATGCTCTTTCTCTAGATAACTGCATTATTATGTCTTCTACTGCTCATATAAATCTTTGTCCAAAGGACATTTCCTCAATGAGGTGAGATTTCCTCAATTTCTTGAGTCCCTTAATTAAACCTGTAATCTACCTTCACTGTGACCCACTGCTTTTTTTTTTAATTGAAGTATAGTAGATTTATAATGTTAGTTTCAGGTGTATAGCAAAGTGATTAAGTTATATATATATGTGTGTATATATACACAATATATATTCTTTTTCAGATTCTTTTCCCTTATAAGTTATTACAAAATACTGAGTATAGTTACCTGTGCTATGCAGTAGGTCCTTGTTGGTTATCTATTTTATATATAATATTGTGTATATGTTTATCCCAACCTCCTAATTTGTCCCTCCCCCACTTCCCCTTTGGTAACCATGTTTGTTTTCTATGTCTGTGGGTCTATTTCTGCTTTGTAAATAAGTTAATTTGTATCATTTGTATCTTTGTTTTAGATTCCACATATAAGCAATCATATGATATTTGTCTTTGACTTATTTCACTTAGTATGATGATCGCTAGGTCCATCCATGTTGCTGCGAATGGCATTATTTCATTTTTTTTATGACTGAGTAACATTACATTGTATATATATATACCACACCTTTATCCATTCCTCTGTCAGTGGACATTTAGGTTGCTTCCGTGTCTTGGCTGTTGTAAATAGTGCTGCAATGAACGTTAGGGCCCATGCATCTTTTCAAATTATAGTTTTCTCTGGATGTATGCCTAGGAGTGGGATTGAAGAGTGTGATCCATTGTTTTTCTGATCCCTCTCACTCATCTATTTTTTCTGTAGAATTTGCCATCTTATAATACACTATAATAACGTAGTTGTTTATTATGTTTATGGTGTCTCTTCTATGCCATGTCAGCTCCAGGATGTCTGTTTTATTCACTGATGCACACCAAGAACCTATAATGGTACCTTACATGTAATAGGTTTCTCAATAAATAATGATTGGATCGACACTAAAAAGTCGAATAAGGATTGATACTCCCTGTTGGACATCCTAACAGCTGCTACTTAAAGTGGTAAATGTTTTTAAACTGCTGTATTTCACTACTTTGTGAACTAAGGTACACACTACACCAAGGGTGATTTCTTAAGGGTGCTTCTTCATGATGCTTAGTTCTGGAGGAATGAGTTAGGACTTTGGATGAATAAAGCAAATGTCCTAGGAAAAAAGAGGTTCACCGTTTTATCCTAAAGGCCAGTGATATGCTGATGCAAGCTGCCTGAGGGTGGAGACATGTGCTTTTTCCTCTGTATATTCAGCTCTTTTCTTCCCTGTATACTTACATGCATTGAGTAAGTATTCAATAATTACATGTTGAATGAATGAATGAATGTATCATCTGTTTGTCTTTTCTTCTCTTATAACTTTCTTTTGTCCAAGCTGGGAGAGGTTCATTTGACCAGTGAGACCAGCTCTGACCCAGGTCCAAGTGTCAGTCTTGCACCTGACCAGTAATTTCACTGCTGGTCAGTCTTGGTGTGGTTCTGCTCTGGTTGTGTGCTAGGAACTGTGCTCTTTGCGGTCAAAGCCCTGGTCTTAGAACAAAGCTTCTCCGTGAGTTTCTGGACACTGCTGTTATATCCTCTGCTTCTGTCCTTTGCCTGCATAATACCTTCAAGAATAATGTTGGCTCTTATTCTTTCAAACTGAGCCCCCTTCTTTTTCCTACTATCCAACACACACACACACACACACACACACACACACACACACACACACACACACACACACACACACACACACATCCCAGGACCTCCTCTGAGGACAGAACACAGATGGCTGCTGATGAACTTCCTTCTTGCTTGCTTTATGGTGCCTCCCAGCCTGGTCTCTCCCAAATGACCTATCTCTGGACTTTAAATCCTGTGATGATTGTTTGCCTGGAATGTGACTTGTTTCTGGAAATTTTAGTTTTTGGTTCTGTATCTGGCTGGATGTTCCCTTATTAGCAGCTTCTAAAGCTCATACCCCCAACATCTATTCCTATGTTACTTACAAAGCAGATACATTTTTAGGTTTTAATTTGGTCTACCTTGTCCTATTATAATTAACATTTCTCACCTGGCCAGGCAACCAGAAAGCCTGGCCAGACTTACTTTCTGGCTTACATAGAAAGTAAGCCATACGTTAATTAGAGAAACCCAGATGTAACTTAAAAATCCAGTCTCAAATTTGTGCAGACCCAATGACTAGATAGAAACAGCTTTACCTGTGTTAAAGTATCATTGGGATGACTTGGTTCTGCCTCTGAAGCTCCCTCCATTTGGTCAACATGAATATCTCTAGACACACCATTCACTTTCTGCTTTAGAGTTTGACAGACTTGAGTGGTTGTAATGAACACAATCAGGAATTCTGGAGCTCACATTCCCCTTTGATCAGGATTTCCTGTGACAGTCCCCTGTGTGCTGCATCAGGAGATTCCACATCTATTTCAAGACTGCAGTCAGTTTGTGAGACCCCCCCACCCACCGCTCGCTTCAAAGGATGTTGTTGGTGCAGCACATACAAATGAGGACACCTGCCGTCTGCATTTCAGGAAAATGGATGATAAGGAAGAAAGATGCTGTTTAAGCTAATGATTTGCAATTTCATCAAATCGCTTTGAAATGAGTATTTTGCATTTTTAAAAGGCTCTATTAACAATAGAACCACTGAAATATCCTCATAGTGAAGAAGGTGGGCTAGACTGGCTCGTGTCTAGGTTATAAATACAGCTATTATTGAGTTCAGATTTAATAAAGCTAACATTTCTCTTTTGGTTCCTATTTCATGATGAGGCAAAAAAAAAAAAAAAAAAAAAAAAAAACTAGAGTCATGAGGTATTTGTATAGGTAAGACCCTAAGAGGTCACTATTCAGGAGTCTTCAAACTATGCACACGGAGTCCCAGAATTCTCACTGTTACTTCCAGGGGTAGGACAGGGTAGAGTACAGACCGTTGAAGTTTGGGACAAAGTTGTTAAATAGCCAAGGCTTTGGGTCAACAGGTCCTCTTTTCCTGGTGTAAATATTAGTGTTGTTATTTTTTTTGAATAAAAAGACTATTATTTTAAATAAACTTTATTTTTAGAGTATTCTAGGTTTATAGAAAAATTGTTTAGAAAGTACAGAGTTCCCTTAAACCCTCTTACCACCTACAGACGATTTCTCCTATTATTGACAGCTTGCATTAATGTGGTACATTTGTTACAATTGATGACTCAGTATTGATACATTATTAGTATTATTTAATTAGAATAAAACTAACCAAAAATAAAATGAACACCTATGAGATTACATTTTGGATACATTATTATTAACTAAATTCCTAGTTTACATTGGATTCACTTTTTGTGTTGTACATACTGTGGGTTTTGAAGAATGTGTAATGATGTATATCCATCATTACAGTTTCATACAGAATAGTTTCACTGTCTTAATAAAACCCCTGTGCTCCACCTATTCATCCCTCCCCAAAAACCCTGGCAACCACTGACCTTCTTACTATCTCTATAAGCTTGTCTTTTCCAGAATGTCATATATTTGGAATCATACAGTATGTAACCTTTACAGGCTGGCTTCTTTTACTTAGAAACATATATTTAAGGTTCCTCCATGACTTTTGGTCACTCGATAATTAATTTTATTTTATTGCTGAATAATACTCAATTGAATGGATATACCAATTTGTTTATTGATTCATTCAATAAGGAAGGACTTCTTGATTGATTACAGTTTTTGGTAATTTTGAAGAAAGCTGCTATTAACATTCATGTGCAGAGGTGTGTGTGTGTCTGTGTGTGGATATAAGTTTTCAGCTCATTTAGGTAAATATCTAGGAGTGAAATAACTGGATCACATGGTAAGTCTATATTTATTTTTGCAGGAAACTGCCAAACTGACTTCCAAACTGACTGTACCATTTTACATTCCCATCTGCAATGAATGAGAGTTCCTGTTACTCCACATCCTCACAAGCATTTGACATTGCTGGTGTTTGGGATTTTAGCCCTTCTAGCAGGTGTGTGGTACCATGCCATTGTTGTTTTAATGTGAAATCCCCTAATGGCATCTGTATAACTTCTTTAGTAAGGTGTCTGTTCAGATCATTTACCCATTTTTTAAACTACATTGTCCATTTTATCATTGTTGAGTTTTAAGTGTTTAATCAGTTTGAGCTACTAATTTAGAATAAGAAAACTAAGATTTTACCTTCATATGTATTTGGCTTTATAGATTCCTTCTCTAACACTCTTACTTTCTTTGTGTAGATCTGAGTTTATGACCTATATCATTTTACTTCTCTATGAAGAACTTCTTTTAATATTCTTGTAAGGGATATCTACTGACAGCCAATTCCCTGAATTTTTGTTCTTATGAGAAATACTTTATTTCTTTTTCATGTTTGAAGGATAATTTCCCTTGAGTCTTATTTCTGTTTTTGGTTTTTTAAAAAATTCAATATTTTATTTCACCCCTTTCTTTTTGTGTGTTCACAGTTTCTGAAGAAAACTATGATGTAATTCTTGTCCTCGTTCATCTACAAGTAAGGTAATTTTCTCCTCTGGCTTCTTTCTAGATTCTCTTTGATTTTCTCCAGTTTGAATATGATATGCTGAGGTTTAGAATTTTTCCTATTTATTCTGCTTAGTGTTCTCTGAGCTTCCTTAGCTGTGGTTTGTTGTGTAGCATTAATTTTATAAAAATCTCAGATGTTATTTCAAATATTTCTTTAGTTTCTTTCTTCTTTTTTTTTTATTATTATGTGTGCCAACAAATTAGATGACCTAGGTGAAATGGAAACATTTCTAGAAATACAAAAATTACATAAATTGACTCAAGTATAAATAGAAAATGTCAACAGACTTATAACAAGTAAAGAGTTTCAATAAGTAATCAAAAACCACCCAACAAAGAAATGTACAAGACCAGATGGCTTCACTGGTGAATTATACCAAACATTTAAAGAATAATGAACATTAATCCTTCTCAATCTTTTCCAAAAACAATAAGAGGATGGAACACTTCCTAACTCTTGATTCCAGTACTGTTCTGATTACAAAGCCAGATAAAAACATAACAAGAAAAGGAAACTATATACCAAAATGCCTTATGAAAATAGATGAAAAAACTCTCAACAAAATACTGACAAACAAAATCAACATCATATTAAAAGGATTATTCATTATGACTAAGTGGGGTTTATTCCAGGAATTCAAGGGTGGTTCAACATAAGAAAATAAAAAAAGTGTAATACCTCACACTAATAGGACAAAAGAAAAAAATTCACATGATTATCTCAATTGATTCAAAAGAGGCATTTGAAAATTCAATGCTCTTTCAACAAATTAGGCATAGAAAGGAACTTCTTTAACATGATAAAGGACATTTATGAAAAGCCCAGAGCTAACATATATTCATTGATGAAATGTGGAAAATTTCCTTTCTCCTTAAGGTCAGGAACAAGACAAGGATGCCAATTTCCACTTCTACTATACAATATTGGCCTGGGAATTGTAGACAGAACAATTAGGCAAGAAAAAGAAATAAAAGATGTCCATAATGGAAAGCAGGAAGTAAAAGTATCTCTTTTCAAAGATGACATGATCCTGTACATAGCAAGTCCCAAGAATCCACAAGAAATTTCCAAGACATAATAAACTCAGCAAAACTGCTGGGTACAAGAGTAAGACACCAAAAATCACTTATTTTGCTATATTTCAGTAATGAACAATGTGAATGGAAATTAAGAAAACAATTCCATTTACAGTAGCAACTGAAAGAAGGAAATAACTGGGAATAAATTTAATGAAGGAAGAAAAGGACATACACTGAACACTATAAAATATATCTGAAAGAAGAGGCCCTAATAAATGGAAATACATCTCCATGTCATGGATTGGAAGACAAAATTGTGTCAATACTACCCAAAGTGATCTACAGATTGTAATCCAAACAAAATTATGACACTTTTTTTTAATAAATGGAAAAGCCAGTCTTCAAACTCACATTAAATTTTAAGGAGTTCTTATTAGCCAAAACAATCTTGAAAAAGAAGAACAAAGTTTGAAGAATTACACATTCTGAATTCAAAACTTACTACAAAGCTACAGTAATTAAAACAATGTGGTACAGGCATAATAGATGAAAGGATGAATAAAATCTGGTATATACATGCAATGGGACATTATTCAGCCAGAAAAATGAACAAAATGCTGATTCATGTCACAGAATGGATGAATTTTGAAAAAACTATGTTAAGTGAAATAAGCCAGTTACAAAAGTACAAATATTTTATGATTTCACTCACATGAAATATCTAAAATATGCAAATTCATAGAGATATAAAGTACATTAGAGTTTACCAGGAGCTGAAGGAGGAGAGGATGAGGATTTATTGCTTGATGGGTACAGAGCTTCTGTCTGAGATGATGAACAAGTTTTGTAAATATATGGGGGTGATGGTTGCATATCGTTGTAAATGTAATTCATGACAAGAGTTATACACTTCCTCTTCTTTTTTCTTCCTCCTCCTCCTTTCCCTCCTCCTCTACCTTCTAACAGCTTTATTGAAGTGTAATTTTTATATCATAATATTCATCCATTTTAAGTGTTCAATTCAGTGAATTTTAGTAACTTTACCATGGGGTGTAATCATCACTATAAATAAGTTTTAGAATATTTTCATTCCCCCAATGTGATTGCTCAGACCCATTTATAGTTAACCCCCTCCCCCACACCTACCCAGTTCCTGCCTCCAGTCCCAGGCAACCAATAATCTAGTTTCTATCTCCATAGATTTTCCTTTTTTGGGCATTTGAAATGTAATTTTACAATATTTGGTCTCTTGTGTCTAATTTCTTTCATCTTGGATGATGATGATGTTTGTCCATGACATAGCACGTGTCAGTAATTTGTTTCTTTTTATTATTGAATACTGTTCCATTGGACGGCTATACTACATTACTTCTATCCATTCACCAGTTAATGGACATTTGGATTGTTTCCAGTTTGGGTTATTAGGAATCACGTTGCTGTGAACACTTGTGCACATGTTTTCACTTCTTTTGGGTGTATACCTAGAAGTGGAATTGCTGGATCATGTGAAAGTTTTATATTTAACTTTTGGAGACACTGCCAAATTGTTTTACAACCTAGCTGCACCATTTTACAATTCCACCAGCAATGTGTCAAGTTCTCATTTCTCCACATCCTCTCCAACATACGTTATTACCTGTCATTTATTACTGCCATGCTAGTATGCATGAAGTGGCATTTCACTGTAATTTTAATTTGCATTTCTCTAATGACAAATAACGTTGAGCATCTTTTTTTTTTGTGCTTATTAGACATTTGTATATATTTGGATAAATGTTCAAATTTTTGCCCACTTTTTGTTTGTCTTCTTACTATTAGGTTGTAGATCTTCTTTGTAAATTCTGGATACAAGTCTTTCATCAGTTGTGTGCTTTGCAACTATTTCTGAGTTGTTTGATGAGAAGTGTGTGGAGGCCACTGAGTGTGGGCTAACAATGGTGGGAAGCACTAGAACATAGAATACCATGCAGCATGGCATCCACAGCTCTTTTTCCACAAACGGCATTTCTTCTAGTAATGTCTATTTATGTGAAAAGTCAAGCTATTTATATTGTCAATTGGATACAGGGAGTGTCTCTTGGATGGCAGGAAACCATGCAGACATTCTTCCCTGCTAGATTTGGAGGTGGGGTGGGGTTGTGGGGGAGGGAAGTGGCTTCTTGTATCAACTGATAACAAAACAAGCTCCCAAATAAATCTTCCAGCCGGTTACAAAGAATTTTATAATACAGGAAAAACATGGCTTTGAATATACATGGATTACTTATTCCTTATTGGTATTTTACTGACATCTCCTGAAGTGTGTGGCCTGTAGGTGTGCAGAGCACAGGTATACAGGCCTGCCTGTTATATACTTCTTTGGAATAGGCCTTCAACATCTGTCAGACAATGTATTTCAAAGTCATGACTTTCTTCATTTTCTCTGATCTGGTTTGAAAACACTTGTCATTTTGTGAAAACAGTATTTTTTAACGTGTGAAAAATGAGAATAGAATCAGTTTTGTAAAATAAATACAATTCACTCTGGCTCTTGGAGAGTGAACAAATGTAGTGTTGACACAATGCTTGGAACTTTCCTTTTACTAATTTCCTTTAAGTACTTACGTCCTTAGTTGGGTATGTAGCTACCCAGAGACTTACAGGGCAGTTTTTCCATAGTGTTCTTCTCTTTCTCACTTTGTTTCAGTTCGTCACCCAAAATAACCTAAAATAAATAGCATCCTAAATGTAATTAGCATCCTAATATGAACAGCACCCTAATATAGTGTCCTAAATTTCTACCTAAATTAAAAGCCTAATGCATTACTTTCCCACTTTTCTGAATCTGCTTCCCCACTTGTTTGACTGTTTCATTTTTCGGTGGGAACATTCCACAGAGTAATACACTTGTGGCTAAAATTCCAGAGAAACCTTGTGGAATCCAGTGAGATGATCCTTGCAAATGTTTTAGCTCCTCAGGGAAAATCTAGGCTATTAGGAAGCATTAGGTCAGTCTAATTCTATTCCATTGGTAAAATTTCCATTGTTTTGTGTGAAAGTTGTGAATTCTTTCTTCCTTCCTCACTGGCAAACTTTAAGCATTCATTAGAGTGGGGCAGTAGGCATGTGCTCCAGCATCATTCCCATGTTAAATTTCCACATTCCAGAGAGGGACAAACAGGTATAATTGTTAAAATTGCAATCATATTGTTAAATGTATGTGAAAACTCTTAAATATGTTGTGACACATAATTCCGTTTTTTTTCCTCTGGGACAATAGAAGAACTTCATCTTTCATAAAGATAGAAAAATGGAAAATAAAAACAAAGACAGTGAGCATGAGTAGAAGGACCTTTTCCTGCTCAAATTACTACCACACCACAACCCCCCTTTGGGGCCTTCCCATTCCTCTAACTTTTTTTTTTTAAGCATTGATCCCTTGAAACAGGATGCTCATGAAAATCAAATCAAGATGAAACAAAAAAATGGTAGCAATTATTCATACTTCTTTTAGGTATTTGACATTTCTCTTCTTAAAAGAACTCAAAATTGCTTCTACATATTGATTTGCACCAACAATACCCATATGAAGAAGAATGGAGCTAATTAATCACTCAGCATTAGATCCAGGAATACTGAATCACTGAAAAAACTACCATGAAACCCTACCTAAGGCTGAACGTGAAAGAGTTGTTTACTATGTTTAAGTAAACTGAATCACTTTAAATACACTAAGAGGTTTGTATATTTACAAACAGGCTGAACTATAGGAAGTGATCAAGCACAGTATTTCAGTGTCGGTAACTGTTCTGATGGGCTTGTTCTGTGAGTATGGAATTTAGCATGTGTCCCTGCACTTGGAGCATGGCTGCCCCTTTCTGTGCTGCAGGGCATCCTCTTCACACCCATGGTAGTGGTGTGGGGGGAAAATAAGGAGGGAAATAGGCTCATGACTTGGAGGTCATCTGTTGGCCCTTTATCCTCTTCACCCAGTGATCCTCAAGGAGCTAGACCCTATAGGTGATCAGAAAAAAGGTCATCCTGTTCCTGAAATCTTACCCAAATTGAGCCCTGTTGGAGATCAACCAAGATGAAAGCAGTATCTGATAAACATCATAAAGAAGGACCAAGTTTTGATTTTATGGAACTAACATATTCCCTCATGCCACACCCAATGAAGAAGTTCTCACATTCTTGGTCTTTTGGGGTCCATATATCTAGGTCTATATCTGCATCTAAATCTATATTATCTATCTATCTATCTATCTATATATCTATATATATATATCTATATATATATCTTCTCCCTCTTTTCTAACGTTTCTTTAATCTCCCGTCTTTCTCTCCAAGAGCCTCTTCATTACCCGATTACTCTCTACTTCCATCTGTCAGTCACCTGCTCCTCTTCAGAGAAAGGAGTCATAATGTACAGAGATGGGTACTTGTTCTTGCTTGTTCTTTCACTTATGTGATGCCACGACCCACTTCAACTACTTAGAGTGTAACAGGTCAGTTTGCTTTAAAGTTTTCAAATTAGCCCCTAGTTAGCCTCCAAGTTCAGATGAGCAGGATCTTCAGCTTATTCAGGCACCAATCATTTGTTTAAGAACTCGGGGACTTAGTCAGTCTGCAGGGACCAGTTCTGTTCATGATCCTTTGTCTATAGATAAGTGCTGAATCGAATCCGTTTGTTATCAGGTCCCAAGGCCCTGGTTGCCACTGTTTTGGGCCTGTGAAGAAGGCACTGTTGATGCAGGTAGCTGCAGAAAACACCAGGGATTTTTTTTGTGAGCAGGTGGTCCATCTCTCTAGTGTCCTTCTTGGCCAGGGTATGCCATCTTGGGCTCTTCCGGTTACAACCCTTCAGGTGATACTTGTATGCTTAGCCAACCCCTGCACCTTGTTGATCGACCACCTACTGTGCTTTCCTTCCTCATTAACTATGCTCTTAGCACACTTTCCTTTCTACTCCTTGAACCCCCAAGGCTTATTGGCTCTCTAGAATATCTGTCCAAAAGATTCCTCTGCCTGGAAATGTTTTGCCCCTGCTCTCAGTAGAAGGTAAGCTCCTTGGGTGCCCAGACATAATCTGTCTTTTAAAATTCTGTATTCTCAGTTCAGAGAACATTGCCTGGTATATAGTAGGTAAACATTAGCCATAAAAAAAACCCCAGGGCTTCCCTGGTGGCACAGTGGTTGAGAGTCCGCCTGCCGATACAGGGGACACGGGTTCGTGCCCCGGTCCGGGAAGATCCCACATGCCGCGGAGCGGCTGGGGCCGTGAGCCATGGCCGCTGAGCCTGCGCATCCGGAGCCTGTGCTCCGCAACGGCAGAGGCCACAACGGTGAGAGGCCCGTGTATCGCAAAACAAAAAAAAACAAAAACAAAAAACCCCAAAAACACTGGTAGTGAAGAGAGGGGACAGAAAATTGACAGACTTATATCTATAAGAAAATATGTTTGAAAAAATAATTTATCTGAATAAAGGTTCTTTCTTTCCTCCATTGTTCTATTCCCTCTGTCCCACTCCCTCTTTTCTTTCCTCCTTTTCTTAACTTGGTCTTTATTTGTACATTGTTTAAAAATGGAGCCAGGTAGATACCAGAGAATAGCATGTAGAAAATTTAGGCATTGTGATTCATTGTTCTTGGCTTATTCACTTTATGCTTTTTTTTTTTGTTTTTTTTTTTTTTTTGAGGTATGCGGGCCTCTCACTGTTGTGGCCTCTCCCGTTGCGGAGCACAGGCTCCGGACGCGCAGGCTCAGCCGCCATGGCTCACGGGCCCAGCCGCTCCGCGGCATGTGGGATCTTCCCAGACCAGGGCACGAACCCATATCCCCTGCATCGGCAGGCGGACTCTCAACCACTGCGCCGCCAGGGAAGCCCAGCTTATTCACTTTAAACTGACCTAAACAAATTAATAGAGTTATAATTGTCATCTTGTTGTAAATTAGGTTTTATATTAATCGAACATATATAGTTAACAAAGGCAAATAGTTCTACAAGTCTTAGAATGATAGATGGCTATTTATTCTGATAGTTTCCTCCATATTTCTAAAAATATTTAACATATTGATTTTTCAAATTTTTATATATCATCTATTAATATCCTGCTATGAAGTATTAGTATTTAGTTCTCTTTCACTTTCCCTCTCTCCCTCACTTGCATTAACCTCCTCCAGTGCTTCTAATATTGCTAAATCAATATTAAGTGTTTACATTATTATGCCTATGAAATACGGTTCACAGACAAACTACCTAGAGTTCCACAATTAATATACTCTCTTGTGAAACTTTTGGTTTTCTTGTGAGTTAAAAATTGCATTAGTTGCTTAAATTTCTATGCACCCATCATTTATTTGTTCTTAAATTCTCTAACAAAGCTGTAAAGCTCCTCGTAATAAGAGAAAACACATCCAGTAATATATCAGTTCCAGTTTTTTTTTTTTTTTTTTTTCTCTTGAAGACCTTCCTCCATATTCCTGATCCAAATTGGGAAGGTTGCACTCTAAGCCAGTGATCTGCAAACTTTTTCTGTAAAGGACCGGATGGTAAATATTTTAGGTCTTTGTTGTAATAGTTCAATACTATCATTGGAGCAAAAAAACAGCTGCAGACAATAATTGAATGAATGGGCATAGATTTGTCCAAATAAAACTTTATTTAATCAGAGTGTCATCCTGCTACCAGAGTTTTTTGACTCCAGCCCTAGGTCCACTTTCCAGTTATCATCATAGACCTCTTCTCACCATCAATCTCAGAAGGCCATTCATGTCCCTCCTGTATGGGAGTCTCCATTTCTGAAGCTCATTTTTTCCTATTTCTTGGTTTCTTCTCTTGTTTTTTTTTTTTTTGCTGTACGCAGGCCTCTCACTGCTGTGGTCTATCCTGTTGCGGAGCACAGGCTCTGGACGCACAGGCTCGGTGGCCATGGCTCACGGGCCCAGCCGCTCCACGGCATGTGGGATCTTCCTGGACCGGGGCACGAACCCGTGACCCCTGCATTGGCAGGTGGATCTCAACCACTACGCCACCAGGGAAGCCCTCTTCTCTTGTTTTAATGAAACTTATCTTTCAGGAGATTTCAGATAAAAGTTGCATGGGATGTAATATTTTAAGACATCAGTTGAATGTAAATGTCTGTATTATCCTCTCCCACCTGCTTAATGGCTTCTCTGGGTCCAGAATTTTAGGTTGGAATTCACTTTCTCATGATATCAGAAGGCATTGTTCCATGGTATTCTAGCTTCCAGTGCTCATTTTAACAAGTCTGTTGCCGTTCTAAATTCCTAATTTTTTTTTGAACCTGGCTTGATTTTTTAATCTTTTTTTTCTTTTCTATGAAATGTTTCAGATATACTAAATGTTACAGATAATAGTATGAAAATATCCATGTTCTTACTACCTAGCTTAAAAAAAAAGAACAAAATAACCCAGAGTGCAAGTTGAAATTCCACATATATCACTACCCGATCTCATTTCCCTATTTTCTTTACAAAGGTAATCCTAGTTGGTGTTTTAATGTTCCATGCCTTTTAACTTTTATTATCTAATAATGCATCCATACACAATATATAGTATTAATTTTCATGTATTCAAACTTTATATAAATAATATAATGTATGATGTTCTGAGACTTGCTTTTTTTCTCATTATGTTTATAATATTTACTTGTGCTGACATATGTAGTTCCACTTACTTTTATTCCTATAATGAAAGGACATGAGTTTTAACATCAAAATAACCCACCAAATAGCTGTTGCAATGAGTACTACACTAAGGCACATCATTATGACATTTTAGAATGCCAGATATGAGATCCTAAAAGTTTCCAGAGGAAAAAAAATAGGTAATCTGGTGTGTTGGACATCTGTTTGCCCTTAAATCCAGTCCTACTTTTCTGTGCTTAGGGAGATAAAAGCCTGCATTTCTTAGACTCTTGACAGGGGTTCTAATCATGTTCTGCAATAGAAAACACTGGCATGAGATTCAAAGAGGAGAGGAAGCAAATAGCCACAGCAGTGCCTCTTTATGGCCCCACCACAAGCTGTGTGGTCCCTCCTGTGATGCAGAGACAGTGCAGGCCAGGGGGTCCAGCAGGGGTGATGGTAGCTTCCTCATCTGCATAATACTTACTTCTCTTTGGAGGATTTCCTTTCTTTCTTTGTTTCTGCACCTCTTCTGTCTCTTTAGTAATCAATTCCCTGTATTCAATATGTCTCTGTTTCCTGACTTTTCCCTGCCTGATACACTTGCTTTATGCAATATGACTGAGGAGCACTTCTAAAAATACTCCTATCAAAGCACCTAGCAGTGCGGATGAAATGTAAATCTTCTTTTTAAATGCTTGATTTAGTAGAAAAGAAGGTAAAGGAAATATTCTCAGGACAAAATCAGAGTAGAAAATGAATTTTAAAAAGTCTGAAAAAAACAAGTGTAAGTGAGGATTTGGAGTAACTGAGCCCCCATTACCTACTGAAGGGAGTGTAAATTGATACAACTATAATGGAAATCAGATAGTAATAACTAGCAAAGTTGCAGGTAAACATTTCTAAGGACTCAGCAATTCTACTTCTAGATACAGACCCTTGAGAAATTCTCTCTTATGTACCCAAGGAGAATATACAATGAAGCTCATAGGAGTGTTGTTTAAACTAGTGAAAACTGGTGTATCTATTAATAGGAGAATTGATAAATAAATTGTGGTATAGTCAAAAAAATGCCAGACAAGTCTTAAAATTAATAAACATGATGTGGGTCAACATTGATAAATCTCAAAAACATAATCTTGAGTGAAAAAAAAGCTACTTGTAAAAGCTTGTGATCATTATATCTTTATATACAAATTTAAAATATGTAAAATAATACTATATCTTGTATGTGGCTATATAGGTACATAGTAAAAATATGAATACATGTAAAAACATACATACAAATTATAAATATCAATTCAGGATACTAAACAGTATGAAGCAAGGAGACCTAGATAGGTTAGAGGTACATAGGGAGAAAAATTTTTTGTTTAAAAAGCTCTGTAATGTTTTATTTATAAAAAGAAAAAAAAGATCTAAAACATATATGGCAAAACAGGTTTGGTAATGCTGGAGAGATGGGGGCTGAGTGTTTATTTTCTCTATTTTTCTGTATATTTGAAATAAAAAAGAAATCAAGTTATTAGACATGGGAATTTAATAGTCCAATTAAGATTTTCTTGGCTTAAAAATCAGTAAGGTATGCTTTTGTTTTAACTGAAAGAATCATAAAGTGATTTGAGAGTATTTATTTTAATTTATTGAATAAGAAATGTTCCCTAAAATCTTACCATTTTAATTTATCTTCATTTTCAGTGTTTAAAATGTTTGAAGTATGTACGGTTATGCCCCAATATTTCTGGAGCCTGGGTGAGAGTACACATTGAATCCACATACTGAATGACTAAATATTTACAATTATAACTCATGCTGAAAAAAAATTCAAAATAAAATATATTGTATGTATATATTCATAGTGACAAATAAAGTAACATTTTTACATGCATAAAATCAGCAAAATTTTAAAGGTGACTTTACTTACCTTCAGGAACTAATTATTATTACATATGTCTAGGTATTCAGTATGATAAGGTGGTGATATTTGGATGTAAGTAACAAAGACTTACATAATTCACAAATTAATAATTATTATTCTATAAATGTTATTTTGCCTATTTTCAGCAAAATCTCTATTTGTATAATAAAATTTCTCAGATAATTTTTGTTCTCTTGCAATAATGAACCACAAAACTGAAAAATATAATGTAATCATATTCAAAGTGAACAAATTTTTTTTATATTTTCATCAAAACATAATTTAAAACTAAATTTAAAAATGAAAAAGTTCTTTCCTTCTAAAATATCTTAAGATTTCTATTAGAAATAAAAAATACAAATTATAGTATCAAAGACTAAAATTGTATAAATAAACCTGGAATGTTTTATTACTTTTTTTTTTTTTTTTTTTTTTCTGCAGTACGCAGGCCTCTCACTGTTGTGGCCTCTCCCGTTGCAGAGCGCAGGCTCCGGACGCGCAGGCTCAGCGGCCATAGCTCACGGGCCTAGCCGCGCCATGGCATGTGGGATCTTCTTGGACCGGGGCATGAACGCGTGTCCCCGGCAGGTGGACTCTCAACCACTGCGCCACCAGGGAAGCCCTGTTTTATTACTTTTTGAAAAATTAATTAAATCTTATTAATTACTTTTATAAAAATAAAACTTTTCTCAATTCTAGTGCTCAATGCTCCTTTCTTCCAATATGGAAAAGGGCTTCACACTTCTAGTTAAACTGTATCCACAGCTATTGAAATTTAAGCTTAATATAATTTTTTTAATGCTGCAAAATGATCCTCAGCACCAAGGGCAACTGTTGTGAAAACGTTGTTAATTTGTACACGGATTCACTCTAGAAACACAAATTGGAATAGGATGAGAAGCTGGGCACTATGGGGAAACAATGGCAAAATTCTATTACATTCATTTTATCTGAAAATATTGACAAGTTAATTAATTTGTGTATTTACTTTCCCAAGTACTTCTTGCCATTCAAACCCTTTCCTCACTTCCAAGCCATGTGTGTCCTCCAAATAACTTCACAACCTGTAAACCTGTACCCCCTGAGACCAGTCACCTTTTGTAAGGGGACAGGGTTCAAGAGGTATGGCTTCCAGAGATGTTTGTCACCAGCAGGGACATTTAGGGAAGAAGTCATGCTGTTCCCAATCTGAAGCACCTGCATGTTCTTTAATAAATGTATTTCTTTGTGTTTGTGGGCCTAAAACATGATGCCCAATAGAGGGGCACCTCTTGACAGGGTCTAAATGTGGTGTTGTTAAAAATAACGTAAGATAAATAAATTTAAGCCTATTTGATTTCCAAAGATCTTGGAAAATGAGTCACAAGTCTTGAGCTGGTCTTTCTAGGTCATTCCATACAGCCTATCCATGTAAAAAAAGAAAATTAAAATACTTTTTTTTTTTTTTTTGTAGCATGTATTGGTAGTTTGCTGGGTTTTGTTGCTGAATAATAATCCATTGCATGGGCATACCACATTTGTTTAACCTTTCACCAGTTGATGGACATGGATTGTTTCCAGTTTGGGGCTATTATGAATAACTCTCCTATGAGCCTGAATGTATGTCTTTCTGTGGATGTACATTTGTATTTCTCTTAGATGTGGAAAAACTGAGTTGTAAATACACACTTAACTTTATAAGAAGTCACCAAACTGTTTTCCAAAGTGGCTCTACCATTTTCCATTCCCATGGGTATGAGAGTTCTAATTTCTCCATGTCCTCACCAACATTTGTTATTGTCTGTTTTTTTGATTATGGCCATTCTAGTAGTATCTCACTTTGTTTTTATTTATTTTTAAAATTTAGATATAATTCACATACAACGTATTAGTTTCAGTTATAAAACATAATGATTCCATATGTGTATACATTGCAAAATGATCACCTAGCCTAATTAGCATCCAACACCACAGTCACACTCTTTTATTCTTGTGATGAGAACTTTTAAGATTTATTCTTTTAGCAAATTTCAAATAAACAATACAGTATTAACTAACTATAGTCACCATGCTGTACATTTTATTCCCAGGACTTGTTAATTTTATAACTGAAAATTTGTACCTTAGGATCACCTTCACCTATTTTACCCATTCCTTACTCCCTGCCTCTGGCAAGCACCAATGTGGTCTTTGTTTCTATGATTTCAGTTTTTTGTTTGTTTGTTTTAGATTCTACATAGAAGTGAGATCCTATGGTATTAGTCTTTACAGGTCTGACTTATTTCACTTAGCATAATGCCCTCAAGTTTCATCCATGTTGTCACAAATGGCAAGATTTCATTATTTTTTATGGCTGAATAATATTCTATTTTATATATGTATATATCTATATTTACATAGATAGTTAGATAGATACACCATATTTTCTTTATCCACTCATTCATTGATGGAAACTTAGGTTGTATCCATGTCCATGTCTTGGTTATTGTAAATAATGTTGCAATGAAGTGGGGAGTCATGTATCTATTAAAGTTAGTGCTTTTAATTTCGTTTGGATAAATACCAGAAGTGGAATTCCTGAACCATACGATAGTACCTCCTGTGTTTTCCATAGTGGCTGCACCAATATAAATTTCTACTAAATCAGTTTTTAAAAATTAAAATGAAGGAAGTAAGTGTTGAAATAGTAATGGATATTCTTTTCCCCAAATATTATTTTTTAATCCCATTTTTGTGCTTTAGGCAGTTTTAAATAATAACAGTACTGCATGGTGCCTCAAGGACTCTAATAGGGGTTTTAACATGCTATCTCATTTAGTCCTTGTAATGTTGTTGTCCTTTGGGGCCCAGTGGTTTTTCTGCTGGTAGTCTGTAGAACTGAAGTTCAAATCAGAGATGTGATATTTCAAAGCCCTGTCTCTTAACCACTGTCAAGTTGTGGGTCCTTAAGAACACATGATTTTTATGGTTGAATGAATAAGCAAATGGTGGTATATCTTTACAAAGAAATATTATTAAACCATAAAAAAGAATGAAGTACTGATACATGATACAACATGGATGAACCTTGAAAACATGCTAAATGGAAGAAGCCAGATACAAAAGGCCACATACCATATGATTCCATTTCTATGAATTGTCCAGAATAAGCAAATCCATAGAGACAGAAAGCAGATTAGTGATTGCCAAAGGAAAGGGGGGAAGGAAAATGAGGAATGACTGTTTAATGGGTTCTGGGTTTTTTGGGTTTTTTTTGCGGTACGCAGGCCTCTCACTGTTGTGGCCTCTCCCGTTGCGGAGCACAGGCTCCGGATGCACAGCCTCAGCAGCCATGGCTCACGGGCCCAGCTGCTCCGCGGCATGTGGGATCTTTCTGGACCGGGGCACGAAGCCGTGTCCCCTGCATCAGCAGGCAGACTCTCAACCACTGTGCCACCAGGGAAGCCCGGGTTCTGGGTTTTACTTTGGAATAATGGAAATGTTTCAGAACCAGATAGATTTTTGCAACATTGTGAATGTACTATTGTATATGTCACTGAACTGTACACTCTAAAATGGTTAATTTTGTTAATCACTTGTGAATTTCACTTCAATAAAAAATACAAAATGAATTTCACTTCAATAAAATAAACTTAATTCTCTTTCACTCTTCCATCATTTCTATGCTAAACCGTTATGTCTGCCATGGTATTGTACTTGGGCCCTTTTAATAAAATGATGTGGCATTTTTACACAATTTTGTTATCTTATGCAATTTGGAATTGCAAAAAGAAGCAGTTTAGGATATGTGCAAATATATCTGCACTTATGCGTATTTAACCTGCACATTTATACTTTGTGGCTGTATGTGTGGTGGGGAGGTGATGATGGGAATAGGGAGTTATTAGATCGGAAACTAAGAGTCATGTGTGGATTGATTTGTGAATGGCCTCTCCTGGAGGAACCACACTCACCCAGCTATATCCCTACAGGGTCACAGACATGTTTCTATGCTGTTATGCTACTGATGGCTCCAGATTCCAGGCTCTGGTTTCTGAGACTCACTCTGGAGCATGTGACTAAGTGGGAAGAGTGGTTCACGTGCCCCTTGGAGGATGGTGACTGACCAACTTGGTGAGAGCAGGCAAACTGGACCCCTAGGAAAAGCAGATAAGACATGTGGTGACCCTCCCCTTTTGGAAAACATTTGGCACTTGGAACGTATGTTCTTTGGCATTTGAGGACATAGCACAGAATGTGAGTTCTCGTTAATAATTTCAATGTCAGTGTACAGTAAATTGTAATTTAATCATGTTGTTTCAAGTATGTTCTGGGACATCTTAAAGAGTACATGTAGTGAGGCATCTTATTTCCCTTACCTAATTTGATTCATTCACCATTTCAACTGGTAGTTTATTGGGCACCAATTATATACTAGATACTTTGGGGAGATTTAAAAAAAATGGATAAAAATTTCATTATACATGGAGCAGGTGCACTTCATCACACAAAGCAATCCTTTCATAGAGGATTGCTTTTCCTTTCCTTTCTGAAAGCTAGAATTATTCAACAAAAATAGCTGTTGTACATAAAATAAAGTTACTCAAATATATGAACTGTTCTTACTCATAGAAAACACAATCAATGTATCCTAGTGAAAACATGTTATCCAACATAATTCACATTGTCATAATAAAATCCCTGGCTTTTTGCACAGATACCACAATACCAAACACACAATTATGGATTAGCAGGAAAAGGCTTATCAGCACTGAATGCAGGTAGCTGCTTGAGAACCTGGAGGACTGGCTACCCCCTTAAATTATCTCACCAGTAGGGAATGACTGGAACCTATGGGTACATTGCTTATGCTTTTCTATAAGCTGGAGTTCAGATTTGCTTATGGCTAACTTCTCCATTAAGTAGACTTAATCCTACCCTTTACACATTGAAGTTTCATCATGTGATTTTGCTTTTTCAACTCCTATGTTAAATATTTAAATATAGAAGAACATGTATACATTGCATATTATTCAAACACACTAGAATTAGACACTAAAATTAACACTTTTCCTTCAGGGAGTAATTTTAATCAGATAATATTTAGTGCTCAGCTAAAATACTCAGTGGCATTTGCAAATGAATTCCCTTTTCGTCAGGGAGATAGATTTTAATTTCCCAGTTCTAACAAGAGAGAATTGTTCGATCACCTGACAGTTTGGGGGTTCATTTTTTCCAGTTGGCTGAGGAGTGAAGGAGAAGGACAGAGGCGTGTGAGGCAGCCGCGTATCACTCCTCCCAATTACAGCTCCTTTAGGATGCCATCAATATGCACCAGCGCTTTCTCACTACTTTTTTCAGCCAGAAGCAAATGAATATATTATCCGTCAGCAGCCAGACACAGGGCAAATGGATCTATGAGTCGTGGGTGATTGGGATTCCACGCGTGCTTGGAGGTGTGGACTATCCTTCAGAACTCATTTTCACGGATGCTGACATGCGAGACAGTCCTCCGAGACCTGTCTGTCAAACGGCAACACGCTCTGCAGAAAAATTAGGTTACTCACGCTCAGACAGAGGGGGTGACGGCAATTTAGAACGGCCCCTTAAATACCAATTACACTTGTGTTTACAAACCCACGTGAAGGACTCTGTTTCATACTGGCTACTTGGGCTGTGCATGAACGTGGTTCTTCACTGATGTTTGGAAATTCATGAAGAAATACACGCGCACACACAAACGTGCGTGCGCAGTGTGTACAGTTTTTCTCCTCATATTAAATTTAATTTCAACAGCCCTGAAAGGCTCGCTTTATTTATTTTAGTGGCTAGATTTATTGTTTTACTTTTATTGCACTAAGAAGCTTTGCAAAATCCACTGCCTGAGTACCTATCATCCATACCCAAATATCTATTATAAGCAAGAAATTTTCAGGTGAATTCTCTTTGTCAGAGCAGAAGGGGGCAAGGCTCCCTAAACTCATGGTAAAGATATATTTCTGGGTTCTATATTCACAGTGTTTGCATAGTTACTGAAGGCAACAGATGTGTTAGAATTCATAAGATGAACCCACTGCCGTTAGGCACAGGCTTGTCCCTAAAATCTATTTTTAAAAAATAAAAATACAAATGAGAAAATCACTTGTAATGAAAAATTATATATCAAAGGGGCAATGAAATCTCACTGAAGGGCAAAGAGAAGAGCTCCGGGAAGAGAAATTTTTAAAGACCCCAGAGAGGTGCGCGGTGACTCTTGGCTGGAAATAGACACTGACGCGTTGGGAGGTGGAGTATTTCCCAGCACCTTCTGGAGGGCTTCCCACCGCACAAGAAAGAGGCTGGTGAGGATAAGATTTGCCTCTTTGTAATGACATGACAGTGCTAGGCTCTTTTAAACTCCCGGAGTATGTTCTGAGATGGTAATTGAGCATTTGGACCTCCATCTAGTGGGGTGTTTATTTGAATTTGTTTTCAGCTTCTCAGTGGCAAATTCTGCCTGATTTTTGTGGTCAGAGTAGGAACCGTGGCGGACTTCTCTATCTCCTCTGACTGCGGCACTTGCAGCTTAGACCCAACTTTCTTCATGCCTCCACATTTTGGCATCATTCTGCATATAATGCAGCAAAAAGGTATTTATCCAGCATTCTGTCATCCAGAAAACTCTCTTAAATTTTGCATCTGTTCTTTGCTGCTATTGGGATAATTGGTGTTCATAATAATGACCCTGAAGCAATTCAGTGCCTTGTGAATCATACAGGATTACATTCTATTTTGTAGCGTTGGGAGTGAGGAAGTATCTGGGGTCCTGAAAGAGTTCAGTGGTGTGACAGTTACAGTCATGTTTGGTAGGGCAACCTGCAGCTTGATGGAAGAAGTCCTCCTTGTTCACTAACAATTCTCCATCCTTTATGAATGCATCCAGCAGATGCTTTCTGAGTATGTAGACCTATCAGGCACTCTGCTAGGCACCAGAGATTCAGAGATGGATTAAACTCAGGCCCTGTCTTTAAGAGACCCTCAGGATAGAGTTGAAACAGGCTATGCCCTGATAGTTGTAACATAGTGATCATGATTCACTGAATGTTTTTGGAGCCCTCAGAATGGGCACCTGAGTCAGAGGCTGGTGGGAATAGTGCTCAAGGTGATTGTAAAAGCTTGAACAGGAGCTGTGAGGGGTGGAGAGGACCAGGCAGAGGGGAAAGGATGAGCAAAATTCCAGGGCCATGACACCAAGCAACATCTGCTGGGAACTGTGAGTGTGGCTGGGAGATGATGTACAAGAGGAAGATGCTGGGGCTTTTGAGGGAGCAGGTAACACAGGTCCTTGCATCACATTAAGACATTGGACTTCATTTTGAGCCTATGGGGACCATTACAAGGCTTTAAGCAGTAGCCTTTTATGGTCAAATTTTTGTTTTCATTTGGAGTTTCCTATAACTTCTCTTTTTGGCTGCAGAACTTGTCTGTTTTGTTTTCCAGGTACAGTCTTAGGAGATCTACCCCATGTAGCAGATAGAAGTGGAGTTTTGGGTATGAGGCAGAGTTATTGGTGGTTAGCTGCCCAGGTTGCCTTTTCCTTTCCACTAGCCCTTGATGTCCTGGGACACTGTCTGGGGACCTGAGAGGTGTTTGGGTATGAAGAGGTAAAAAGGACCTGGATTGGAGTGGTGAGAGCAGAACCGGGGAGAGGGAATGATCTGAGAAGCATTTAGAAGGAAAAACTGGTAGGTGCAGCAGGGAGCCTTACAAAGACTTTCCCTATGTTTGATTCTATTACTTTAGCAATTGAGAAAAATGTAACCTACTGTTTGACCCTGGGTTGGAGACTTACTGAATAAGGAAGACACATGGTATTTTCTTTCCAGAGATGGTAAAGAAATTTTTAGTGTTCCTGAGTTCTGAACCCTTCTTAGAAGAGCTCAGGCTCTCTCAGGTTTGAAAGGGAGGGAAATAAATGCTTTGAGATTAGAAGGCTGATAAAGAAAGCTATTTCCCAAAGCTGGAAAGAGGGGCCATGACTTCATATGACCCCAGAGTTAAACTCCTAAGACCCTGTTGGCAGAGGGGCCCCAGAGAGGACTTTCTGTGTGTAACTGAAAAAACTCAGCACTTGAGACCAGGGACAGTGTTGGCTTATTCCAGGGTCTCAGCAAGGAAGATTTTGTCAAGGCGTGAACCACTTAGATGGAGGGGATCTGGTGTTCCTGGTTTCATCATTTGACAATGAGTAGCAAAGGCAGTGACTAAATAAGTAGGCTGGCCGACACTAGGGCCTGTTCCTGAATGGAACTGGCCATTGTTTGGGCAGACTTCCCCTCTCAGTGTTCTAGAAGATCCAGAAGGTGGGCAGTGCAGGGGTTGTGATAGTGGATTTCCTACACATGGAACAAATAGAAGTATGCTGGTTTTAATATCATTGATGGAAACAGAAGAGATGCAAATGTGCAAGTGTTTCAAACGTTGTGAACAGTACATGACTGGGTGTTTGATTAGATTCATGAATGAGGATGAGTCAAAGATTACTTTCAGGTTTTTAGCTTGAGTCAATTGTTAGGTGAAATTATATGCCATTGGAGAATAATGCAAAAGAAAACCAGTGAGTGATGAAAGTTCAGTTTGAGAGCATTAAATATGAGGGACACAATGGATTCAAGTATCCCAGAGGCAGTGTAGTTTGGAAGTTAAGAATATCAGGTATGGAACTACATTATTTGATCCTGGGTGAAGAACCCCTCTCTATGCCTCAGTTTCTTCATTTGGAAAATTGATATCCAAAGAGGATGGTGGTTTTCAAATTGGTCAATTAATGCTTTGGCACTCTTTTCATTGACAAGTTGGATATATTTCTCCTATCCTTGAATCTGGGTAAGTCTTTGACTGCTTTGATCAATAAAGTATGGCCCAACTGACAGGATGTGACTTAAGAGGCTACATCATATAAGGCAATGCAGCATCTCTTTTGTCTGCAGGGACACTCACATTTGGAGCCCTGAGACTCCATGGGAGAAGCCAGACAACTCTGAGGCTTCCATGTTGTGAGGAAACCCAGTGCACTTTGAACACATGTAGATGATCTGATTGATAGCCTTAACTGAGGTCCCAGACCATGGTCAGCAGCAATTGAAATACGTGTTTGTGAAGATGTTTCCAGGTGATTCTAGCCCCCAGCTGTTGAGTTACCCCTTGCTGTCCATCTTCCCGGTTGAGGTCCTAGACATCATGAAGCAGAAAGAAGCCATCTTTACTGTGTTCAGGATTCACAGAATAATGAAATGATTGTTTATCTCAAGAAACTTGAGGTACTTCGTTATACAGCAGTAGTGCATCAGTCTGGGCTAACTGAGAAGCAGACCCCAAGAAGGGATTAAATGTCAAGGTATTTATTAGAGGAAATACCTGAAAGACAAAGTATAAAGGAAGGCAGGAGATACATGGAGAACCGTCAGGCCATGGTGCATGTCTAGCCCCTAATGAAAGAGAAAGGGAAGGAAGAGGGAAGTTTGGACAGATCTGAGCATTTCTAATGAAAGTTCAGCAAGATTTTTGGGGAATCTTCAAGTCAAAGACACCTGTCAGAGGAGCTTCAGATCTCCTAGTATCAGACCTACCCTGGTATCCCACCAGAATTCAAAAGTGTGGCTCTGAAACAAAAGCTACGACAGATTTCAGGACCCAGAAGTTGGGCTGTCAGTCAGTAGCAGAGATCAGAGAGAAGAATTCTCATGGCCATCAAAAATTCTAATGGGAACCAATGGTATCTTCCTCATTTGATTGTTTTGAGAATTAAATTATTATATATTATATATGTGTATACATACTGTACCTGGAGCATCACCTGATACATTGTAAATCCTCACTAAATATTTACTATTATTAGCAGTCATCTTTGAAATTATGAGAGTGGATAAGATCATGTAAGAAAAGTATAGTAAGAAGAGCCATATATTCTGGATAAAATTATGGGGATATTTATTAACATTCAAGAGGCACTCAGAAGAATGAGAAACATGAATAAATCCAATAGCTGATATTAGCTGACATTTACTATGTGCAGAAACTGTGCACCACTGAACTATAAGCTCCAAGAAAGCAAGGACTTTTTGTCTAAAGAGTTTACTGGTATATCCCTGGTGTCTAGAACAGCCTCTGGTTGGAGGCTGAGGGAGTTCTGTTACAAGAGAGCGAGAAGTATTTCAGGTGATAAGTAATGATCAAACTAGAATATCATCATTTTGAAGGCTCAGATGAAATAATGGATCAAGGCAATGTTCAACAGTATCTGCTAACATCTAAAGTGAGAGACAATCTGGCGTTTATGTATTGGGTTGGCCAAAAAGTTCGTTTGGTTTTCCCGAACGAACTTTTTGGCCAACCCAATACATCCTGATGGAGAGCACATTACAGGTTATGGAGTGTGTGTGTGTGTGTGTGTGTGTGTGTGTGTGTGTGTGTGTGTGTAAAATCAAATGAGGCTGATCAACTCTCTAGATCTTACTACAAAGTTAAAAAATACAAGAAAGAGAAAAGTTAAATGACACAATTTTGCAATCAACAAAATTCGGATTGTAGGAAACTGCAGGACAAATCATCCAGTTTCTTTATTAAATAAATTAGAAAAAAAGGGAGATGTATTTAATTAATTGCAATGTATGGACCCTGTTTGGATCTGACTTGCATAAGTTATTACAAAATATCTCTGTGATTATGAGAATTTGAGCACTACTTGGATATTTGAGGCTATTAAGGACTTAATATTTAGATTTAACAGCAGTATTTAAAAATAATTTTCAAAGGCATTGTTTATCTTTCAAGATATACAATGAAATATTTATTGATGAAATGACCTGAGGTGAAGGTAGTGGGAGAAGGAATAGATGAAACAACACTGACAATGAATTGAGAGTCCTTGAAGCTGGGTGATGTTCATTATACCAGTCTCTCAATTTTTATATATATTTGAATTTTTTGGAATTATCTAACTATAAGTTAAATAGTAAACACTAACATAAGTGCTGTGGCATTAAGTAAAACAAATGAGGGAGTGAGGCAAAGTGTCAAATGTACCAAAGCTCTGATCAAATGAAAACTAAAAAATGCACCCATTTGGCTTTAGGAAGTTAGTGCCTGTGGCTTGCACAGTTGCGATGTGAATTTGTAGTGAAGGAAGCACATAGAATGTTTAGATTCATCTTTGAGGAAGTTTGAAACAGAAAGAAAAACTTGGGGATGGTAGCTTGAGAGGACCTGGGGTCAAGTGCTAGAAAGGAGGTGGGGAGTTGGATAGGTTGATTTGAAGTAGGTGAACATTGGATGGACGAGAATAAAACAGGTAGAGGAGTTTGGAGGAATCTGGGTCATGGTCACTGGAGCTGAGAAGGTCAAGGACTGGTGAAGACAGGGTATTGGATGGTCATCTACATGGGGTCTGGAGTTACCCAAGGCAAAGTCTGGCCTGTGGTGGTGAAAGAATGTTGGACAGCAAGATGGCAAAGTCCTCCATGAAAGTGCTATAACCAGATGGGACTGATTGTGATCATTAAGTTTCAAGACCTCCCCAGGGAAGTTCCAGTTTACAAGCCAGATAGAATGACACCTAGTCTGACTGACCCTTTCAAATATTCTTTGAATTTTTTTTGTCTCCATAAAAATAGGTGATTCACTGTGAGCCTTTTCACTTTTTTACTGTTTGCTATAGTTTTTTCTATATCCTCAAACTGTAGTCTTTGTTAGCTTGTCCCACTAGTTCTCTCTCTGAAAAACACAAGTTCAGGCTGTAATGGAATAACTGGATTATTAATATCTTCCCTGTTCTGAGCTGTGGGCCAAGGGAGAAAGCAAGGCGGAGATGAACTTCTATGGCTCAGCTAGAGGAGACATTTTCTGGCAGCTTTATAGTTTCCATGCTGTGGAGAAACAAATTGGTCATTTCTATGCCTCTGTCTTACTTTGTGCTTCTGAATAAAAGAAGTGTTTAGGTTTTTCTGGAAAACCATCCTTTTCTTAGATTTCCAGTAACTTTTCATTTGGGTTTTACTCTTATAAAGCAAAATTAAAAATACAAACTAATATCAGAGAACTGACCCATCCCTCCCCATGTCCTAGTTGCTCCAGTCTTTGAGGCCCCATGAATGATGTCTGAGAGGGACATAAACTGGATGGATAGGACAGAACCTAATTGCCAGCCGTGTCCAAGGTGGGCTGGAATGGCTGGTGCCTGGAGGGCAGAGAGCCAACTGAGAGGACCCTGCAGTCATGGAGGCAGGTGAGGACAGGGTCAGGGTGGTTTGTGTCACCCTCTTGGACCATGACTCCTGTGATTAGAGAAGTTTCTTCTCCCTCACAGCTTCTGTCTCCTGTGAGTCTCTGCTGCTGTCCTTTTTGTCATCATCTCTATTATAGCCATGGTGGCTGGGTTGTGTAAACACAGAGATAAGGAAGAGACAAATACCACATGATATCACTTATATGTGGAATCTAAAAAATGATACAAATGAACTTATTTACAAAACAGAAACAGACTTACAGACTTTGAAAACAACATATGGTTACCAAAGTTGAAACCTGGTGGGGAGGGATAAATTAGGAGTTTGGGATTAACAAATACACACTACTATATATAAAGTAGATAACCAACAAGGGCCTACTATATAGCACAAGGAACTCTCCTCAATATTCTGTAATAACCTATATGGGAAAAGAATCTGAAAAAGAATGGATATATGTATATGCAGAAATGAATCATTTTGCTGTACATCTGAAACTAATGCAACATTGTAAATCAACTATACTCTAGTATAAAATAAAATTAAGGAAAAAAAGAGAGAAAACAGGGGGAGACTTTTGGTCTTCCCCAATCTGCCTGCTAGATTGCTTTCTAGAGTCCACAGATAACTCATTCCCTCTTACCTGGACCCAGAACCTCACAATTGCAATTGGATGCTATTATTTCAAGATAAATATTGAATATTGATGCTTATTATTTGAATCATTCACTCCATTATTTTAACCAGAATTTTTTTTTCCTTTTCCCATAATCTTTTTAATCTCAAAGACCCCTACATTTAGAAATAGTATTTTTGAATTTAGATCCAGAATCAGAAAATAATCCCCTATTAATGAAGAGAAAGTATATATGCCAAACCCTAGGTCAAATTGAATGTTGAAAATTCAGGCCTGGACCCAATCTGGAGCAGATAGGAAAATCTACCTACACTTTAGCCTCACCATTTACTTTTCCTTCAAGCAGCTCAATAGGAAGATTAGCACAGTCTTAAAATTACTCTGAAGTCTACCTATATTTACAGGAGAAGACATGTGGTTTGTTAACACAGAATGGAAATACTCAAGGTAAACTCAGTGCAAATGTGATTTGCGTAATGAATTCTCCTGAAAACTGGGACAAGAGGTAGGGAAAAAAAAGAGGCAAGTGGGAGAGACATAAATTATAAACTCTGCAAGTTTTTCATAAAGGAGAATCCTCTCCCTGGGGTTCTTTTACATTGCTATGAAATTCTCTGAACTTTCTAATTTCCAATAAGCTTTCTAATTTTAAGATTTATATGAGTGCACAGATTTCCTTTGTTGATCAAGTAATTGTAAAAGAGTATTATTTAACATTTATTTAAATATATCTTCAGCTGTAGTATATTTTGTTACATGGTGCTTTTTTGAATTTGATAAAACCCCTTATCAATACCAGGAGTTAACATTTCATGTTTACCTATTTTCAATGATAATCAAGTTCCTGGCTATATAACTATAGATTCTCTGAAATCACAGTGTACGTTATTTAGAAAACAAAGAAATGATTTGGGAGAAGCCACGGGCAATGGGGTTCCTCTCTTGGAGGTCCAGCCTCCAAGAATGTTGGAGGCTCTGGGCTGGTTTTGAATAAGATCCACTGGAGAAATGATGGTGGAGAGCCTGGACTTTCCATTCAAGAGACTTAAGTTCTGTTCTTGACTTTGCTGCTAATCAGCTTTGTAACTTTGAGAAATTAAGATTTTTTTCTTTGGGTGCAAAATAAGGGGAATTAATACAATATTTTCTAAGGTCACATCCACTTCTAAGATGTAAAGAATCTAATTTGTGGATACTTTGAGGATTTTTTCTTCTGAAAATCAAATCATCAGGGAGAGATGGGCCTAAATCAGTAACTCTTAAACATGGCTGCAAATGGAAATGATCTGGATAATTTAAAAAAACTGAGATTTTTGAGCTCTGATTAAGAGCTTCTAAATTATGCTGTCTGGTGGAAAGGTCTAGGAATCTGTATCCTAAAACTCCCTCAGGTGATTTTGATGCAACAGATTCAAGGACTTGAGTTTGAAAATCTCTGGTTTAGGTGATCTGCAAGGGTCTGTACAATTTTGAGCATCTCTGACTCTCATCAATATTTATTAAAGTACTGACTGCTTGTCCAGAACTGCATGCAAATGATAGTGCACTAAAATGAAAACAACTTGTCCTCAAGAATCTTAATTTTAAAAAAGTACATATATTATACAAAGATTGTAAATAAATCCACTCCATCATGAAGCTCTTTATACAGGTATAATTAAAAACCTTGCAGTTCTAACAAAACAGGAAAGTAACTTCAGTGGAGTAAAACAACAAAACAAAACAAAAAAACAAAACCAAATGAAATTCATATTATTTTCTCAAGAGCCCAATTTTAAAACTTGTAAATTTAGAATGTGCTGGATATATTCAAAGAGGACAAACAACAACAACAACGACAGAAAACCCAGGGGGAATAAGTACCAAGGGCAATGAACTTATCTGGTGTGACTCTAGGACACCAAATAATGATCTTATTGCAGAACTACAGAAGAAAGACAACTTATCTTGCTCCATTCTCACATTCTCTTACATGATTTCCATTTGATTCAACTGCCATGTGAAATTTCAATTGTTTTTATGCCATCACTCTTTCTAGTCTTTGTTTAAAGCTGGGTGTGTGCCTGGTTGAAATGGGGAAACATTCATTGGAGCACATGTGTTTTGAGGCCAATGTTAATTATGGGTTTGGTAACAAGCATCTAAGAATATGGGAGTTCAGGGACTGGGGCTGCAGTTCAGGGAACTCCATGGGAACTGTTGGGAGGTACACTGAGGGAGACTTTCTCTTCCTTTTCCTCTTGAGTAGATGTACAGAGGCTTTATTCCATCCCAGTCTTTGCCAGGAGAATGAGGCACTGGACTCATTAGGTGATATATAAATTTTACATCTATCTATTTATACATATACACTTTTTCTATCATCTATCTCTCTATATATATTCTGAAATTTATATATATAAATATTATACCTACTTATTTTCTATCATCTATCTTTCTCTCTATATATATTCCAAAATGAAGAAGAATGACTTTGTGTTGCCAAAAAGAAAGAATAGCTTGGAGGAATGAGGTGATTGAGAAAAAAATTGGTTGACCAGTCATGTGGAAAAGATTCTTTTAAAAACTCTTTTTTTAATGTCATTTTTTTAAAAAAGAAAAAGTCAGTTAAAAATTCAGTTTAAAAAACTCTTGGCTCTTTAATTTTTAGGATGCTTGAAATAATCTCTACCTTGAATGGAATGATGGTGGTTACAGGGTGTGTATGTATGTAAAAACCCATTTGGTTGTATACTTAAGAACTGAATGTTTTATACTATAATGTTAAAACTAAAACAATCAAATTGCTTTTAGTTGCATTTCAATACCAAATATAACATCTTAATAATACTACACTTCTAGATCCAGAATGAATATTTACAATTCGATATTCAATATTAGAGGTTCTGGATAGCTCTCTTTAATTGAGATGCATCCGACAGGGCACAGTGGGACCTCTAGGTGATCCATAACATCAAAGTAAACATAGTTTTGAACAAAATGCAAGGAGAAAAACAAACTAAAACTACAACAACAAAACAGTTGAAAACTAAAAAATAAAGGCAAGGGAAATTTCTTATGAATAAATCATCCATCATCTTTGATCTCAGCAAAATGACCGTTGACTTGGCAAACACTTAAAGAACATTTATTTGTAGAAGTTGAAATGATTCCTCATCATGTAATTGTTGGTGTCAAAGCTGAGGTTATTTTCTCTGGCTCAACATCTGTGGCTACCCTTAGGAACTAATTGGGCAATAAAAGTTTTCAGGCTCATGAAAATGAAGTATTAAAAAGATGACTGATAAATATTAGTTTTATAAGTATAACAATAGGGTTTGGTAACTGATCTCTACAAGTTGTGCGAGGAACAGATTTCAAAATGCCGGAAGTGAAACTGATGTGGCCAAGTGTCAGAGTTGAGGATGTCTGTCTTTGTCTGCACATGAAACAACTTTGATGTGGCTTAAGATGTGTTTTTGTATTTCAAACAGCCCGCAGAAGGGAAACCAAACCAGCAAGGCATCAAATTATTTACCCTTCCCAGGAAAATATTTTAAAAGCTCTACTAGGGCTCCATTTCCTAAAGCCACCTGTCACCTAAAGCATACGTAATCAGCCCCAGATGCTGGATCCCAACCTGCAACCCCATGACTTGCAGAGAAAATATTTCATTCATTCCTTGGCACATCCTTAATTCATTCGAAGCTAAACTTTCAGGCCGTATTTTCTGCTTAAACTTAATAACTCAGCTTTGACATTCCTTCCCAGTGACCCCAAAGTTCCGTTTGGCTGCCTCAACACCTGCTCCCAAATGCATTAGAAGCACTCAGATTTTTTTTTTAAACTATCAGTTTTGGATTCTTTGCTCACCCTGAGGCCATCCTTTGTACGGAAGTAGAGGATACTAGCTTCTATTCCATTGTGAATTTTATTTCTGTCTTAGGTTTCTCTCAAGGTTTTGTTGATGTTGTTTTGGAGACAAAAATCCTTGGTTCATAAGAACTTGGAAATCTGTGAAACTTGTGGATTCACATCTTGATTTTGGAAGGTAATGGGGAAAGATTTCAACTATCCTTGTAGCTATCTACTTATGTAAATGAGTTTTGATAATAAACTTAACTCTGAATATTTTCTGTGCTGATAAAAAAAATCTGTGGCTCTCTAGAAATTCTGGCATAAACACCAACATCCAAGCATGAACTTTTCAAAAATTTAGTTAACGATCTAAAAAAAGTACAGCTAAAATTTTAAAGGGTCACAGTTAAGGCTTTTTGATTTGATTAAGTTTGTTAAAAATCTGAGAACACAGGAAAATTGCAAATCTATTGAAAAATAGATTTTAAATAGGGGGTTATAGCTAATCTTATTGCAGTATGAAAAGGTGGCTAACATTATTCTACCTTCTGTATGAAATAATTCTCCCACATTTCTTTATTTTTAAAACTAAGTATATTTTTATGTTAATGAAATTAAAGATCAAAGCACATTCGGGGAGAGTGTATTGATTCTGGAATTGTGTGTGTGTGTGTGTGTGTGTGTGTGCATGATTACTGACAATAAATGGCTGTGTTTATGAACAAAAGGAAATTAGAACATGAAAGAAGTTTAAGCCTAAGACCTCCTCAGATGTCTTTATAAAAATATGGAACTTTATCTGGGAATGTTTTAGTGGTAAATGACTGTTTTTGCTTTTATGAAGGCAGCAACACCTATCTGATCTATATCTGAGAAGATTTAGGAAACACAGTTCCCCAAATTGCCATGTGTTTCAGAAAGTAACTGCAAATGGAGGCATTTTATTTTTTGGAGGGGGAGATCAAGAGGTTAAAATAATAATCTCCACCTACAACTTGTTCTGAGCTGCTTTTTTCTTTCAAACTGGGGTGGGCAGATGTAGAGTCTTAGACACTGGTTTCCCCATCGTATTTCCCTCTAACTCCAGGTGACACCAAATAAACCCTTAATCACACAAGAAATCACTCAACTTTTACTACCCCTCCTGCTCCTTCACTAGCCCATTTCATTTCCCATGGTCTGGCCTCTTGGCCTCTTTCTTTAAAAGCTGTATCATCGGGCTTCCCTGATGGCAAAGTGGTTGAAAGTCCGCCTGCCGATGCAGGGGACACGGGTTCGTGCCCCGGTCCGGGAGGATCCCACATGCCGCGGAGCGGCTGGACCCGTGAGCCATGGCCGCTGAGCCTGCGCATCCGGAGCCTGTGCTCCGTAACGGGAGAGGCCACAACAGTGAGAGGCCCGCGTACCGCAAAAAAAAAAAAAAAAAAAAAAGCCGTATCACCTGACCATCAAGCAACTTCCAGCCCCTGGATCCTGTCTGGTTTCTGGTTTCCACCAGGTTACCTAGAGTTTACAGACAGGCCATGCTGCCTCTGGTCCTTTTCTGTCCCTGGAATTGCTGTTTCCCCACTCTCCCTGCCACCACCAGGCATAAAGTCTTTCTCTAGCGCTGGGTCCGTTCTTCTACCAGCTACTTAGAGGCCTTGATTCCTTGAAGAAGATGTTTTTTTTCTTTCCTTCCCACTAGAGAAGTGAAACATTGCTTCCCACTCTGAATGATGCCTCACTCGGCAACTTTCCATGTGATTTCCCAGCCACAGGTAGATTGTTTATGAGACCAGGGCATGTTTATGAGACTAGGGCACCTACTTCTAATTCCAAAACCAATCAACCATTCTTCATGAAACAAAATGAATACATGATTTCTAACCCGAAAATTAGTATCAAAGGCTTAAAAAATTATCATCTCCACTTCAACATGTCCCAAATGACCTTCACCTCCATCTGTCCTTTCCCTTTCTTCCCCAGTGCTTAGCTAACCCTTTTTCTTGGTGTGTCCCATCTCTTCCCATGGCACCAAAATTCATCCATCACCAGACTCTAAACTAGGTGGGCCTTTACTCCTCCCTCACTGCCATGGAAGAGACAGAATGTATTAGTGGCGGCCAATCACCCAGAGTTAGACAAACATAGCTTTGAATCAAGTGCCACAACTTTCTAGATTTGTGAACTACTAAGATGATCTCCAGCTGAAAACTATGGATAGCAGGAGCCATTTATAGGGTTATTGCAAGAATCCGTGAGATTATATAAAATACCTGCATAGCACTGGAAAAATGGGAAGTGTTCAATAAATGGCAGCTTTTGGTTTTACTATTGTTAATGCTTATGATTATTACTAGTCTTCAATATCCTATCTCATTACCTTTCTGTATCAGTCAGGGTTAAACAAGAA
Organism: Delphinus delphis; assembly: GCF_949987515.2. Classification (NCBI taxonomy): domain Eukaryota; kingdom Metazoa; phylum Chordata; class Mammalia; order Artiodactyla; family Delphinidae; genus Delphinus; species Delphinus delphis. Next base: position 117,416,390 of record NC_082684.1, on the reverse strand, counting down.
AAGAAGAACCATTGTGTGTGTGTGTGTGTGTGTGTGTGTGTGTGTGTGTGTGTATGTATATATATATATATATATATATATATATATGCTTAGAAGGATTTACTGTTATGTAATTGTGGGAGCTGGTTAGCAGGTTCTGTAAGTGTAAGGCTGTTGTGTTATATCTGATGCTAGAGTTTCCAGCCCACAGGGTATGCGGTGAGGAAGGTAAGATGGATGTAAAGTGCAGGACAACAAGAGCAAGATGGAAGCTACAAAAATGAAATAAAGTCTTTGTCAGCTCTTATTGCCTCTGACTTTGGTGGTAGGAGTATCCTACAGAAACTGGCCCAGGAGTTGGAGAAACTGAGGGAAGATCTAGGGGAAGATGGAGCAGTTTGGGGCCCAGATGCTGCTTTACACAAAGGAGGCAAATCAGCAGATCAAGTACACAATATCTACTGCTTCCTTTGCACCCTCCAAATCTGCCCTGAATCTCTTTTGTGGTCTACCAAAACCAGAAGCATACAAGAAAAACCATGTGGCACATATACACAATGGAATATTACTCAGCCACTAAAAGGAACGAAACTGTGCCATTTGCAGAGATGTGGCTGGATCTAGAGACTGTCATACAGAGTGAAGTTAGAAAAAGAAAAACAAATATCGTATAATATTGCTTATATGTGGAATCTAGAAAAAATGATACAGATGAACTTATTTGCAAAGCAGAAATAGAGACACAGAGGTAGAGAAAAAACATATGGATACAAAGCAGGGAAAGGAGGGGTGGGCTGAATTGGGAAATTGGAACTGCAGCATACACACTCCTATGTATAAAATAGATAACTAATGAGGACCTACTGTATAGCACACGAAACTCTACTCAATGCTCTGTGGTGACCTAAACGGGAAGGAAATCCAAAAAAGAGGGTACATACGTAAAGCTGATTCACTTTGCTGTACGGCAGAAACTAACACAACATTGTAAAGCAACTATACTCCAATAAAAATTAATTTAAAAAAAAGGAAGAGGAATCCAGAGACACAAACCCTCCTGGCCTTGTGGATCTACTATGAAGGCACCAAGCCTTCCTTCAAAATGTGTCTTCATGGCCTCCTCTTCCAGTTTCCATTAGAGCATTGGTCTCTAAGTGGTTCTTCAGTTTTTAATTTTTTCCCTCCCATTTCCAACCATTCTCTTTCTAGATTGCTCTTCAAAGAACTTTGCTTTTATCATACCACCATTCCTAATCTGATGCCACCGAAGCCTCTGCCCAAGGGGAGCACAGTTGTTCCTCCCCTGTTAAGTGCTTGGGATGGCCAGATGGATCTCCTTTCTCTTCCCAAAGCACCCTGGTCTGTTTTTGCAGTGTTCCCACTTGGAGATCACTCCTCATTCCCCCTTTTCCTTTGACTCTTTTGTCTATAATTTAGCCACTTTAGAGCCCAACTTAGTTTCCACTTTCTCTCTCAAGACTCTCTAAGCCCAGGCAGCTCAGATCTTGTGGCAGCTTCTGGGACACAGCAAACATTGCTCCTCATTTGGGCTGGGGCTCTCTCTTATGCGGTATTTTAATTCCCCTTGAAGTCTCTTGCAGAGCTGGGAACCTGGTGGGAACTAATTACAAGCTTTACAGTGAAACAAATAGCATTTTATATGACATATTATGCACAAGTAGAAAACCACATGTGATGTTTCACTGCATGGTAGCAGAGCTCTGTTTCCCAGGGCGATGATGTGGTGTCCATCCCCTGGCTGTTGTGACAAGGTCATACCAAGCTCTCATGACTTAGATGTAATATATGCAGTTACCACTGAGTCTTTGTTTAATCCAATGCACATACTTCAGTTTTCTTTTCTTTTTTCTTTTTTCTTTTTTTAACATCTTTATTGGAGTATAATTGCTTTACAATGGTGTGTTAGTTTCTACTTTATAACAAAGTGTATCAGCTGTATGTGTACATATTAATATTCCTCCAGGGAGACACTTTTCTCTTTTTTTTCGTATTTTTTTTCTTAGAGGGAGGAAACTTGGGCTTTGCTCATTGGAGCTGGCATTTGATCTTTGTTCACATTCTACTTCATCAGAAAGGCCCTGACCACTCCCTCTAAAATCACCCCCAATCACTCTCTTGTCCAGCTTTATTTTTTTTTTACAACACTTAACCACGGACCATGGTATACATTTTCATTGTGTAATTACACATGTTGTGTCTGTCCTACTGGAATGCAAGGTCTCTGATTTATTCATTGTGGAATCCCCAGTGTCAGGCACTTAGTAGAACCTTAGTAAATATTTTTCAAATGAATGAATGAAATTGGTTTTTTTGCCTCTTGCTGGTACACCAGATCATTTTACCTCTCTGGATCTCTGTACAATGGCAGAATTAGAAATGGACTGGCTGCCAGTTATTCTACTGCTAGTGCTTGGGGAGTATAGCACATAGGGACAGGACACACACAGGGTGAAAGCCCAGGCTCTGGGGTTAGACACTGCTAGGAATCCTGCCTTAGCCTCTTGCATGCTGTGTAAACCTGGATGGATTCTCACTATGCTGAGCTTCGGTTTTAAAGTGGGGAAAACAATAGTACTTCTCTCAGAGGGATGTTGCGGGACTAAGACAGAAAAGAGCTCAATGCTTCACACATAGTCAGTGCTCATTAGATATAAGGTGGTGTGGTAGACTGAATGATGGCCCTTGAAGATGCCCACACTTGAATCCCTGGCACCTGTGAATCTGTTACCTTATGGCGAAAAGGGACTTGTACGTGTGATTAAATTAAGGATCTTGATCTGGGAAGATCATTGTGGATTATCTGGGTGGTTCTAATATAATCACAAGGGTCTTATAAGAGGGAGGCAGGAGGATCAGAGTTAGAGAGAGAAAATATAAGGACAAAACCAGAGGCTGGAGCCATGTGCTTTGAAGATAGAGGAAGAGGCCACAAGCCAAGGAATGTAGGTGGCGTCCAGAAGCAGGAAAAGGCAAGGAAATGGAGATCCTCTAAGCCTCCAGAGAAACCAGCCCTGCCAGCACCTTAATTTTCATCCTGTAAGACTCATTTCGGACTTCTGAACCCCAGAATGATAATACATTAGTGTTATATTTGGTGGTAATCTGCTATGGTGGCAATAGGAAACTAACGCATACGGTCTCAACATGCATTCACTTGTCACTTGGCCTGTTTCCATCACCTACACACCGAGGTTACTATTTCAACTCCCAACATGGCCAGACACCTCTTCTGGGCTCTCTCTGGGTGGGGACTCAATGTTTGAGTACTGGGGACTGATTTATTTCTATTTCACAGGCCAGGTCAGGATTGTGACGTGATAGCCAATATGATTTTCCTCATTCTCATTCTCTGATGACATTCTTCTTTCCATCATGATGCTTAATTTTAGTGCTCAGAGCCCTCGGATTTCTCTCTGACATGCACCCTGGTCTCCTTTTCAGTGACCTATTGCTACATAAATCACCCCCTCCAACTTCGTAGTTTGAAAGAACAATTACTTTATTATTTCCCATGGCTCAGTGATCTCGTGGGGCAGGTCACAGGTCTTCTAGTGGCTCCTTGTAGGGTTGTAGTCACATAGCAACCGAGACTAGGGTCATGGAGCCTTGACCAGGAAGCTGGGCCTCTCTCCCTCAAGGTTTAGTCTCAGGGCCTTTCCTTTCCATGTGGCCTTCCCAATAGGGCAGGTGTACTTTTTATGTGGACTCTCAGGACTCCTGTAAAAGTTTCCTGGGACTGCCATAACACATAACGACAAACTGGGTGGCTTAAAATGACAATAATTTATTCTCTCACAGTTCTGGAGGCCAGAAGTTGGAATCAAGGTGTAGGCAGGACCAGACTCCCTCCAGAGGCTCTAGGGGAGAATCCTGGTGAAGCTCTTTATAGGATCTGGTGGTTTCAAATGTTCATTTGCTGGTGGCAGCATCACTCCAGTCTCTGCCTCTTTCTCCACATGGACTTTTCCTCCTCTGTGTCTTGAATCTCCCTCTGCCCTCCTTTTGTAAAGACACTGCCATTGGATTTAGGGGTCACCTGGATAAGCCCAGGTGATTTCATCCCAAACCATTAACTGAATTACATTTACAAGAAAGCTTTTTTCAAATAAAGTTACATTCAGAGGTTTTGGGACTTAAGACATGGACATCTTTTTAGGGAAGCATCATTCACCCACCACAACTCCCAAAAGCAAGACTCTGAGAGAGGAAGTAGGAGCTGTCAGGTTTCATTTGACCCAGAACTGGCCTGCAGTGGCCTTTGCCCCATTCTTCTGGTTGTTGGACATCACAGGTCCAGCCAAGATTCAGTGCTCAAGGGGTCTCCATGTGGGCACCAGCCAAGAAGCGTGGCTCATTGGAGCAATGGTTGACCACAAGCTACCTCACCTGATGACCTCACTTCTCCCAGAACTATCTTTTTCTGGAGGCATTTTCCCTGCAACCTCACACATGACCCTGCCTTAGTAGTTATGCTTCTCAGAGTGGACTGAAAGGAACATGGCCCCTTAGAATAAACAGATACATGAAAGATAACAATGGTTAGGTGGTTCATTTCCCTCCACGAACAGTTCCCTTTTAGTCAGCCTCTTCAAGCTTTAATTCAAATTCACAACCAGGTATGAAAAATATTTTTGATGGAATGAGGGCAAGGGTGGTTACTGGTACTTTTCAAGTTGCTGCACGAAGGCCGTTTCCTGCTTTGCTATATGTGGCCTAAGCACAGAGCAGATTATGGCCAAGGATATGCAGCTTTGAGGGGTGTGGGCTTTGCAGAAAGATGGACCCACACTCTTGCTCTGTACTTACGGCAGCTCTGAGAACTTGGGGGTAACAAGCTGCCTCCTCTGTAAAATGCAGGGAATAAGGCTAAACTTCCAAGGTGTACTTGAGGATAACATCGAGGAAGAGGAAGATGTGATATTGTGAAATCAAGGTGACCTGCCCAGGGGGTATATAAAAAGTATTGAAGTAAAGTTGATTCAAATGAAACAAAACCAAAAAAAATGTGCCTTTTGATGGATATCTAATAGTCAGCTACATTATTAAGATGTAACGCTTAATTCCTTTCATTTATACACATGCTCTCTTTTTCTTTTATTCATTAATAAATGTTCCATACACAGCATCTGCTGGCTTGTGAATACCATGGAAGAACTGGTGATAATCTCACATCTCTGAACTTGGTTCAGAGGTAAGAAAAACAACTGGCTTGATAATTTCCAGAGGACATTGGTTTGGATTTCCCTTGCCTGGGAAGGTCACCTGGTTGCCTCTCCACATGTGCATGTGGTTTCTCCGAGTCTCTTGCACAGAAGTGGTCAGCAGAGCAGAAAGTCACACTCTGATGAGAGGAGGGTTCAGTTTTATATTTGGTTTCACTTCTGGTCTGTGCGATGTTCCTCAGAAGTTTCTTAAACTTGCTGGGAAACTGTCTTTTGTCCCTCTAAATAGCCGCACCACCACATGGGGCGCTTTGTTGGTTCACAAACAGGAGATGCAGAAGGACTCCACAGGACACAGAGCTGAGGAAGGGTCCAGATGTCCGTGGTAGTAGTAGACTTGTCCAGGGCTGCTTGCTGGGGTGCTGGGACAGACGGTGGCTTCTGGGGTCCCTCGCCTCTGCCACATTGGTCAGAATTCAGCTCTGTGTTGATGACACTCACTGTCACCCATGGACTACATTTCCTTAACCATCAGGGCTCTTGCTTCTTTCCTCCTCTCTCCTCAGTGCTTTTCTTTCACACTCGCTTCCTGATCAGTAATCTATACAGGTATGGAATTTAGAGTTAGAAAGCCTGGTTTTAAAATCAGCTTAATTGCTATTGCTTCTTCTCAGATCTTTGTCAAAATATTTCACTTCCCTAAGCCTAGAACGTTTTTATCCATAAAAGGGAAAGAGCAACATCTGACCTGGTCCTGGTGTGTGTAAAGACAATGTGATTAAATGAGGTAGTGTCTCTGAAACCTCTTTGTAACTTGTGAGTGCTTCCCAAATGTGAGCAATCGTTTGTATGTTCCTGGTGGATCATGAGTGGTCAGACATGTGGACTGGTCAGAGTGTTTCAAGAAAGTGCAGAAAGGAAGTGGACAGATAGATTTAAGCAGTTGGCACTGAGCTATGTGTTCTAGGTGCAGGGGAGGGGACCTTAAAGATTTTCCAGAATCATGCCCATTTTATAGATGAGGACACTGAGGCCAGAAGGGTAAAGGGCTAGGCTTAGCTCCCAGACTTCCTTCCCTACCTTCATGATTTTAACTGAATTTATTGTCACCTGCAACTATTTCATCTATGGGTTTGTTTATTGTTTATCTGCTCTCACCTCCCTCACACCCCACTCCAGTACTACCCAGACTGTCAGGCCCCTGGGAACCAGAACCTGATTGACTGGTTCATCTCTGTGTGCCCAGCGTTGTGGGCAGTGCTGGCACAGAACTGGGCCTGATGGAGAAGTGCCCAATGATGTGATGTGTGATGTGTCCAATCCCTCTGTTGATTCCTAGTCTAGAGGTTCTGCTGGTTCCTCTACCTCTCCCCATTTCAGGGGTGGAATGTGTACCCTGGAAAAGTCCTTCTGGGTTGCCCTCTATTTCTTTTGGCCCTTGGGAATCTCTGAGAAAGAAATCTTCAGTAGAGATTTAGCTGTCATTTCCCACCCACTTCTAGGAAATTAATAGGCACAGAGGTTGCTTGTAGGTAAAGAACCTACTCATATGGAAAGTGTGAGAGAAGTGAACTCCATAATGTCATGGATCGGGCTGTGTGTTTGTGATTAGGTTTCAATGACTGGGTGAGTGACTGCCCCATAGAAGAGCCTGGATAATGTCTGCTGAAAGAGTGAGGGAATGAATGAATGGCTTCTTAAGAATACTGATAAACTGGGAACACGACTGCAAGATGATTGTTGGAATGACACTCGGATTGCCCCTCAATACTCTGAAAGAGGGGGATGAGGGCAGTGAGATGACAACAGGACATGGAGTGCTTTCATCCGTTACTAGAAGTCAGAATATCTGGTTGGGAAGTTTTCATGCAGATGGGGGTGGGGCAAGGAAGCAAGTGCAGCTGCGGTGGGGATGAACAGGCCATCACTGAAACCATAAATATGCCATGGACCCACGCTGTGATGCTGACAGATGCCCTCCCTGCAAGGTTCAGATGGGAGAGACTGCCAAGTCCAGATTTTAAATTAGATTCACCTGAGCCCAGTCAGGGACCTGTCATCCTTCTGATGGAATGGAAAGGGGAGGGGGCCGAACAGAAGGAAATCTTTGTAGCTGAGCCTACCTGACTTTCCTCAGTGGGAGACATGAATTCTGTTTCATGTCAAGGAGAGGTAGTTAAAATGCAGACTGCTCACTCCTGTTCTCAGAATTCGGGAGGTGTGGTTCATGCCTGTAGACCACTCATCTTCCCTTCCTTTGATCTATCACTTGATGTGGAAAAAGGCTTTTATGTGTGATTCCCATATAATGGGTAATTTAGTCTATCCCATTACGAAAAAGTGGTGAGCCTAGTTCTAGTACATTTGCTTCAGTTATTCTTTAAAGTATCTAGTAACGTATTATTCTCATGTGCTTTAAGTAGCCTGAACACTTTTTCTCAGTTGTTTAGAGTATAATTCGGGGGCTCCTTTTAGCCAGTTTAAAACTAGTAAGTTGCACGTTAAAAAATAAAATAAAACAAGGATGAAGGCATGTACTCTGCCAGTGTGCACATTTGTGTAAGAGAGGGGATGCCAAGGGAATATATTGACACAGCAACCAAATAGGACTTGACTTATGTATCACTGAAATTAGCATATCATCATGTATGCTAACTTTCAGGTCCATTTCTGATCTTTTAATGCAATGACCCATACTTAAAAAAATACCCTCCCTCCGTTCAAAGCCTGAGCATTGTATTTCTGAATTACCTTTCTCAGCTGGTCAAATAAGAGTCCTAAACTAGTTTAAAAGGAGTCAACTGTAGAAGTCTAGCTTTGAGGCTCAGGCACAATCCTGTCTGAATGAAGTGGCTGCCTGTAGAAAAGTTCAAGTTCATCAAATTCATGTGAGCCATAGCAAACCAAGACTAGTAACTCTTGATTCACAAACCACATGTCTGCTCTTTATTTTTAAATGATTTGAAACTTTCAAGGTTGAGGAAAAAGCCTTTCTTCATGCTTGCATTTCTCAGAGGAAATTCTCTTCAAGACTGATATTTCTCCAAGAAAGAATGTACTTAAAAAATAATTGGCCAAATTGCCCTTTAAAATATCATTTCAACCCTTTGAAATAGATACTATGACTTCTCTTGTAGAGGGCTTAAAAAAGTGGAGAATGAAATGCAACACGAACTTTTGAGTTTGGGCTTTGGTTGAAGAAACATGAGGATCTTGGAAGCCCTCCTTGGGAGGGGGCTTCCAAGATCTAACAGGATGGAGGAGATATTGATTTCTTACCTCACTGAGGAAAGGGGGTAACGAGTAATTTCTAAATAATTCAGAGTATAACTGATTCTGTGGTTTATGGGCTTCCTACTCCAAAGTAGAGCTATGCTCAACGAGTCGCTTTATGGACAAATTTGTAGTGGTATTGAGGTGAGGTGGCAGCATCTGTGAACAGGCCAGAGCTCAGAGTGAACTTAGAATACATGTGCAGGGTATAAAATGTTTGTGGAGCACTGTGGGCTAGAGGAAACCTTAGCTACTGAGAAGAGGCATGGTAAGGCCACCACATAACCTTTTCTGTTTCAATGCTAAAAAGTTCTCTCTCAAAGAAAAATATTTCAAGCTTTCCATATGCCTTCTTCTTCCTTAAAGGATAATAAACACTTTTAAACATTTTCACCTCTTACAACATACCATTCTGTGCTTCCGAATGTCACTTTTTACACTGTAACCTAAAAATATCAGTAACATGGCAGAATACTTGAGACAGGTACACGTCCTTCCTCTGTCTCTCTCTCTTTCTTCCAGGCAGAACATGGATGTTCTTATCTCTAGAGAGGCAGGGCAGAGAGAAGCTCATCAAAGCTATGGTTTTTGGTGTCCCAGAGAGGGAGGGAAGGATGTTTCCCAATCTGGTATAGGTATTCAGGTCAACTGGTGTTGAAGCAGCTGAGACCCTTGAACTGCTCAGTGGTAGGCCTCTGGGAAGGAGACGGAGCTCAGAGAGGGATGAAGGTAGCATCTGACTAGACTCTGGGCTTGCCTGCCTGGTCACCACTCGAGGTCCGCCCCTGAGAGCAGACAGAGGTGGATCGCAGGGCACCTTGCAGGCTTCAGCCATGATGATATTAGTTGTGCTCAATATAGTTTTAGAGATTAGAAGCTTTTCTCCTCTTTCCATGGAGCCAAGTTAGTTCCATGGATTCTGGAGTGAACCTGGGAGAGGGAACATGGCCCAAATAGTGGCAGAATTTCCTTGTAAGCCAGTTATATGGGGGAGAGGATAACTTTTAGGTCCACAAATTCTTTAACATTTCTCCTTTCAAAAAGTACAGTTTATTTCCTTCCTCTTGAGTGCCTCACTTCTAATGAGTAGTCTATGGCAGAAGTGATGGATGTCATTTCCAATGTTAGGTTATAAAAAGACAGTGGCTTCTATCTTGGATGTGTTGCCCCTTGCCTTCTCTCTAGCTGCCAGAGAGGAATTGATGGTGTCTGCCAATAGCCATGTGAGTGCCAATAATCTCCTAAGTTACATAAATCACCTTTGCCATATGCTATTCATTAGAAGTGGGGGCTTCCCTGGTGGCGCTGGGGTTGACAGTCTGCCTGCCGATGCAGGGGACACGGGTTCGAGCCCCAGTCCGGGAAGATGCCAGCCGTGGAGCGGCTGGGCCCATGAGCCATGGCCGCTGAGCCTGCGCGTCCGGAGCCTGTGCTCCACAACGGGAGAGGCCACAACAGTGAGAGGCCCGCGTACCGCAAAAAAAAAAAAAAAAAAAAAAAAAAGACTCACTAGAGCCAGCCCACACTCAAAGGAAGGGTTTACACAAGGGTGTATATATGAGTTGGGGGACCACTGGAGGCTACCCTATAGGCCACCACAAGTACCAATTTGCTTCAAAACTATATTTTAAGGATGAGGACAACTTTTCCTTCTGTAGATTGGCTTGTTCTAGTATTGAGAGAATTTGCTGAAGAGATATCCTTGGTATAGTGTTTTATGGAAACATCAAAATAAGAAGCAAAGCCCTGATTCCTTGTCAGGTCACAGTATCTGCTGGATGATGTGTGGAGAGCACTGTCCAAAGCCTGATGTGAGTCATTCCTCCCTAACAAACCAGGTCTTATGAATAATCTCTACATCAGAGCTTCTTAAACCTGGGCAGGTCCAGCATTAAGGCACTTCACGTTGACTCCAGAATCAGCACTTTGGCTTGGGAATGTGGCCCGAGGCATGCTTTCCACAGTGATAGGAATGTTCTCAAGAGTCAAGGAAGACACAGATTGCCCAGACTAAAATCATCCACTCAGGGAAATAGTCAGTTTAATGACATCTATAGAACTTAAAAATGAAAACCTAGTATTGATTGTTTTCTGATTTGTAGTACAAACACAGAGAGAGAAAAATAAGATTGAAACAAAACAGTAACACATCAGGAACATTCTGCTACCAGGCTAATGATAACATTTCAGCACAGAATCCATTCTAGTGCCTATCAGTTAGAGAATGAGAGAGACAGAGAGAGAGAGAGAGAGAGAGAGAGAGAGAGAGAGAGAACCTGACTGATATACTAGGATTCTGCAGTTACCAGCCCTTAGAAACAGCAAAAAGATGAGAGGCTATATGAAGTCAGGTACCGAGCCAGGAGCAGTTTTCTCCCTGTGAGTCCAACCATTTACATTTCCTCTGCATGTCTCCCATTGATGCCTAGCCAAGTGAGGGAACACTTCCTGTTGGGTTCTGTCCCTCTAATTTTGTTGGGTTCTCACAGGGCTTCCAATTTCAAAATCCCTGCCTCATGAGTGTGGCTTGTTCTCCTGCTCTTCAGGTCTGCTTCTCAGGACTTCAAAATACAGATTTGTAAAATATGATCTCTTTCTCTTTTTTCAGAAGGAAAGAACTGTGCTAAATGAGATTTTTACACAGATACAATAAACGTGTCTAATGGTAACTCTTGGACTGTGTGACTGACCAGGGTAACAAACTGTCAAGTACCAGGATTGTTCAGGCAGCAGGTGGCGACATTTAGCCAGGCTGCTGCCCCAGGGACGTGGGGCTCACAAGAGGCTGGATTTGCTGAGTCCTTCCGCTCCTGATGGGCAAGGACTCCATAACTATAAAGCTCCTTGGAGACACTGGATGTGTCTTGTTGATGTAAGTTTTTTCCCAGCTCCCTGACTATATAGGGCTTTTTGAATGAATTTATGTATCCCTGAATCAGTGAACAAAACATTCTAACATTGTGCCAGGTTTTGAATGAGCTACTGCAATGTGGGTTAAAGCTTCCTCTTTGTACCAGCCAAGGAAACATAGACATATTAATTAAACTCCCTTCTATACAGTGCATATAAGACTGGTAGTATTGGTTCTGTAGGGTCTAAAATATAAACACAGGAAAGTCATTAGAGACTACTTGGCATTCAGTAGATGCTCAATAAATGTTTGTGCCTCAGGCATGGTAAGCAAATGAATGATATCAACTTCGTTTTTAACATTAAATTTGTATTTTTTTATATAATTTTTAAAGGTTACACTCCCTTTACAGTTATTACAAAATATTGGCTGTATTCCCAGTGTTGTACAGAACATCCTTGTAGCCTATTTTACACCCAATAATTTGTATCTCTTACTTTCCCTATCCCTATATTGCCCCCTCTCCTCTCCCCTATCCACATTGGTAACCACTAGTTTGTTCTCTATATCTGTGAATCTGCTTCTTTTTTGTTATATTCACTGGCTTGTTGTATTTTTTAGATTCCACATATAAGTGATATCATACAGTATTTGTTTTTCTCTGTCTGACTTATATCACTTAGCATAATGACCTCCAAGTTCATCCATGTTGCTGCAAATGGCAAAGTTTCATTCTTTTTTAGAGCTGAGTAATATTCCTCTGTATGTACGTATATATATATATATATATATATATATATATATATATATATATATGCCACCTCTTCTTTTTTTTTTAACATCTTTATTGGGGTAGAATTGCTTTACAATGGTGTGTTAATTTCTGCTTTATAACAAAGGGAATCAGCTATACATATACATATGTCTCCATATCTCCTCCCTCTTGCGTCTCCCTCCCAACCCTCCTTATCCCACCCCTCTAGGTGGTCACAAAGCACCCAGCTGATCTCCCTGTGCTATGTGGCTGCTTCCCACTAGCTATCTATTTTACATTTGGTAGTGTATATATGTCCATGCCACTCTCTCACTTCGTCCCACCTTACCCTTCCCCCTCCCTGTGTCCTCAAGTCCATTCTCTACGTCTGCATCTTTACTCCTGTCCTGCCCCTAGGATTTTCAGACCGTTTTCTTTTTTTTTTTAGATTCTATATATGTTAGCATACATATATGGTATGGTATTTGTTTTTCTCTTTCTGACTTACTTCACTCTGTATGACAGACTCTAGGTCCATCCGCCTCACTACAAACAACTCAGTTTCGTTTCTTTTTATGGCTGAGTAATATTCCATTGTATATATATGCCACATCTTCTTTACCCAGTCATCTGTGGATGGACACTTAGGTTACTTCCATGTCCTGGCTATTGTAAATAGAGCTGCAATGAACATTGTGGTACATGACTCTTTTTTTTTTTTTTTTCGGTATGCAGGTCTCTCACTGTTGTGGCCTCTCCCATTGCAGAGCACAGGCTCTGGACGCACAGGCTCAATGGCCATGGCTCACAGGCCCAGCCGCTCCGCGGCATGTGGGATCTTCCCGGACCGGGGCACGAACCCGTGTCCCCTGCATCGGCAGGCGGACTCTCAACCACTGCGCCACCAGGGAAGCCCTACATGACTCTTTTTGAATTATGGTTTTCTCAGAGATACCACCTCTTCTTTATCCATTCATCTATTGATGGACACTTAGGTTGTTTCCATACCTAAGTGGTAATTGTAAATAATGCTGTTCTGAACATTGGGGTGCATATATCCTTTCAAATTAGTGTTTTCGTTATTTATAGGATATATACCCAGGAGTTGAATTGCTGGGTCATGTGGTAAATAGTTCTATTTTTATTTTTTTGAGAAACTTCCATACTGTTTTCCACAGTGGCTGCACCAATTTTCATTCCTACCAACAGTGTACGAGGGTTCCCTTTTCTCCACACCCTCGCCAACACTTGCTATTTGTGTTCTTTTTGGTGGTGGCCATTCTAAGGAGTGTGATGTGATATCTCATTGTGATTTTAATTTCTGTTTCCCTGATAATTAGTGATGTTGAGCATCTTTCCATGTGCCCGTCATTGCATATGGTTTACCCTTTATGACTTTATTGTGCTTGTAGGAGTGCTGCTTTTTCTCTGACTGGAAGCCACTGAAAGCCACTTCCTGTGTCACATCATTCCTGGTACCTCAGTGCCTGGTTGAGTAGTTTGCACAGTGACTATTCAAATTAAAAACAAACAACAAAAAAAGAGTTGATTGAATGAAAGAAGGTCTACATTCAAATCCTGGTTTGAATTCCTCTGTGACCAAGAGGTTTAATACTTCTGGGCCTCCTTTTTCTCACTTATACAGGATTTTGTTTTTTAAATCTGCCTTTCAGGGTTGCAATGGAAAATGAATATGTTGAAGTACTTAGCATGGTGTCTGGCATATAGTAGGTTCATAAGAAATTTTAGTTTCCCTCCTTCCTTTTACGGCAAGAATCCCTCAGCTATGCTCAGGCTCTTGATGGCCCTGGTGATGTCTCTTGTTCAGATAGTCCCTCTAAGTCCCAAGGGGCATGTGAGTGAAGGCAGCAGATTAAATGTACATGAGGCACAAGAGTCAGCCCTGTAAACCCACCTTCCCCTATTTTTCCTTCCTTCTCTCCCGTGTCCCTCCTGCCTGCCTTCCTTCCTCTCAAAGGTACCTACCCAGTTGATTATATCAGCTTATATGTACCCAGACTGAGGGTCATACTTCACCCTGGACTGGCAGAAGAGTCTGCATCAACCAAACATATGGATTGAGAGGACGGTCAAAATCAGGGTGCACGGGTGGGGCTGGAAACAGTGTAAACCAGGGTGATTTTTAGCTAGAAAAGAGAAATGGATGGTGAGCTGGCCTAGGGAGGCATGTCAGTTACAGGTGTGATCCCCTCTAGAAGCAGCTGGAGAAATCAGTAGGGCCCAGTTAGAAAGGGTTTGGGGTTCTGCTTTAGGAAGTTTGGACTCTATCACGCAGCAGTCAGTAAAGCTCAGTTGTTGGAGATGGCAGAGGTGGGATAATGGGAGAGGACACTGGACTAGAAGAAAGAGAGACTATGGGTATTCATCAAGGCATGGATGCTGGTGCATCTATATTTTCACTTTTCAAAAAACACTACATTTGATGGTTATCTATCTTGGGCTGCTGTAACAAAATGCCATAGGCTGGGTGGCTTAAATAGTGAACATTTATTTCTCATAGTCCTAGAGGCTGAGAAGTCCAAGGTCAGGGTATGAGCATGGTTGGGCTCTGGTAACACCTCTCTTAGTGATTTACAGATAGCCCCTTATCCCTGTATCCTCACACGGCTTTTCTTGGGTGCATGCATATGGAGAGAGAGATCTCTCTCTTCCTCTTCTTATAAGGGCACTAATACCATTATGAGGAATCCCTCATGACCTCATCTAAACCTAACAGCTTCTCAAAGGCCCCAGCTCCAAACACCATCACATCATGGGTTAAGGCTTCAAGATAGAAAGGTTAGGCGAACACAGATATTTGGTCCATTACAATGGCGGTACAAAAATGGACTCAGACTCTTCATGTTTTCCCCCTCAATACGGAGGGTCAAATTAGACTACAAAAGTTGTCAATTTTTAAATTTGTTATCATTTGTTAAGTGCAGTTGGAGCCCCATGCAACACAGACTATTTAGTGGGTTTGGGAAAAGACAAGATACAATGTCTGCATTTATAACCCTCAATATTTTGAAGATTAAAATGTTTTTATCCTGGAAAAGGAGTCTTGGGTTCTTATTTTTCACTACAATTTCTTACTGCTATACCATTAAACAGGTAACCCATCTATAAAATATTATACCTGTCAGCATTCCTCAGTATCCATATTGGTGTCTACTATATATCACTATAGAGATCTGAGAATTCTAGAAAAGAAAGACTCATGTTCAAAATACTCTAGTGATTTATGCAACACACGTGCTACTTGAAATCACTCAGAATCTGATCACCGCATTTTTAGAAGTAAGCATCTTCTTTTGAAGTCATTGTCTTTAATTGAAATAAAAAAAGAATGGGTTTTTAAGCACGAAAAAAAGAAAAATGGTGACTTTTCTTCCTGCATTTTCCCAAGAGGTTTAAACATTGTTTTAGGGCTTGGCTTATGGGTCCTGCACATTTTGCAGAGTTCACAGCTGTTTAGGTTTAAAAGGTAATTGCATTTAATTATCAGTGTCAGATAAAATACACACAGCTTCTCTGGCCCACGTGGAAACACAGTGAAGAGGAGAGTGAAGCTGGCCACAGAAAAGCTACACTTGAAGACACAGCTCTAACTGTTTTGAAAAGAAGTTCCTCGCCGTGAGACTTCTCCAAATGTTTACCAGAAGAAATTATGGTAGAGACTCTGGATATGAAGAATATTGGAAGAGTGGAAGATTGATGTGCCAATTCTCAGGTTTATTTTGATAAATTGTACTGTATCAATATGTAAAAATCGAATAAATATAACTCTTTAAAGAGGGGGATGCTCTAATTTTACTGTTTCAGAGAAGAGTTTTGGGAAAAAGTCAGAATGTGCATTAAAAACACACTTTCAAGAAGTCTAATAAATAAAGTCTTTGAATTATGGTTCAAAGTGAAAGTTACTTTAAATCACTTTGATAAAGAATTTAAATTAGACCTTTAAATAAGAAAGGCAACTTTTCCTTAACTTATTATTTATAGATAGTTTGAAAATAAAATCTATGCAAGCTGATTTCTCCTTCCATTCTTTATAAGGCAAATAAATATATTGTCAAATTTTAACAACACATGTGGTTAGCCAGAGATTGTCTTCATTAAAAGGGAGAGGCGAAGGCTAGCTGGCATTTACTGAGCGCTTAGAGCTGGGTGCTGTGTGAAATGGTTTATGTACACTGTGTCATTTAATCTCTCATGAAGAAGTTAAGCAAACAGGCCCTGGATCCAGAATGCTGTGTGACCTTGAGCAAATTACTTATCCTCACTGTGTCCTAATTGTCTCACCTATCGATGGAGCCAGTAATAGTACCCGACTAATAGGGTTATTGGGAGGTTAATTGAGTTTGGACTTGCAAAGTGCTTAGCCCTGTGCCTGGTACATAGAGAGTGTCAATAAATGCTAACTTCTAGTGTAGTTGTCCTCATTTTTCCTTGGATTAGATGACGAAGAGACTTTCCCTTAAGTACATATCTGGTTAGGGACAGAGCCTGGACTCAAACCCTGGGTGCCAGTTGTATCTGGGGACATCCTCAGAGCTGTGCACATTCAGAATAAGCTCTTCACCACCTTCATTTCAGACTCCGTTGTGCTTTCGTTCATTCATTGCATTATATTTTATATATATGTATGTATGTTATATATCTATAGTATGTAATATATAATATAGTATATACATAAATTATGGTATATTATAATACAGTATATTATATAATAAATTATATGGTAATAGGTAATATGTTCCATATATAATATGATGCATAATATAAAATATATTTTATCTTATAATACACTACTGTATTATATAGTAATATTGTATATTACTATATAATATATTACAAGGTAAAATATATTTTATATTATGTATCATGTATTACATTACATATAATACATATTATATATTTACTATATAATTTTATCATGTACTATATTACAAAATGTAGTATATACACTATATATAATATAATATCCATGCATGCATACGTATACATGCACATACATGTATGCGTGTACAAATATACACACATACACAGATACCTATACATATACGCACTGAGGACTTACCCTATGCCACGCACTGGGCATAAATGTGGCAAGAAAGACCCTGTCCTAGGGGACTGGGTTTCAATTGAACAGGGAAGACAAGATGCACCCACAATTACAAGAAAGCGTGTTAGCTGTTATGATCGAGGGAAATGAAGGTTGCAAATAAGGCACATAATGATGATGGAGTAGGAGCAGCTACTTGCTGTGTGATGAATGACAATCTGGCTCTATTTTCATTAGACTAAGGTAGAATTTCAGTTTACTAGAATACCCCATTTCCTAAATATTTTGGATAATTGAGCTATCACTGAAACAACCACAAAGATCAAAAATGGTCAAGATGATGCTCAAAGCAAAGTTTATGTTGACTGCATGCCGCTTGGTAAAGTAGGACGAAGATGTGCTCCAGTCAGCCACACTTGGGTTAGGATCCTGTCTCTACCGCTTCTCGGTTAAGTGATTTTACTAAGACATTTAACTTGTCTAAAACGCAGTTCTTATCTCTTTAAAAGGGAAACAATGTTTCCTTCATAGAATGTGTGTGTTTCAGTGCTCCCTGCCCCCAGCTTCATGCCTGAGGTAGAGTGTCCTTGTCCCTGACACATGTGCAGGTGAAAACTGTCCAGGCACTGAATAGGTCAGGGGTCAGGATCCTGGTCCCTGGATACTTTAATGCTGAGTAACTTGCCATAGCACGAACGACTTGGTGACTGTCCGTTCTTTGCATAGTTTCTTGATGAAAAGTCTAAGCTTTGGGTGGGATAGGAAAACACTCAGGGATTTTAGAATTTGCGATTCATTACTGGGAGTTCATCGGTATAACCTCCCGCAAGTCAACTTGTGGGTAGGCTCTGAACCCTCTGAGGGCTGTAGAGTTTGAGGCCACTTCCTTGGCTAGTTTGGGATCAGTCTGTCCTTCCCTTTGTATGCTCAAAGTGAGTCCCGAGTTCCATCTGTAACCTCCAAATCCTGCTTCTCTCTTTAGAAAATAACACTCTGCCCTGAGGAAACATTTTATGACTTGGTGGCGTTTGGCGGATGACGTTTCAAAATGAATTAGAGTTTAGTTTTGTGCTCAGTGGCTCCCCTAGGTGTTGATTTGAAAGGCACCAGACTCAAAATATTCACTGGGGAGAGGCACATGGGACTTTCCCGTTTCTCTTCTGAATCTATCATCTAAAAAGCCTTGCTGGAGAACTTTTGCAGCCGCTGTACGCCTTCTTCCATCCCTGGATGCCCACAATGGCAGGGAAGGGCGGGCTGGGGATTTATAAATGCTTCTGATATAAACTCTCCACCCTCTCCTATGTAGGCACAGGAACACATATTTAGTGGGAAATGTATTTGCTAAACACTGTTTAAAACTATTTAAATATCAATTTTTATTTACAAAAATGCTGTCTAGTGTCACTGAGGCTTAGAACCAACCCTTTAGTCGTTCAAACATAATAGCAAAATACACCAAAGAAAATGACTTCTCCATTCCTTTCAACATTCATCTTCAGGCAGATGCCAAGGGCCATCATTTTTCATATTAAGATAATCCACATTTGTTCATATCTCCAGCACCCAAGGAACACGAAACTGCATCCTTGATGAAGAAATTGTATTTCTCTGCAAGAGGAAAGGCACAAAGACAGTTAAATGTCAGGAACAATCACATTCAAAAGCCCATCTGAAATGAAAAATATGCCACAAAATGTGACATTCTTAACTTCATCGCTACCAAGTAGTTTTTAATTAGATTAATTGTCGTTTGGTACACTGAGCTGGAAACTTCATTTTCATGCAGTAAGGTGTGAGGTTGGTTGCTTCTCTTGCCAGGGACTGATCTTGGGGTTTAAGGAGCTGCAGGAAGATGTATAGCCATAAGATTACTGCAGCGGCAGACAAATAAATAAATAAAAAATAAAATCTCAAAAGCCTTCAAGTGTCTGCGCTTCCTCCACAAACCCACTTGTAGATTGAATTAAGACATTCCTCCCAGCTCAGTTCCCCAATCTTCAAATGCTTCTCAATAAACTGTTTGAGATCTTAGCCCTTCTAAGAAATGAGTCATATTTTCTCTGTCGTACTTGATTGCTGTTGACTACTAATTCACCCTGTATTGATCTCAAGTCCATATTTCTTACTGTTTAGATGGGGAATTATCTCATGCTTTCAAAATGCTGCCAAGTTTCAGGGGTCCTTACAATGGCAGTACCCAGAGGCCAAGTTCATCCTGGTGAAGCTTGGAAGGATTGGGCACTTAGGCATAACTCTTTGCTCCTTAATTTCTTGTGTCTTCTTTGGTCTGTGGGTCAAGAGGCCCTGTTATTTGGGGGGAGGGAAAGGAGACATGGTGCTTGAGAAGGAGTGAAAGTAGGTTTATAAAAAGATGCCATCTCTATGGAGAAGCTTGCCAAGTTGCCTTACTCTTACATTTTTCTCTAGTTCTGGAAACTCGAAAGAGAACTTTATGAAAAAGGCTCCCTGGTAGAGAGATATTTTTTTACCTTGTCTGAAATGCAGACAATGTGACAAAGGGAAGACTTAAAATTATCATTTTTTCCTCATTAGAAATATAATATCCATTCATTATAGAGAATGTGGACCAGTTAGGAAAGCATAAATAGGCAAATACAACAGATCCACAGCCTCACCTCTCAGAGGTTGCTGTATTGTTAGCCTCTGTATAGTGTTCAAGAATGCAGGGGCTTCCCTGGTGGCGCAGTGGTTGAGAGTCCGCCTGCCGATGCAGGGGACACGGGTTCGTGCCCTCGTCTGAGAAGATGCCACATGCCGCGGAGCGGCTGGGCCCGTGAGCCATGGCCGCTGAGCCTGCGCGTCCAGAGCCTGTGCTCTACAACGCGAGAGGCCACAACAGTGAGAGGCCCGCGTACTGCAAAAAAAAAAAAAAAAAAAAAAAGAATGCAGACTCTGACCCCAGGTGCTTGGAGTGTGAGTTTGGGCACCACTATTTACAGGCTGTGTGACCTTGGGCAGTGTGCTCATCTGTATTATGGGGATCATGTTAGTGATGACTTTGAACCTCTAAATGGAACAAATGAGATGGAACCCCGACCTGTGCCTGGCACATAATATCAGATATGTGCAGCTCTCACCCTGTGATTTTTTGTGCTAGGATTTCCTCCCTGTATAAGCATGCATGTACATGAACACATGCAATAAACGTTTTTAAGCATTAGCTGCTATGTCAAAAACGTGTTGATCAGACATTTTGTATTATTTCATATTGAGCACCTGAATTTAATGCACTTGTTATATGACTTCACTATATTGAATCATAGTAATTTATATTTTTGCATAAATCATAAGTCTGAATAGGAAATGAAGGTCCTTTTTTTCCCCCCGGCAGCTGAGAGAGTGATTCCACTGCAGATCTTGGAAATGAAGCCAGATGCCTTATGGGATGGTAGAGGGCCAACTTGGCTCTGGATACTGGCCTCATATTAGAATAAGGGAAATGAAAGATAACCTTTCTGTTACCTTTCCCAGGGGGATAGTCATTGAGGCAAAGAAAGGAAAGTGAGGAAAGCGTTCTCGGGGCCATTTCCCATCCTAAGAGAAGTCTTATTTAAAGCAGCTCCTCAACAGGATTTGAACCTGTGACCTATGAAACCTGAAGCAGCCCCACTGCTTAGTCTCCTGGAAAAGCTCTCATTCTGGTGGGTGGGATCAAATTAACCAGAACTGGCAACTGGCCAGGACCCCAGGGACAATACTTACTTTTCCTTGGAGGTGGGAAGGTGTGTCCAAGTTGCTGTAATCACTGTCTTTGCAAGAAATGACTTTGGTAAGCAGAGCGCAATTACCTGGGTTGAAGTATAGCCAAGACCTTTGGGTTAATATCTCTGCTTATGTAAGAAGTGCCAAGGGGTTGTTAATGACCCTTCAGGTTAGGACCTAGGCTTGTAAGAAAGGAGAGACTGAAAGAAGAGAGGTTTTGGATTAGAAAGAAGCAGTTTTTGAGTCCCCAACCTCTTCGTCAGTCATGGCTTCAGCGTTGGCTCAGAGGGACAAAGCAACAGTACTGGGGTTGCCCTGAAGGCCTTTCGGATCTGCTCCATATATCACCCCTTCCGAAGTTATTTACTGGTGTTGAGGTGGGGGCCCTAGTTTAATGGTGCAGTGGAATAATGCCAAGTGGGTTAGGAGCAGTTAGGAGCAGTTGTTCTGCTGACCACAGCTGGAATGGTTTCTAAGTGCCTTAGGGCCAGGCAGCTCTAATGGACCTGGGTCAAAAGTCTTTAGAATAGCAGGGCTGCTACACCCACCCCCAATCCCAGACCTAAATTGTCCCTCCCCACATCCATCGCAGCCCATCATTCCCTTGTACCCACCTTATTTTTCTTGCTTTTTCTCTATCATGCATTTATCGAAATGCTGCATTTATAATACTTAACAGATTTTTGTCAAAATCATGAATATGCATTTGTCTTTTCAATACATCTGTACAGTTTTTATACATACTTTTAGTTCAGTCTGGAAAACTGGCTCACTTTCCTACCATCTACGTTATCCGGAAGGTGAGCAGGCCATGTCATTTCACAGATGAAGAAACTGAGGTCGGAGAGATCAAACAACTTGCCCAAGATAGGCAGCTGGTAAGTGGTGGAGCTGGGGTTCGAACTAGCCTTGACCTCAGAATCCTTCTCTGGTCTTTCTATTTATATTAGGAAGGAAAACACAGAGTAACCTGACTCATTCCCTTTTCCACATTGCCTCTGTAGAAGAAGGGATGGACCTCTCTAGCTATGTCTCTTGGTTTTATATAGTAGATCAGACCGTCACTCAGATTAAGGAGCTCTGTGCTTGCTGTATATAGGAGAGAGGGCTGCATCTCTTTAGCAGGGCTACCCTGAAGGCAATGCCTCCTGCTGGTCTTTCAGCCTCATAGCTCCTGTCCTGTGGCTTTCTGGCTCCTGGACCCTCTCCATCTTCCTTGTCCTGGATTAATCGGTTTCTTTTTTTTCTGATCAACCCTCCCCCATCTGCTCAACTTACCCCATCTCATCAGGATGTCTTTTTGATTTAAGACCAAGCCTCTTCTCCCAGGTCAGAAAGGGACTCTGCTGGGAGCTGCTGCTGCTTTCAGCATTCTCCTCCCCAGCAATCTTTCTCAGGAATGACATGCCTCTCCTCACACCACACCTCATTTTGTGCCTTTGTTTCTCATTTCTTTTCCAAGTCCTGGTAACCAAACAGCACCTCAACATGGTTATAAACTTTCACTGTACTTTGTCACTGATATTTTCCAGGTTCAAAACTGCCTTTTTAAAAAACTTCTTCCATCTGAGGCTCAGTGTCATCCCTGGAACAGCCCAGAAGAGCCCGGTGAAGCATGGAGCGAGTAGAGAAGACTCCATTCTGGCTAGAGAAGGGCAAGTTCTCAGAGCTGTAAAATTGCAGGAGAAACAGAGAGAAGCCAGCCCTCATGGCATACCTTCGCCACTACCCACTCACTCATTTGTTCAACAGACATTTATGAAGCACTGGCTTCTTAGTGCGACAAACATGGTGCTGGGTGCCAGGACTATAATGTACAGTAAGACGTGGCTCCCATCCTGGAGGAGATACTGAAATGAGTGTGGTGAGCACAGGTGCCAGGCAGGCTTCAAAATAAAATGAGAGGCACAGATCGGTGACAATTTTCTGGAAGGGGAGGCACTCTACAAACTTGAGCTCAGTTAAAATTTGAGCTCAGGAGTTCAGAAAAGGAAGGGAAAAGTGTGATTAGGCAGCAGTCACAACATCTGCAAAAGCCCAGGGAAATGAGAGAGCATTGGAGGAACTGCAAAGAAGGGAGCAGGATGGGGTTATAGTGCAAAAGAAGACAGACTACAGGGCTTGGGACTGACTGATGAATGAGTGAGAGGATAGGTTATAAAGAGATTCTATTTCTGTCCAAGGCAATTGTTGCATGGTGGACGGTGCTGTTGGGTGAGATGGGATATGCTGACATAAGTCTGGTGGAGTGGAGAAGATTGGTTTTATTTTGCACATGAATATTAAGGAGTGATTTGGACAGGTTGACATGAGCTTGGTCGATAAATCAGGACCTAGAAATGTATTCTCATGAGAAGGGTGTTTGGTGGTCTGTTGTGTAAATTTCCTATGACCATTCCATTCAAATCCCTTGGAGAAGAACAAATAGCATCAGAAGACTAAAACATGAGGACAAGTTCAACAGGACAAGTTGAACAGGATATGGACAAGTCCCCAGGATATGGACAAAGAAAGAGAGAGTGGCCAACTCAGGTCCTTTTCTGTGTTCTCCTTCCACAATCTTGTAAGAGGGCAGGAGCTCTGATCTGGCAGTGAGTGAGGTTGACAAAGCTGTTGACCATGCAGTTGACACAGTTGACAATGCAGTTCTCAGAGAACTTTCAGCATCTGGTTTGATCTTCCTAACAGTAGTGTAGAAAGATATTTTCATTTTTCCTCCTTGACAGGTGAGGAAATCAGCTCAGGGAGGTCAGGAAACTGAGGACCATGCAGCTTGAAATTGGCAGAGCTGAAATGAAAACCAAGGTCTTCTTCATTTCAGTTGCTCATCTGTCCCCACACATGGCCCTCTCACCAGTAATTGGAGAACAGCTACAACTGTCAGCTACAAAGCCAGGGCTTTGGAGGCATAACCCTAGTAATTTCTGAGCCCCCTCCTTGTGTTCACGTCTCTGTGTGGCTTCTATGGGAATCACTTCCATGCTACAGTCCTACGGGGAGCAACAGACACCCCATTGAAATGAGGACATTAAGTTTCAAAGATCAAGTAGCCTGCCCAATGGCAGGACAGGAATTTAAATTTAGATCCTTTTAACTCAAAGCTATGATTTTGTAACTGAAGGCTGGAAAGGAAGGAAAGTGCTTGGCCACAGAGAAAGCAAAAACAGAATTACAAGCTGGGAGGTTTTACTCTTATTTTTCTTAACTAAGACTTTTGACTGACCATAAAATAACACATTACACTGTAGAAAATTTTTAAATGCAAAAAACAAGTAAAATCATTAACTCAAGAAAATTGCTCACCAGTCTGTAAGCTGTCTGGAGATCAGAATATTTTCTCTTTTGTTTACTGCTGAGTCCGAGCAACTAGAAGACTGAATCATTGGCACATTGAATGAATGGAAAATGACCTGAAATTCCACTACCTAAAGATAGGAACTATTTATATTTTCGTGACTATTCTTCAAAAATTAGATCACTCAATCTATCATCTATCTATTATCTGTCTATCTATGTATCTATCTATGTATCCATCTATCTCTGAGAAAGAGGGAAAACACACAATATAGGATTCAGTGATTGAGTTTATTTCATAACCTACTATTTATTTTTCCTTTCCTAGTAGACTGCTTTTCCTTTTGGGGAGGATTTGATTTCATTCACTCCAGTGAAGGATTATTTCCCTGTGGATTTGGTTGGGTTTGGATTTGGGGGGCCCACTTTATACCTTCCCCTCTTACACCTCCCTCTTCACTTCTCACAGCTTGGGGAGCTCCAGTCAAAGCTCAGAGAGTTTATTCCTACTGTGATGGAGGTCTTGGGTCCATTTTGCTGAGGAGAGTGGCCCTCATGTCAGGATAAAAGCAACTTTGCAGGAAGGGCCGTTCCCCTGAGTGTGGGATGTCTGCATGGATAGCAGGGCACACCCCGTCAGGGCCTGTTTTCTCCCCTGGCCCGGCTCTTCATACTGGGACTTCAGGGGGCCTTTTCTGAATTTAGCAGCCCCTTTGGAGGAAGACTACAGCCTGAGGAAGCTGGCCTATATGCATTATATGCAAACTTTGAAAATGCAGTCTTCTGGCCTGTTGTATTAGAAATTTCCCCAGATTAGAACACTTTCTTTTGATTTCAAATAACCCCCTCCTACATAACAGTGGTGAGCTGTGAACTCTGACACAAATGAAGAATCCAATTTTCTTTGAACTGAAAAAAGGAAAAGTACTGTTAGTGAGTTTTCATCATTAATTTGGCTTTTATAAAATATAAAACACTTGGTTATTGCAGTCCAAACACACATCAACCTTGCAGTGAGGGACTGAGGCTGTGGAATACAAATCATTCTGACCAAGTGCATGGAATAAATTTGCCCTGTTCACATTTTACTAATGTAAACTCCAGTAAAAGACAAGGAACTATTTATAAAATCACAAGATACTGGAGCCCTGGGAAATGTTTTCGACCTTCTTTAAAGGGGAAGGAGCTGAGGCCCAGAGGGCCTAGTGACTTGCCTGAGGATCCCAGAGTCCCAGCCCATGCTCTCTTTCCCAAGCCCAGGAAGTCTGCTGAGCTTCAGATCTACCCCCTCCTTTGCCCAGCACAGGCTTTGGAGTCAAGCCTTTCCCAGGGCCCAGAAGGTCTGGCACCCTCCTTCACAACTCCCCCCAAGGCCTCAAACATAGGCCATCAGCCTCAGACTGGGCATCTCATCCACAGTGTAAGACTCCTCTTTGCCTAGGCAACCACATCCATCTTAAGAAGCCAGGGAGTATTGCAATGTGCCAAGAGCCCCATGAGATAGATAATGTGGTCATTTTACAGATGAAGAAACTGAGGCTCAGGGGGATGAGATTACTTGCTTAAGGAGAGGGTGGTGGGGATACAAGACCTGTGTTCCATCTCAAGCTTGTGTCAAAGCTCTTTGTTTCTTTACCCGAATGTTCTACAGTCTCCACAAATGATAACGGCTACTGCCATTTACAGTTATATGCCAGGATTTGTGCTAAGAGCTCTACAAGTTGGTGATACTTAATATAATCCTCACAGCCACACTATGAAGTAAGGATTGAAGCAGGGACAGAGGGCAGAGGGGGCAAGAGAGAGATGCAAGCCTGATCTAGCCTTTTCTGGCTGGGGACCACGCTGAAGTCTGGATGCCTTAATCTTGATGCAGATACCAGCCTCTGTGTGCCTCTGGACACAATGTGAGGATGATGATGCAGGCTTTGGCAGCACGCCAGAGAAAGAGACTTCCTTTCTCTTCCCTCCCTTAGAATGACAAACAAACAAAACTCTTGTTAATAGCTCAGGATGCCTTAGCAAAGTACCACAGACTGGGTGACTTAAACAGCAGACATTTATTTTCTCACAGTGCTGGTGATTGAGAAGTCCAAGGTCAAGGTGCTGGCAAATTCTGCTCTGGTGAGAGTCTCGTCCTGGCTTGTAGACAGCTGCCTACTCACTGTGTCATCATATGGCCTTTCCTGTGTGTGCATTCAAAAACAGAGAGAGACAGAGAGACAGAGAGCACTCTGCTGTCTCTTCTTATAAGGGCACTAATCTGACCAGATAAGGCACCCACCCTTTATGACCTCATTTTACCTTAATTGCTTCCTTAGAGGCTTCCTACCTACATACAGACACATTGGGTATTAGGGCTTCAACATACAGATTTTGGAAGGGGCACAAACCTTCTGTCCATAACAACTGTCAACCTGCAAATGCCAACAAACAAGCCCAGCAATGTCCCATGGGTCCTCCTACTACTGTTGGGCTTTCAAAGCTTAGGGGGCTTCCAGCTTTGTCTGAATAATTTTTTAAAACATATTATTAAAATTCTGATTTCTTTCAAATTAATTTTCCAAATGTGGCACAGTTAGTCTTCTACTCTGGGTCGAGCCAAATCTGCCCAGGGTGCCTAGCCTGGCTGCCTGGAAGCAATGGTCATGTTCAAGGTCAAGAGTGTTCTTCTCACAGTTGAGGCTTGTGATTGTGCAATGCATTTGCCATGATCTTAGCAAAAATAGACACCTTCCCATGTCACTATGTTTGGGACTCCTCCTAGCACTTGCATCAGGAGTTACTGTTAACATGACTTCATGAATATCATATGAGTTCATGTACATAAACAGTGCCTTGCCCACAGTAGGCATTTTATAAGCGTGTGATGGTATCACTGGTGTTTTGTTATTATTATTGGTTGTTGAACCTGTTCTCCAGTTTAATTCAATTCCATTTGATTAAAACCTTATTGACTGGCTACACTGTACTATGCTAAGCACTGGGGATGCAGTGTTAGATAACGCAGACATGGCCTCTAAATGCATGTTGTCTGAGGGTTATCAGAATAACACTGGAGCATAGTTGCTTGTGTGGCACTTGCTCCAAAGTGCCACACTGTCTTTGGAGGTAGCAAGGTGGACTAAGGGATGCACTGGGCCTCTCAGAAGGTCTAGGTTCTAGTCCCAGACCAGCTGCTGACCAGCTCTGTCACAGGGAGAAGGAAATCTCTGGCTTTAGTCCTTTCCTCTGTGATGGAAGGGCATATATATATATATATATATATATATATATATATATATATATATATATATATTCTCTAAGGCTTCCTTACTCTGGGTGTTCTCTGAGGTAAAACATGAAGACATCCATGACAATGGACTTGTCTGTCCCAAAATATCTGCTACAAAATTATTTTTCAGTTCATCAGCTTCTGTAGATTAAATTTAGATTCAATTTGGGTCTATATATCATAAGATACAACATGTAAAAAAAAGGATCAATTTTCTAAACCATTTGTCATTAGTGAATTCCAAATATCTAGATATTTAACTGATTTTGTTCACATATTTCCCATAATGAAGACAGAGCTGTCACTCACCATCTGGGTCAACTGTGATCCTTTGCCTGCCAACTTACAGTATAATCTTTTTAAGGATCATGCTGGATGGTTCTTAAGAGATAGCCCATCACCTGTAAGTAATCGCCATCTCGAATAGGACATCTTTTAGTTTTGACTTTGTACAATCCCACATGCAGGCAGTTTGAGACGGAATACATGAGAGCTTTCTTCTAGAAGTGGAAGAGCCAAGAACCACATCAAAAGAGCAATGGAAACAGGAACTTCTAAGTGTCAGGCTTTAAGTCATCCTGAAAAACTGTTTATTTGCTGGTTTCTTTTCTGGTCCCCCAAGCTTGATGATAGATTACCATTGCAGCTCATGGTGTTAACCTAGTTGCTAGAGTGATTAAGGGCATGTGTTCTCCACAAATAATAGGTCTTATTCTGAGAGGTTTGACTATGGTAAAGTCTTTTAAGTTTTGATGAAGAACTCCTTGGCTTAGAGGTTCTACCTATACCCCGAATGAATGGAATTGGCTGACTGTTAGAGAAGACGTTTATCAACAGGTAAGAAACACACTCAAAAATGTCTTTTCTCACTTTGTGCACAGGCGTGTTCACTGAGAAGACTTTATAAGTATGTTTGGAATTTGCTGAATTCAGACAAACCTATGATATAATCATGCTGCTGATGAATTATACTCCACATCTCCATTCTTAGGGGTGGATACATCATGTTCTTAGTGGGTAGAGAAAATAGAGTACAGAGATACTTCCCACTTTTCCTAACTTTATTCAGTTATAAGTGACAACATGAGAGCCATAACCCATCATGATTTTCCCTTCTTTGAAGGCATTCTAACAGATACTAAGGGTCCTGAGAACTCGCATCTATGTTAATATCTGCAAAGCTATGACATTTTGCCCCACTTCTAAAGAAGAAATCATTCATTTAACCTATTTTCAGTTGATTCAAAGCAATGAAAAATTTCCCCCAGAACTCTGTTTTACAACATTTCCAGAGAGAAAATAAGAAGAAAACTTCCTTTAATTCTAGGAACTTGGAAAATTCCAATAAAATTCTTTACAGCTGTGTTACCTGGAATCAAATTCTTTACCTTACAATACCATCTTTATATATTTTAGAAACATATTTCTATTTTTCTAAACTTAAATATTTACTAGCTTTCCCTTTCCATCATAAGCATCTGACTAATCTTAAGGAAAAGGCCATTTCATTGAGAACTTCAAAAAAAACAGTGGCATTTGTAATAGAGTTTCTACTTCAGATTATTCCTCTGAGAATTTTGTTTGTGTAATCCCCTTTCCAAATGACTCTGTAGTGACCATCACACTAACATTACCCTAACATAAATTTCATTTTAAATTGTGAATCTTAGCAGTTTATCATCAATTCACAACTGGTACCATTTTGCATATTAAATGAAGAAAAGTAGCGGTGTATTTTTAAATGTGATTTACAAATTGCTTATGGTGTTGTTGATATATGTAACAAATGAAAAGAATCAACTCAAAACAAAAAACACTGAAAAAGTTAAATGGGTGTATGCTTTCTGCCTTGAATAGAAACTTCAAGCTTTTAACTTTTTTTCCATGTTAGTGCTCTAGAGAATTTTTGTTCTTCTTAGGTAAAAGTTAATTCTCTTTAAGGTGGGAAGACCATGTCTTCATTCATTATATGAGTTCAGAAAATCACCAATACGATCAGTGGTTATAAAGTATTGCCTACTGCAGTAACCCTCAGACACTAAACCATGAATTTCCCCCAAATCTTTTTGTTCCATAAGACTAGTTATTTTTTTTCCCTTTCTTTTGTCTTATGACAAGCATCTCACAAGATCATGAGGATTGTACATCATCCATAATAATGTACATCCCTTTCTTTAAAGGTTACCGTAGAATGAACAATTGATTTCTCTTCTTATTTAGCTTAAGTACTGGCAGGAATCAAGACATTTTTGTCATTACATCTTGCCAGCACCTAGCATGGACATTGAACCCAGCGATGCTCAATCAACATAGGCTGAATGTAGTCAACTGGCTGATCAGAGAGAAAGAAAGAGTTTGTAGAGATGACTTTCCTGTCCCATTGCATAGTGTGTTGGGATCCCGACTCACAGGTTGAGGACCAAAATTGTGACAAGGCCACAGGAAACTGAGTTGAAAAGGACTCTCCTATACTTTCTGGGGTTTTCCAACAATGAATCCTCAGTCTTGTGTTCTCTCTGGTATTTGAAAGTAGAATATAGGAGGGTCTATTTGTTTCAGAACAAACCAATCAGTGATAAAACCATTTAGAAAGCTCTTGGAATGTTAATTTGAACCTGGTCTTTGCTTTGGGGGACTTTCTGGGACCTTACCCAGCATAACAGCCACTAATAGAGATATACTCTAGAGTTGGTTGTATTTGGTTTAGTTTTTAGTTATCTTGGTCTATAAACAGTAAATTAGAAATGAAATCACTTTTATACTGGAGTTTTAAAACTGAGCTGTAGGGCTTCCCTGGTGGTGCAGTGGTTGGGAGTCTGCCTGCCGATGCAGGGGACACGGGTTTGTGCCCTGGTCTGGGAGGATTCCACATGCTGCGGAGCGGCTGGGCCCATGAGCCATGGCCGCTGGACCTGTGCGTCCGGATCCTCTGCTCCGTGATGGGAGAGGCCACAGCAGTGAGAGGCCCGCATACCGCAAAACCAAAAAGAACAAAAAAAACAAAAAACTGAGCTGTAGATTACACCTTCCATCATGGGTCTCTGGATTAGGGACCACTCAGCTTACACATGGGGACTTGAGCCTTTTTGAACTCTTCTTAAGTGTCAGTTTACCAAATAAGAAAATAGTCTGCAAATATAGCAACCTCCCAGCATGCCAGATACTCCTTCTTATCTAAGTCTCCTTAGAGGAGGTCAATTAAAGACTGCATTGATTTGTTTATGTTTCTGTTAAAAACAAATTTCCAGCCTTTCTTTTGCCACATAAAACATAAAGTTTCATCCATAGAGAAGAACAATAAGGAATGATGAACTGAGTGTTGGATGTAGCCTTGATGTGCAGTTGTCACACCTGAGCCAATGAGACAGACAATGAGAGAGGACTTTGTTAATTGTGTGCTAAGGTGGATTGCCTTTCTTCTGAGGATGGTTTTAGGATAGATCTGAAACAAATAGCCCCTTTGCCTCTTGTGAGGAATCAGGATGCACATATGCGATGCAGTTATTTCCTCTCATAGATCCATAATGCTGACTGCACTTGGAAACATTGCCTGAAGATTGGGAGGAAAAGTAAGAAATTTAGAACTTCTTTCTCTATGTATAGTATATGCACAAAATACATGTTCACTCTTTAGAGTGTGGCAGTATTTTTATACTCACAGAGAAAACCAGCACATTTCCCAACTCTGATTGTTTTGTTGTTGTTGTTTTTCCTGTTTAGAAACTGTTGTGATGTTTATACATACCCCCCAAAATAGCTCGATATGAATTTTTTTTGAATAGCAATTGTTTGAGAAAAAGCAAAAGGAAATATTCACAGTAGAGGCAGTTTGCTTCTTTTACAATGGGGGATTTGCCTAAAGAACATATTTCAGGTGTTGCAGAAACAAGCCCATTTTCTCTCAGCCTCCATCCCACATGCAGGTCAGCCTTCAGCCGCTTATTAATTTTTATGAGCAAGTTACAGACTTGGAGAAAGAGAGGTGGGGGCTTTGGTAATAGAGAAACAGAATGACCCACACTCTGGAAGATCAGGGAGAGTATTCTTTAACTATGAGCAATTGATTTTATTTTCAGTTTTAAGGATTTCGTCTCTAACAAAAAAGATATACTAATTAATGGAGCTTTCTCTGTCACTGGTGGGTTAAGCCCCGCAGACAACATGTGATGGTTCCATAAGATCACAGTTCCCTTTTTATCAGCAGTAGAAGGATTAAAAGCACTTGGGTCATTCATTAACTCCCATCTCTCTTCCATATCACCTTGAAATCAAAGTGGAGAGAAATAGGATTAATAAACATTGGAAGAAGATCTCATCACACCATTCTCTCTTTATATAATATTTCCCTATCAAGCTCTGCTTCATGGTCAAAAATCAGTGCTTCTGTTGGCAATGAAAACTGCAATGCTGAAGTGTCTTTTTAAAATAGCTGGGATCATTGGAACACATAAGGAGAGCAAACCAAACTTGTGGTCAAGAGGCAAGAGGGATACAGGTGTGGATGGTGATACAGGGAGTAAAGTATGCCAGGAATTCAGACCTATGGGTTCCTAGTAGGAGCTTG
Organism: Delphinus delphis; assembly: GCF_949987515.2. Lineage (NCBI taxonomy): Eukaryota > Metazoa > Chordata > Mammalia > Artiodactyla > Delphinidae > Delphinus > Delphinus delphis. Next base: position 117,384,427 of record NC_082684.1, on the reverse strand, counting down.
CTTTCTCTGCTCTTACAATCTATTGCCCCCATCATGGTGAAAGGCTCAGATCTAGCTTGCTAGCGAACAGCAGGGGCTTGATAAACTAACTTATACTTTCTCTTACAGGATGCACCGTGCTCTCCTGGATGCAACCACATCTACTCTTTACAATAGACAGTTGGTGTCTGCATCTTACAAGAGAATTAGAGCTCTGACAGGTGAAGTGAAGTGCCTATAGTCATGCACCTGGACTGTAGCCATTCCCACGGAAGCCAGATCTTTATCTCCAATCCAAGTTCTTTCTAAGATACAGAGGAAAGTGGAAAGAGAATGTCTCCCCTCACCCCCCACCAGCTGCACCACTTTGTCACCATCTGGCTATTCTTGAATCTTTTATCATATCCAATTTGGGGAAATTAGGATTTATAATATAGCCCCTGCTGCCCACTGGCTGAGTCAAGTTATGCTGCCTGTCTACCATATTTAAGTACGCCATAGACAAGACAAGGCTTCAAGTTCAGAGAATCAGGAATAAGGTAGCAAAATGTCTCTCAGTTTTGGGCTGAACCCATCACTCATCTTCCTAAAACTGTATCTTCACCATCCATGGCCTTTTAGTAGTGAAAAGCTTCCATGATTGAAAGCAAAATTCCCGTGAGTTTATTGTCTAAGGTCAGGGGAGTGGCATGATATCATTTTTTATATTAGGAAAGTAAATGATTTTCATTGTAGGCAATCTGTATACTCTAACAATAAAAACAAGCAAATAGTTCACCTGCAATTTCACATTTATCTTATTCACTTTAAATCATTACTTGATGTTTATATCCTATTCATATTTTCTATATCATATGTTAAGAAATCCCATATAGTAGAAATCCTCTCTAATAAGGAAGAATGATTTTATATATTTATGTCTACTTTTTGTGATATATAAGCAGCTTTACTGAGAAATAATTGACAAAAAATAAATTGCATCTATTTAAAGTGTACCATTTGTTAACTTTTGACCCACAAATACATTTGTGGAACCATTGCACTGTAAAGAGAATGAACACATCCATCACTTCCAGAATTGCCTCATGCCTCTTTGAAATCCCTCTCTTCTTGCCTCTCCCACCTTCCATCCCCCATGTAAACATCAAGTTATTTTCTTACTATAGATTTGTTCATATTTTCTAGAATTTTATATAAATGAAATCCTGTAGTAGGAACTATTTTTTGGTCTCACTTCATTCACTCAGCATAATTTTTTTGATTCATCCATGTTGTGTATACCAAATGTTCATTTCATTCATTTTATGGATATACCCCATTTGTTTATATATTCATCTGTTGAATATTTGAGTTGCTTCCAGTTTTTGACTATCAATACAGGCCGTTGTATGAATACATAATTTATCTCAGGAAAATATCAAGGAAGTGAAATTGCTGAATCATGTGGTATATCAATGTTTAACAATTTAAGAACTTGCCAAACTGTTTTTCCAAAGTGATTCCACCATTCTGCATTGTCTCCAGTGTTGTAGGACAGTTCCAATCCTCCACATCATTGCCAAAACTTGAAATGGCCAGTCTTAATTTTAGCCAATCTAATAGGTATAAAAGTGATTTCTAAATGTAGTTTCAATTTTTATTTACCTAAAAACTACTGGTGTTGCGCAAATTTTCTTGTCTTCTCATCCACATGTCTTTTCAAATATTACGTCTATTTTTAAAATGTGGTTATTTCCTATTTATCAAGTTTTGAAAAGTCTTTATATATTCTGGATACAAGTCTTTAGTAGTATGTGGTTTGAAAAATTTCCCCCCATTCTGTGACTAATGTTTTATTCCCCTGTGTCTTTCAAAAGAGCATAAGTTATTAATTTTGATGAAGTTAAAATTATCAAATTTTTATTTTATGAGGAGATAAACTAACATTCTTTTGGCAACACATCAAAGAAATCTTTGCTTAAACTAAATTTAACAAATATTTTCTCCCTTGTTTCTTCCTAGACATTTTATAGTTAAATTTAGTCCCATGCTTCAGACTATTCTACAAAGCTATAGTAATCAAGACAGTATGGTACGGGCACAAAAACAGAAATATAGATCAATGGAACAGGATAGAAAGTCCAGAGATAAACCCATGCACATATGGTCACCTTATTTTTGATAAAGGAGGCAAGGATATACAATGGAGAAAAGACAGCCTCTTCAATAAGTGGTGCTGGGAAAACTGGACAGCTACATGTAAAAGAATGAAATTAGAACACTCCCTAACACCATACACAATAATAAACTCAAAATGGATTAAAAACCTAAATGTAAGGCCAGACTCTATAAAACTCTTAGAGGAAAATATAGGCAGAACACTCTATGACATAAATCTCAGCAAGATACTTTTTGACCCACCTCCTACAGAAATGGAAATAAAAACAAAAATAAACAAATGGGACCTAATGAAACTTAAAAGCTTTTGCACAGCAAAGTAAACCATAAACAAGATGAAAAGACAACTCACAGAATGGGAGAAAATATTTGCAAATGAAGCAACTGACAAAGGATTAATCCCCAAATTTTACAAGCAGCTCATGAAGCTCAATATCACAAAAACAAACAACCCAATCCAAAAATGGGCAGAAGACCTAAATAGACATTTCTCCAAAGAAGATATACAGATTGCCAACAAACACATGAAAGGATGCTCAACATCACTAATCATTAAAGAAATGCAAATCAAAACTACCATGAGGTATCACCTCACACCTGTCAGAATGACCATCATGAAAAAATCTACAAACAATAAATATTAGAGAGGGTGTGGAGAAAAGGGAACCCTCTTACACTGTTGGTGAGAATGTAAATTGATACAGCCACTATGGAGAACAGTATGGAGATTCCTTAAAAAACTAAAAATAGAACTACCATATGACCCAGCAATACCACTACTGGGCATATACTCTGAGAAAACCATAATTCAAAAAAAGTCATGTACTACAATGTTCATTGCAGCTCTATTTACAATAGCCAGGACATGGAAGCGACCTTAGTGTCCATTGACAGATGAATGGATAAAGAAGATGTGGCACATATACACAATGGAATATTACTCAGCCATAAAAAGAAACAAAATTGAGTTGTATGTAGTGAGATGGATGGACATAGAGTCTGTCATACAGAGTGAAGTAAGTCAGAAAGAGAAAAACAAATACCATATGCTAACACATACATATGGAATGTAAAATTAAAAAAAATGGTTCTGAAGATCCTAGGGGCAGGACAGGAATAAAGACACAGACGTACAGAACGGACTTGAAGACACGGGGAGGGGGAAAGCTAAGCTGGGATGAAGTGAGAGAGTGGCATGGACATATATACACTACCAAGTGTAAAATAGATAGATAATGGGAAGCAGACACATAGCACAGGGAGATCAGCTCGGTACTTTCTGACCACCTAGAGGGGTGGGATAGGGAGGGTGGGAGGGAGTTGCAAGAAGGAGGAGATATGGGTATATATGTTTATGTATAGCTGATTCACTTTATTATAAAGCAGAAACTAACACACCACTGTAAAGCAGTTTTACTCCAGTAAAGATGTAAAAAAAAAAAAAAGAAACTTAGTTCTATGATCCATTCTAAGTTAATTGTTGTACATGGTGTAAGGTATAGATCAAAATTTATTTATACATGGACATCAAATTATTCCAGCCTTGCAACTTTTTTTTTATTGAAGTATAGTTGATTTACAATGTTGTATTAGTTTCAGTTGCACAACAAACTGATTCAACATACATATATATATATTCTTTTTCAGATTCTTTTCCATTATAGATTATTACTGTAGGTCCTTGCTGTTCATCTGTTTTATATATAGTAGTATGTATCTGTTAATCCCAAACTCCTAATTTATCCCTCCTCCCTTTTCCTTTTGGTAACCATAAGTTTGTTTTCTATGTCTGTGAATCTATTTCTGTTTTGTAAATAAATTCATTTGTATCATTTTTTTAGATTCCACATATAATTGGAATCGTAAGATATTTGTCTTTCTCTGACTTACTTCTCTTAGTATGATAATCTTTAGGTCCATCCATATTGCTGCAAATGGCATTATTTCATTCTTTTTTATGACTAATATTTCATTGTGCATATATACCATATCTTTATCCATTCATCTGTTGATGGACATTTAGGTTGCTTCCATGTCTTGCCTATTGTAAATAGTGCTGCAATGAACATTAGGGTGCATATATCTTTTTAAATTAGAGTTTTCATCTTTTCTGGAAATATGTCCAGGAATGAGATTCCTGGATCATATGATAACTCTATTTTTAGTTGTTTAAAGAACCTATATATTTTTTTCCATAGTGGCTGCACCAATTTACATTCCCACCAACAGTGCAGGAGTTTATTTTTCTCCACATCCTCTCCAGCAGTTATTATTTATAAGCTTTTTAATGATTGACATTCTGACTGGTGTGAGGTGATAACTCATTGCAGTTTTGATTTGCATTTCTCTAATAATTAGCAATGTTGAGCATCTTTTCATGTGGCTGTTGTCTAGTCCCATATCTTGAAAAGACTATTGTATCTCCAAATGAATTGCTTTTGTGTATTTGTCAAAAATAGTTGGCTACATGTATGTCTGTATATTTCTGGACTCTGTTTACATCATGACCTATTTGCTTGTCCTGACACCAGAATTGCACTATCTTCATTACTGTAGCCTCATAATAAAATTTAGAATCAGATAGTGTCAGTCCTCCAAATTTGTTCTTCTATAAAGCTGTTTTGTCTATTCTGTATCTGTTTTATTTCTGCATGGATTTTAGAATCAGTTTGCCAACTTGTAAAATAAATTATCTTGGACTTTTGATTGGACTCGTATTTATTCTACAGAACAGTTTGTGAAGAACTGACTGCTTGATAATATTCAGTCTAGTGAACCATGTATATGGTGCATCCCTCCATTTATTTAGGTCTTCTTTAATTTCTCCCAGCACTATTTTGTAAACTTTAGTGCACAGATCTTGCATATCTTTTGTCAGATTTATCTCATACTATTTCATATTTTAAAATATAAATGTTATTGATTTTAAACTTCAAATTTATTTTTCGTCATTGGAATATAGACTTGTAACTGATTTTGTTATTATGCTTACATCCTAGAAATTTACTAAACTCATGAAATAGTTCTATTAGCTTTTTGGTAGATTCCATGGGATTTCCAATGGAAAGGATTATGTTATCTACAAATAAAGATACTCTTAATTGTTTCTTTCCAATATTAGTATTTTAAATTTATTTTTCTTGCCTACTGCACTGCCTAGAACCTTCAGTGCAATGTTGGGTATAAGTGGTGTGAGTGGATATCCTTGTCTTCTTCCTGATCCTGGGGGAAAACCTTCAGTTTTTCACATTGAATATGATGTTAACTGTAGGTTTTGGTAGATGTTTTCTATCATGTAGAGAATGTTCCCTTGTATTCCTAATATATTAATATCTTTTGACAGGGCTACATGTTCAATTTTGTCAAATGTTTTTCTGCACCTATTGAGGTGATTACATGATTTTCTATTTTTACTTGATAATATAGTAAGTTACATAAATTGATTTTCTAATATAAATCAACCTTGCATTCCGAGGACAAATCTCAATTGTTCTTGATATATCATATTTTTAACATACTGTTAGTAATTTTGCTAAAAATTTGTTTAAAAATTTGCATCTACGTTAATGAGGGATATACTGTAGTTTTCTTGTAATGTTTCTGTTATATTTTGATAGCAGGCCATTCTGGCTTCATAGAATGACTTGGGATTAATTTCCTCTTCTTCAGTTTTTCCAGAAGAACTCTTCTAGAATTGGTATTCTTTCTTTCTTGAATGTTTGATAGAATTCACAAAGTAAAGATATCTATAGTATTTATAATTACAATAGTTAATTCTTTAATACATACTAAGTTATTCCAATTAATCAGTTTTTTCTTGAGTGAACTTTGATCATTTGTGTCTTTAAAGGAAATTTTCCACTTCATCTAACTTGTCAAATTTTTAGCCATAAAACTTTTTAAAAAACATTTATTATCCTTTTGATAACTGTATAATCTATAGAGATGTCACTTCTCTCAATCCTGATTTTAGTAAATTTTTTTTCCTGATTAGTATGGTTAGAGGTTTATCAATTCTATTGATTTTCTTAAATAACCAATTATTGACTTCATAGATTCTCCTTTGTTTGTATTTTCATTTTCATTGATTTCTAACCTGATCAGTATTATTTCATTTTTTTCTATTTGTTTTATGGCTTCTTTGCTCTTTTTTTGTCTGGTTCCTTAAGGTGGAGGCTGAGATCACTAACTGAGACCTTTCATCTTTTCTAAAACAGGCCTTTAGTGTGATAAGTTTAACTTCAAGTAATGCTTTAAGATGACTTACAGATTAATATATGTTGTGTTTTAATTTTCATTCAGTTCAAAAATATTCTCTAACTTCTCTTTGAATTTTTTGAACCACATGTTATTTAGAAGTATGTTATTTATTATTAAATATGTGGGGATATTCCAGAGATCTTTATCTTATTGATTTCCAAGTTTATTCCATTTTGGCCAGAGATTCCATTTTGGCCAAAGGATTATAAATCCTTTATAATTTATTGAAACTTGTTTCATGTTGCAGAGTATGGTATATCTTGGTAACTCTTCCACTGTGTGCTTGAAAAGAACGTATATTCTGTGCTCTGGGGTGGAGTGTTCTATAAATATCAATGACGTCTAGTTGGTTGATTGTGTTATTCAAACATATAATGTTACTGATATTTTATTTACTTGTTCTATAAATTATTGAGAGAACAGTACTGTAATCTCTGACAACAGCTGTAAATGTCTGTTTTTCTTTGGCATGCTATCAGTTTTTCTTCATGTATCTTGAAGATCTCTTATTAAGTATATGCTATGGTCTGAATGTTTGTGTCTCCCCAAAATTAATATGTTGAAGCCTAATCCCCAATGTGAAGGTATTTGGAGGTGGAGCCTTTGGGAGATGATTAGGTCATGCAGGCAGAGCCCTTATGACTGGAATTAGTGCCCTTATAAAGGAGACCCCAAAGAGGTCTCCTGACCTTTCCACCATATAAAGACACACAAAAATGTTAGATGTCTATGAACAAGGAAGCAGGTTCTCACCAGGCAATGAATCTGCTGATGCCTTGATCTTGGACTTCTAGCCCTCAGAACAGTAAGAAATAAATTTCTATTGTTTGTAAGCTACCTAGTCTATGGTACTTTGTTATAGCAGCCTAACAAATTAAGACAGTACATAAAGTACATAATCATTTAGGCATGTTAGGTCCTCTTGATGAACTGACAGATTTACACAATGAAATCACATTTTTATGCCTGGCAATATTCTCTTTATTGAAATAAACTTTGATATAATACAGCCTCTTTGGCTTAAAAAAACAAACAAACTCCATAGCACATTTTAAAAGTAACAACTGTATTGAGATGTTATTCAATTATCATAAAATTCACCTCTTCTAAATTGTACAATTCAGTTTTTTTAGTATATTCATATAGTTGTGGAACTATGACATCATTTAATTTTAGAATGTTTTCATTACTTCCCAAAGAAACTCTATATCTATTAGCAATTACTCATTATCACCCCTCTCTCTAGCCTCTGGCAACAATAGTAAACTTTTTGTTTCTATGATTTGCCTATTCTGGATATTTTATCTAGATGGAATCTGGAATCATGGAGTATGTATTCTTGTGACTGGCTACTTTCATTTAGCATAACTTTTTCCAATGCATCTGTGTATCTTTCCATTCATTTAGGTTTTTCTTTTATGTCTTTTAGCAATATTTAGTAGTTTTCAGTGTATAAGTCAAACTTATATGATTAAATTTATTCTTAACTATTCAAATGTTTTTATGATAATCTAAGGAATTGTTTTATTTATTTAATTTAAATGTTTACTGATAGCATTTAGAAATACAATTGATTTTTTTTTGAATATTGACCTTGTGTCTCATGGCTTTGCTGAAATTGTTTATTAGTTCTAATAGTGTGTGTGTGTGCATGTGCACACATGCATGCATATATGTATGTATTTGGATTCCTTAGAATTTCTTGTATACAAGAATATGTCATATGAGAATAGATATATTTTTACGTCTTCATTTATCATCTGGATGCCATTTATTTCCTTTTCTTTCCTAATTGCTCTGGCTAGATTCTGCAGTACAATGTTGAATAGAAGTGAGAAGAGCAGATATTCTTATCTTGCTGTTTCCCTCCTTGATCTTAAGGGAAAATAATTCAATCAAACCTATTACCTGAAGGCTTTTGTGTATGCTCTGTATAAGGTTTAGTAAATTTTCTTCTATCCCTAGTTTTTTGTTTCTTTTTATCACCAATGTATGTGGATTTTTTCAAATACTTTCACATTATCTATTGAGATGATCATGTTTGTTTTTTTTTTTCATTAATATGTTGTATTACACTGATTTGTTTTTTTGATGTTAAACCAGTTTTGCATTCCTTGGATAATCCTGCTTGGTCACGATGTATAATCCTTTATATGTTGCTGGATTTGGATGGTAGAGATTTTGTTGAGGTTTTTTGTGTCTATATTCATAAGGGACATTGATCTTGTGATGTCTTTCCCTAGTTTTAGTGTCAAGGCAAGACATGGTCCTAGGGTTTCTCTCTGGAGACTTTCAAAATTATACTAATTTAGAGGGGAGACCTTCAAGATGATGGAGGAGTAAGACATGGAGATCACCTTCCTCCCCACAAATACATCAGAAATACATCTACACGTGGAACAACTCCTACAGAACACCTACTGAATGCTGGCAGAAGACGTCAGACTTCCAAAAAGGCAAGAAACTCCCCATGTACCTGGGTAGGGCAAAAAGAAAAAAGAAAAAAAACAGAGACAAAAGAATAGGGACGGGACCTGCACCAGTGGGAGGGAGCTGTGAAGGAGGAAAGGTTTCCACGCACTAGGAAGCCTCTTCACTGGTAGAGATGGGACATAGCAGGGGTGGGGGGAAGCTTGGGAGCCATGGAGGAGAGCGCAGCAACAGGGGTGCGGAAGGGAAAATTGGAGAGATTCCCGCACAGAGGATCAGTGCCGACCAGCACTCACCAGCCTGAGAGGCTTGTCTGCTCACCCACTGGGACGGGTGGGGGCTGGGAGCTGAGGCTCTGGCTTTGGGGGTCAGATCCCAGGGAGAGGACTGGGGTTGGCTGCAGGAACACAGCCTGTAGGGGGCCTAGTGCACCACAGCTAGCCAGGAGGGAGTACGGGAAAAAGTCTGGACCTGCCTAAGAAGCAAGAGACCATTGCTTTGGGGTGCGCAAGGAGAGAGGATTCAGAACACTGGCTAAATGAGCTCCAGAGACGGGAGCGAGCCACGGCTATCAGCGTGGACACCAGAGACGGGCATGAAACACTAAGGCTGCTGCCGCAGCCACCAAGAAGCTGTGCAAGCACAGGTCACTATCCTCCCTGGAGCCTGTGCAGCCCACCACTGCCAGGGTACCCTGATCCACGGACAACTTCCCGGGGAGAACACACAACACGCCTCAGGCTGTTGCAATGTCACGCTGACCTCTGCTGCCTCAGGATCCCCCCGCATTCCATACCCTTCCCTCCCTGCCAGCCTGAGTGAGCCAGAGTCCCCTAATCAGCTACTTCTTTAACCCCGTCCTGTCTGGGCAGGAACAGACACCTTCAGGTGACCTATATGCAGAGGTGGGGCCAATCAAAAGCTGAACTCCAGGAGCTGTGCAAAAAAATAAGAGAAAGGGAAATCTCTCCCAGCAGCCTCAGGAGCATTGGATTAAATCTCCAAAATTAACTTGAAGTACCCTGAGACTGTGGAATACCTGAACAGACAACGAATAATCCCAAAATTGAGGCAACGAACTTTGGGAGTAACTATAGACTTGGGGTTTGCTGTATGCAACTAACTGGTTTCTGGTTTTATGTTTATCTTAGTTTAGTATTCAGAGTTTATTATCATTGTTAGATTTGTTTATTGATTTGGTTGCTCTCTTCCTTTTTTTTTTTTTTTTTTTTTTTTGCAGTACGCGGGCCTGTCTCTGCTGTGGCCTCTCCCGCTGCGGAGCACAGGCTCCGGACGCACAGGCTCAGCAGTCATGGCTCACGGGCCCAGCCGCTCCATGGCATGTGGGATCTTCCCGGACCGGGGCACGAACCCGTGTCCCGTGCATCGGCAGGCGGACTCTCAACCACTGCGCCACCAGGGTAGCCCAGCTCTCTTCCTTTTTTAATATATATATATATATATATATTTTTCCTTTTTCTCTTTTTGTGAGTGTGTATGTGTATGCTTCTTTGTGTGATTTTGTCTGTATAGCTTTGCTTTTACCATTTGTCCTAGGGTTCTGTCTGTCCATTTTTTTTTTTAAATATAGTTTTTAGTGCTTGTTATCATTGGTGGATTTGATATTTGGTTTGGTTGCTCTCTGAATTCTTTCTTTCTTTTTTTAAATTTTTTAATTGTTAATATTTTTTATTTTCATAACATTATTTCTTTTTATTTTATTTTTATCTTTCTTTCTTTTTTACTCCCTTTTCTTCTGAGCCATGTGGATGACAGGGTATTGGAACCCCACTGGGTGTCAGCCCTGTGCCTCTGAGGTTGGAAAGCCAAGTTCAGGATATTAGTCCACCAGAGACCTCCCAGTTCCATGTAATATCAAATGGTGAAAGCTCTCACAGAGATCTCCATCTCTACACTAAGACCCAGTGTCACTCAACAAACAGCAAGCTACAGTGCTTGACACCCTATGCCAAACAACTAGCAAGACAGGAACACAACCCCAACCATTAGCAGAGAGGGTGCCTAAAATCATAATAAATTCACAGCTACCCCAAAACACACCAGTGGACACAGTCCTGCCCACCAGAAAGACAATATCCAGACTCATCCATCAGAGCACAGACACTAGTCCCCTCCACCAAAAAGCCTACACAACACACTGAACAAACCTTAGCCACTGAGGGCAGACACCAAAAACAATGGGAATTACACACCTGCAGCCTGTGAAAATGAGACCCCAAACACAGTAACTTAAGCAAAACAAGAAGACAGAAAAACACAAAACAGATGAAAGAGCAAGGTAAAAACTCACCAGACCAAACAAATGAAGGGGAAATAGGCAGTCTACCTGAAAAGGAATTCAGAGTAATGATAGTAAAAATGATCTAAAATCTTGGAAATAGAATGGAGAAAATAGAAGAAATGTTTAACAAGGATCTAGAAGACCTAAAAAGCAAACAATGATGAACAACACAGTAAATGAAATTAAAAATTCTCTAGAAGGAATCAATAGCAGAATAACTGAGGCAGAAGAATGGATAAGTGACCTGGAAGATAAAATAATGGAAATAACTATTGCAGAGCAGAATAAACAAAAAGGAATGGAAAGAACTGAAGATAGTCTTAGACACTTCTGGGACAAAATTAAATGCACCAACATTCTAATTATAGGGTTCCCAGAAGAACAAGAGAAAAAGAAAGGGACTGAGAAAATATTTGAAGAGATTATAGTTGAAAACTTCCCTATTTTGGGAAAGGAAATAGTCTATGAAGTCCAGGAAGTGCAGAGAGCCCCATACAGGATAAATCCAAGGAGAAACATGCCAAGACATATTAATCAAATTATCAAAAATTAAATACAAAGAAAAAATATTAAACGCAACAAGGGAAAACCAACAAATAACATACAAGGGAATCCCCAGAAGGTTATCAGCTGATCTTTCAGCAGAAACTCTACAAACCAGATGGAAGTGGCAAGACATATTTAAAGTGATGAAAGGGAAAAATCTACAACCAAGATTACTCTACACAGCAAAGATCTCATTTAGATTAAATGGAGAAATTAAAACCTTTACAGACAAGCAAAAGCTAAGAGAATTCAGCACCACCACACCAGCTTTACAAGAAATGCTAAAGGAACTGCTCTAGGCAGGAAACACAAGAGAAGGAAAAGACCTACAATAACAAACCCAAAACTATTAAGAAAATGGTAATAGGAACATACATATGGATAATTACCTTAAAGGTAAATGGATTAAATGCTTCAACCAAAAGATATAGACTGGCTGAGTGGATACAAAAACAAGACCTGTATATGCTATCTACGAGAGACACATTTCAGACCTAGGTACACATATAGACTAACAGTGAGAGGATGGAAAAAGATATTCCATGCAAATGGGAATCAAAAAAAGCTGGCATAGCAATTCTCATATCAGACAAAATAGACTTTAAAATAAAGACTATTACAAGAGACAAACAAGGACACAACATAATGATCAAAGGATCAATCCAAGAAGAATATATAACAATTATAAATATTTATGCACCCAACATAGGAGCACCTCAATACATAAGGGAAATGCTAAGAGCCATAAAAGGGGAAATTGACAGTAACACAATCATAGTAGGGGACTTTAACACCCCACTTTCACCAATGGACAGATCATCCAAAATGAAAATAAACAAGGAAACACAAGCTTTAAATGATAAATTAAACAAAATGGACTTAATTGATATTTGTAGGGCATTCCATCCAAAAACAACAGAATACACATTCTTCTCAAGTGCTCATACAACATTCTCCAGGACAGATCATATTTTGGGTCACAAATCAAGCCTTGGTAAATTTAAGAAAATTTAAATTGTGTCAAGTAACTTTTCCGACCACAACACTATGAGACTAGATATTAATTACAGGAAAAAATCTGTAAAAAATACAAACACATGGAGTCTAAACAATGCACTACTTAATAACCACGAGATCACTGAAGAAATCAGAGAGGAAATAAAAAAATACCTAGAAAAAAATGACAATCAAAACATGACAATCCACAAACTATGGGATGCATCAAAGCAGTTCTAAGAGGGAAGTTTATAGCAATACAACCCTACCTTAAGAAACAATTAACATCTCAAATAAAAAAACCTAACTTTATACTTACAGCAATTAGAGAAAGAAGAACAAAAAAACCCCAAGTTAACAGAGGGAAAGAAGTCATAAAGATCAGATCAGAAATAAATAAAAAAAAATGAAGGAAATGATAGCAAAGATCAATAAAACTAAAAGCTGGTTCTTTGAGAAGATAAACAAAATTGATAAACCATTAGCCAGACACATTAAGAAAAAAAGAAAAATCAATAGAATTAGAAATGAAAAAGAAGAAGTAACAACTGACGCTGTAGAAATACAAAGGATCATGAACGCTTACTACAAGCAACTCTATGCCAATAAAATGGACAACCTGGAAGAAATGGACAAATTCTTAGAAATGCACAACCTGCCAAGACTGAATCAGGAAGAAATAGAAAATATGAACAGACCAATCACAAGCAATGAAATTGAAACTGTGATTAAAAATCTTCCAACAAACAAAAGCCCAAGACCAGATGGCTTCACAGGTGAATTCTATCAAACATTTAGAGAAGAGCTGACACCTATCGTTCTCAAACTCTTCCAAATTATAGCAGAGGGAGGAATACTCCCAAACTCATTCTATGAGGCCACCATCACCCTGATACCAAAACCAGAAAAAAATGGCACAAAGAATGAAAACTACAGTCCAATATCACCGATGAAAACAGATGCAAAAATCCTCAACAAAATACTAGCAAACAGAATCCAAAAGCACATTAAAAGGATCATACACCATGATCAAGTGGGATTTATCTCAGGAATGGAAGGATTCTTCAATATATGCAAGTTAAAAAATGTGATAAACCATATTAACAAACAGAAGGAGAAAAAAACATATGATCCTCTCAGTAGGTGCAGAAAAAGCTTTTGACAGAATTCAACACCAATTTATGATAAAAAAACCTCCAGAAAATAGGCATAAAGGGAACTAACCTCAACATATTAAAGGCCATATATGACAAACACAAAGCCAACATAGTTCTCAATGGTGAAATTCTGAAACCATTTCCTCTAAGATCAGGAACAAGACAAGGTTGTGCACTCTCACTACTATTATTCTACATAATTTTGGAAGTTTTAGCCACAACAGTCAGAGAAGACAAAGAAATAAAAGGAATCCAAATCAGAACAAAAGAAGTAAAGCTGTCACTGTTTGCAGATGACATGATACTATACATAGAGAATTCTAAAGATGCTATCAGAAAACTACTAGAGCTAATCAATGAATTTGGTAAAGTAGCAGGATACAAAATTAATGCATAGAAATCTCTTGCATTCCTATACACTAATGATGAAAAATCTGAAAGAGAAATTAAGGAAACACTCCCATTTACCATTGCAACAAAAGGAATAATATACCTAGGAATAAACCTACCTAAGGAGCCAAATGACCTTTATGGAGAAAATTATAAGACACTGATGAAAGAAATTAAAGATGATACAAACAGATGGAGAGATATACCATGTTCTTGGATTGGAAGAATCAACATTGTGAAAATGACTCTACTACCCAAAGCAATCTCCAGATTCAATGCAATCCTTATCAAACTATCAATGGCATTTTTCACAGAATTAGAACAAAAAATTTCACAATTTATATGGAAACACAAAAGACCCAGAATAGACAAAGCAATCTTGAGAAGGAAAAATGGAGCTGGAGGAAGCAGTTTCCTGGACTTCAGATTATACTACGAAGCTACAGTAATCAAGACAGTATGGTACTGGCACAAAAACAGAAAGATAGATCAATGGAACAGGATAGAAAGCCCAGAGGTAAACCCACACACATATAGTCACCTTATTTTTGATAAAGAAGGCAAGAATATACAATGGAGAAATGACAGCCTCTTCAATAAGTGGTGCTGGGAAAACTGGACAGCTACATGTAAAAGAATGAAATTAGAATACTTCCTAACACCATACACAAAAATAAACTCAAAATGGATTAGACACCTAAATGTTAGACCAGACACTATAAAACTCTTAGAGGAAAACATAGGCAGAATACTCTATGACATAAATCACAATGTGCTAACACAGATGTATGTAATCTAAAAAACAAAACAAAACAAAACAAAACAAAAACAAAAAAAAACGGTTCTGAAGAACCTAGGGACAGGACAAGAATAAAGACACAGATGTTGAGAATGGACTTGAAGATATGGGGAGGGGCAAGGGTAAGCTGGGACGAAGTGAAAGAGTGGCATGGACTTATATATACGCTACCAAATGCAAAATATTTAGCCAGTGGGAAGCAGCCACATAGTGCAGGGAGATCAGCTTGGTGCTTTTTGACCACCTAGTGGGGTGGGATAGGGAGGGTGGGAGAGAGACGCAAGAGGGAGGAGATATGGGGATATATGTATATGTATAGCTGATTCCCTTTGTTATAAAGCAGAAACTAACACACCATTGTAAAGCAATTAAACTCCAATAAAGATGTTAAAAAGTTATACTAATTTAATCTTTATGTCACTTTGCTCTATTCAGATATTTTTGCTGTTGTTGTTGAGTCATTTCTGGTCATTGTGTCTTTCTGGGAATTTGTCTACTTCATTAAGTTATCTAATGTGTTAGTATATAGTGTTCATAGTATTTCCTCATAATTCCTTTTATTTCTGTAAAGCTGGAATTTATGCCCCCTCTTTAATTCCTAATTTTAGTAGTTTAAGTCTTCTCCCTTTTTCCTGTTCAATCTAGCTAAGGCTTATCAGTGTTGTTGATCTTTACAAAGAACCATCTTTTGATATTATTAATTTTCCTTATGGCTTTTCTATTACCTACTTCATTTATGTCCATTCTATGACAATATTTCTTTTCTCATGTTTGCTTTGGTTTAGCTTGCTCTCTTTTTTTTAGTCTCTTAAGGTGGAAAATTAGGTTATTCATTTGAGATCTTTCTTGTTTTTTATTATATGTATTTACAATCATAAATTTTCCTGTAAACATTGCTTTAGCTATATCCTATAAGTTTTTACATGTTTTGTTTTCATTTTAATTCATCTCAAATTAATTTCTAATTTCCCTTGAGAGTTTCTCATTGATCCACTGGTTATTTAAGAATGTGCTGCTTAGAAAATTATAAGACACTAATGAAAGAAATTAAAGATGATACAAAGAGATGGAGAGATATAACATGTTCTTGGATTGGAAGAATCAACATTGTGAAAATGACTCTACTACCCAAAGCAATCTACAGATTCAATGCAATCCCTATCAAACTACCACTGGCATTTTTCACAGAACTAGGACAAAAAAATTCACAATTTGTATGGAAACACAAAAGACCCCGAATAGCCAAAGCAATTGTAAGAACAAAAAATGGAGCTGAAGGAATCAGGTTCCCTGACTTTGGACTATACTACAAAGCTACAGTAATCAAGACAATATGGTACTGGAACAAAAACAGAAAGATAGATCAATGGAACAGGATAGAAAGCCCAGAGATAAACCCATGCACATATGGTCACCTTAACTTTGATAAAGGAGGCAAGAATATACAAAGGAGAAAAGACAGCCTCCTCAATAAGTGGTGCTGGGAAAACTGGACAGCTACATGTAAAAGTATGAGATTAGAACACTCCCTAACACCATACACAAAAATAAGCTCAAAATGGATTAAAGACCTAAATGTAAGGCCAGAAACTATCAAACCCTTAGAGAAAAACATAGGCAGAACACTTTATGACATAAATCACAGCAAGATCCTTTTTGACCCACCTCCTAGAGAAATAGAAATAAAAACAAAAATAAACAAATGGGACCTAATGAACCTTCAAAGCTTTTGCACAGCAAAGGAAACCATAAACAAGACCAAAAGACAACCCTCAGAATGGGAGAAAATATTTGCAAATGAAACAACAGACAAAGGATTAATCTCCAAAATTTACAAGCAGCTCATGCAGCTCAATAACAAAAAGACAAACAACCCAATCCAAAAATGGTCAGAAGACCTAAATAGACATTTCTCCCAAGAAGATATACAGATTGCCAACAAACATATGAAAGGATGCTCAACATCATTAATCATTAGAGAAATGCAAATCAAAACTACAATGAGATATCATCTCACACCTGTCAGAATGGCCATCATCAAAAAATCTAGAAACAATAAATGCTGGAGAGGGTGTGGAGAAAAGGGAACACTCTTGCACTGCTGGCGGGAATGTAAATTGATACAGCCACTACAGAAAACAGTATGGAGGTTCCTTAAAAAACTACAAATAGAACTATCATATGACCCAGCAATCCCACTACTGGGCATATACCCTGAGAAAACCATAATTCAAAAAGAGTCATGTACCAAAATGTTCATTGCAGCTCTATTTACAATAGCCAGGAGATGGAAGCAACCTAAGTGTCCATCATTGGATGAACGGATAAAGATGTGGCACATATGTACAATGGAATATTACTCAGCCATAAAAAGAAATGAAATTGAGTTATTTGTAGTGAGGTGGATGGACCTAGAGTCTTTCATACAGAGTGAGGTAATCAGAAAGAGAAAAACAAATACCATATGCTAACACATATATATGGAATCTAAGGAAAAAAAAGAAAAAAAAAGGTCATGAAGAACCTAGGGTTAAGACAGTAATAAAGACACAGACCTGCTAGAAAATGGACTTGAGGATATGGGGAGGGGGAAGGAGGGTAAGCTGTGAGAAAGTGAGAGAGTGGCATGGATGTATATACACTACCAAACGTAAAATAGATAGCTAGTGGGAAGCAGCCACATGGCACAGGGAGATCAGCTCGGTGCTTTGTGACCACCTAGAGGGGTGGGATAGGGAGGGTGGGAGGGAGGGAGACGCAAGAGGGAAGGGTTATGGGAACATATGTATATGTATAACTGATTAACTTTGTTATAAAGCAGAAACTAACACACCATTGTAAAGCAATTATACTCCAATAAAAATGTTAAAAAAAAAAAAGAATGTGCTGCTTACTTCCCACTTATTTGGGAATTAAAAAAATTTCTTTCTGCTATTGATTTCTAATTTTATTCATTGTGGTTGGGGACATACTTTGTACAATTTCAATTCCTTTGAATTGATTGAGGCCTGCTTATGACCTAACATTTGGTTCATTCTGGAGAATGTTCCTTGTGTACTTCAGAAGAACGTTTATTTTATTATGGTTGGGTGAAAAGTTTAATTGATGTCTGTTAGATATAGTTGGTTTATTTTGTTGTTCAAAGCTTCTATTTCCTTGTTGTTCTCCTAGATGTTCTATTAATTAATTAATTAATCAATTATTGTTTTGCAGTACGCAAGCCTCTCACTGTTGTGGCCTCTCCCGTTGCGGAGCACAGGCTCTGGACGCGCAGGTTCAGTGGCCATGGCTCACGGACACAGCCGCTCATTGGCATGTGGGATCCCCCCGGACCGGGGCACAAACCTGTGTCCCCTGCATTGGCAGGCAGACCCTCAACCACTGTGCCACCAGGTAAGACCCTATATTAATTATTGATAGTGGTATATTGAAGATCCAACTATTTTTGTTTTATTGTGTATTTCTCCTTTCTGCCTATAATGTTCTTTTCCAGGCCCTTTGCATGATTGACTCCTTTCATATTTAAATATCTCCTCTCCAAATATCCTATGGAAACTAGCTCCTCCTCGTCTTTCTCTATTGCAGAAGTATATTTTTCATTATAATCACAAATGTCATTATTTCGTCTATTGACTTAGCTGCTCACTGTCTATCTCCCACTTTAGAAAGTGAGCTCCACGAATACAGGGACCTTCTCAGTTTTATTCTCTGTGTTTTCCTAGCACCTACTATATAGAAGATAATAAATATGTGCTAAATGAAAGGATTTGTTTTTCTCTTTACTGCTGTGATGTAACTGTTATTAATGCGTTTGCATGCTTGCTTTCCCTGCAATCCTTTCTTATTTTATCTGTCTCCCATGATTTCCTATCTCTGCCTTGATTTCTGCTCCATTTTATAAAGGCCATTTTGTTTTTAAATTGTATTTGGGATTGCCGACAAGTTGTTTGAGCTTTATTGTCCTGATGTTATAGAAAATTATTTTCAGAGATCTGCTTTATTCCTAGTCTGCTTTCTTTGTTCTGAATCATTTCCTGAAGGACTGATAAGGATTTTATGATTTGTTTTATTTCCTCAGTTAGAATGAAGAATGCTCTTTACGTTCTCAGTACTATGCTTAGAAAAGGATTGTGATTTTGTTTGATCCCTCTCAGCAACTTGGGTGCCAATCATTCTCCTTTTCAGATCGATGGCTTAAAAATTGGTTGACATGTACTGTGACAGATTAGTTTCTTTGGCTACAAAAAGACCTTACCACCAAAATAATGGTAAAACCTTACCACCAAATTAGTGATGGTAAGCGCTTGGACCTTGGCCACTACCATTCACCATTTGGTTAGCAGGGGAGTGGGATAAAGCTAGTTGGCCTTTGGCCACTGCTTTGTCTTCACTCTGCCTCTCCAAGATTCAGGGGCCAGAGCTCAGGACAGATTCTACACCCCACTCTGCCATGTGCTATGGCATCTTAGGGCTCCCCTTGTGGGGTGGGGTGGGGTGCAGCAAATTCATGGACTGGGTGATCTGGAGAGAAGGTTCATGCAGTAGTACTTCTGAGGGTTAGTCTCGCTAAGCCAGAGACTGATGGAAAGTTGTGCAGGTGAAACCTCTCCAGCTGGTCCATGGGAACTTGTGCTCAGGCCATAGGGGTTCATTCTTGTGGCCAAAGATGAGCTTAGCAGGACTGTTGGACAAAGCATTCAAAGAGTTGCACCTGGCCTTGAATCTTGGCTTCATGCTCTACTAGCTGGGTAAGCTTCTCTGAGACTCAGTTTTTGCCTCTGTAAATTGGGAATCATGGCTAGCTCAATGGGCTGCTGTGGGGATAGCTGATACATATAGCACACATAGTGTGGGGCCAGAGAGCATTTGGTTCTTTTCCCCTCAAATTCCTGGGTTCAGATTAGAGTGCAAACCCTTCCTGAAGTGAAATGCAATTTATTCTGCAAATAGTTACACTAACAGCAAAGAGCTCAGTGTTCACCAGTTTGAGTTTTAGGCAACCATTTTTTTCCCACTGTATATTACATGCATCATCCAAACCCAGGATATTTCAAAACATCACTGGTTACCTTACTTAGAGCTTGAAATTTAAAATAATAACAGAAAGTAACACACAAATAATAAGGCTTTTCTAATGATACATGTAAATCTTGATAAAAAATAAATGAAACCCTTACATTGACAAGCAGGACTCATGGGTGCAATTGTAAAGCAGCTATGTTTTTGTCTTTCATTTACCTTTAAATCCACTCTGAATAGTTGATCCATGGCTCATCCCTGACTTTTCTCATCACCGTTAGATTCTCCAGTCACTGGAGTCACAAAACACTGCTTCAATTGAACAATTTAAATGTCTAGTCTAGAAGAAAATATCCTTCCTTCAGAATTGCTTCCGTCTTTTAGCTCCATCTGGCTGCTGGGCAGATGAATGGGGGGCCTGCCTGACTTCTTCATCCCACCCAATGCTTCCACACTTCCTCCCCCATCTTCCTCAGAATGGTTTTAGAGCCGACAAGATTGAAGTCCAGGCAAGGAAAGATTGAAGGAAAACAGCAGAGCAGGAAACCTCTTCCTAGACTGGAGTTGTCCTCAAGGTTGAGCTCTGTAATTTCTACCTTGACATTTATTTAGTACTAACCTTTTCTATTCTGAGATTGCTCCCTTTCTCTTTCATTCTCTCTCCTCCGCCTTCTTTCTCTCTTTCTTGCCTATACGTGCATTTGGGTGTGCGTGCACACACGTGGATCCTGGGCATCTCTTACCTGCAGTTCTCTTGATGGGCAAATGCCTCCCAGTTCCAGCTGGTCACTTGTGACTCCTTCAAAGCCTCCAGCTCCCTTCTGCTGAAGTTCTGTCTTCTCAGACCATCCTCTAGGATGACTCTAAGGCAAGCCCAGCTCTTTCTCCTGTGAGGTTCACATCTGGACCACAGGAAACACTCAAACCCTCATTCTCCGGATGAACTCTGGGAGTGTGAGCCTGGGCCAGTGCAACATCAGCCTCCCCCACGTTTTGTCACCAGAGAAGCAGCTTATGTACCCTCAAATGACAAAAGGCATGCATCTGAGCTATCTGGACATATGTAAGAAATCTGAGTTGAGCTGTTGGAATCCCTTTCTGCATGAGGTGTTGACAAAGAGTTGCCAAATTTGGAGGGAAAAAGAAAAAAAAAAAAAGAAACCCATTCACATTGAATTTTATTAGAATGTTTATTAGATAAACAGGGAAAAATTAGTTTAAGTATATCCTATGCAATATTTGGGACATACTTATGCTAAAAATATTCTTTATTTATCTGAAATTCAAAGTTAATTGGGTATTCTGCATTTAATCCACCAGCCCTGGGCTGGTCAGATTCAGAAATGCTCCAGGTCCTTTTATATACTCCCTGTAGGTGAGGTGTTCAATACTCTTATAACCAGTTTTTAACCACCTTTTTGAAAATGTTTCACCCAAGTCTGAGTCATCACTTTGGAAGATGACTTTGGACATCACTTTGGTAGACTTATTATCTCAGTGCTTCAGCTGAAATTTCATTGAAATATCCTGTTACCTTTAGAAAAAAATGCTCTTTTTTTTTTTACCATTTTCAGCACACTATCATCACCAAGCCTCAGGAACTCTATACTTTTAAGACATGTTTGGCTAAGTTTGACTTAGCTATTTCATCAAAAACTTCTTTACTTTTATAATTTAGAGACAGAGATTTCACAGGGATGGCTTAGGCTAAAATAGTGACTCATTTGGAGGTGTTGGGACTCCTGATGTATTAGAAATTGCTGTGCTTTCTTCAACTTTCGGAGCACTGCTGGCTCCCACCCAGCATTGGAGGCCAGGGCCTGTAACTCACAACGAACTAAGGCCAACGTTTCTACGTGGGTTTGCCTTCTGGGCCAGATCTTTTTTTCTTTTTTTTTCTTTTAAGTGGATGATATATGGTACAAATATTGTTCTTAATCAAAAGTATATTAGCAATCCACCATAAATGTGTAGTTACAGGGAAATAATACAGCATATTTGAAGAGAATTATTTTCACAAGAAACACATTCATTTCTCTGTCTGCCTTTTATCAACATGTATTTATCAAAATGTGGAAACTTGTCCATAGGCCACTTTTTAATTACTCATAGGTTGCTTGAAGACAGCTGCAGTCTAGGAAGGAAGAGAGATAGAAAAGAACAGAGTGCTTTTAAAATTTGGCCATAATTTTAAGTAGAGAACTCTGCTGGCTTTATTCCAAAAATCTACAGAGATGCCTCCACCCAATTTTTCCCCATCACTCTGATATTTCCTTATGTAGCACTTAACGCTGGTTCCCAGCTGACATCTTATCCTTTATCATGTATATTTATCTTCAGTAATATTTTTCAGATTAAAAATTATATAAGTTTATCAGAGAAGATCTGGAACTTATACAAAACGAGAGGAAACGAGTCCTTAAAACCTACTACGAAGGATTACATTTTGGTGATTATAAAAATATTATACATATTATTCTTTGACAAAACAGAAACCATATGGGATATACTATTTTGTAATTTCCTTTCCTGTGTTAACAATATGCCATAGAATTCTCTTATTTAAAAAAAATATTGTATGTTATATTTTCGCTGTAGAGTATTTCATCATAAGGATTGTGCTACAAATACCCTCTGTATTGTGTTGGATAGGTATGTTGCCTTTCCTATTTTTTATATTATTGTAACTAATTCCATAGAAAACATCTTTGAATACAAATCCTTGTGTACATCTGATTATTCTTTTCCTATACATTTAGATTAATGGAATTATATGATTCAAGGGGAAGTACACTTTGGAACCCTTGAAACATACTGCCAAACTACTTTTAGGAGAAACTATGGAATTGCCCTTCTGCTAAGGTTCTATGAGAATGAATGGTTTTCTAGAAAAGTTCCTGAACCCTCATTAACATTGGATGTCACCGTTTTTGAAAATGAAAAATGATATCGAAGTTTATTTAGCATGTAAAATTTTTCAAACATTCAACACATAAGCCAAATGGAGGGATTTTTAGAGCTTTGGGCTTCGTTTCTTTGTTATTGAAAATTAGGAGATTGAACAAGATCATCTCCGTCTTTCTCATCTTACTGGCCTCCTCTGACTTAGCGTCTGAGTCACAATGAGCCAGCAGCAATCTGTCCTCTAGCTTCCTTCCCTGTAAAAACACAGACCCAAAGTAGTTTTGAAAATAAAGGACACCAGGCAACATCTGCTTTACAATATCTACCTATAATCCCAAACAGCTTGATCTTACATTTGCTCATTGCTACCTGAGGAAATAACACCTTTGCACATCTTGTGGTATTTAATTTTCCCCCTCTTGCCAGTTCCCTAGATTCAAGTATGTCAAGCTTCATATTGACACAACAAATAAGAGCATCAATCAGTGACAACATCCGGAAATGAGGTGTTGACTTAAAAAGACAATAATTGATAATATTGTTGGTGAACTTACCAAGTGCCAGGCTTTGTGTTAGGTGCTTCATGCACAACATTTCATTTAATCCTCACCATCTTATCAGAGGTGCCACAAGTAAGGCTTAGAGAGAGAGGGCACCCTGGGACACACAGACACTGTGCAAAAGGACAACTTGAACTCCGGCCTTGCTGCCTCCCACCTGTGCTCCGAGGCAGGTCACCAGCACGTTGCCACGTGCTCAGGGCTCCTACATTTGCTGTGTGTGCTTCCTTCCTCTTCTGCAAGGGACTGAAGGCACTTGCTGGATAGGCTGAGATCCATGTCAGGGAGATTGTATTTTGGAAACTTCTCAACCTTAGATAGTTATTCCTAAAGCCATGATTTATTTTAATGTATTGGGCCCCCTATAGGTTAATCTCTTACCGTAAACAAGAAGTATGATAAATGCATGCATGAACTAAAGAAATTGGCCTTTATGGAAAGAAATATAGGGAAGGCAAGTATACACGGGAGGCCAGTCATGTGCCAGTCACTGGGTCAGGCATGTTCATAAGGGAAACAAACCCGTTACAATTCAAGTGCTTTATTTTTTACAATACATCCCTCAAATTGCGGTTTCTCCCATTAAAGCCACAATTTCTGCTGAGTCATAATCTGTACATAGGTGTGTGTGTGTGTGTGTGTGTGTGTGTGTCGCACCGGAGTGCATGTGTGTGGTCTGCATGCTGCATGTCCTGGAGGGAAGAAGATTAGGGAGACATGCAGGGTAAACAGTGCTCTGGTCTCTTTTCTGAGTCCTTCATCTTTGGGATGTGCAGGAGTAAGTCCGCCACAAACAAGAGGGTGAGAGAGCAAGCCGGTGGCTCCCAATTCAGAGTTGACTGGAATCTCCTTTTGGTTTTGGTTTCAAAAGGAGTTGTTAAAAAATATTTTCTGTACGAGGAAGGTCCTGCTTGAGAAAGGAAGGTCTTTGGATCAGCCTTTATTGGTGCCTGTTTAGCTAATTTCCATTAATCCAAGTTAATGTTTTTGAAACTTTAAATATGGTGTCATAGTAATATATTTTTTCTTTTACAAATTAAGACATAGAAAATGAATTTTGAAGCCAGAAAAAATGAGTTATCTCAGTTATGATTGAAGTAATGCTACCAAAAAATGGCATGTGCTCAGTTTTTCTCCCCTAGAATAAGTATAGCCATCCTGGTGGCTGATGAAGTGGAGACGGTTAGTTTAATAAGCAAAAAATTCATAGTTCATTAGATGGTCTAATGAGGAAGTGCCAACAAGCCTGTAAAGTTTTCATTCTGCTACTTCTTTGGGGAAAAAAACGGAAAAGAGATACAATGAAATTCCAGTTGTTCCAAATGTATGCACAGATAGAGCCAGGAACACAATAGACAAAGCACTTGCTCTCACCAAGCTTCTGTTTTAATGACGACAGGAGATTAAAAAAACAGACAACAATACACAATTCAATAGATAATATATTAAGTAGATAAATCAAAAAATAGCAGTATAAGCAGTTTTTTAGAAGTTATAGAAGTAATCACAAAAAGAAAAAAGAAAGGAGTGAGAAGAGTTCTGGGGAACAGAGCTGGGGTGAGGCAGGGCACTCAGGTCTTTATTACTTTGTAAGCCCTTTATCCTAGTTGCTTTCTTAAAATGTATTTTAATTTGTAATTTGATAGCATTAAACATTTGTTTAAAAACAAAACTTTAATGAAATGTGGTAGAGAGTGGGGCGGAGACAGAAAAAAAGGAGAGAGAGACTGGAGACGGTGGATGAGGCTGTGGTTTTGAGAAGTTTTGAGAGGAGGAAAGGAGAAGTAGCAGTCGAGGAGAACACTGCATAACGATTATATTTAAGTGTGTGCACTTGTGGTAGGAGACCAGAGCAGGAAAGGGCACACAGTGGAACTGTGAAGATGCCTCTACTGCTCTTTTCATTCGTATTTCAGTGCCATCATCGCTGTTAGCAAGTTCCTGTGTCTCTGCAGGGTCCTGCTGTCTGATTGGTCCAAGTCCGAAGCTCCGTGTAGACTCCCAGTTTCAATGGTTTAAAAGCCTGGTAATCAGGAGAAGGGATGATTGTTCTAACAGAACTCCAAACCACAGGCAAGAAAGGTCTTTAGATCAACGTTTATTGGTGACTGTTTAGCTAATTTCTGTCCCCACCATACTTTGTAACTGCCATAAAATTTTGGCATTCCAGAACCTAACATTTTTTTGGCAAGCAGTTGAAAGATTTAGATGCTCCCTGTGTCACACTTATCAGGGTAAGAGGGTTGTTTTACTCACTGGGTCATTTTTCAGGTTTTCAGTTCTTAATGAATTTTTAAAATTGAATTGTTTCCAATATTTTTTTGTTTTGTTTTGGTTTTCTTGTTGTTTTGTTTTCAATATTTAAAAACTAGGTTTGTTTATTTATAGAATATACAAGATTGAAATTTTGGTGAATGGTTTGCCATTTTTTAGCATCCTCCCCAATAAACCCTTTAGACATGTTGTGTATTAAATGAATACTATCTATTTTGGCCCAATTTTCAGGATTTAAAAAGTGGGTTATTAGACCCCAATACATACAGGTGTCTGTTAAAATGGAATAATCCTGGCCTAAATAGATCCATTCTGGGTCATTCTAAAGAGTAGAAAGCAGGGGATGGTTAAGGGAACTGTGTCAGTCCATGACCTGACACAGGTCCTGGAATGACCTGAAACCACAAGGCTCAGGGACCTGAGTTTCACTCTCACACTCTGGTTACTGTTAGAGAAAGAGCAGGAACCATGGGGAGGCAGTGGTCCTGGCCCAGTGCAGCTGGCTCCAGCCACTGGCACAGAACCAAGGGAGAAGACCATCCCCTTGCTTTTTGCTTCACCTTCTCTTTGGTTCAGAATGCTTTTTTTTTTTTTTCCTCAGTAGGAAGAATATATGTTAGGAGAGAATGGAACGCCAGGCTGGGGTGCAGTAGGAAGGGGGCTCTGAGAGTGAATTCCCAATCGTCCCAAGGTGCTGAGGCTCCTGGCTAAGAAGAATTATCCTCTAGGAGCTGAGTCTCCTGCTGAAGACGATGGTCTGATCGTTTGCCTGGTTGTGAGGAACTGTGAAGGATAGAAAAGGAAAACGATGTGCTTCGAGTTAGGAATTGTAACTGATTGAATGGCTTTATCATTGTAATAGCTATTAACATAATGGCTATTTATGTCAAGGGTTACATTTATATCATATGTCTATACTAATTACTTTTATTCATGATCATGATAAGAATAGCTATCACCTGTTGTGGTTTTATGATGTGCTAGGCACTGTGCTAAGCACATGGATGACATCCTTGAAACTTTTCCATGTACCTGATCAAACTGGAAGATGTCTATAGAAATATAGAAAAGTGATTGAGGGGGAGCAGTTGATGTTATGCTAATTAAATAACAATATTGTTAAATAACAAATGCATGACCACCACAACATTGGAAAAGATAGTAGAATTAGTACACAAAAATGGTAGGCTGGAACCATGGGACATTTTTAGATGAATATATGTCATGACTGAATGTAAGGATGTTTTCTTAGTTAAAAAAACAATTGCAAAGTCTATTAGGAAGGCATGGCTTAGCAGCAAGCAGCACAGATAGAAAAGATCTGGGACATTTCTTGAGTGGTTATCCTTGAGTGGTGTTTGTGGCCGCCAAAATATCTTACCATGACCTTTGGTGGCATTTGCACAAGTAGAACATGCAGAGCAAGGGAGGTGACCAACCTATTCTGCTAAGTGTTTTCTTTCAGATGCAACATTTAAAGAGAAGAGTTAAAATGAAGAGAAGTATGTTTAGAGGACAGTTATATGGCATGCAAGGGGACTTGAAACCATTCAGATGTGGAGCTGGTAAAGGAAAAAAGCTTGGAGAAGAAGAGACTGTTTAGCATGGAGAAGAGATTGGGTGTGTGTGTTGGGATGGTCTTGGGGAGAAAGGACTTGAGTCCTGCCGTCAGAATTCTGAAGGGTTAAGAAAGGAATCAAATAGACAATTTCATTAGAGCTACAGAAGGTAAAGCCAAGCCCAGGAGGTGGTAGTTATAAGTAGATAGAATTCAGCTCAGATTAAGAAAGTATTTTCAAGCATTTGGAGCAACCTTCAAAATAATGAGTGGTTCCAGTAGAGCTTTCAAAGTGTTTTGGTTCTAAAATTCTTTTAATTCTATAAATTTAAACCTGTACCTTTAAATCGGTGCATTTAAACTATGGTCGGTAGATGGCGGTAGGATACCATGGATTTTTCCAGTAGCATCTGGAATTTCACCCTTAAATATTCTGGAAGTAGATAATTTTTTTTCTAATTATTGTTTGAAGGTGTGTCCTAATCCATTGTTCAGAGAAAAATCGCTGGTTTGAAAAACAGGAAATAATAGTTTCTAATTAAATGGACAAGAATAATTAGAAATACTTTCATTTTACACTAGTGATAGCCCAATATTTCTTAATTGGCCTCTAAAAATTCATGGTAGTGTGTGTGTGTGTGTGTGTGTGTGTGTGTGTGTGTGTGTGTGAATGCAAGGATGAAAGTTCTGGTTTGTTTTTAAATAATTCCAAAATTTGATGTAAGGTTTTGTAAAACTTAAAAAACACGTTACTGAATTGAATAGAAAATGTTTCTACAAAGCCATTTATTGAAAAATATTCTCTTCCTTCTACAAGCCTATTTGTGTACTCAGATATCTGTACATTTTAAAATAAAAGTATGTGTTCTTCATAAATACACCGAACAAAGAAGTTTTCCTAGTGTTTTTAAAAATACATTTTGTTATGGATTGCTCAGCTTGGGAGATTTTTATCTATAAGAGATTTGCTCCCCCTCTGGACACCTTTAGGAGCTTTGTAATAAAGAGAAGGGCCTGAATTTTTAGGCCTGCAAGCCTAGAGAAATATTCTTTAGAAATGGATATATGTCCAAAGCATGTGGAAAATAAAGTATATTGGTCTTTAATTTGGAAAGAGGAAGATAACATCATTTCACTACCTCCTTTTTTGTTTTTTTATTTTTGGTTGTTCAAAAAGCACAGGCTTCATGCCTGTCAGGTTCACATGTATGTAACATAGCAACACCTAATAACCATCTGCCTTTGAGCAGCATATTTACACTATGTGTCAGTTTTATATATTCTAGGCTGGTTCCATGTCAAAAAAAGTTGGTGAACGGTTAGTCCTAAAGCACACTTTGTTTCCCTTATTCCTCTCCAGATCAAAGCAGTGAAACATACCTGGACTCCCAGGGAGACAAATTGTTTTAATTTGCTAACATTTTGGGACTCTCCAGGACTGTGGGAGATAATTCCTAAGTATAGAGAGGCCCCTGATAGAGTCTTAGCCAGACGTTTTCTAAGATGACTCTTCTAGACAAAAACCAAGCAAAAAATGAATGTCTGCACAGTCTTCCCATCTGATCCACTTACACATGCACTTTCTCATTCATTCTGTTTCCACTCTCTCTCTCTCTTTCTCTTTCTTCTGTTTCTTATTTTTATTTTAATTGATGGGAATCACGGACAAAGTTGTAGTCCTCTGAGTGGGAGCTGGGAGATTGGGAGATCGGCGCCCATCACAGAAAGGCTGTGTGACCTTTGCCAGGACCCTCGACTTTCTGAGCCAGCCTACCTATCAACATAGATGCTCTCCTGCTGATTGAAATTTGACAAAGATTTATGAAATAAATGTCTGAAAAGTTTTGTTATGGCTCTCTCAACAAAAGGCTCTAAGGCTCTACGTAAAAAGAAAGTAATATGCAATTAATCTACAACTGCTGAAGTGTTTCTTTTTGGCCCATAAAACAAGCATAATTAATGCCATCTATGTATTTTCCCTATTAAGGCTTTGTGTCACCCTTTTAAAGGAGAAAAATCAGAGGGGACTAAACGTTCTTTATTTTAGCAAATAGTGCTAATGTTCTTTTTCTATGAAATATATACATTCCTCCTACATGTGTAGATACAATATATAAATAATATGCCCCACATTTTTTCTGCTTCAGTGTTTCTGCATGTTAAAAATTTTAGCTAAGTAAAATTTAAGCTCTTTCTTACAAGCATTCATTTTTTATTATATAATTCTTCAATAATTAGAGTGTTGCTTGAAGGTAATACTTTTATTTTTGCTTTCAGGTTTTTGAACTGAATATTACTTAATGAGAGGGTGGAGTAATACATACTTTAAAAAGTATGTAATTTAAAAATTTTAGAGATTTGCTTCAACTAAAGAATCTTGCTAAGACCTCTGGGCACTTGTACACTAATTTCTAGGTTGTGGAGTTGAAATTCAAAAAGGCAAGTCCCATCATTTTTTAACCATATCTTGATGTGAAAGAATTTGTCAGTAAGCAAATATTTTCATGCTCACAAAATAAAATTCTTAGGAGAGTATCATGATAGAAACATTTCACACCAAAACAATTTGTTCAGTTTGAACTCATGAGAGCTAATGTTATTTGTTTGTTTGTTTGTCTTTTCCTGTGAGAGGCAGTTAATTATTGAAGCATGGAGAACATTTTGTATCCTGGTTTGTGGTTGTGCTTTGCAAACCTGAGTCTAGTGAGACCAAGTTCTTGACCTAACTCTGCACTTGCTCGCTTCTTTGATTTAAAATCGGAGCATCTGAACATCGGTGAGTTATTTAACATAATACTTTCTTCTTGTTGTTGCTGCAGCCTCATGAAGAGTGATTTTTTAAAAACACAACAGAGACAAAGCTTTGGATCTGATATAGGAAAGAAAGCATGATGGGTGTGGTAGACATCTATGGCACATATATTTATTTAACGGCATGCTATAATGCATATTATTAATGATGACAATCATGAACTCGCATGCATTGTTTATTTTGTAAATACACATAATGGAGCTTTCAAAAGAGGGATCAGCTGCCCCTTGCAACTATGACTGTCTGCTGTGGAAGTAACGACTCAGGGACCTTTGAGTACGTGGGTTCCTGACCTGGTCCATTTCACTATTTATGCTCTTGGAACATTTTGTTAAGGCCATCTATAATTTCCCGGAGCTAGCATCTAAAATGAACTGCAGGTCTCCTTTAAATCTATATGGCAAATGAGATTTGAATATCTGTAAGTGGATTTGAACATCAAAAGCACCTGTAAAACTAAATATGTATTAAAAGCCATTAGTTTGTAGCCATAAAATGCAAAAAGCTTCCAAGGTTCCTCTGTTATGGGGAACACTCTTTAGACCAAGATAGGTAATTTGATTAGTGTACCTCTAATCCACTCTGTTTTGACTCTGAAAAGAAGAAATGGAATAGACAGAAACTCCTCTCTACCTGAGACCTGAAACATCTCGGCTCATTTCAGTACTTTGAATTTTTATTAGTATTTTTACGCCAACCCCCCCCAAAAACTTTCACTTGACATTTGTGTTTCTTTTTGACTTTTCTTTGCTCTATCTGAATTATTTGGTTTTGGTGAAAATAGGTGGGACAGAATGAAAGAAGGCTCAATTTAGAGGGGCAAGTCTAATCATGTGTTATCCCCGAATTCATTTGCCTGTTACCTGAAACCTGAGCTATCATGCCTGCCTCATGTTAATTTCTGCATCTGATTGAGGAATCAAAGAATCGCAGGGACACATTGGAATGAAGGTAGAAAATATTTGTTTTTGTAAATTTAACAAAACTTGGCTGTAACATATCTTAAAAGTGCATCTTCTATAGTGAAGCCGCTCTAAATATTACATCTGCTTTAAATGTTGTTGGGTGTCTGAGGTCTTTGTGGAGAGGGTTTGATGCCGGCTTTTGTTGCAGGATGACTAGTGTATTCTGTGATGCAGGAGGGTTGCCTGTTCAAAGGATACAGCCTTACTTAGGGTTTCTTTTCTTTCTTTCTTTTCTTCTCCCCTCCCCCACCCCCACTTTGTGGTTTTTCATGGGGTGGGCTTCAGTCTAAAACATTCACATGGAACTCCCAGTCTTTCTTCTTTCAAAAAAGACAAATCCTTCATGATAATAATTACAAAATCCTCAGTAAGATTTGTAAATTGAATATACATGAAAATATATTGGCCGATTCGCAACCTTTTGTCCTAAATTAAGTAAATAACTCTAAACTTGTTGTTGCTGGAATGGAAAGTATTTATAGATATTAGTTACTGTCAAACTAATTTATACTATTCCTTATTAATTTTCTTCCGGTTTTACAATTTTTAGGAGTAATTGCAGCCACCTACGTGCACAATCCTTCCATGTTATTCTTAATTATATTAAGTATCTACCCCACACGCAGTTGAAATAGCATTTTAATAAGTATCCTTTATTCGGATTTTTTTAAAAGGTTTTTATTCATTCAGACTGAATATTAGTTTAGAAAGTAGAGAAATCAGACACAGGCAAGGAAATCCAGGCCTGTGATGTTTCGTGGACAATGATTTGGGTGAGTTGACTGGTGTGTTTTGTTGAGAAAAGGATGGATGGGATATTGACAGTTTCCTATCAATAGCTGGGCCCTGGAGGCCTGGCTGTTTGGGCCCACACTGACTGACTACTCCTTAATAGACATATAATTGTTGACAAATACCTTCCAATAGACTGTGGCAGCGCCCAGCAGACAAAGGAGATTTCAGGATGATAGAGACCAGAGCCAGCCATTGGTAGAGGCAGAGCCTCACAGAGGAAAGGACTTTAGCTTTACAGAGTATCCTTCTAAGAGAAAGCAGGTCACTGCATACCCATCGCAGACCCTGAGCAATCCTGCCTCAATCGAGAAATTAAAAAGACTCACTGTCTCTGTGTATCACGGAGTTTGCCGGAGAGGGATAAACCCAGACTTTTTGTGCAGCTTGGTGACAAATCTGTTGATTTTCCTACATTAAAAAATTATGTGTGTGTGTGTACATATATATGTATATAAAATATATATATACACATACACATATATAAATTTTGATATCTAGAATATTTTTAGCTTGTTTAATGGCATTATAAAACCTATCAACCTGATGTTCTCAGGAAAAAATAGGCTATCGTTGATTTCAAAGAGACTTGGGCAGTGATAGGAATATGGAAAAAATTTTGCATTTGCACATCAGCCCCATTTACTACTAGAATACCAGAGGAGCCTGGAGCTGTTCCTATAATGCGAGGGCATCCAGGAGCATTTGGGAACCTCCATCTCAGCTTCAGTGCTCATCTGCCTTCCCAGATCAATGCCTGGCTGAGAAATAGCTCTTGAAATTTGGCCTCACAGGTTGCATTCCTTCAGTCCGTTCAGTTTCAGTAATTCCCCTCCTTGGGGGGCTTACTCTCTACTAGGAGAGGCCACAATTCCGTTCAGTGCATGACAGGAGCCCTCAGACAATGGGACTAAGAGAGGTTATTTAGATCTGCAAGCTGGTGGGAGCTAATAAAATAAAATAAAATAAGAAAACAAAGTTCAAACGCAACCTCGGCCTACTCAGCATAAAACACTAGATGAAACTGCATATCAAGTCAGGTTTAACGGGATCGGTGAAGCGGGGCCCCAAATAGGGTCCTGTGAACACATCAGGGTGACATGGCAGGCTGCCTCCTGACACCATGCATGAAACTGAACTGGCTTGTGCCCCAAAGCCCTTGAGTCCTGCCTTTGATTCTTATTGATCAAATGCGCAGATGAAATCCCACGTCACAGAGCAAGGCAAAACCTGAGTTTTCTATGTCAGCTTCTAGGAATCCCAGTGAAGCCCTTTCCAAATCATCTTTTTATGCATGAAGGGGAACTGGAGTGCACACATATTTCAGGAAGATGTGCAAAGTGGGAGAGGAGATATGTAGGTCTGATAGCTCCCAGGTTTCGTGGCAGAAGGACGAGCCAGATAAGCATGTTATACTTGTTACCTGTTGTCAAATTCAAACCTGTAGTTAGGATTCGTTCGGGTAGGGCAAGATTATTTTGAAAGTTGCTTGTTTGTAATCTGTAAGCATTCCTAAACAGGCAGGCTTCTTCAAACAGCTGCCTCAAAATGTTGTGTGTGTGTGTATGTGTGTGTGTGTGTGTCCATTAATTCAGAATTACTCCAATTACAAGCTTTTGATGCTCTGAAACCCTCTCTCTAACCCAAAAGAGATGGAGGGCCCTCGGACTGTCCAATCAGATCATTTTCCCTGCCGCCTGCAGCAGATGTAAGCAATTTACTTTTTTATTTCTGCATATTCAGTGTGAGCGGAGCTGTTGGGGACCTTTCACCCTAGAGCCTGCAGGATTCTAACCCTATCAAATTAAAGCATTTTGCTCACTTATTCCCAAACGCTTTGCTGGTGCTAAGCAGACATCCCGCTGCATAGCAATGGCGGGTGTTCGTGTCCACTCATAGCTCCAGCCTAATCAGAGATTATTAAGGAAAATATACAGTGCTTTAATTTGATGAGATTGGTTATAGGTAGTGCAGTTAAAGGTCACACTCCTGCGTGTATCTCCGTCCGTCTCTGTAATATTTTCTTCTCGCTTGACAATCCTGAGCTGCAAACAATAGGCCAAGGCGACACATTTATTTTTGACATGCTGTGAT
Source organism: Delphinus delphis (assembly GCF_949987515.2). Taxonomy (NCBI): domain Eukaryota; kingdom Metazoa; phylum Chordata; class Mammalia; order Artiodactyla; family Delphinidae; genus Delphinus; species Delphinus delphis. The sequence continues at coordinate 117,350,433 of NC_082684.1, read as the reverse complement.
GGGCTCAATAGGGATAAAGATGAATTATTTAAAGATTGCATAAACAAACATCCTGGGCAAGGTTTTGGTGACATCTTTCCCTTTGTGCTCTGTGGATGCTGTGGGCTTAAAAGAAAGTGTTCAAGAAATGCCTCCTTTGGGCAGGAATGCATTTAGATGGAAGGCCCAGATAGACTGCTGCCAGATGGCTGGGTCGGCTGCCTAACTCCTGTTGCAGGCTGGTCGGGGAGGGCCCTGGCTCCCAGCTCCCAGGGAAAGATGCCTCTGAAGAACTGATTTTCTCCTCTGACCCTGGAAACTTCTCCACCTGCTGTTAGCTAATTGAGCCAGCCTGCCTGCACTGTTGGGAGTGTCAGGGCTGCTGGGGGCCATGGGAGCTGTTTAGTTGCATCCCGTGCATTTCTGGAGAAAAAGTCAGGGTACTGGAGGTGGCCTAGTAGTTCCTTGGCACGGTGATAGAATTACCTGACTCTCTCTGCTCATTTGAGGGTTGATTTTCATACAAGTTTCTTTCCTGGAGAAGCCCTTTCTGACTTCAGTGCCTCCAAGCCTTAGGATGTATGGGCACTGATGAGCTCCCTGTCCATTCGTCAAGCTAAGGGATTTTTCTCATTCCTGTTTTTCTAATTCAGACACTGTTGAAGGCACAGGGAAAGGCATCCGAAGAAACAAGGGCAACTTCTAATCTTCTGTCAAACTTAATGGTTTCTGTGTATGTGTCCATGTAATAGACCAACTGCAGGCTGATTTACCTAGAAATTTACATGAAAATTGCTTTATGCAGCTGTATGTAAAAATTCAAGCCGCACAGTGTCACTGTACCACGCAGGTCAGAGCGAAGCCCTATGGTATTGTAGCTGAAAACAATTTGTTTTCATTCATGGGAGGAGGGGGAGGGATGCAGCAGGGTGGGGGGCCCGAGGACACTGAGAGGGCTCTTCAGGACAGTGCTGTGGGTGTGCAGAGCCGCAGGGGGAGGGACAGAGGGCCTCCTCCTTTTCCAGTCGGATCCTGCCTCACATCTTTAAGGCCTTTTTTTCCTTGAAAACTTTAATATTCTAAGGGGAAATTATGCCTGGTTTGTTGTCCTGGTCCCATTCTATTACCTAACGCCCATACTAAATTATTTGAAAGACTTCACTACTTCAACTGGAAGATAGAAGGGGCAGGCTCCTTAAGAAATTGTTGCTGTGTTTTCCTTCAGAGGGGTTGAAGATTCCACAAAACCCTCTCTCCATATGTTGATTTATTTGCAATGTTCATACTTTTGAAATGTGATACTTTGGGGTAATAGAGAAATCATAATAATCATAGTAACAATAATAATAAAAAAGATGCAGAGGACTCCGGAACAATTTCTCATTGGGAGTTTAGGTGAGGGTGGGTAGGTGTGTCTCCTGGGTCTGGCTCAGGCCATTAAGATGCTCCCTTCCTGCCTTCCCAATGAAATAGTCACAACACACCAGGGAGTTCTGTGTTTATTCCACAAGAGCCTTGAATGCATTTAAAGTTGGGTGTACAGTTTGTTTCCCCTGCATGCACTTTGCCAGGCCAAGACTGCTCTGTGTCCACAGATCAGAGGCCCTGTCACAATCCTAGTGAGGTCACCTGGGCTCCTGCTGTGTGGGAAGAGGACCTGCCCTCTCTCTAATTGCTGGGCCTGTGGCCTGGAAGTGAACACCTCCCCAGGTGTCTAAGGAGGGATGCTTTGAGCCAAAAATGTCAACAGCAGCTTTCTTAGATTTAGTTAACGCTTTATTAATTTGTATATTGTGTGCGTATATCTGCATGCATCAAAACCTTTATCATCGTTTTATGCTATGAAATGCTTCTATAAAGACAGTTAATATGATGGGTCTCATTTGCTAGTGTTATATGGCTAAGTGAAGATCTTTATTTAGAACAATTTGTTATAGTTGGGATCTGGATAGTTGTGAGAATGTCTTAGAATTTGGTGGTGAGGGGTGGCTGGGTGAGGGCAGCCTCTTCCATGGGACCAACTCTGACCATTTATCTGCTTGATGTACCATCTCAGTACTTTTTTCTCTTATTTCTGTTGCTGTCTGTTGATTCCCATTTTAAAACTGATCCCTTGGGAATGTGTCTTATTTAATTTTTTCTTTGTTCAGCTCCAACCTAGATTTCCCCTACTACAGGAAAAAACCTAAACAAACAAAAAACAAACAACAACAAAAACACTAAAAGTTCCGCTATATTTTCTTACATAACATGCAAAACAATTTAAAAATTGTTTATGTTTCAATCTTTCCATTTTAAGACCATAACTTTGCCACGAGTGGAACCTCAAATTCTTGTCTTTATTTAGGTATTTAAGGTACAATTGGGGCAGACTATTGCACTTCTTTTGAGGAGAATCCTGAAGGCAGGCCACAGGCCAGATGAGAATATGCTCTTTTGAAGAATAAGTAAAGCATTAGCTTGGCAAAAACTTTTCTTACATTGGAGGGCCTTATAATACAAACCTGGTTATTTAGGAATCCATAAGAGAATTTATAACATTAGATAATTTTATTCTATAAGCTTTAAGGTATAGGAATGATGTTAATCAAAAAGTTAATTTATTGGTAGACAGATGTTAGGAGGCTGAGGGAAAGGATGAAATTGACTTTGCACGTTGTCAAGCTGATTATACAAACAAACTAGGAAGAAATGCTTGAGCTACTTCTATTTGACATCCATTGCAGTGGTGTCCAAAGCACTTTTTTTAAATCAAAATATCCCTTTCCAATTGTCTCTGACTGATGTCATCATATCATCAACATCAGTATTGTAAATGGGATTTATTATTTTGTTTTGATAGCTACTGTAATGTTATAAAAACTGCCATTTCCCTTCGTGATTTTTTACATGATATCCACGTATTGGAACCACTTCAGCTGTCATATGCCTCACCGGATGTGTCATGTTATCAAACATAACCTGGTGATCAGGAGAAACTGGATGGGAAAGTTTACTGAAATTTGATGGATCTAAAAAGAACAATAACACAAACAAACAAAAACAAAAGAGGTTATTCCTAAGGATTTCTAATACAAATTTTTGTTACTTCTGGGGTTTTATTGTCTATGTAGAATATATGGCACACCTAGTCTCAGGTAGATGATTTTACTTCTCTCAACCTTACAGGGAAAAAATATAATAAACTGTGGTCTGGAATTTAAATGTTAGAATGTACTTTAGTCTAACATAATGTGATAGGCTTAAGTAACTTCAATCCTTCTATTGTAGAGAATTATTTTTCTAATGTGTTATTGTGATTCTTTCCATTTATGAATCAGGTTGCCTTTGAAAACCTGAAACCTACAGAGGTTGATTTTCATGCTGACACTCTGTTTGTAATTTTGAGAATGGCCACTAGGTGGGAGTAGTGCTAACGAGGGTCGTTGAGGTATCAGATGAAACTAAGGGGAGTCTAGAGATTTTGTGACTTCCATGTGCGAATATGGCTTCCATGTACAAAATAGAGCTGTGTATGAAAGTAACAATACAAATATACCATTAACCACTAATTACTAGTGTTTGTACATGGAATTAAAGAGGAATACAATTTGAGAAGGACAAAATGAAATAAAGCCCTCTTGTTATGTAAAGTGCCCAGTCAAACCACTTAAGGTGTCTTAGTTTCTAATCATTTAGCCCTGCCAAGTTTACAGTACCATTAGGGGTAACACTATAAAGATACTCAAGCACAAATATTTTTACCCTGCTAATAAAAATACTCCCTTTTTAGGCATCTGTTAAGAAATTAAGGGGGATAAAAGAATCATATTCCCATAAAAAAGATCCACCATCCCCACCAAATTCCAAAAACCTTACATGGGTGGAAAAATTTTAAATCAATCTATTTAGAAAATTAAATCAGGAAACAATTATAAATATCATCATTTAAAAAGCCAAAATTCAATACTGTTTATAAAAGTATTGGATGCTTCCAAAACTGTAGTAAAAAGTAAATTCATAGCATTATTAAGACAAAATGAAAGGAAATTAGACAATAATTCAAATCAAGAAAGTAGATAAAACTATAATTATAAGGAAACAATATTAGTAAAGAGTATAATCCATAAATAAATATGTGACTAAATCTAAGAGACTATTTTCATGAGGAAAGCAATTCCTGACATACCTCTAGAATTCTCCACAGGATAATAAAATAGTATAAATAAACAAAATTAGAATTGCTAAATGGTCTAACAACAAATATGAAGATAAAAATTATAAGGTCTTTCTCTAAAAATCTATGTTAAACAAATTGAAGCACTCAGTACAATAAAAAATTTTCTTTTCCAGAAAATATAAAATACTGCTATTAATTTTAGATGGATAAATAACCTGGGTGTGCTAATATAAAAAAGCAGAAACAAATACTTACACATTAAGAAAAAAAGGCTAGAAGACAGACAAATGGAATCAAACAATATTTATAGAATACAATATAGGGCTTACTCCAGGAATGCAAAAGGGATACATACAATCAATTTCAACTACAATTATATTATAAAACTGGGACTACACATTTTAAATGTCTGATAAGCCTATTCTTATAGACACCACATCTCATGTAGTTGCATGAGAATCAAAAATAAGACAAGGATATTAATGATGCTTTATGTATTATACAAAATGTGTTAAAATAAAGCAACTCGGAAATGAGAAATGCAGTTTTAATTTTTGCAGATAATAACTTTTAACCTACAAAACCAGAAGTAATTATTTAGAAATAATATTAAGATTGTTCATTAAGGTATATGAATACCAAGGAAATAGATGTGAAACCCCTATATGTTTCCTACATATAAGAAATAAACATTTGGAAATATAATGGAAACGTCTAATTCAGAGGAGAGAATTAATTGCAGGGCACACAAAGCCCTTAGTAAATGAGGAGCCATTTCCAAAAGAGAGACGTGTTATTGCAGTTCCATGTTGATTTATTTATAGTTTTAACAAAGTCATCAAATTCCCAGTGATATTGTTTTCCCACTTCTTTGTGTAACTATAAAGTTCATTGAATGAATGAAGAGTTTAAGTAACCCAACACACTGAGAAAAGAATAATTAAGAAGTACTTGCCCTAGTAAATATTAATTTTTTAGAGTTGGCAGTGATTTGAAAAGGGGCATTGGCATGAGAATCGATAGAGTAGATCAATGGAAAAGATGAAAGTATCTCAACATAGGTCCTAATGCAGAGTATTCATTTAGCAAATGTTTAAGGTAGCATCACAAATTAGGGCAGGAATAATACTTTTCAAAGGATGGGATTGAAACAATTAATGTTGTAAAAGATCACATCAGCATATCATAGCAACAACTCCGGAGGAGGGAGAGGTCCCCATGAAGTGGCATCAACGTAAGAACACAGGACTGCCACACTTGAATTCATGGCTGAACACTTCACATCAGTAATTGCCTCAGATGTTGCCAGGAGTCCTGGCTCCTGGTCACTGATGCATTCTGCGTTCCCATCACCCCCACACTGTTTTGTGTATCACCTATACAGACCTAGTCCACCACTCCACTTTTCCTCCCTCCAAAATTTTTCTCATCTTGTCCTCTTGATTTCCAGATCTGTGATCAGCAAGAACTCCCCTACACCGTCACATTCTCTAGGGTGTGGATCTACTAGAAGCCTGGCTATTACCAGAAGACACCTCTACACCTCTAACACTGCAGGTCTTCAATGAAGGCCATTTTTTGCTCATAGTCTCATATTTCAGGGTCTGGAGATGGAGTATTTTCATTGCCCATTCCACAGCACTCCCCGTATTCTTGGTTAAAAACCACAGCCTTTAAAAGCTGTACCATTCTGCAGGGTATCAGCTCTCACTCCCATGTGCTAGGCATTCACCCACTGCAGAATCTAGCTCTTAGTTTTACTTTTCATCTTTGATTCTATTACTGTTTTTGATGATGTACCATCTTCATGGATGACTCATCCAACATATGGTCACTTGTTTTCTTGACCTCCTCTTAGCAGGTGAATTTTACTTTTGCTCCACTTCAACCTCACACTCCTGGGTTCTCACCCTGGACCTTTTCTGCTTCTGAAATCTTAGTCTTCTTCATACAGTACTCTGACCACACCTCATCTTCTCAGCTCACTTACTTGGACCCCAGTCACTGTAATTCCTGATCATACTGAGAAGTATTTTCTCTCTATCCTTCAGCCCCTTTCATGACTTCTCTTCTTTCATTTTGCCATCCTGTTACCTACAGCCAACAGTTGAAAGTCACCAGAGAAAGTAACACAGCTGAGCTGACAGATTTCACTTTAAATTAGTCACCTCCAAAGAGCAGCCAGAGCTTTCTGGAAGTCCTGTTGGTATGTTCCCTGGTAAGTTCATTTATCCTCTATTGGAGAAAATTTTATTCATACCGTTTCTTTCCTCCTCAAACCTCTGTCTTTGTCCCATCTTATCTACAATTCTAGCTACATTTTCTTCCCTCCTCTTCCCCCTTTATTTTATTGGAAAGAGATATATTTTATTGTGCTTTGGATTCCACCTCCTCTTGCCTTCTCAAGGTCTTTATTTCTTCATTTATATCCTTTCCTTTATCATCGATTTCCTCCTGGTTACTGAACCATATCTATTGGCATGTGAACATATTGTGATTTCTATCATTAAGAAAAGGTAAAACCTAAGCTTCTCTAGTGTCAGACACCCCTCTTTCCTCTGCACCCATTTACAGTGCAAATTCTCTACAGAAGGCTCTCCAGTCACCAGCTCTGCTCCTCTCCTTCATACACACTTCCACACACAAAAGAGGGCAGGATCTGTCCCCCTGCCTCATTGAAGTGGTTTTCAGAAACCCAAGTGAGCCCCACACTGCCAAATCCAGTGGATTTCTCCATCTTTACTTTAGAGCATCATTTAAAATGTTCTACTCTCCTTTATTCCTGATTTTTCTTCTGTCTCACTGGCCATTCCTAATTAACTACTTTGCCCCTGAAACTTCTCCTCTTCTAACTCAGGGCTCAGTCTTTGACTTTCTTTTCTCCTCCATCTTCACTTTCTCCTTGTTCCCTCACATCCAGTCCCATGACTTTAACTGCTGATGGGATTCAAGACATGACGTTCCAAAATATGGCATCTTGCATATTGAATGTTTTAAGCTGACAGAATTTGAGAAATGGCAGGTTCAGGAAGGACTTTTTGACTTTCCCCTGAAGCAGGTCTTTAGACCCTCATGTGAGAGGTGCCTTCCCTATACTCAGAGGAAAGTAGCATCCTTAACTCTGAAGAAAGGAGGTTTGGAGAGGAATCTGAAGGAACAGGCATTGCTAAGTTCCCCCCAGTTTACTACTCTTAGCTCTTACTCTGTCCTATCACAGTTCCCATGAGTTTCCACTCTTCATCAAACTGAGCATAAGGACACTTAGGCTTAACTGCTTTTTCTGGTCTTCTTTTCCTTATGAAGGCTCCTTGTCACATAAAACTTCTGTCAAATGTATTCATATGCTTTTCTCTTGTTAATCTGTCTTTTGTTATAGAGACCCAACCAAGAACCTAGAAGGGTAAAAGGAAAAGATGCTTTTTCCTCCCTTACAGTACTTTATGCTAATGACTCCCAAGTTCACACCTCCGGCTCTGACTACCCTTCTGAACACCCAACTAAGGTATTCAACTACTTATTGACAGGATTCTGATAGGACTCTCTGCCACAACATGACCAAATGGGAGTTACAATCCTCCCTATACTCAATGCAGTCCTTCTCCTGAGTTTTTTCTACCTAGTCCATCCTATCTCAGTAAGAAGCAAGCATGTACCCTTTTACTTGCACAGAAAACTTAACGGTTGTCCTACAGTTTTTCCTTTTTGTCAACTGTCCACTTCTGTCCATCACTGTCTCCTTGATGAATTAACCTAACCCATCTCCCCTCATCCTTCTACAAATCATGTACACCCCAGAGTGAGAAGTCCAAAATTGTATACCATACCAGTCCATTCTCCCAGTCAGAAACTTCTCAAGAGTTTGCCATAACACTTGCAGTAAAATCAAAGCCCTTTATTATGACTTTCAAGGCCCATGATGTAGCCCTCTTCTTCCTCTCCCAAACTCTGAAAACCTTGGAAACTTTTGTATGCATCAGGGCCTCTGCACATGCCATGCCTTCTGTTCTCTCAGCCTTCTGCATGCCCCACTCATTCTTATCAAGCACCAATTTTCCAGAGAAGGCTTCCTTCCAGGATCTTCCTATCCTAGTATACTGTCAAACCCCACTCTCACCCCACCCCTGTGCTCTATTACATTTCTCCCATATCAATTTGTTCTGATCACAATGTGAAATACTCTTCATTTCCTCTTCTGGGAATAAATACTATAGGAATAGTCAGAGTTGTGGGAAAAGATTTATGTGCAGGGTTGCTTATGTCAGTGTTATTTTATAGTGACAAAAAAATAAGAATCAATTTAAACATTTGGAGATAAGCGTAAGGCTCAGTAAATTATAGTACATCTTGAGGACAAAGCATTTGTACAAAGACATTAACATTGTGTTGTTCAAGAATGGTTGACTTACTGTTTTCAGTTTTTTGCAACCACAGAAAAAGGTACTCTGAACATCTATCTGTCATCTATCTATCTATCTATCTATCGATCGATCTGTCATTCATCTACCTACTTGCCTATCTACATGTCCACCTATTGATATAAGGATATAATGACTGATGGTTGGATTCACAAGAATGGAATTATTGTACCAAATAGTAGGGTTTTCAAAATTTGAATGGACCTTGGCAGAACACCTTCTTAAAGTATTTTAACCATTCATACTCTCTGTTTCACCCTAGTGTTTTCAGCTGATTGCTTTTGATCTCTTTATTTTTTGCCAGTCGTTTATTGTAGAAATGGAATTTTATTGTTTAATGTACAGTTCTGTTACTAACAGTGAATGTCAACAACTTCAAAAAAATATCTCCTAATGTCTCTTATTAACTTTTTTTCTGCATTCAGTGGTAGGGTCAGGAGGAGGGGGAGAGAGACTTCCAAACTGGCCCAATGACAACCTCACTAACTGAGGTTATTTACTCATCATTATTTTCATAATAGCTAAAACTGCATAACAACTTTCTGTTTATAAAATACTTTCATATACATCATCAAAATTAATACAAGTTACAAACCATGTGGAAAATGGTCTGTAAAGCACTGAAGTAGCTCATTATGCATAAATATAAAATGCCTTTTACTGCACTGAAGGTTGTCAAAAGAGTATGTGCTTTTACTCCCCACTGCTGTTTTTAATCCTGATTTGGGAGGAGCCTGGGAGTTGTATACATCAATACGTGTGTTTGTGGTCCTGTTCTATCTTCCAACTTTCAGCACAGACTACCTTAAATGTATCATTCTTGATACCAAGTGCTATTTGGAGATGCATTTTAATTCTCTATTTGTGCCTCAAAACTTGAAAAAAGTGGCAATTTGATGCCTACTTTAAGGCTTTGCCTTAAGATGTTGCCACTCTGGGGCTGTGTGGAGAGAGACAGGGCAGCAGCCCAAACACACGGGACAGGTGAGCTTTACGCAGCCAAGCTCTTGCTCACTATGGCACGGCCAAAAACATCTCATGAAAAAGAGACAGTGTGCCTGTCATTCCCACCAAATTACCGGGGCACAGTTTGGCATGCCAAGAGCCATCCACGAGGTCAAATTAAGAGAGGATCGCCTCTCTGGGTCTAGTGTGAAGAGAAAACAGCCTTCTGCAGACAAAACCTGCATCTGAAAAGGCTCAGCGGGACACAACATCTGAAGGTATTTGCCACTCTCTTGATATTGAAAGTCAAATAGCTCTCATTCAGGAGCAAAGCCCATCTTCTCTTTTTATGTCTTCAGTGCTTATTGACAAAAGCAAAGTTAGAATGGTAAAGAGGAATTGTTCTGCTGGGGCTTTTATGCAGAGAAGGCACGGGCTGTGCAGACAGGGCTCAGTGATCCTCGCCTCTGGGGAGGGACGGTTGACACAGCAATAAAACACAGACATTGAGAGAGGAAAGCACATCGTACTTCTCACTTCCTCATCCTCTTTCTTGTGGTCACTCATAGGATGAGTGGAAATGTGGAAATGTCGCCATGATTTGGGGCCAAGACAATGTATGGTGGCTTCTCTTCCCCTTCCTGCCCCACCATCTCAGATCTTAAAATAGGGGACACTATATAAAGGATAGGAAAGACAAGTGATCTCTAGGGCCACCATGTTTACCAAGTCCAGGAGGGGCTATTTACACAGGCTGCAATGCCAACGACATCCCCTGGAATTGTGCAAATTCCCGAGTGACTTTTTTTTTTTTTTTGCATCAGTTAATGTCAGTCAGAATTTTATTGATCATCCTCTTCTACTCCACAAGCATCCATCTTCTTTGGTAAGGATATGGAGAATTCTCCCAATCTCCCAGATAAGCCAACCTGCGGTGAAGGAGAGCCGCTTCATCTCAAACCATTACACATTCAATTCAGGATTCATCAGCCATGAGAACTTAATTTAGGGAAATCAGATCTCCACAATCCTATCTTGGAATATAGAAAAGTGTGAAGGTATGTGTAGCACTTTGGAGAATTTTAGAACACACAATGTTGGACTATGGTGTGACACATGGAAATAGCTTACGCTTTCATGCCTGCACATTTTATCCAGTGAAATTTATCTTCTTTGCTAAGTTTTTCACTGGCTTTAAATAACTACTGAATTAAAAAAATCTATAGGTCACCCTGGGTTGAGGCAGTCATTAGCATTGAGGCCACAGAGAGGGGCCACACTAAGATGAACTAGTTATGAACTAAACTCACAGGATCTCCATTGGTAAAAAGGCTACGTCAACACTATACTACCTCTTCCTTGCAAAGGGGAGGTGACTGGCTGGTTTGATTTTTTTTTTTTTTCACCATTAACTTTAGTGCTTATTGACAATCTTGTGTCCTTAATTTTTTTTTTTTATTTTTTATTTTTGGTCTGACCTTTCAAAGGATGCTTTTAAGTTCCAATCACCCAAATGGATTAAAAAATTACAAGCGTTTTAACCAAGTGGGTCTTTGCCATTGATTATTCCATGTTTCCAGGTTCATTTCTGATTCCTAAGGTTAATGCAATCTCAGTCAGATTATGTTGTGGGTTCTGCCCATCTGATAGGGACTGTAGACAACTTAAAATCTTTGAGCCACTTAATGGTACTTCACTCAAGGTGTTGCTTTTTGAGATTTTCTCATTCCACACAGGAACACCTACATAGTCCATGGTTCACTGTAGGTGCTTAGTGGAGAGCAGTTAAACCTAGATCTGCCTAACAACTAAGGAAGCAGGAGGAAGCCAATATCTGGTGAGTGCAAAGAGCCTGGGGTCATGTACAATTAATTACTTCATAATCTTCAGTTGTTCTCAGTGCCCTTCAAACAATGCACCCACCCTCACTCTTCTAGTTGAAGGGATATCAAACCATTTTAGCTATTCCTTTTTTTTTTTTTTCCCTCAAGGCTGCCTTTCCATAAGTACTTATTAAATACCTACTATGTTCTAGGTGTTTAAGGCAGTTGAAGGTGAAAAAGAAGTTGTAGAGCTGGGTTAGAAATGGACTATGACCTGAAGAATTCATATTAAATGGGTTAGCTCTGAATAAAAATGTCACACATGTTGATGGAGCCCATGCTGTTGATGGGATAGCAAAGAGTCTCATTTTCCTTGGGCCACTTCCTTCTAGGAGGAAGCCAATGTTATCTTATTTATCTCAACATTGCCAGCGCCTAGTATGGAGGTCTGCAAATCCAAGGGGAGTAACTGATGGACTGAATAAGCTCCCCACAGCCACTGCCAAGCTTTCCCACAGTGCTGCACTCACACATACTCAAAAATGTCTCATTTCAATCAGTGTGAAGAGCTGTTTGTTTCCATTCTGTTCTTTAAAGAGGTTCTTTTATAAATGAAAAGCACTACAAAGCAAAAATTACAATGCAACACATGCTAAAATGTGACTGAGATGGCAAAGATCTCAAACCCAACAACCGTAATTGAAAAGCAATGAGAGGTGGTTAAGAAAAATAATCAGGAGGCACAGAAGGGCCATCGGAGGGAGCTTTTAGAAAGCTTCCTGTGCCAGAGACCCTTCTAAGAAGCAATAGTCAGACCTACTTACCTACTCTGAAGGAAGCATTCTGAGCTACACCCAACTCAAAGCATGAGATGGATGTTTTCACAATGTAGTGAGAAATTCTTTTCTCTGGTCCAGTCTTTGATGACATAGAAGGAACTTGCTGGCTGTTTGCTCTTATCCAGAGATGCTGCCAAGAAACACAATTGAACTTGAATTCCTATCCTGTGAGCATCAGCACCCCTGTATCTTGTCTGTTGAGCAATGCTTGAGAGGGAAACCCTTGGAAATCATCAGGGCTGCCACTGTTGAGTGTTGAACTCATTACCCCTGAGGACCATTTGCCTTTCTCAGATAGGAGGAAGAAGAAATTTCTGTCCTGTAACTTTAACTTCACTCAATATACCTCAAACACTGTGTTCTCCATCTCCTAATCAGCAAGTATTGGTTAACTTACTATATGATCCCCATTGCATCAGACCCCAGAATCATATCATTATTTGAGCTGTCTTAATTTTGGAATGCCCCATATTTTTGTCATCTGAAACTTTATAAAAAACAATTATTGAATAATATTAGCCCAAGTACCAAGTACCCTTGGAAAGTGTTTTGCTGTTTATAGTGAGCTTTCATATACATGGTCCTACTTGAGTTTCAACACATTTTGAGGCAGGTGGGGAGGGAATATTATGCTTATTTTATTGCTAAAGAAACAGTGGCTCAGAGAAGTTATTTGATTCACTCAACCAGAATTCCATGTCTAATAGGAATGGAGTTGGGGCAAATCTGACAATAATTTCCATTCAAACAAACTTCATTACATGTCAAATCAGTCCTTGTCCTGTAGGGATTCTGAGCTGAAAGAATTAACCAACATAGGAAATATGAATCTTGAATAGAATGTTTTTCAATCATCAACACTCGTACCGTTAAATTTTGATTTGTTTCTTAACATCTCCCTATAAAAGTTACCCAGATATTTCCTGATCCTTATTTCCAAAAACACCCTACAGCAAACAGATGAGTCAACCAACGTGTTGCTCCATACTGTTAATGTTCTCCTGGAGAATATTAAGAACTAAGCTTGGATGAAGCATTGAAAAGTGGGGGCTGACTCCCTGTTCCTCCTTGGGGCTGGGGGCAGGTTAACACTCGCCTCTGGCAGGTGAAACAGGGCTCCCTGGTCCCCACAGAGCCTCCTAGCTACATTGGCCTTTGCTCTGTGAACCCTGCCCTCTTATTTACAATAGGACATTTCTAAAACAAAACCAACATTTGTGAAAGGTCAGCCGCCAAGAAGAGCAGAGAATATCAGTGAAACTGACAGGAAGAAGATAAACAAACTGGAAAACATCTGTCTCAAATGTTTACCCAGGCAGGCCATTTTGGAAGAATGGCCTATGGGGCTAATTGCTAAGACGCTAGAAGGCAGTGTTCCTGCCCTCTCCTCCCTACCTCAGATGTTATGGGGACTTGTAGAGGCTGGATTACTTAGTGGCTGTTCCTATTTATGCTTCTGCTTATTTGTATGTGCTGCTGTCTGGTGTTAACACATAGACTAGACTATGCTTGGAAAACATATTGAGCAGATGGTGAATTATAGTACTAATTCAAGGTGGTGAACTGGGGGTGGGGAAGGTGGGAGGAGAGGGTAGAAAAGGCATTGCTTTTTCTAACTCCTGGTGTGCTGCACAGCTATTTTTTTTAAAGGGCTGAGCATTACTTCACAATCACACAAGAACAGTGTGTCTGGAAAGAATAGCGCCCAGACGGATGAGCTATCAAAGCCCAAAGCATGCTAGTTCCACGATCCTACCTGGGTCTCTTCCAATCTCTTTCTAATTGGTCTGAAGTACTCATTTTGTCCTATTGCAAATGTCCTTGCCTTGGGGAGGGACACATCTGAAACCCCATCAATGTGGTACTGACAATACAAATCTCACAAACCTGAGCTAGGTTATCACTCAATTCATCAGTGACAGTTACAGAGAGCACAGGAACCAGCAATGCTTTAGGTGGCCGCTTATAGGAAGTATGTCAAGGGTGCCTGAGGGCCCAGAGACCCCTGAAGAGGATGTATGTGCTTACTGATCCCATCTTGAGCTCCAGGGGAGATTATGGTTTACTTGGATATTATTAGGTGAATCTTATAGCACCATCTATCATAAGAGACAAACTTCCTCTAGATTTACCATAAGGTTCTGGACTTTGTCTTTTAAATCAATATCATAAGATATTAATGTTTTTATATAGGTCAGTGCCAAAGATTTGTGGTGCGGCACTACTAAAATTTATTAATTTATAATAGCAGTAAGGAAAATTCCTGGAAATTTTTGCTCTTGCAAGAATAGCTGAAGGCCCTCCCCTCCTTAAAAATATGTGACTTATTACAATAGTGGTCTGCATATCCTGGGGGGCTAAATCATTTTCCTTGAAATGAAACAACTCTAACAATGAAATCTTGATAAAAAGTTGCCTGTAACACTGGTAAGAATCCTTTCTCCTGTACCAAATTTATAAAAAAATTCTACTTAATAACTTTGAATTGTGTAGGATTTTGTGAAAGATCTTAATAATATTTTGTTCTGTTTCTGTTGGTTTTATTTAAAATTATTTTTTTTACTTTTCATGTATTTACATATATGTACATCTATAAATGAAAGTATAGTTATAAACATGCATGTATCATTTATAGATGTGATTTATATATATGTATGTATATATACACCTCTCTCTTTCACACACACACCCACACCTACCCCTCCCACACACACCTATCCTCCCCACCCCCTCACACACACAGTCTTTCCTCTTATAAACTTTTTTTTTTCTGTCAATTTTTTCTCCTATACTAACTGAACCTTGAGGATTTCTTAGCATTGATTTCTTTTTGTGTTCCTATTGCCACTACACCACTATTTTGTCAAGCATGTGTGTTATCATGAAGGAAGTACAGCAAAGAGTTAAAGAACATTTCGTTGGGGGTCCAGCTAACCTGGTTCAAATCCTGGTGCTGCTTTTATAGGCTCCATGAATTTAGATAAATCATCTGACTTTCCTGAGCCTCTGTTGGCTCAGACTCTGAATTTGGTATGATAATACCTACTGTATAGATTTTTGCATCTGTGTTTATGTGCAAGATGCTGCAGAGAAGAGCACCTGAAGCTCAATAATAATAGCTATTGTAATTACCACTATAATTATAACTGTAATTGATAAATCACATTAACTTTTTCTATTTATATTATCAATAATAATTATTGCTATCAGGAAGAAAGGATAGCATAGTGGAGAGTACATGGATCTATGGTTTGGAAACCTGGATTTTTCTCACTTATGGAAATGTTCTTATTTCTTTTTTTTTTTTTTTTTTTGCAGTGTGCTGGCCTCTCACTGCCGTGGCCTCTCCCGCTGCAGAGCACAGGCTCCGGACGTGCAGGCTCAGCGGCCATGGCTCACGGGCCCAGCCGCTCCGCGACATGTGGGATCTTCCCGGACCGGGGCACGAACCCGTGTCCCCTGCATCGGCAGGCGGACTCTCAACCACTGCGTCACCAGGGAAGACCGTTCCTATTTCTAAAGGAGGAAATGGGTATAATAGCACTCGAAAATCTCAAGTTCTGTTCTTACCCTGCATCTTCACAGTGTTGGGGTGAAGATAACTTTAGTTAAGGAAATAATATAGGTAAAGGTTCTTTATGAATTGTAACATGATCTCCAAATATTGGTTATCATTCTTACTGCCTCTCATTATCCTTGACATATAGATAGGGTGGATTTACTTTGGATCCCACCCAATAAGTTTTCAAATTTTATACACACATTTAAATGTAGTACTCAAAGATCCTTCCAATATGGTCCAAGATAACTTTATGGTCATGGTCCCTCAGAGAAATGTTAGGATCAAATTTCAGTCTATAAAATAGTGTTAGAGTCCATAGCAATTAATACTTTCTGTTGACAGGATGAGTTTTTTTTTTAAAAAGCCACGTACATCAACATATGCCACAGGTAACATCTTTAACAGGTTTTTTTTTTTTTTTTTTGGCGGAGGGTGGGGGGAGGAGCTTCTTTTCTGTGCAGTCTTCAAGAGGCTCATGCGATTCAGGCTTTACCTCTCACCAACTGATGATCCAAAGCAAACTGCGTTAGCTTCAAAGCCTTCATTTCTTCCACTTAAGATAGTAAGGCTGGTGAGGCCTGTATTAAGTGATCATTTTTCTAAGATCTCTTATAGCTCTAAAACTGAATCATCTACTGGAGAAAGAGATGAGTACTTATGTATATGGGATTGTATGTATGTGACATCTTTACATATTAAGTAGCTAGAAGGAAGACTCTCATTTGAGAGAGGAATTGAAAAACTATGATATACATTTGAAAAATTAAAATTAAGGTTAGATAATGCCAATTTTCCAAGTTAAAAAAAAAAAACCCTTTGGCTAACACTACCATAACCAGATCCGATCCTTAAAATGCACAGACTTTGCTTTAAATCATGGTTCTTTTAATTAGGGTCATCGCTACAATGAAGGCTGATTTGGGTGCTCGTCTAATAAGAAAACGCCAGTTACGGTATATTATCAACCCCGATTTGCCAGGCATTGAATTTCCTGATATGGTCTGCTGGGAACCTTAAATGAACAAGAGCAATTATAAACCTAAAGTCTGCAGCCATTTGTTGGCATTATCTCAGGATAATTTCCCTGAAACAGTCATGATGAAATGCAAAGGTAGATAATTTAAAAATCCATTTAAAATAGCTGTGGTATAATTTAAGCTAAGGTCTTTCTCTATAGTGGACATTACAGCAAGACAGTGCATTTTGAAATGGATCCTTTACAAATGATCTTTTCTTAGCCATCATTGCCATTGGAAGCACTTTAAACATGTTTAAATAATTTTCTTCAGTGGGGCATGAGTAAAACAAAAAACATTGGTATTATTCGGTTTTTGTTTAAATGAAGAAAGGCATAAAAGCTCATCTTAACAGAAATCTGCCAATGTCTCATAATCACCCAAAGGAAAGAAAAAACTATGAAAAATTCAACAATTAAGAACACAACTACATTTTTCCCTCTTGGCTTTTGCACACTGTTAAACCCCACGTTATTTAGGTAACTTGAGTAGCAAATTAAAATGTGAAGACATGGTTATTTTGTGGACATATAGGTATGATAACTGTGCAGAGGGAAAACTGATTTTACTTTTCATTTAATTTTCTTTCTATCAAATAACTTCTCCTCTGTCATATATGCCCCATGATAAATGGAAACATAATGAAAAAAAGTGTGCCTTACAATTAACTACTAAGTTAAAACACATATCAGAATTATGACACCACATTCATGGGTGTTTCTTTCCATCTCTCTATCTCTATCCTTCTCTCTTTAATTTCTCCTCTTAATGTTCTCAAGCAGGAACTGAATATCCAGATTAAGTTTCAGTACTAGTCCAATTTTATCGTTGATCTCTCAAACCAGAAAATATGGGTTTACAGTGGAAGTCCTGACACAGGCTGGGCTCTAATAAACTACAAGATGGACCAATAAACTACAGAAAGAGCCTATTACCAAGATCCATTACTACTCAGAGAACAGAGCAAAATTTATTTTGTTCTGAATCTTGCTAGAGAGCTCTAACATAACACAGGCGATTTTAAACCTGGCTTCGTGTTGAAGGGAAGCTTATTGCAGAGGAAAGCCCTGGACTCCTAGAGAGGGGGAACTCTTCCTGTAATATCTCATGTGTGTCACATCAAAGTGGGAATGGACTCATCTCTGAAGGAAACTCACATTAGGATGATACAGAAAAGGCCATGGGTCATATCTATGATTGGTTTTAAAGAGAACCACTTGAGAGATGGTTAATATACACATTATATTTTATAGTGTCAGTGGTCTCCTGGCCTTCATCCTGGAAGTGACATGGATGTATTATCTTACAAGGGGTGCAATGGTCACCCCTCAGAGGCTTAATTTTAGCCTCTTCCTATTTCTTTAAGTTCCACGTTACCATCTCTCTCACAATATTTTGATCGCTTAGTAACGACAACTTGTTGATAATGATCACTTCATGTTACTCACAGTAAAATGGTGAATGGTGGTTGAACCTGCTGCCTCCCAGGCCCATGTTCTGACCCCTGAACTTATTCTTCTTCTGTATATCAGGTATTGG
This sequence comes from Delphinus delphis, assembly GCF_949987515.2. Lineage (NCBI taxonomy): Eukaryota > Metazoa > Chordata > Mammalia > Artiodactyla > Delphinidae > Delphinus > Delphinus delphis. The sequence continues at coordinate 117,332,156 of NC_082684.1, read as the reverse complement.
CCGCGTATAGAACCATTTTTATTCACAGCTCAGTGTTCATGGTTTCTGGTGCTGAGCTCAGAGTCTCACCTTTTTAAGATGGGCTTTCAGAAAGATGGATGCAAACAATTTCAATTTTGAGGGCATGATACCTGGGTGACTACTTCCATCACTGTGAATCTCCTGCCTTCTTCAGACTATAGTGACTTTGACCCTGATTCATCCTTGGGATTTTTGCCTCTTGTTTTTGCCCCAGTGAGGATTTCATTTCTCATTTGTTTTCTCAGAATTGAACATTGATTTTTTTCCCCCCAAATTGTTCCCTGCCTTACAATTCAGTCTTGGCATCTAAACTCCTACCTTCTCTGGGTTGTCACATTTAAATTTCCTAACTGCCCCCCACCCCCTATCACACACAAATCACACCAGCTCCATCTTGGCCAATCGTGACTTTGGGGCTAGAATGAATCTGCTTTTTACCAAAGGCTAAACAAACTGTGTATCTATATTAAAAGCAAACTCACAGACCAAGTGTCTAACGTCATCACAAAATCAAAACAACTCAGGCGAGTGTTTTATGCAAACGTACAAATTATATGCTAGGAAAGAATAAAAAAGAAAATCAAGGAGTAAGAGGAAACAGTGGTGAGTCAATACATCCTGTACAAGATCTTTCTTCACTACTCTGTCATCTTTCTCTCAGCTTGTTTGTTGTTACAGTAAATAATTAGAGGGAGAGCAATTCTGAGCCATTTTATGTGAACACTGTTAAAGGAAATAAAGGTAAAGCAGACAAACATAAAAACTACTAAGAAACCTTGAACAGAAATGGCTAATTATAGAGCTGCTATTAAAATGCATTTTTTCCCCTTCTTGAAAAAGAATTTTTGTTTGATAATTTACAGACCTACAGGGCCCATTACAGTCTCAGACTCTGAAGGTATTGATCCCTCTGTCTCTTGCTGCCACATTTGTTCTTTCTGGGTCTTCTTCCCCTGAGAGTTTTGCTGATTTCATAATTGAGGGGTGGAGTGAAGACCGGGGAAGTCACCAAAGATGACCTGCTGTGTGAAGGACAGGCATAGTATCTGCCCGGGCTGTGGGAGGGGGGCTCTCCATCACCCATGCAATTTTCCTGCTTGATTTTATTTATGTTTTTGGCGAAGATTTTCACAAGAGTAAGAATCCTCATCAGGGTGTGGTTTAAAAAACAAAAGCACTCATGCAAAGTCTGCATAGTTTATCTGAACACATTCTCTGTCACTGGAGATGTATATATCCTTTAACACAAATGGTTCCATTTAACCTAGATCTTTTTGTGTTTCATCATTTAAAAGCAATGGAGGGCAAACAATTTCTACAACCATGAACCCAGTGTATAGCCCAGATGCTCTTGGGTTGCGGTGAGTATGATAATAATGAGACACTCCCCCATTCCATAAGGAGGTTTTCCTTTGAGCTGAGGCTTCCCTAAAAAGAGCATCAGCTTGCCTCTTCTTTGGGACCAAGGGTAGAGCTGAGAGGACTCTGCGAATTTTTCTTCTAGACTGTGAATGGTGGGAGGCGGGCTTAGCTTGGAAGGCACCTTAGAAGTAAGATATGTGTCAGTCCATCTCAATGGAAAGTGAGGCCTTGTCTGAATGGCATTTTGACTGGCAGCAGACAGCTTATTTAGCTCCTGATGACATCCAGAATTGTTCACGAGCAAATAGCTCCCATGAATATTCTGACCAGTATGTGAACACTTACTGACCATCTTGCCTCAGGTAAGGTACACTCATGCAAACCAAAAGTCAAGGAAAAGATGCAGTGGGAAAAACATAGAACTTCTTATCATTTTATTCTCCTAAAAAATTGAGATTTTTTTTTAAAAAGATCATATTTTAATGGTAGGAGACATTTTAGCACTGAAGGGCGGTTTCAGGTTGAATATAGAATGAAATGATTTTGCTTTCAACTTCTGAATTGTAGATTTCTTTCCTATGGATCTTATACGTAGTAGTCTTCAATAAATTCTTGCTTGATGATAAAATATTTTTTTGACATAATATACTCTGGGAGTCAATAAAATATGAAAAAAAAAAGAGAAAGGATTTTGTATTAAATTTCTCTACTTCTTTCCACTGTCCCAAACCTGGTGGAAAGAGCTGACAGAATGTGCTGGGAAATCAATGATGAGGACAGACTCTCATTCCTTTATGCAGTGGGATGAACAAAACAGGTGGTTGAGGGAGGAGGAAACAAGTGTTGGTTGCAGGAGAACAAGGTCCGATCTGTTCTGACAACCTGGCAATGAAAAGCCTCTTAATCTAGACAGAGGCAAGAAACTCCACAGTCTAACTGAAGGTAGCCCTTGAATGACAAGAATTTACAAAAGACATAAGCTCCTTTGTGGGCTCAGCCTCTCAGGGTGTCCCTTGCCACGCTGGTCCATGGAGATCAGAGTAGACTGCCCATGTGACGATTTCATGTGTTGCCTGCCTCTGTCACAAATGTAACCTTACCACTGGGGCCAGAGATTTATTTCTGACATCTGGCGCAAGTCATCAGAACAAAACTTGAAAGGCAGCAAGTTGTGCTAAGCTGTCACTCAGACCCTATCTGTGTGCTGGGGTTCCTGCATCCTTGACTAACCAGCCTCTTAGAAGGTCATCTGAATGTCTTTTTCTCTTTGGCAATGCTCATGGCTTGTCTCTTTCTTTTTCTTTTTTTGAAGCCAAAAGCCTGAACAATAATTTGATTCTTTAGGTTAGGCAGTACTTTAAATGGTCATTTCTGAAGTTTAGCTGGTTCATAACCTCTGTAATCACAAGGCTCCGCATTTGCCTTCCTGAAGCATCTAAGTGAACAGGCAGGAATCTGTCCTCATCCTCGGCCCCAGTCGCCCTCCTTTCATCCTCCTCTCTCCCACACATGCCCTCACTCCTGCGTTACTCACCCACCAAGGCAGGTCTGGCCGTGGCAGCGAGGGGTCGACATCAAAGCGCGTTCTCAGCCAGCGGCTCGCCTCTAATGCTGGCATAACAGAGAGAAACAGAGAGAGTGTGTGAGCAAGGGGGGGTGGGGGGTGGGGGCGCAGGCAAGAGAGAGAGCGGGTGAGAGAGAAGTACCAATCGTTTGAATGGCCTCTCACACAGAAGGAGCTCAAAGAATAGAACAAAACCTTCCATTTTTCTCCCTCTTTGTAATAAGCCGAGGCAAAATGGGCCTGTGTGGGGCATAGCTGAGTTTGAACTGCATTAGCACTCTTTCAGTTTACAAACAAGAGGCCTAATTTAGAAGAAAAATCTCCTATCTGATTATTTCTTTGTGTTCATCCATGTGGAAAAAATATCTGTTCAGAGAAGGTGGGGTGGGTATTGAAGGTGGCTTATTAGCTCTCAGGCTGAATCATGATTGTGAAGGGCAATTGGGACATCATTATTCATCTTTAATTTTCAGACTGAAAAAAATAAATAAATGAAGGATTGATAGTTTTGAGCACTCACTGTATGAAAATATTCAGTAGATCTCCTTGTCACTCTCTCTAATCAGCTTCTTCCCAAGCAATGCAGCAAATCCCTGTAATATGTGATCAAATGTCTCCTTTTTCTTAATTATGTATTATGGCAATACGAGGGGATGCAATTAGGGTCACTGATGGATAGAACACTCCAGAGAGTTTCTTGAAATCTTCTGGGTTAGCAAAACCATCACAGGTGCCAAGTCCCTGGGTCCTGACTGGCTGCAGTGCAGGCCAGGGCTGCTGTCATCAGGTTTTCAAGTGATCAGCTCAAATGCATCAGAAGGACAGGGATGGGTATGAGGCAGGAGATGGATGGGTCCTAGGCTAAACAGTTTCTCCCCCATTGACAGAAACTCTGTAACAGCAGAAACTCCATAAAAGCAGGATGACGGAGGAGGCTGGGCCCTACCCAGATAGAAGATAAGAGACTACATATTCCTTATTCTCGAAGTCAAGGAGACTTCCCAGACTACACATGTGCAGAAAGCCTCCTTGGAGGTCAAAAATGGAGGGGGAGCCACCTCGTAGTAAGTGATGTGAACTACCCATAGGCCTCTTCACTGGAATCCATCTCAGCTAAGAGATGCACACACATACAGGAGAAGACCCTGAGATAAACCAAAAACAGACTCAGAACCAGGCAAAGCAAGATGATTGGTCAAAGGAAACCTGTAAGAAATGCCCCAAAAAAGTGACTCAAACTGCCACGAGGGTACGACTCTCTCTCTCTGAGCCCACCCATGTGTCTATCCACACATACTCTACTCTTTTTCCTCCTAATAAACACTTTACTTGCTTCACTACTTTCTGTTTCTATGTGGAAATTCATTTCTTCATAGCTGAAGGGCCAGGGCCTTGTCACTGGCCACTGGTGGTCCCTGGTGGTGGTCTGGTGGTTAGGATTTGGTGCTGTCACTGCTGTGGCCTGGGTTTGATTCCCGGTTAGGGGACCAAAATCTTGCTTCAAGCTGCTGCAGGCCGAGGCCACCAGAGATCAGGAGCTTCATGGAAAAGATAAAGGATGGCTATGTTTTATTGTTGAATAATTCCACAAATATCCATTTGGAAGGTTTATTGATTTCTCAAAAATGAAGGAGGGGAAGAAATATAAGACAGATAAGACTGCATGGTAGGGAGAGAGCTGTCTTTGTAAAATGTCTGAGTCTTTCTTAAATTAGGTGAGGTAGAACTCTGTTATGAAAGAACATCTCTTTTGCATTTTGGAGATAAAATATATTTTAGGGAGAGATAAGATTAACCCAGATGTTGGTCTTAGAGTATATCTAGTCTCATTTTAGACAGTCCTTTTGATTATTCTCCTACTGGCATTTTCTCCTAAATTCTTAGAAGCATTTCTTAAGTTGAGTACTCCGGGGTCTTAGGAATGTGTTTGAACACTACACAAAGCTACAGCTTTAGGAAAACAACAGGGAGATTTAAGCATGTAGACCTGTGGTAGTCTGTTGTGTACAGGTAAGAATGAGAACTGAATAAGGATGCCAAGCTTGGAGAACATCTTCCCTGGAGATCTAAATCTAGGGACAGTCCTACATCATTGATCCCCAGCAGTTCAGATGTCTTCTTTCTTGAAGGCAGGAGAAATGCAAAAATATTTCATCTGACATGTGACCACTGATTGATTGGTAGTGCTACTCAAAGTACAAGGTTGAATGGACTTCTGAGGTCATGTCTGGTCTCATGTTGTGATAGATTATTGATATCTGCTCTGTGTGTGCATTTTTGTGTGCCTCTAATTGGGTGTCATCTGGGATAGAAGTGTGCATGCTAGGTTTTGCTATTCCTGCACTGAATTATCTAAAGAATCCTTTCATTCCTTGAGATCCTGGATAATAGAGGGATATGTTTTACAACTATTTTGTGTTGTAATTGATAATGAGTCATCTTTCTTTTGGAGCATTAGTGTAGCAGACACTGTAGTCTTGTCTTCCTTGAATTTACCTGTTAAGGGGGAAATCAGTATTTGCCCCAGTTTTTGCAGGGAAGATAATTCCTCTTGCTTAATATATGTCAGTGATGGGGATCTATTCCCCTGACGATGTTTTGGGAATAGGCACATGAAACAATTCTGATCAGGAAAGTCTCTTTCCTAAGTAACAATTTGTTAAATTTTATTTGCTTAAACAATGATTCAAAAGAAGAAGGCAATCTCTGGTCCTTGTTTTGTGAGAAGATGATGATTAGAGCAGTTCTCTTACTCTTAAAGAAAGGTACACTGGGAGAAGCTACCCTTTTCTGCCTCTGGCCATTTTTGTATGAGAATATGATGCTTGGACCTTCTCTAGTTTCTCATAACCACAAAGGAAGAAGCCCCAGTACAAATGTCAACACTCTGAAGTGCTAGAATGCTGATTTTGTTGAATGATTAGATTTTCTCTAGAAATAAAGTGCCCTTATTTTTTGAAATTTTATGCTTCTTTAATTTTTATGGGGTAATAAAACACATAACGAGAATGGATTTAACACAGAAACAAATCATATATTTATAACATGTGAAGGCTAAATAATATGATGAAATAGTATAAAAAAGATGGTTTTATCATACAGTTTTTAACAGTTTAATGAGACCTATATGGCAGACAATAAGCTCAACATATGAAATGTTTAATTAGTTGATCAATTTTGACATACGTATGCACATGTAAATGCTGTTTTCAGTGTAAGGTCTTTCACATATAATTGTAATGATATTGTTTGGTAAATTTAAGTTTGTGCTTATTTGTTGCTAATGTATTTATAGATACGAATTTTCTGTGTTAATCTTGTACCCTGCAACCTTTACAAACTCACTCATTAGGTCTTGTATTTTTTTTTTCTAGTTTACATTGGATTTCTACACAGACAATTACATGAACCATGAATAAATCAAGTTTTGTTTTCTCCTTTCCAAACTGGATGCCTTTTATTTCTTTTTCTTGTCTTATTCAATTGGATAGATCCCTCATATAATGTAGAATAAAGATTGTGAGAGTAGACATGCTTGTCTTACTCCTGGTCTTTGGGAAAAACATTTAGTCTTTCACCAATAAATATGTTAGCTATAAGTTTTTGTAAATGTCCATTATCAGGTTGAGGAAGTTCCCTTCTATTTCTAGTTTGCTGAAAATTTTTGATCTGAAATAGACTTTTCTAAATGCATATTTTTACATGTATTTAAATAATCATAATATTAATACTTTATCACATTGTGATCACATAGTGGATCACATTGATCTTCGAATGTAAAACTAACCTTGCTTTCCTATAATTAATCCCAATTTATCATGATGTGTTATCATTTGTATAAATTGTATACAATTTGCAAAAACATTGTCTACAATTTTTGCTACTTTATTCAAGAAGTATATTTATTCTTTTCTTGTAATTTATTTGTCAGAATTTGATCAGTATGTAATGCTGGCCTCATAAAACACACTGGAAATAATTATCTCCTCTTTTATGGAAGAGCTTGTGAAGTATTAGTATTTTATCTTTCTTAAATTTGGTGATATTCATCCATGAAGCCATTTACTCCAGGAATTTTCTTTGCAGAAAAGTTTTCAACTATAAATTTAATTTCTTCAACTGATATAAGGCCATTCTGAGTACCTATTTCTTCTTAAATAAGCTTTGGTAGTTTGTGTCTTTCAAGGACTTGACCAATTACATCTAGATTGTTGAATTTATTGATGTAATGTTGTTCATAAATTTTCCATATTATCTCTATAATACCTGCAGAATCTGAAATGATGCCAATTCTCACATTCCTGATATTTACAATTTGTGTGTTCTCTCTTTTTCTCTGATGGTAAGGCTAGCTAGAATTTTATCAATTTTATAGATCTCTATAAGACCTAGGTTTGGTTTGTTGATTGTCTCTATTATTTTATGCTATCTGTTTTATTAATTTTCACTTTGATCTTTATTATTTATTTCTTCCTAATTTTGTATTAATTTGTTATTTTTCTACTTCTTTTTAAGGTGAAAGCTGAGATCATTATTTTGATACCTTTCTTCTTTTTCTAATATGAGCTGCTAATTGCTATAAATTTTCCTGTAATTATTGCTTTAGAAACATCCAACAAGTTTTGGTATGTTGTGTCTTTGTTTTAATCCAGTTCAAAACACCACCTCTTTGGCTTTTGATGGGTTATTTTTATATATGCTATTTCATTTACAAATCTTTGGGGATTACCCAAATGTCTTCTTGCAAGCAATTTCTATCTATTTATTTTATCTATCTATCTATCTATCTATCTATCTATCTATCTATCGTGGTCAGAGACTATATCTTGTTGATTTGATCCTTAAAATTTTATCTACACTTGTTTTATGGCCTAGAACATAAGTAAATATTGGTAATTATTCTGTGTGTACTTGAAATGAATGTGTATTCTACTGTTGCTGGGTAGAGTTTTTATAAGTGTCAATTAGGTCAAGTATTTTGACACTGTTGTATATCTTCTATATCCTTACTGATTTTCTGTCTAATTATTTTATCACTTATTAAAGAAGGTTAATTAAGTCTCCAACTATAATTGGAGTTTTGAATATTTCTCCTTGCAGTTCTATCAATTTTTGATTTTTGTATTTTGAAGTCGTGTCGTTGGATACATAAATACTTAGGATTATATACATTGACCTATATATATTGACCTATATACAAATATACATTGACCTATTTATCATCAGAAATTGTCTCTCTCTGTAATAGTATTTTTGCTGTGAAATCTACTTTATCTAATATGAAAATAGTCACTCCAGCTTTCTTTTGATTATTGATGTAGAGAATGTGTTTCCCCATTCTTTTTATTTTAGCCTATTTGTGTCAATATATTTTAAATTTATTTCTTGTTGGATCTTGCTATTTTATCCAAAATGATAATTTAAAGCTTTTCATTGGCTTTTTAAATTATTTACATTGAACATTTATTGATATGATTGGACTTATGTATATTTCTACTTTTAAATACGTCACATCTATTTTTTGTTCTCTTCCTTTCTTTTTCTGTATTCTTTGGGGTTGAAGTGTTTTTATGATTTCTTTTTATCTCCATCATCAGTTTTTGTTTGTGGTTGCTACAGCATTATAAACATGCCTTTTAGACTTATCTACCTTCAAATAATATCATACCAGTTAGTATGCATCACAGGAGCTTTGCTATATTATAGTCCCATTTCCCATTTGCCTTTCTAATATTGTTGTATATTTTACTTCTACATTTGTTACCCACCCCCAGAGCATTATTTTTTAAACAGTTATTATCTTCCTATATATAAAAGTGATAATACAATCAAGTTCTTATTTAAATAAAATAGAAAAAGTCTTTTATATTTTCCCAAGTAGTTGCTATTTCCAGTGCTTTTCATTAGTTTGTGTGGGTCCACATTTTTCTCTGGTATCATTTTTTCTTCTGCCTGAACAATTTCTTTTAATATTTATCTTAACACAAATCTGCTTTTGCTAAATTTTTCAGCTTCTATATGTCTGAGAAAATCCTTTATTTTGTCCTCATTTATGAAAGATTGTTTTGCTGGGTATATAATTCTAGGTTGACTTTTTTTTCCCCTTCAAAACTTTAAAGATATTTCTTCACTGTTCTTTGGCTTGAATTTTTTCAGACAAATCCATGTCATTTATATCTTTGTTTCTCTGTAAGTAATATATCTTTTATCCTCTGGCTGCTTTTAAGATTTTCTCTTTTTTATTTCTTAAAGAAATTTGTTCATGATGTATTTTGGTATGATTTTAGTCCTATTTCTTGAACCTGGACTTCTTTGAACTTGGATCCGTGAGGATATAGTTTCATCAAATTTGGAAATTTTTCATCTATTGTTTCCACAAATAATTTCCTGTCCCACTTTTCTTCCACTCATTCAGGGATTGCAATTACATGTACACTAAATCCAAGCTGTTTATAGTTGTCCTATATCTCACTGAAGTTCTGGTTACTATATTCAGTATTTTTGTTTTTATCTTAGTTCACTAGTCTTTTCTCTGTCAGTATCTAGTTTGTGGTTAAATTAACCCATTGGTTTTATCAACTTCACCCTGTATTTTTCCTTTCTAGAACTTCAAAATGTTTTTTATATCTCCATCTCTCAGTGTGATAAAGTTTCCCTTTACCTTCTTGAATATACAGAGTATAGTTATAATAACTTGTAATGTGTCCTTGACTACTGATTCTATAATCTGTCATTCCTGGATCTTTTTCTATTGATTTATTTATCTCCTCATATGGGTCATATTTTCCTGCTTCTATGAATACTTGGTAATTTTTTAATTCAATGCTAGATTCTGTGAAATTTTCTTCATTTGGTTCTAGATATTTTTTATTTCTATAAAAACCCTTGATCTTTATAGAGTAAATGACTCATTCAATATATCTGGGATTCTGCTGGTTTTAAAATTAAACATTCTTCATCCCAGGGATCTTTTCATTCAGGGCAAACTGTGATTGCTGCTCATCTTAGTCACTTGGAAAAACTTTAATGCTTTTGAGGCTTGCTTTTAAGATTTATTAGATGGGTCCAGAGCACCGCTTAATTTAGGGCTATACTGCTCCACTACTGATGCAATACTGTTTTGAGTTGTCTGCCTGATTCCATTTGGATTGTGAAGTTTTCAATACTGGCAATGAGAGTACGATTTGTGTAAGTTCCAGGGGTTCTTCCTTTGGCTGAATTCAGTTGGTTCTTTTCCTCATCTTTGTTTCTTTGTTCACACACATGTGCTCAGAATTACTTAGCTGAAGACTTAAGGGTAACCATTTGCTGTTCTCAGGAGTTCTCTCTCTGTGCAGTTCTTTCTTTTCTGGAACTCCGACATGTGACCTCCATCTATCTTGACCTCCCTGGAAATCTAGTGTTGTCTGCTCATCTCAAGGAGACCATTAGGCTCTAACTGGGTTCCATTTCTCTACATTGCTGCCTGGAAGGTGTCTCCAGGCTGTAAACTAGGGACATCATAGGACTCATTCCATTCTTTTTGTTCTCTTTTACAGAGCACCACCTAGCATGGTATTAAGGAAAGAAAGCTGATTAGTGCCAGAACACCCGGTTTGAATACTCACCTTCACTTCATATGACCGAGGTTCCTTAATTAAGTCGTTAACATCCTTGAGACTCGGATTCCTCATCTGTAGAATGAGGATAATAAGAAGGTAAAATGTTATCAAGTCAGAGGAAAATTCTGTATTTTTAAATTCTTTGTAAAATGTAAAGCTTTATGCAAATATAAATTGATTCAATGATCATTTAGAGTTTTTCAATAAAAATAAAAGAAATTACAGAAGACTTTAATTCCCATGTGAAAGGTTAGACAGTGCAATCAAACACATTGGTATACAGCTTCAGCTCCCCTGTTTAAAAAATATTTTATTGTCAAAGATTTCATTTGACCACCACATCCATGATGTAGTCCATGATATCAAAGTTTTATATCTAACAGTGTAAATGATTTTTTTAATGATTACACAGTTGGCATTTGGAAGGAAAAGGATTTTTCCCTGTGATATATAACCTTATTTAATACTTTATAGTGATGAAAGAACAAAATTTGAAAGAAGAAAATTTGAAAATTAAAGGACTGTTCTCTCTTCCACATATACCCATAGAGAAGATTCTGTAAATACATAATGAATAAAGGAATCCAAAGGGCCATGTTTATTTTACAGCAGCTTCTAAATCTGTAAATCATCACACTATGCAAGTAAGATTTATTATACGCACATTTACTGATTCTTTGAGTGATTGCTTTTTTCAAGTGACTATTTTAGGTAGACGTTGTGTATTGCTTATTCAGTAGCCATTCCCATCCTTCCTCTGTAGCAGAGATTTGACTTTGTTTGGATGTATACTCATCTTCCCTCCCACAAACTCAGTGCTAGATCCTGATTATAGTAAATCAATAATGACAACATATTTGTAAAATTAATCGCTGTCGAGGCTTATAGCTATAAATCAATTTTTTCCACCATTGCTATAAAAGGATTTCGTTATGTATGTATATTACAATGCATCAATATATTTTCTTATAAAAGGTTATAATGATTATTATTATTTGATTTTTATTATTATTTAATGGTTATATATTAATGATTATTATTATTTTTTGCTATTATGACATTAATGTCATGGACATTCTTATACATGTCCCTTGGAGCCATGAACTTTACTTTTTCTTTCTTCAAATAAACAAATTTTGGCTTGTTTATCCTCTCTGCTATGTTGTAGTTTCCTAATTTGTTATTTTTTTCTATCTCAATTTTTAAACAGGAGATTATCCTGTTTGTCTGAATTTTGGTTTGCTTTAAACATTTATATTTAAACATATGTTTTCTTCTTAATGTGAAAAGATTTTCCATGATCATTTGACAGTTTTATCCCTTAACTGGCACTTAAAAATGTTGTTTCCTTTATTCTTTCTTTTTCTATATTGAGGTATAATTGACAAATAACCCTGTTTCACTTGTACAATATAAAAATTCTATATTTGTATATATTGCAAAATGATCACAATAAGTCTAGTTAACATCTGTCACCATACATCGATACACAAATTTCTTCTTGTGATAAGAGTTTTTAACACCTACTCTTTTAGCAACTTTCAGATATGCAATACACTATTATTAACTGTAGTCACCATCTGTACATTACATCCCCATGATTTATTTATTTTATAATTGGAAGTTTGTACCTTTTGACTCCCTTCACCCATTTTGCCCCACCTCCCACCCTGCCTCTGGCAAACACCGATCTGTTCTCTGAACCTATGAAATCACTTGTTTTGCTTTGGTGTTTTAGATTCCACATGCAAGTGAGATCACACCGTATTTGTCTTTTTCAGTCCGACTCATTTCACTTAGCATAATGCCCTCAAGTTCCATTCATGTTGTTGCAAATGGCAAGACTCCATTCCTTTTTATGGCAGAAGAGTATTCCATTATTTATATCATATTTTCCTTATCTGTTCATCCACAGATGGATACATAGGTTGTTTCCATATCTTGGTTATTGTAAATAGTGTTACAATGAACAAGGGGGTGCATATATCTTTTTCAGTTAGTGTTTTTTTTTTTTTTTTGTCCATCTTCATTTGCATTCAACAATGCAAACAAGAGGTCTTCCAGTGCAGTAAAAAAAAAAGTATTAAAAAAAAAGAAAAAATAGGCATTATCATTTATCACGTAGGTTACACTGATCATTTTAATTTTATTTATTTATTTATTTTTAACATCTTTATTGGAGGATAATTGCTTTACAATGGTGTGTTAGTTTCTGATTTATAACAATGTGAATCAGCTATACATATACACACATCCCCATATCTCCTCCCTCTTGCATCCCCCTCCCACCCTCCCTATCCCACCTCTCTAGGTGGTCACAACACACTGAGCTGATCTCCCTATTCAGTGTGACTGCTTCCCACTAGCTATCTATTTTACATTTGGTTGTATATATAAGTCCATTCCACTCTCTCACTTCATCCCAGCTTACCTTTCCCCCTCCCTGTGTCCTCAAGTCCATTCTCTGCATCTTTATTATTGTCCTGTGCCTAGGTACTTCATAACCATTTTTTTTTCTTTTAGATTCCAAATATATGTGTTAGCATATGGTATTAGTTTTTGTCTTTCTGACTTAATTTTCTCTGTATGACAGACTCTAGGTCCATGCACCTCACTAAAAATAACTCATTTTGTTTCTTTTTATGGTTGAGTAATATTCCATTGTATATATGTGCCACATCTTCTTTATCCATTGACCTGTCAATGGACACTTAGGTTGCTTCCATGTCCTGGCTATTGTAAATAGAGCTGCAATGAACATTGTGATACATGATTCTTTTTGAATTATAGTTTTCTTAGAGTATATGCCTAGTAGTAGGTTTGCTGGGTCGTATGGTAGCTCTGTTTTTGGCTTCTTTAGGAACATCCATACTGTTCTCCATAGAGGCTGTATCAATTTACATTCTGACCAACAGTGCAAGAGGGTTCCCTTTTCTCCACACCCTCTCCAGCATTTATTATTTGTAGATTTTTTGATGATGGCCATTCTGACTGGTGTGAGGTGATACCTCACTGTAGTTTTGATTTGCATTTCTCTAATGATTAGTGATGTTGAACATTCTTTCATGTGTTTGTAGGCTATCTGTATATCTTTTTGGAGAAACATCTATTTAGGTCTTCTGCCCATTATTGAATTGGGTTTCTTGTTTTTTTCATATTGAGCTGCATGATATGCTTGTAAATTTTGGAGATTAATCCTTTCTCAGTTGCTTCATTTGCGAATATTTTCTCCCATTCTGAGGGTTGTTTTTCAACTTGTTTATGGTTTCCTTTGCTGTGCAAAAGCTTTTAGGATTCATTAGGTCCCATTTGTTTATTTTTGTTTTAATTTCCATTTCTCTAGGAAGTGGGCCCAAAAGGACCTTGCTGTGATTTATGTCATAGAGTATTCTGCCTATGTTTTCCTCTAAGAGTTTTATAGTGTTTTGCCTTACATTTAGGTCTTTAATCCATTTTGAGTTTATTTTTGTGTATGATGTTAGGTAGTGTTCTAATTTCATTCTTTTATGTGTAGCTGTCCAGTTTTCCTAGCACCACTTATTGAAGAGGCTGTCTTTTCTCCATTGTATATTCTTGCCTCCTTTATCAAAAATTAGGTGACCGTGTGTGTGGGTTTATCTCTGGGGTATTTACACTTTTCCATTGATCTATCTTTCTGTTTTTGTGCCAGTACCATACTCTCTTGATTACTGTGGCTTTGTATTATAGTCTGAAGGCCAGGAGCCTGATTCCTCTAGCTCCATTTTTCTTTCTCAAGATTGCTTTGTCTATTTGGGGTCTTTTGTGTTTCCATTCAAATTGTGAAATTTTTTGTTCTAGTTCTCTGAGAAATGCCATTGGTAGTTTGATAGGGAATGCATTGAATCTGTAGATTGCTTTGGGTACTATAGTCATTATGACAATGTTGAATCTTCCATCCAGGAACATAGTATATCTCTCCATCTGTTGGTATCATCTTTAATTTCTTTCATCAGTATCATATAGTTTTCTGCATACAAGTCTTTTGTCTCCTTAGGTAGGTTTATTCCTAGGTATTTATTCTTTTTTTTGCAATGATAAATGGGAGTGTTTCCTTAATTTCTCTTTCAGATACTTCATCATTAGTGTATAGGAATGCAAGAGATTTCTGTGCATTAATTCTGTGTCCTGCTACTTTACCAAATTCATTGATTAGCTCTAGTAGTTTTCTGGTAGCATCTTTAGGATTCTCTGTGTATAGTACCATGTCATCTGCCAACAGTGACAGCTTTACTTCTTCTCCAGTTTGGATTCATTTTATTTCTTTTTCCTCTCTGATTGTTGTGGCTAAAACTTCCAAAACTATGTTGAATAATAGTGGTGAGAGTGTATAATTCCTGATCTTAGACGAAAGGGTTTCAGATTTTCACCATTGAGAACGATGTTGGCTGTGTTTGCCATATATGGCCTTTATTATGTTGAGGTAAGTTCCCTCTATGCCTACTTTCTGGAGGTTTTTTATCATAAATGGGTGTTGACTTTTGTCAAAAGCTTTTTCTGCATCTACTGAGATGATTATATGGTTTTTCTCCTTCAATTTGTTAATATATTGTATCACATTGATTGATTTGCATATATTGAAGAATCCTTGCATTCTTGAGATAAACCCCACATGATCATGGAGTATGATCCTTTTAATGTGCTTTTGGATTTTGTTTGCTAGTATTTTGTTGAGGATTTTTGCATGTATGTTCATCAGTGATATTGGCCTGTAGTTTTCTTTCTTTGTGATATCTTTTCCTGGTTTTGGTATCAGGGTGATGGTGACCTTGTAGAATGAGTTTGGGAGTTTTCCTCCCTCTGCTATATTTTGGAAGAGTTTGAGAAGGATAGGTTTATTAGCTCTTCTCTAAATGTTTGGTAGAATTCGCCTGTGAAACCATCTGGTTCTGGGCTTTAGTTTGTTGGAAGATTTTTAATCACAATCTCAATTTCATTGCTTCTGATTGGTCTGTTTATATTTTCTATTTCTTCCTGGTTCATTCCCAGAATGTTGTGCTTTTCCAAGAATTTGTTCATTCCTTCCAGTTTCTCCATTTTATTGGTATATAGTTACTTGTAGTTATAACTTATAATCCTTTGTATTTCTACAGTGTCAGTTGTTACTTCTCCTTTTTCATTTCTACTTCTGTTGATTTGAGTCTTCTCCCTTTTTTTCTTGATGAGGCTGGCTAATGGTTTATCAATTTTGTTTACCTTCTTAAAGAACCAGCTTTTAGTTTTATTGATCTTTGCTATTGTTTCCTTCATTTCTTTTTCATTTACTTCTGATCTGATCTTTATGATTTCTTTCCTTCTGCTATCTTTGGTTATTTTTTGTTCTTCTTTCTCTAATTGCTTTAGGTGTAAGGTTAGTTTGTTTAGTTGAGATGTTTCTTGTTTCTTTAGGCAGGATTGTATTGCTAATACAATGTTTTTGCTGCATCCCATAAGTTTTGCGTCATTGTGTTTTCATTGTCATTTGTTTCTAGGCATTTTTTGATTTACTCTTTGGTTTCTTCAGTGATCTCTTTGTTATTAAGTAGTGTATTGTTTAGCCTTCATGTATTTGTAATTTTTACAGCTTTTTTTCCTGTAATTTATATCTAGTCTCATAGTGTTTTGGTCAGATAAGATATTTGATATGATTTCAATTTTCTTAAATTCACCAAGACTTGATTTGTGACCCAAGATATGTTATATCCTGGAGAATGTTCCATGAGCACTTTAGAAGAAAGTGTATTCTGTTGTTCTTGGATGGAATGTCCTATAAATATCAATTAAGTCCATCTTGTTTAATGTATCATTTAAAGCTTGTGTTTCTTTCTTTTTTTTCATTTTGTATGGTCTGTCCATTGTTGAAAGTGGGGTGTTAAAGTCCCCTACTATGATTGTGTTACTGTCGATTTCCCCTTTTATAGCTGTTAGCATTTTCTTTATGTATTGAGGTGCTCCTATGTTGGGTGCATAAATATTTACAATTTTTATATCTTCTTCTTGGATTGATCCCTTGATCAATATGGAATGTCCTTGTTTGTCTCTTGTAATAGTCTTTATTTTAAAGTCTATTTTGTCTGATATGAGAATTGCTACTCCAGCTTTCTTTTGATTTACATTTGCATGGAATATCTTTTCTATCCCCTTACTTTCAGTCTGTATTTTTCCCAGGTCTGAAGTGGGTCTCTTGTAGACATGATATATAAGGGTCTTGTTTTTCTATCTATTCAGGCAGTCTATGTCTTTTGGTTGGAGCTTTTAATACATTTATATTTAAGGTAATTATGTATATGCATGTTCCTATTCCCATTTTCTTAACTGTTTTGGGTTTGTTATTGTAGATCTTTTCCTTCTCTTGTGTTTCCTGCCTAGAGAAGGTCCTGTAGCATTTGTTGTAAAACTGGTTTGGTGGTGCTGAAGTCTCTTAGATTTTGCTTGTCTGTAAAGCTTGTAATTTCTCCATCGAATCTCAATGAGATCCCTGCTAGGTAGAGTAATCTTGGTTGTAGGTTTTTCCCTTTCATCACTTTAAATTTGTCCTGCCACTGCCTTCTGCCTTGCAGAGTTACTGCTGAAAGATCAGCTCTTAACCTTCTGGAGATTCCCTTGTATGTTACTTGTTGTTTTTCCCTTGCTGCTTTTAATATATTTTCTTTGTTATTAATTTTTGATAGTATGATTAACATGAATCTTGGCATGTTTCTCCTTTTATTTATCCTGTATGGGACTCTCTGTGCCTCCTGGACTTGATTGACTATTTCCTATCCCATATTAGGGAAGTTTTCAACTATAATCTCTTCAAATATTTTCTCAGTCCCTTTCTTTTTCTCTTCTTCTTCTGGGGCCCTTACAATTCGAATGTTGGTGTGTTTAATGTTGTCTCAGAGGTCTCTGAGACTGTCCTCAATTCTTTTCATTCTTTTTTCTTTATTCTGCTCTGTAGCCATTATTTCCACTATTTTATCTTCTGGGTAACTTATCCATTCTTCTGCCTCAGCTATTCTGCTATTGATTCATTCTAAAGAATTTTAAATTTCATTTATTGTGTTGTACATCATTGTTTGTTTGCTATTTAGTCCCTCTAGTTCCCTGTTAAATGTTATTTTGTATTTTCTTCATTCTATTTGCAAGATTTTAGATCATCTTTACGATCATCACTTTGAATTGTTTTTCAGGTAGTCTGCTTATTTCCTCTTCATGTTCTGGTGGGTTTTTACCTTGCTTTTTCAACTGCTGTTTGTTTCTCTATCTTCTCATTTTGCTTAACTTACTGTGTTTGGGGTCTCCTTTTCACAGGCTTCAGTTTCGTAGTTCCTGTTGTTTATGGTGTCTGCCCCCAGTTGCTAAGGTTGGTTTGGTGGGTTGTGTAGGGTTCCTGGTGGAGGGGACTTATGCCTGTGTTCTGGTGCATGAGGCTGAATCTTGTCTTTCTGGTGAGCAGGACCATGTCCAGTGGTGTGTTTTGGAGTGTCTGTGACCTTATTATGATTTTAGGCAGCCTCTCTGCTAATGGGTGGGGTTATGTTCCTGTCTTGCTAGTTGTTTGGCATAGGGTGTCCAGCACTGTAGCTTGCTGGTTGTTGAGTGAAGCCAGGTCTTAGCATTGAGATGGAGATCTCTGGGAGAGCTTTCACCGTTTGATATTGCATGGAGACAAGAGGTCTCTGGTGGACCAATGTCCTGAACCTGGCTGTCCCACCTGAGTGACAGAGGTCTGATACCCCACTGGAGCTCCAAGACCCTGTCAGTCACGCAGTCATCTCTGCAAGGTCCAGCAGATGCTCTGTCTGCTTAAAGGTCACCAGTGACGAGATGAGATTTTTGTCTTCTCTGAAATGAACCAGAGGGTTAGTTGAAAATGAAGACATGGTGATGCTTTATCCAGTGTCTAGCTGCAGGAAACAGTTAGCAAGAGAAGTCCCACTCTAAGTTCGGCACAGACTGGGCTCCTGCAGAGAGCCACTTGGAGGCGTGGAGACAAGCAGGAGACTGTGACATGTAGTGCCACACACGAGGGAAGAGCTGATTTTCTTACTCTTTGCAGAGGGACGCACGTTGCCCCAACTGCTCTCCCCCTTCTCCTAATTTTATTTTTATATAGGCTTACCTTGGAGATGTTACAGGTTCATATCCAGACCACAACAACGAAGTGAATATTGCAGTAAAGCAAGTCACACAGTATTTTTCTTTTGGTGTCCCAGTGCATCTAAACGTTATATTACAGTCTATTAACCCTAAAACAACAACAACAACAAAATGTACACACAATAATGAAAAAATATTGTTAAAAAATGTTAACCATCATCTGAGCCTTTGGTGATCTGTAATCTTTTTTGCTGGTGGAGTGTCTTGCCTCAGTGTTGATGGCTGCTGACTGATCAGGGTGGTGGTTGCTTAAGGATGGGGTGGCTGTGGAAATTTCTTAAAATAAGACAACAATGAAGTTTGCCTCATTGATTGACTCTTGCTTTCATGAATGATTTCACTGTAACACGAAATGCTGTTTGATAGTATTTTACCCACAGTTGAACTTCTTTCAAAATTGTAGTCAATCCTCTCATGCTCTGCCTCTGCTTTATCTATTAAGTATATTTAATATTCTAAATCATTGTCATGTCAACAATCTTCATAGCATCTTCTCCAGGATTAAATTCTATCTGAAGAAAACACTGTCTTTGCTCGTCTTAATAAGCAACCCCCTCTGTTATAGTGTTATTATGAGATTGCAGCAATTCAGTCACATTTTCAAGCTTCACTTCCAATACTAGTTCTTTGCTATTTCCACCATATCTGCAGTTTCTTCCTCCACTGAAGTCTTCAACCCTTCAAAGTCATCCATGATGTTTGGAATCAATTTCTTCCAAACTCCTGTTAATGTTGATATTTTAACCTTTTCCCATGAATCATGAGGTTCTTTTTTTTTTTTAACATCTTTATTGGAGTATAATTGCTTTACAATGGTGTGTTAGTTTCTGCTTTATAACAAAGTGAATCAGTCATACATATACATATGTTCCCATATCTCTTCCCTCTTGCGTCTCCCTCCCTCTCACCCTCCCTATCCCACCCCTCCAGGCTGTCACAAAGCATCAAGCCAATATCCCTGTGCCATGCGGCTGCTTCCAACTAGCTATCTACCTTACTACGTTTGTTAGTGTGTATATGTCCATGACTCTCTCTCGCCCTGTCCCAGCTCACCCTTCCCCCTCCCCATAACCTCAAGTCCGTTCTCTAGGAGGTCTGCGTCTTTATTCCTGCCTTACCCCTATGTTCTTCATGACATTTTTTTTCTTAAATTCCATATATATGTGTTAGCATACGGTATTTGTCTTTCTCTTTCTGACTTACTTCACTCTGTATGACAGACTCTAGGTCTATCCACCTCATTACAAATAGCTCAATTTCGTTTCTTTTTATGGCTGAGTAATATTCCATTGTATATATGTGCCACATCTTCTTTAACCATTTATCCGATGATGGGCACTTAGGTTGTTTCCATCTCTGGGCTATTGTAAATAGAGCTGCAATGAACATTTTGGTACATGACTCTTTTTGAATTTCGGTTTTCTCAGGGTATATGCCCAGTAGTGGGATTGCTGGGTCATATGGTAGTTCTATTTGTAGCTTTTTAAGGAACCTCCGTACTGTTCTCCATAGTGGCTGAACCAATTCACATTCCCGCCAGCAGTGCAAGAGTGTTCCCTTTTCTCCACACCCTCTCCAGCATTTATTGTTTCTAGATTTTTTGATGATGGCCATTCTGACTGGTGTGAGATGATATCTCATTGTAGTTTTGATTTGCATTTCTCTAATGATTAATGATGTTGAGCATTCTTTCATGTGTTTGTTGGCAGTCTGTATATCTTCTTTGGAGAAATGTCTATTTAGGTCTTCTGACCATTTTTGGATTGGGTTGTTTGTTTTTTTGTTATTGAGCTGCATGAGCTGCTTGTAAATTTTGGAGATTAATCCTTTGTCGGTTACTTCATTTGCAAATATATTCTCCCATTGTGAGGGTTGTCTTTTGGTCTTGTTTATGGTTTCCTTTGCTGTGCAAAAGCTTTGAAGGTTCATTAGGTCCCATTTGTTTATTTTTGTTTTTATTTCCATTACTCTAGGAGGTGGGTCAGAAAGGATCTTGCTGTGATTTACGTCATAGAGTGTTCTGCTTATGTTTTCCTCTAAGAGTTTGATAGTTTCTGGCCTTATATTTAGGTATTTAATCCATTTTGAGCTTATTTTTGTGTATGGTGTTAGGGAGTGATCTAATCTCATACTTTTACATGTACCTGTCCAGTTTTCCCAGCACCACTTATTGAAGAGGCCGTCCTTTCTCCACTGTACATTCCTGACACCTTTATCAAAGATAAGGTGTCCATATTTGCATGGGTTTATCTCTGGGCTTTCTATCCTGTTCCATTGATCTATCTTTCTGTTTTTGTGCCAGTACCATACCGTCTTGATAACTGTAGCTTTGTAGTATAGTCTGAAGTCAGGGAGCCTGATTCTTCCAGTTCCTTTCTTCGTTCTCAAGATTGCTTTGGCTATTTGGAGTCTTTTGTGTTTCCATACAAATTGTAAAATTTTTTGTTCTAGTTCTGTGAAAAATGCCAGTGGTAGTTTGATAGGGATTGCATTGAATCTATAGATTGCTTTGGGTAGTAGAGTCATTTTCACAATGTTGATTCTTCCAATCCAAGAACATGGTATATCTCTCCATCTATTTGTATCATCTTTAATTTCTTTCATCAGTGTCTTATAATTTTCTGCATACAGGTCTTTTGTCTCCTTAGGTAGGTTTATTCCTAGGTATTTTATTCTTTTTGTTGCAATGGTAAATGGGAGTATTTTCTTGATTTCACTTTCAGATTTTTCATCCTTAGTGTATAGGAATGCCAGAGATTTCTGTGCATTAATTTTGTATCCTGCTACTTTACCAAATTCATTGATTAGCTCTAGTAGTTTTCTGGTAGCATCTTTAGGATTCTCTATGTATAGTATCATGTCATCTGCAAACAGTCACAGTTTTACTTCTTTTTTTTTCCAATTTGGATTCCTTTTATTTCCTTTTCTTCTCTGATTGCTGTGGCTAAAACTTCCAAAACTATGTTGAATAACAGTGGTGAGAGTGGGCAACCTTGTCTTGTTCCTGATCTTAGTGGAAATGCTTTCAGTTTTTCACCATTGAGGACAATGTTGGCTGTGGGTTTGTCATATATGGCCTTTATTATGTTGAGGAAAGTTCCCTCTGTGCCTACTTTCTGCAGGGTTTTTATCATAAATGGGTGTTGAATTTTGTCAAAAGCCTTTCTGCATCTATTGAGATGATCATATGGTTTTTCTCCTTCAATTTGTTGATATGGTGTATCACATTGATTGATTTGCATATATTGAAGAATCCTTGCATTTCTGGAATAAACCCCACTTGATCATGGTGTATGATCCATTTAATGTGCTGTTGGATTCTGTTTGCTAGTATTTTGTTGAGGATTTTTGCATGTATGTTCATCAGTGATATTGGCCTGTCGTTCTCTGTCTTTGTGACATCCTTGTCTGGTTTTGGTATCAGGGTGATGGTGGCCTTGTAGAATGAGTTGGGGAGTGTTCCTCCCTCTGCTATATTTTGGAAGAGTTTGAGAAGGATAGGTGTTAGCTCTTCTCTAAATGTTTAATAGAATTCACCTGTGAAGCCATCTGGTCCTGGACTTTTGTTTGTTGGAAGATTTTAAATCACAGTTTCAATTTCAGTGCTTGTGATTGGTCTGTTCATATTTTCTATTTCTTCCTGATTCATTCTTGGCAGGTTGTGCCTTTCTAAGAATTTGTCCATTTCTTCCAGGTTGTCCATTTTTTTGGCATAGAGTTGCTTGTAGTAATCTCTCTTGATCTTTTGTATTTCTGCAGTGTCAGTTGTTACCTCTCCTTTTTCATTTCTAACTATTCATTTCACTCTTCTCCCTTTTTTTCTTGATGAGTCAGGCTAATGGTTTATCAATTTTGTTTATCTTCTCAAAGAATCAGGTTTTAGTTTTATTGATCTTTGCTATCATTTCCTTCATTTCTTTTTCATTTATTTCTGATCTGATTTTTATGATTTCTTTGCTTCTGGTAACTTTGGGGTTTTTTTTGTTCTTTCTCTAATTGCTTTAGGTGCAATGTTAGGTTGTTTATTTGAGATGTTTCCTGTTTCTTAAGGTAGGATTGTATTGCTATAAACTTCCCTCTTAGAACCGCTTTTGCTGCATCCCATAGATTTTGGGTTATCATGATGTTCTTAATGGCATCTAGAATGGTGAATCCTTTCCAGAAGGTTTTCAATTTATTTTGCCCTGATTAATCAGAGGAATCACTATCTATGAAAGCCAAAGCCTTACAAAATATATTTTTAAAATAAGATGTAAAAGTCCAAATTTCTTCTTAATACATGGGCTCAGAATGGATTTTGTGTTAGCAGACATGAAAGCAATATTAATTTTTTTGTACATCTCCATCAGATCTCTTGCGTGACCAGGTGCATTGTCAGTGAGCAGTAATATTTTGAAAGGAATCATTTTTGCTGAGCAGCAGGTCTCAACAGTGGACTTAAAATATTAGGTAAACTATGTTGTCAACAGCTGTGCTGTCATCCAGGCTTTGATGTTGCATTTATAGAGCATGGGCAGAGTAGATTCAGCATAATTCTAAAGAACTCTAGGATTTTCAGAATGGTAAATGAACACTGGCTTCAAATTAAATTTACCAGCTGCATTAGCCCCTATCAAGAGAGTCAGTCTGTCCTTTGAAGATTTGAAGCCAGGTATTGACTTCTCCTCTCTAGCTATCAAAGTCCTAGATGGCATTTTCTTCCAATATAAAGCTGATAATCTTCACAGAAAATCGACTGTTTAGTGGAGCCACATTCATTAATTATCTTAGCTAGATCTCCTGGATAACTTGCTGCAGCTTCTACATCAGCACTTCTTGCTTCATCTTGTTCTTTTAGGTTATAGATACAGCTTCTTTCTAAAACCCCATGAACCAACCTATAGAGCTTCAAACTTTTCTTCTGCAGCTTCTTCACCTCTCTAACCTTTCATAGAATTGAGGAGAGTTAGGGCCTTGCTCTGGATAAGGCTTTGACTTAAGGGAATGTTGTTTGATCTTCTGGCTTGATCTTCTATCCAGACTATTAAAACTTTCTCCATATTGGCAATAAAGTTGTTTCACTTTCTTATCCTTCCTGTATTTCAATTTCCTTCAAGAACTTTTCCTTGGCATTCACAACTTGACATGCCTAGCTTTCAGCCTATTTCAGCTTTCAACATGCTTTCCTCACTAAGTTTAATAATTTCTAACTTTTGCTTTAAAGTGAGAGACGTACAACTCTTCATTTCATTTGAACACTGACAGGCCATTGTAGGGCTATTAATTGGCCTAATTTCAATATTGTTTTGTCTCAGGGAATAGGGAGGATGGAGGAGAGGGAGAGAGAGAAGGGGGAATGGCCAGTTGGTGAAGGAGTCAGAACACACACAATGTTTATCGATGAAGTTCACTGTCTTTTATGGTATGATTCCTGGCTTCCCCGAACAATGACAAGAGTAGTATCAAAGTCACTGATCACAGATCACCATAATAAATATAATAACTGTGAAAAAGTTTGAAATATTACAAGCATTACCAAAATGTGGCAGAGCCACAAAGTGAGCAAATGCTGCTGGGAAAAAAGGTGCTCATAAATGTGCTTGATGCAGGGTTGCCACAAGCCTTCATTTGTAAAAAATACAATATCTGTGAAGTACAATAAAGTGAAGCATAATAAAACAGGGTATGCCTCTATATTTTAGTCATTTTACAAATTTAAGAAAAATGATAATGAAAAACAAGCGTTTTAGAAATTTTGGTAAGAAGTTAACATAGCAAACAAAATTGTATTCCAGATTTTCCTGGTTTTGAAAATATATAAATATATGAAAGTATATTTATAAACATAAATATTGTACCCTAACCATGCAATATTTTCAAATGCAACTAACTTTTCATCACTGTAAATAATTATCTAGCTTGTAAATACTAATTCCAAATTTCAAAACATCTCTAAAATTCTAGCTTATGATTATTTCAGCTCCTTCTTCTTGTTTTGTCAAAATCAATACTTTGAAAAATTTGAAGGCTCATCATTTTCTTGAAGAGAATTAACTATATTTTCTGCTCCATAATTGCAAAACATTTTTAGATTTATAAACACAAATTAGAATAATCAATTTAATAAGTTTAAAACAATCTGTATCATTTATTTACTTGTAGTCATTTATACAACCTACCTCCAGCATGTCTCCATGAGATAATTTTATTTTGGCAGCAAAAGATAGAGGCATTTGCTGCAAGTATCACTGACCAAAATAGGAGTGACAGGCAAAAAGCACATATTTGGAAAGGGAGACGAGAGAGGGTGATAAGATGTAATAATAAAAAGGATAGTTCACAAATTTTCTCTCTAATTTATATTTTTAAATGTTTTATGACAAGTCTACCATTCAAAGAGATAAACTTGTTCTAAATTTTAAACTTATTTTCCTACCAAAATAGGGTTAATTAATCTTATGGAAATCAATATTTATCATTTTTTCATTGTGTATATTTAGATACTTATTTGGTTTTCTTAGTTTTTACTCATGATTTGGTTTCTTGTAGGTCAATAAAATTTGTAAGGAAGAAATACTATCTCATCCTCTTTTAATTTAAGGTGATTTTCTTGGGAAGAAGTTTCACTAAAGCCTGCTCAGGTGGAGAGGTTTATGACAAGGGAGGATGAGTGGAATCTTGTGAAAATCTAAGAAGTAGAATTATAACAGTGTTACAGAACTGAGCCTCTACCTTTTTCAGTGATTCCTGCAATAGTGCTGTGTAACAAACAGTCCCAGTTGCTGTGGTTTAAAACAACATTTATTCCTTGCACCCAAGTCTGTAAGTAAGCTCTAACTCCACTGGGCCAGTCTGGACTCTAGGCTACCAGAGGACTAAGGTATGTTCCTCTCACAGATTTCACTCTGGGGCCCAGATCTCAAGGTGATCATTGCAGCATAAGAAGCCAACGGGTCAACATAAGTGTGTTTATGCCTTCTGCTACAATTACGCCTGCTAATAGTCCACTGGCCAAAGTAATTCACAAAGCCCATTATCAGTGGGGTAGAAAAGAAGATTCCACACAAAGGGGGAGGGTACTGAAAGTTACATGGCAAACTGTGAATATATGTTTACTGTTCATCAAAGTATTGGGACTCATAATCCAATCTACTACAGTTTTCATGGAGGGTGATGGGAGATTTAAGGCTATTCTGAGGCTCTTTGCAAGGATTTTGTAGTCTTAATTTGAGAGAATTACCTGTCATTTAACCTATGGTCCTTCCTTCTTTGTTATCCTCTTGATAGCACGATCATTGACTCTAGCCAGTAATATGACCCATTCCTCGCATGTTGTACTGAAACTCCAAGGAGTCCAAAATGGCCATGTGACAGTATCAGCTTTCAATTTAGAGGAACTATTATTTGATACCATGACAGAGGCATCTCATTTTTAGATTTAAAACTTTTAGATATGCAGAGTTAGTGTCTTTATCAGAAGAGCCAACATCTTGAGTGTAGTTGTGCATGGTGGCAACTTTGCTCTCATGTTTTTTATTTTGACTATGGGAGAAACATTACTACCTATTGGTTATTTATTTGGATCATATGCTAATCTTATAGGACAACCTTGCAAGTCAACAATTGTGTCTATTGGCATTCCAATATTTTATTAGGGCAATGGTTTATGGATGATAAATGCATGGTGTGACCAGGAAATACAATTTCAACTTTCCTAGGCAAGTGTAGTAAGAGAATATTTTCAACACACTTAAAAAACTGCTTAGTTTCCTTCAATAATGCCCTTAACATTTCATCAGAATTAGGTAATTCACTAGAAGCTATGTTTGAGGCCCTGACCATGTGTTGGTTGTGTGACTTTATGTCACTTAAGTTTTCAGAAGGATACTATTCCCTTATTCACAAAATGGAAACAAACCTATTTGGCCTTTGCAGATTAAACTCATGCATTTATGTGCCAAAACACAGCTAAAAGTCCAGTAAGAAACTTTCTAGAAAGTTGGAACAAGAAAATGGGAGAAGAGGTCAACTTGGAGAAGTCAAGATTTTTTTTTGTTTTTAATTTTAAAAACATTTTTATAAAATTATGTATATGTAAGGTATACTACATGATGTTTTGCTATACATAGTTTGTATACAGTTATTTGTATATAGTTAAATAATGACTTCAGTCAAGCAGATTAACATATCTATCTTCTCACATAGTTACCTGTTTTATTTTGTTTGTTTTGTTGTTTTATTTTGTTTGTTTTGTTTTTGTGGTGAGAGCACCTGCAATCTACTGTCTTAGAAAATTAAGAGGGAAAGTGAATGAGTAGAAACTGCTTCACAAGACTGATGAAACATGAAAGCCAAGTGGTTTCCCAACAAAAGCAAACCCTTTGAGCTGTAGAAGGCCGGAAAATCTCAGGAACTGGAAGTTTCTTAAAATGTGAGATAGAAGAATGGTTGAAAGTCTGTATGGGGGTAGTTGAATACCCCAGGTACCTTCCCTAATAGGAAATAGGAGTTTTTCTCTCTAAAGGAACTGAATTAGAGGCTTGTGACTCAACCCTTGGCATAGCTGAGAGTGCAGGCTAGGTGGTGTGCTCAATACAAAGGAATTAAGCAGATGTCTTCATTGTAATCATGAGACAATGTGATGGAGTTTTGATGTTTTAACTTGACAAACTGAATTCTTTTTCTAGTGTTTCTTGTTAGGTTGGGCTACAGGGACAGCTGGAGGACAGTTATGATGTAGCATGTACACACCTTCTCCCAGTTATAAAATCAAACTGTAATCTAAGTGCTGCAGTGAAGATATTTTGAAGATGTAAATAAAGTCCCTAATCCATTGACTTTAAGTTAATCAAAAAAGATTTTGGTAGCTCTACCTAATTAAGGTAAGCCGTTTCAAAGAGGCTTAGGACTTTATGGATGCAGAGACTCCAAACATCTGCTGTTTTTTTAATTGCTCTCTTTGCCCTTGTATCTTCCTTCTAGACTGAAACATATAGACAAAAAATTCAACCTGTGCTCATAGGGTTCCAGCCTGATTGTGATCTTCTCTTCCTGATTGCCTCACCTACGAACTTTGAACTTGCTTAGCCAATCCCAACAATTGTGTAAGCCAATCCCTTGTAATAAATCTCTTTATATGTACATATATAGATAGATATAGACCTATATCTATATCTGTATCCATATCTATATACCTATCTTAATCTATACATTTATATCTCCTACTGGCTCTGCTTCTTTGGTTAAACCATGACTTATACAAACCGTAAGTATCCTTCTAAATTAGCTTCCAGGATGCCCACAGGAATACTTGGTACTGCCACTTGGATGAAGAAGGGTGTCTCCAACATAATTTCTTATCCTCAGCTGTTCCACAACTGAGTCTTATCAGTCAACAACTCTCTTTCCCCATATATGTCTTTGATCAAAGTTTATTTCACATTAAATAGAAATGGACAGCCAAGAATCAGAAGACAACTGAGGAAATGGAGTGTGGGCGAGGATGTCGGGAAGAGAGTGATGGAAGTGTTTTGTATTTTCATTGTGGGTGGTCAAATGGTCATATGGGCACATATATTCATCAAAACTCAACAATTGTATAGCTAAAGTTTTGCATTTCACTCTATATATTTTACCTTAATTTTTTTAAGAATGTGAAAAAAGAAAAGTAGAAGAGAATTGATAAAAAGAAATAGACATTAAATCTAGGATATTCAATTGAACTAATAGAATTTCTAAAGAAAAGCAACTGAATAAAATTATAAATTAGGTTTTTTTTTTAAGAAACGAAGGATAAGAATTCCCAGATTGAAATGGCTCCACTAAGAACCAGAATAATGAATAAGAAAAGACCAGTATCCAAGCCCCATATTGTGATATTTCAGAACTTTAAGTATAAAACTTTTTAAAGCTCTCATAAAAAAGAACAGATTGCCTACAGAAAATAAATAATTTGGATGTCTTCATCTCTATCAACAGAAAGACTGAAGAGAAAAAAGTGGACAAAAGTCTTCATGATTCTGGGTGAAAGTTTTTCAATCTAAGGTAAGGATAAACCATTAATGAATTGTGAGAGGAAAAAAAAAATACATTTTAGCTTTAAAACGTCTCAAGGTGTAATTGTTCATACTTCTTTCTCAGGAAATTATCAGAGGATTTGCTCCACCCAAATCAGGACATAAATCAGGAGAAGAAAAACATTAAACAAGGATCCAGTATATGGAGATGGACAGCAATTACCCAGATGACGGCTGTACTGTGGCCCGGAAAACTGTCCAGTTTGGGACAAGAGGCCTGAGGGTTCAGAAGAAATATATGTTTTTAAAAATGATGATACATTTACCTGATAATATATATCATTATATTGAGAGAAGTTCAGAATAAAATTATTTGATAGGTACATAGGAAACTAAGAAAAATTATCACTTTTATTAACTTAAGGGGGAAAATAAATAAAAGCAAGGAGTTGAGGAAAACAGAGAAATAAAGGAAATTTAGTACTTTCTGCCATAGCTGTAAATAATATTTAAGTGGTCACGGTAATATAAGCACTAGATATTGATTTAACCAAAATTGTTTTATAACTCCTGTAAGTATTTCTGTGTGTTGGGGGAGGGGGTTCAGTACTTGATTCTTGTCTTCCATCCTAGGAGTCAATATGTAATGTCTACAGCTGAACAGTTGAGAAATAGCAATGCAAAAATACCATTTATAAATATGAGGATAAATACCAGAAGCAGTCAATGAGAGAGCTGAAAATGCTTTATTCTCAGGGTGTAGGTCTTGGGGGTGAAGGGTCAAGGAACAGCTATTTTTCATCTTATTGAACTTTACAAAACTTTTATGAAAATAAATATCAGGTGAAAACTAAAATAAGATAAAGAAATACTCAAGGGATTGCTCTAAAGATCAAATGTGATAAAGTGGCATAACCTTGTTAAACCGTAATTCACTACATAAGTATTAGTTGCTATTACTGTTGTCGTAATTAGAAGCACACAATGGATAGATCACCCTCATAGGAATCAAGATAACGTAGTTGTTGTCCTAGTCCTGCCATGAACCACCTGTGTGACACAGATCAAGTCACTCATGCACTTAAAACATCAACTTATTTAACTATGAGGCAAAATAACAATGTCTGCCTGTCCACTCCATAGAGTTCTGTAAAGCTCAAGTGTATATATATATATAAAAGTATTTCACTCACTGTAATTGGCTGTTCTTCTAAAGGACAATTATTATCATCTCCTAAGATCTGTCTCACTAGGTTGGATATGTGGGGAATTTTAAACTAACTTAGACTCATATTTTCCAGAGATTTACTTCTGCTTCCTGAGACTGGTTTTCTGGGAGGTTTTGTTCATTCATTCATTCATTTCCAGAGAACTAATGTAGGAGAGCAGAAGATGCTCAAGTTGCTGGACCAGCCACCATTTCTTGTCCTAACCCCGCCTGTCACCCTGGCTCCTTGATTAATGGGGGTTTACTCTTATTGTCTGTATCAAGCAGGAAAATAGGAACATAAATATTTAACCTTCAAAAAGAGACTCATTTACTGGAAGTCTGACTGTATGAACCAGGGTTATAAATCTTTCTGAGGTATTTCAATATGCATAAGAGAATGAAACCACATGAATGACGGAGCTACCTTTAACCTTTGATTGTTTAAAAGCATAGTCTGTTTTTCCTCTCTTAAAAAAAGGGGACCTCTGAACATATACACTATTGTCAGACATACATGATGAAATTTATCTTTTAAAGCGGCCCCTGCTTTTTTCTCCCCCTGTGCACTGAAATTTATATCAAGTCTGTCAAGAAGCTGAAAGGAAATTATATTTTACAGCTGCCTATAGGCTTTGTTATGCTGAAAGAGAATCGTTTCACTTTGCTCACAATAGATTGAAAGGCAAATTCTCATTCTTTGGCTGCCTGTCAATGAGAAGAGGGCAGAAGGGGGATATTCAGGACAAAGATAGGTGACAGAATCCTGGAGACCAAGGTCCATTGTGTTACTTATGTGTTCTTCCTGAGGGTTTACGTTTAATTAAAGGAATCTGTTAATCATCAAAGATGAATTGAATTCCTTCTCTATGCACAATGCTGTCTTAGATGATAAGACAAAATTTAATTGAAGTAGATGTAGAGATTACAAAAAATGCTTACAGACTCAAACTTGGGAGTAAACAATAGCTGAAGCTGTAGGAAGGGGTATAGGAGTCTGAGGGTCTCTAACGTGCAGCTGGTTCTACATAATATTTTATTTAACCATTGTGATCTTCTGTTGCAGTCCTCATTCCACATATGAGGATATTGAAATTCAGAGTTTAACTTCCCCAAAGTCACTCAATTGGAAAGTGGCAGAGCCTAAAAGGAAACTTATTATTCTTGACCTGAGTTTATTTTCTGCCTCTTGACTTTCATTTAGATTTATTTCAACAAACACAGATTTACTGAACATCTAGTATGAATCGGTCACAACGCCTGACCTCAGGATATTTATAGTATTTTTTATTAAAAGAGATATTTTTATTATCATCAAATACCTAATTCACTGTATTATATTTATTGATGGCTAGAATTAACTTCATATTCACCTTCATTCAAGCCCTGATTTGGGAGACAGTTTTCTATCAGGTGAAACATTTATTTGTTGTTCAAGTGTTAGTTTTCCTACTCCTTGTCTTTCCTTCGTATTCCTCATCTTAACGTATGGTGCCATTTTACACCCTGTTACTCAAAACACCATGCTAGGCACCATCCTAGAGTCCTCCCTTTCCCTCATTCTCCAAATGCAATGCACTACCAAATCTCATCTGCACTGAAAGTACCCATGAGCTTCTCGTCACCTCCTTACCTCTGCTCCCCCAGAACACTTTCCTCCTAGATTCCAGGGCAACATCCTTCCTGCTTCCATTTTGCCCTAACCAATCCATCTTCCAAACAGAAGCTATGGCAATCTTTTTCAAACATCAAGGATTCCCTGTTTTGAACTCTCCCATGTTTTGTTTTGTTTCTGTTTGTTTGTTTTAAAACAATCTCCACACTCTCTGCTATGGGCACAAGGTCCTGAACTGTCTGGCTCTTTCTGGTCTCTGCTTGTACACCACATCCCTTGCCCTTTGCCCATAAGGTTCTACCTGCCTGTTCTGTGAGTGTGTCAGAGCCTTTTCCACACTTGGGCCTTTATACCTGATGTTCCCTCTGCTGGGAAGACCCATCCCTCCCCAGCTCTGCTGAATGGCTGGATCCTTCTTAACCTTCAGGTCCTCACTCAAATGCCAACTTCTCAAAAAGACCCTAATGTCTTATTTATTATCCCCCCTATTACTCTGTGTCCCAACTTGTCTTCATAGCCCTAACAACAATCTGTAATTAACTTGATCATTTGATTATCATTGAAAGGCCCTGTCTGTTTTCTGTTGTAGTTCCAGCATGGAGAACAGTGCCTTGCACCAAGGAGTTACAGAATAAATTTCTATTAAGTGGATGCATGAGCCTGGTTGCTTTAAACATTGCAGCTGAGGAGAATCATGAACTTATGTACTCTCTTGGAACCTGACTCTATTCATACGATTTATTCCTTTTTGATTTGACTTTCAGGCTTTGGACCTGCAGAGGTTGAGATGGGCTTCTGCTCTAAAAGAAAATGGAACAATCTGTCCAGTGTTCTCTTTCTAAGCCCCTGAAGTTGATGTTCTATTGTTCTGCTGTCATGCCGCTTTCACACAGCAGACATGGCTTGATGCCTGTTTTGCATCAGGCACAGGAGACGGACGGGGACACAGACATGAAGGTCTATCTGCCTACAGGGTAGTGAACCAGGTAAGGGGGTGAACATGGATACCAGGCCACCTGGGAGAAAATAATAGTACCTACCTCATAAGGTTGTTTGAAAGATTTAATGAGCTTATATTTGTAACTTCTTAGTGCCTGGTGTAAAGTAACTGATATATAAATGCCAAAATAAAATCAAAAATAAATTAAAATATTCCCTTCCTTCCAGAAGCTGATAGGTTTTTGGTTGCTTATCACTGCTTGGTTTCAAACTCCATCAAAAATCTTTGCTAACTCTTCTCACTTTTCTTGCTCCTTTCCTGGCATACTGTGGCCCCTGGATCTCACTGCCTTAGTCTCTGGTCTGCTGATGGTTCTCTCCATTTTTCCTTTCATTTTCTCTTTTTTCTAATTTGTTTATCAAACTAATAAACTGTGTATCTCTTCAGAGCAGAGACTGAAGTTATTTGTCTCTGTTTCCTCAACACAAAACACAATGCCTCGCTCATGATAGATGTATGATGAACAAATGAATGAGAGAATAAAATGAATCATTGAATTATTCTAAGCTCAAACTGACACCTGGGCTCTGAGCCTGTGGCCTGTCCAGACCTCACTTCCTGCCCAATCCTTTAAGATTTTCCTTCATGCTCTGATCTGGGTTTTTTGCTCTGTCTCTTTACTGCTTTAACTGTACACAGTTTTGTTTTTCTTGTTTGTTTTTTGTTTTCTTAACACCATCACAGTCCTTCCTTATAGCTCATTTTGCTAAACTTTCATTTGAATTGATTTTTCTTTGTTACAAGAAACCCCTGCAGCTGAAATGGTACCATCTGACTCCAACTTTCTTCTGGAATTTTTTCGGTTCCTCCGTGAACTTAATTGTCTTTCGGTTTCTGAAAGCAGGAACAATATTTGAGAAGGCTTGCTTTTTAATCAGTGGAGTTAACATGAAAGTTTGACCTCTAAACCAAACCTTTAAACACCCAACTTGACAATTTATTACTTTGGGAGTTATTGCTATTGGACCAGCCGTAGGAACAAGTAACTCATCTAAAACACATTGTTTGCCTTCTGTTGCTATTAAGACAGGTGCAAGGATACATGACATCAAGCAAGCGGTTCTTTGGGCAGACAGCAAAACAGGCAACCTGGAGTTACCGTCAACACCCCTCAGGATGACCTTCTGGTCACGCCTTATCAAACTAGCCATAAAAACCGGTCTTTCGGTGAAATACAGAGCTTTTCTTGGAGATGGGAGTGGTTATGTACATTAATTCTACCTCTGTTCTCTCAGAGGTAACTATTCTCACCATTCAGTTTGAAGAATCAAATGTAGCCCAAACAGCAGAAGATCAAATGGAAGGAAAACTTAATTTAAAAAAGTTGTTATTGTTGCATTGGGGTTTGTATGTACTAATTTGATTTCTGGTTAAACAGACAAAATTGTTTCTGTTTTTTAAATGCACTTAAATAAGTCATGATGCCGATAGGGCTATTCCAGCTCTAAGTGAGACTTCAAAGTTGAACTTAAACATTGTAAAAGTTGCCATTCCCTAAAGTCCTGATTAGGTTGAAATGGGGTAAGTAGTTGACAGTTTCACATTTATTATTCTTCGGAGTGCATGAAGTGTTTGCAGCGTGAACGAGGGACCACATTTCTCTTATTGTAAACTAAACGTGTCCTTTCAATATAATGGCTTTAAAAGAGAAACTGTACTGGTGGTAATTTGGCAGGGGGGATTAGAAATCATAAAAGTTGGAGGACATATTGTATAGATTTGACTGATGGCAAAGATTTTTCCTGAGGTCCTCATTACTCTCTTAATACACAACAAGATCATCTCCCTGTTTTCTAATTCATATTGACAATAACAACAGAAGTTTTGAGGGGTTACTAGAGGCAGGCCAACTGATAGCCTGGCAGTAAGAGCAGATTCAAATAAGAACAACAACATTTTTAAAAGTAACACTTGTAAAAAGGGAATTCTGTAGGGCCATTTAGTGTGGGGGTAAACTGTCTTCCTGAGGATTCTCCTATGGCTGCTTAATGCTAAATTTAACATTTAGTATAATGATTCCTAGAAGCAACTGCAATTATATCGGTATGTGTTAATAAGGGATTTCACAGTTAGCAAGGGTTCAACCCCCAAACATTCAAAAATGGGTATGTGTGGCTGCTCAAAGTATTAAGTTTTAATCATCAGAAATTTTTCTCATTAGACATATGTTATCCTCTAGTAATTCTACATAAGCATAGCAAAGAAATAATAATTAATAAAGATAATTAATAACCAACCTCCTTGAGAATTTACTCCCTTCCAGGCTGTTTGGAAGACTTTACATAATTGTCTCATGCAATTCTTACAATAACCCCTGAGGCACTAGTGTTTTTTTTTTTTTTTTCTTTTTTCAGGAGGACACTGGAGAACAGAGAGGGTAAGCATCTTGCTCAATATCACACAGTAAAGGTAGAACTCAAATCTATATAAGTGCTCATGCTATAAACTCTATACCATATCATCTCTGAGGTCACAGAACAGCCAGATTCCAAAGTTCCACTCTCTGAGTTCCAAGGGGGAAAAACATAAGTGGCATAAAAATATTAGTAATATGTGGGCTTCCCTGGTGGAGCAGTGGTTGAGAGTCCGCCTGCCGATGCAGGGGATACGGGTTCGTGCCCCGGTCTGGAAAGGTCCCACATGCCACGGGGCGGCTGGGCCCATGAGCCATGGCCACTGAGCCTGCGCGTCTGGATCCTGTGCTCCGCAATGGGAGAGGCCCCAACAGTGAGAGGCCTGCATACCGCCAAAAAAAATTAGTAATATGTAATTTTACTGAAAATCCAGAAAACAAAAATAAATATATTTTATGGAATTTTAGTGTAAATATACATCTTATTATATGGTACAATATATGATCAGGCATAATTTTGGCATCACAGTCAGCTTTCATAAATTAATGATTTAATGAAATAGCACTTTGAAACCAAGTGAATCAAATATTTTCTATAAGAAAAGGAAACGGGAGGCCAAACACTAGGAATCTTGTGGATGCATGCTTTACCTCTTCAAAGGTTTAAGAGGGAGGGGATATATGTATACATATAGCTGATTCACTTTGTTCTACAGCAGAAACTAACACAACATTGTAAAGCAATTATACTCCAATAAACAAAAAATAAATTTTAAAGAAAAAAGAGTTAATATCAAGAGACCCTGGTTCAACACTTTTGGGGATCCACTACAGACAACAGGAAATTCACTTGTGAATACTAAGGACTAAAAAGTTTAAGCCATATAAGTTCACGGGAGACACAAAAATGCCCTTGACATAGAGCAAAGAGTGGAGATTTGTGTAATATGCAAGACTTCCTGCCCCAAAGCCTTTGTCAAATAAAGGAAAAGAAGCACAAACCTTATTACCATTCCTCTTCCTAATTCTTATCAAGTTCAAATTCTCCAGCATGGCTCCCAAGTGCCTGCCTGATCTGGCTTTGCTCACCCATCATCCTCTTCCCTCCCTTTCATTTCAGATTCTTCAAAGCTCCAGAAGTGCCCTGGACACTGTTAGGACATGCCTAACAGACTAACCTCAATTTCAAGTTCCAGTGGCTACCTCCCCTGGAAAGCCTGCTTTGGTGTAGATGCCATCGTGAGATCCTCTGGGATGCTTTCCTCCCATGGTGACACTTACCCACATGACTGTGGCTGCTCTTTGAAGCGTGCCTCTGGTCCTACTCTTCCCAGGTTGTAAACTCCATGTTCACAGGGACAGTGTCTGTTCTGTTTGTCATTGTAACCCCAGTGCATAGCACATGAGAGACACTGAACAGGCTGTGTTTGAATGAATAAACAAATGTAGGATTTAATTCTGATCTCCTGTTATTCTACAGAGGGTTCTGTTGATAAAGTTTGCTCCCCTATGTTACCTTGTTTACCATTACAAGAACACTGTGCTCCCTGAGATGGCAGCAGGGTGCCTGGGATTGTCAAGCCCACCTTTGCCACACGTGATCCAACAAGGTAGGCTCTCCCCCTCCTAGTTTGTAAGTTTGTTTATCTGAGAGTTTTTCTAAAGAAATTAAAAATAAAATTACATTCTGTTGAGTATTTGATGATGATCTTTAATAAAGGGAATCACATTATATGAGCTGTCTGGAAACCCTGGGAGCTATGGCCCAATATGGACAAAGCTCTCCATTGCCAGCAAAGGCAGTTTCTGCCCACCCTCAGGCACCACCACTAGAAAAGGTTCTACTGCCATTTGAATCCTTTTTACTGACAATCTCCCTTTACCACCGGGTTTTCAGGAAGCTTGACAGATATTTTTTTTGTTGTTAAATCTTATTCCTAAGCTTGGAGCATTGTGTTTCCCCTATTTATCATTCTGTCCTTGGTGTAAGTTTCTCCTCAAGGCCACTTTCACTCTTCCAACAGTCAGGCTCAAGTATATCTAAATCAAGACATGCAGGCATTATCAAGGCCCATTTACCTCCACTAATTAAAAGATGAGTGTCAGTGCTAACAGCTGGGCTCTGAGAACAGCATTGGAGCGACAATTACAGCAAAGGGCTTTTCACAGTTTGGCACACTTCTTTTGCATCTTTCCCAGAAAAGCTTACAAAATAAGGCCCCAGCTCCTTATCATGGCATTCAAAATTGTCCACTTCTGGCCCCAAACTAACTTTTGGAAGTTTCATCTTTTTTAGTCCTGTGCACACACTGGATGCATGTGGGCCAGGCAGCTCTCCCCATCTGCAACTTGGTTCACATTTTTCCAACCTATCTGTTGAAATTATATTGACTCTTTTTTTTAATCGAAGTATAGTTGATTTAAAATGTTGTGTTAGTTTCTGGTGTACAGCAAAGTGATTCAGTTTTATATATATATATATATATATACACATACATATATGTATATTATATATATATGCAGTTATATATACATATATATTCTTTATCATATTCTTTTCCATTATAGGTTGTTTACAAGGTATTAAATATAGTTCCCTGTGCTATACAGTAGCACCTTGTTGAGCTATTTTATATATAGTAGTGTGTATCTCTTAATCCCAAGCTCCTAAATTATTCCTTCCCCCCCCTTACCTGTTGGTAACCACAAGTTTTTTTTCTATGTTTGTGAGTCTGGATGGCCCTAGAGATTATCATACTAAGTAAGGAAGTCAGACAGAGAAAGACAAATATCATACAATATCACGTATATGTGGAATCTGAAAACAAATGATACAAATGAACTTGTTTACATTGACTCATTTTTTATGTTTAAAAATTTTTTTTTATTGGGGTATAGTTGTTTTACAATGTTGTGTTACTTTCTGCTGTACAGCAAAGTGAATCAGCTATATGTATACATATATTCCTTCTTTTCTGGATTTCCTTCCCATATAGGTCACCATAGAGCATTGAATAGAGTTACCTGTGCTATATAGCAGGTTCTCATTAGTTATCTATTTTATACATAGTAGTGTATATATATGTCAATCCCTATCTCCCAATTCATCCCATCCCCCCTTCTCCCCTTGGTATCCATACATTTGTTCTCTACGTCTGTGTCTCTGTTTCTGCTTTGCAAATGAGATCATCTATACCATTTTTCTAGATTCCACATATATGCATTAATATACGATATTTGTTTTTCTCTTTCTGACTTACTTCACTCTGTACGAAAATTTCTAGGTCCATCCATGTCTCTACAAATGACTCTTTTTTTTTATTTGTGGTACGCGGGCCTCTCACTGCTGTGGCCTCTCCTGTTGCGGAGCACAGGCTCCGGACGCGCAAGCTCAGTGGCCATGGCTCACGGGCCCAGCCGCTCCGTGGCAATGTGGGATCTTCCCGGACCAGGGCACGAACCTGTGTCACCTGCATCAGCAGGCGGACTCTCAACCACTACACCACCAGGGAAGCCCTACAAATGACTCTTAAAGTCCGCAAGCACAGCACCATGCCTTAGCTATTCAACTTAGATTTTAGAGTAATTCCTAGGTGGAGTGTTTGCTTTGAAGAGAATAGATGTTCCCATTGATAATCATTTGAGAATGAAATTACTCCTGGGATGAAGACAAGGGACAAGAAGAGTTTAAGAGGCATTTCTCTTGGAATTGTGTCAAATTGGCACAGACTTCAAGTTGTGAAGACACCCAGAGCCTTTCTGGAGGGATCTATCCTTGGAAAATTGGAGGGATGTAAAAAGCAACGCATGAGTCTTGCCCAGAAAATTCCTAACATCAGATCACACTTTGGCAAATAGTTCAGAGATCCTGGAACTATAATAATATAGAATAATTGCAGTCAGGTAAATGGCAGCTTTTGTTTGTCAATTTGGAGAATAGCAAAATAAACACTTTGCTCAGGAAGCGATGTTGGAGATCCAAATTGACGTTGGAGCTTTAGTTTGCATTTCAACTAGGAACCCGGCAGCTATTCTGGGCACTCCCAGATTATTGTAGTTATTATTGTAGTTTGAGAACAAACCCTACTTGGTCCCCCAAGGCTCTCTGTGTCTGGAATAAACCATGTCACTGCTCTTGTGATCTCATTTAGAACAATAGAATATGTCTTTGTCTTAACAATACTGTGAATCCCATATACTCTTGAAGACAGTTGGAAAGGAGAGGCAAGTGTGCAAAGGGGATAAGGAACCTTCTGGAAGAGAAGAGAAAATATTTAGGCATCTTGCCCTTTTGAAGATCAACGTTGACAGAGCATCTCGCAGGATGGTGATACTCGATGTGAAATGCCAACGGGCCCCCTCCTCCCAGTAGGAAGTTTAAAATGTGTGACCAAAGCTCAATATGAAAACTAAACTGTTGGCTTCCCTGGTGGCGCAGTGGTTGAGAGTCCGCCTGCCGATGCACAGGACACGGGTTCGTGCCCCGGTCCGGGAAGATCCCACATGCTGCGGAGAGGCTGGGCCCGTGAGCCATGGCCGCTGAGCCTGTGTGTCCGGAGCCTGTGCTCCGCAATGGCAGAGGCCCCAACAGTGAGAGGCCCGTGTACCGCAAACAAACAAACAAACAAACAAAAATAAACTGAACTGTTTGGGGAGATACTGCTTCTGGACACAGAATGTGGCTGAGGTTAGAATCCTCTCCTAACCAAGCCATGGGGACTGTGCTTTGAGAATCATGGCTCTGCAATAAAAATAAAATCTACAATATTGTCATTGTTTCTCCAGCCTTATGCTGGGCTGAATGGAGCTTAACACCAGGAGGGCTTCTATTCCCTACTCTACACCTGGAGAAGTTCGTGCAGGAGAGAGACTCATGGAACAACAATACACTAGAAGGAAAGACCTGCGGGAAGAGTGATCTGAGGCGGGGAAACAGCACACACTAAAACCCAAGGAAGGGGTGAGTTTGGATCACAGGAGAAAATAGAGAAGTGGCAGGTCCAGGTATTTTCAATATACTTATGAGGCACATGCTGGCACACACACAACCAGTACTCATATCTTGATGCATTTTTTAAATGTTTTATTTTGAAAAAAAAATTGCAGAGTCACAGGCAGTTATAAGGCACAATACAGAGAGATTCCAAGTACTCTCACCCAGTTTCCCCCAAGGGTTACAGCTGGCATAACTACAATACAAGATCACAACCAGGATATTGACATAGATACAATCTACTACCAACAGTTGCGCAGTTTTAAACGCACTCATTTGTGTGCGTGTGTGTGCATTTATGTGTGTTTACTTTAAAACAATTTTATTACCTGTGTAAATTACCTGTCAAGATTCAGAAGAGTTTCATCACATGAATCCCTCTCTCTACTGTTTTATGGTCACAGGCCCCTCTATCCCATCTACCCCTAATCTTGGCAACCACTAATCTGTTCTCGCTCTAATTTTGTCATTTCAACGATGTTCTATAAATGGAATTATCTGGTATGTAACATTTTGGGATTGACTGTTTTCATTCAGCATAATTCCATTGTGATTCATCCAAGTTGTTGCACATATCAATAGTTTATTCCTTTTTATTGCTGAGTAGTATTCCATTGTGTTGATTACTGCAGTTTATTTAACTTTTCACTCATTAATAGTTATTTAAGTTGTTTCTAGCTTTTGGTATTTATGAATAAAGCTCCTATAAATATTCAGGTACAGATATTTGTGTAACCTAAGTTTCTATTTCTCCAGTTCAATTGCTAAGTCATATGGTAAGTACATGTTTAGATTTATGAAAAATTGCCAAACTCTTTTCTAGAGCATTTCCTGTCAGCAATGTGATGTTATCATTTTAAAAAAATTTATCCATTCTGGTAGTGTGTGATGATATCTCACTGTGGTTTTAATTTGCATTCTCCTAATGGCAAATGATATTAAACATCTTATCATGCTTATTTGCCCTCTGTATATCCCTGTCAGTGAAATGTCTGTCTCTGACTTTGGCCTAGTTTCTAGTTGGATTATTTTGCTTCTTACTTTTTTTTTTTCCAATACATATACATGTATCTACTCTTTTTCAAATTCTTTTCCCATTTAGGTTATTACAGAGTATTGAACAGAGTTACCTGTGCTATACAGTAGCTCCTTGTTGGTTATCCATTTAAAATATACCAGTGTATACATGTCAATCCCAAATTCCCAATCTATTGGGACCTTATTGGATTGGTGTTATTAGAAGTTCTACTGCTGAGTAGCTGAGTAGTCTTAGGTATACAATTGCCTATTTGGTTGAGCTTTTTATTATTTCAACAGTAAAATCACTAAAGAGCAGGTTTACATGGTTTCAGGCTGGATGACTGTGTGTTCAGAATGCCTGAGATGGAGTTGATCTTGGAAAGAGGCTCCATTAATTTATTTGAACACCCAACTCATAGAACAAATGTGTGGATACTTAGCTCCCTAGATTAGATACCTGGCCTCTGGACAATGAGCTGGAGGCTGGAGATAGAATAACTGTATGGCTAATTCAAAAAGAAAAAAAAAAAACTCATCTGGACAATGGAATACCTTAGAAATAATGTACTATTTAGTTTTTGTTTTTTTCTAAAAGAAAAACACATGCACAATTGTTACCTCGGATCAGAAGAACATGGGAGTTAGCAGAACGAAGCAGGACACTGTGGAGCTCTTGGGCACAGAAGCCTTTCTGTGTCCCAAGTTTCTTGTTTGTAGGGAATTGGTTTCAGCCTCCATGACCTTCCCTGAGTTCCAAGGGGCAGGTTCAAACAGTTGCTAATAAGGGAAGGGAGGAGGTGCAGTGACAAGAGAAGAGCAGTCAAATGGTGATGCAGCCTTGGGGCCGGGTCCTTGTTCCACCTCACAGGATACACATAGCAATATCTTTGAACTCTTCTGCAGAACTAAAACCCCCAATGAATGGAAGATGTTAACTAGTTGATGAAGCAGTCTTCATTCCAGAGAGAAAGTCACAGCTTGATAACCTCGAGAACCACAGAAGCTCATCAGGAGACCACCTGAGGCCAATTTAAAAGAATGCAGGCCCTGCACACAACCTGTTCCTTATCAGAAACCCCACCCTTGAACCACTGCTATACAACTCCTCACAAAATCCCCCCAAGTGGGGACACACAGTTTTTGAGGACGTGAGCCCACTGTGTCCCGCTTTGCCTGGCAAAGCAATAAAGCTATTCTTTTCTACTTTACTCAAAACTCTGTCTCCGAGAGATTTGATTCAGCACTGGTGAACAGAGCCTGAGTTTTCGGCATCATTAGAAAGTCAATAGTGATTGCAAATGAGGGCAAATTAGCCACACTAGTACTATGGAATACCAAGGCATCCTACTGGAATACTGGTCTTGATAATGCTGTATTATTGAAAGTGTGGTGTGGTTATCCTCATATTCTACACTATCAGCTTAGAGGAAGCCAGCAACGGAGGCTGTGGTTCCTTGTGCTTCCTGCTAGAATACCCCCAGGAAGGATCATTGAGGAATAAGTTTGGAGGTCAAATAAAGTATCTTCAGGGAGAGCAGATTAGGCTGCAAAAGAATGGATCTGGTGCTGGAAAGGGCATGTGATTAGGTCCCACTAGAAGGACTAAGAACCATGCCAGGGACCCTCTCCCACCACTTTGTAGGCCTGTGGCCCCTGATCTCATCACCACACTCTGCTCCTGATTCCCTTAACACGTCTACTAACACTCCTCTGGAGTGTTCTCTGGGAAATAATTTTCATTAATGCACATTACAAAAGATGCTTAGGGCTTCCTTGGTGGCGCAGTGGTTGAGAGTCCGCCTGCCGATGCAGGTGACGCGGGTTCGTGCCCCGGTCCGGGAAGATCCCACAGGCCGCAGAGAGGCTGGGCTCGTGAGCCATGGCCGCTGAGCCTGTGTGTCCGGAGCCTGTGCTCCGCAACGGGAGAAGCCACAACAGTGAGAGGCCCGCATACCGCAAAAGCAAAACAAACAAACAAAAAAAGATGTGTAGTTTTATTAATAACCTGAAAAATGGAAATTTAAATGAAAAATATAATACTTTGGAATGAGGAATGATCTTGAACAAGAACAGATGTGACAGATTTGTTTCTAAAGTGTGCACCTTTGTTCTTTTTCAGATTGTAAGGTAGACTATAATTCTCGGGCACAACAGAGATATAAATTATAACTCAGTATTGTGATACTTAAAAATAGCACTGTACAATGGAATTGCAGCTGCTAGACTTCCTTTAGCAGGCTGCATGTGGATGAGGACCCGTGTGGGTGTGCCCCATACCCTAGATTTGGAGGCGCCCCCTCTGGCTTTGGAGCTGGAATGCCCTTCACTGCCTGGTGATAGAAGCACAGACACTCAGAGGTGGGAGACATTGACAATGCCCTCTAAGGTAACCTTCAAATGACTCATGAATTCTTTACATTATCCTTGGGAAAGAGAAAGCCAAGATTTGTTTGAAAAATCTTTTGAGAAATTTACTCAGTTCTCCCCAGTCCATTTATGCTTTCAATCTGTGCTTTTTTTTTTTTTTCCTTTTATTGAAGTAAAAATCACTGCCTGGTAACTTCTTGACAGAAGCTCTATGCTCCAGAGTACTCAGAAAAAGTTGAAACCTGCGTGCATATGACAGGCTTTTAAAAATGTGAAGGCAGTTCTCGCGTCTTCCTCCCCAAGTTTTCCCTTTTCTAGATGAAATAGCTGCTTCTATTTAGTGAATGTGAGCTGTGCAAGGCACATGCTTGATATGTTACCCGAATTGTCTCCTGAATCCTGTCAAGAGCACTGCCTGGGAGAGATCATTATTGACACTTCAAGATGAGGAAACTGAGGTTCAGAGAGTCTATGGTCTCAGGTCCCCCAGCTGTGTTAAGGCTGAGACCAGAACCACCAACTATTTACTGCAGAGCTGATGTTGCCCTCATGCAGCTTGACCCCATGGCTAAATACCCTCAGTTCCTTTAATCTTCTCCTCATCTCCAGACCCTATATTATCATTGTTCTCATCAACACCTCTGACAGTGGGCATTTCTTGTTTTCTTTGCCTTGCCTCTGGCTTCTGTGAGAATGACTGGTCCCCACACTCAGCCAGAGGGTTACTTAGGAGCTGGCATTTGCATGGGTGACTCCATGACCTTTACCACATTAGACTTAGACAGGGGTGGGAGCCTTACCCAGGCCAAATATAGTCATCATTTGGGATTTTTAAAATTAAAAAAAGTGTATTTTAGCTGGAAATTTGAGGTACAGGGCATCCATTTCTGATGATAGTAAATGTTAAGACATAAAAAGTCAGAACTGCTGGCAACCACCTTATAGAGAATAAGAACAGTGATGACAAGCCAAAGGAGCAGAGGTATGAAAGGAAGAGGGGTGTGTGTGTGTGTGTGTGTGTGTGTGTGTGTGTGTGTGGAGAGAAAGAGAGACAGAGACAGAGACAGAGAAATCAAGAACAGTGTTATTACCAGTGTTTCCTCCTAGTTGTTTCTAATGAAGCTCTGTCCCACTGATGGTATATTCAACATTTGATTTTCACGAGCCAACCTCCTTAATACAGCTGTCATTGGGTTTTTCTTACTGATAAACATCAGAGTCCTAAGACCAAAGTAAGGTATTATATGTGACAGACCCTAAAATGTGGAATTAGCAAAGTGCAGGTGGGGTGGGATGCAGTGAGAATCCTTCTGTTTCATGCTAAGAAGTTAGCTTTGTCTTCATTATGCCACAGCTCAGCAGTTGGTTCAACTATTGCCTGTAGTCCCTTGGGACTCAGACCATATGCCCATGAAGTCTGTAGCTTTAGGCAAGTTGGTATAAAAATGTTGAGATATTGAGTTTGCCAGCTACTCCTTGCCTTCAATAAGGTGCCTTCAATAAGGTGCTGCAAGATAGCTCCAGTGAAGCTGACTTATTTGAAAGCAAATAGGAAAGAACAAGACTGGTGTATGTACTCAAAAAGTATAATTTTCAAGATCTAAAAGAACATAACTTTCATTCAAGTACATTGTGATCATGTATCAAAGTTTTTAGCCTTCTAAGAAAGTTATGAGAAAGTTTCTTTTTCTTTTCTTTTCTTTTGCTAAC
Organism: Delphinus delphis; assembly: GCF_949987515.2. NCBI lineage: Eukaryota > Metazoa > Chordata > Mammalia > Artiodactyla > Delphinidae > Delphinus > Delphinus delphis. Next base: position 117,287,209 of record NC_082684.1, on the reverse strand, counting down.
TACATATATAGCTAGCAAAAGAAAAACAAACGCTGGACACAATATTGCTAAAGTCAATGAACAGTGGTTGATAGCATTCAGGGCAATTAAGCTATAACCTTTTTAAAAAGGGTCATCTTTTTACTGGACAGAAAGCATTTTCATCATTATAAGACAGAAACTCTTTGCATTGCTATCGAGCAATCATTTGCATTGCAGTTGGGCAAAAATCACTCATAGTTTATCAGTTTTCTACAATCAAACATCAGTCTTTAAAAGGTTGCAAAATATCTGAGGGCAAAGAAATAATAAATGTCCAGATGACCCTCAGATAAGCTTATTAGACAATTCCCTAAGTTGATAACGAAGATCACTCTGTCTCTCTTATTTGTTTGCTTTACTCACAAGTATTAGACTTTTTTTGTTATCAAAACATAATATTTGTACAAAATGAAGCACGTCCTGTGTGGGTCTTTGTAGAAGATCAGCAAATTTTTGCCTTACCCTAATGCTACAGCACTGATTTGAAATCCTGGCATCTTTAATTTTGAATAGAGATATTCTAGAAGAACCAGAAGCATCACAGAAAATCAGATTCACCTTGTCCATACAAGTGCCTATTCCCATTTACCCTCTTCCTTACAGAGACTCCCGGGGACTCTCATCAGCCTGGATCAGCTCTCTTTTGGGCAGCCTGGATTATTTTTTCTCTATTGTATCCCAAAGTAGAGTATCTAAGTCTGGGACTAAGAAACTGAAACTAAAGTGCAAAAACCAGATTCAAAAGGTATGATAAAGCTATATGCAAATGCTGTTGATTGTTGGCAAGCTTAGGAAGGTCATCATTTTCAAACTGATACACAGAGGACTAAGTTTTCATCAGAAGGACTTTGACTGATTAATCCTGATAGTGGTAGCACTCAAATTTTACTGCATATCAGAACTATTAGGGATCATGTTAACAGGTCAATTGCTAAGCCCCATACCTAGAAATTTAGTAGGTACAGGTTAATGCCCACTAATCTACATTTTTATAAGTTTTAATCTTCATGGATTCAGAGGCTTGTGGTCTGGGATACTACTTTAAACCATTCCTTAGGTCTATACTAGATACAAGTACTCACACCACTGTAAATGCAACGCTAGGAGAGCACACTCCTCACAGGAGGGTCTTCCCCATTCTCGCTTTGGTATCTGCCTATTAAAGACAGTGAATGAGGAAAATATCACACTGGACAAAGGATGGGGAAGCCAGGTTGGCTGATGTAAGAATTCATTTCACTATTAAGAAAGTAAATCAACTAATGGGCATCCAGCGGCTTTTTTGACCATACCTTTTCTCTTTACACTCCTTGTTGAAAGGAAATGACATATAGTATAACAGTGAACACAATTTGCTATTTCTACTTTTCTGTTTTGCTAAGTGAGAATTTTACTGAACTTGTTTCTTGTTTTTCCTTCACCATTGTACATCAAATATTCTGAGCTTAGTACATTTCAGATTTAGATCATCTATTTCAGATGTATAAAGGGCTATATGTAGATTGACTAAGATTAAACTGTACAAGGAATAGAAATACCTCTGAGAGAAAAGAGTGGGCCTAGGAAATTGCCTCTGGATGAACTAGTTATTTTGCATTTAGATCATTCCTATTTGGAAGGGCTGGAGATAAATGCATTTGCTGTAGTACATAATATTAAGAAAAATTATCCAATACTTGAAAAGAAGGGAAATACTCTTGCATGTTACATTGAAGCCATGCTAGAGCAGTACAGGGCATTGTAAACAACATCATGTATATGAGAAGAAGGATACATGTTTACTAGGAATCCAAGGGGTTGACTGTAGTAGAAATATTTTAATCACCTGATTAATTAGTTTATTTATGTTCTCATCTTCTTCAGGTACATTACCTCTTTCCTTCTGGGGATTGTACAACGCCCAATTCTAATGACGCGGTTCTCATTGTACATATACAGGACTGTGCTTTTCTGTTACAGTAAACTGATCCAGGGGAAAGCGTTCAATTAAAGCTGCACAAAGAATCGAACAAAAAACGTCTTCCCTAGGATTGTTTAAAAATAATATTTCAAAAGAAATCTTTTGAAATCAGGTAATCTCTCCTAGAGGTGAGAGTTGTCAGATGTTCAACACAGGATTTGTTAGTTTCCTGGTAATCATTTGTGTCAAAAAAATAATTGTTAGGAAGATCATATCTCATTGCTTACACTTTGATATTGAGACTATTTTTTAATTGAGAAAATGACTCTGTCAAGGTGCAGTTAACAATTTAATTCTAAAGGGAATTAAAAGATGGAATGGGGCAATGATAACAGTGTCAGCTTTGGGCGGGAGGGATGGGTGTGACTCACACATCTGTGGGGAGCTATTCGAGTGAACCTGGGCAAATCCCTTCATCTATATAGTAAGAAAGATTACTTAAGGGTTATCCTGAGGCTCAAGTTAATTGAGGAACTAGCTTCATGCTACAAATACAATGAATGAGAATATGAGGTGAACAGAGTGAGGGGAGCTATCCTCTGGCATGTTCTATCACAGAATAATTCTTTATAACAACAGCTACCAGCTACTCACAGCATGAAATGTGCCAAGAGCCATACCATACACTTCACATATAATTGTTTATTTCATTTAACCTTACTCTCACTCTGTAACCTGGATCTTGTTATCCAAAATCGAAAGACAAATAATCTGAGGCCTAGAAAATTTGTGTAGTCTGAGTAAAGTGCCACCTGAAAGTCCGTGCCTGGCAGTGACACCAAAGCATGAGACATAAAAGGAGACGTTGACAAATTGGACTCCTCATCAGAATTAAAAATCCCTGCTCCATAAAATACCCTGGGAAAAGGACGAAAAGACAAGCTACAGACTGGGAGAAAATATTTCCAAATCATGTATCCAACAAAGGACTTCCATTGAGAATACTTAAAGAACTCTCAAAACTCAACTATTGAAACAAATAATCCAATTAGAAAATGCACAAAAGACATGTACAGACAATTCACGGAAAAAACATGAATATGGCAAATAGGTTGGGCAAAAGATGTTTAGTATCATTAGACAGGAGGGAAATGCAAGTTCAAACTACAGTAAGATGATGCAACACAACTATCAGAAGAATTAAAATTAAGCAAATAAAAGATAACACCAAATGCTGGTGAAAGTATGGAGAAACTGCATCACTCATACATCGGGAATGTAAAATGGTAGTCATTCTGGGAGCGAGTTTGTCAGTTTCTTCAAAAAAGTCAACATGTACTCACCATATAACTCATCCACTGCACTTTGGGCATTTAACCCCGAAAGCGAAAACATATATCACAAGAAAACCTATGCATGAATGCTCGTAGCAACTTGATTAATAATAGCTCAAACCTGCAAACAGCTCAGATGTTCTTCAACAGTACATCTCACGTACCTGCGCCTGAGATAATATTTCATCAAGCGAGCACACACACACACACACACACACACACACTCAAGTAAGTGTATGTAAAACTAGTGAAATCGGAATATGGTCAGTTGTTTATTGATGTCACTTTGTTGTATCAATTTCTTGGTCATGTTAGTTTACTATAATACATAAAATCTTACCGGGGAGAAAAGTGGGTGAAGGGTACATGGAATCTCTTTACTATCACTGTATAACTGCATGCTGATATTCAAAACTCTTAAAAATAAGTCTACACTGTAGAGTAAACACCCTGTGTTCACATCTGGGACTCTGCTTATTTGGTGAGTGACACTGGGCATGTTACCTAAGCTTTCATGGCTACAGTTTCCTCATCTGGAAGATGGGAATAGCCCCAGTAGTACTTAAGTCATAGCAGTATTGATCAAGTGGTGGTAATATGTATACAGAACTCAGTACATTGCCTAGCACAGAGTCAGCAATCAATAAATTTATTATTATTAAAATAGTAAAAAAGAGTGCTAAGATTTGAATGTGAATCTAATACAAAATTTTATTTTATTAATAGTTAAAATGATGGACATGCTGATTATTCTTTCCTCTAATTTCCTTTAAACATTATCCATATTGGGTGCCATCCCCCCAGATATTCTAATTTAGTTGGCTTGGGGTGAGTTCCCCAACAATTGGCTTTTTGTTTGTTCTTTTTTTAATGCTTCCCAGATGATTCTAATGTGCAGCCTTGGCTAAGTCCCACTAAGTGTGCATAATGGTTACGTTTTTATTTTGTTGGTTTAAAAGTTTCAAGTTGAATTAGTCCCGAGTTTGGTGACATTGCCAGTTTTGTTTTCCCTGCTGTGGCTAAGGACACAGTTTCTCAGAGGAATACTCACCTAAATAATTGTAACCACCCCTGGATGCATGTGGCTTTGATGATGGGGTCATTCCTAATCCATAGGAATCAGATTGAGGGAGCATTTTCCCAGGAGGATGCTGGCACACCTCAAGGAAGAATCAGCCACCAGAGCATCGACTCTCAGTTCTGCTAAGACTGGGCAGATATGAATGAGAACACTGAGAGGAGAATTTCTCCCACAGTCACCTATGAAGGACAATTCAGGGACTCTCTTATAGAGCAAATTATGCTTTTCCATTCATACTAGTAAAAGGCAGACAAAAGACATGGGAAATATTCTAACCAATACCACTTGGCTGCTTTCGGAAGAGAGATTTAAAAAGAAGAAAACCTCTGTTTTTCAGTTTTTTGATATTTTATGTATTCTAACAAAACAGAGGATAGCACTATGAATTAAAAGCATTTTTTTTGTTTCACTTTCTTTTATTAAAAAAATGTCATGGAATTAATATAAGGACAATCTAACTTATTTACTTATTTCATATAGAACCTCTTGATTCCCCATCTGCCCAACCTCACGCTGAACACACACACACACTGGGGACCTTCAAAGTAGGTGCCACAATCCTCTCCCAGCCCCCTCACTGTACGTGCAGGCCATCCACCTATAAAGAGCTGAAGTGTCCTCTCCAACCTTGAACCTGGATTGGCCCTCAGACTTGCTGTGACCGCACGGCCTGTGACAGCTCCAAGTCTATCCCTTAAGAAGTTTACAAGATTCTGACTTTGTTTTTTGGAATTGTCAACAGGATGCTTGGGCCCCCCTGCTGGAAAGAGGCCATGTGGAGAGGCCTTCGAGAGGAAGTACCATCTAGAGGAAGAGGCTGTGAGCAGGGGAGTCTGGTCTCACCCCAAGTGAGAACCAAAGCCCACATGGGTGTGGGAGGCCTGCTTTGTGACCTTACAGCCCAACCCAGCACCAGCTGACTGCCACCTCTTGAGGGGTTCCTGTGAATGGTGTGGGGAGCAGGACTGGCCAGACCAACCTCAGAAGCATGAGAAATAGGAAGTCATTCTGGTTTTATGCCACTGAGTTTCAAAGTTGTTTGTTAAGCAGCCATATATAGCTGATAAACACATGCCATCTTCTTGATTTTAGGAAGAGCTGATGCAACTCATGGTCACAAATATTTTGATCAGTGCTCATTTGTACTCAGTGTCTAAGAATTCTGTTATGTTTTTCTTAAGAAACATAGCTCTTGATGTTATCAACTTAAACACACAGGAACATATAACACCAACCAACAGCACTGCCCACACCACCAGCACCACCACCAGCAATAATAACAAAAGTAGCGACTTGCTTTGAGTGTCCAGCTGGAGAATGAGAATCAGTGATTATGTTATAGAATCAGGGATGACTCAACTCAGAGATATAAATGTTGGTTTAAACTCTGGTTTACTGTGCCTGAGATGGGTAGTTCATAGGCTCCATGGCCTGGCTACTCAAGAATGGTTCCTCAACACAGATTACACATTTATTCCCTCAATACTCTTTTTTTTTTTTTTTTTGTTTTGCTAAGTTATATTAATATATATTCATCAATAGATCAATCTGAAAAATGCTGACTTCTGTTAATTACACTATAGGCCTGTGGTAAAAACATGTTTGAAGACAAGCAATGTGAAGAAAGGGAGAAAACATTTCATAGTACAGATGAGATGCCACATAATACAAAGCTGAGACAGAGCAAACTTATTTTGGGCTCCAAAATCGCTGGGATGTAGCCATGAAGTTAATACTCATGTTGCTGATGAAGGGTGTCAAACTGAACACTGCGGATTATTCTAGGCCATTAATAACCACAATCTGCTTGGGATAACCATGGCAACACCAGTAGCTAAGTACAGTACAATCACCGTGATTACCATAGAATTAGCACTAAACAAATGTTTATTCTTTTCCTAAACAGAAGTATTATTATGATGAGAACAGTTTCCTATTTATCCCAGGTTTTCTCCTCATCACTCCTGCTCCAAACAATGGGAGGACACATCTTTGCCTGATATTTCTTTCTGATTTCTTTTTCCAAGAACCAAGGAGGGTGCAGGGCTGGCCTTTCATTTCCCTTCCCCTCTTGCCTCAGTCTGACACACTAGAAACCATAAAACACACATTGATCCATTGATCACTATCTGGACGCCAGGATGGGATGCTATGTGCCTTGAAGCTTCAGATTCAAATAACCAACCTGAATTGCTTGTTAATTGAAATCTCGTAAATTTTGATTTCTTTAGTAGTCACAGAGCACAGCCCCACGTGCTCCCAGCATATATGCTTCATGGAGAGGGCGACACATCCAAGCCCAGGGTGTGTTACCTGCCTCTGTCCACCCTTTCATGGTGGGCACCTGACAAAGACACAGCCAGCCAAGGTGTCATGCCGAGGGCCAGCCAGTGGAAGCTGAAGTCTAGTCACAGCCTCTCTGCTTGCTGGCCTTGTGAGCCCTGACGACAGCTGGTACTCGGCTGTCCCCAAAACCCCCTTTCACAGTACCCAGCATTGCACTTCCACAGTGATTGAAGCAATTAGCTGCCGAGCGGCTGATGTACCCCGCAGAGGGCTGGTGGCTCGTCTGACACATCTGGGCACTGAAAGTAATTGAAACAGCTGCTTCTGCCCATATGGCAGCAAAAGCTGGTCATGCAGAGTCTGCTGCCTGGGCTGCACCAACCTCGGGCAAATTAGCCGTCATTAATCCCGGGATCTGACCAGCATATGCAGAACCACTAATCAAGACAGCTGGGGGCAGGGGATGCTGAGAAGAAGAGTCCCTTTAAGATTTCTAAATGACATCCCAGGTAATATATACATACATATATATATATATATATATATATATATATATAAAATAAAACACACAAATCCAAATTACAGCCTTCCTCTTCCTGAGCACTTTCACTCCCCCCTCTGCCCCCCACGCCCGACGAGGATGATCTGTGTCAGCTGGTGTCTTCTGTTAGAGATTGCTAAAATTTAGTATAACTTTCAGCTAATGTAACACTTCTCAGTGCAAGCCTGGCACCCCGTTGATTATAAATAGCTTGGCGCATGGAGAGTGAGAATGGGGTATTGCGCAGCCTTGGTGCTCTGCTTCTGAAGCCAAGGGAACCACAGTAATCACAGCCCTGATGGGAGAAAGCGAGTCGCACCTGACCCAGGCGGGATAGCCCAGGTGTTCTGCCTTCCCTCTGGCAGGCACGATGCTGACATTTGGAGGGATTGGGTTTCCATCTCTGGACCTCAAAGGGCTGGGCCATCCTTGATAGGGAATTTATAGACTAGGGTTTGATTGCTGCAAGTGGGCCTTGGTGACAGGTGAGAGGTCAGGTGCCACCTGGAAGGTAAAGGGGAGCTCTCTCATACGTGACACTGAGATTTATGATAGGACGGAGACTGTAGCTTCAAAAGACTGTTTTGCCTCAACTTCTGCGTTGTGGGATGGGGCAGGCGGCTGTCTCATTTACACCCTACCAACGGTGGGTGTCATTATTCAGATGGCTTGTCATTATGCCTGACAACACCCCCATGCATTAAAGAGGTGGTGCCAGAGCGTCTGGGTTGGGGTGGTGAGCGGATGTGTAATCCCAGAGGTGTGAGTGCACTGTGGGCTTTATGCACTGAGTGTGTCACTAACCCCTGAGGCCAGAGGGACAGTCCAGACATGAAGGTTCGTTTCTTTGAGAAATTTCTTAGATTGGAATAAGAAAATAGAGGTGCTGTTAGATTCATCCTCAGTTACCCTGGTTCCTGATTTCATCTCCAAATTCCACAGGGAAATACCTGCTCTGGGACAGGAGCTCTTGTCTCCACTGTCCAGGTCACCTGCCTTCCTGGTGTGGGGAATGTTGACTCTTTCTCCTGATCGTTATTCACTTGTGCTGAGCCGTCTGCTGTGATAACTAGCATAAAACGAATAATAAATAGCTCCTGCTGTATGAGACATTTACTTAATTCTTTGTTTAAATAACTTAAACAGTTGACAGAATTTTTTTTCACCAATCTTGAGGTCATTGTGATGACCATTGTTTTCTGGGACTTTAGGGACTGAAGGAGAGAGTAAAATCACCTCTCGTAAATACAGCAAAATAGCAGTTTGTCAGAATGGCTGCTTTGAAAAACATGGTTAAAGTGAAAGTAACAATTGAAAAATATTTTCTGATATATCATGAAGCCCATTGTAGTTATTATTGTGCAGGATTAATTTTTCTCTTAATGCAGACATCAATGGTCTTTTTTTACTTCCCCCCCCCCCCACCCTCAGATGTTCCTTTAAGTAGATTCTTGAGGGCAATGGGTATGCCTTCCTCATTAACATATATACTGTTATCTTGCCCTCACTTCAGATTTATTCCATTTTGACTAAATTGCTTTATTGGCCACTTAAGTACTTACTACCATTTAAAAATAATATTTGTTGCAAAGTAACAATTGCTAATACTTATTAATTTATTTATCTGACAAACATTTATTAAGGACCTACTGTGTGTCAGATCCTTGTCCTCATGGAACCTGCAATCTAGTGAGGGGTGATAAACGCAAAATACACAGTTTGCTAACTGGCACTTATGGAAGTTAGGTTCCTTAGCCTCCCATAGAGGCAGAGAGACAGGGGCCCTATCCTCAGGGGCTGGCTGGAACAGACAGTACGGTCTGGTAACCCTGAGTTTTCTCAGGCAGGCACTTTAAGGGGGCTAGGGTCATCTTAGGGACGTGTGGCCTTGAGCTGTTAGAAGCGATGTTAGTGTTTGTTCAAGTCTTTATAGGCCAAAGTCGAGGCCTGGTTGAGAAAGGGCTCAGAGGAGCTTGACTGGAGTTTGGTAAAGGATAGAATCGTTGTTGGGTGTGGGATGGGGAGTTGTAGGAGTTGAGGCAGGAAGAAGGGGGTGATGGATGGGGCATGCTGTAAAGTCTTTGTAGATGGAAAACAACTAGAGATTTTGGGCAGTGAAGTGGACTGCTATGTTCATATATTTTAACAGAATGTGCTGACTGCTCTGAGAATTGTCTGAAAGGGACAAGGAAAGAAGTAGGAGACCAGTTAGGAGGTGACCAGGAGATGCTGTGGCTTAAATGGTCATGGTCATTTTGTAAGGGACTTGGGAGGGTTGAATCTGTGCCCATGTTGAAGGTTGAACCAAAGGACAGGCTGAGGAAGCTGATGGAAGGGGTTAAAGAGAGTCGAGCATCCTTCCCAGAGTCAGCCAAGGTTACTGAATCCTTGCTCTGTGCCAGACTCTGTCTCAAGCACTTTGTATGCATTATCTCACTCATTTAATCATCAAACAGTACCATGAGCTAGATGTAAGGATCTCCCCCATGCTACAGCGTCAAAGTAACTTGCCGAGGTCATGTCACAGAATCAGTGGCAGAGCCGGGGTGGGAGGGAACCTGGGACTGTGATTTCAGTGCCCTAGAATTTCATCACTGCTCTCCTTTAAAAAGCCAAGGGGAATATAAAACGGAGAGCTCGTTCTTAATTTGGCTTGGATTTTTCAGCCGTTCCCTTCCGTGTTTTATCTTCGGCTTCCTGATTGGTGAGAAAGGGAAGGAATGATTCTGATATTATGCTTCAGTTTGTAGAACTTTTATTCCAAAGATGCCTCTATTTAAAAATAACAAAACATGCCTTGCCTCAGTGGTTCTTTATTCCTTCATCAAACTGGGATCCCAATCTCCCAGTAAGTTATCTATTTTTCTCTATTTCCCCGTTGACTATACCGTGCCCTCCCATTTCCTTAAAGTTTCTTTTTCATGGGATAAAAGTCCTGACCTAATACTGATAGAATGACTTCATCATGAGATCAACGTTTCCAAACATTATCTAAATAGGAACTGCTAGGACTCAGCTCGCTGAAATTTATTTTCTTCCTGTGACTGTATACCCACACTGAGCTTAGGTGATGCCGTTTAGAGTTACATTTCAAAATTTCTCAAATGTTTTTAAATGGGGGATTCACTTCTTCAGACTCTTACTTGACAGCAGCTAGTAAGTTAAGAGCCCGTGTTCTGGAGTTAAATTGTCTGCAGTTGAATCCTTGCTCTGCGATTCTTAGTTGTGTGATATTGGGTGAGTTCCTTTACCTCTCTGTGCTTATGTGTCCTCTTTTATAAAATGTGATGAATAATATTGATATTAGAGAGTAGTGGTGAAGATTAAATGAGTTAACGTGTAAAGTCCTTAGAGCTTGAGCCTAATAAATGCTAAAGAAATGGTAGCAGTTTTAAAACAATAATAATATTATATTATTATTCATCATTGTCATTACCATTACCATCATATAACACGACTGTGGCTAAAATGCACCTCACGGTGTTGGGGTTGATTAAAGACACTCAACTGGAGATCAGTTAAATTGGGGTTGCCCACCTTAACAGTTTAGATGTGTTTTTCATCCAGATACAGGTACACCCTTTGCATATACATCTTGGAAAATTACTAAAAACATATGCTTTTAAATTATGGTTTTACAGACAATTCAGAGACCATGAGTAATTGTGATTTAGAGTTAATTACTGTTAGTTCTGACTAACAGCGTCGGAAGGGCTTATGAAGGGCTTTCCTATACCCAGCCCTAACATTTACGTGCCCAGGGAAAGAGCACAACTGGAGACCACACACTGAAATATGAGGGAAGGGGTCAGGGTGCACAACCTTAAAAGAATGACATAGCCATTGAGGATATGACATAAACTGGTTAGAACCAACTAGGTCCAAGATAGCAGAAGATTCGACTTTCAGTAGAGCTTAAACCTCATTATACACTCATTGTAATACATTAACATGCTAAATGACACACCCACAGATGACATGACAGTTCTGAGGCTGACCATAAAAGGTCAAAAACTGGGTGGTGGCCAAGTTCCTTTAGATCCCCTCCCCTTCCCCTGAAATAGTCGGAATAATCCTCCCACTTATTAGCCTATGAAATTACCAAGCCCATTAGAAACTAACCACACCATATTATGGGGCCACTCTCACTTTCCAAGCTGACCCCATGCCCTGGGGCCACTCTCGCCTTTTGAGATGGGCTGCATTCTGTCTATGGAATGTGTATCTCTCTAAATAAATCCACTACTTACCTATCACTTTGTCTCTCACTGAATTATTTCTGCAACTAGACATAAAGAACCCGGGCTTCAGTTAAGTCCTGACACCAGGTGAGATTTCAATTAAAAGGCAGTCCCAACATGAGCTTTGTCTGGGTTCAAATCCCATCTGAGTTGTGCAGTTTCAATACCATACATTTAAATATTTAAAAGATAAGATACCCTGGACTGTGAACCCCATGTCAGGGGACAATTATGTCCTCCTGGACTCTAGGCGGGATATAGGATCATTGGAATTGCACCTCATGCTTCCTTTTTGCTCTGTAGGCTAACAGAGCACTTGCCTTCTGTCCCTGAAACCAGAATGACCTTGGATGGCAGGTCCATAGCAATAAGTACTTCAAGGAGCAAGGAAACAGTGTAATGGTTTCATGCTGCTATTGTGGTAGGATCCCTTGTATTAACAGGTTCACACAGCTCACCATCATACCCTGAGACACAAAACTAATAAAAGAGAGCATCTTCCTGCAGATTCCAGAGGAGTCTTATCTACTTGACTTCTCTAGAAATAAACTACAAATGGCCTTTGGGAAAAACAATGTACGGCTCTCCTCAACCCACACGCTGGGCTTTCTCCTTCCTTCATCCCTAACTTTAGGCTCCTAGAACGGCACTTTTCAAGAATGAGGGAGAGAAAGACAGAGAAGTGTAATAGTATGGGACAAAGGCAGACTTGAAAATTCTCCTCACCCTTCACAGGTCTAATACTTCTTTTGTCCTTCCATATCTCAATGATGGGCAACATTTTCACTGAAAAATATGCTTCCCTGTTCCATCTCCAGGTTAGACTTAGGTTTTCCTCCCTTGGCATTAGTTCATTCTGCAGAGAGATTTAATTAAGTTGTAATTACAAAAGAAGCAAGAACTAACTGCCCCTTTACATACAACACACTCTACAGATTCTAAGAGTGAAGAAACATCTAATACTGTAAATGAGAGAGATGGACTCAGTTGTTGACTGAAAAAAAAAAAAAAAAAGCACAATGTGAGTTGTGAGTTGAATTTTATTTGGAGCAAAATGAGAACTATAGCCCAGGAGACAGCATTTCAGGTAGCTTTGAGAAACTGCCCCAGAGAGGTAGGGGGGAAGGGCAGTATATATGTGATTTTGGTGAAAGGGGAGTAAATGCAGTCAAGCACATAGTTTTTGCAGAATGTTCCCACTAGTCTCATGAAGGTTACTGTTAGTAATGGGGAGCAGACATAACCATGAAAGATTTTAGTGCTTTTCTAGGTATGAGGAGATGCAAGAATTGGGCTTATAAAATCTTTTCCTGAAAATATCTAACTATCTGAAGACGTGTTCTGCCAGTTTTTCCCAGAAGACAGAGGGCCTCATTCCTGCTCTCCACCCTGAACTCCTTTCAGGGGGTGTTGAAGGTCAGCAGTCACAGTAGCTTGTGATTTAATCCTCATAGAGGTAGATGGCAAGTGCCAACCTTTAGTTGGCATAGTTAACACACCCCATCCCATTGGCCAAGAGTAGCTTCATTTCAACCATTTCTTTAATATCTTTGTGGATAAAACCTCTTTACCAGCCAGTCTGGAGGGCAGGAAATAACATTCAATGAAACATAATTTGCTTCCTGTGTGGTGTGTGGGCACGTGTATATGTTTGTGTGTGTGTGTGTATGTGTGTGTGTGTGTGTGTGAAAGAGAGAGAGAGAGGGAAAGAGAGAAAGAAAGAAAGATAATAAGTCCTCTCTGTTCATTACAAGAATTTTTATGGTGGGCTGGAAGATGGGGCTGGACGTGGTTTACAAGTAGTGATATTTTATTAAACTAAAAGTTTAATACTTTAGAAAAATGCATGAGAACCTCAACATTGCTAAAGAGGCTGGCAAATGAGGTTTTTTCCTCTCTATTTTTCAGCTAATATCTTTGGCTCCTATTCTTTCATAGCATTGTGATAAGTAGGAGTAGGAAATCAATTCATAGGATAGAAAGACACAATCCAGTTATTTCCTCTTTTCCTTATTTGCATCTCCCTTCTATTGTGGTCCCTGTGAAAGGTGATCTTTATGGGCACTTAAAAGAGGAGAGTCAGCATCCCAATCAAAAAGAATCTGATGTACAGCAATGTATTCAGTATAATTTTGCAAATTTCCTCTATGAAAGCTGATAAGTAAGCAGTAGAGTTGGAAAATGAAATTCTCTATTCACTTCAGATTCAAACTTTGTCTCAACCGCTGACAAAACATAATCAATCTTTTAATTACTCAGTGATGAAATCCCAATAAAGATCATATGCTTTGGCAATAAATTTCTTCACTTATTTCCAAGTGTATTTTCACAGCCTAATGACAAGAACTCTTGCAGACATTTTTACTTAATAGAAAGTACTCACAGTTTCATTGATAAAAAAATTGTAAGCCCACATATAGGAAACAGTGTTAAAAAAAATGCAGTGAGTATACTCAGTACTAGAATTCTCTGAAATATGATGTGTACTTATGCAATTTCCTCATGTTTCAGGTCAGATCTGTATTGTTTCTGTCCACAGGCTGGTGTGAAACATACAGAGTAAAAGGTAAGATACACTGTGATCTTTTTATGTTTATTTTATTTTTCTAGTGATATTACTGAACATAAGTAACATTCCTATGCCCAATGCACAATGAGGCCAAACAAATGGAAACGTCAGAGTTTGCAGCAGAGAAAGTTTTACTGCAGGGCCAAGCAAAAAAGAATGGGTGGCTTGGGCTCAGTAACCCTGAATTCTCGGATGGTTTTCAGGGAGAAGTTTTTAATAAGCAAAATTCGGGGTGAGGGCTGCAGGGTGTGTGACTTTCTTCTGATTGGTTGGTGTTTAGGTAACAGGGTGGTGCTCCAGGAATATTGTGCTCAGCCTAAAGTTACTAGCCTCCACCTTGGTGGGGGCCTTAGTTCCTGCTGAAAAACTTAAAGATATTATTATGTTTATCTTTTCAGGAGGAACCAGGACCTTGCCTCATTGCCCAAGGGCAGGGTTACTGATAAGGATTAGGGTGTGGGCAAGGCCAGCAGTACTGCAATCCAGAGATCATCTGGCATCAGGTGGTGATGGGCAAACTGTGACCTCTGGAATGAAGAATGTTTCATCAAGTAGTTAATATCTTCCATTTGTTGGGGGTTTTAGTTCTGCAGAAGAGCTGAAATATATTGTTACGTATATCTCTTGCTGGGGAGCCAGGACCCTGCCCCCAAGACTGCACTATTTTTTCTTGACTGCTCCTCCCTAGTTCCCACATCTCCTCCCTTCCCTGATTAGCAACTATTTGAACCTGTCCTTTGGAACTCAGGGAAGGGGACACAGCAAGGCTTTTGTGCCCAGAAGCCCCACAGGGTCCTGCTCAGTTTCAATATTATATAACTTATTTTTCCCAGTATGTTTCTTGAGTGAACTCTAACTAAAACCATTGTTTCCCTGGGTGTATGTTACTGGAGACTGAGAGGAAGGATGCTAATGCAATGCCAGTCATTTACCCATTGTTTCCAATGCCAGTCATTTACTTATTGTCTCCCAGCTTCAACCCCCCCTTCTGTGATATGGAGGGGGAAACCCTGAAACCACATTTCAGCTCTGCCAGCTGCCCCTGTTATTATCTGTTATAGGCTCTGCCAAAGGTGGGTGACAGGATGAGATGGCGAGACTGGAGAATGAAGGAGGGACTAGATCTTCCCCCTTTGCTTCCTGTTGCTTTCAGTGTTGCTATAACAATGCAGTTGCTTCCTGCCCCAGCTTCATTTGCCACTTACAGAATCTGCCTCATTATGCCTTCCTAGAGGTTTGAGCAGCAGCTCAGAGGTGGTCCTTCATTGAAGGTCTGAGCCTGGACACCGTGGAGATCCTCCTCTGAGCTCCCAGGTCCCACAACCACTTCCCTTTATTCCCATAGGTATTATCTGTGGGTTCATTAACTCAGTGTTTTTTTTTCTTTATTTTGTTTTGTTTTTTAAACATTCTAGCACCCATAGAGCCAATTCCTTATTTTAAATTCTGGACCCTGGCATACAACAAGGTTATTTATTCCTGATGATGCAGAGGTACTAGCGGGAAATACAAAAAAATTAAGATGCTGTCTGAAAAAAATTTTACTAGAGAGATTATATATATATACATATACACATATATGTATACATAGTTAAATATAAATTATTATTAATTGATATTATATACAGTTGATTATATATAATTAATATTGTATATATATATGTGTGTGTAGTTGAGTCTCATTTTTTGTGGTAATTATGTTCTATAAACTTACCCTAAACACTTGGCGAATGCTGAATCATTGTTCCTAGAGGAAATACAGGGTTAAGTTCCTGTAAGCCTCTGGTCTCAACATTTTAGTCAAGCAATCAATGCATAAACTTTTATGTGTGTTTCTGTTTAAAACACCTTATTTAATATATATTGTTTACTCATTAGCATTTACACTCATGACCAACAGTACTCATGCCTGAATGAAGCTTATCTAGCACACATATTTTCTCCATAAGGCACACTACAGCCTTCTTGCACTTAAGATCACTAGCATGCACTTTAGCTCTATGTTTGGGGGGCATTTTAGACAATGAAATCACCAACAAAAGACACAAAATGCAAAATCTAGTGAGATGTACAGTGAAAAGGACACTTGTTTACAGTAGAGCAGACACAAGAAGACAGAACATCACCTTGTTCAGCCTTGGCTGGGAATTGGGCAGGTGTCAGGTAACTCAAATTTTTTGCCACTCTGCACATAATATCACAAATGAATACAAAAGTGCCTTGAGTAAATGAGCAAGTAGGTGAATTGGCAAATGTAGAATCTGTGAATAATGAGAATCTACAATCTGTTCATCTATGTATTATCTATCTATCTATCTATCTATCCATCTATCTATTATCTCCCAGATGACCTCTTGGTTTTGAAGCAAATGTTTACTAATAAAAGCTTATATTTTCTGCTTTTGGCCCAATCTTCCACTGAGGACTTCTAGTTGTCCTGCAATGTCACCACCCCCAATTCAATATTTTGAATTGTCCTCTGTGGTACTAATTAAATAGCTATATTTAACCTATATTTTGTATTTTCTCTTTGAAGCATTGTTTGAGAAGGCCATGTCAATATTACTGAAGGCAGTAGTCACCTTGGTCAGGACAAAAAAGATTCCCTTTGATCTTTTCAAGATTGGTGTGGAATTCTGTGCAGAAGTAGGAAAAATGATCACTCTACAGCTCTGTGCTATTAAGTATTTAATTATGAGGTGAAATATAACCTAATGGAAATCAGGAAATTGCATTTCTATAGACCAGTGTCAGGCTGATAGCCTAAAATGTATCAGATCTTTAACAAATGCCGACTTTGGTGCATGTTTTTTGTTGCCCATCCATCCGATATTTCCCCACGGCATCCCTCAGTAGCAAGGCAGTCACATACGTCAGGTGAGACTTGACCTGTCCCAAGTCCAGGGTGGAGAATTTTAATCAGTTACAAATTGTGTTAATTCCATTTCTCTAACCAGGGGTTATTTGAGAATGGACCTGTGATGCAATTCTGGCCAAAGGGGAGTGAAGGTAAGTCAAATGGGGAGACAAAGGACCAAGAAAGGGACTCTTTTTTCTGGTAGTGGTCATGTTGTGTAAAGATGTGAGCTGTGACAATCATTGTCACATGAGGGGACAGCCTAAAGACAAAAGCCAGCACACTGAAGATGCAGTGAGGAAAGTTCCTGGGTCTTTGATGATGTTACTGAGGTGCTCTCCTTCTGAATTACTTGTATGAGATACTAAGTTATTTTATTTAAACCATTCTGAGATAGGTCTTCGTTTACTTTCATTCAGTAGTACCCTAATTGATTTACAGATTTATTTGAGGAGATCCAGATTAGTAAAGATAGGGTAGCATGGTCTCAGGAACTTGTGGCTTTGGAAAGCTCCTTGGGGGGTTCTGATTACAGCCTTCAGACCAGTCCCCGTGATAAGATTTATTAACTTGAGTCGAATATAGGAAGATTAACTTTGTAAACTGAGTTTGAAGAATCTCACTTGAATCATAGATTGTCCTGGTTTCCTTCTCCTCTCTACCTTAATCTGCCCCTAGCATTATAATTAGAACCTTGATTAAGTGTCAGATGTGGGCAGTTTTCAAGGAGCTCCAAATCTAATGGCCTTAATCCAACATAGAGTCCACATAGACGGTGTCCTTCATTCTACCCTCCTCACCTCATTCTGCTTTTCCTATGCCTTTTACCAGGTGCCTAATGCAGCATTTTGAGGGGTTGGACCACTTGATGACCATGCTTCTTACTCAGAAACTATGTATATCTCCTCTTTTTAAAACAATCATCTTTAATTTATATAATACAAATTTCTAATGATGTAGCTCTTTCTTACACAAGTGTAGATATACCCTTAGGTAAATGGTGCTCTAGAGAACTTAAACACAGATTGTCAAAGCCTGATAGAACAGAAATAATTATAATATAGATCTCATGTTCTGAGATTCAGCTGGGCCAGAATTTACAAATGGACCTTAAGTGCCCATGCAAGTCTTTGGTAGAATTACGTAAAAACTCAGCCATTCTTTAACTGGACCACCTCCCGTTTCATCCTCTATGATCTGCTTCTCTGCCCTGTTAGTTCTCTAATTCTCTAACCTCTGTTTGGCTCTATTTCTTTATTTTAATTATCTCATCAACTGCCTTTGGTTTGGACATCCTATTCCAGCCAACCTGGCATTTCCCTTGGACTTAATTCTGATATTCAGCAATTGGCTTCTGCAACATACTCCTATACATTGCCATTAAAAGGTGATATATAGTTATTTTTCTTAGAGGGTATATTTGGATGGAGGACACATGGCAAGAGTTAAGACATATACAATTCCTAGAACTTAGGACCCTCCCAAACACATACTGCTTTTAGAATTTTGAAAATTGTTACATAGGTGCTTATACTTCCTAGACCACTAATAAAAATATTAGTTGTATTTACAGAGATCTTGAGAATTTTCATAGCAACTTCACATTCAACTTTTGTGGAGAGATGGGAGATGGCCAATGGCTAGTGGTGTTTTTTCGCCATTCATCAAAGCATAAGCAAAATCTCAGAAGTGGTCAGGGAGTAATCCAAGGTCACACAACTTGATGAAGGCAGAGTGACTATGAGAGCTCAAGTCTTCTGATTCCTGTAGTCCCTCCTGTTTCTGTCTCACCTCTTGGGATGTGCCAACATCTAGGAGGCCATAATGGGGCTTCCCCAGACCACTCTTGTTGTACTGAGACAATCCTGGGCTAATCTGGCTAAACAATTTCAAGTTTCCAAATCTAGTTTCCTGACAGATACTGCTTAGTCCCAGATGTGAAGAGACAAAAATATATTGCCTGTGCATTGTATGTTTAATTTACAAAACAAGATGTTTAATTTAAAGAAGGTCCTCTAAAGCAATAAACTAGTGATGGTCAATATGCCCATCCTTTTATTATATTGCCAAGAATTTTGCTTGAAGTTAGAAATAGGGATTACATGTGCAAACATTCAAATTTAATTAAGAAATAGTTTGAATTCAACCAACACATGCTTGCGTTTTCCCAACCTAAACTCATCTTGAAGCTTATTCTCAATTATAAAATAAAAAATTCATTATAGATACTTCTTCTATTATCATCTGTTGACTCAAGAATCACCCATCTGAATAACAGATAAAATATATACTGCCTCAGCCCCTCTTCCTTACCTGGGCAGGAGACTAGCTGTGTAGGATGACAATGTCACCAAGTAATTTCCCTACTTCTATTACTTGTGCTTTAGCCCAGAGTCTTTTCTGGCCTCCCTGTTATCTGTAATTCCATAACTCACTCCCCTCCCTGCCCACTGTGTTCTCTGTTATCCGTACAGGCATCCATATTAAAGGACTGTAAATTTGACAGACCCCTTGGCTGCACTTGTGTTCCAGGTGCCAACTTTTTCCTTCCCCTTCCCCTGGCTCCCAGCTCTTTCTCTATTCGCATTTGCTAAGTGCCTGTGGCTGCCTCTTGGATCTGCGGTTGATTTGGGCTTCCTGGGTTTTGAATCATGTTATCCATTAGGCTAAGGCTTGCAGTCACCTTCTAGCTTTCCCCTTTCTTACTGTTCACCGACACAGTTACATTCCAGTTGGTTCCAACCAATAGGCTCCTGGTTTGTTCAAAATTGACGAGATCTCATTCTCCACGGCCATACATCCATTGTATCCTTCTTCTGTCCTACCTCTTCTCTTTTTTTTAGCTTGCAAATATCTCTCCTTCCATCTCTTAATGACACCTGTGAACAATTCAACATACCTTGGTCATGAACAAGGAATATTTGAGTTGGGTAGTTATCTGTTCTGCATCAGCAAATGAAATATGTGATTGTTAAAGGGAAATTGAACATAATAAAGAGTTAAGATGTTCAAGATTTATGGTTGCCAAGGTGGGAGAGGGAAGTATTGGGAGTTTTGGATTAGCAGATGCAAACCATTATGTATAAGATGGATAAACAACAAGGTCTTACTGTATAGCACAGGGAACTATATTCAACATCCTGTGATAAACCATAAAGAAAAAGAATATGCATATGTATAACTGAGTCACTTTGCTGTATAGCAGAAATTAACACAACATTGTAAATCAACTATACTTCAATAAAGTTTAAAAAATAAATAAATACATGAAGAAGAGTTAAGGTGTTCAATTTATAGAGGCTTTTAGTGCTTATAGTGAAAGAGTAAGACCTTAGGGGAATGGAACATTGTGCAGCCATGTGGTTATGGTTTACCAAGGACTTCTAATTTCATTTGTTGTTCTTCAAAATTTCTAAATGTTGTCAATATTTTAGTAAATAACACTAATTCAATTTGGTAAACACTGCAATAAAAATATACAGGTCATAAGAGAATAAAAGTCCAAAAGTTGGAGAATCCCTAAATACATTATATATTTTGTCTACTCACAAAGAAGTGTCTCTAAGTTTTTAATATGTATCCAAACAAAAGTCTCAGATTAATTTGTGGCAAAGATAGAAAATAATTCTAGGTTTTAGTTCATATATTCTATTTGCCTATGATTAAAAAATATTTTTCAGAAATGTGTTGAGTGTACAATATACTAGGCTTTCCTAATATTGTCTTACTTGATCAGTGTAACCTCCACAACCCTCAGAGAAGGTTAACACTATTTCCATGAATGTTCATAGGTTGAATAAGTGATGAAGCAGGAATTTGATGTAAGTTTGCCCAAAATCTAAACTCATTTTCTTGCTGGTATAACACATAATGATATAATTATACATACATACTTAATTATGACAATATAATTATTAATATGAGTATAATATTAACATGAAGGACAGATACAGCTATGTAATTCATTTTAAATCAGAAACGCATCTTTTGTCACTTCCAAACTCATTCATGTGGATGTTGGCAGGATTCAATTGTTTCCATGTTGGCTTGAAACCTTTCCTTGCCACGTGGGCCTTGTGGAAGGGCAACACACAACATGGTAGGTGGCATCCTGTGGAGTGAGGGGGCAAGAGAGCATGAGAGGGTCTTATTGCAAGCTAACCTGGAAGGCACATTCTATCATTTTTGTCCATAATAAATTCACCAGAAAGGAGTTCTAGAGGAGGTTTAGGAGTTCCAGCCACATTCATAGGGAGGTGACTGCAGAAAAGCACTCTTACCAGGAGGTGGTGTCACTGAAGTCCATCTTAGAGGCTGCCGACCATAAACGCTAATGTAAAGCATAAAACACCCTTCTTAATAATTCATGAGTTACCGGAGAAAACAAAATGGAAATTGAGAAAGTATTTAGAAATAAGCAACAAAAATGGTTGTATATAACAAAACTTGTAAATGCAGCTGTAAGAGTATTGTAGAGTGAAATTTGAATGTTAAGTGCTTATATTGGGAGGAAAAAAGGGTTAAAAATGAATGAACCAATACAAGTCAAAAATTTCTTACTTCAAGAATAAACTTAGGGCTTCCCTGGTGGCGCAGTGGTTGAGAGTCCGCCTGCCGATGCAGGGGACACGGGTTCGTGCCCCGGTCTGGGAAGATCCCACATGCCATGGAGCGGCTGGGCCCATGAGCCATGGCCGCTGAGCCGGCGCGTCTGGAGCCTGTGCTCCGCAATGGGAGAGGCCACAGCAGTGAGAGGCCAGCGTACCGGAAAAAAAAAAAAAAAAAAAAAAAACAGAAAAAAACTTAAAAAAAAAACAGAAGGAGCAAATGAAAAACAAAAATTAAAAAAAATAAAGGATGAAATAGTAAACAAGCAATACGATCCCTAAAATAATCAGGCTTGGATGATTTTACAGATAAGTTTACCAAAACTTCAGGAGAAAGATAATTCTTATATTTGCAATAATTCAGAAACTAAGAAGGGAAACTACTCCTGTTCGATTCATTTACAAAGCCAATATAATCTTGCTATTAAATATAGATAAGGATAGCACAAGTCCCTAATAGATGTAAAGGTAAATGTTCCATACAAAGTATTAAAAAAACTAAATACAACAATATATTAAAAATAATGTATTGCAAAAGAGTAAAATTTAACCCAGGGATGAAAATATTTGTAATATTAGCATATTTATTAATGTGATTACTGATTTGCCAGATTAAGGAAAAACATTAAAATCTCAGTACATATAAAAAATCATTAGATCAAATTCAACAATATGATAAAAACTTTTAGTCTACTATAAATGGAAAGGGCATTCCTTACTTGGTTAATTGGTTTCTACTAATACTACAAAACAAGGAAAATTCTTAAGATTCATCTATTTAAGATCAGGAACAAGACAAGGATATCTGCTTTTAATGCCACCATTCAACATTGTGTTGAGGGTTCTGGATAATACAATAATACTAGGAGAAGAAATAGATATTAATATTTGAAAGGAAGAGCTGACATTATTCATAGTATCTAGATCAACTATTAACATTAATAAGGAAGTTCTAGTTTGCTAGTTTTAAGATCATCATAAAAATAATAATATAAAAAACAAAAATGATGTTACACACCCAGAAAAACCAATGAGTTACTTAGTACTGAATCTAACAAAAGGAAAGTTCTAAATTAAGAAAAATTATTATGTTCTTGGATGGGATGTTTTAACAGTACAAATATTTGAATCTTTAAGTTAAGTTTATAAAGTAAATTAGATGTCAGCTAAAACCCCCAAAAGATATTTTGTTGTTTTGGTTATACTGGACAAGTTGATTCTAAAATATTGGAATAAATATACATAATAGAGATTCCAGGAGCAGACCCAGCAATCTATGTGAACTTGCTATATTACAGAGGTAGCACTGCAAATTAGTACAGAAATGATAGACTATGTCATACATGGCATGAGGACCACAGGATATACACATGGGAACAGTAACTAGAAGCAATACTTTCAAATGGATTACAAATAAAACAATGAAAACTAAAACTTTCAAACCTTCAGAAAATATAGAATAATCTGTTCATAATTTTTGCATAGAAAACATTTTCTTATATAAGATATACAAGTTACAAATAATAGATAAAAATCAGGATACATTTGACTCCTAAAATTATAAACTTCACTATAACAAAACCATTAATAAAAGCTGAACGATAAGCCTCGCATTGGCAAAAATATTTGTAACCCAAAACATAAGTTAATGATTAGTAGTCAGGTTACATGTGGAATATCTAGTATTAAGCAAGAATAAAAACAATAGGAAAGAAGCAAAGAATATGAAAAGATTGTTTACTGAAGAAGAAATCTGAATGGCCAATCATATGATAAAGTGTTTAACCTTAATAGAAAACAGGGAATTGAAATGTAAATATGCTTTAGGGAAACTCCTGCCCATGGCAGATGGATATGATGACAAAGATGTCCACAGAACAGTGCTTGTAATTGTGGAAAATTGTAAGTAACCTGAATATCTCTCATAATGGATGGAATAACACACAGCAATCAAAACAAACAGACCATGAATATATGTACTAATGTTACCATCTTAAATAAATGAAACAATACATTAACAACTTAAAATGTAGTGGAAATACCAAGATATAGAATGAAACATACAATGTGGTACATCTAAATAAATACATCTAAATAAATTTATTATTTATTCCATAATATACATATTTATTGTTTTCCACAAACATCACCTGAGCACAAGGCCCAGACCCAGAGATGAGGAACTGACCTGCAAACCACAGCCCTGTTTGTAAAGAGCTGTTAGGTAATCTTAAACTTTAAATAAAAATAACCAGTTTTCCAAACTTCCCAGACACATATGTTTTCGTCACTCCTAAAGGTGTGGAACTCATACTGGTGCTGTGAGTACTTTCCAAGGTGGGTCAGGCCACTTGGATGGATGCAACCTTGAAAGAACTGACTAGTTTAGTAATGGAAGTCTACCCAGAAGCTAGGAAGAAAAGCACATACTTCAATTCTCTATTGAATTAGTATAGTTGCATAACACTGTTTGTGGACCCAGATGTATCAATATTAAGCTGTGAAAGATGCATGAGCATTATAAACACCACCTCGTTTTGGGGAGAGGTAAAGAGGACTGGGAACAGGTCTGGGGCCTCCGCTGTGCTTTGACTTTGATGGAGGTGATAATGGTGAGAAGATTGTTGGACTGTTGGTGTCAGTGCTGAGCCATGCCCAGCTCTGCCCATTAGTTTTTTGCAGTCATCTATCTCAGAGAAGAGAGGATGGGCAATCCTAAAACATCAGGTCTCATGGGAGCACTCACATGGTGGTGCTTACTGTTTACTACCTCTTCCTTGGGACCTTCATTACAGATGGCTGGGCAGGAATCCATCTCAAAACAGCCCTTCCTCCTCTTGAGCACATCATGAACCTAGGGTGGAGTAACTCCCTTGTATTCTCTTAGCCTCCATTGTGAGTCCCTAGTTTCTGCTAGATTCTTCATGACCAAACTTCTTCCCACACCAGGCTTCCATTGTCAAGCTGTTTATTGACTTTTCAAGGTTGTTTCCATGGTCAAAATATATATTTTACTATTTTTTAAAAGAATTTTCTATATAATTCTTATTGCTAGCTTTAACAAAAGATTTCAGAGAAAAAATGTTCCTTAGAGTTAAATGTTCATAGACTAGAATATGTTTACATCTGCATAAAAATTTAATTTCCACTGAGATCTGATGGAGAAAGGTTGAGTGGCTGGGTAAGTGAGTTGGAAAGAATTGCTGGCATGCTTTGTCCTCCAGTGTCATTCAAGTGTTGGGAGAAGTAGCCTCCCCATAACACACTTTTCTGTATCAATAACATTCATAATAGATATGGCTAGCCCCATATGACTTAGTTTTTCTGTTAAGCTCCTGATAGACCACTTCCATTCCAAGGAGAATGTTTGAGATCTAGCATCGTGGAGGGAAGCATGAGAAGGTGAGAGTGTAGGTCAGGGAGGGGCAAACTTCCTTGCAAGGCCAGATAGGAAATATTTTAGGATTGTGAGTATTACTGTCCCATTCCAACTTTTCATTTCTGTCACTGTTGCATGAAAGGAGCCATGGGCAACATGTGAAGAAGAGGGTGGGGCTATACTCCAATAAAACCTTATTTACAAAAACAAATCTGTGGACTGTAGTTAGACAGAGCCTAGTGGGCGACTGTACCAAAATCATTCCCCCTTGAGTCCTGAGCTTGGACCTCCTGAGTGAACTGTGGAAGACAGGAGGAAAAGAAGTCAAGCAAGGAACTTCAGGAGGGTGAATTTTCCTGAGTTAGGAAATACAAGGAGCAAATGTAGGAAATTAGATTTTAGTTTATAAAAAAGGATGTAGGAAAAAATAAAATCCCCAGCTGGCCAAAGGCCCAGGAAGAAAATTATCTGACAATTTTATTTAGGGACTGCAACACAAATGGTTTCTAGAAAGTCTTGTTGAACTTTTGCAGGAAGAGAAGCAGATAGAAGTCAAACCATATTTGTAAATGGAATGGAGCGACAGAGGTTTACTATTTGGTTAGGTACCACGGTTCCATCATGCTAAAGCTCAGAGTCATCCCCTTTCTCAATGTGACCTCTTCAGAGAGCAAAATCAATAATGTGTGTCTTAGACACCTGACTGTGATACGTTTAAGGCCTATCATGACTTTTACAAACACAGCAATAAATGCCCAGATAAATGAACTGTTCCAAGTAAAATGTGAGTATTCTTTTAAATGGGCTGAAGGCAATCTCCAAATTAGTAATTTACCTCCCTGGATCAGAGAATCATGACCAGTATTTGCTCTAAGATTGGTTTGCCCAGAACGACTTCAGCAGACCAGCCAGTTAGCTATGAAGCATGATTAAAATAAGAATCACGTTGTGCCGAGTTTCTTCTCTTATGTGAATAAGTTCAGCCAATATAGAATTTTTGTCCCAGGGTGATTTCAGCATTGTGGACTCTGTCATGATCACCAAGGGCATGGTGGAAACTTTCTTATGGCTCTGTGGAGTAAGTGGATCCAGAATAAAGCCAGAGGGAAAGGGGAAAGGTAGAGGGAGAGAGAGAGAGAAAGAAACAGAGAGAGAGGTAGCCGATGAGCTTGTCTGAACTCCAGTATTGTGATATCCCTGAATCCCATTTAGCCCTTGGCATCTTAGTTATATTACAAACTAATACAAATTATTGAGGTATACCTTATATTATAAAACATATAGACATTAAGTGTACAGCATGATACATTTTAGCAAATGTATACATTCTTGTAACCCACACCATTCCTTTCAAGACAAAATATTCCCATCACCCTATAAAGTTCCTTCATGACCCTTTCATATCAGTTCCCATTTTTCACCCTAGAAGCAACCATTGTTCTGATTTTTATGTCTATAGATGAGTTTTGACTGTTCTTGAACTTCATATAATGGAATCATTGAATGGTTTCTCTCTTGTGTTTCTTTTCTTTCATTCAATGTTTTCTGTGTTGTTGCATATGACAGTAGTTAGTTCCTTTTATTGCTGAGTTTTAAACAGTAGTTCCTTTTATTGCTGAGTTTTAATTTATAGTATCAATATGCTCCAATATCTGTTGATTGGTATTGGATTATCTCTGGATTTTGGCTTTTATGAATGAAGCTAATGTGAACATTTTAACATTCTTGTATAAGGTTTTGTTTGTGGACGTATATTTTAACTTGGTGATGGGAGGATAAATACCTAGTAGTACAATTACTGTTTCCTGGGGTAAGTATATAGTTATGTTTATTAGAAATTTCCAGTCTCCAAAGGGGTTGCACCATTTTACACTCCTACCAGCAATGCATTACTGTTCACTTGGTTTACATACTTGTTAATATTTGGTTTTCTCAGTCTTTTTAATTTTAGCCATTTTGCCTATAAAAGTCATTTGCCCTTTTTTCCCCCCAATTTTTTTATTTTGATACGTATAATGCAAAATTTACTATCTAACCATATTAACATGTACAGTTCAGTGGTTTTTAATACATTCATGATGTGCAACCATCACTACCATCCATCTCTTTAACTCTTTTCATCTTATAAAACTGAAACTCTATACGTATTAAACATTAACTCCCCATTGCCCCCACCTCCCAGCTTCTGGCAACCACCATTCCACTTCATGTCTCTATGGTCCTACTCAAGTATTGCATCTAAGTGGAATCACTTGTCTTTTTGTGACTGGCTTATTTCACTTAACATAATATCCTCAAGTTTTATTCATGTTTCAGCATGTGTCAGAGTATCCTTCCTTCTAAATGCTGAATAATATCCTATTGTATGTATATACCACATTTTGTTAATTCATTTATTTGACAATGGACATTTGGGTTGCTCCCATAGTTTAGCTATTGTGAATAATGCTGCTATAAATATGGGTGTACAAATATCACCTTGAGATCTTGCTTTCATTTCTTTTAGCTCTATATCTAGAAGTGAAATTGCTGGATCACATGGTAATTCTATTATTTTTTTTCTTTTGAGGAACCACCATACTGTTTACCACAACTGCTGTATCATTTATATTCCCACCAATAATGAAAAAGGGTTCCAATTTCTTCACATCCTCTCCAAAACTTTTTGTTTTCTATTTTTTGACATTAGCCATACTAATGGGTATGAGATGATATCTCACTGTAATTTGGTTTGCATTTCCCTAATGATTAGTGATGTTGAGTGCCATTTCATTTCATTTCATTGGTCATTCATATATCTTCTTAGGAGAAATTTCTATTAAAATCCTTGGTCTATTTTTGAATTGGGTTATATGTTTTTTGTCTTTGAGTTTTAGGAGTTTTCTATATATTCTGGATATTAATCATTTATCAGATACATGATTCACAAACAACAACATGATTTCTGTTGTTGCTGGTGGTGCTGTTGGCTGTGCCTTTGGTGTCAAATCTGAGAAATCATTGCCAAATCTAATATTATGAAGTTTGGCCCTGTTTTCCTCTAAGAGTTTTGTAATTTTAGGTCTTACATTGCATCTATAATCCATTTTGAGTTGCCTTTTAGGTAAGGGTTCAACTTTATTTTTTCTGTGTGAATATCCAGTTTTCTCAGTATCATTTGTTGAAGAGACTGTCCTTTCCCCATTGAATGGTCTTGGCACCCTTATCAAAAATCATTTGACAATATACACAAGAGTTTATTTTTGGGGTTTCTATTCTATACCATTGATCTATATGTCTGTCTTTATGCCAGTACCACACTGTTTTTATTACAGTACCTTTAAAGTAAGTTTTGAAATCTGGAACTGTGAGTCTCCAGCTTTGTTTTTCTTTTACAAGATTGTTTTGGCTATCTGAGGTTCTTTGAGATTCCATATGCATTTTAGGATGGGTTTTTCTGTTTTCAAAAACATCATTGGGATTTTGTTAGGGATTGCACTGAATCTGTAGATTGCTTTGTATAGTATTGACATCTTAACAACATCAAGTCTTCCAATTCATATACATGGTATGTGTTTCTATTTATTTGTATCTTCTTTCATTTCTTTCAGCAATATTTTGTAGTTTTCATTGTGCAAATCAAACTTTCACCTCTTTGGTTAAGTTAATTCTTAAGTATTTTATTCTTTTCATGCTATTGTAAATGAAATTGTATCCATGATTTCCTTTTCAGTTTGTTCATTGTTAGTGTATTGCAATGCAACTAGTTTTTGTGTGTTGATCTTGTATCCTGCTAATTTGCCACATTTATTAATTCTAACTTCATTTTTCATGGTTTTCTACATATAAGATCTTTGCTCATTTTAAAAACATGAGTTGTTTGTAGGGGTTTGTAGGATTTTCTTCAGTGTATTCTGGATATAAGCCCTTTGTCAGACACATGAGTTGCAAATATTTTCTTCTAATATGTGGCTTGACTCTTCATTTTCTTAATGACATCTTTTGATCGTTGGAAGTTTCTAATTTTGATGATCTCCAATGGTAATAGACCCATTCCCAGCTAATGTGAACATTGGTTGCTAAAGGCATAGGGCAATAGCTTTCTCAGGAGAATTGTTCTCAGCCAAAGAGAGCCATCTCATCTAGAAATAACTGGGATACCATGTTCTCTTCTGAAGTGGCTTAGAAAAATGACTGGCTGTTATTGCAGTACAAAAGGCCTGTCCCTTGACCTCCATGTGGGACAACACTGAGGGGCCATTTGTGTCCTGGGGCTCCTTGTAGGATTAGACAGAGGCTGGACTGGAGCTGACCCCACTTCTTTGCTGAGCTTCCTCCACTGCCCTATTCTGCTTCCCTTACTTTGTTACAGATGTCTCTTGCAAGCATTCACTCAATAAATGACTCACACAAGAGGCCCCCTCTCAAACTCTACATTTAGGGAACTCAATCTAAGACACCAATTTATCAATTTTTCTTTTATGCTTAGTTCTTTTTATTTTGTATCCTAAGAAATCTCTGCCTCCCTCATGTTGAAAAGATATTCTTCTATGTTTGCCTTTTTGGGGCTTTATAGTTTTAGCATTTACATTTTGGTATATGATCTATTTCAAATTAATTATTGTGCATGATGTAAGATAGAGATCAGGTTTTATTCTTTCCATAAAAATATCCAGGTGTTCTGGTCACTTTTCTTTGTCCAAATGTATTTGCACCATTGTAAAAAGTCAATTGACCACATATTTGTGCAACATTTGTTTTTATTTTTGCTTTATGTAGTTGGCATGGTTTTATATTTCCTAGTACTGAATGGTCCTGGCTAATTTATTTATTTTACTTTTTTTTTTTTCTGGCTAATTTAGAGTTTCATTTTTATTTGTATTTCCAAGTAGTGTTGCCAGACTTAGCAAATAAAAATATAGGACCCTGAGTTCAATTTAAATTTCAGATACACAAGAAATTTTCTTTTAGTATAAATATGTCCCATGCAATATTTGGGATGTACTTATACTAAAAAATGATTAGTGTGTTTCTGAATTTGGAAAATAAATAAGTGTCCTGTATTTTATATGATGACCCTATTCCCACTGGACTCATTGGATTCTGATCTAGGCATCCCATCACCACCTGCTGTCTGCCTGTTCTGGCCTCCCATGTAACTGCAAGGTGAGCTTTTTTTTTTTCTAATAATGTTTTATTAAAGTATTGTTGATTTACAATATTATGTTAGTTTCAAATGTAGACCATAGTGATTCAGTATTTTTACAGATTATACTTCATTATAGGTCATTACAAGATAATGGCTATAATTCCCTCTGATATACAATATACCCTTGTTGCTTATCTATTCTATACATAGTAGTTTGTATCTCTTAATCCCATACCATTAATTTTCCCCTCCCCCCCTTCCCTCTCCTTATTGGTGACCAGTAGTTTGTTTTCTATATCTGTAAGGGTGAGCTTTACGAACCTCTCTTCCCTGAGGTTCTCCATTCTTCCTCTCTGGGAGGCTGGAATGGACAGTTCACACCCTCATACCATTCTTTGACTCTCCTGGCTGTCAGCTATCAAAGCAACTGGATTATTTTTTAAACAATGTTCCCCTTCTGAAGTGCAAATTCAATGTTATTGACCTGTAGGAGTGTCAGAACAGACAGAGGGGTGTTGTGACTTCCTAACTCTCATCAACAGTTGGCTTAGGTTCAGGCCAATCGACTCATATCCTCACACCTGAAACTCCATGACGGGCCTATAGCCGTCCTATGATTACTGAACAGTTCCAGGCTGACAGGTTTGGAGAAATTTAATCTGTGATGTTGGCAGCCTGAGGACCAAGTTGTGGGCTGCTAAGGATACACCTTCCCTACCTTGTACACAGGCATTTCAGCTGCACAGTCTGGGAGTAAGAGGCCTGGAATTTCTCTCCATAGAGACTGTGACAGGTACAAAGTGAGGCAGTCAAGGTGCAGGAAGAATCACAAGCCCACTGTTCATTCCATAGTAATGTTATTTTCCCTCAGTGGGAAACTGGAATTTCAAAGTACAGATGTTGTCTTTTCCATAGAACATTGTCTGAGCTTCTAACATGGGATGGACTGAATGTGAAGCCATAACAGGTAACCAGCCAATGACTTCTTATGGATTCTCAGTAACAATACCATGCAGCTTAAGCTTCATAACCCCTGTGAGTGGGTCCCTGTGAGTGCTGGGCAGTGCCAGGGTGAGACCTACCCAGGTGAGGAAAAAGTCACCTTGCCATTGGAACCATTGTTCATAAGCATTTTAGCAAACTCCTTAGGCAACCACAGAAAAATGGACCTTAATTCCAAGTCTCAAAACCTTGTAATTTCTTTTCTTATTCTAAATGAATATTTCCATTCATAACTAATTTTGTATTTGTAATTCATCTTTTTCTTTCTTTGAGAGGGTCGCTCAAAATGTATGTGCTTCAGACTCCATAAATCCTTGAGGACAAGGATGGGGGGATGTGTGTGGATTCAGGTTCATGGCTCCAAGACATGGTGGGAACATGCCTCACTGTCCATTTGCCTGTCTCACAACCATCAGGCCAGTCTCTACTAATCCACAGCTCCGAGAATGGGACATATTTAGAATCTGCTTCTATAAACTTTCTGAAGGGATCATTCAAAAACACCTCTTTCTGCTCTAATCTGCACACTGTTCATACCCTCTCCCTTCCCAACACATTTTTTAACCATCCCAACTGCCGTGATTTAATTCACATATATGTGAACCAAAATTACTTTGTTTCTGTAAAAGGTAACCAGCAGTAAGCTTTCACAGACTCGAATTTTGTATAAAAAATACACAAAGATTTTGATCAATCCCTTTAATGCACTTACTGCAAAGGCTCATATATTCTGAGCGTTTATTAACTAAAGAACAGAGCACCAATCACTGGTGTGCAAAAAATATATAAAGTTATGTCCTAGTTTATGAGTATTTAATACTGATTCTAATACAAACTGTTATGTAAAATCTAAATCAAAAATCTCTTGAAAAAGTAAATTATTCTTAGTCTAGAATGATATTTGGCAGTCTCTAAATTTAGTTCCCCTAATTCTTTTGAAAAATTATGTTTATGTACCATAAGTCTATTTCTGATCAATTTCTAGAAATAGTCTTTCTGTATAAATTGTGGTATATTTACACTTCACCTAAAAATGACTGGTTTTATTATCACCAGAATTAGGGAATGATAATTTTTAACTTGTTCTGGCTAGAATGGTTACAGAAATTTAGCAGCATAGAGTATAGATTTTGCTAAATGTTTTCCTGTGATCACATTTGTTTCCAATGGAATTCCATTGGAATTGGAATTAATTGAAAAATCATTCAACTATTATTATTGAAAATAATTATAATCATTTAAAACTATGTTTAGTACTTAGGAAAGAAAATAAAAATATTATGGACTATCATTAAAATTTCCTCCTGTGATTAATTTATATATATATTTATTAATAGGAATTATTTATTCCACATGATACAATATATTTATACTTAAGTATACCTTATAAAATGTATTTATATATTATATAAATAATTTATATACAATATATCATTTAATCTTCACAACAGTCTCATGATATAAATAGAGTAGGCAAATTTTTCTTCATTTTAGATGTCAAACATCTTAAAAGTGGATGAGACAAAACTGGTGCTTAGATTTCCAAATTTCAGTTCAGAACTCTTTCTACTTAATTTGGTGTGCTACCTCTTTCCCTTTATCCTTTTCTTCATCCTCCTGATCTCTTGGTATGTAAATACTCACTATGTGATCAAAATTATACTTAGAAATGTACTATAGACATTGCCTTCAATGAGTTTATAGTCTAGTTGGAAGGCAGAATATAGCAAATTATTTGCATATATATGCAAATACACACATATATACATGTATATACACACATCATTAAAGAATCACACAAAATAGCATATCAAGAGCTTTTTCAAGATATGACATATATTTATTTTCAAAAATTATTAAGTGTTAGGCACTGTTAGGTTCCAAATGGAACCTACTGACAAGAGGTCTGGCTGAAATTTAGATGAGGAAGAGGGCATTTGGGTTGGTGAAAGGAAAATAACCACAAACTTCATGAATTGGATCTTTAAGTAGAGTGATACTAGGATATGCAGTGAGAAATTGACAGGTGGTCAAGAGGTAGACGTTTGGAGGCAAGAAAGATCATGGGTGCCTTGGACACCAGTAAAGTTATTTGCCCAGAGAAGAGGGATTTGGTAAAACAGTATGGATTTGAAAACAGAAATGGGGACAAATTATGGAAGGTTTCATATTTTAGGCTAACTCCAATTTCATAAATGATAATGCTCAGAATTTCACATTTGACTCTCTTTTACTGTCTGTATAGATCTTTGATTCCTGATCCCTTTGAAAATCAGTTTAAATAAGGAATTTCCCCACATTACTCTACATATGAGAACACACAATTTTATAAGAATTTTAGAGAGCTCAGAGGCCCCTGAAGCCCATCTGAGGACCTATAGAGTTAGGATGTCTTCCTGGATAATCTAGTTAGAATTTCAATCTCTCTTCTGAGCTCCAGATCTACATGTTCAATTGCCTGGTAGACACCTCCACTTTGATGATAATCTCAACATGCCACAGATGAGACTCCTATGAATCATTCAGTAAACCTAACTACAGTAAATGGTAGAAAGGTAGATCATTCACATGATCATCTAAGTTAGAAATCCAGTAGACTTCTGGCACCCACCTCTTCCTTTCTTTCCAATTCCAGTTAACCACCCAGACAATGTTTCTTTCCATCCGGAGTGCTCCTTCCATCGTTAAGTGTTTTACCATTTCACACCTGGGTTGCCACAACGACCTCCCAACTGCGGTCCCTGTGTCCAACCTTGCTTGTCCCTTCCAGTTCATTCTCCACGTTGTTGGAAGAGTAATAATGTTAAAAACAAATCCAATCACATCATTTACCTACTGGGAATTCTTCCATTGTTCCTCCATTGTTTTAAAGAATAAAATTCACATTCCTTAGCATGATGTGGTTTGGTTTCTGTTTTCCTTGCTGTGTTTCCTGCCATACACATGCTCACTCTTAACTCCACAACTTTGCTTTTTTTTTTTTTTTTTCCTTTGTGGTACGCACGGGCGCAGCTGCTCCGCGGCATGTGGGATCTTCCCAGACCGGGGCACGAACCCGTGTTCCCTGCATCGGCAGGCGGACTCTCAACCACTGCACCACCAGGGAAGCCCTGCATTTTTAATTTAATTTTTTTTCCTGCCTGAAAGGCCCTAAGTCTTCATCTTGCCAACATCAGTTTATCCTCAGAGTTTCAGCTCCTGAATCACACTCTTAGGAACGCTTCTTTCACCTCTCCTGCTCTGATCTGAACTCCATTAGGGCATTTTTTGCATCAGAATTTCTTGTTTTCTTATCTGTATCTTCCTAAGTTTCTGACTTCCTTAGTGCCTGGAAAGTTTCCTTGGTTCCCAGAGTGATATCCCAGAAAACAGGCATTTGGCAAATATCTGGCACCTGAATCTAAGAATGAATACATTCTGTAGGTCAGTGGCTTTCAGTCAGTACCCAGATACTCCTGAGAACACCTCAGTGATGTCATAAAGAATGAAATACCTTCTTTTAAACAGTGAGAATTTAAGCTGCCTGAAGAAACCATTTATTTCCTTTGGTTAATTTCGTTTCTACTTAGCAATTCCAGTAAGATTTTATTTGCCAGAATTTACACCTGAAAAAATGTTTCTGTAGGCAATTAAGAAATATTTTTGAACTAGAGACCAAAATAATGCTAATACTATTTTAGCAAGAGTTCTTTAGCATAGTGAGCAACAGGCATTGCAAAGAGGCAAAGACATGTTTTGGTCAGTAATGAAGACTGAAAAAAGATTTAAAATTTTTTAGAAGTATCTAATACAATGTTAAATTTACCTTTTCAACATTTCTCTTTTATGTAACAGAGGGCTTTGGAATAGGGAGTTTTCATTTTAACCTTTGTTCAGTTTCCTATTTTGGCAAAGTTCAACATTCTAGAAGTCGACGATGCCACAAATTCAATATTTTCAAATTCACTGCAGGATCCAGGCAAAAGGAGAAAGAAAACCTCCTCTGAATGTGTTCTAAAAATGTAGTTTCTACCTTTAAAAACTGAAGACTCACCTGTGGTTTATTGTCTCACCCAATAAATGTTTCAAAAAAGTAGGACAGACTTTCAGTTTTGAACAAAATACCATTGACATTTCACATTCTTTATGTCTGAAGTGTGCAAAAGTGGAATGGTCTTCCCCAGAAGGGAAACTCTCTTACACTTCTGTGTTCAAAAATAAACAAAAATTCCCTATTGGACGATCATCTAAAAAGTCCCAGTCTATAGAAAATATATACTCTGACTTTTAAATGTCGACCAGCCTTGGAAATCTATATGACATAAACTTTTGCCAAAAAATCAATCTTGAGTTATGATTTGATTA
This sequence comes from Delphinus delphis, assembly GCF_949987515.2. Taxonomy (NCBI): domain Eukaryota; kingdom Metazoa; phylum Chordata; class Mammalia; order Artiodactyla; family Delphinidae; genus Delphinus; species Delphinus delphis. The sequence goes on along the minus strand of NC_082684.1, from coordinate 117,251,919 downwards.
GCAGAAAATTGCTATCACATTTGTTTCTACATTTGTCTACCTCATGTCCTTTTCATTCATAGGCTGGCTGATTCAAACCTTCTTTAAAAACTCCCTGAGAAAGTCTGTGACATTAAAATGTCCTTTGATGCTCTTTCACTAAGCAGTGAATATTAACAGTTATGGTGACCCTGTTCCCTAATGTGTCTCAGCAGGATCAATAGCAGTTAAGTGCCACTGTTTTACAATTAAAAAGGGGATCATTTTAAATTTAAAAGCTCATAGCTAATTTTCTTCTTGGCACTTAATGGCGTAATTCATTTTTGAAAAACCTCATTGGGAGAACATAGGTTTTTTTTTTTTTTTTTTTTTTTTTTTTGGTGGCAGCATCGGAAGGAGCTACTTTTAGAACCTCTTGTTGTCTCTGAGATGATTTGGAGCATTCCTTCATTAAGCTGCCAGTAGGGCATCTGTAAAATTTTCTTCAAAATATGGGACCATGCAGTGGAGCTTAGGCAACCACTGTAATTTTCCATAAAACTATTCAACAGCCATTTTCATTGGGACTTTCTTCCCGAGTGCTGCAGTTTTTAGCCAGTCTTTCCTTTACACTCACATTTTTAAATTCCTGATTGTTGCTTTTCTTTTTGGTGACCTCCTCCTTTTCCCCATTAGGAACCCAGGCACATGACAGGTGGTTTGGAGCAGTGCATACATATTTCCAACATTTAATTGGCTAACATTATGCTGAAAATGTCATTCTGATCCTACCTCATTGACATTGCAGAGAGCCTGGCTCTCTCTCTCCACAACGATGGCTTTCCTGGTTCCCAATTACAACAGTAACAGATGCATCGAGTTACGTATACAATATATCCCTGGGGATAAGCAGTCAATATAGATCCACTTTGGGGTAAGTCTCCTGTCTGCTTACGGAATTTACATTATCTTCAGGCAAAGAAGAGATATTGTCTGTCATTTATATTTGCTGCTTGAAGCTTAGAAGAATATATTAATGCATTGGGCATATTTTGAGTTATTTTAAAAATGTCTAGTTAAAAAGCAGAATATATCCACCAGTTTTGTCCTAAATACTACTTCCAATTAAAGAAGCAAAAAACTGAATGTTGATTGTATGAAAGGCACTGGTGCTTAGCCCTTTATACATCTTTTCTTTGATGCTCATTCTACCTTACAAAATGGACATTATTGTTTATAATGTACAGATGAAGGCATTGAATCTTAGAGAGGTTAAAGTACATGATTAAAGTCACACAGCTTACAAGTGTTGTAAATGGGACTTGAGACTTGAAGTCCCAAACACCTCGTCTTTCAATAACATGGTTTATCACACCCATTGAAACTGCTTTAGTCTATATATCTTAGACTTAAATCGAAAAATGAACTCGCCAGAATTTTTGGGCTTTTCAAAAATATTTCCAGAATACTAGTTATTAGAAAATTAGGACCAGCCAAAATACATGCCTAAGTTATTCTCCATCTAAAATTTGATTTTTTAGAAAATTATTTTGACTTTCGTTATTACAGTATGTCTGTCACAGACCATGAGCTCTTACTAATTGAAGACTACATGAAATATTTCATTTCATTCATTTTCCTTCTGAACTGGATAATTTTCTCTGTAAATATAAATTTTTGACTGAATGCTAATGTTCCAGTAAGGAACCCTAAACAAGCAGTATCCCGTGTATATTACATTAGAATTTGGAATAAATGGAATATTAGGGCAACAAAGGGCCAATGTTCCCTGAAAATATACTTTAATTCCTACTGAGGAAGTTTGCCTTTATTTATGATGCCAGTGTGTGAAAATAATAACAATGGAGGAGGGACATTCATGGATATTATCATGTCTTACGGAAAACTGGCTTTAATTAAAAAAAAAATCTCTGTGTACAAAAGTTCATTCTTTTTATGTTGATTTTTTCTCTCTTCATTTCCTTTTTCTGTCCTTTCCTCTTTCCTTTATTCTTTCACTCCATTCCGCTCTCCTTTCTTTTACTTCTTCTTTTTCTTTCTCTCTATTTAAATTTTTCTCCCAATGTTCTAGAACCCAATACACTCCTTGAATTCACTTGCCCCTTCTAACCAGACATCCCTGTGTAAGTGGCAAAAATGACTCTTGTCCCAGCCCTGCAAGGGTAAGATAAAGATATGTCATCTGTGCATGCGTTCATTGAAATGAAATGTGACTCCTGGGGGGGATGCTGCCACCCAACTGGTCCATCCTGTAATCCAAGCCCGAGTCAGAGGACGTGGCGCCTGCAAGGCAAGTGAGCGGCTCGGGTTCCCAGGAGCGCCCTGGGCTAACCTGTCACCCGAACAACACAATTAGCCACTGACACCAGGTGCCGCTGCTTCCTGCCACGTTACACTTCTCACATTTCACGTAATGGTGTTTGTAAAGTGCTCCCCCTTTTCAATTAGTCAGCCTCGCTCTCTCCACTCCCCGATTCATCCGTGCAGCTGCAGAAACGTGGGGAGCCAGCGGCTGGGCTGGCAAACCGGAGACTCCGCTCAGCGCAGCATCCCATCCGCATCCAGGGGTGACCAAGCTGCTTAAAGCCTGTCATTAAGCATCATTTATTCCACAGGCTGTTGATGAAGCCAATCAGTGCTGTGACCTCTCTTTCATTGGTGTTTAAAGATGAGACGAGGGAAAGCTTCTGTAAAGAAGCTCCAGCAACTTCGTCACCGCATGTGTCCATTTACGACTGGCGCATCCTGGACATGGAAGGATTCTGGAGTGGCTGAGCCTCGGTTTCACACTCTGTTCTTCTTTGAAGTAGCTGCACACTGCCCGGCTGCTTTGTGCATTCAAAACCCCACTCCTCATCCCTGCAGTAAACAATACCTGCTCTTTTTCTTCCTGTAGTAATTATCTTTTTTATATTTACGTAAAGGGGCTGCCCTCCAAGTGGGCATAAATGCTGACTAGGGTAGAGTTACTGTGTGCTTGCCTGGATTGCATTAGCTGCTGTTTACTCAGGGGTGCCCCCAGTGCCTCTGGTCTTCTCAACTAAAGCACATTGTGTCATTTAAATTTACATTGTGTCGTATTGCACAGGGGTTATGACACAGCCAAATGTATTTTGACATTATGCTTTATTTTCTTTTGGTCCTCTAATGGTGCTTGCAGGAAGAAGGGTAGCAGCAGGTGTGGCAAGACCCCTAGGAGTGAAGGGCGTGGATTCAGGTCCTACCAATCTTTTTCCTGGTGAAGCCATGACTATTATTTGGTGTCCTGAGTCCTTAGCAGTACCATTCCCGTCCACTATTGTGATTTAAGTTTGTCCATTCTTCCTGTTCTGGGGAGAGGTAACTCAGGTGGGTTAAACACTAATAGGTGATTTGCATGAATTCTACAGAAACCCTGTGTCATTCTTCTTCTCAGTTTACCAAAGGGAAAGTGGCACTCTGTCTTTATGAAGTAAAACCACTCAAGGCCACTTCCTTAGAGAGTGGATGTTGGCCCTGAACGTGAGTCTCCCCCCAAAATCATAGGATTTGGGGAGACATTTGAAAAGCAAAGGGTCAAATTTGTGTACTGTTGTTTGGGAGACATTCACATGTGCTGTACAGATGTATCTTCACTAGTATCATTTTAATTAACGGATACTCAGAAATACCTCGCAGAGGGGGTGGGAGGTGTTCCTACTTTGTCCTTGAGGGTCTTTAGGTGGGTTTGGGTAGAGCAGGCCATCTGGACCAGAGGCTCAAAATCTGTCCTTTGTCCAACAAATCACATGTTACCTATAACATACCTTCAAACACAGTATGTTGTAATTCTACAAATTTGATCATCAAAGACCAGCAGTCTGAACTGGCTGTTTATTTGATTGACTACTTCTAAGTCCTGTGGAACTACATGACATGTTCTCAGGAAGGGATGTCTGCAGAGATCCAGATGGGGGTGTAGCACCTTTTCTTTGCCCATGCCAGTTCGGGGGATAACTTCTGCTCATAAACAGAGCTGTTTCTGCTGCTCCAGAAAGGGAACCACACTCAAAAAAGCATTTGACAATAATCAGAGCAACATTTCAGTTTGACTCTCTGAAGTTAAAATGGTTCAATAAAGGTATAAACTTTTTTTGTAGTTTTTCTGGTAGTTCTGAGATGAAACTGCCATGTTATAAACAAACTCATGAGCAGAGAGGTACAGTAGAGGGAAAGGTGTGGTCAGGAAAGCCAACTCTGCTCTTTACCAGCTCCAAGGATATAGACATGTTGTTAATTTCAAGGAGGCTCAGTTTTCTCTTGCAGAAAGTGGAGATGAGAAATATCTACCTTTTGGAAATAATCTCTGATATGTAATGGTCAAATATATTTGAGCAAAAATCAGTAAAAAACAAAAAATAAAATGAGGCTTCTTTACTTTTTGAGGGTTTGAATACATTAGTATTGAAGATATAAAATGGAGTGACATGGCTTGGCCTGAGTTTCAGAAGGACGACTCTGGCAGGGTTAGGACAAATGGCTGGAAGGTGAAGAGACTGAACAGAGGGATGAGAAATGATGCAGGCCATGGGGATGGACATGATGGTGTGGACATAAGCAACACTGGAAAAGGCAGAATAGACAGTAGTTGGTGCCAGGTAAAATGTCAGGGGTGCAAGAAAGGGAGAAATCAGTTTCCATTTTCCTTGGGATGTGGTGCTAAAATCCAAGATAAAAAACCATGAGAAAGGAATAATGTAATGAAGAGAAAGAGGAAGGAAGTGGAGAAAGAGGCAGATTCATTGCCTTGAGTTCATATTACGTACCAGAGATTTTTAATGTTTCATGGGACACTAGAAGTTAAGGACAGCACTTTGGGTATCATTTTTTAAAAAGCTATATAAAGCTTTTCTTGGCTCTGTAGAAGCATTGTCTCCCTCTTTCACTATCACTTCACCGGTGACAGTAAAGAGAAGTGTATGCCCAGATCTTTCGTTGTCCATTGGTTTAATTTTAGGCTTTTAGTAAGCACTTACTCCATTCCAGGCATTATGTTATGCATTTTACTTGCACCAACTTGCTTAATCTTCCCCCAACCCTATTAGGAAACAATGATTATTTTTCAGCATGGAAAAGAGGTGAGATAACTCTCCTAAGTTATTTTGCTAGAATAGTGGAGCTGGGATATAAATAGAAATTGGGTTGATGCCAGTTTCAAGCAGGCAGACTTATTCTGGTGTTTTGTTTACATTGAAAATGTTTGACATATACCAGGCCATTCGCCAATCCAGCTGCCTTCTAGGGTGCACCTGCCCTGCTGTAACTAGGGAAGGGCCTCTGACACAAGCCATCCAAAATACTCAGGAGACTTTTAAGTGAAATAGTAAAAAAGACCAGCAAAAAGAATTTGTCCTCCTAACTGTGTTGTATTCTATATCTGCTTGTGCCTCCAGCCACGTTGTAAATGAAATCAATTATTTTCTCTTCTGTCTGAGTTTCAGCCAAGAGCTAAGATGTCTACTCCTTTTTTTCTTAACGAGGGGTTTCTGGTTAAAAAGAATCTATCTCTTTTAGTTTAATAACAGGGAGTTGGGGTTATGGTCCTGGGTTTGGTAAGAAGTGAGGTGAAACCACATGGCCTGCAGATTGAAGGAAGAGGGCAGTTACTCACATTGGTGTGAGGAAAGCTTGTCCGGGACCACACGCAGCTCCACTCATCCTTCTGACAGTTGTCTCTACTGTCCCCGTGACACCAGGACACCGAGGGTCTCTCTTGCAGGTCACAGGACTGCTGGACCACAGGCCTTTTGTGGATCTCTCTGACCAACCTGAAAGTCCTGAGTTGTTCCATCTCAGGCAAGTCACTACATCTTTCTGGTTTCAGGTCTTTTATCCACAGAATGGGCTGCTCCAGTGACCCTGGTCTCCTCGCTTTTTGCTAAGCCCCTGGCCCTGGATCCTTGCCTCCAGCTGCTGCTTCTCCCCATCATGCTATGGCCTCCAAATTGCACCATCTCGTCTCCTCCTCTGGGAGGCTGACCCTGACGGCTCTCTCACTACAAATGACCTTACTGCCTCTTCACCCCTCACGACACTCCATCTCCTATTCCCCACTCTATCCTTTGTTTATTCTCAAACATCATCATTGTTTAGCCTAATTTACTTAAAATATTCTTTTAAGCATTTTTATATTTATATAAAAATTGTACAGAAAATAAAGTTCTTGTAGAGCCCTCCCCACTTCACCCTACTATAAATATCTTGCATTAGTATGGTACGTTTTTTATAATTGATGGAACAATTGATACATGATTATTAACTAAAGTCTGTAGGTTATACTAGGGTGCACTCTTTGTGTCCTATGGGTTTTGACAAATGTATCTACCATTGCATAGAATACAGAATAGACCTACTACCCTAAAAATCCCCTATGCACCACCTATTCATCCATTTCTCCCTATGCCAAACTCCTGGCAACCACTTATTACTTTTTCCAGAATGCCATATAGCTAGAATTCATACTGTATGTAGACTTTTTAGATTGGCTCTTTTCACTTAGCAATATGCACTTAAGGTTCCTTCACGTCTTTTCATGGTTTGATAGCCCATTTCTTTTTATCACTGAATGGCAATCCATTGTATGGATTTATCACAGTTTGTTTATCCATTTACCTACTGAAGGTTATCTTAGTTGCTTCTGAGTTTTGGCAATTATGAATAATTTTTTTTGTTACTTTTATCATATCATTTTTTTAACATCTTTATTGGAGTATAATTGCTTTACAATGGTGTTTTAGTTTCTGCTTTATAACAAAGTGAATCAGTTATACATATACATATGTTCTCATATCTCCTCCCTCTTGTGTCTCCCTCCCTCCCACCTTCCCTATCCTACCCCTCTAGGTGGTCACAAACCACCTAGCTGATCTCCTTGTGCTATGTGGCTGCTTCCCACTAGCTATCTATTTTACATTTAGTAATGTATATATATCCATGCCACTCTCTCACTTTGTCACAGCTTACCCTTCCCCCTCCCTATATCCTCAAGTCCATGCTTTAGTAGGGCTGTGTCTTTACTCCTGTCTTATCCCTAGGTACTTCATGACCTTTTTTTTTTTTTCTTAGGCTCCATATATATGTGTTAGCATATGGTATTTCTTTTTCTCTTTCTGACTTACTTCACTTTGTATGACAGGTCCATCCACCTCACTACAAATAATTCAATTTTGTTTCTTTTTATTGCTGTATAATATTCCATTGTTATATATGTGCCACATCTTCTTTATCCTTTCATCTGTTGATGGACACTTAGGTTGCTTCCATGTCCTGGCTATTGTAAATAGAGCTGCAATGAACATTTTGGTACATGATTCTTCTTCTATAAACATTCAATGGACAGGTTTTCTAATAGACATGAGTTTTCAACTCATTTGTGAAGATACCTAGGAACATGATTGCTGGATTGCATGGTAAGCCTATGTTTAGCTTTGAAAGAAATTGCCAAACTGTCTTCCAAAATGGCTGTATTAATTTATGCTTTTACTTAATTTTTAAAAATTGAATGTCTCATTAGCAATTATAAAAGTGTGTGTTTTTTATAGCATCCTCAACAAAGCAGTTTGCGAAACTTTAGGATATTTATCATTCTGATAAGTAGAAAATTGTATTTCCAGGTAGGTTTAATTTATATTTCTCTTTTTATGAGTGAGTTTGGTATTTTTTCATATATTTCAGGATTACTTGATTTTCTATTTAGTGAACTTGTAATTCATAGCTCTTGCCTGTATTTCAATCAGGTTCTTGGTCTTTTCTGTATCTATTTCAACAGTCTATATAAACTAATGATGTAAATCTTTCAGCGGTGATATAATTTGTAAAGATTTCCCAATTTGACATCTGTCTTTTTACTTTACTTTTGGTGTTTTTCTTTTATTATTTCTTTTATTATTCTTTTATTATTTCTTTTATTATTCTTTTTGCTTTTCTTTTATTATTCTCTTTATCATAGTCAAATTTACAATCCTTTCTCTTATTATTTATTGATTTTGAGCCACAATTAGAAAAATTTCCCCTTTTGAGGTTATAGAAAAATGTATCCACTTCTTTTTAAAATCTGTGACCCATTTGGAATGTATCATGCTGTAAAGTGTGAAAAAAAGATCAAATTTTATCATATTCCATATGGTGATCCATGATCCTAATATTTATTAAAATTTCTATACATTTTTCACTGAATTTTGATATGTCAGTTTTTAAATTTTTATTTTATTTATTTATTTTTTACATCTTTATTGGAATATAATTGCTTCACAATGGTGTGTTAGCTTCCGCTTTACAACAAAGTGAATCAGCTATACATATACATATGTTCCCATATCTCTTCCCTCCTGCGTCTCCCTCCTTCCCACTCTCCCTATCCCACCCCTCCAGGTGGTCACAAATCACCTAGCTGATCTCCCTGTGCTATGCAGCTGCTTCCCACTAGCTATCTATTTCATGCTTGGTAGTGTATATATGTCCATGCCACTCTCTCATGTTGTCACACCTTACCCTTCCCCCTCCCATATCCTCAAGTCCATTCTATAGTAGGTCTGTGTCTTTATTCCTGTCTTACTCCTAGGTTCTTCATGACATTTTTTTTTTCTTAAATTCCATATATATGTGTTAGCATACGGTATTTGTCTCTCTCTTTCTGACATACTTCACTCTGTATGACAGACTCTAGGTCCATCCACCTCAAGAAAAATAGCTCAATTTCATTTCTTTTTATGGTTGAGTAATATTATATTGTATATATGTGGCACATCTTCTTTATCCATCCATCTGATGATGGACACTTAGGTTGCTTCCATCTCCTGGCTATTGTAAATAGAGCTGCAATGAATATTTTGGGACATGACTCTTTTTGAATTATGGTTTCCTCAGAGTATATGCCCAGTAGTGGGATTGCTAGGTCATATAGTAGTTCTATTTGTAGTTTTTTAAGGAACCTCCATACTGTTCTCCATAGTGGCTGTACCAATTCACATTCCCAACAGCATGGCAAGAGTGTTCCCTTTTCTCCACACCCTCTCCAGCATTTATTGTTTCTAGATTTTTTGATGATGCCCATTCTGACTGGTGTGAGATGATATCTCATTGTAGTTTTGATTTGCATTTCTCTAATGATTAATGATGTTGAGCATTCTTTCATGTGTTTGTTGGCAGTCTGTATATCTTCTTTGGAGAAATGTCTATTTAGGTCTTCTGCCCATTTTTGGATAGGGTTGTTTGATTTTTTGATACTGGGCTGCATGTGTTGCTTGTATGTTTTGGAGATTAATCCTTTGTCAGCTGCTTCATTTGCAAATATTTTCTCCCATTCTCAGGGTTGTCTTTTGGTTTTGTTTATGGTTTCCTTTGCTGTGCAAAGGTTTGAAGTTTCATTAGGTCCCATTTGTTTATTTTTGTTTTTATTTCCATTTCTCTAAGAGGTGGGTCAAAAAGGACTTTGCTGTGATTTATGCCATAGAGTGTTCTGCCTGTGTTTTCCTCTAAGAGTTTGATAGTTTCTGGCCTTACATTTAGGTCTTTAATCCATTTTGAACTTATTTTTGTGTACGGTGTTAGGGAGTGATCTAATCTCATACTTTTACATGTACCTGTCCAGTTTTCCCAGCACCACTTATTGAAGAGGCTGTCCTTTCTCCATTGTATATTCCTGCCTCCTTTATCAAAGATAAGGTGACCATATGTGTGTGGGTTTATCTCTGGTCTTTCTATCCTGTCCCATTGATCTATCTTTCTGTTTTTGTGCCAGTACCATACTGTCTTGATTACTGTAGCTTTGTAGTATAGTCTGAAGTCAGGGAGCCTGATTCCTCCAGCTCTGTTTTTCGTTCTCAAGATTGCTTTGGCTATTTGGGGTCTTTTGTGTTTCCGTATATATTGTGACATTTTTTGCTCTAGTTCTGTGAAAGATACCAGTGGTAGTTTGATAGGGATTGCATTGAATCTGGAGATTGCTTTGGGTAGTAGAGTCATTTTCACAATGTTGATTCTTCCAATCCAAGAACATAGTATATCTCTCCATCTATGTGTATCTTTTTAATTTCTTTCATCAGTGTGTTATAATTTTCTGCATACAGTCTTTTGTCTCCTTAGGTAGGTTTATTCCTAGATAATTTATTCTTTCTGTTGCAACGGTAAATGCGAGTGTTCTTGATTTCACTTCAGATTTTTCATCATTAGTGTATAGGAATGCCAGAGATTTCTGTGCATTAATTTTGTATCCTGCTACTTTACCAAATTCATTGATTAGCTCTAGTAGTTTTCTGCTAGCATCTTTAGGATTCTCTATGTATAATATCATATCATCTGCAAACAGTGACAGCTTTACTTCTTTTCCGATTTGGACTCCTTTTATTTCCTTTTCTTCTCTGATTGCTGTGGCTAAAACTTCCAAAACTATGTTGAATAGGAGTGTTGAGAGTGGGCAACCTTGTCTTCTTCTTGATCTTAGTGGAAATGCTTTCAGTTTTTCACCATTGAGGGCAATGTTGATTGTGGGTTTGTCATATATGGCCTTTATTATGTTGAGGAAATTTCCCCCTATGCCTACTTTCTGCAGGTTTTTTATCATAAATGGGTGTTGAATTTTGTTGAAAGGTTTCTCTGCATCTATTGAAATGATCATATAGTTTTTCTCCTTCAATTTGTTAATATGGTGTATCACGTTGATTGATTTGCGTGTATTGAAGAATCCTTTCATTCCTGGAATAAACCCCACTTGGTCATGGTGTATGATCCGTTTAATGTGCTGTTGGATTCTGTTTGCTAGTATTTTGTTGAGGATTTTTGCATCTATGTTCCGCAGTGATGTTGGCTTGTAGTTTTCCTTCTTTGTGACATCTTTGTCTGGTTTTCGTATCAGGGTGATGGTGGCCTCATAGAATGAGTTTGGGAGTGTTTCTCCCTCTGCTATATTTTGGAAGAGTTTGAGAAGGATAGGTGTTAGCTCTTCTCTAAATGTTTGATAGAATTCACCTGTGAAGCCATCTGGTCCTGGGCTTTTGTTTGTTGAAAGATTTTTAATCACAGTTTCAATTTCACTGCTTGTGATTGGTCTGTTTATATTTTCTATTTCTTCCTGATTCAGTCTTGGCAGGTTGTGCATTTCTCAGAATTTGTCCATTTCTTCCAGGTTGTCCATTTTACTGGCATAGTGTTGCTTGCAGTAATCTCTCATGATCTTTTGTATTTCTACAGTGTCAGTTGTTACCTCTCCTTTTTCATTTCTAATTCTATTGATTTGAGTCTTCTCCCTTTTTTTCTTGATCAATCTGCTAATGTTTTATCAATTTTGTTTATCTTCTCAAAGAACCAGCTTTTAGTTTTCTTGATCTTTGCTATCGTTTTCTTCATTTCTTTTTCATTTATTTCTGATCTGATTTTTATGATTTCTTTCCTTCTGCTAACTTTGGGTTTTTTTTTTTGTTGTTGTTGTTCTTCTTTCTCTAATTGCTTTAGGTGTAATGTTAGGTTGTTTATTCAAGATTTTTCCTGTTTCTTAAGGTAGGGTTTTATTGCTATAAACTTCCCTCTTAGAACTGCTTGTGCTGCATCCCATAGGTTTTGGGTCATCGTGTCTCCATTGTCATTTGTTTTTAGGTATTTTTTTATTTTCTCTTTGATTTCCTCAGTGATCACTTCGTTATTAATTAGTGTATTGTTTAGCCTCCATGTGTTTGTATTTTTTACAGGTCTTTTCCTGTAATTGGTATCTAATCTCATAGCATTGTGTTCAGAAAAGATACTTGATACAGTTTCAATTTTCTTAATTTTACCAAGGCTTGATTTGTGACCCAAGATATGATCTATCCTGGAGAATGTTCCATGAGCACTTGAGAAAATTGTGTATTCTGTTGTTTTTGGATGGAATGTCCTATAAATATCAATTAAGTCCATCTTGTTTAATGTATCATTTAAAGTTTATGTTTCCTTATTTATTTTCATTTTGGATTATCTGTCAATTGGTGAAAGTGGGGTGTTAAAGTCCCCTACTATTAATGTGTTACTGTCAATTTCCCCTTTTATGGCTGATAGTATTTGCCTTATGTATTGAGGTTCTTCTATGTCGGGTGCATAAATATTTACCATTGTTATATCTTCTTTTTGGATTGATCCCTTGATCATTATGTAGTATCCTTTGTCTCTTCTAATAGTCTTTATTTTAAAGTCTATTTTGTCTGATATGAGAATTGCTACTCCAGCTTTCTTTTGGTTTCCATTTGCATGGAATATCTTTTTCCATCCCCTCATTTTCAGTCTGTATGTGTCTCTAGGTCTGAAGTTGGTCTCTTGTAGACAGCATATATATGGGTCCTGGTTTTGTATCCATTCAGCCAATCTGTGTCTTTTGGTGGGAGCATTTAGTCCGTTTACATTTAAGGTAATTATCGATATGCATGTTCCTATTCCCACTTTCTTAATTGTTTTGGGTTCGTTATTGTAGGTCTTTCCTTCTCTTGTGTTTCTTGCCTAGAGAAGTTCCTTTAGCATTTGTTGTAAAGCTGGTTTGGTGGTGCTGAACTCTCTCAGCTTCTGCTTGTCTGTAAAGGTTTTAATTTCTCCATCAAATCTGAATGAGATCCTTGCTGAGTAGAGTAATCTTGGTTGCAGGTTTATCTCCTTCATCACTTTCAGTATGTCCAGCCACTCCCTTCTGGCTTGCAGAGTTTCTGCTGAGAGATCAGCTGTTAACCTTATGGGGATTCCCTTTTGTGTTATTTGTTGTTTTTCCCTTGCTGCTTTTAATATATTTTCTTTTTATTTAATTTTTGACAGTTTGATTAATATTTGTCTTGGTGTATTTCTCCTCGGATTTATCCTGTTTGGACTCTCTGTGCTTCCTGGACTTGATTAACTGTTTCCTTTCCCATATTAGGGAAGTTTTCAACTGTAATCTGTTCAAATATTTTCTCAGTCCCTTTCTTTTTCTCTTCTTCTTCTGGAACCCCTATAATTCGAATGTTGGTGCACTTTATGTTGTCCCAGAGGTCTCTGAGACTGTCCTCAGTTCTTTTCATTCTTTCTTCTTTATTCTGCTCTGCAGTAGTTATTTCCACTATTTTATCTTCCAGGTCACTTATCCATTCTTCTGCCTCAGTTATTCTGCTATTGATCCCATCTAGAGTATTTTTAATTTCATTTATTGTGTTGTTCATCATTGTTGTTTCATCTTTAGTTCTTCTAGGTCCTTGATAAATGTTTCCTGCATTTTGTCTATTCTATTTCCAAGATTTTGGATCATCTTTACTGTCATTATTCTGAATTCTTTTTCAGGTAGACTGCCTATTTCCTCTTCATTTGTTAGGTGTGGTGGGTTTTTATCTTGCTCCTTCATCTGCTGTGTGTTTTTCTGTCTTCTCATTTTGCTTACCTTACTGTGTTTGGGGGTCTCCTTTTTGCAGGCTGCAGGTTTGTAGTTTCCATTGTTTTTGGTGTCTGTCTCCAGTGGCTAAAGTTGGTTCAGTGGGTTGTTTAGGCTTCCTGGTGGAGGGGACTAGTTCCTGTGTTCTGGTGGATGAGGCTGGATCTTGTTTATGGTGGGCAGGTCAAAGTCTGGTGGTGTGTTTTGGGGTGTCTGTGGACTTATTATGATGTTAGGCAGCCTCTCTGCTAATTGGTGGGGTTGTGTTCCTGTCTTGCTAGTTATTTGGCATAGGGCATCCAGCACTGTAGCTTGTTGGTCATTGAGTGAATCTGGGTGCTGGTGTTGAGATAGAGATACCTGGGAGATTTTTGCCATTTGATATTATGTGGAGCTGGGAGGTCTCTTGTGGACCAGTGTCCTGAAGTTGGCTCTCCCACCTCAGAGACAGAGCCCTGACTCCTGGCTAGAGCACCAAGAGCCTTTCATCCACACGGCTCAGAATGAAAGGGAGAAAATGTAGAAAGAAAGAAAGAAAGAATGAATTAATGAAAGAAAGAAAGAAAAAGAAAGAAAGAGAGAAAGAAAGAAAGAAAGAAAGAAAGAAAGAAAGAAATATAGAAAGGAAGGAAGGAAGGAAGGAAGAAAGAAAGAAGGGAGGGAGGGAGGGAGGAAGGAAGGAAGGAGGCTAGGAAGGAAAGAAAGAAAGAAGATAAAATAAAATAAAGTTATTAAAATAGAAAATAATTATTAAGAAAAAAATTTTTTTAAAAAGAAAAACAAACAAAAACCAAGAAAACAAAACAAAAAAACACAGATGGCTAGGACCCTAGGACAAGTGGGAAGCAAAGTTATACAGACAAAATCTCACACAGAAGCATATACGTACACACTCACAAAAAGAAGAAAAGGGGAAAAAAGAATAAATCTTGCTCTCAAAGTCCACCTCCTCAATGTGGGGTGAGTTGTTGTCTATTCATGTATTCCACAGATGCAGGGTACGTCAAGTTGATTGTGGAGCTTTAATCCGCTGGTTCTGAGGCTGCTGGGAGAGATTTCCCTTTCTCTTCTTTGTTCTCACAGCTCCCGGGGCTCAGCTTTGGATTTGGCCCCGCCTCTGCATGTAGGTCGCCAGAGGGTGTCTGTTCTTCACTCAGACAGGATGGGGTTAAAGGGGCAGCTGCTTCAGGGACTCTGGCTCACTCAGGCCGGGGGTGCGAGGGGTATGGAGTGTGGGGCGAGCCTGCGGCGGCAGAGGCTGGCGTGACATTGCAGCAGCCTGAGGTGCGCCATGCGTTCTCCTGGGGAAATTGTCCCTGGATCCCGGGACCTTGGCAGTGGCAGGTTGCACAGGCTCCCCGGAAGGGACGTGTGGATAGTGGAGATGTCACTTTTATATATGCCAAATTTCCAATTGCACTATTTCTGCATTTTGTTATTATTTTATTCATCTGTTAATTTATGCATGTACCAAAACACTGTTTTCTTTACCGATAATTTATAACATTTTAATATCTGGTAAGACATGTTCCCCCTTATTGCTGCAAAAGAATATTTTTAATCAAATTTTGAGATATAATTTACATGCAATTAACTTCATCCATTTAGACGGATAATTCAATGCATTTGACAAACATATTCTGTTGTGAAACCACTGCTACAATCATGCCAATAATTTCCAACATCAGCAAATTTCCTGCTGCCCCTTTGCAGTCTTTTCCTTCCTCTTACCCTAGAGAGCTGATGATTTGCTTTTTGTCAATGTAGATTAGTTTGTATTTTTTTTTAGAATTTAGTGTAAATGGAAACATGCTGTGTTTCTCTTCTATATCTCACTTCTTTTACTTAGCATAATTATTTTAGGATACATATTGTGTCAGTAGTTTTCTCTTTTTTATATTATCCATGATAACATATGGGCAATATAATAATAATAATAATAATTAATAATAATATATTCTTGTTACCCGTAAACTACATTTAATTTTCCATTCACCTGTTGATGGACTTTTGGGTGGCTTCCAGGTTAAAACTGTAACAGACAAGTGTTTGTGTGGACATATACTTTCACTTTTCTTAGGTAAATACTTGGGGGCATAAGTGTTTTCTTATATAAATACTTAGAAGGAGGTGTATGTTGAAATTTTTAAGAAACTGCAAAGAGTTTTCTGAAGTAACTGTACCATTTTACATTCCACCAGGGTTCCATTGTTCCATATCTTCACCAACACTCAGCATTGACAATCTTTTTAATTTTGACTATTATAATGAATATGTACTAGTATCTTTTGGCGATGTAGCTTCTTTTGGGAACAGTCTGGTTAAGTTTTTGCTTTTTAAAACGTCGTTTCTTTTCTATGTTATTGAATTATATGAGTTCTGTATATATTCTGGGTAGAAATTCTTCATCAGATATATGTATTACAAACATTTTTTAATCATTCTGTGCTTTGTTTTTTATTTTCTTAAATAAACAAAAACAACTTTTATTTCAATGCATTTATAGTTATCATTTTCAGTGATTTGTGTGCTGTGTCCAAGCTAAGAAATCTTCAGCTAAAGTCGTAAATGTTCCCCCACCTTTTAAGATTTTCACCTTTGACAATTATGTCTATGCTTTTTTTCTAGTAAATGCTGTTTATTTTGTGATGTAAGTGTCGCTTTTCTCCCCATAGAGATGTCCAGTTGTTTCATCATGATTTGCAGTATAGAATTCTCATTCCCTATTGTCAAGAATCAATTGGTCATATATGTGTGAGTCTTTCTAGGCTCTATTCTGATCTATTTATGTGAATTTCTGTTCTCTCACCAATGCCACGTAACCTTCAAATCAGGTAGTATAAATTTTACATCTTAATTCTTCTTTTTAAAATAAAACCCTTCTATCTGGTTTGAACTTCTATACATTTTAGTACCAGGTTATCAAAGTCTAAACTTTTTTATTTTTCTTAGAAAAAAAATCTGATACAATTGTGATTTGGATTAGATTGAACATTTAGCTCAATTTGGGGAAAAACACTGAGTTTTTTTTTTATATAAATTTATTTATTTTTATTTTTGGCTGCCTTGGGTCTTTGTTGCCGCACATGGGCTTTTCTCTAGTTGCGGTGAGCAGGGGCTATTCTTCATTGCGGTGCATGGGCTTGTCATTGGGTGGCTTCTCTTGTTCCAGAGCACAGGCTCTAGGTGTGTGGGCTTCAGTAGTTGTGGCACTCGGGCTCAGTAGTTGTGGCTCATGGACTCTAGAGTGCAGTCTCTGTAGTTGTGGTGCACGGGCTTAGTTGCTCCATGGCATGTGAGATCTTCCCAGAGCAGGGCTCGAATCTGTGTCCCCTGCATTGGCAGGCAGATTCTTAACCACTGAGTCACCAGGGAAGCCCAACACTGAGGTTTTTACTTCAAGAAAATAATACATTCCTCAATAATATATTCATTTAGGTCATCTTTAATATCCCTCAGCAATAATTTATAGTTCTCAGTGTAAATGATTTACATATCTCTTTTTAATTTTTCTAAGTATTTAATGTTTTTTGATGATTTATTTCAGTTTCTAATTGTTTGGTGCTAGTATACAAAAATATATTTGATTTTGTGTATTTACCTTGAATCTGAGACCTTTCTGAATTCACATTTTTAGTTCCAGTAGTTGTTTTGTAGATTTCTTAGAATTTATTATGTAAACAATCATGTCATCTTCAAATAGTGAGAGTTTTATTTCTTCCTTTCTACTCTTTATACATTTTATTTCTTGTTTTGGCCTTATTTCAATAATTAGGATCTCTAATATAATGCTTAACAAAAATGGTAAGTGTGGGAATCCTTATTCTATTCTTCCCATTATTTTAAAGCATTAAATATTTCACCTTTAAGTATGATATTATTGTAAGTTGTTTGCAGATGATCTTTATCAGGTTGAGAAACATCCCTTCTAATTATAGAATTTATGAACATTTTCATCATTGTAATTTGTGTTGAGATCTGTCAAATGCTTTTTTCTATACCAACTGAAATTATCATGTGTTTTTCTCTTATATTCTATAACTATGGCAAATTATGACACTAATTAGAGACTCAGACACTTTATACTCATGGACCAGATTTATTATAGACAAATGATAGCGTGAAGCAACAGATGAAGTAGGATACATGTTGATAGAGGTCCAGGATCTCAGGCACAGGGTCTTGGCTCTCCCACTGCTGTGTTGCCTTCAGCTCTCACACCACTACTGGCATGCAAGTGAAGTATTTCAGTAACAGGAAGCCCCCAAGGCTGCTCCTGATCACGTAGGTACATTCTAACCATGTGCCCAGCTTTAATCTTTGAGGTCCTACATTGTCCCCCAACCCAGCTAGGCTCTACTGAAACCTGGTGCAATTTATAAATCTAATTATTAATAAGCAATGTTGGCAAGCTGATAAAGTCTGCTCTGAAACAACTCATGTACAGATGTTTACAGAATATTATTGATGTTTAATTAATAGGTTTCATAGCATTGGCTGAGAATCAGTAGCTCTGGCTATAAGCCTGTGGTCAATGCAGACTGACCAAAATTACCCAGTGCTATGTTATTACATTGATTCATTTTTGAATGTTAAAACAATCTTTTGTGACTTGATAAACATTATTTGGTCATGCTCTATTATCTATCTTATATATATATATATATATATATATATATATATATATATATATATATATATATATATATATATATCTTTTGGATTCAGTTTACTAATAGTTTGCTACAATTTTTACATCTGTGTCCATAAATGGTTTTATTCATTTAGGTAATGCACTTGTCAGATTTGAGGAGGATCCCCTCTTCTTCTGTTTTCTGAAAGCTTTTGTGTAATATAAATTATATCTAACTTGAGTGTTTGATAGAATTTACCACCGAAAACATTTTCTTGGTGGAAAAATTTTTGATATCAAATTTAATTTATTTATAAGTTTTGGGCTATTTAGATTTTCTGTTTCATCTTGTGGTTTTCAAGGAATGTGTCCATTTCATCTAAATTGTTTGTTTGGATAATGGGGCTATTATATTATCTTATTAATGTCTGACTCTGTGATGATAACACTCGTTTCACTCCTGACATTGGTGAATTCTTGTTCTCTTTTTCCTTGCACAGTCTAGTTAAGGGTTTACCAGTTTATTTACCTTTCAAAGAACTAATTTTTGTTTTTGTTATTTATCAACACTAGGTATCATTTATGCTGTAGACTTCAAGTGAAGTCCACCAACAGAATAATATACCCTATAAGACAAAGATAAAATAAAGATAAAGATATATATTAAGCAGCTATATTTTTTTAAAAGAAATGAGGAGGACAAAAGGAAAATATCAGTCATTTATATTTATTCAGATATTTACCATTTTTAATTCTTATTTCTTCAGAAGATATGAGTTTCACTCTGGTATCATTACCCTTCAGCCTAAAGAAGTTTGTCTACTATTCCTTATAGTGACATGTGTAGCTCAGAAGTCCCTTTAGATTTCTTTTATTAAAAAAATGTTTCTCGAAGGATATTTTCTTCACATATAGAATTCTGGATTAGGCTTTTGTTTTGTTTTGCTTTTCCTTTTAGCATCTCAAATATGATTTTGTAGTATTCAGACTTATTACTTCTGAGGAGGAGTACATGTCATTGAAATTATTGTGCATCTGTCATAAAGTGTCATTTTTCTCTGGCTGTTTTTAAGATTTTATCTGTATTTTTGGTTTTCAGCCATTTGGCAATGATGTGCCTTGGTATACTCCTCATCATATTTACCATCTTTAGAGTTTACCAAGATTCCTGAGTTTATACATCTACACCATCTATCAAAGTTGAGAAACTTTGGCAATTATTTTTAAAAATATCATTATCCTTTCCCCTCACCCCTCCAATAGACCCTTGTTCAACTCCACTTGCATGCATTTTAGATAAATTAATCTTAATCTCTCTGTCTCTGAGGCTTAGTTTATTACTTTGGTGCTTTTCTCTCTCTCTTCAGATTTTATCATTTCTATTGATTTATCTTCAGGTCAATTGATTTTCTTCTCCATTTTCTCCATTCTGCTATTAAGCTCCTTCAGTGATTTTTAAATTTTAGATATTGCATCTTTCACTTCTAGAATATCAGTGTGGTTCTTTCTTACATTTTCTTTTTTTCTCTGCTTTTGTTAGTTTTCCTAGCTTTTCATTATCATGAGTGAATTTTCCTTTATCTCATTGAGCATAGTAATGAAAACTGTTCTAAATTCTTTATCTGACAATTCCAACATTTGGATCATTCAGAATTGGTCTCTGTTTTTGGTCATTTTTATTGAGAGTGAGTAATATATTCCTGATACTTCAACTTTCAAGAAAATACAAATTTTAAATAAAGACTATGAAATAAACTATTTTAAAAGCAACATGTATAGATAATATATAGATAATAACTGGATGAAAGGACACAAAAATGCTTATTTTGAACAATGGAATTAGAAGTAATTTATGAAATATTATTTTTTTCTTCTACAATGCATGTATTAGATTTATAATTTGAAAGTAATCTTTAAGTTTTATGTGATGTTTTGTTTCAGTAACTTGACCATATATTTTTAAAGACAGTGTAAACATGAAGGTAGTCCATAGAATCAGGAATAATTTGCTACCTCCACTTTTATTCAATACAATTATGAATACCTTAGATGATAAAACAGGTAAAGGAAAAAAGTTGATGTTAACATATTAGAAAGAGGAAAAAAATCTTTGCAGATTATCTGATGCCTACTTAGAAAATGGAACCAAATTTAATACAATAACACAGACAACAAAGATTAAAAATACATGTCATTATACATTTGTCCAAACCCATAGAAAGTACAATATCAAGAGTAAACCCTAATGTAAACTATAGACTTTGGTTATGTTGTGTCAATGTAGGTTTGTCAATTGTAACAAATGTGCCAGTCTGGTGGGGGATCTTGTTAATGGGAGAGGCTATGCATGTTTTGGGGGAAGGGCTTGAATGGGAAATCTCAGTACCTTCCTCTTAATTTTTCTGTGAACCAAAAACTGCTCTAAAAAATTGTCTTAAAAAGAAAAGATAAAAATAAAGAAGAGAATTTGGTAATTCTATACATGATAAACACACCAATAGCTGTTCTACAAAGTAGCAATATCCAATAAGGAAATACAGAAGACAAGTCCATCCACATGAATAATAAAAATAATAAAGTATCTATAAATAAAACTAACAAAAATATGACCTAAATTGAAAAAATTGTCAAAAATTTACTTAATAGACAAGTAAATGGATATACATTCCATATTTTGGATGGAAAAACTTATAATAATATATGATAAAAATACTAATAGTTTACTTAGTACTAGGCACTATTAAGTGCTGGCATATAGTAACTCATTTTATCCTCATAATATTGGCATGAGGCTTGTACCATTAATTCCACCATTTTATACACATAAAAACTGAGAGAGAAATCACTGTTACCTAAGTCACTCACCTGCATGATCTGTGTTTTTTAATCAAGCTCCCAATAGACTATTTTATAGAATTTTGGGCCTAATATCTATCTTAAAAAAAAATTGCTGAAATACATATAGGACTGTTGTGAAGCAAAAAGCAAATCAATACAAAATTAAAAATATATATATATTTAGTCAAACAGGTGATATTGGAATATAATAAAGAATTTTCTGAAAGGGAGAAAATAGGAAATTTAGTTTTTGGTGCTACCCAAGAGTAAGAATAGATGGATTATTCATAATTGATATTGTGACAGTTTCTATCTCTGTGAAATAACCTCAGATCCATACCACAAAATGTATGCAGAATAAATTCCACACAGATCAAAGAACTAAACCTGAATAATTATAGTGTTAGAATAAAATAGTTACATAGTTCAATAATAAGAAAGATCTTTCTAAGGACATAAAATCTAAAATCCTCCCCCACATAATTATGATGATATTCAATGAAAAACTTCATGAAAAAGATACTTCAAGCTCAAAATCAAGCAACAAATGGGGAAAATATTTGACATCTAGTAATTTGATAACATATTCTAAATATGCAAAAAATTCCTGAGATACCAGTATGGGTGCAGGATCTCTGCATGTGACCTGTTGCTGCCATTTTGAACTGAGGTGTCGGTGCAGCCATTCTGCACAAGGGACTCTGCTTGTGAAGTGCCTGGTGTGAGGCCTCCCCACATGGTACCCTGTGAGCAAGTGAAACAAGACTAAGCAAAATGGAAAAGAAAGAAAAAAGTTTGCAAGATCTTGGTTTGCAGACTGGAGGTCATGCCTGAGCTCCTGTGGTGGGATCTCCGAATCCAAACCACTGGACTAACAGAGAACCTCAGGCCCTGGAGAATATCAATCGGAGTGAGGTCTCCTGGAGGTCCTCATCTCAGCACCAAAACCCAGCTCTATCCAACTGCCTGCAAAGTCCAGTGCTGGACATCTCAGGCCAAACAAACAGTAACACAGGAATACAGCACCGCCCATGAAAAAAAAATGAAATGACAAAAATATATGTTACAGACGAAGGAGAAAGGTAAAAACCTACAAGACCAAATAAATGAAGACAAAATAGGCAATCTACCTGAAAAATAATTCACAGTAATGATAGTAAAGATGATCCAAAATCCCAGAAACAGAATGGAAAAAATACAAGAAACATTTAACAAGGATCTAGAAGAACTAAAGTGCAAACAAACAGTGATGAACAACAGAATTACTGAAATTAAAAATGCTCTAGGGGTTTCCCTGGTGGTGCAGTTGTTGAGAGTCTGCCTGCTGATGCAGGGGACACTGGTTCATGCCCCAGTCCAGGAGGATCGCAGGTGCCATGGAGCGGCTGGGCCCATGAGCCATGGCCACTGAGCCTGCACGTCTGGAGCCTGTGCTCTGCAGCGGGAGTGGCCACAACAGTGAGAGGCCCATGTACTGAAAAAAAAAAAAAAAAAGCTGTAGAAGTAATCAATAACACAATAACTGAGGCAGAAGAATGGATAAGTGAGCTGGAAGATAAAATGGTGGAAATAACTGCTAGGGAGCAGAATAAAAAAAAATAGAATGAAAAGAATTGAGAACAGTCTCATAGACCTCTGGGACAACATTAAACACACCAACATTCGAATTATAGGGGTTCCAGAAGAAGAGCAAAAGAAAGGGTGTGAGAAAATATTTGAAGAGATTATAGTTGAAAACTTCCCTAATATGGGAAAGGAAATAGTCAATCAACTCCAGGAAACACAGAGAGTACCATAGAGGATAAATCCGAAGAGAAACACACTGAGACACATATTAATCAAACTATCAAATATTAAATAGAAAGAAAAAGTATTAAAAGCACCAAAGGAAAAGCAACAAATAACATACAAGGGAATCCCCATAAGGTTAACAGCTAATTTTTCAGCAGGAACTCTGCAAGCCAGAAGGGAGTGGCAAGACATATTTAAAGTGATGAAAGGGAAAAACCTACAATCAAGATTACTCTATCCAGCAAGGATGTCATTCAGATTCAACAGATAAATTAAAACCTTTACAAATAAGCAAAAGCTAAGAGAATTCATCACCACCAAACCAGCTTTACAACAAATGCTAAAGGAGCTCCTCTAGGCAGAAAAAAAAGAGAAGGAAAAGACCTAAAAAAATAAACCCAAAACAATTAAGAAAATGATAATAGGAACATACATATTGTTAATTACCTTAAATGTAAATGGATTAACTGCTCCAACCAAAAGTCATAGAGTGGCTGAATGGATACAAAAACAAGACCCATATATATGCTGTCTACAAGAGACCAACTTCAGACCTAGGGACACATACGGACTGAAAGAGAGGGGATGGAAAAAAATATTCCATGCAAATGGAAATCAAAAGAAAGCTGGCATAGCAATTCTCATGTCAGACAAAATAGACTTTAAAATAAAGACTATCACAAGAGACAAAGAAGGACACTACATAATGATCAAGGGATCACTCCGAGAAGAAGATAGAACAATTGTAAATATTTATGCACACAACATAGGAGCACCTCAATACATGAGGCAAATGCTAACAGCCATAAATGGGGAAATCGACAGTAACACAATCATAGTAGGGGACCTTAACACCTCACTTTCACCAGTGAACAGATCATCCAAAATGAAAATAAATAAGGAAACACAAGCTTTAAATGACACATTAAACAAGATGGACTTAATTGATATTTATAGGACATTTTATCCAAAAACAACAGAATACACTTTCCTCTCAAGTGCTCATGTAACATTCTCCAGGATAGACCATATCTTGGGTCACAAATCAAACCTTGGTAAATTAAAAATTTGAAATCGTATCAAGCACCTTTTCCAACCACACCGCTATGAGCCTAGATATCAACTACAGGAAAAAAACTGTAAGAAATACAAACACATGGAGGCAAAACAATACGCTACTAAATAACCAAGAGATCGCTGAAGAAATCAAAAAGGAAATTTAAAGACACCTAGAAACAAATGACAAAGAAAACACATTAAGCTAAAACCTATGGGATGCAGCAAAAGCAGTTCTAAGAAGGAAGTTTACAGCAATACAATCCTACCTCAAGAAACAAGAAACACCTCAAATAAACAACCTAACCTTACACCTAAAGCAATTAGAGAAGGAAGAACAAAAAATACCCAAAGTTATCAGAAGGAAATAAATCATAAAGATCAGTTCAGAAATAAATGAAAAAGAACTGAAGGAAACAATAGCAAAGATCAATAAAATTAAAACCTGGTTCTTTGAGAAGATAAACAAAATTGATAAGCCATTAGCCAGGCTCATCAAGAAAAAAAGGGAGAAGACACAAATCAACAGAATTAGAAAGGAAAAAGGAGAAGTAACACTGCAGAAATACAAAGGATCATGAGAGATTACTACAAGCAACTATATGCCAACCTTGAAGA
Source organism: Delphinus delphis (assembly GCF_949987515.2). Lineage (NCBI taxonomy): Eukaryota > Metazoa > Chordata > Mammalia > Artiodactyla > Delphinidae > Delphinus > Delphinus delphis. The sequence continues at coordinate 117,227,635 of NC_082684.1, read as the reverse complement.
AATGGACAAGTTCTTAGAAAAGCACAACCTTCTGAGAGTGAACCCGGAATAAATAGAAAATATAAACAGACCAATAACAAGCACTGAAATTGAAATTGTGATTAAAAATCTTCCAACAAACAAAAGCCCAGGACTAGATGGCTTCACAGGTGAATTCTATCAAACATTTAGCGAAGACCTAACACATACCCTGCTCAAACGCTTCCAGAATTTAGCAGAGGGAGGAACACTTCCAAAATCATTCTATGAGGCCAACATCACCCTAATACCAAAACTAGAAAAAGATGTCACAAAGAAAGAAACCTACAGGCCAATATCTCTGATGAACATAGATGCAAAATCCCTCAACAAAATATTAGCAAAGAGAATCCAACAGCACATTAAAAGGATCATACACCATGATTAAGTGAGGTTTATCCCAGGAATGCAAGCATTCTTCAATATATGCAAATCAATCAATGTGATACACCATATTAACAAATTGAAGGATAAAAACCATATGATAATCTCAATAGATGCAGAAAAATCTTTTGACACAATTCAACACCAATTTATGATAAAAAAAACATCCAGAAAGTAGGCATAGAGGGAACCTACCTCAACATAATAAAAGCCATACATGACAAACCCATAGTCAACATCTTTCTCAATGGTGAAAAACTGATACCATGTCCTCTAAGATCAGGAGCAAGATAAGGTTGCTCACTCTCACCACTATTATTCAACATAGTTTTGGAAGTTTTAGCAACAGCATCAGAGAAGAAAAAGAAATAAAAGGAATCCAAATTGGAAAAAAAAGAAGTAAAACTGTGACTGTTTGCAGATGACACGATACTATACATAGAGAATCCTAAAGATGCTATGAGAAAACCAGTAGACCTAATCAATGAATTTGGTAAAGTAGCAGGATACAAAATTAATGCACAGAATCTCTTGCATTCCTATACACAGATGATGAAAAATCTGAAAGAGAATTTAAGGAAACACTCCCATTTACCATTGCAACAAAAAGAATAAAATACCTAGGAATAAACCTACCTAAGGAGACAAAAGTCCTGTATGCAGAAAACTGTAAGACACTGATGAAAGAAATTAGAGATTATACAAATATACCATGTTCTTGGATTGGAAGTATCGACATTGTGAAAATGACTATAATACCCAAAGCAATCTACAGATTCATTGCAATCCTTATCAAACTACCAATGGCATTTTTCACAGAACTAGAACAAAAAATTCATATTTTTCATGGAAACAAAAAAGACCCCGAATAGTCAAAGCAATCTTGAGAAAGAAAAACGGATCTGGAGGAATCAGGCTCTGACACTTCAGACTATACTACAAAGCTACAGTAATCAAGACAGTATGGTACTGGCACAAAAACAGAAATATAGATCAATGGAACAGGATAGAAAGTCCAGAGATAAACCTATGCACATATGGTCACCTTATCTTTGATAAAGGAAGAAAGAGTATACAAAGGTGAAAAGACAGCCTCTTTAATAAGTGTTGCTGGGAAAACTGGGCAGCTACCTATAAAAGAATGAAATTAGAACATTTCCTAACATCATACACAAAAATAAACTCAAAATGGATTAAAGACCTACATGTAAAGTCAGACCCTATCGAACTCTTAGAGGAAAACATAGGCAGAACATTCTATGACATAATTCACAGCAAGTTCCTTTTTGATCCACCTCCTAGAGAAATGGAAATAAAAACAAAAATGAACAAATGGGACCTGATGAAACTTCAAAGCTTTTGCATAGCCCAGGAAATTATAAAAAAGATGAAAAGACAACCCTCAGAATGGGAGTTAATATTTGCAAATGAAGCAACTTACAAAGGAATAATCTCCAAAATATATAAGCAGCTCATACAGTTCAATATCAAAAATATAAACAGCCCAATCCCAAAATCGGCAGAAGACCTAAATAGACATGTCTCCAAAGAAGACATACAGATTGCCAATAAACACATGAAAAGATGCTCAACATCACTAATCATTAGAGAAATGCAAATCAAAACTACAACGTGATATCACCTCACACCGGTCAGAATGGCCATCATCAAAAAATCTAAAAACAATAAATGCTGGAGATGGTGTGGAGAAAAGGGAACCCTCTTGCACTGTTGGTGGGAATGTAAATTGATACAGCCACTATGGAGAACAGTATGGAGGTTCCTTAAAAACAAAAATAGGACTACTGTATGACCCAGCAATCCCACTATTGGGCATATACCCTGAGAAAACTATAATTCAAAAAGAATCATGTATCACAATGTTCATTGCAGCACTATTTATGATCGCCAGGCCATGGAAGCAACCTAAGTGTCCATTGACAAATGAATGGATAAAGAAGATGTGGTACATATATACAATGGAATATTATTCTGCCATAAAATGCAGTGAAATTGAGTTATTGGTAGTGAGGTGGATGGACCTAGAGTCTGTCATACAGAGTGAAGTAAGTGAGAAAGAAAAAAACAAATGGTGTATGCTAACCCATATATGTGGAATCTAAAAGAAAAAAATGGCTCTGAAGAACCTAGGGGTAGGACAGGAATAAAGATACACAGGTATAGAGGGGTGGAATAGATAGAATGGGACAGAGTTTCAAGAGGGAGGGGATATGGGGATATATGTATATGTATAGATGATTCACTTTATTATACAGCAGAAACACAACACTGTGAAGCAATTACACTCCAAAAAAGATGTTAAAAAATAAAATTCCTACAAGTCAGTAAGAGAAAGACACACACACACACACACACACACACACACACACACACACACACACATGCATACCAACAGGAAAAAAGGAAAGAAAGGGAATAAAAAGCAATGCTCAGAAGTGTTGCAGTATTGTGGGGAGACTGGCATTTGGATTAAAACTATTTAATATTTTAAAGACAATTTAGCTTTATCTATTAAATATGTCAACTTGTGTACTCTTGGACTAAGTCATTCTACTTCAGAGAAATTGTCCTAAATGAATACACACAGCTTTGTTTGTAATAGAATTTGCAAGCAATCTGAAGAGCATCAATGGCAGAATTCTTCAATAAATAATGACACAGTATTGTGGAATATCCTGCAACTGACAAAAAGTATGAGGCAGATATGGAAATTTTTAACATAAAAATAAGCCAAGCCATATCTTAAAATAAAATAAACATGTCTCAGAGAAAAGAGTGTAATATCATTCCATTTAAGCTATAACTAGACACTCAACTAACTTTCCATTACCTTGTCAAATATTAATGCCTATATGTACATACTAGGCTTGTAAATTTGGTTGCTGTCTCTTCTGTACACGCATAGTCCAGAAGGTTGCCATTTGAGCTTCTTTTGTCTGCCCAAGCAATTCAGCTCAGTTTCCAAACTTGTTGACCCCATTCAGCCAAACAAACACTTCTGTGGTTAATCAGGAAAAATGTTAACTAAAAGAAGTAGCATGCAAAATGTTACGTTTATTATTGTTCCGAACATTTCTTTTGTGTTATTTAGTTTTCTGATAATTAGAACAATTTTGCAGAATATGCCACATGTTTACTTTCAGAGTATGCCCTTTTTTCATTAGCTCCAGAGAGACTGTACAGCTGTTTTATGGATTAATTTAGGAGTCCTTGAATACTGTAGTTCCCAGCATTTTGCCTGATGGATGGCCCTCCCTTTCTGATGATTCACTTATATTTTGGAGAGTTGATTGCTTCAGCTTTGAAATAATACATTACTCTGAGGGCAATGTATCATTTACAGGTACTTTTTTTCCTTTTAAAATAGTTTAACATATTAATGAACACTTAAAAATAAATATTTCAGTGAGTTTGTGCATACATTTATGAGCACTTTCAAATATCTGGTTGAAATTACATACTGACGATATATATTCTTGCATTTTAGTTCCTTGAGCTCAAACATACCTAGCTCTTAAATGAACTACCTTTGTGCTCTTGGGCAAGTTACTCAATATCTTTAGACCTCTTTTATCAACATCTTTTATCTCTTCTGGAAAGTAAAATCATTTAATAACCCAACTAGGGTCTCTTCTATCTCAAATAAGTCTTTAAGCATGTAAATACAAGAATCAACCCAATTTTGTATATATGACTAATTTGTCATTGGTAATAATTAAATCAATTTAATTGGATTAAATTAAATCCAAGTGACTAAGTGGAAAGTTATTTATTTTTTAAAGGTTTTCTTACATATTAATACAACACAAATGGCACCAATATCTGCATACATCTCAGATATTTTTATTTGATATACACAAAAAGATAGCTTAAAGTTTATTAACACATGAGGAGCCAAGACCAGAAAAAGGGTCTTAAGTGGCTACTTGGATACCAATCAGCATTCCAGTTGTCTTACATATACCAACCAGATAATATGGTATATATAATGCAGAATAATCAACCACTTAAGAGTGTTACAGCATAGCATACACAGGAATGATTAAACTATTATGCTTTCTATTTAAAAGGAAACTCTTTTTTTCAACTCAACATGTCAATGAGGCATTCTAAAAAGAACCCCTTGAAAGGAATTGAGAGCTAAAGATGAGGATGAATTGAAAGTACAATGGTAAGATACACCAAATAGTCAACATATGGGTATAATTACAGAGAAACTAAGCCTTTCATGATACCATGTAATGTCTCTGATTATGGGCTAATGTAATTTTCAGAGCCAGTAAGTTGAGACAAAAAGTCTTTGATTATGGATTTATTAAGTGAATATAGGTAAGGGATACAAATCATTGCATGTCATTTAGGACATTTCAACGCAGAGGTTTGTGATATATGCTTCAAAGGGAGCACAAGAGGAAATAAGATGACACAGCCCAGGTGTTATTAAATGACAAGGAATTTATGAAGCCTTGTAGACATTTACATATAGACCAAGATAGTTCAATAATGAGGTGAGAAAAATGGGTGAAGGGAAAGCCAAATAGTGGTTAAGGGAGACCCTCCCTTCCAGTAAATCTGATTTTACCTCTGTCACTTTCTAAGAGATGGATTTGTCATCATCGGAAAAGAGAGGCAAAGTAGGAGTGAGGCAAAGGGCCACATATGTGCCAGGCAACAAATCCCTTCATAGATCTAAACTTTTTAAAGTCAGAATGGGGGTGGTGGTAGCTAACATGGGTGAAAACTGGATATTCTAGGGGTCTGATTAGGGATATTCTAGTACTGATTACTTGAATGAAGATCTCTAACAAGTTCTTGAAATCACTTGTGTTGAAAACATTTGTTCTCTTCTTCCTGTTTCCTTTGCCTCATATTAATGTTTTTTGATGGGATCTGGACAGTTTTTTGTTTGTTTTGTTTTTTTTTAATTGTGACATTTAAAATTCCAGACATTTTTGATGGATGAGAATGAAACTGGGGACTGAGGTGTGTCCCCCCAGCTTGCCACTCCTGCCTCATCCACTTCCCACCACAGCCCAGGCTCTGTGAAGTGCAGTTCCTCTTCTCCATCTATGACCTCCAGGAGAGTGGGGTCTCCCTGTCCTCATCCCAGTCCCCCAACCCAGCCCCCTTCCAACAACAACCAGCTCCAACTGACTCTGGTCTTGGGAGGCCAGGCTTCCCAGACACCGAAGACTACTTGAAATAAAAAAGAGAAATTGAATAGTAAAATCAGGAGTCAAAATCTATCATCTTCAAGCCCCTCTTTCTTTCAAGCCTTTTTCTACTATTCTATGCTTGGTTGAGGTTTATGGCCCTACAACAGAATAGGGAAGAGGCTAAAGTAGCCACCACCACTAAAAACTCAGCTGAAATTTTTTTATACCACTCCAATGTCAGCATTTTCCCATCTGTTGGGGCTTGTTCCTCTCTTTTCCCACCCCAAGTATTTTATCAGACCTCAAAATAGAGGAGCTATTCTTCAGACTTTTTTCTTCACATGTGGCAGATTCCTTTTATGATCCAGGCTGTCTAGTCAGGCTCCTCCCATTTTTAGGAGCTGGAGCCTGCATTTACCAAGGGACTCTCATCTGTCAAATGGATCCTCATTTGTAAATCTTCATAGTCAATTTTGTTCTGCAGGACATTATTTTCCCTCTCCACAAGGCTGTAAAGAAGTAATCCATATCAACCATGTCCATTTCTTTGGAGTCAGTGGAGTTCTTCCCTTGGTCCATCTTAGAAACCTGAGCTGGAAGCCTCTACTGTGGTTTTGTTCTTGTTTGAAATATTTTGACCACCCTTCCTTGAAAGAAAGATCTGGAACCAGAGGAGTAGACTGATTGAAGAGACAAAACTCCTGGCTTTCTGAAGCTGTGGACTTGGATGAATTGTTAGGGGTTTGGAGAGAAAAGTGACAAATTTCAGTACCTCTGGAATGCTGTACCAGGGAACTAGGACTCCTGCTAACTTACGAGGTTACAAGTGACACTTGTCACTTCTGGGTGGTTGAAAAGAACAGGATTTGAGTAGCAAGGTAGAATGTTCCACTTGTGTCCTTGCTTAGTGGGTAATTACAAACTGGATTCATCTAGTCCCACCGTGGTTGGAGGTAGGTATTTTCCTTCGTGCACTCAGGGGTTCCTTCCTATTTGATTCAGCTGAGTACTGATTAGCAAGGCTGGGGAAAGAAGACTGAAAGGATTAGAGTGAAAAATTACCAACACTTCCACAGGGAGATCAGTGGTAGCCAAGGGCTGGAGGCAGAAGGGGTAGAGTGACTGATAATGGGTATGGGGTTTCTTTTTTGGTGATAAAAATGATCTAAAACTAGATGTGATGAGGTTTGCACAAGTACGAGTGAAAACCACTGAATGGTACACTTTAAAATGGTACATTTTACAGTTTGTGAATTACATCTCAATAAAGCTGTATTTTTTTAAAAGAATGTGCTGTGTGGTTAAAAATAAAGCTGGAGTGTTTATATTAATATTAGGAGATGTGGATTTCAGAGCAAAGAATATTGCCAGGCATAAAAAGTTAATTTTATGATAAACAAAAGCTGTCAGTTCATGAAGAGGATGTAACATTCCTAAACAATTACGTATCTAATAACAGAGCTTCAAAATAAGTGAAAGAATACTGTTAGAACAACAAAGAGAAGTATAGAAATTTGCAAATATTGTCAGCACAGTAACAAGTAGATAAGACATCAGTAATGATACTGAAGATTTGAACAACAAAATCAACCAAATAGACCTAATTAATATTTATAGATTACTCCATTCAACAGCAAAATGCATTTTTTTGGAGTACACATGGAACAGTTGCCAAGATAGATCATACTCTGGATTCATATCATACCATATATGTTTTCTGAGCATAATAGAATTAAATGAGAACTCAATAACAGAAGGATAAATTAAAAAGAAAAAGCTAAATAAATTATTTAGCTTTGGGAAGCTAAATAATATTCTTCTAAACAAGAAATTAAAAGAGAAATTAGAAAATATTCTTATCAGAATGAAAACAGAAAATATAAAAATTTCTGGATTGATGTTAAACTGATACTTAGAAAAAAAATTATAACCCTAAACATCTTTGTTAAAAAAAAAAAAAGTTCTCAAATTAATGACATTAACTTTAACCTTAAGAAATAAAAAAAAAAGAGGGAAGAAAATAACACAGATCAGAATATAAATTAATAAAATAGAAAAGAAAACAACAGAGAAAATTAAGTGTAATAAAAAAAATTAGTTTGATTAATCTCTACCTAGACTGATCAAGAAAATAGCAAGAAGACACAACTAAGCATTATTAAGAGAAAAAGAAGTCACAGATACTATGTAGTTTGCAGATAGCAAATGAATAAGAGATTATTATGAATAACTTCATGCTCAAATTAAAGACTTAGATGAAATGGACCAATTCTTTGAAATACACAAAAAAACAAAGCTCATTCAAACAGAAATACATACCCTAGATCTTCCTATATTGGACAAAGAAATACAATTTGTAGCAAAAGTAAAACTTCCTAAAAAGAAAGCTCAGGCCAAGGTGACTTCAGAAATATGGCAAAATCTACTAAACTTTTACGGAAGAAATAATACCAATTCTACACAAATTCTTCCAGAAAATTAAAGATGAGGCAATATTTATCAACTTGTTCTATGAGAACAATGTATCCTTGATACCAAATCTAGACAAAGACATTACAATAAAGATAAAAGAAAACTAGGTACGTAAATGTCACAGAAGCATAGACACAAAAAATTTAAACACAATATTAACTAATTTAAATTAAATTTAAATTTAACATGTATGCCTCAAATAAAAAGAATAATATATCTGGATTAAACTCTCCAATTAAAAGACAGATTTTGACATAATGAATAAAAAAAGGAGAGATTTACTTTAGATCAAAAGGCACAAGTAGATTGTAAGTGAAAGGATGAAAACAGATATTTCTTACAAATAGTAATCAAAAGAGAGCAGGGATGACTATACTATCAAATGAATTAGACTTTAAATTTTAAAAATTTACAAAAGACAAAGAAAGACATCATATATTAATAAAAGGTTTCCTACAGCAAGAAGATATAACAATTATAAACATTTACACACCTAATTACACACCATAAAAATATATGAAGGGACTTCCCTGGTGGCATGGTGGTTAACAATCTGCCTGCCAATGTAGGGGATATGGGTTCAAGCCCTGGTCCAGGAAGATCCCACATGTCATGGAGCAACTAAGCCTGCGAGCCACAACTACTCAGCCTGCGCTCTAGAGCCCACAAGCTGCAACTACGGAGCCCGCGTGCCACAACTACTGAAGCCTGCATGCCTAGAGCCTGTGCTCCGTAACAAGAGAAGCCACTGCAGTGAGAAGCTCGCACACTGCAAGGAAGAGTAGCCCCTGCTCACTGCAACTAGAGAAAGCCTGCGTGCAGCAACGAAGACTGAACATTTAAATATATATATATATATATATGAAGAAAAAACCTGAGAATTGAAGGGATAGATAGTTCTACAATCACAGTTGGAGACTGCAGTATTGCACTCTCAATAATGTATAGAAAAAACAGACAGAAGATAAGTAAGCAAGTAGAGGACTCAACACCATAAACCAACTAACTCAAACAGACATATAGAGAACACTCTACCCAAAACAACATCATAAACATTCTTCTCAAGTGATGAATAGACGATATTTTCCAGGATAAACCATATGTTAGGCTATACACAGAAAAAAAATAGATATCATACAAAGTATCTTCTCCAACCATAATGGAATAAAGTGAGAAATCAATAGCAAAAGTAAAACTGGAAATGGCTTAAAATCAAAACTAATAACATTCACAGTAATGAAACAAATCAATTCATTCTATTGGCAAATATCCTGTGTCCACTTGAAATGTTGGGTTGGGTTATATTCTTTGTATTTTGGGAAATTTCAATGAATTTGAATTTATCCAATGGGTGAAATCACTATGGTGAATCGACTTGGGAAAATATACCTTGTGTAATAGACATAAGGTAATCAAGCCTGAGTAAAAGAAATGTTGACATGATCATAGTTCAAGACCTCAATTACTACAACATAGAACAATGTCATATTTCTTCTTGGTAACTCCAGAGATAAGGATTAGGACTTGGAGAGGTGAACTGTGATATAAAAATGTTTCCCCAAACACAGTAAAATGGAAAGATGAGTTTTCTTAAGAAGCATCCTCATCCTGATGGTGTGTATAGCCATTGGATGGCATTGTAGAGGATATCCTAGAATTTTGGTTATTTTGATCAATAATTTTTAAGATCTCATCCTACTCAATAAGATAAAAGTGAAAGAACAAGCTACTTCTGTGGTCAAACAAAATTTTATATATAATTATATGTAAAGACAGAGTAATGGATGACAAGTGCAATATAAAAACTAACCAGATTTATTGAATTTACTACTAATCAAGGATTAATGCATAATTTCAACAATCCCTACAGTTACACTATGAGATAGATATTATCTTTATCTTCCTTTCTCAATAGGGGGAATGAGACCAAGAAAAGGAATAAATTGCCCAAGGATGCACAACTAATAAGGGGTGGAATTGGAATTGAACCCAGGCTCTTCTAATTCTAGCTTCTTCAGAGCTCTGAATCACTGCACTTTATTGAGAATTTGTTGATAAATATATTGATGTATTGGTAACTGTGAGCATAAGTGAAAGTTATAGATATATAATAAAATAGAAAGGAAACATTAAGGAGTAAGTAATTCCTGGCTTGAGTAATGAAGGAAGAGTTTAAGGGTATGATATTTGGATTAGGCCTTAAGGAACAGGAAGAACAAGAAGCTGGCTTTTCATGTGTGAGAAATGATCCCCACAAAGCACAACTTTCTTTGATCTAGGGTAATGGTATAATGTGAATGGAACATAGTATAGAGAGATTGAAAATTGAGCTTGAAAAGTTTGCTGAACACAGAATTTTTTTTTTTGACTTTAGAAGCAGAGGTGTAGACTTTGGCTTGTTTTTTTATAAACACCGGTTCATTGGGACAGTTTGAGTAAGGTGTAGACATGATGAAAAGCAAGACTTTAAAAGGAGGATACTGACACTAATCATTATCTTTCACCTTCCTACACACTGGTGGTGTGTAGAAAATATTGCAAATAGTGTTGTGGATACTGGACACTGGAAAATTCCATGCTCAAAGAATTCAGACCCCAGAGAATTGGGTGGCAGTAAGAATAGAAGAGAATGGCCAGAATTCTAAAAAAAAAAAAAAATCAGGAAAGAAAGTAGAAAGAGTAAAATATGCCTTACATCATAACACGTGGAGGGCTGCTTTATGCTGATGTTGATCTTAAATAGTAAAAAACAGTCTTGGGGATGGAAATGTCAATAGCCTCAGCCTCACTGCCAAGGCTACTGTCATCTTTATAACATTGTCCCATCTCAGTTTGGTCATTAAGATGTCACTGATCCTCAAGCCTACCCATCTGTAAAGAAGAGACAGACTATACTACCCAAAGCAATCTACAGATTCAATGAAATCCCTATCAAACTGCCAATGGCATTTTTCACAGAACTAGAACAAAATATCTCACAATTTGTATGGAAACACAAAAGACCCCAAATAGACAAAGAAATCATGAGAAAGAAAAATGGAGCTGGAGGAATCAGGCTTCTTGACTTCAGACTATACTACAAAGCTACAGTAATCAAGACAGTATGGTACTGGCACAAAAACAGAAATATAGATCAATGGAACAGGATAGAAAGCCCAGAGATAAACCCATGCACATATGGTCATCTTATCTCTGATAAAGGAGGCAAGAATATACAATGGAGAAAAGAGAGCCTCTTCAATAAGTGGTGCTGGGAAAACTGGACAGCTACATGTAAAAGAATGAAATTAGAACACTCCCTAACACCATACACAATAATAAACTCAAAATGGATTAAAGACCTAAATGTAAAGTCAGACACTATTAAACTCTTAGAGGAAAACATAGGCAGAACACTCCATGACATAAATCCCAGCAAGATCCTTTTTGACCCACCTCCTAGAGAAATGGAAATAAAAACAAAAATAAACAAATGGGATCTAATGATACGTCAAAGCTTTGGCACAGCAAAGGAAACCATAAGCAAGATGAAAAGACAACCCTCAGAATGGGAGAAAATATTTGCAAATGAAGCAACTGACAAAGGATTAATCTCCAAAACATACAAGCAACTCATGCAGCTCAATTACAAAAAACAAACAACCCAATCCAAAACTGGGCAGAAGTCCTAAATAGACATTTCTCCAAAGAAGATATACAGATTGCCAACAAACACATGAAAGAATGCTCAACATCATTAATCATTAGAGAAATGCAAATCAAAACTATAATGAGATGTCATCTCACACTGGTCAGAATGCCATCATCAAAAATCTACAACCAATAAATGCTGGAGAGGTTGTGGATAAAGGGGAATCCTCTTGCAGTGTTTGTGGAAATGTAAATTGATACAGCCACTATGGAGAACAGTATGAATGTTCCTTGAAAAACTAAAAATAGAACTACCATACAACCCAGCAATCCCACTACAGGGCATATACCCTGAGAAAACCATAATTGAAAAAGAGTCATGTACCACAATGTTCATTGCAGTTCTATTTACAATAGCCAGGATATGGAAGTCACCTAAGTGTCCATCAACAGATGAATGGATAAAGAAGATGTGGCACATATATACAGTGGAATATTACTCAGCCATAAAAAGAAATGAAATTGAGTTATTTGTAGTGAGGTGGATGAACCTAGAGTCTGTCATACAGAGTGAAGTAAGTCAGAAAGAGAAAAACAAATGCTGTATGCTAACACATATATATATGGAATCTAAGAAAAAAAATGGTCATGAAGAACCTAGGAGTAAGATGGGAATAACGACTCAGACCTACTAGAGAATGGACTTGAGGATATGGAGAGGGGAAAGGGTAAGCTGGGACAAAATGAGAGAGTGGCATGGACATATGTACACTACCAAATGTAAAATAGATAGCTAGTGGGAAGCAGCTGCATAGCACAGCGAGATCAGCTCAGTGCTTTGTGACCAATTAGAGGGGTGAGATAGGGAGGGTGGGTGGGAGGGGGACGCAAGAGGGAAGAGATATGGGGATATATATATGTATATGTATAACTGATTTACTTTGTTATAAAGCAGAAACTAACACACCATTGTAAAGCAATTATACTCCAATAAAGATGTTAAAATAAAAAGAAGAGACAGCTAACTGTTCGCAAAATTCATTTTCCATCCTTCTGCAGAAATATCATTCTAGCCATGCATATGACTCCTTAGTTTGTTGACACATTTGAACCTTCCTTGTAGTTAGATGTGTCATCTGATTGTGCTATTTCCCATGGAAAATGAGTGGAAGAGATTTGTACTGCTTCAAGGTCTAAGGCATAAGGCATCTGAGGGATTTCCTTCAATTGTAAATCCACGGTGACTGGGTTCAACTATGAAGATGACAGCAAGTCCTTAAGCACAGGGGAATAGGGAAAAAGGGGCCTTAGACCTTGGATCTTCACAGGAAGCAGCACCACCTTCTCACCTGAGATGCTCACCTGGGAATGATATGTGAGATAGATAAATTCCTGAATACTCTGCACTAGTGTGAACTCTTTTTATTACATTAGCCTGGCCTCATCCAAATGAATTATGCCACCCTGTTCTACTATGGGAAGATGACCTTTTAGTGACAAAGGGAATGGAGCTCCTGAACAAAATGAGAGTTATAGATACTTACATAACTGGTTGATGGGGAGAACATTATATACAGCATATTGTGTCTAGTTATTTCACCTCATTTGGAAAAATTCTTTTAAATAGCCCTTGCCAGCATTGAACCAAACAAGCAAGACTCACCAATAGGTGTGATGTGTGTAAACATATGTAATGCGTGCTCTTTGGGGATTTCAGATTCATTTTGTGTGAACATTTCAGAGTCTTTACTAACATGCATTAAGAATTCCTATGGAAGAGATCTTGTAGAGTGTTTCCTACATGTGTTGACCTTGGAACTATTTTCTTTTCTTTTAGAGTTTCTTGAGAGAAAGATGTTCCATATTCAACAGTGGAGTTTTTTTCACCAGTAACTCACATCAGATTCTTATCATTTCATTCTCTTCCTTCCTCTGCCTTACTATAAGTAGGGTGTGGGACATATACACTGGTTGTCCTAGGCCTGTTTTCCCTGTGTAGTTATTAATAATGCCCTTTTCATTCTAAAAAAGAGCTTAGGTTTGGATGACAATTTATATGGTCTGGTTTACCTCTAGGCAATTACAATCTAGGTTGGCATCTCTCTCTTTTCTCCTTCTCTTCCTTGTTCTTTCCTCCTTAGGTAAAGAAGTTAGTTTGGGGCTTCCCTGGTGGCGCAGTAGTTGGGAGTCCGCTTGCCGATGCAGGGGAAATGGATTCGTGCCGCGGAGCGGCAGGGCCCGTGAGCCATGGCCGCTGAGCCTGTGCGTCCGGAGCCTGTGCTCTTCAGCGGGAGAGGCCACAACAGTGAGAGGCCTGCGTACCGCAAAAAAAAAAAAAAAGAAGAAGTTAGTTTAATGGGTTAACAATAGTTAATGCTGGATAGGAATTCACTGGATTTAAAGAGATAAAGTGAGGTTTTTGGTAGAAATAATGATTTCATATCCAAGAAAGCCAAAACAATACATTAGATGATAATTTTAGTCAAAATTCCATCTCATTTAGTGAAAAAAAAAGAAAATAACCACCCGTATTAATTATGGAACTGTACTGGTAATTCAAGGACTATCAGAAGCAGCCAATAAAAATTTCAGGCTCCAAATGTCAAAAACCACCATATGAGGTATGAAAATGAGAAATCAACAGAGTACATCAGAGCAGTAGGATATCAGCTGGGGCCAAGCGAAGGATATTTCTGAAACTTTTTATGGAAGAATAGACTTATTTTGGCATTATTAATTGATTCAACAAGTACATAGTGGACATTTAGCATATTCCAGAAAGTGTGCTAGGAAATGGGACTGGAGAAGCTAACTGAGACGTGTCCTGGACTTCAAGAAGCTTATGGTCCAGTGAGGTAAGACAGATTATTACATGATGTGATAATTGTTTAACAGAGGCAAGAGAAGCTAAAATTTCAGGAGAGACTGTGATCAACTAATATAATAAGAAATATTATTACCACTACTGTTATACTGATATTATTACATGTAAAGATTATCTGATGGGCCAGACTTCACCTGCACTATTTCAAGGATTTCTTCTGATAGTGGTGTAATGTGAGTATTACCCCATTTTACATATTAGAAAACTGAGTTTTAAGGAATTAAAATTACTTATACCAAAGGTCACAAGTGCTAAGTAATTGATTTTGAAGACTGAACGTTAAGTGGAGAGAGAACTTCTTCCTGTCTTATACTCTTTTGACTTGGCTATGGGAGCAGGAAGAAGGAAGTTTGGTTAAACTTATATTAATGATAAGAAAAGAGAATATGATCTAAGGACACTCCACAAGTTTGTTAGTCTTGTTAATGACTAACAAATGTTAAGATTTAATGTTCTCTTTTTCAGACTTTTGAGCATTTCAGGGTTTTTTTCTGCTCATTCAACAACTAATGCAAAATAATTACATTTCAGTTTTGGTAATATAGTCAGATTTATGCATATTTTACTATTGTCTCTAACATGGTATCCAGAAGCCACAGAGGCCACATTTATTTCATGGGGGAGGTGGGGTTTGTGCTAGAGGGTCACCAGGTAGAAAGCAACAATTTAAAAAAAGAGAAAGGCCCAGACTCCTCCTCACCCAGAACTGCTGAGGAGAAAAATGGCTGTGGAGCTCTTACACCTGTCTGCATCTGTGCTTCTGCCTAGGAGCCCCTGGGAGAACTCTTGCAACCCACTTCTATCTTAATTGCATACATTCAGAGATGCCCACAAATTGTTCAAAAGGGATGAAAAATGAAACCAAATTGTACATAATTGAAACAAGAACTGCACTGCAGAACATTTAATTTTAACTTTTCAAAATTCTGAGAAATGCAAAGTACAAATGAAGGAAGAACATGGTATTTAATGGAATTCAGCATTTATTTGAATAACACTGCAGAAAGCCTAAATCACAGCAGGGATTTGTGTATTTTGTAAAGGTAATGGGAACATATATATATGTGTAACTGATTCTCTTTGTTATAAAGCACAAACTAACACACCATTGTAAAGCAATTATACTCCAATAAAGCTGTTAAAAAAAAAAAGGTAACCCACCTCCATTTGTAACTGACTTTGCTGCGGGTGATATGCAGTGACGGCTGACATCAGTAGCCTGCCTGTCCATAGGTGCAGTGAGCTGCTTTGACACTGTGTTGAGCTGAATAACTAATCACACTGGAATCTGAAAAACACAGTTCAGATGGCCCATGCTAACAGCTGCAGAAAAACAGTTACCAACAGAAAGAAACTGAGGATCATCTCAATCAAAACAATAACAAATGCTGACACTAACAAGAGGAACTCATCACCTGACATTTAAGAGTGTGGATAGACCTAGAGTCTGTCATACAGAGTGAAGTAGGTCAGAAAGAGAAAAACACATATCGTGTATTAATGCATATATGTGGACTCTAGAAAAATGGTACAGATGAACCTATTTGCAGGGCAGGAATAGAGATGCCGATGCAGAGAATGGACGTGTGGACATGGCTGGTGTGGGGAAAGGGAGGTGGGATAAATTGGGAGATTGGGATTGACATATACACACTACCATGTGTAAAGCAGATAGCTAGTGGGAACCTGCTGTATAGCACAGAGAGTTCAGCTCGGTGCTCTGTGATGACCTAGATGGGTGGGATGGAGGGGGAAGGAGGTCCAAGAAGGAGGGTATATATGTATACATATAGCTGATTCACTTCATTGTACAGCAGAAACTAACACAACACTGTAAGGCAACTATACCCCAATTAAAAAACAAAAACAAAAACAGTGTGTGCTCACTGTGCCCATTCTTGAGGATGTTGATAATCATGCTACTAACTTAGTAGAGTCTGATATCTTGTCTTCTGGTAGCCACTATCCCTAGATGTACATTTATCTAGTTCACATAGTCTCATGTTAAGGACTTTAGGAACTTTCTTTCTGAGAAAGAAAAAATTTTAGGATCAAGTAATTTGATTTTGTTACAAATGTTAAAAACAAACCAACAACAAAATAACTGTCCCTAACTTCTTTTTGCTTGCGCTGATGGATATAACACAACACTTCTCTCCAGCTTCCATGATTTCGGTCCAAATAAGGTAGCATGGTACTTCTCAACACATCAACGTCACATGGGAACCCATTAGAAATGCACCTTCAGGGGCTCCAGCTTGGATGTACTTAATCAGAAACCCCAGGGGCATTTCTGCATTGCAGAGGCCTCCAGTTAATTCTGATGCACACAGTGGTTCTCAGTGGTTCTGAGAACAACTGCAGCTGCATAATGCTTATTGGAGAAAAGCTATGGTGATATGAAACTCACTAGACTGTATGGACGGCTTTCAAAATATCATACCTATATCAGTAAAATATCTGCTTATCTACACTTGCCTCTCAAAATAAGATGCTATTTTTTTTTTCTCCTAAAAGGATTGAGAAATGGAAGGGAAGGGTGAATGAAACTTGCATGTATTCAAGTCTGATATGTTCCCAAATTTGTCCTAAGGATTCTCACTTTAATATCTCTACTCCTCACTAACAATCATATGAATCAATCAACTGTAATTTTATTTTAAGACCAGGAACCTGAGCAATTTCAACCTGTCCGAATGACAGAGCTAGTACATTTCTTTTCTGAGGTCAAAACTGAAATGCTTAAAGAAGTCAGATAGGTAATATATATAAGTGAAAAAAGACCAGTAAATGACAAAAAGTACAAATGTGATGGAAAAGGCAACAGATCCTCAGCATTGATTCTGGGGAAAATTAGAGAGTGTGGGGAACAATGCATCTTCTAAAGACAGTATCTTCTAAATCTTCCTCCACTCTTCCAGATTGTAGTCAAAAGTATTTTGCACCTAATGTTGCCTGATCTGATTTGTTTTTCCCAGAAGAGACTAATATTAAATTTTACATAAAATCTTCTGGTTTTTAACATTGACCTTTAAAATATGTACATTCAAAGTATTTTGAATACCAAACCAAACACATCTGCTGGCTGAGTGTGACCAGGTGGCAGCCTCTGATACATTATAACATCAAAACCAGTCTGCTTTCCCCAACAGTCTGTTTCTGACATCCCTGCTGTCTGCCAGCTTGATAGAAATACTGTAGAAAACTCCCCTTTGGTATTTATTTTACATTTGTTCAGGCTCATGTCTAGTATTTCATCCCCTGGGGAAGAAATATAGACTTCTATTTCTAACAAAGTTCACTACGCTCAGCATATCAGGGTTTGCAGGGCAGCTGTCATGGGGAAGGGCATCTAATGGGATGACTTCTTCAGTCCTCTGGACCAAAAGGATATTTGTACCAGGATGCAGGTCTCCACACTGGCAAGACACATTCCTATCTCACTGTCAACCAGCAAGAGCAGCAATCAATATTTCTGTAATTACTATGCTTCCTCTTTGACATAGCTAAAATCCAGTCCTGTGCTAGCTCTGCAAACAAAGCTTTTCTCAATTCTTCTTTTTAATCCTTCTTTACATATTTATTAGACCATTTTGGACCACTCCATGCAAACTGGCTGAGAGTAACCAGCAGAATGAGCCCCACTGCTGGACTACCAAACCATCAGTGGAGATTGGACAGGTCCTGATGAAATAAATGTTGGCTGCTGACTCTTCCAATTTTGCTGCATTCTTCCATGTCACTAGTGCAGGCTTGTCCGAGATTGAGATATTTGCAAACTGTCATCTTTCATAAATATCTGCCTTGAGTGACACTTACTCCCTCCACCACTTCTCTTTGAAATGCACCTGGTGGGCTGCTAGCCTGAGAAATTTCATTGCTTTTGATATGTGATTAGCAAAGAGATGTTTCCTCCTCCTGGCTCCTATGCCTTCTCTCCCCCACCCTCCATCCCACCCCTCCTTGACCTTTCCCTTTCTTGCCTTTTTCTCACCACCTTTGGAAAAGTCTCGAGTCACAGCTCTAAAATGCTAAAGACAGCAAATTGGTCAGAATTGTTAGGATGCTAACTCCAAAAACACTTTTGTTCAACTTGCCAAAACTACAGTGCATTGTAAACAATCTAAAGTTTATCAAAGCTTTTCAGGTTAATTTAACCTCCTCTTAACATGCAATCCTCTAAAATCTCCAGGTGGGCTCTCCAAATGTTAATATGTTTACAGGAATGGGTCTTGTCTTCTTCTTATTTTTTTTTAACATCTTTATTGGAGTATAATTGCTTTACAATGGTGCGTTAGTTTCTGCTGTATAACAAATGTCCTTTTGTCTCTAACCTCCAACAGAAAGGGAAACAGCATGTTTTAATGACAAAGTTAGTAACAATATTTATTATCATGTCCGTAGCCTGTTTTTTTTTGGATTGTTGTAAGAGCCCCCTGCAGCAGCCAACCCTGCCACCACATCAAACTCAAATCTCCAACTGGAAAATGATCACTACATTAAATGGAATTACCCCTTATTAGAAATGAATATGTAAAGATTACAGGATAATCAAACATTCTTCATTCCTATTATATCTGATCATATTTCCCATGCATAATTTATCTGAAAGAGGTTTAATATCTTAATGTAGGATTATTTTTTTATATATTTGGATAGGAGAAATTTTAATCATAGGATTAAGAGAAGTTCTAATTTTCAGTATAATCTTGGTAGGTTTTTAAAACCCATAAAATATAATTTAGCATATAAAACCTTTACAACCTTATTTTGCTACAAAATTTTGCAGTGTTTCTATTATCAACTGAAAATTAATTTAAATCTAGTGATTAATGAATCAATTTTCTCTCCAGGTTATAAAAGATTTATAAAATACAGTTTTGCTCAGTTATCAAAAGACATAAAAACAAAAGTACAGTTTTGGTCAGTGTATCAAGTTGTAGTGTCTTACAGTTTTGATTTTCAATGCAAATTTGTGCCAAAAACAATGTGATGAATGTAATACGATGTAATGTAATATTATACTATAGTATATACTATACTAACTATACTACATTATAATATGGCACAGTAATATGAGGTATATGCTGGAATTACCTTGATTTCCACTAGAATTTTCTCACTTGCTATATAACAATTATTTATATAATGTGATTAACAAGTAATTAATATAAGCTTATATGTCTTAACAATACGCTTTTTTTCTTTTTCGGTACGCGGAACTCTCACTGTTGTGGCCTCTCGCGTTGCGGAGCACAGGCTCCAGATGTGCAGGCTCAGCAGCCATGGCTCACGTGCCCAGTCGTTCCACGGCATGTGGGATCTTCCCGGACCAGGGCACGAACCCATGTCCCCTGCATTGGCAGGCGGACTCTCAACCACTGCGCCACCAGGGAAGCCCACAATATGCATTTTAAAATTTATTTTTAAGCTTTTCAATTTTTATCATATATGAGTAGATATTTATTTTATCGGCTATGATATATTTTAATTATATTGTTGACTCATATTAGACAATTATGGATTTAGAGTGAGCAATTGATGGAAACTTAAGGAATCTTTCATTTGATCTCAGAAATATAACTTAATCATGCTCTGCAGATAAAAATTATGAATATCACTGGAAAAGAAACGTTCATAAACATTAATTAATTTTCCCATGTCTCATTGTTTATAGAGATATTTTATCATATCCAATTAAATTTTCCATATTAACAAGTAATTTCTTTTCAGTTAATTCTATCCATACTAGATAACAAAAATGAGATTTTTAACTAAGAAGTTACATTCAACTGAGAAATTTTGGAGTTTCAATCATTGATCATTCTAAGCACTGTCACAAATTTTACCTCACATATTCTTCACACTCATTCCCCATGGAAAGTAAGTACTACAAATCCCATTTTGTAAGTATTTAAACTCTACTTCAGAGACTTTAAGAAACTTGCCTTCAATGAAAAAAAATATGCATATGGCTGGCTGGCAGAGGTGGGCAACAGACCTGGCTTCCTGGTCACCACACCTAGTTTTTCATACTTCTCAACATAATTCCTTTCTTATTTTCTTTGGAATAATTGACCATCATTACTGTGCCAACTCAGCACAGTACACAAGTCTAGAGCTCTAGCAATTCTCAACTTTATGTATACATATTAATTTACTTTTAATCAAATTTGAGGCTTTCTAAAGCCTATACAATTTTTAAGGCTTTATTTATTTATTTATTTTAGATTAGTCTTAGTTTCACAGCAAAACTGAGCAGAAAGCACAGAGATTTCCCATATTCCCCTGTCCCTACACATGCCTCGCCTCCCCTACTATCATCATCTCTCACCAGAGCAGTATGTTTGTTACAATTGATGGACCTACATTGATACATCATAATCACTGAAAGTTGGTAGTTTACATTAGGGTTCACTCTTGGTATTGTACATTCTATAGGTTTGGACAAATATATAATGACACGTTTCCATGATTATAGTATCATACAGAGTGTTTTCACTGCCCTAACAATTCTCTGTGCTCCACCTTTTTACCCCTCCCCCACTCCCCAACACCTGGCAATCACTGATCTTTTTACTGTCTCCATAGTTTTGCCTTTTCTATAATGTCATACAGTTGTAATCATATAGTATGTAGACTTTTCAGATTAAGCCTGTGTACTTTTTGTCCCTCCAGGATTTTGTTTTTGAGGCTTTGATGGCTCTAGTATACATTTTCTTGCTAAACCCCTGAGGATGCAAGACATGAACATAATCTTTTTACAATGTACAATAACTGGTCTAGTGATAGTTATTCATAGTTTCTAGACATATATGATGAAACGTTATGTGACCACTTATCAGGAATAACAGAGAAGTGATTTCTGAACCAAAAAAGGAGGTGACAAATTTAGACTTAGATAGCTTCTGAGATCCTTCCAACTCTATGACTGTAAGTCTATAGGAAGGTACGTTTATAATTTTCTTTCATTAATCCTTTAATAAAACATGCATTTATATATTTCATAAAACATTTCCCAATGATTCAGTGGAATTTTTATGTTACTGACTTGAATTTCCAGTAGTAGTTTGGATACTTAAAAATTTTAGTCTCCATTTATTTGTCTGACTTGGAAGCACTAAAAGACTCTGAATGAAGGCGGAACAAACTTCTCCTACAGTGAATCATCTCCGACAGTAAATCAATAATAAACCCATTAAAGAGATCCTTTTTTGTCTGTCTTTATTTCTTTCAATTTAATTCTGAGATTTGTTCTTTAATCATTATCTTTGTATCATAGAAATGGCATATGTCAATTCAATGATGAATTTCCACCAACAATGAGGCATGTATTAGACTATATCCTTTGAATATACCCTTGAGCTATCATCAACCTAATAATACATGCTTATCAACTGCCTTCATTAGTGGATTTTAATTAGTCATTTTGTAATTTTATTGTTCATTTTTCTTGGAAGTTACTCAATCCACTTTTTAAAACTTGAACATTTTGCTTCAATGTGAAAAGCCAAATGAGGAAAATACCTCTTTCAATTTTCTTGTTCAGAAATCACCTCATAAAAATATGACAAAGTAATTTAAAAATATTTAATATGATGACATTAATGATTGGAGGAAGGGCTATAGTCTCTCTAGCAAGTTACTTCACATCAACTAGACTGACACTATCTCTGGACTGATAGTTCTAATTTGATTTAAAAAGTTGAGACCACTACTATAATTTTGCCTGGGTTGCTAGCTCGCAAACATTAAAAGACCTTTTTGTCTCCACTCTTCACAGACTGAAGGAGTAAAGGCAGTGTTACTTTAGGAGAGGAAAAACAAACAAACAAACAAAACAAACAAACTAAAACCAAAACAAAACCTCAAGTTGTTACTGAACCCAGGTTTGGCTGCTCCCACTCATAAGCCAGTAATTTGAGAGGCAAGTGTCGGTAGAAAGGAAAGGTGCTGTAATCAGAAAATTTGGCAACCTGGGGAGAAGTTGGACTTATGTCATGAGACCAACTCCAAAGATTCTATTCAGCCATGACAGTTTTCAAAAGGGAAAATGGTGGGGGAGAGGAAGGGTCTTAGTGAGTCATCTAGGCAGGGGGTTGGGTTCTGCTTCATTCTCTGTTGTGTGCAGGCTGCCTGACTCTCTCTTCAGATGTTATATTGCCCGAGTGATCTGCCTGCAGGATTGCTTAACGGCGCTGTTGGGTGTGGGGAGCTAGTCATTTTTTTTAACTGCTTAATTCTTCATTCTTACTTCTTTTTATTAGGAAAAGAATAAACAGGTTAGACAAGGCATGGTGTGCATTCAGGAGGCACACGTCAGGAGTTATGTTAAGTTGCCTAGTGATCTCATTCCTATAATTAGGTTCTTTCAATGTTAGAGGGGAATAGAAATGTGCAAATGGGAAAGGGGCAAAAAAGCTGCTTTCAGTGGTTCTTTGAAATGCTGTTTACCAATGTTAGTCAAGTTTACCTAAAACCTTTGACATAATAATTAACTTGTTTATTGAAAAGTAAGTTTAGCAACTGAAGCCACTGATATAGGAAGAATGTTTTCCCCACCTCTTTCAGCTAAGAGAACAATGAAAATTGGGTAGAAATCACAGTGTAAGTTTAGCATTTTGGTTGACCCAGAATAGCCCCTCATTTCATATTAATTGAATAAAGATATAAATTAATCAATTAAATCATGTTTTGGAATTCCTGATTAGTTAGAAAATGTCTTATGTACCATTTTATCTTTCAATATCATATCAATTTTACTTTCAATTCATGACCATGTTTATTTGTAGAACATCTACTGCATGAAAGGCTTTTCACTATGTGCCAGAGTGGATATAAGAATAAATGAGACACAGTTCTTGGCCTCAAGGAGCTTACAGAATAACATTTATTTTTCTTTAATAGGGTATAGTCAATCTTGAAAACAACCTGAATTCTACTGCAAAGAAAATAACAGCTGTAATTGTGGGGTAGAGTCTCTGGACTCATGAGTTTGCAACCTGTTTCTTTTGTGAGTCCATTGTTATCAAATAGAACATTTGATATTTATTTTGCAATGAGAATCTTCAACGCATTGCCTGCATTTGGAAATCTCATTTGCAGATGTGGCCGCCTGATTTCCAGTGTCCAGATGGATCCTGACTACATGCCAAATAATGTTTAGGGCCCATGAAATTCATTAGGACTATTACTTCTGGCATGATTTTAGGGGAAGAAAAAGTCCTTGCCCAAGAATAAACCTCACTTCTTGCCTTTATTTGACTTTCTGAGTCACCAACGAAAAGTTTTAAGTGTCTGATCTGAATGCATGGGGATACCAGACGAACTCCAGGGTCCCTTCTTGCTTCATATTTTGAGATATGAATGCCCCCATAATTGTCCATTGTTTAATGTATTTTGCTTGCATAAAACTGCAGGCATACTGCTTTATTCTTACTGCTACGCCCCGTACATTGGTGCTTGTTTTGGTGTGAATAGGCCACTCTGCTACTCTGAACTTGTATTGTCATTCGAAAACATGCACTCCTAGCTTTACAGTAATGTGATTATGGGTCTCAAATCTATCTTGTGTATGTAGAGGCACTTTACATCTGAATACTTCTTCCCCAACACACAAACACAGACATACACAAAGACCCACAGGTATGTCATTTCTCCTCCAAGTTAATCAAATTTAAAGGGTTGACTAGGAAGTAAATTCGACATCATGGAAGAAATGTCTGGCCCTTAGAACACAAAAAAGACTGCTCATTCACATGAAAAGTGGAATGAAATCACCCAAAAATTACATTTCAAGCAACAGTTCATCCATTACCATTATTAGACTTGAAACTTTGTTTCCTGTTTCTTTTGTATTTTTCCTGGGTTATTTTCTCACTTGTGATGAAAATAAACATAAAAACAAGGAATACAGATATAATGTAATATTTTTCTAATGTTTTCAATTAAGCAGCAGCTGCTGTTACCAAGCTGTCATCTCTGTTGCTATGGGGGTTGTGTGTCTGTGCCAGTGTAGGACTGGTTACTTTAATATACTCATCCTATTGCTAATGCTGTTATACAGAATCTCTGTTAATATCGTTAACCTAGTAGGGTTCTGAAAGGGGTTCTGTCTCCTTTATTAAATCTGCTCGTAGTTGGGAGCTCAAGATTTCTTTATATGAAACTGAAGAAGATCTCATGTATCAGATGAGACTTATAGGACAAAGAAAATCCAAGACTTAAGAATCTTGTTGGTGTTTTGAGATGCACTGAGTCTGCTATGATGCCTTGGTTTCCCTAGTATAACTGAGCACAGCATAGTTCAAAGGTACCTATAGTAAAGCAAGTACACATATTTCAGAGCACAGTGGATGACAGCCCTCACTCCATGTGTGCAGTGTTACCCTAGAGCAACAGACCTCCCAGAGAACAGATATAATTCAAGAGCTAAACTTAATTGATTCAGCTCTTGGCACAAAGTCTGGTATACCAGAAGATCTGTTAGAAAAGATCTTTGCTGAATGAATGAATTTGTTGAATGAACTTTGTGTTATAACCCAGCCTTTCAGCGTCTTTGAAATGGTGAGTAATTCTCTCCTCACCCTCAAGCTCTTGCCCCTTCATCTAGACTTGTAAAATCCAGAAAGTAGCAAACTGCTACATTCATGAAAGGATAAACTTTTTCCTTCAGCCTGGGCTTTTTTAATCCCCAGGTCCCACAACACATTTCAAAACTGACACAAGTGTATCTCTTTCCCATCCCACAGTAAAGTGAGTCTCACTGGGTTTTGAGGGTGCAGATTTAGTATCTGAGAGCTGGTCTGTTCTGTCCTTCAGCTGAACAAAGCAACCAAGGCAAAGCCTCAGATAAAATACTGGGAGATAGAACTGATAGACTTTATACTTGACATCTTTTTGTGACTGGCTTGCCATCTCATTGAGAGCAGGAGTTATGCCTTATGCTTCTTTATACATCCTATGTTGTCTTGCATAAAACAAATGCTTAGTAAACATTCATTGTGTGAAGTTAGAGACGAGGTTGTAGGGGTACCTCCCATACTTTCCTACTTTTCTTTGTGGCCATAGTCACTAACATTGTTCCAGGCTTCTCAGCCTTTACCTTGGCCATTTAAAAACAGCCTTCTTGCTTTTTGTAGTTTCCTTTCGGTTTCAAAGCACTTGAAGACCTAATATAATTTTATGATTGGAACAAATCTTGTGTCTGTAAGTGTTTTATGAACAAATGGCTTTCCCTACACTGGTTATTGATAGACCATGGCTAGCACTAAGTTTCCTGAATGTACGTGGACTGTGAGTGAGAAATCAACATTTGCTATGATAAGGCCCGCTTCTGTGACTGTTTGTTAAAGAAGAATAACCTATAGTTTTTCCTGGCTAATACAGTTTTTTTCAACCACACTATTTTGTTATTTATTCATAATACTTTTGTACTTTAGTTAGTTCTATGTCATCTGTGTCTTTACGTCTGTTCTTGCCTACCAAGTACATAACCATTAAGAAAAGTGATTAGTTTAAAATATCTCTGCCTAACTGGAGATATAACTACAGGTAAACAAGTGTTATTAGCCAAAATCCCTCTATTGTAATCATCTTTAAATATACTAAATTCACTTATGAATTTAATTCTGTCCCATTCTCCTTCAAAGTACTAAAGTGCATTTGAAGATAATAGAAACAGGAACAATAGCTTGAGGTAAGTTGGACTTGGTTCATTCCCAGGTCCACTTATCAATCTGTGATGATGAGCTAAATATCCAAGTTTCAAGTCTTCTCTTCTGTAAAATGGGAATGATCCTATTGTTTCCTTACTTTATGGAATTAGGAAATCAGAAGAAAGAATATATGTAAACACTGTCTGTATAGTGTAAAACCCGATATAAATATAATGTCATATCTTATATTTCCTGTCTCCTCTCCTTCCAGCCACATACTGAGAAGTTAAAGGTGGTCCTGTAGCTTGCTATGGCCAATAGAATGCGAGCCAAAACAGGACACGCCACTTCTGGGCAGAAGATTTAAAACCCAGTGATTGATTCTTTAGTCCTTTTTATTTGCCATGGTATTCAGCAGTGCTCCAGATGGTAGTTGCTCCTTCAACAAGGACATAAATTTCATCTCAGAATAAGTGGTGGCTTCCTGTAGTGCTAACTTGTAGGTTGTTAGATTGCATTCAGAGTCAGCTGGGAGAGTGAGGCGATTGATTAGTAGTGTCGGTCAAGAGTGAGGAAAGTGACCTAATACAAATGCTATTGTACTCACCAAGCAGGAGTCCACAACCTGCTTTTTAAAAATGGGAAGCTGAAACCCAAAGAAGATCAGTGACTTGTTTAGGGTTGCATAGCCAGACAAGGGTAAAGTTGGAATATTATTATTTATTTATTATTTGTGCTCTCTGCTTCCATTAGAATGTAGAGGTAGTTTAGAAGATAAGGTATGTATGTGTATGATAATATAATTTGAACAGAAGTAGAAGGCTTACAGTCAAGGAAATTGAAAGGAACAAGACTTGCCAAATGCAAAGTCTGCTGGTGTGGTTATTGTGACTAAGTAATGTATCTAATTCTGAGGTTCCTAGAAGTCAAGGTCCTTCTAAGTTATTGGTGCTTACATTTGGCTTTAGCTCTCTTCCGTAACTCACTTTATCAGGTGCCTGAACAGAGAGATACAATTATGGGTTTGACCTAGTTTTACCAGAAAGGACTGTAAAACCAGTGGTGTCAAAAAAGCAAGGGAGCCTAAGACTCAGGAATGAGTTAACTGGAAGTTACTAGGTCATTCTAAAGCTGGTTAGCATACCTGTTCCTGAGGAAATATAATTCAAAACCTGATTGAATTTGTGGATTATTTAACAATATTTGTTGAGGTTTGAAAGGAGCACAGTTACCATTTTAGCAACTGGAGAATGGTTCAGTCAGTAGCTCCACAATTCTGCTGCTGTGCTAGATTCAGGAGGATGCTCAGAACCTGCCAATTAAATGACAATCTCTTCTCCTTACCATTCTGATGGCCTGTCTCAGGGAATTCAACTTCAGCAAAGTTGCAAACAAGCCTCAAAATTTGTGGAGAGAAAGTGTTAGAATTGGAAATAAGCCCAATCATCACCTCAGTGAAACAACTGACTCAATTTATCATTAACCAACTTTAGTGTACATTTTTAAAAGTTAAGAATTCTTCAAAAACACTTAACAAAATACCATTATAAGACCTAAGGAAATCAATAATAATTTCTTACTATTATCAAAAATCTCTCAGTGTTCATATATCCTTAATTGTATCATAATTCCTTTTTAGGTTGGTTGGTTCAAAAGAGTATTCTCCCAAAAGACATACAGCTGTGGAATCTCTCTCTCTCCTTTATTTATTTTTTGTTGTTGTGGTAAGAATACTTAACATGAGATCTATCCTCTTAACAAAATTTTTAGTGTACAATACAATATTATTAACCATAGGTACTATGTGGTGCAGCAGATTCTCTAGAACTTATTCATCTTGCATAACTATGCAACAGCATGGATGAGCCTTAAGGACATTAGGCTAAGTGACATCAGCCAGTCACAGAAGAACAAATCATGCATGATTCCACTTATATGAGGTATAGAACATAGTCAAACATATAGAAGCAGAGTAGAATGGTGGTTGCTAGTGGCTGGGGGGAGGAGAAGAGGGGAATTGTACGGTCTATTTCAATCTATAGATTTCTCTCCATGTATTTTTTCCTTGCAACTTACCTTTGATGACCCCGTTATTTTTTTCCTATAAAATTTTCCACATTGAGAACTTTGCTAATTTTATCTTTGTTCTCTCATGTCTGTATGTCCTGTTCATAGGTTGTTGGATCAGTGGATGATCAGATTCAGGTTCAATTATTTAGCAAAAAATATTTCATAGGTACTACCATGCATTACCATCAGGAAACACATAATATCTAGATATGTGTGTGTGTGTGTGTGTGTGTGTGTGTGTGTGTGTGATGTTTGCATTTACCTATTTATTTTAAAATTCCCTGTCACCTCTCACCTAGGGGTAAAGTTACCCCTCTGGAGAGTAAGAGCCTCTAAGATCTCATAGCTGATAACCAGGTAGACTTTTCCAACCAAATAAGTGCTTGTGCCAAGTTGAGTGATTTCTTATAAATGAATCATGATATTTCCCAGTAATAGGAAAATATAATCACACTAATGTACAAACCATGTTGATTCACTCACTACAAGCACTCTTTTGCTATTGATTAAGGATTATAGGTAAAAAAATAAATAAAATAATGCCAAAAGTTATCATTTATTGAGCACTCATTATATTCCAGAGATTGTTCTAAGCTCTTTATGTGAATTTACATTTCCTTCTTTTTTAATTCTGATAACGTTTTCCAGCCAGGATTTCTTCATCTACTTACTAAGGATTATTGAGTAACTACTATCAACCAGGCACAGTTCTATGAACTGGGTTCATAAAGGTTCAATCACTCACCCAAGGTCACAGACAGGATTTAAATTGTAGGGGATTGATTAAATAGGCTGAAGTATACCCACACAGTGGAATGCTATACAGCTATAACAAGAAAGGAGACATTATTTTCACATCCTTGTGTGGCTGATCTTGTGTAGTTCATCGTTGTGAGGTTAAGGAAAGAAAGAAAATTGGGGCAAAGTGTTTATAGTATTTATATCTTAGACATTGTGGTACCTAAGGAAGATGAAGGGTAAATTAAAACCAAAAAGAGGAACAAATATGCTTAGAGCTAGAGGAGGGATAGAGCAAGGTGAGGGGATAGGAGAGGTAGTTAGTCTTCTTTAATCATACTTATTTTGCAGTCTTGTAAAAGGATGGAATCACCTCTAGGGACAATATCATGGAACAGAAGGGAAAAGGAGAAACTAGGAGAAGGTAGAGCTAATTAAATAAACAGGATTTTAATATAATTAATTATTATAATTTAGAATACTATAAACATTAATTATAATTATTATATTAACTGTATAAATATGCATTGTATATTATTTTATATTAAATTAATATTCTTGGAGAGACATGGAAAATGATACACCCATAAAAACACAACCATCCAAAAGTCTGAGAAATTTCACATTTTCTTATTACTTAAAACATTAAGTAAATAAATAGGTAAATGGCAACAGGGCACAAATGAAGAGAAATGAATGAGCTCAAAGTTCATTCTGAGGTGTTTCTACTAGAACACAGTGCAAAAGAATAAAGCAATGCAAAAAATATTGAAGAAAGTTTAAGAAATCCTTAGAAATCTTCACTTCCTTAACAAAGAGTTCAAAAGGAGCAGGTAGAAACTATTGCATGGAGGGAGGAAGTACTTGAAGCAACAATGAGGGAATATTCCCCATGGTTAAGAAAAGACAGAGCTGCCCACTTTAGAGGCTCACCCAATTCCAGAAAAAAAGAACAGGAGGGAGAATGTGTATATATATATATATATATATATATATATATATATATATATATATATATACTCTTAACACACAACAGATAATACACAAAAGAAAAGGAATCCACTATTTTTGCCTGGCCTTTCCTACAAGACCAGATAAGCACAAGTCTTAGTTGTCGGTGCTTCACCATGACAGTATAAAACCTGCCATCTAGCAGGGGATAAGTCACTGCTTATTACAGGAAGAGTGCAAAAACCAGAAGAAGGTTGAAACTCTGAAGACAGCCTCCATCGATTCATAGCTTGCTGTGGGACTGGTGGCCTCCTTCCAGCGAGGGACCATCACAGTGCAGGGGAAGATACATTACAGGGGGTCAGGAAGCATGGCTGTTGGGTTTGGTCTTCCCATCAAATAGCTGTGTGACTTTGGGCAAATTTCTATCCCCTGCTAAGCTCCCATTTCCTTGCCTATAAATGTAGGAGTTGAATTTGACAATCTCTGAAGTCCATTCTAGCTTTATCCGTCCATGTCCAGTGAAGCTCAACCGCTCCTCCAGCTATTTTTCACAAAGTTTTACCCACCTGTGAAGCTGCTTTGATATGGCTGCCATTATGCTTTCTTCCAATTTTAGGGCATTTTCTGCTTTCTTACTTTACTAGACAATCCATGTTGTTCAAGGCTGAACTCTTCTTAGATAAGTGTCAAGCATTTTCCTTAAGATTCTGTGCTGATGAAAAGTTTTACCTCATGTAACTTGAGAATTTCTCCAATGGAAGATGTCTGTTTAAAAAAAGCACAGCTAACAGTGCGTGATGCTTTTCCAATGCTGAGAAACTAAACGCTATTGCTTCTCATGTGCTAAACTATGCATTAGGGCCCCTCTCGCCCTTTGGCTATCTTTCCATCTATTTATGATTCTAGGTGTAGAGGTGTAATGGCATGGTATCTTTTAAGGTCATATTTCATGTTGATATGATCCTACAGGAATAGAGAAAATGATTGAGTGATTGCTTACTGAGCACCTTCTATGTGCCAGACACTTTCATAATGAAAGTCCTTGGCAGCTTGGGGAGGTAGGTGTTATTTCTTCTTTAGAGGTACTGAAATTAAAGGTCAGAATGCTAGGCATTTGACCCACCAAAATTTCTGCTCCATCCTCCCTTTTCAGAGCTATAAAGTTGCAGTGTGTCCTCAAAACGATAATTCCCAGTAGCGGAGCCCTTGTTCTTAACACTTAGGAGAGAGCAAGGCTCTAGATTTAAATAAACAACTTTCTCTTGTATGGTTTCTTACCATGGACTGTAGCACATTTTGAATATCACTTAAAACATTTCTTTGACCAATATCAAGATGGCATTTAACATAACAAGATAAGCATTGTTTTTCTCAATGAAATCTGCCCAACAATTTCTTTCTAACCTGTAGGCATAGAGCCAAGACCAGAAAGGGTCCCTGTAAGAAAAACTTTTACACAATCCATGCTCTTGTCTGTAGTGTTCTATTTTCTGAGTGATGGATTGATTTGGGGAGTCCATCCCCATTCTCTTATTTTAGGAGCTCTTGACATGATGTGCTCAGTTTTTGCTTTAAATTTCTTAAGTGTGGAACATGTTTCTTTAACATTATGCATTCTTAATGCTTTTTGTTTTAAAATTGGATGATGCCTCTTGACACTTTGATGAGTAATGCCATTTTGTGGCTGATCAATGTGTTGCAGCTATTTAATAAAGGCCAGAAACAGGTGAGACATTGTGCTCAACATCCTCCAAGAAGATCATCTTAAATTTTTGTCAGTGTTGGTGAAACAGAAGTAGAGACAGGTCAGGTTAAATTTCTTCACTGCAGAAAGACATTAAAAGAGGTTTGCTAAGTTACCTCACCTTTAATAAAATGAAGTCATCTTATATAGTAATATATTAATATTACAGTTGGATTTAAACTCATGTAGACCAAGTTTTACTTAATAGCTAAATCAAATTGAATCTCAGATTTTATTAGTGATAAAATGACAATAAAACAGTTCTGGTCAGTAAAGATAATAACTCGATTCAGTACTTTGGATGTAAGTGTTTAAGGTTTCCATGATAAAACTGTAATTTTATACCCCAAAGTGTGTTAATAACATTAAGTGAGGTAATAGGCAAAGTGCACTGACAATGCAATACCCTCAGGACCACAGTAATAGAAATAATTTATAATGTATCAGCAATAAAATCTTTAATGTTATCTCAATTCAGGCCAGGCATATAACTGAAGTTTCAGATTACACATGTCCCTTCCCTCCTCCTGCTTTGGACACAAGTGTTAACCTAAAATAATTAAGAAAATGGTTTTCAGAGTGCAGAACCCTATCACAATTATGAGCATAATGACCAGCCTATTAACTATTTCCACCCCAATCCATTTATGTTTGATTGATAGAACTTGATTCCAAAGTTAGTAAGTAAGCATTTCTAAAAATAATCCTCTGAAGTCTTGTAATTCACTCTTGGCCTCCTTTATTTCAAACAGAACCCATTTCTATTTTGACTTATACAAAGGAATATTTTTGAAGACAGAAGAACTGGTTATTTGTATGACCATAAAATTATTTTATTTTGTAAAATCCTAGCTCAATGGTTTTATGGTTCAGAAACTAGTCCTACAAATTGTATCTTTCTGGAATCAACCAAAACAGAATGTTTTTCTAATGATCAAAAATTAAACAATTTTATTGGGTGATTTTACTCACTGTAACTTATATGAGGAGTGTATCAGCTGATAACAACTTGCTCCACAGTGTGTGCACAAGGCCATGATTAAAGAGCTAATCCATAAAGCACAGACCTCATAGGACACTAGTTTCCTGCATGGTTTAAAAGTACATTTATAAATAGATGGGAAATCTTGAGATTCAGTTCCTATAGCTTCATCCTGTGTTTTTTGAGTCCATTCCAAGCATTCATCTCATTGACTCTAAAATCTATGGAGGAAGCCTCAGAAATTTCATGCTTGGGTATTCAAACTAACTATAATAATGGTAACGATCATCATAACCTGTTTACTGAGTTTACTATGAACTGACTTTAAATGACTAATTTGATTTCGTAAAAATGCTGTCATTATCCCAATTGTGTGTGAGAGGAAACTGTTAAGGAGAATCCTAAATTACTCCACCAAGTCCTTGGGCAGTAGGTGGCCGAGTCACTAGTGAGGTAAGACTGTTTCAATTTAGAGGTGGTGTTTTTGGACCACACGTCACACTGCCTGGCTATCTGTTACAGAAGCTGTTTTACAATTCTTTGGATAAATGGCTTTAAAGATAAGGTTATCATACCTAAAGGTAACAGAAATACCTTTCATAGGTGACACTCTTAGCAGGAAATCCATAACACCTTCAAATACTAGTTTGCCTATTGATTATCTATAAAAGGTGGAATGCATAGAAAGCATACGGAAGGCTAGGGGAAGATCTCCAGAAACACATTCTATCAGCCTTCCTGACACCTTGTGTCTATAAACTTCCTTTTACTTTCAAAGGGCCTTTGCCTCCAGGTACAACACAAATGCTGGGGCTGATGGTCCATGGGAGGGACAGCAGAAACACAAAGTCAATTGTGCAGGAGGTTCAGCAATAAATCCACTTCCTGGCAATCTTACTCAGACCTTCTTTGTCTCCTCCACTTTCACCCCGCTATGAACCTCAGTCCCAGGAAAGAAGGATCCTACTCATATATCCCAAATGCTGAGTTTCTATCCAGAGGGCTTTCCAAGAACTTTGTTTATGCAAGACTGCAACTCTGCACTCTCATACTGTGTTTTCTCTTCCAGATAAATGGAACTGTGCTCTTGGGTCTAAGGCCTAGAACTTGCCTGTTGCCAAATGTCTCTAATTGCTGCTTCTGGACTGCTTGCATAAATGTTTGCATGTTGTCTGAAGAGGTGATGTTGATAATATAATAACTTCTCTTTGTAATCTGGCTATATTCCTGGTCCTATATTCTGCTGCTTTGGATGGATTTTTCTCTTTAGTTTTATAGCTGGATCTTTCTCTGGAAGATGGAGTGATGGGTGAGAGTGAGATGATTGACTCCAGTTCTTATAATGAGGGTAAGTTGAGAGGAATCCAAGGAACATGGCTTTGGTCAGATGCATGAGCTCAAACCTGGATCTGCCACTTATTTTCTGAGGGTCCTTGGCAAACTCTGAATCTGAGTTACTTCATCCTTAAAACAGAGATAATAATTCTTACCTCTGAGGGCTGCTTTGAGGTTGACATGTTTGGTGATTAGCACATGGTGGATATCCCCATCCTGGTGCTTCTCATCTTTTTCCTCCAGTTTTCTGGATCTCATGGTCTGAAGACACCCACTGGTAACTGAACTCTCAGGCACTGTTACAGATTAAAACCCCTCCACTAAGGAGATAAGCGATTCTGAGCTAACTGCAGCCTAGCCCTGGGATTTGGAATCTAGAAGCACAGGGTGTAAAAGTTCATGCTGCATCCTTGCTCATAAGACTCATCTGAATGCAACTATCAACGTGGAAAGCCAAAATGAAAGAAGCAAATCATTCATAGATTTCTTCTTCTTCTTTTCAGAATTCTGTGGCCTGACCTGAAGCTCCAAGTGTTGGTTGGTAAAAACTCTGTGCTGACTATGCAGTGTCCACTTCCCATCGATTCAGGCTTCGAGGAAACATGTGAGCAAGTTTAGAGAGGATGCTGTGTGGTTACAAAATAGAACATCTCCCACCGCTTGTCAACTGGATCTGATTGTTGTTAGTCTTGGTCTCATTTATCTTGCCTGCAGGTGTACTAACTGAGAAAACCACACCCATCAGCCTAGGAGTACTTTCTCCAATTTCTGAACCATCAGAATTGGAGCAGGAAGTTTATCAGCAAACTCAGCATCACCATTTTTGGATTTCAGGTACAAACTTATGAATGCCATGCCAAGGTTGACCTGAAATCTCCATGCTACAGTTTAACCCTGCTATATCTTGGAGGTCACTTGTCAACTGGGCTTTAGATTCAATTCTCTGAACTTGTAGGCTATGTGAATTCTTTTTTACATTTTAAAAAGTATTTAAAAAATTATTTTATTGAAGTATAGTTGATTTACAATGTTGTATTAGTTTCCGGTATACAGAAAAGTGATTCAGTTATACATACATATATATTATTTTTCATACTCTTTTCCACAAAGGTTTATTACAGGATAGTGATTGGAATTCTCTATGCTATACAGTAGGACCTTGTTGTTTATCCGTTCTATGTATAATAATTTGCATTGCTATATGAATTCTTAAAAATATTCCTGGAGAACACAGAGTGCAAAAGCACAGTTTTTTACTTTTGTATCCACATCCAGAGTCACTGAGAACAGTTGTTCAGATAGATGGTCAATATACAAGTGTATGATGTTCACATAGACTCTTTTGTGAATGAGGCTCCCTGGAATTGGGCAGTGCACAACTTGCCCGATGGTACATGGTGGGCTACTGGGCTCTAACCCAATGTCTGGTACCCAACAGAAGTGGTGGTTTTCAAGGATTTTTTGAATGACCCTCCATTTCCTGATCAGGATTCACATATTTACTCCCTGATACCAATACTTTCTTAAACTCTACCTGAATTTTTCAAACTCTCTGTCCATTTTTCATGTGCCAGCTCTATTTCCTCACACTCATATCTGTTCCATCCAGGTAGTTTCCTGCTTTTCTCAGATCTGCCTTACTGTAATGCCAGCCTGACTAATTCTTGAGTCTGCTCCTCTCATGAGACCCACACTCTTGAATTTATCTAGTGGATCTGACACTGTGGATTACAAATAAAGTTGTGTTTTCATCAACATAAAGACAATAAATGTATCATTCAATCGTGCATCCTTTCAAAGAAGAGGTCTGAGATTTCTCAGATCTGAGAAATGCTTTGTGCACACAAAACTGCAACAAGCTGAGCAACATCATTTCAGAAGGAGCACTTTGCAGACTATAACCTTGGCGTATATCAGGAGGAAACCATAATTCGAAAAGATACATGCAGCCCAGTATTCATTGCAGCACTATTTACAATAGACAAGAAATGGAAGCAACCTAAATGTCCATTGACAGAGGAATGGATAAAGATGTGGTACATATATAAAATGGAATATCACTCAGCCGTTAAAAAGAATGAAATAATGCCATTTGCAACAACATGGATAAACCTGGAGATTATCATACTAAGTGAAGTGAGTCAGACAGAGAAAGACAAATGTCATATGATATTGCTTATATATAAAATCTAAAAGAGGGGCTTCCCTGGTGGCGCAGTGGTTGAGAGTCCGCCTGCCGATGCAGGGGACACGGGTTCGTGCCCCAGTCCGGGAAGATCCCACATGCCGCGCTGGGCCCGTGAGCCATGGCCGCTGAGCCTGCACGTCCGGAGCCTGTGCTCTGCAACAGGAGAGGCCACAACAGTGAGAGGCCCGCATACAGAAAAAAAAAAAAAAAAAAAAAAAAAAAAAAAAATCTAAAAGAAAAATGATACAAATGAACTTATTTACAAAACAGAAACAGACTCACAGATTTAGAGAATGAATTTATGGCTACCAGGGGAGAATGGTGGGGGGGAGGAATAGATTGGGAATTTGAGATGGACATGTACACACTGCTATATTTAAAATAGATAACCAACAAGGACCTACTGTATAGCACAGGGAACTCTGCTCAATATTCTATAATAACCTATATAGGAGAAAAATCTGAAAAATAATGAAAATATGTATACATACAACTGAATCACTATGCTGTACAGCAGAAATTAACACAATATTGTAAATCAACCATACTCCAATAAAATTTTTAAAAATACTAAAAAACAAAACCAGAAAAACAAAAAACAAATGGAGCTTCTCAGATCAGAAATAAAAAAGGAGAACTTTGCAGATTATAACCTTCTATTCAGCTCTGACACCAGCAAAGTTACCTTCAGGGACAGAATAATTCCCAATCGAGGGTCTCTTTCCCTCTTTATTGTTTTTCCTCTTTGTCCAAACTTTTTAATCCAAAATTCTGATATATTACATTTATTGCCTACATATTTAGAAACACAATCTCTCCCAGGTCTCATAAATGCCATCTGCATTCCAATTCTGAAGGTGCATGCTGGCTGTCTATACTGACAGACAACACGATTCTTGATCTGTTCCTTCAGGTGGCTCAGACTAGCTAAGAAAAAAATCATAATCTTATCTCCTCAGAGCCTCAAAATGTAAAAATAGCCTGGCCATTTATTGCACCAGGCTTTTAGACCCAGGTATATCAGAGGAGTGGGGAAAGTGGATTGTCACTTTCCCGGCTGGACAGGATGGCTTCAAAGGAAACAGAGGCATAGATTAAAGGCCACACTCAGCCTTCTCCAAGAAGGCTTAAAGCCCCCTCACGTAGGATCTTATCAGGCTGGAAGGGGGGTGCAGAAGATAAACTTTAAAAATAAATGCCAAAAAAATCCCAATTATCGTCTCTGCCTCTTCTACTGTGTCTGGTCAGCAATGTGTTAAGTGAATTGAAACTAGATCGTGGAGAGACAGTCACAACCTGGTTATCAGTGGCAGTAAATGGAAGATAATAGCCCCACTAGAGAGTTATGAAATGGCTTGTCTTTGAGCTGCCAAAGTGTTTAGTCTCTCTTTTATTATATTCACAGCAGTAATCCGATATGTCCTGACTTCTGTCATCTGTATGTAATGCTTATCAACTCTCTGTCAGTGATTCACCCTCTTGTCAGGGACAATTATTCCTCAAAGTGCCGAGGTTATGACTGAAGCAATATTATGACTGGAAAGAAAATATGAAAGGTGTAGCACATCACAGCAAGCAATCTGGGAGCTGACGTCAAAGTAAAGGAAAACATTGTCGATAAAAGGAGAACATAAGGCGAAGTTTTGTTCTCTGTGCCAGGGGCACGGCTGGCATGGCTGAGGTCAGATGGGCAGAGAACGCCCTCCCCAAGATGCTTTACTAATTCATGATGGTGGAACGCCAGTGCCTCTGCCCTCACAGCTGTGTCACCATTTCCATTTTACATCTCCATGTACCAGGGCTTGAAATTAGTTTGTTAAAGTGTCCGATTGGTGAAGAGAGTTGAAGGGAAATAGGCTGGCATGGAAACTCTGTTTTATAACAGAGATGAAAGCCGGCTGCTCTGTGTACCACCCATCCTGCCTTAAGATCTTCACTTATACCTGGGACTTGTTTTAAATGATGCATGTCCCCACATCATACATGAGAAGGGAGCAGGGGTGTGGTGGTGGCAGCTGGGGCTTGAGAAGGAGCCAGACCAAGATTAAACCATAGAGCAGTCAGGTGACAGAGTGATCAAGAGAATTGGAGTTTAAAATATTAAAGAATTAAAAGTTTGACAGTCAGACAGAATTCATTATGAATGTTGCTTTTGACCTTTGGTAGTTGCCTGACCTTGAACAAGCTACCTATTGTCTGTGGCTTAAGTTCTTCTATAAAAGGATAAAATAGTTTCTGATACCTGTCTTGTAGTATGGTTGGAGAATCCAGAGATGATGTATATAAAGAGCTTGAGTAAAGGCTCAGTAAATATGATATGATAAATAGTAGCATGTAACCAGAAATAAGATACTGTTTATTTTCTTAGAGTCTCATTTCCTCATGTGTAAATATTTCAGCCCTGACATAGGCAGAGCACAAAGATGGGGGTACAATAATAAAGCCTTGACTTTGGTGCTGTGAAAAAGCAGTCCCCTGATAATTCCTGTGACTGTAGAGCAAGAATTCTGTCAGGGTCCTTGATGATTATATGACTAGAGCACTCTGTGTTAGGAGCTTTAGTTGGGACCAAGGCAGCAATGACGAGTTTTCTTTTTCTTTCATATCAGTAATACTGTTTCTGCCCAGCCACTGGCTTGTATTTTATTTAAATTTCCTGTGCATTGTCTAACTTCTCATGCCATGCAATGCATGACGGCTGCAGAATTCATAGCCCACTATGTGGTACGTGCATGGACAAGAGTGATATTCAAAATATTTAACAACCAGTCATGCATGGGTCTATGGTCCGTTTAGAGTGAATGCTGGCTTTGTGGGTGGAACCCTGTCTTCTAGGCCTTCTGCTATACTGGGCAAGAATCCTAAATTTCTGGTGAAAGCTGGTGGTCTAGAAATGGGGCTCAGCAGCTTGAGCACTGGTCAGGAGCACTTGGGAGATTGAGAAGCAAGCATCTCCCCTAATACAGAGGTATTTCACATTTTTACAACCTGTCTGGCTGTACCGGTTCATACCTGATGATGATCAGCCCTGTCTATATGACCAATTCAAACTTTATAATAGGCACATTTATATAAGCTTCCATTGACCATACTTTATTTTATTTTTTTAAAAAATATTTGTACTTTATTATTAAAGGATACTTATTAGATCATTGTAAGGCTGAAAAACGGTCATTGTGACATATTTAGAGAATAGAGATAATCAAGGAAAAAGAAATCGTCTATAAACCTCAGCATTCAACAATCACCATCATCCACTTCTTGGTACATTTCTCTGATCCTCTCTTGGTGTGTACATCTTTGACATGTTCTTGATTTTAATGGGAATGCACTTCATATTTTACCATTAGACATGAATTTCATGGTTGGTTTCAGAAAGAAATTCTGTAAGCTATTTTGGAATATCAGTATTTAGTGTCAGTAATTAAGTTAATAGTTTTTCTTTTTTTACTTAAAAATGTGGGGAATTTTAGAAAATAACTTTTTGGTATTTGTCAAGATTCCTACATGGAATTTTTTCTCTGACATAATGAATTATTTAACTTGGATCTGTAATTTTGAACCATCTTCACATTTATCTAGTAAACCCTATTTACTAGGGTACTAGTATTTACTAGGGTGTACTGATTAGAAGAACTAAATTATTTTAGAATTTTTTATGGGGGGCTTGTGTTGTCTTTGAGATCAGCGTTGTGTTTGCTTTGGAAAAAGAAGTGGGGAGTTTTAATTTTTTCTATGCTCTGGACA
This sequence comes from Delphinus delphis, assembly GCF_949987515.2. Classification (NCBI taxonomy): domain Eukaryota; kingdom Metazoa; phylum Chordata; class Mammalia; order Artiodactyla; family Delphinidae; genus Delphinus; species Delphinus delphis. The sequence continues at coordinate 117,187,655 of NC_082684.1, read as the reverse complement.
AGTTCATAGGGGCATGACCATGACCATGATCTGAAGTCTAAGAATTTAAACTTTTGAAGCGTGAAAAAAAATCTGAATCTGAGCTTTAGATTTGGAGCCTTGATATTTTCAGTTTTTTTTATAGTTATTGGCTTATTCACGTTTCTTTTTTTCTTTTTAGTCAGATCTTAACACTTATTTTTCTCCACAAAACATTTTGTTACGTTCACATTTCTTTATTTTTTAGGACAGAATTGCACACAGTTGTCTCTTACTGTAAAATGATCTCAGTAACTGCTGTGATTTTCCATTTCTTATTTATATTATAAGTTATCTCTTTTTACTTAATTTTCCTTGGGCAAACTATGTCCTTTGGTATTTTAAAAGGAGAAGACAAAGTATCTCTTGAATTTGTCATTTGCACTTTTTTTTTCTAATTCTTTTTTTAACCTTATATATTTCCTCTTGCTTTCCTTGGACATCTAGTTGCTCTCAGTAAAATGTTATAACCAGATGCTCTGCTTGATTGTTTATTTATTATTTTTGCTTAATAATGAAAACATTTAGGATATGGCACTGCATCTGCCTTTAAACATCTGTTTATTACTCTGCATGTTATTATTATTTTCTAACTACTATTTTGATTTCCACTGTGATCCATAAATTATATTTTTAAAGACTACCTACTAATTTCTAGTGGATGGGGCTTTTACTTAAAATTTTGATATTAGTTTCTAGTTTGTTATTGTATTCTGTGAATGTGAATACTGCACATTCTACTTTGGACAATTTGTTAAGATTTTATTTTTGGACTGTAACAATTTTTGTAAATATCTACTGGTTCTATGAAAGCAACAACTGAGTTAACTACAACAGCAATAGAAATTCAAACCATCCTTCCTACCACCCTTCTTGTTTTTGTTGTCTTGCTATATGTTATGAAGTCCTGTAAGTAAGGAAGCCAGTTAATTTATCATCCTAATGGGTACATTTCTGAGAGTGAAAGGGGGGCTGTTAATAATTATCTCTAGACAGCAAGCTAAACTGGGGTATGCTGGGCAAACTGGAACTTAAGGTCACACAGTCCGTAACCCACATTAAATTATTTCTGAGATAATGTGAAACATTAATTAGATAAAGAAACCTTGCAGGTATTATTTGTTATAAAGCTTAAAAAATATTGAGATAGTATTTGTGATTTAACATATGATCGCTTATAAATAATCACTCAGTGCTGAAAACAAAAGTCCCAAAATCTTAATTGGCTATTTAAATGCATTTTTTTTTTTTTTTTTTTTTTTTTTTTTTTTGCAGTATGTGGGCCTCTCACTGCTGCGGCCTCTCCTGTTGCGGAGCACAGGCTCCGGACGCGCAGGCCCAGCGCCCACGGCTCACGGGCCCAGCCGCTCCGCGGCATGTGGGATCTTCCCGGACCAGGGCACGAACCCGTGTCCCCTGCATCGGCAGGCGGACTCTCAACCACTGCGCCACCAGGGAAGCCCTAAATGCATTTTTATATATCACTGAAAGCAACTTCGAGTACTTCCAATGGAAAAGGTCTAATATTAATTAAATAATTAGGGACTTCCATATCTACTGTAAGGTTTAGCTGATCAATGTGCAAAATATCTGATTCTGCATCTGGTGCATAATAGATGCATGAGACTTTTGGTTTTATATATATACATATATAATATATATTATATTTTTATTTCCTTAAGTGAAAAGTTATATGCATGATATACAGCATAATTAAAATATATCTAGATATGGTCATTTTCATCTTGATATGGCTTAGAATTTTAGAAATGGTTGAATCATGTTTATAAGACTATGGTATCTAATTTCATTTCTTACATGGTTTTCAATGCCAGTAAACATGCTTTTGAAACTTGAAAGAAGATTTATGTTTTGGTTGTAGAAAGCTATGTTCATTTTCCAGAAAGTAAAACATTTAAGTGAGCTTTTAAAAGTATAATTCTCAAATAGTATTAAGCTATTAAATGTAAAACATTGGTCTTTAAAAATATAAAATTAAAAGGAGTTGAACAAACATAGTTGATGAAATACATAGGAATAAAAATGGTTTCAATGCTTAATACATCTTGAGATTCAGGCCTACACCAAGACAAATTTTAGTAATAAATGAAGTTTCTTTTCTCAATCCTGTGCCTCTCTACCAACTGTTTATTAAATTTGTAAATGAATACCTAATTTCACTTAGCATAAATATGTATTAAAAACTACCTAATGTCAAACAATTAAGCATGAATATAATATATATATGTACATACATTATATTGATATATACACTTTATACATAGTGAGACACACTTTTGTAGTTGTGAAATTATTGTACAATACTTTCTCTATACAAAGTCAGAGACAGAAATTTATTTTTCTTTTGGAGGTGGGGATTAATTTGGGTAATTCATTTCCTTGTGAAAAGTAAGGAATGGACAAAAGGACTATGTCCAATCATTAATAAAACATCTCAGGTCATATTTCTTAGAGTGGATTTCAATCTGATTAGAAATTTGAAATGTTGCTGTGTATATATACAGGCATGATAACAAATACTCTTGAAGAGATATAAACACTCTGGAGGACATCAGAAGCACAGCTAGCTGACGGCAGGCAATACTAGTGAGTACCTAGTCACTATTTAATTCTGTCCTTTGATCCTCTCTTAGGAGCCACCAGAAAACAACAACATTAAACAAAGTTGCTAAAAAAATGGTGTCCTAAATTCCTTAGTTCCTGACCACCTTCCTCTATTTAGCTCCACTTTTCAGTTTCCTCAGCACTGAAACTCCACATCAGCAGTAACACTAACAATGCAGGCTCCCTTCTCCCTGCTTGTTGTAATAAAGTCAGGGTTTGGGACCTGCAGCTGCAGGTTGTGGGAGACCTACAGCAGGTTTCTGTGGCAACTGACTAATCCACAAGTGAAATGCGATGGGGCGCCTCAGACTCCAGAACTTTCTTTTGAAAGTTCTTATCACTCTTGTATTCTGTGGCGTGAATTAATTGTGGAAGATCACAGTGGGTGAAAAGTCTTTACAAACTGGTTACAGGCATGTAACCTTGGTGAGAAAGTGTGTTTGATGCTTATAGATACCAACTGTATCAGCCAGGGTTCTACCAGAGAAACAGAACCTATATATCTATAGATAGATAGATAGATAGATAGATAGATAAGGAGAGAGACAGAGAGACAGAGGCAGAGATTTTAGTGCAAGAAGTTGGTGTACTTGATTGTGGGGACTGATGAGGCAAATCTGTCATCTGTAGGATGGGACAGAAGGTTGGACATTCTCTGGCAGGAGCTGATGCTACAGCTCACAGGCTGCGTTTCTTCTTTCTTAGGGAAACCCCAGTTTTATTCTTAAGACATTTCAATTGACTGGATGAGACCTACTCTGATTATTGAGGATAATCTCCTTTGCTTAAAATTAGTTGATTGCAGATACTCATCACTTCTACAAAGTACCCTAGTTTAGTGTTTAATTGCTTAACTGTGTACTGTAGCCTAGCCAAGATGACCCATAAAACTAACCATCACACCAACCATAGGTATTCTGTGGTCCACTCATTAGAGAGTTTGGGGACTGTCATCAAAATACGTGGCAGTCATAAGCTCAGGTTGATTATGAATCAGGGGCAAGGAGAATAGGTAATTTTTATTTTTTCTTTCTGAGTCAAGTTACTTGTGAAGGTGGAGTCAAGGGCATTGTAGCAAACTTCTCTGATGAAACCATAGGAGTCCATACAGGCTAGTCAGCTGTCTTGGGTTTTGGACAACAGTGGCTGTGCAAGCTTCCAGCAGGAGGTATGACAAGCAAAAGTACTTTCTAAGCTCTGTTACTTCCAATAGTCCTGAGCTCCAAGCATCTACCAGAACAGTGATTATTTGGGGTCATGGGGGACCTGAGTCCCTTGAACCAGCATCATACGCCAAAGGGACTGAAACCACTTACTTGTGAGGCAGAAACTCCCCATAGCTGCTGGGATAAAGTTGTTTATGAGAGGAATGGATGAGGGAGGAGTAAGGAATGGATGAGGGAGGATGAGGGGGACTCATGCTGCATTTTATTTTTTGCTTTCACCATAACTGATTAAAGCTACTCTTCATACAGCTATATGGTTAATCCAAGGACTCTGGAGTCAGACAGTTTGAGTTAGCGCCCTGACATCACCACGTACCCTGAGAGTGATCTCATCACAGCAATCTGGAACATGGGGAGCAGGAATGCACTAACTTAAAGGTAGTTGTGAGGAAGACATGAGTAAGTACATGTAAAGCCTGTCACCCATGTAGAATAGTGTTGCATGTGTGGCAGGTAAGTACTCAGTCAATTGTGTGGTGCCTAGTATTGATTCCGGTGGTGGAATGGCTGGAAGAAGGACCTCTGTCCTTGTCTTCTATAAAGAAAGAATTCAGCAAAGAGACCAAGACTGTGAAATAGAGACAGCATTTATTGGAAGCAGAGTATGTGTAGAAGAGCACATGGGTGAACGCAGAGTGAGTTGCACACAATAGGGGTGGCTTAGGTTGCTTATATGAGTGCAGTTTTCCAGGTTGTCTCCAGGCAATCATCTCAAAGTGTCAGCAGGAAACCAGTTGCAACTGCTCAACCTGGGACCTATCTCCTACCTCAGGATTGCAGATGCAATTGTTGATGCTTCCCTATTCAGGCACTGCAGAAGCTTCATCCTGTTAAAGCCTCACAATATGCTTATGGGATCTTCAGCAGCAAAGTGACTGAGGATCAGAGAGGTTATGAGCTTCCCCACGACCGCAGAGGTAGTAAGTGGAAGCATTTGAATGGCAAACAATTTCAAAGCTGATCATCTGAATTGCTATGCTGGTTTTCTGACAGAGAATTGAAATATCAGGAAGGAACTGTACATTTCTGATTAACAGAAAAATTCTCTAATATGCTACTTTCAATCCCTTGTTTCTGTTTAGTATCATTTATATTCAGTCTTTGTCCATCTTATAATTTTTAACAGTAGACGCTCAGAGACCAGGAGGGTCACTCACTGAGGACAGAGCCCGTGGCATTTATTATTGCATCTCCAGTGCTATCAAGGTATCAATGTATCTGAATATGGATAAGTTATCTTTTTTATGGTAAACAAGAATTTTAATAAAGATATCATAAATATGATCTTTATCTGGTAGTACATAACTTGTTTTTATCCTATTGGCAGGGAGAAGCTGAGAAGTCCACTATCTTGTGAGGGAAGAAAGATGGGAGCACAGACCTAATAGAAGAGTGACAGAAAAATCAATCTGAAAAATGCAGGTTTTCAAGCAGACTTCAAAAAAAGAAAAAAAGAAAATGCAGTAGTGGAATAACCAAAAAATGAAGGTGACAGACATCTGACAGGCTAATGCCTGGATAGCTGAAACTCCAAAGGAGCTCAGGGACAAGAGTACATGATAAAGATAGTCAAAACAGTCTGTCCCCCGGCTCCCTGATTTGGTTCCATTCAGAGCTGGAAAATGGGGCCGCTGTTTACACTGTGATGTCCTCAGCGGGTGCAAAGAAAATGTAGACACTGTCAACTCCTGTTTCACATCTGTACTTTCTATGAAGAGCTCTGGATTCAACTTGTGCACAGTGAGTGACAATGAAGGGGAACAATCTCCTTACTGAAGGGGAAATGACTTGAATGTTTCCAGGAGGATAAAATGAAATAGCTGAAGGTGTGAATGTCTTTGAGACAAGTTTGAAATGATACTGCGATGAGTATCTTATTCCCTTGTCTTTGGGGGACCAGGAAACAGGTTGGAAGGCAAACACACACTAGTTGTTCCTCCCTTTAAAAGGGTGGAGGAGAACTCCACAAAGGAGAGAATGGGAAAACTGATACTGATTCTGACTAAGGTTCTGGAACTAATTGTTGAAGAGAGTCAATATAAAACCCTAAGTACAGTCACATAAGGACTCTGTCTGTTTTTTTTTTTTTCTTTTTTCCCCACACAAATTTAATATAGCAGCCATAATACAGATGGGTTTCAATAAGGTATACATACATCTTCTCTGGAAAAACCTATAAACAAAAAGGGGGACATGTATGGGTATTGTTGCAGTTAGGAGACTGAATTATTTCCTCATGAGTTGTTGAATGGAGAATTTGAGGTCAAACTGAAATGTGATTTCCAGTCGTGTGTTACAGGGATCTGTCCTCAGCTGCACCTGTGCTATTCAACATTAAATGGAAACATTGAAAAATTTGGAGAAATCAAAACTGCAGAGTTCACAAATTGGGGCAAAATAGAAAACATTTCATAACAGACTCAGGGCCTTGTAAGATCATGACCAGCTAATCGTTACGCTGAGTAAAATTAGACAAAATTTAATGCGGATCAGGGTAGTGACCAAAACTTGGACCCCCAAAATTCATAGCACAAGCCCAGGAGGGCTATGGAGTGATTGTGTAGAACCCTACTTAGGTGACCCTAGCTTCATGCATGAGAAGGCAAGACAGTGATCTGCATGCCAGACTTCTGATTTGGACTTCAGCTGTTTCAAAGAAGTATAGAATCTATCTTAAGTAATGAGAGAACTGCTTAGACCTATCAAATATTTCTATCATATATGGAATTTGGAATCTATTTTATACATTTTATAAACTCTAGAGTCTGATAGACCAGGACTTGAGTCCTGATTCTTTACTTCTATGTTTTCTTGGGCAAACCACTCAATTCCTCTTTGTTTCTTTGGCTGAAAAATGAGGGTAAGAAGACATCACCCATAATGTTCTTGTGAGTATTGTAAGTATGTTAAAGAACTTTACACGTAATAAATACCCAATGAATGTTAGTGAAAGTATGATTCAGAATAGTATTGTTTCCTCAAGTACTTCCATGTTGGCATGGAGTGGGAGCTCAGAGCAGGGACCCAAAGAAAATCCTAATCTGCCTTGAAGTTGACACTAACTCTTTCATTATGGTCATTCTCCACCCTATGCCCTCCCTCTCTCTCACACCCATCCTCTTTTCTGAGCCTGTGAGAACAGAGAGGAACAGAAACCAGGCAGTTGATCTAGATTTGGAGGCAAGACAAGCATTCAATAGTATGTTACCAGAAATATGTCACTGGAACCAGAATTTCATGGCCAGAATCAGAGTCATTTTGCTGAACCTGAAAGTGACTAATCTCCATGTGCTGGGGACTAAATCCCTGGGATGGCATCCTTATTTGGGTTCACCATTGCCCACCTTACTCCTTTCCTGAGACTTTCTCCTCTCTCTCAAGGTATACGATACTTGCATCTCTAGAGAGAGAAAAGGTTAACCTAAAACTTTCATGGAAACGTTCTTTGGGCTACTAAAAGGAAGATACTATCCAACAGAATTGTTCAAGGGTGGAATAAGCCACCTCATAATGTAGTGAATTCCCTGTTGCTAGATGTGTGCAAACAGAGGCTGTATAATTACTTGACTCAGGCATCAGAAGGGAGCATGGGCGCTAATGCTTAAAGATCTTTCCAGGATAGAATACCATGATTCTAGTTACATGAGCGAACATTGTGCTATCTGTGTTGATTCATGCCTTAGCTTTTTAAAATTTGAATTGACAGAATATTATTTTTTTTAATTTTTATTGGAGTATAGTTGCTTTACAATGTTGTGTTAGTTTGAATTGACAGCTCTTTAACAATTTATTCAATATTCATACATAATCTTTTAATATTTTGCAAATAGCCATAATATTTTCACTAGTTGACGTATTGTATACTCTGAAACAAATTCATATATACTACTCACAAGTATATATACTACTCACAAGGTAGATCACTGATTGTCACAACTCTTACATAAAACCATCATTAAATTTTTGGTCCACCATAATAAGTTTTTTCGTCAAATCACAGACATCATGCCATTTCATCCCTGCCTATATCAATATGCATCTGTATTTTTTAAAAAAAGGACTTTTCTTAGGTAACCATTATGCCATGGTTCTAATCTTACAGAATTCATTACTGCATTTGTTGTATTATTATTGTACAATGTGTTGTATTATTATTATAGTAAATAATTGACATCATCTAGGACCCAGATTATATTTAAATACTATAGATTTTCTCCAAAATATCACTTTAGTTGATATTATATTAATGTACCATAGTTTATTCAATCAGTGCTTTATTGAAGGTTATTTGGAGTGTTTTGTATATCTTGCTTTTAAAAATATTTTCACAAAGAATAATCTTGTAAGTAATATCTTACTTTTGCCAGGTAAAATTGGGATAGATTTCTAAAACTGAGGTTATTCAGTCAAAAAGAAATTGTGTATGTGATTTTGCTAGATATGATCAATATTTTTCCATATGTGTATGTACCATTTTGCATTCCCACCATCAATGCAAGAAGGTGTCAGTTGGCTCACTATTCTTCCAATTGAGATGGTGTCAAAGCTTTGGTGAGATGCAATCTACTTTAAATTTGCATTTCTCCTATTATAAATGAGAATGAACATTTATTATATGTTTCCTGGCCATTTATATTTCTTCTACTTTGAAATAACTTTTCATATTACCTTTCCAATTTTCTATCAGCTTGTTGACCTTATTTTGGGATTTTTGTGGTCTCTTCTCTCTGACTCTCTCTTTGATATAAATTGCAAATATTTTTTTCCTGTGTCATTTGTCTTTGACTTTGCTTTTGTTTGTTTGTTTTCCATGCAAATACTTTTTGGAAAAAAATTAGTTGAACTTAACAGTCCTTTCAATATAATAGCTTCTTGATTTTGAGTAATTGTTAGGAAGACATTTTCTCCTCCACTCACAAAATAGAAATGTACTCACCTATGCTTTCTTTTACTCGTCTGATTTCACATTTTCACATTTAGATCTCTGATTTATTTGGATTTTATCCTGGCTTACTATATGACCTAGACTATTATATCTTTACATATATAGCTATTATATAGCTATGCAGTTGTCCCAGCATGATTTGTTAAAAATGTGTCTGATTTGAGGTGCCATATTTATCACATACTAAATTTTCATGACACTTGAATATATTTCTGGGTTTTCTATTCTGTTTCATTGGACTGGCTATATATGTGCTAATACTCTTTGATGTGATTAAAGTGGCTTTATGCCCTTTCACTCCCCTTTTTAAGTGTTAATCTGGTTATTCTTGCTTATTTACTGCTTTCAATTGAAATTTATTAGCAATGTTTTAACTCCAAGAAGAAGATATCTTTTGATATTATTATCGAGATTGTGTTAAATAAACAAATTTTCTTGGAGGATATTACGTTCATGACATCTTTCTATTCCAAAACATGATATGTTTCTCAATTTGTTCTTGTCAACTTTTGTGTCTTTCCATAGTGTTATAAAACTTTCTTTGTACAGGTTTTGCATATCCTTTGTATAAATGTATCCCTAAAGAAATTTATCTTGTTTGTTTGTCTGTTTTTAAATGTGGTATTTTATTCCATTATTGTATATAATAATATTTGTATTGATTTTCTTGAATTTTTACAGATATACAATCATCCTAAATAAAGATTATTTACCTCTCTATTTCCAATTATTATGTCTCTAAGTGCTTTCTCTTATCTAGTTGCATTAGTTATTTCCTCTAATGTCATTTTTATAAAGTCATGGCCGTATAAATACAGACGGACAAAGTCGATTGAAAGCATTACTTATAAGTATACATTATAATTTAATTACTTATAAAATTGAAACATTTTTTCCCTAAATTCTAGCAATTCATTCTTTGTTATTTAGAAAATTTTGTTGAGTGCTTTTCCTTAACATGCCCTCTAAACATTTACAGAATAAAATCTAGTAAACATTCTAGATTATAGGTTGTTTAACATTGTAGAAAGAGCCTGGGCTTGAATCTTGGTTCTGCCACTCACTAGCTCTTTCACTGTGGACATAGAACTTGTTGGAGTCAGTTTTCACAGTCATAAAATGATAAATTTTGTAAAGAACAAATGATTTGGAAAATTGTGCATAAAGTGCCCAATAAAATATCCAGCACTCACACACATCAGTTAATATTACTTTCCCGCATCCTTCCTTGAGGGAAGGTATAGTGTCTAGCTAATCACAGCATCCTAGTAGAAAAGAACACCTTGACTGTGCAGGTGTTCCAGATATGTTTTCTGAATTAAATTTTGCAGATGGAAAATGTCTGCTGAGCATGATCACTTTTCTAGTTTTTCTAAGATATACTAGAGAAATAAGGAAGAAGTGAAGGAAAATTTTTTTTGCATGAGAACTTTGTGTCCTCACTTTTTATCCAACCAGAAACCTGGCATGGAGCAATCATACTTCTTTTATAAATGGCATAACTCTGGCTCAGACAAATTAAGTCAAACTGGCAAGAGTTAGGTCTAGGAATTGAACCCATTATATTGATTCACTTTTTAAAACATGTCCAAGGATTCCTTTTAGGATGAATTTAAAGAAACCTGGCCGCCTACCTCCTGCTGCTCTTGCCTGCCACCAGCTCACTCTGCTGTGTTCTTTGCCCGTAGGAACCACTGTCAGTTCTGGACTAGCCTACACACCCTTGTATCTCTTGGCCCTCTCATCTGATATTCTCTTTGCTTGAAATACCACAAGCTCTTCTCTTCCATCTCTGTCCATTTGAAAGATTTCTATTTGTCCTATAAGTTTCTATATAAATGTTATTTCTTCCCAAAAGACTTCCTGACCCCCATTTCTCAATAGATGTTCCTATTTCCACAAATGCTATAAGAGTAGTGATTGTATCTATATTACTCATTCCAGTGTCCAGTATATCACTCCAGACATGACAACTGTTCCACCAACATGGACCAAATGAAAGTTTTCCATTACAGTGTTATTTGCAATAGCAAAACATTGAAGATAGTGTAAATTTTCAAAGATATGAACATAGTTACCTGTATTTTAGTACATCCAGATTATGAAATCTTATGCAATGATTTAAAAAGTGTCATATTTTGAAACACTTTTAATGACAAGATTTTATGGAAAAATATAGGTTAAAAAACAATTTGTAATATATTCCCGATTTTATCATGAAAATAGCTAATATTTTGGAGACTGCATCTGCAAACATTGTGCTGAATCTTTTAAATCAATTATCTTGTTTAATTGTTATAAATACAAAATAAAATGGTTACTATTATTATCTTCATTATAGAATTGGGGGTCACCCAGGTAGACGGTGATTGAGTAAAAGTAACTTTCATTATTCATGGATTCAAAATCAGGTTTTGTCTGATAAATGGATAGGTAGAGCTTTGTGTATACCCACATACACACACGCAGGTGCACGACAAATATAATATTTTCCTATTGTTCAGCTTAGTTGTGGGGAACATAGTAACCTGTTAACAGTTCTTATCTCTGGATGTGACTCTAATATTTTTTATAATTTCCTCCTCCCCCCACTTTTCCCACATGAATATGCATTATCTAATAAAGGAATTAAAGTAATATATTTTAAAAAGAAATCTCTCTGTTATTAATCCTCTAACTCAAAGCTTTTCTATCTCATTTGTAGACCTGTAAAGGAGCTCTTTGGGTTTCAAAGGTGAGACTCCCATTTCCTCTTGCATATCGTCGTTTATGAACACATCTATTATCCAGTCTTGGGCATGTGAGTTATGGTTATCCAAATCATCTGATTGATAGAGACCTTGTCATGAACAGATGGAATATGGTCATGATATAATCCTGGGTGTGCTGTTCTCTAGGGATTGCATTTAGGTCTCATTCAAATGAACAGAGCCAAATATTTGATTCAAAGAGTGAGAAGTGGGATTTTTTCATTCATTCACTGTCACTTGACCAATATCTTTTGAACACTTTATATGCCAGAATTGATGCAAGGATGTAGGGATATGGAGAAAAGAGTCAGATTTCTGCCCTGGAGAGAAGTCCATAATAGTGTTGGGAAGAAATTAATATGAGCAGAGATAAAGAGAGCATAATGATTGGTATGAAGGAGATGTGAGGAGGAGGTTGGAGAGCAGAGAAGCGGGGTACTCAGTTCAAACTTTGGAGTAAGCTTTCGTGGGCCCGGTAAGAACTGAAATCTCCCTACTGTATGTAATACCAGTCCTTTTACAGTGCCTTCAATGAGGTTTATATTTTATTTCAGGTGATACTCTCAGCTTATGGCTCAGTTAACATTGGTGTGAATAGTATAGCCACCTCCTCCTCTTCCGGAAATATGCAAATTTATAACACATTCTTTGCCCTCACTGGTTTGTGTCAGAGTTGGTGTAGAGGTCAGTTTTTACCTGTTCCTCTTTCTTGCCCCTGACCCTCTGGACTTTTTGAAGACTTAATTGTGTCCAGCTGGGTGTACTTTGCCCTTTCCCTGAATAGGACAAAGGAATACTTACCCTCACCCATTTTCAAAGGCTTTCCTTTTCCCTTTGGATTTGTGGTTCAACAAACCACATCTTCCTTGACTCAGCTCCCAAATTACCTTAATAGCCTATGGCATCCAAAGGGTGACCTCCACCCTGTCCTGGCTTCTCTGGTGCCTTTAATTCACACCTGCAGCCATTTAAAACAGTGTCACCAAGCTGTGGTCAATTCCTGGCACCGGCTGCTAAGCAGCATTCAAACCTTTCCTTCCTTACTGGACAGAACCATGACTTACAATTAAGAGAGTTCTTTGTCCTCCACTCTCAAATATTAAAATTAAATTACTCCTAAACTCTCTACTCTCTTCTTTCTTTCCTTTGTTTCTCCTTCTCTCTCTTCCTTACCCACAACCTCATAGCTTCATCGTCCAATGAAAAGAGCCTCTGTTGATTTCAAAACCTTGGGTTTCAGCCTCAGACTTCATAGTCTCCATTGTCACTGCAAAGTCTCAGTTTCCTGACCTGTAAAATAAATAACAGTTTAGGTTTGAGGGAAGACATAGGAAAATAACATAATGTTCAGAGTAATAGTCATTATAAATAAAAATAAAAGTAAGGGAACAGAGAGTATTGGTGGTTAGTGTTAGACTTAGGAGTCAGGAAAGGACTCTGTGAGGATGTGACATTTGGAGGAGAGGTCAAAAAGAGTGATGGAATGAGCCATGAAATTATCTGGGAAAAGAGCATTCCAGACACAGAGGATAACAAATGTGTGTGACTTCCCTAAGGAGAGCTTGCTTGGTATGATCAAGGGAGAGTAAACCAACAGGTATGGCTCAAAAGCTGTGAGTGAGAGGGTCATGTCATACATGGGCTTAGAGCCAAGAGAAAGGTTTTGGATTGGGGTCTTAAAAGCCATTTGAGAATTTTTAGCAGAAGGGAGGGTGACATGATAACATTTTTATATTAAGAGGAACACTGTGCTGCATGGAACATAGATTGACGATTGACAGGAGACAGAAATAGAAGCTGGGAGACAAGGTTGACACTCTTGCAGCCTACCAGACGAGTGATGACAGGGGCTTGGATTGGGTGTTTATTGTGGCATCCTGGATCATGTGATTCAGGATAGGGGTGTGAGAGAGAGGAATCGTCAGAACTATGAGGCTTTTGTCCTGAGCAATTGGGTGAATGGAGTTGAGCCATTTACTGAGGTAGGTGAATCTAAGGGAGATTGGTTTATTGGGCTGGAAATCAAAAGGCTGACTTTAAAATATATTATGTTTGATATTATTAACAGAAGCTCAAGTGGAGATTCAGAGGAGGAAGCTATATATATGCAAGTTCAGTTCAGAGATGGGGCTAGAGAATAAAATCTGGAGTCATTACATCAAATGCTGTGAAGCCATCTGGTAAGACTGAGGCTCAGAACTTGAGTTGTTGGTGACTGAGACATGTTTGAACTGAAGCAGAGGGTACCAGTCCAACAGGATTTTGTACTAGAAAAAATGTGGAGTTTCTGCAACTTGTAGGTTGGCTAAATTGATGAGTTTTGAGATTCAAGGGATGATGCCCACTAATAAAATAGAAAATTTCTATGTTAAAAGTAGGTGGTATGGAAATACAACTTAATATTATAATGATAAACAGAAAAGTCTGGCAACATTTTTTCAGTCATTTTGATCACAGTTAGATGAAACTATACAAAGACCCTGGAAGAAAATACATCCCAAGTATCAGGGATGTTTTTTTAAATTTTATGGATGTGTTACCGAACTCAGGTTCAGCAGCTCGTCACTCAAGAATCCAATACTGAGAGACAAGTGTTGGATGAAAGGAAAGGTAGCTTTATTGAGAAATCCAGCCATCCTGGGGAGAAGGTAGACTCATGCCCCAAAGAACCAACTCCTCACTGCCTATCAGGGGCAAGAGCTTTCAAAGGGGAATTTCAGGGGTGTATAGGCAAAGGGAGAGGGCTACGTGCAGAACAGCACAGTCAGCTCTGACAATCATCTTGAAATTAGTCATGGGTTTCCTGACTAGCATCTTCTTGATTGTTTTAAGTACAGTTAATCTTTAGTTTCAGGGTTGGTTTGTTCTCATTTTCTTGAGGCCAGTTCTTAGAATTGTTCATGCAGGAGCAGCTTATGTCATGGTTACTGTCTGGTTATCACGTAGTTAACTTCTTCCACCTGGAGGGAGTTTCAGTATCTGTAAACAGTTCAAAAGACATGGCTCAGAATATTATCTATAGCCCTTGAGGAGGAAATAAAGTCCTTGACTTTGTTTCATGGCTAAACTATTATAATTGTGTCTGCATTATTTTCTTTTGTTTCTGCAGTTTCTCATTTCTCTGATTAAATTTATTCTTTGGCTAAAGCTTTTCTACAGATAAGAGGAAGGTGGAGGGCATGGCGGTGGTGGTGGTGGGGGGTCAGGCCTGGGAAGGCCTCATAGGGTCCTGCTTGGTTACAAAGGGATTATGGATGATACAGTTTTTTTTCTTCTTCTTTCTTATCATGCATATACCCTGCTTTCAATTTTTATTAATTTTTATTAAAATGCATGAATCCATCTCCCTTTTAATAACTAAAGCAAAGTAGTTAAATTTAATTTGATCAATATTCCCGATTCTCTATCAGAATATATTCCAGTGTCCTCCCTCAGATATAACACTATTGTGGATTTGGACAGTATACTTCCTAACTTTTTCTTTATATTGTCTAACTACTTAAGTACCTCTAGTGTCTTAAGTGTAATTTTTAGTCTTGAATTTATCAGTATTTATATCTTACATCTGAGTAAACTTGTCCTCTCTTTGCTCACCCCACACCTTTCATATGTATTCTACTCTTTAGATTAACATTGTGGAATAAACTTTGCAATTGAGAAAAACATGATATTGTTTTATATTTTTATTTAAAATAATTCATGAATATCACTTCTTCCATTTTTATCATGGAGTACATTTTCTTATAGTTCTTTCAGAGTAGGTCTATAAATTGTAAAGTTTCTATGTCTGAAAAATGTTTTTATTATTCCCTTCCTTCTTAAATTGTGGTTTGGCTGGTTTGGCTGAATATAGCGTGCTGGGTTCAAAATATTTTTCTCAGAACTTGGAAGATGTTACTTTGTTGTGTTCTTGTATTCAGCACTGCTGATGAGAAATCTGGTGTCAAAATGATTTCCATTCCCTTGTAAATAACCATTCTTTTTCTTCCAGCATCTTTTAAGAATATTTTTCCTTCAGTATTAATATTATGAAGTTTCATTTCATCGTGTTTCAATGTGAGTTTTTGATTTGTTTTTGGTTAAATTTATCCTGCTCAGTAGTCTGTGTACTCAGTCTGTTTGAGACTATATGTCATTTATGTATGTATATATATTATTATTTATGTAAGAGTTCTGGGATATTTCAAATAGTCTTCTTCATCATTCTCTCTTTACTCAACATACAAACATTTTTAGAAGGATGTTAGAAATTTTATATCTATCTTTAAAACATTTAGATTTTAGTTCACACTTCTGTTTCTATTTTGTCTGTTTGTTCTGTAATCCACAAATGTTTCCCAGTTTAGCTTTAGATCTTTTTGATTTGCTGTTCAATACTATACTTGCCATTCAGTACATATAAATAATTATTTAGACATGATTATTTATACAATTATAGATAGTAATCATTATAGAACATATTTTTTATTTGCAAAATCTCTATTTTATTCTTTTTAACATCACTTGCTTCATCACATACTTTTTTCTTTTAATGACAGTCATCCCACACTTTACAGCTCCTAATTTAAGGATTTTTTTGGGGGTGTATTTGCTCCATTACCTTTGTTATCCTGGGAATAAATTTTTCTTATCTTTGGATTTGCTCTTTCTCTTTCATGTAAACAGCCTTTCTCAAATGTTTCACGAACTCTGATTCTGTATTCAGCTTCTGTGACAGACTTCTTCTGCATATTTTCTGGTCAATGGCAATTTCCCCTGATGTGGAAAGCTTAGCTTCCCACTATGGCTTGTTGCCTACTTTCTTCTTTATGTGATGCCTCATAGCTTTGTGTTCACTGTGATTTCTCCATTGTTTTTCAAATTTTTGTATTATCATTTTTTCATACCTAGTTTATTAGTTAATTTCATATATCTTGTTTATATCTTCTTTATTGATTTTTATGAATCAACTCAGCATCTTAAAAACATGAAGAGATGGACATACCCTTGGCAGTAGGCAATCCCACCATTGATGCAATCTCCAGTGACTTTATGTGCTTCTGCTGTTTTCTTGGCCTCTTTTTCCTGATGCCAATGTGGCTGCCACAATCTAGGTATTCCATCTTGTCACCAGTACCTTAATCAGGGAAGGATGGAATTGGAACAGAAAGGTTTCTCCTTCCCAGAAACATCTTCTTCTCTTATACTTCACAGTCCAGAAATGGTGGCATGTGCACTCTCACTTCAAGGGAAACTGAGAAATAAACATTGTTTGTCAAAAAAGAATGATATTGTAATTACTGGCTCTGGTCAACCATGCCTTATCTGTTGGGTATGGGCAATTGCAATTCCAAAGTAATATATTTTGTGTTTTTATTAAAAAGAGGGTGTGTGTGGGTTCTGGATAAATAAAATACTGCCATATTAGACATTCTCACCTAGTTTCTTAAAATCCTAGATATAAAAAAATATATTTTATATTCTTAAAATTCTAGATTTAGAAAATCCAGTGGCTTCACTTTTGTGATTATTATCTCTGCAACATGCTTCTGAAATAATAAAATAAAAATCTATTTGTAAGACTCATTTTGAATCTATCAGTTTGACTTTAAATTTCTCATCTAATTGTAATCGTTATTTTACATAGTGAAAGAAAATCTTTGTTTGGAGAGTGCTGGGCATAATGAGGACTTTATAAATGAAGAAATCCAACTCTAGCCTTAAATCTGCCTTCCTTTCCAACCAGAAGGTAACATTTGCTTCAAAATACATTATTTGTGTTTAGGTCAGCCAGGATTTAACTTATTTGCCTGGCCTATATGGGTCTTTCAATGACTATCTGTTGACTGAATGAAGTTTGGGCAGAATTGTGTGTGGATAGTGTAAGCTTTATTTCAGTTCCAAAGAGTAATAACATTGTTTTCCAATGGGAGAGATAATAAAGGAAAAGTGCTATCATTTTGACAAAATTAAGAGAAAATTTTTCTCTACAGTGAAAAATAGCATAAAGCTAAAAGACCTTATAAAACTGGAAGAAATTATTCTGTGCAAGTAAAATATCTAAAAAGTTAGTGGTCTTAATATTTTAATAAGCTATACAAATCTTTAGAAATGAATGAATAAGTAAATGGGAAATGGAATGAAGAGACTAGTCAAAGGAGAGGAATAGAAATAACTAAAATACAACCAGATTCATAAGTTACTGAATAATTTCAAAGGAAAAATATGAGAACATTAATTTTTAAACATCTAAATATGCAATGCTGACAAAGAATGCTGAAACAGATCCACTCACACATTGATGATGGGGTTATAAATTAATGCAGCTTTTAAGAAATTAGCTTGGAATTATGAATCAAAAGCTTTGATGGTTCTTATATATTTTGATCCAATAATGACATTCTTACATATCACTGATTAAAAATTTTGAAATCCAGACAAAGTTTTATGCATAAAGCTAAAAATTATAAATGAGGCATCTATAAATTGAAATAACATGCACTTTTTATATTTATGGAAACTTTTTAAAAACATAGCAAAATTACTTTGAAAACTAGAATCTCCAGATATAAAATTATGTGTAATTCATCACCTCATTATATAAAAGGTAATTCAGAGAGACTTAACCTAAAATTTTACATGAATTCTCTCTAGGAATTTCTTTTTGTTTACCTGTATTTTTCTACTGGTTCCAACATTTCCACCTTAAGGAGAGTTTCCTTTGACAAATTGTAAAATCCAAACAATAACAATAGCGACAGAATGTCTGTGGTTCACCTTTGTCAACATATTTCAGGCTTTAAGATCCTTCTGCTTTGATTTTGTTCTTCTAATCCTGTGAGTATGAAAAAGAAAGCATTACTTTCTTTATCTTGAGTTAAGGAGCATGAGTTTTAAGTGTGTCATTCACACCGAGTGACTTCCCTGGGTCATCTAGCTAGTATGTGGCAGGACCTCAATGCTTGCTTCTTGGTTTCTAGTTCGAAGTTTACTCCCCTCATCCAAGATGTTTCTTTCCTTTGTATGAAGTGTGTAACTTATTGTTTGGAGACTTCATTGTAGATTATTTGTGTTTGGCAGATTAACTGAATCTCCCTTCTGGGTTCCAAGTAAACACTCCTAAATTATTCCAGGAGTCTTCTCAGTAACATAGCTAGGATGGGGTTTTCTGTGACACAATAAGAGAATATGGAGTCTGTCTACAGGACCAGGTCTGCATATAAATAGAGAGGAATGCTCTGGATTGGTGCCACCCTGGAATCCTTTGAGAAGCCATTTTGACAATCTGGAGAAAAGTAACCTAGAGCAGGTCAGAAATACTTTCTTTCTGTCACCATGACCTAAACATCTGTGTGCTCCATTCCCTTTAAAATTGGGGAAAACTTCTCTTCATCTGGCATCCTGGAATGGCATGAAAATTAATCATATTTTTACCTAAAGTTTCCTCTTCAAAACAAGAAAGCCTGTGGATGCAATAAAATATAAACTTATGAAAAAAATTGTTTCCACTTGGTCTTTATGGTCTAACGAGTACTGCATTAGTACATGTCCTCTGGAACTATTAGCCTTTGTGTAATGTATTATTTTAAGAAAATCTAACTATAGTATCATTACATGTTCATAAAATTATAGAAAAATGCCCTGAAGGATCAATGATTTGAAAAAATTTTGCCATATTTTATAAAATAAAGAAAATATATTAATATAAATAGCCAGAAATAATTCTGAATTTGGTCAGTCTTCATTACTTTCACTGGAAAATGTTGTAAAAAACTTAAATTCATGTATCTCATGCCCACTTCTTTTGAGCCACTGGAAAGATAAGCCCTTTTTTCACAGTAGGGCTAGTGGTAAAATACCTTAGTGATATAGCCCTACCAGACTGTGTCCTAAGCCCCCAAACAATATAAATTTCACTTGTCTAGGAACTTGCTCTTGTTCATAAGCTCAGCTGCTTGCCCACATGGAATCCTTCTGAGTACCCGCCATGCTCTAGCACAAGGTTGATTCCTCTCTAGAGACTTTGTCATTACACTTTGATCATACCTCATAGCACTTGAATAGTGCAATTATCTCAAGTAGTATAGTTATTGTACACACACTGGTTTTCCCACTGATTGTGATGCACTATTCAGGCATCTTATTACTAGGAATGTAACAGGAGCTCAAAAACTATTTATTTGATAAAAGTGAATAAGAACACCCAGTATCTCATATTCTGATGGGCTCCTCAAAGAGTTTTCTCTCATTTAGTATGAGAATATATTGAATGAAAATATTTCAAAATATGAATATGATCAGTTTTTTTCTGTATTCAAAGGAAATTTGAAATGGAAATTGATTCAGATTATATACTTCAAGTTAAAAATAATCTCTTTAGTCTTTAATAGCAAGTGGAGCAATATAAATTTTGTTTGCAAAAAGTCTAAAGATGATGATGATAAAGAACATCAATAATGCATAAAGTGTACGTAATATAAGTCTGTATAATGATTATAACAATGGTGCTCAGCACCAGCTGACATTGGAATCACCTGAGGGCCAGATAAAATACTGATGCCTTGGCCCCACCCAACTGGTTGGAGGAGTGGTGAGCTTTTCAAAGCTCTCCAGGTGAATTTAATGTGCAGGTTACTAAGTTCTACCTTACAACAAATAGCTTCCAAATGTTATATATACTGCGCCTGAAAACAAAGTGAACTTTGCTGATAAATGAGTCCTTAGCTTCTTGTGAATACCTAATTTTTTTCCTGAGTCATGGAATTGAAGCTGAGAAGTATGTCATCTGCTTCTGAATAAAACCCCACTAAATAAAACTACCCCTTTTCTTACTCCCTGCGTGTTGGGTAATTGGTACACCAGTGGACCCATGGATGGACTGTAAATAGTTATCTACAGACTCAAATATTAATAATTTCCTATGTAGAGCTTGGAAAAAAAGTCCATTTGAGAAACAGCTTCCTCTTTGCCTGGAGCCAAATATCCAACAGATACTTAATGAAAAGAAAGCAAAGGCATATCCAGTGATTATTTTAAACAGCAGTGAGTGACCTGTATTTTATTATGGTACTCAGCTGTTTTATCACACACACATAAATAAATCACAATTAAACAACTTTGCGAACAAAGAACTTGAATGAGGACACAATGAACTTTTCTCATAAAATCCAGATATGTGTTTTGCTTATACTTGCAACAAGCTGTGATTCCCACGTGAAAGGTATCAATCTATTTCCTCTTTCTGTCAATCACTTGTATCACGGCAGGGTCCTGGTATGTTGGGTCATGACCTTTATCCTGGATAGGAGCCAAAAGCCACCAGTAATTTGACTGCTGTAATTATTTAGACTGTTTCTAATAAGCCTAAAAATGTCATGTTAACATTTTTCACATGTTTGTAGTCTTCTGGCCTTTAAATTAACCTCAACATACCATTGTACACTTTTCTTTAGTTATATTGGAAGAAAATATAATTTTCAATAACTAAACTTTGATGGTTGCTTTATCTTGGAAACTATCTTGGCCTATAGGACAATAAGATACTATTTCTTTAGAATTTTTTCCCATAATACTATTTCTTTAGACTTTTTTCCCATGATAGGCCAAACTTTTGACAGTAATCAAAATCTATTCAACATAAATTTACTGAGCATTTACTATGTGCTAGGTTCTGAGACTTAAAAGAAAAATAAGATCAAGTCCAGGTCTTCAAGTAGATGAACTGACAAAAAAATTGACACTTAATGTAATTAGTAAAGACACATGGTTTAAATCTCAGCTCTATGGATTAGCGAGTATGTGACTTTTGGATATATTATCTGTGTGCAGACTGGGAAACTGAGGTGCACAATTCACACAGCTAGAATATGGCAGAACTGATATCTAGACCTAGGAAATTTGAATCTAGAGACTATTACTAACCACTATGTCATTCTGGTTCTAGAGCCTGAGTTAATTGCTTGGTTTATACATGGAAGAATGTTAAATGCCATTTTGAAGAAGTGAGACCATTTGGCGATATATGTTTTATATATCTATATATATAGATGTATGTTTTATATATGTATATATATAACACATACATAGAATTCAACAGTATATGGGAAATATGGAAAGAGTCCTATAGCCTTAATCTGAACAAACGGGTCTTTATCATCTCTTTAGAGAAGCTTACCTTCAAGATCATTTTTTTTCCATAACAGAGATCCAGGAAGAATAAAAGAACTGGGTGCTTCTGAATTGATTCTGTAGAGGCAGGTCCCCATCATAAATGTTCCTCAGGGTCAGTCTTCCTGACTGACCTGGAGCCATGTGCTTGGTATCCACATGGGTAAATAGCTTCAGCCAATCACAAGCAGCATAAAGCAAAGTCAAACATTATTAGAATCCATCCTTTGCAGCTGAAGGATTTGGATTCAGTTTCAGAAATATTTATTGAGTAGAAACTGAAAAAAAGTTACCAATCTGGGTGTGATGGTTAATTTTATGTGTCAACTTGAATAGCCCACAGGATGCCGATATTAAATATTACTTCTGGGGGTGATTGTGAGGGTGTTTCCTGATGAGATGAGCATTTGAATTGGTGGACTCAGTAAAATAAATCACCCTCCTTAATGTGGACACATAAAATCTGTTGAGGGCCTGAGTAGAACAGAAGGTAGCAGAAGAAGGACTTTGCTCCCATTTTTCTGCCTCACTGCTTGAATGGGACAACTCACCTCACCTTCTCTTGCCCTTAGACTGAGTGAGATTTACAGCATTTGCTCCCTGGTTCTAAGGCCTTCAGACTCAGACTGGATTACACCACCAATCTCCTGGGTCTTTAGCTTGTAGACAGCAGACTGTGGGACTTCCCAACCTCCATGATCACATGATCTAATTTCTCATACTAAATATCCTTTAATATCCTATTGGTTCTGTCTCTCTGGAGAAACCTGATTAATACACTAAGTACAAAAGGGCAAATGAAAAAGGACCCCTTCCCTTTCTCTGCCTCCTTAGACAGGTAACATGGTTCAGGCGGGATGTTCTTTGCAAAAGAAAGTGAAAGTGCTTGGCAGGGAGATGTTGCCAAAAGTTGATTTTTCTCATTCTGTTCAATTAACAAAATAGGGACATCCTGTAAATATAAAAATAGAAAAAGGCAGATAAAGTTACCAACCTTTTTATCTCCTTTTATAAAATCTTTTATAAGAGTGAAATGACCAATTAAGAAATATATATGTATATAGTTTCAGGATGAGTGTTTTTCTTGGTTTTTAGCCTGGCTCACCCACTTTCTAGCCATGTTATTTGGAGAGTGTGAATTACTTATCTGTGACTCAGTTTTCCCTTCTCTAAAGTGGTATCTATCTCATAGATATATTATGGAGATAAAATAGGAAAAAAATTAAGTGTTTAAGTATAATGCCTGACAAACAGTGAAAGCGCTATAAGTTGCATTTATTATTTTATTATTATTGTGGTCAAATTGAAATGCCTTTTGAGGACATAAACACAAAAACAGAAAATATGCCAGCTGCTGGTCTTCTTTCTGACCAAGCTGAGAGAGGAAATTTCTACAACCTTGTTCCAAAACTAAAAAAAATTCATGCAGAAAACTGCAAGTCTTAAAATGTAGCCCTCCTAGTCATCAAAACTATCCCCTGCTCCCCCGCCCCATATTTATTTCCCCTTCAGAAATCTCTCAGATATACTTTTGTAGGTTGAAAGTCTAATTTCAGAAAAAAAACCTTTGGGCCTGAAACAAAAATGCAAAATAGCAGAAGGCTGAGACTGTTGTTCCCGGCAACTAGTGCAGGAACAGAAAACGCAGTTGGCTTCATATTTCAGGTTCAACTTAAAGCAGGTACCTGAGGCAATTAAGTTTCCTTGCCCCTTGAGTTTGAATATTTCAAATTGATTGCAGAAGTGAGCAAGGTGACCTAATTGTACCTCTGCTTTTCACATGAATTTATCTTCTTGCTTTATTAGGAGGGGGGGCCTTCCGTTTAATATTTCAGTAATTAAATGCACCACTGTCAGCTGTGAAATCCGTAACAGCTTTTCAATGACAACATATTGGATGC
Organism: Delphinus delphis; assembly: GCF_949987515.2. Classification (NCBI taxonomy): domain Eukaryota; kingdom Metazoa; phylum Chordata; class Mammalia; order Artiodactyla; family Delphinidae; genus Delphinus; species Delphinus delphis. The sequence continues at coordinate 117,164,044 of NC_082684.1, read as the reverse complement.
TTCTGTGGTCCTCCAAGGTTTCTCTCAGATGTCTTTAACAGGAAGGACAGAGGTAGGTGAGAGCCTCACTCAGGTGTGTGCAAACCCAGGTGTGGAGGCAGCTGTGGGTTTATGGCCAATGCCTTCATTTCCTCTCTTTCAGATCACATTAGCTGGAAAAGCCTAGGCATGGCCTGAGAAAGTGGGAAAGAGTAAAAATAAAATGCCTTATCATTCGTGCACTCTGATTCTGCCTGAGACTTTCGCCTAGGGGTCATTCAATGAACATTACCTTGCTGGTGATGCACAGAGGTATCTCAGCACGTCATAGTATAAATTCTGCCTGCACAAAGGTATGTGCTTTGTTTTGAGCCTCAAAAAATGTTTTTGCAAGTAATGCATAATTTTTTCTTTGTAACAGAAACCACCAAAAGAAACAAAGAAATGGAAGATTGCTAACAGCAGCATGCTAATTAGCAAATACACCCCAGCACTTTGCAGTAGTCAACATAGGCACATTACGTTTTATATCTTTGTTCATTGGCCAGGACTTCCAGCAGCCTAATAATTCACTCTTAGACCAGCTTTATCAAGAAGACACTGTGTTTTAGAAACTCTAAAAGATCATTTAGAGCAGTAACAAATTACTGCTTTTAATAAAATGCTTTTTTTTTTCACTCAGTAGGATACCGTAAAAAAATAGTCTATAGAGAAGTAGTCTATAGAAAAGGAACATTTTTATCTTTGAGAAGATAATACTGGGGAAATGATAATGTAGTGGGGACTCGTGGTACAAAAGGAGAATAAAAAGCCTCACTCTCTGACATCTCTCTCTGTTGCTTCCCCATCAACCTGTCTGATCGTTCTTTTATAGTCTCCTTCACAGGCTCCTCTGTCTGGAAGCTCTTTCTCTCTCTCCAGTGCTGGGTTCCACCAAGATCAGTGCTTAGCCATTTGTTTTTCTCACTCTCCACACCCGCCAATGTGATCCAATCCATTGTTTTTCAAAACTAGGCACACATCAGAATAATTCCTCACAGCGCTTTCTAACCATGCAGATTCCTGGTCATCACACTGCTCTGCTGAGAGAGAATCACTAGAGGTTGGGCCCAGTAATCTGTATTTTCACAACTTTTCCAGGTGATGCTAGATCTGGGACTCTAGGTTGTAACCCACTAGCACCATATAGGCTGCCAAAGATTGTAAAAGTCATCTGTGTTTTCAGCTCTAAGCTGTCCCTTCAGCCTCAGGCATGGCTGTCTAACTGCTTAAGTGTTTATGTCTGGATGTCACTCAGACTCTTCACATGCAACACAAGCCAAGGTGGTTTTTCCCCTTGTATTCACTGAGTGATTGTTGTATCCAACCTGGCATACAATACCTTAGACTCCTGTCTCTCCCTCATCCTCTACATTTAGCCATCAAAGGCATTTTCCTCTCCCAATCCTAGTTTAGGGTCTCCTTACCTTTTGTGTGGACTAGAGGAACAGAGACAAACTCCTAAGCTCCAAAGGAGAAGTGAGTTACCTGCCACTTCTGGTTGTAGTTGCCTCATCGTCGTATCTGGAATTTCTATTTTCTTGCTTCTGCAGACTCTGGACCTAACGCCTGGAACGTAGGATTCTGTTCCTGAAAGGACTCAAATAATATCCAAGCCTTAGATTTGTGCTCCCTTAATTACTCCAAGTTCCTCAGGCCTGGGAGCCTCTCTCTTTCTGTTTATTGGGGACTTCCTTTGGGTTTTGATGGCTTATAGTGAACCTCTGTGATCAAACCCCCAAGCTCTGCTAGGGATATGTAGAAGGAAGTTTTTGGAATTTAGAAATCTTTTATTTGCTCGACAAAGCTAGTCTTTTAAGACCATGGACTTAAAAAAAAAAAAGTTAGTGTGAAATTCAAGCTGACCAATGACTTCTTTGTCCTAGATGGCATTTGCTGTCCCCCGAAACAATTAATGCCATTGATCCAATGGGTGAGAAACCTCAGGGCAAAGTGATTGACAGGAAAGGAAAAATACATTGTTTTCAATATCACCCGCCCCTGCGTCCCCATTTTCTCCCCCTGCCAGACCTTTGCACCTTTGAAAAGCACAATTGTTCTCAGGAAAGTGTTCCCTACCCCTCCTCCCAGGAAGGAAGGTGTCAGTTTTCTGTGTGGAGCTGTCCCAGTGCGGGAAATCTCGCCCACCCTCTGAGACTGTGTTGAGTCCCATCTAGGTCAAGCAGACTCCATCTTTAATGGCGCAGGACAGAAATAAACTCCCTGAAATGAACAGTAGTTCCTTTTCACCCAGAGGAGGCAGAAATGGTGTGGCAGGGGAAATTCCTATTGCCTGTGTTCAAGGGATATTGGACACCCATCACGTGTGGGTTTGTATTTGTATACCTCACTTTTACCCATAAGAATATCACTCTTTATATCCATTCCTGTTGGCTAGCTATAAAAAGGAAAAGGAAAATTGGTAATAGAAAATGGGAGAAGCAGAGAAATAGACAGCTGAGGTGAAGCCAGATGTTTTTTGTTTGTGTTTTATTTTATTTTGTTTTTTTCAAGTAAGCCTTAGGAAAAATAATGCCAAGGGGAGAAAACTTGGATCTTAATACTACTGTCTTTTGAGAAGGGAGCTGACACATGCATACCTATCATGGGCTGATGCAAAGTACTTTGTCATAAAGCTATCATGAGTAGAATTGAATCCATATAATCTTGTATTCTGAGTTGGTTAAATATTCAAGCTATTTCTTGATTCTGAGACCATAATCCCAAACACACACACACACACACACACACACACAAAGTTGGGAGGAATAAATCTCAAAAATACCTTTGTCCATATTAGGTTCAACAGGGCAAACAAAATTTATAAGCATTTTGTTAAAAATAAGTAAAGTTAGACCCTACAAATATTTCAAGCAATTCATGATGATAAGTGATATTATTTGCTGTTGCTTTATTTGTTCAAAAAGACTTTTAAAGTATAATAGATAGCATATGTCATAGACCATCCAGATACTTTTACTTTAGTTATATCTTCTATAGACCTATAAAGTCATGTACAAGAGGCAAAGTTTAAAAGTACAAATTAATGAAAAAGAAACTCCTTATTTCATTCACAAGGGATCCACATATGAAGTACTTGGAAACACTTTTAAAAATCCCCTTTCCTCAACTATTGATGTGCTTTAGACTCCAGAGTTAACTCTAGCACCTCTTTGCTCCAAAATTTTCTTCCTTTTTTTTTTTCACGTTCTCCATCAAACATAATTCCTTTTTCTCTGTATTTCTCCTCTGGCAAACTATCATAACTTTACGTCTTACTGTCCTAAGTGATTTCCTCACCTCTCCACAGTGTTTTTGGTTCTTTGCTTTCTTAGGTCTCGAGATTCTGCATCATAAAAATTCAAAGCGCAGAACCCTGACAATAACGTTCTGTATGTCATCAGTCTTTGTGTAGATCCTTAGCGCACACCACAGTGCCTGGGACACAGTAGACCTTTGACAATGGGGCCAAGAGGGAAAACGAGAAAAAGGAAGGCTAGAGCAAGTGAAAAGGAAAGCTGGATTAGTTTATTAATTTTTTCAATGTCTTTACATGGAAATTTTCCAAAAGAAAGTTTAACATGACAAACGTCTACTTTTTGGGTGAATCTACAATGACATGACTTTAACATGGACATAAGTATTTTTAAGTCCTTCAGGTGGCTAAATGGATGGTTAAACATGGTTGATTACAAAATAACTGGGAATATGGTAGAAGGTCAATTCAATGCCAGGAAGTTTTATTTTATCTGGGCTCTTGACACTTAGTTGAACTGGAGTCCCACATGCTGGAGCTATGTAGGGGCTTATTGCCAGCCCCATACAAGGAGCAGAAATGATGGTGATGGAGATATTTGTCTTAGTTTTATCTTCTGTACATTCATAGATCTGTGGAGTCAGTCTCAGAGCTGTGTCATGTGCGAGAGGCAACGTTTAACAGCACAGATTAATTAAGAATAAACTCTTTATTTTATTCATAGGGGATTCCCATATAAAATACTTGGAAAAACTGTTTAAAATCCCCTTACCACATGGTGGACATTTTGGCTTTGGCATGGATAGGGAGTTAGAACAGACTTAGGTAGGTGAAGGATGGTGATGAGTCATCATGAAAACTGGATTCAAGTACAATAGAACTCAAGGCTCAATTAACATAGAAAATTCATGGTCATAAGAAAACAAAGAGCAAACCCCCAGGACACATCTGAGTTAACCAAAATGTTGATTCCCAGGGTCCCAGCCCTACCTCCCTAGTACCATTTCATTTTTGTTTCAGGTATATATATATATATATATATATATATATATATATATATATATATGACACAGATAGCTTTGCTTCCATCAGGCACTGTAACTAATGCAACCAATAAAAGCATTTCTTGTTTCTTTAAATTTTCACATAGTTTTTACATTGTCTGTTTGCTCTTAATTTTCAGAATTTCTTAATGTAAGAGTGCTGATGAGTATTATAATCTTACAAATCAAGTTTAGGATTATGTGTACAGTAGAGTTCGCAGTTTGAGTTTCCTAATGCACTTAGGTGGCAGTGAAACACACAGGTGTCACATGGACTTGAAAGTCTTGCAGCAGATTATATTTGCTTTGCCATAAGCTTTATTAGATATCTGTATACATTTGTGTGTGTGTGTGTGTGTCTTTTTATTGCCACCTCAGTGACTTCCTCTCATACTTGTTATTTTCTGTCATCACTGCCTTTGCATAGTGTGGACATGTGACAAGAATATACACACTGTAGCCACGGTCAAGGTGACAGAAACCCCCAAAGGTCTGTATGTAAATGCAATCTCAAGCCTTTTCCTGTATGGCCTTATTTTCAACAACATGAGACCCCAGGGCCTGTCCTCTTGTAACACTAATTGAGAAGTTCTCATGTGGCAGAAAGAAAGGGAATGGAATGCAACACAGGAGTCTAAGCAGTACCAAGGATAAAATCTACATGTTCACAGGCTTAATTCTGGAGAAACTTGCTACTAGAGAAACAATATTTCAGAGCTGTGTAATCATTCAGTGCTCAGTCAAGTAATCATACTCGCTGTCTTCACTTTGCTTCATTCTTTTGCATATAATTTTCCCTTTGTTAGAAATATTCTTCCATGCCTTCTTTATCTCAGAAGCTCCTGCTTATTCTTAGACTTATTTCACATGTAATCCTTCTGCATGTTCTTCCTGTGTTCAACAGCTGCCTTTTGAATACTTGACTCTTCCTGTGTGGAGTAGGCAGAATAATGTCCTCCTAAGTTCTCCAAAGATGTCCACACCCTACTCTCCAGAACCTGTGAATATGTTTTATAACATTGCAAAAGGGAATTAAGGTAGCAGATGGAATTATGGTTGCTAATCAGCTGACCTAAAAATAAGATTATCCTGAAAAAAAAAAGAAAAAATTATCCTGGTTTTTCTGCCTGGGCCCAATGTAATCAGAAGTGTCCTTAGATAGGGAAAAGCGAGGCAGAAGAGGCAGAACCAAAGAGATGCCATCACAAGAAAAATTTGATCAGCATTGATGGATGGAAGATAAGCATTAAAAATTTTTTTAAAAATAAATATTACCTAAATCAAGTCCTGGAACCATGATTCTTGACAGAACCAGTGAGTTCTGTCAAGCTTCCATGGAATCTATAATTTCCATACCATGTAAGTTATTCCATACTATGGGAATGTAAATTGGTGCAACCACTATGGAAAACAGTATGGAGGTTCCTCAAAAAAACTAAAAATAGAGTTGCCATATGATCCAGCAATCCCACTCCTGGGCATATATTTGGAAAAAACTATAATTCAAAAAGATACAAGCACCCCAATGTTCATTGCAGCACTATTTACAATAACCAAGACATGGAAACAACCTAACTGTCCATCGAAAGATGAATGGATAAAGAAAATGTGGTACATATATACAATGAAATATTACTCAGCCATTAAAAAAAGAATGAAATAATGCCATTTGCAGCAACATGGAAGGAGATAGAGATTATCATACTAAATGAAGTAAGTCAGAAAAAGAAAGACAAATACCATATGATATCACTTATATCTGGAATCTAAAATATGACACAAATAAATTATCTACAAAACAGAAACTGACTCATAGACATAGAGAACAGACTTATGATTGTCGGGGGGGGGGTGTGGTAGGGAAGGGATGGACTGGGAGTTTGGAGATTGGGATTAGTAGATGAAAACTATTATATATATGTAATGGATAAACAACAAGATCCTACTGTATAGCACAGGGAACTGTATTAAATATCCTGTGATAAACCATAATGGAAAAGAATATGAAAGAGAATGTGTATATATATATATATATATATATATATATATATATGTAAACTGAATCACTTTGCTGTACAGCAGAAATTAACACAGCATTGTAAATCAACTATACTTCAATAATATAAATTTAAAAATAAGTTATTCCATACTAGATAAGGAAAAATTCAAAATGCTGCACATCCTTTTTCTGAAGCTAGCCCAATCCTGCTATCAAAACCTGAGGGAGATGACACACACATACACACAAAAAACCATGCATTCTTGTATCTTAGCCACAAAAGTTCTAAGAAAAATACTAATTCCTCAACTATTACCACTACCATTATTACATTATTTATTGTGCAATTGTTATACATTAGGCACTGGGCTAAGAAGCATCATCTCAGGTAATCCTTGCAGCTTTAAAAGTCCCACTTTATCAATGACAGAACTAAGGCTTAGAAAAGTTAAATAAATTATTCAGGGTTACAAAGCTAACAAGTGGCAGGGTGAGATGTTCCCACAGACTTGTCAGACTCTATTAAATAATAATATCTTAAAATAATCATCCTTGACTCCCAAATAGTGTGTACCCCAGGAATATATAGGAGGTTTCATATTAGGAAACACAAATACACCTAAAGAACAAACAAAAGCTACCAGTATCTCAGAAGCCAAACCCATCCATTTATTTTAATTGTTTGAATATTTATTCATCTTTCTATTGTATTTTGTTTTCTTTTTATTACATTTACTTTTTTAGACATCTTTATTAGAGTATAATTGCTCTACGATGGTGTGTTAGTTTCTGCTTTATAACAAAGTGAATCAGCCTTACATATACATATATCCCCATATCTCCTCCCTCTTGCATCTCCCTCCCACCCTCCCTATCCTACCCCTCTAGGTGGTCACAAAGCACCAAGCTGATCTCCCTGTGCTATGTGGCTGCTTCCCACTAGCTATGGATTTTACATTTGGTAGTGTATATATGTCCAGGTCACTCTCTCACTTCATCCCAGCTTACCCTTCCCCTTCCCCGTGTCCTCAAATCCATTCTCTACATCTGTGTCTTTATTCCTGTCCTGCCCCTAAGTTCTTCAGAACCATTTTTTTTTTTTTAGATTCCATATATATATATATATGTTAGCCTATGGTATTTGTTTGTTTCTGACTTACTTCACTCTGTGTGACAGATTCTAGGTCCATCCACCTCACTACAAATACTTCAATTTTGTTTCTTTTTATGGCTGAGTAATTAAACAAAAAACAAAAATCAATATACAAACAAGCAAAATCAGTATTCAGGACCCAGTAAACTAAGAAAAATATTGCTCTCTTAACAAAAAATGATAAAAATTCCAGTTATAGTTAAATAATAAATGGAGAAAAATTTTTAACAATTCCTATTAGAGACAGAAACATGACTACAATACCTACCATTTGTTAATTGTTCAATATTTTTGTAACTTCTAGTCAATGTATTAATCCATTAAATGGAGATAATATTTATCAGGTAGAATGAGACAAAAAAACTCTGTCATTTGAAAATAATGTGATAATATACCTAGTAATTCCATGGAAATCACTGACATATTGAGAACTAATGGCATTTTACAAAATGACAGAATAGCTGATAAGTACAGAAAAATCAATAGCTTTCCTATAAGTTATCAATAAGAATCCAGAACCTATTAAACCTATTAATAAAGAAAAGAATATGATTCCACAGCAGTCCAAAACACATTAAATTCTTTGAACCAGCATGAGTAGAAATATATGTAAACTTATGATTAAACCACAGAAACTTACAGAGGAAGGTAAAAGAAGCACTCAATAAATTTTGTATAAAATATATAAATACATATGCATATATTAATATTCCTGTGTCCCTTTGTTCCTGGAAGGTGTATAATGACTGGAAGAGATAGCAATTCCTTCAAATTAGTTTATATGGTTAGTACAAATTCCAATGAAATGCTCTAAAACTTGTATAATTATTCTAAGATTAATCTAGAAGAATAAATAGATGAGAATAGTAAGACATACTTGAAAATATGCATTAGTCAAGGCGTACTTACTTCATAATTATATTAAAACATAAAGCTACAATAATTAAAAAAGGAAGTTACTTGGGGATATACTTATGGAATTATTAAAGAAAAAACATTTATGATTCTAAAGTAAATGTTTTTCAGTGTGTTTGTGTTTCAACCAACAATATGATAATGAAAGCATTTCAAAGACATGGAAAGTGATCAATGGTTCAATAAATCATCATGTGAAAATCAACTACTTTTTTTAAAAAGTAAGTTAAATATTTGTATTACAGTCATGCATAAAATAATTTTTCCATTAAACTCAGGACAATTATGCAATTATGTTACTTAATCCCAGAATGGAGAAGGAATTGCTAAGGTATAAAAGTAATGGGAAAAGTACAGATAGATATCAATATATAAGATTTTTATACTTCATGTAACCCTAAGGAAAAGCTAAAAATAAAAAAAAATTGGAGGGCTTCCCTGGTGGCGCAGTGGTTGAGAGTCCGCCTGCCGATGCAGGGGACACGGGTTCATGCCCAGTCCGGGAAGATCCCACATGCCGCAGAGCAGCTGGGCCCATGAGCCATGGCCGCCGAGCCTGCGCGTCCGGAGCCTGTGCTCCGCAGTGGGAGAGGCCACAGCAGTGAGAGGCCCGCGTACCGCAAGAAGAAAAAAAAAAAAATTGGAAATGTATTTACAACAAATTAAAAAGACAAAGAGGAGATCGAATCTCTGTCCATGATGGGGGAAAGGGGTGGCGCGCGTGCCATTTCTAGTCGTTTTCAAAGTGCCTCGCACTGATTCTCACAGGCCCAGCCACCGGCCCCAGCTCTGCCCCGCAGCATAATAAAATGGCTAATCAGGTGAATGGTAATGCGGTACAGTTAAAAGAAAAGGAAGAACCAATGGATACTTCCAGTGTAACTCACACAGAACACTACAAGACACTGATGAATGCAGGCCTCCCACAGAAGGTGGCAGAAAGACTTGATGAAATATTTCAGACAGGATTGGTAGCTTATGTCGATCTTCATGAAAGTGCCATTGATGCTCTCAGGAAATTTAATGAAGAAGGAGCTCTGTCTGTACTACAGCAGTTCAAGGAAAGTGACTTATCACATGTTCAGAACAAAAGTTCATTTTTATGTGGAGTTATGAAGACCTACAGGCAAAGGGAGAAACAGGGGAGCAAGGTGAAAGAGTCTACAAAGGGACCCAATGAAGCAAAGATCCAGGCCTTGCTTGAGAGGACTGGTTATACCCTGGATGTAACCACAGGACAGAGGAAGTACCGTGGTCCTCCACCAGACAGTGTGTACTCTGGCATGCAACCTGGAATTGGAACAGAAGTCTTTGTAGGTAAAATACCAAGAGATTTATATGAGGATGAGTTGGTGCCCCTTTTTGAAAAGGCTGGTCCCATTTGGGATCTACATCTTACGATGATGAATCCACTGTCTGGTCAGAACAGAGGGTATGCATTTATCACCTTCTGTGGAAAGGAAGCTGCACAGGAAGCTGTTAAACTGTGTGACAGCTATGAAATTCGCCCTGGTAAACACCTTGGGGCGTGCATTTCTGTGGCAAACAACAGGCTTTTTGTTGGATCAATTCTGAAGAATAGGACTAAAGAAAACATTCTGGAAGAATTCAGTAAAGTTACAGAGGGTTTGGTGGACGTTATTCTCTATCATCAACCCGATGACAAAAAGAATCGGGGGTTCTGCTTCCTTGAGTATGAGGATCACAAGCCAGCAGCACAAGCCAGACGCCGGCTGATGAGTGGAAAAGTAAAAGTATGGGGAAATGTAGTTACAGTTTAATGGGCTGACCCTGTGGAAGAACCAGATCCAGAAGTCATGGCTAAGGTGAAAGTTTTATTTTTGAGAAACTTGGCTACTACAGTGACAGAAGAAATATTGGAAAAGTCGTTTTCTGAATTCGGAAAACTTGAAAGAGTGAAGAAGTTGAAAGATTATGCATTTGTTCATTTCGAAGACAGAGGAGCAGCTGTTAAGGCCATGGATGAAATGAATGGCAAAGAAATAGAAGGGGAAGAAATTGAGTCTTAGCCAAGCCACCGGACAAGAAAAGGAAAGAGCGCCAAGCTGCTAGACAAGCCTCCAGAAGCACTGCGTTATGAAGCTTATTACTATCACCCTCCTCCTTGTATGCCACCTCCAATTAGAGGTCGGGGTCATGGTGGGGGGACAGGTGGATATGGCTACCCTCCAGATTACTATGGCTATGAAGATTACTATGATGATTACTATGGTTATGATTATCACGACTATCGTGGAGGCTATGAAGATCCCTACGACGGCTATGATGATGGCTGTGTAGTAAGAGGAAGAGGAGGAGGAAGGGGAGGACGAGGTGCTCCACCACGACCAAGGGGGCGGAGAGCACCACCTCCAAGAGGTAGAGCTGGCTATTCACAAAGGGGACCACCTTTGGGACCACCAAGAGGCTCTAGGGGTGGCAGAGGTGGTCCTGCACAACAGCAGAGATGCCGTGGTTCCCGTGGATCTCGGGGCAACCGTGGGGGCAATGTAGAAGGCAAGAGAAAGGCAGATGGGTACAACCAACCTGATTCCAAGTGTCGTCAGACCAACAACCAACAGAACTGGGGTTCCCAACCCATCGCTCAACAGCCGCTTCAGCAAAGTGGTGACTATTCTGGTAGCTATGGTTACAATAATGACAACCAGGAATTTTATCAGGATAGTTATGGGCAACAGTGGAAATAGACAAGTGAGGGCTTGAAAATGATACTGGCAAGATATGATTGGCTCTAGATCTACATCCTTCAAAAAAAAATTGGCTTATCTGTTTCATCTTTAAGTAGCAATTTGCTGCCATTTGTATTGGGCTGAAGAAATCACTATTGTGTATGTATGCAAGTCTTTTTATTTTTTCCTCTTTTCATAAATGCTCTTGGATATTATTGGGCTTGCAGAGTTCCCTTATTCTGGGAGTTACAATGCTTTTATCCTTTCAGGCTTCATTTTAGCTTGAAAACAAGCTGAGCACACTGTTAAATCATGATTTTGCAGAACCTTTGGTTTTGGACAGCTTCATTTTTTGGATTTGGGATAGATTACCTAGCAGTATGGAGTATGCTGTAAATAAAAATACAAGCTAGTGCTTTGTCTTAGTAGTTTTAAGAAATTAAAGCAAACAAATTTAAGTTTTCTTGTATTGAAAAAAAAAGACAAAGAATTATTACCATTTATGCTTAAAGACTTAAAAACCAATGAGTAAGACATTCACCATTCCATTTAAATATACAAAAAATTTTAACAAAAATTTACATAGGCAAGGCCATAACTCTTCAATACGCAAACATTGAATGAAGATACTTTCACCCTAACAATAAAGAGAAAATTTAAGAGGACTTCCCTGGTGGTCCAGGGCTAAAGAATCTGCCTTACAATGCAGTGGATGGATGTGGGTTGGATCCCCGGTCAGGGAACTAAGATCCCACATGCCACGGGGCAACTAAGCCCATGCGCCACAACTACTGAGCTTGCGCACCTTAACTAGAGAGCCTGAGTGCCACAAATACAGGGCTCACATGCCCTGGAGCCTGCGTGCCACAACTAGAGAAGAGAAAACCCGCATGCCACAACTAGAGCGAAGCCTGCGTGCTGCAATGAAAGATAGCATATGCCTCAATGAAGATCCCATATGCTTCAACTAAGACCCAAAGCAACCAAAAATAAATAAATAAAATAAATAAATAATAAATAAAATCTTTAAAACAAAAAAGAACAGTGCAATATTGGGGTTTGTTTTTTGTCCTAACAATTAATAAAACTATTCAATTAAATTTGGCCAGATTTGGTTCTGATGAATTGTGTCATTCTCTATAGGTGAAAGTGTAAATATCAGAAATATCTTGAAAGCAATTTGTCAAACTATTGTCAAGAGTCAAGAATATATATGCATTTTCATTTATTAATTTCATTTCTATAAATCTACCTTCTAGAGATAAGCAGTATGTTTACAAACTTTGTACATAGAATGTTTATTATGGTGTCAATCTTATAAGAGCAAAATATTGTTAGCAATTTACACATAGAAAAGTATGATTAGTTTCATGTAACAAAGAAAGACAGATCTTTTTAAGGAATATTTTTCTGATACAAAAAAATTATCCTAATATAGTTTTAAATAAAGAGCCATCATGATCTTGATTTTTCATATGTATATAATGCAAAATTGAGATCATGATACTGTTTTATTTATATATGCTTTGAAACGTTAGATAGAGGCATGTTAACCTATTAACAGAAGTTACCTCTGGTTGATGAGAGAAGAAAAATTTATTCTTTATCTTTTCTCTATTTTCTAAATTTAATGTAGTGTCTTTTCCATTAGCTTTATAAGTTAAACACAGATGCGGACACAGACAGACAGATACAGATTTCTAAATGAAAGCACTGAAAAAATTGTTTTACTATTAATATTGCCCATTGAGATAATGAATCAAAAATTTAGAAATTTTACTTTGACACACACTTCAATTAAACAAATGAAGCATTTATCTTCTGTCTTTTGATGCCAAACATAGAATTAAATAGGATAGTTAGTAAAGGGATTCACATACTAAACCTTATACTATCTATTTATGAGTTCTAGTAAAGTTTACTCTGCTTATAGTTCCTTGCAATTGATTCAGACTTTATGACTATAGGAAGACTTTAAAAGTGTAGGAAAATTCAAGTTTTCATAAAGAAACCTTGGATCTCACCTTACCTTACCTAAGAAGAACCTTGAAGTCCTTGGGTCAAACTGCAGAGTTGGGAATTATTCCACTAGTGGATGTCAGTCCAGAAAACTCTTCCTAGAGGAAGTCATGGAGGGAAAAATATAGGAGAAAGGGGACAGTGTAGAGTGAAACCTTGACAAACTTTGAATATAACACCAGAAAGGGAAAAATAATAAAAACAAATAGAAAAGAATTTCTTGATAGATGGGATTATTTGTTTAAAAGATTATTTTATAAGAAGCAAAAAATCATTTTGAGCTTTGACCACTGTGCCTAGTTCTTGTTTAGTTAGCACTCAATTAACTCAGCTGAGTTCTCAGAAGCTGGATTTACTATTTATTGATATTGCTTTAAAAAAAGAAAAACAAAGTCTTTGAAGTTACAAGGAATGAAGAAAAAATTCAAATGAAAACAAAATTACACCCTGAGTATTAGAAAATATGGCACATGTTTCCCTCAACTAGTGTAGTAGAATTTTTTTCACTGTATTTTAATCTTCCAATGGGTGTTGGACTCAAAATTATAGTATGCATAGAGGGAAAAAAGTAGAAAATCAGAACTTAGAGAGGAAACAAATTTTAGGTTTGTGTTTGCTAGTTTTTTTCTCATAATCAAGTAAGTTATTAATGTTTAAAGAAGAGAGTTCTCTGACTGGCATTCAGAAGTCACAGAGAAATTCTACTGAAGGAAAAATAATGTTGGAAATTTTTTATTTGTCACTCCATCAAAGTGTTTCAAAGGTTAGGGGACTGTGTACTTTGCTTTTCTCCAAGTTAGCAGGATAATAAAGATTATTTTGTTTTTGCAGGTGTTTAAAGACATGATGCCAAAGACAAATTTTTCAACTAGAACCCTCAAGAAATGTCACTTCTCTGTCTTGCCAAGAGAGATCCAGCATTTCCTCTACATAAACATCTGCTGGGAATATTTTAAAGGCAAGTATTTTAAATAATGACGTTTGTAGCTTCTTGTCTTTAATAAGTTTGAAAAAGAAGGGAAATTAATTTGTGATACATTCCCTCCCAAAGCAACTTTTCTTTTTTTTTTTTTTTTGCGGTATACGGGTCTCTCACTGCTGTGGCCTCTCCCGCTGCGGAGCACAGGCTCCGGATGCACAGGTTCAGCGGCCATGGCTCACGGGCCTAGCTGCTCCGCGGCATGTGGGATCTTCCCGGACCGGGGCACAAACCCGCATCCCTCGCATCGGCAGGCGGACTCTCAACCACTGCGGCACCAGGGAAGCCCCCAAAGCAACTTTTTTTCATTGACATGCATCAAATTGGATGATTAGAAAGTGAAAACATTAACATTATGTTAGGTGGAAATGGTTAAAACAGTCTGTATCAATCATACCTGAGAGACACTCATAAATCATGGGTTCCTTTTACTCCAGAAACTTCACCAGTTCATTGTTATGCTCACTAGTTTGTGGTAATTATACTATGTTTATATTTACATAAAAATTGGATTTCCTATTAAACAGAAAACCCCACAAAAGCGAGAGTCAGGGAAACATAAGTTAGCTATATAATATGAACAAAACAAATTCATTTGTGGTTAGAATGGAAACTTCATTTTGTGTAAACGAATGTAGATATTTGGGGATAATTCTCTGTAGAAAATGCAAGATATATAGCCTGGCTCTTTAAGGTTCTAAGAAAGAGACACACACAGATTGCCTTTGTTAATAGGTATTTATTGCAATGATACATTAGGATGTAATTTCAGAAGTAGTGTTGTCTTGTACTCTGGATTACACTATAAAGAACTAGGGGTACTGCAGGCATCACGAAGTGGGAAAATGACTCAGTAAAAAAGTAGTTTAGTATCTTTCAGATTAGAAACTAAGTTCAAATGATCTGTCTTTTCTTCCTTTCCCCAACACTATTACTTCTTCAAACGACTAATTTGATTGATAGCTTTGTCACTATGACAAAAGGAGTACCCTTGTCATCAATAATTCAGACCAAATCACCTTAGGGTACTTATGTACCTGTCTCTAGGTGGAAGGTTTGGTTTCTCCTGTTACATGGAGTTTAAGAAATTAATGACTGACTCAATGAAGTACTCGTTTGGGCTCTTCTTAGAAGTTAGCAATGGCCATGGTTGATACAGTTCTCCTGGAGTTTTCTTGTAGCATGTTCAATAAATTAACAATGGAAAAAAGTGTGCAAGGATTCAGTGCATATGTCTTCAAATGGAGCTCATAGATGTCCCCTGAAGCTAAATTCAGAGACCGATTCTATACTAAAAGTTGATTAGTGATTAGGACTTCCAGAATGGTGGAGTGGAAGCTTGTAGGACCCTCTCCCCAGTAAAACAGCAATTTAACTGGTGAAAATGATAAGAAAACAATTTTTTGTAGTTTACGAAAAGTATCCTAAGGGCATACACAGACTGAGAAATATTTGTTCAATAAATCTGCTAAAACTCAGTAATAACAGTGACAGACTGTGTTGTTGAAGCCTCTACCTGCTCCCTTAACCCCTCTTCCCTCCCCAAGCTCAATATTGGAGAAGGGTTACTGCAAGTGCTCTACTTTGGACCAGTGTGACCAAGAAGATGAACTATTCTTTGAAAGCATTGCCCAAACCTCCTACAGAATCATCAGCATGGAGCTTCACTGGAACAACAGTCTGAAATACAACTTTTGACCCAACAATGACTCTATAATAACCTATTCTTACCTAAGTGTAGCTCCCAGGAATCCAAACATAAAAATTATATCACAGTCATCCCTGGTAATCTGGAAAACTGTGTGCATGTTCAACGTTGTGCCCTTTCAGGAGAAATCAAAGATGATATTTCTAAGTGACTAGTCACTAGCTGAACATATGTTAAATAAATAAATAGATAGATAAACAAACAGACAAACAAATAAATAAACTCCCTAAACTGTGGTAGCCACCTTCAAACCACATGTACATCCAATGGTAAAAGTTAAAATTGATCTGGCTAAGTGGGTTTAAATATAGCCTTTGATGAATAAGTTGTTTATGCTGATACAGGGCCAATGCCTAACTAGCCAGGCAACAAAATAAAAACAAGGGTTATAATCTGAGCAGGGACATCAAAGTTTCAAATTGTAGGGGAAATAGATTTGGCAAAATTAGTTCAGCAAGGTCATTAAACAAGTAAGCAAACAACCAGGCAAAAAGTAATAATAACCTCTGTCATGTGTGGGTGAGGGGAAACATTATATGGAGTTGCTAAAAAACACAAAGTAAAATTTCAGTTTTCAAACAACAACAACAAATTGAGACCTACAAAGAAAAAAGGAAAGTGTGAATCAAGGACCAAAAAAGCACACAATGGAAACAGTTTTCGAAGAGGCCCAATTGTTGAACTTAGCAGACAAACACTTCAAAGCAATAATTATAAATCTGTTCAAATACTATAGTGAAATATGTTTCAATAATTAAAGGAAAGTATAATGATAATATCTTATTAAATAATGTATATCAATATAAGATATAGAAATGATTGGAAATAATAATCAAATGGAAATTCTGACATTAAAAGTGCAATAACCAGGGCTTCCTTGGTGGCGCAGTGGTTGAGAGTCCGCCTGCCGATGCAGGGGACACGGGTTCGTGCCCCAGTCTGGGAGGATCCCACGTGCCACGGAGCGGCTGGGCCCGTGAGCCTTGGCTGCTGAGCCTGCGCATCCGGAGCCTGTGCTCCGCAACGGGAGAGGCCACAACAGTGAGAGGCCCGCGTACCGCAAAAGACAAACAAACAAACAAACAAAAAAGTGCAATAACCAAATCAAAAATTTACTAGCAGGGCCCTACAAAGCAGAAATAAAGAATGAGAAAAACTGAATATTAGTTCAATAGAGATCTTACAGTCTGAAGAATAGAGAAAAAGGGATGAAAAGAAAACCAAAAACAAAAGCAGAGCCTCAGAAAAATGTGGGATATCAATAAATGCACTAAAATTCACATAATGGGAATATGAGAAGTAAAGGACTGAAAGAGGCAGGGGAAATATTCAAAGAAATATGAATGAAAACTGCCAAAATTAGATGAAAGCTTTAAACATCACGAAAGATCAATGAACTCTAAGTAAGATAAAAGCAAGAATATATATTAACACTGAGACACATCATAGTCAAAATGTTAAAAGCCAAAAATATTAATAAAAATAAAATTTTGAAAACAGTAAGACAAATGACACATATACAAGGAAATTATACAAAGATTAATGACTAACTTTCTATCAGAAACAGTGGAGGTCAGAAACAGTGCAGTGATATATTCAAAGAGCTGAAAGTGAAAATAATTGTTGACCAGTGTCATATATCCAACAAAATTACCTCTAAAGAAAAGGTGAAATAAATACCTCTAAGCTAAACAAAACCCAAGAAATTTGTTTCTAGAACCCCTGCTTTACAAGAAATACTGAAGGAAATTCTTCAGACTGAAAGCAAGTTTCAGCAGTCAGAAATTCAAATCCACAGGAAGAAAACAAAGAGCACTCAAAAGTATTATAAAAGACAGGATAATTGCCTATTTTCTCCTTTCTTCTCTTAACTCATTTAAAAAAAATTAGTAAAACAATATGTAAACAATTATATTGTTGAGACAATAACATGTAGAAATGTAATATATTTGACAATAAAGGAAAAAAAAGTGGGTGTGAATAAAGCTGCACTGAAGTAAAGAAATGGTACTAGACAGTAACTCAAGTAAAAAGGTAGGAATAAAGAGAACCAGAAAGGGTAAAATAAGTCCCCTATTATTATATTGAGTCATTGTCATTTTTTTAATTTATCTCTGTTGATACTTGCTTTATATATTTAGGTGCTCCTGGATTGGGTGCATGTATAATAAAGAGTATAATACACTCTTCTTGTATTGATCCCTTTGTCATTATATAATGCCATTCTTTGTCTTTTGTTATAGACATTGCTTAAAGTCCATTTTGCCTGACATGAATATTTACCTCTGCTTTCTTATCATTTCCATTTTCATGAAATATCTTTTTCCATCCCCTTACTTTCAGTCTGTGCATATCTTTAGCTCTGAAGTGAGTCTCCTGTAAGCAGCATATAGACAGGTCTTGTTTTTTTATCCAATCAGCCACCCTATGTCTTTTGACTGGAGCATTTAGTCCATTGACATTTAAAGTAGTTATTGATAGGTATGTACTTATTGCTATTTTATTACTTGTTTCATGGTGATTTTTATAGTTCTCTGTTCATTTCTTCTTTTTGTTTCTTCCCTTGTGGTTTGATGGTTTTCTTTAGCAGTATGGTTGTGTTCCTTTCTTTCTACTTTTTGTGTATCTATTGTAAGTTTTTGATTTATGGTTACAATGGGATTTATATATGTTTACCTATAACTCTATCGACTTGTTTTAAAATGGTAGTTATTTAAGTTCTAACACATTCTAAAAGATCTACATTTTTTATTTTCCTCCCTCACATTTTGTGTTTTTGAAGTCATATTTTACATCTTTATGTTTATCTCTTCACTGTTAATTGCAGTCATAGTTGTGCCTACCTTTTTTTTCCTTTTAATCTTTGTTGCATTTCTATCCACTAGTAACAAAGTATCAGAAATTGAAAGAAAAAAATTCATTTAAAATTGCATAAGAAGAATAAAATACGTAGGAATAAACTTAACCAAAGAGGTGAAAAACCTATACTCTGAAAAGTATAAAACATTAAAGAAAGAAATTGTAGTTCCTAGAGCAACCACTAAGCAAATAACACACAATATAATTAAAACTCATTAAGATATTTAAAATATTACATTAGAAAATAGTCGATTATAAGAGAAGGCAAAAAAGAGGAATAGAGGGAAAAACACATGAGTTAAATAGAAAACAAAACACAAAATGGTAGAATACATACAACCATGCTAAAACATTAAAGGTGAATAGATTAACACTCTAATCAAAAGGCAAATATTGTCATATTTGAACTATAGGAGACACACTTTAGATTCAAAGATGCAAACAATCTGAAACAACCTGCAAACTATGACCACAAAAGAGCTGAATACCAGAAAACAAAAAAGCCAAAAATGTTTCTAGAGATAGAGAAGGACTTTTATAATAATAAAAGGATAAATCCATCAGAAAGATATAACAAGTATAAACATGTGTGCACCTAAAAACAGAGCCCTCACATACTTGGAGCAATACTGACAGAATTGAAGAAAAATATAGACCACTCGGGCTTCCCTGGTGGCGCAGTGGTTGGGAGTCTGCCTGCCGATGTAGGGGACGCGGGTTCGTTCCCCAGTCCGGGAGGATCCCACGTGCCGCGGAGCGTCTGGGCCCGTGAGCCATGGCCGCTGAGCCTGTGCGTCCGGAGCCTGTGCTCCACAACGGGAGAGGCCACGGCAGTGAGAGGCCCGCGTACCGCAAAAAAGAAAAATATATATATATAGACCACTCAATTAAAATGTTTGGAGACTTCAGTATCTCATTTTCCAAATGGGTAGAGCAACGAAATCAGAATCTCAGCAAGGAAACAGAATGTTTCAACAACAATATAAACCAACCAGATCTCACAGAAACTCTGTAACCTCCACAGAGCAAGAGTGATATATACATTCTTCTCAAATGCACATTGGACATTTTCCAGGATATGCCAAATGTTTGGCCATAAAAGAAGCCTCAATAACTTTTATTAAAAAACTGAAATTAACACCAGAAGTATGTCTTCAGTCCACAATAGAATAAAAGTAGAAATCAACAACAGAAAGATATTTGGGAAATAAACAAATATATGGAAATTAGAGAATTCACAGCTAATTAATGATTTTGAGAAAAAATATCATAAAAAAATTTAGCAAATGTTTGATAGAATGCAACTGAAAACAACACATACCAAAAGGTATGTGATGCAGCTAAAACAGTGTTAGGAAGAAAATTTACAGTTATAAATGCCTATAATAAAAAAAGAGGAAAGATCTCAAATGAATAACCTAGTCTTCTACCTAAAGAAAATAGAAAAATAAGAACAAAACTAAGCACATAGCAAATATGAAGAAAGAAAATAATGATAAAAGAATAAATAAAGCAGAGAATAGAAAAAACAATCAAGAAAGTCAGTGTAACCAAATCTTAACTCTTTCAGAAAATCAACATAACTGATAAAACTTTAGCTATACTGGCCAAAAGAAAAACAAAGACTTAAATTACTAAAACTGGGAGTGATAGAGGGGACCTTACTACCAATCTTGAAGAAATAAAAATGAATAAAAGAGAATGTTATGTGTTATTGCATGACAACAAATTAGATGACCTAGACAAAAATGGGCAAATTCCTAGAGAAATACTAATCACTTAAACTGACTCAAAAATAGAGAGTATAAATAAATTTATAATGTAAAAATATTGAATTAGTAATAAAAAAATTCCTCCAACACCCCCCACCCCACCTCCCCACCCCCACCCCCACCCCCGCAAAGCTCAGGCCCAAATGACTTCACTGGTGAATTCCACCAAATGTTTAAATAAGTATTAAAACCAGTACTTCATAAACTTTCTCTAAAAATAGAAGAAGGAACACTTCCCAACTAATTCTATGAGGCCCTTATTACTCTGATACAAAAGCAAAACAATGATATCACAAGAAAATAATTTATAGACAATATTTCTTACAAATATAGATGCAAAATGTTCAACAAAGCAGTAGCAAACTGAATCTGGAAACATATACAAACAATTATAATTCAAACAATGTAGTATACCACATTAACAGAATAAAGGACAAAAGCTATATGATCATTTAATAGATGCAGAAAAAGCATTTGGCAAGATCCAACAGCCTTTTATGATAAAAATGCACAACAAATGGGAATAGAATGGAACTTCCTCACACTGATAAAGGACATCTATGACCAACCTAAGTAAATTGATAATTAATGGTGAAAGACCAAACACATTTCCTTTGAGATCAGAAACAAAAAAAGGATATCCACTCTCACCTTTTCCGTTCAATACTGTGCTGGAGGTTCTAGCCAGGGCATAAGGTAAGAAAAAAATAATAAAAGTCATGCAAACTGGAAAGAAAGAAGTAAAACTATTAAAAAATCAACACTATTAGAACTAATAAGGTCAGCAAGGTTGCAATACAAATGATTAATAAACAAAAATTAATTGTATTTCCATACAATTGCAGTGAGTACTCTGTAAATGAAACTAAGAATTGGCGATTTGTACAAAGCGTGCTTATTAGGAAAGAAATATCAAGGTCCTCATGAAAGTCATCGGTAAATGTTATATACATATAATATATATATTATATATATGACATTTACAAAAATATTATAACACATTCAAATATACACACACAAACACACACCTGTTGTTTCATTATGTTAAATGAGAAAATGAGAAACTCATGCTGAGGTCGAGTATAGCTATTCTAATATATCTGGAAAATTTGCATATGATTTTGGAAATTTAGTACCCAGATCAGTGTGTATATCCTTTGGGTTAGGATCTAATTTGGGTTAAGAATTTGAAAAATACATTATATTCCATTCCACACATATTTGACAGAACAATGTGTTAAAACACAGCTTGTACCTGTTTAGAAGTCTTAGTGTTTGTAAAAGTTCCAGATTTAATGCCCAAGTGGAAATAGAGTGACCGAGAATTCATTCTATACTCATACAGGAGAACTCTCCATCGGAGTTATCGGTATACTGTGGCAGAGAGAACTTTTTTTTTTTTTTTTGCGGTACGTGGGCCTCTCCCGCTGCGGTGCACGGGCTCCGGACGCTCAGGCTCAGCGGCCATGGCTCACGGGCCCAGCTGCTCCACGGCATGTGGGATCTTCCCAGACGGGGGAACGAACCTGTGTCCCCTGCATAGGCAGGTGGACCCTCAACCACTGCACCACCAGGGAAGCCCAGAGAGAACTTTTTAAAAAAAGGATCAGATCAGGTCTCGCTACTCCTCTGCTTCCAAACATCCAATGGCTTTTCATCCCACTGCAAATAAAAGTGAAACTCCTACTCTAAAGCCATGTACGACCTGACCCTGCTTCCACTGTGGATTCCCTTCTTTTCTAAAAAGGTTCTGTATGTTCAGCCACACTGGCCTTCTCCCAGTTGCTAGCACTCACCAAGCTTATTCTTTCCTTGGGTATGTTTTTTCCCACCCCTGGAGTGGTCCTTGTAAAGACCCTCTCATGGTTCTCCGACGTCATCGAGGCCTTTGCTTAGACATGCCTGTCTGTCCTCCATGCTCTACCGGAAATAACTCCCACTTCCGCTCACTTATTGTCTCTTTGACCTTCTTTCCTTCCCTTCAAAGCACTTACTACTACCTAAAATTATATTATATACGTGTTTATATACTTAGTTATTTGCTTATTTATTTTCTCTCTTCTTCACTAGAATGTTTTCTCTTTGAGGGCATGGATAATTTCTATTTTGTCTAGTCTTCAGACCTAGAGGAGAGCCTGGTACATAATAGACACTCAATAAATATTTGATGAATGGATTGAATTCTGATTTTAATCTGTGATTCTGTCTAGTCTATCGCCTATGAACAAAGAATCAAGAGGTTAACTATTCTTTTTTCTTTGATTTGACAAGCTATATTTTCAATGAATCACATGAAAACCTAAGATCAGTGAGACACAAAATTAGAAAATATCTCTTGGAAATGGATCTAGTATTGATTTTTGGGTTAAGAAAGTTCCAAAGAAAAGGTTCTGGTAGAGAAATGAGAAATTTCATAAAATGAGTAGTGTTCTCCTTACTATGAAGTCAAATCCATTTCGTTATTGCTTTTATGCCAGAGAAATACAGAAACCAAAAAAACTAAAATAATAAATTCTACAAAAAGACCCACAAAACGTGTTTTATTAGATTACATATGTGTGTATAAATGTATATTCATTTACCTATGTACACAAGTACATACACACACATATATTATATATTATGTATATATTCTGAACACAGTTGAAGACATGGTATTATAGTTCTTAGTTCTGACAGTGAGTCAGATACATCTGGTCCAAAATTATTTAACTTCAGTGAGACTGAATTGGTTTTTCTTTAAAATAGGGATCAAGCCTAATTCACAGGAACGGTGTAGGGGCTAAATGCAACAGTAAATGTTCAGTGCCTGGCAGAGTGCCTTGGACAGTGGAGACCTTTTTGATAAGTAATAATTCTTCATTTTCCCTGCAGAACCTTCTGCGCTTAGGTTCCTATCTATGTAAATCCTCCTAAGCTTTATAAAACACAGTCATTGAATCTGAATATTCCAGAGTCATGTTATTTTCATTTATTTCTCATATGTACTACAAATTTACCTGAGATGTGATAGATACATAAATTTGGTAAGTTACTCCCTCTGAACAATAAATAAATAGATAAATAAATAAATAAATGAAATGGAATAAAGTATAGAAATTCTTACACATCTTTTTTCAATGGAAATGTTTTATTAGATTTTATAACAAAATTTAAAAACAATATCAGGAGTTTGTGTGTTTCTCAGGTAACCAGATAAATATATGTTACAGGGCTTCCCTGGTGGCTCAGTGGTTGAGAGTCCGCCTGCTGATGCAGGGGACACAGGTTCATGCCCCGGTCCGGGAAGATCCCACATGCCGCGGAGCAGCTAGGCCCGTGAGCCATGGCCGCTGAGCTTGCGCGTCCGGAGCCTGTGCTCCGCAATGGGAGAGGCCACAACAGTGAGAGGCCCGTGTACCGAAAAAAACAAAAACAAAAACAAAAAAACATATGTTACAATATGTTAAGTTTTGTCCATACAGAAATACCTTTAGGATGCTGTAGTAATATAAAACCTGAAGGTAGACAGAGAAGGGCAGAAAGGCTCTGACAGATAGAGCATGAATTGTGGCCTGCTAACCAGGATCCAGATGCTAGCCAGGAGAGAACTTTAGTCCATAGTCTACAGAGAAAAAAAAATCAGGAAATTCCTTAAATTTAATATTTAGTCTATCATACTGTTTCGTTCTGATTCACTTTCTAAAAGTCTCAAATGTGTTTAGCCTAATACTCTCAATAGTAAAGACCAAATTAAAACGATCTGTTATTTCCACCTTCCTGAAACAGGTAGGATAGAAGAATTTTCAAGCTTTTCCTGGGTAGAAAGCACCTCCACAAAGGAAAGACAAGACAGTATTTCCGCCAGGGCTTCAATATGCTGGTACAACTAGAATACAAATCCTAAGGGTCTCCTGCAACACCATTAAAACAATGTCATGAACTGAAACATTGCCCAAGCTTGATCTTCAACAACAATCTTCTTCAAAAGACCTACTGGGCTGAGAAAATGACTTTCTATGAAGAGGCTGACACTTCACAGTTCCATAAAATATATTTCTTGTAATTCCAAGCAGTTTTTGTAAATCATGTGTTTCTCTGATTCATCTATGAATCTTTACATCTTTGTGTCTCTTCTCAATTTTTTCTGTCACTGCCTCAGCCAAAAAAAAAAAACAAAACTGTGGAGGAAGCATTTAGCAAGTTGCTAAAATGCACTTTAGAAGATTACTAACAGAACAAATAATCCACCCCTGTTCTTTGACTGATTTTCTTTTTTTTTTTTAATATCTTTATTGGAGTATAATTGCTTTACAATGGTGTGTCAGTTTCTGCCCCACAACAAAGTGAATCAGCCATACATATACATATGTTCCCATATCTCTTCCCTCTTGCGTCTCCCTCCCTCCCACCCTCCCTATCCCACCCCTCTAGGTCATCATAAACCACCTAGCTGATCTCCCTGTTCTATATGGCTGCTTCCCACGAGCTATCTATTTTACATTTGGTAGTGTATATATGTCCATGCCTCTCTCTCACTTTGTCCCAGCTTACCCTTCCCCCTCCCCATATCCTAAAGTCCATGTTCTAGTAGGTCTGTGTCTTTATTCCCGTCTTACCCCTAGGTTCTTCATGACCTTTTTTTTTTCTTTCTCTTAGATTCCATGTATATGTGTTAGCATACGGTATTTGTTTTTCTCCTTCCGACTTACTTCACTCTGTGTGACAGACTCTAGGTCCATCCACCTCACTACAAATAACTCAATTTCATTTCTTTTTATGGCTGAGTAATATTCCATTGTATTTTCAAGTAACTGTCTCCCTAACCCTAAAGGTGAATCTTCTCCAGGAAGGGAACTGGTCAATTTCTAGAGGAATTCTTGCTTAAGAGATCAAAATGCTGAATTCACTGAAGTGTCTGTGAAGTGTGCCTGCTCCCCTTTCCTTAGGATACTACCGAGTACCCTGAGTGTGATTTTATTACAGCCTAAAGAGCAGTATTTCCCTCCGTATCAGCCGCTGACATGTGTCCCTATTCTTTGTCCTTCCTTATGTGTCTATGTTCAGAAATGTTTATTTATTTTGATAATTCTCTGTGGTTTCAGGTTCCCTATCTTGGAAGAAAATTTTTATATATTTAATATGTATCTTTTAGGCCTTTTGTAAATAACCCAAGACATTAGAAAACAAGGTACTTAAAAGTTGTGTTCCACACGTTTTACAATCTATATGAAGCCAAACACCCAGAAATAACATCAACATTATTATTTCAGTATTGAAATATGATAAGAACTACTTTAAATTCCTGCTTACCTGAAAACATGTCAATAAATACACATTTAAAAAATGAGTTAGCATTTTGTAAATACAGTGTTAATACTAGTCCACATTCTCTGAAACTGCTTTTCTTGTCACTCATGTAGGATGCTTGTACCAAATACATTTTCATTTATTTACTGAACTACTGAAATTTTCTAGTTTACAATAAATTATATATAATCAATGCTATGTGTTAAAATAAAACAAACAATTCTACTATATTGTATTAGAAAGTTATCTTAGAAACTCTACAATGTATATCTTGCATAGGTTATTTCTAAATTGGACAATATATTTAAGTTATTCATTTGGTGGGAGAGAGAGAGGAGAAACAAATAAAAGTATTTCCTTTGCTTTTGCTCTTCTTTAAAATTGAGAAGCAAAACTGTTGAGAAGAAAAATAGTTTCTTTTAAAAGTTTTAATATAGAGATCTATAAACAATTTGATTATCTTTTCAAGTTGACAGTCCCTTTGATGGTGGGTCCTGGACTCAATAAAGAAGCCACAACAGTTTACACATTAATATTTTTGAAAAATCAGTGTAAAGAAGAAATCAAGGGAGTAACTACAACATGAAATCTACAAAAAAAAAAATCATGCCCAAATCTCTCCAAATGTATTGATATTCTTTGGAATGATAATAATAATAAAAAAGCATTACATGCTTAGTTCCAGAAATTCTCCATTTCCATTATTGCTGGAAAAGCCATCTAAAAAGCACTTGAAGTTGATGATGTATGTTGTTTACTCTCTTGAAAAAACATCCTCTCCAAATAGGGGGAAAGGTTAGAAATGATTTGTACTGCACTGATCAATTTATCTGAGTTGTCTTTCAGCAGATTGTATTAATGGAACTTCATTTTCTTTTATTCAGTTGACGGCCAATTTTTTGTTGTCTCCTAAAAAGATCAATGAACATGTCTTGCCATCTTTTCACAAAACAAGATGATTTTCCCCTTAAACTTTAAAAAATACTTTATTATTTTGTTGTAATAGATTTTTGTCCCCCTCTTTCTTGCTTTCAACCCCCTGCAGTGAGTTTTTTAATGCCTGCCTATTCTTTTATATCTCTTTGTAGTTTCAACTTCAATACCTTGAATTTCACTTTTTTTTTTCATCATTCTGGGTGCCACAGATATCTTCAGGGGCAGCAGTTTCTCCCTTCTTTGAGCTGCAATGGGAAGACAGGCCGATGGTATTCACAATTGCAGTTTAAAAAGCACAACCAAAACAAGCATCCACAAGAACAAGAATGCATTTTGATTGGGACATTATGCACCACGTTCTTCATATTCCTTAAAACTAAAAGTTTGCTGCTTTTCCCAAGGCCAGGTGGGGATAGCTGATTCCCTGTGTAAGGAGGGTAGGGGTACTAGCAGCCCTCATTTGCCATGTCTTCACATTTAGAGTATGTTTTTATGAATGTGGATGCATCTCTCTGGCTGACGGAAGCATTCTATTTTTGTTTTGTTTTGTTTTGTCTTGATTGCAGTGGAAAATATGAAAATATTTCCATGAAATATGGAAAATATGACCATAAAACTCAATTTATCTACCTGTCTCTTCCTAGTAGATGCTGATCCCTGGTTCCTTCTTCCTCTTCTCTGCTCCCTTATAATTAACCCCACAATCCCATCTTGGTTTGTCACCCACCCAGACTACTGGCATTTGTAAGGGGTAGCCATGCCTGAGAGAATAGGTACATTCAGCAAGGGATTTTTCCAGATATTGAATAAATGGTGGAAGCAATGTGATGTATACTAATTTCTCCCAACCCCCTTCCAAAAAAAAAAAAAAGTAACAAACACATGCTAAGAGACTACGGCACTATGTCAATACATATATTAAGCACAGGTGGTATGGGTGTCTACATCTTAAACACAATATTTCATTCCTTCATTCTTATAGACTCAAAAAAAAATCTTTGAAACACAATCCAGGGGGAGAAAAAAAGAAACAGTATTGGTTCATCCATGCATGCATTTCTTTGCACTGTCATTATAGCAAAACAAAGTAAAATCTTGATTTCCTGAGTTAAGGGGCCATTCCTAAATCATTGCTTGCTGGAGAGTGAGTCAATCATGATTGGCTTAGGATCTATCATAAATCACCCCTCATCTTCAGGACCCCGTAGCATGCAAAGGAAGACAAGTGGATATCTGGACCTGTGGAGTTCTGTTAGGGGGGTGTAAGGGCAGAGACTCATCTCCTTTTATTGGTGATTTTCATCATTATCACTCAAGTGATATCTGCTTTATGATTCTACATTTCTCCCTCTTATTTAACGCACAAATATAATCAGTCCCTACATCTAACAAGTTCTCTTTCCTAAACATCTCATATCCATCACCTTTTTCTATAATTTTTGCCATTATCTTGGTCCAGGCTTGCATCATTTCTCATCAGGATGACTG
Organism: Delphinus delphis; assembly: GCF_949987515.2. Taxonomy (NCBI): domain Eukaryota; kingdom Metazoa; phylum Chordata; class Mammalia; order Artiodactyla; family Delphinidae; genus Delphinus; species Delphinus delphis. The sequence continues at coordinate 117,135,920 of NC_082684.1, read as the reverse complement.
GGTTAGCCTTGCAACTTGTCTCATTTCCTCCAGCATGGCCTTTGATCATTCAGCTAAAAAAAACTTTCTCAACTGCAAATCTGATCATCTCACTGTATTCCTCAAATTCCAGGAAAGCCAGCCTTAGTTTTGGGTCATTTGCTCACAGCACTGCCATTCCTCCTCTGGACCCCACTAGCATTTCTCCAGCCCCTGTCCCACATGCACATGTTCCTGCGGAAATAGTAACTCTTTTCACTTCCTTTATTCATTCTGTTATTTTATTCTTCTCAACTTTCACATGTACTCTGCCTCTTCCTCTTTTTCATTGAGCAATTTCCTATTATTCTCTATAGTAAAGCAATAACAAAACCAAAAATGATAAATCTATCAAGCACAAAACACAATCTCTAACAAAATATTGCTTTCTTAGAAGTCCTACCTAGACTCTTGAGTGCAATGAAATGCTCCTTTTCTATGCTTTCCTAGCAGCCTTTGCTAGGTTTTCATAGAAATGACCACAGTTCTCTGATTATTGATTTAGTTGATACTGGAAGCTCCCAGTGTTCTGTTAGTTCTGAATTCCTAGTGCAAAGTGTTTGCCACACAGTAGACACTCAAGAAATATTTTTGAAGGTTATATGAGGGATTTGGGCTAAACATGTATTTCTGATAGGCTTTTCTGCTTTCCAACCAGAAATCATGGAATAATAAAAGGGTATTTACTTATGAGAAAACTTAGGCATCATAGAAGCCAAGAGAATGGATTGGCTGGTCCAATGAAGGCTAATGCCCCCTGGGGGAATTGAGCCTCTTCCCTCCATCTCTTTAAGGTTACATGCGTTCACATCTCTGTTTCTCTGCCTATCTGTTTCACTCTTTTCTACCTCTACAGACCAGTTTTCCAACCTGCTCTGGTTTATATCTGCTTAAGTCCAGCCTAGCCCTAGCTTTGTATTACATTCTAATTTGGGTATTTACTAGACACAACTGAGTTAAGCATTTAATCTTCACTCTAAAATCCCAGTTAAGAGGAACTGATTACTCCAACTTGGAATTGTCCAGCTTGGCTCAGAAAGGGCTTTATCTGTCAGTAAAAATGGATTCAATGTCTATTCCTATGGGCAGGGGCAGGAGAAACAGGTCAGTTCTTACAGGAGGATTGTTGTGGGTCTATAAAGTGTCTAAACAATGGGTGACCAATTCTCATGCCTGTTTCCCAACTCATATAAGCAACTTCACAGTGTCCTAGACTAGAAAGTTATCTGATATTTCTGCTTAAAAATGTGCTTTCCTCAAGGCCACTTAGTACTTTATGAAGTGATGATCCATGAATTCCTTTGCCAGTTTTGACATTTGGTGATGCTATGATTCTCCAGAACCATAGAAGACAAATTTCTGGAGGCAAAACTGATTGTCAGAAGGAAGAGAAACATATTACATCAGATTCACTGTTGATAATTCAATAAAAATAGTGACAAGAATGCAGACCTAGACAAATCTGTGTTATTTATGTTGTTTATTAGTAAGACTGCTAAGGACCTAGTTTAGGGTGTTTCTCGCTTAAGTATTGTGCTTTCACTTAAAAAAAAAAAGAACAAAAAACCACTTTTTTTCTAAAGCTTAATATTATGAGCTGAATTCTGCCCCCCTAAATTTGTATGCTTAAATCCTGACCCCCATTATCCCCGACTATGACCTTACTTTGAAATAGAATCATTGCAGATGTAATCAATTAAGATGAGGTCATGTTGGAATAGGATGGGCTAATCCAATATGACTGATGCCCTAATAAAAAGGGAAAATTTGAACACAGACATGCACACAGGGAGAAAGCCATGTGAAGAAGAAGAAAGAAATCAGGGTGATACTCGTACATGCTATGGAATGCCAAAGATTGCCAGAAAACCACCAGAAGCTAGACAAGAGGCCTGGAACAAGCTATTCTTCACAGTCCTTAGAGAAAACCAGTCCTGCCAACACCTTGATTTTGCATTTCTGACCTCCAGAGCTGTGAGAAAATAAATTTCTGTTAAGTCACTCAGTTTGTGGTACCTTGGTAAGGCAGCCCTAGCAAACTAATACACACAATAATGATAAAATTAGAGTTTGTAAGCTTGAAAATCATACAAATATTAGATACAATAAGAAATCCCAAGATGACCACTAACTCTTCCAGATAAAGAGGTATATTTTTAAGATTAGCATAAATAAAGAGTTCAGTTTACAAACAGAAGTCCAATGATTAGAAATTTGTTGCTTCTGTAAACCTTTCTTGAACTGTTTTGCTTCCTTCTTCCCTCCTATTAAATTTAACCCAAATTAGTTTTCACAAATTAACACTTATATGAAAGTCGTCTAAATTTATGCCAATGCATGCTTTTGAACCTCAGTTTCCTTATCTAATCGAAGATGTAAAAGGAAATATCTCTTAGAGTTTATGAGAGGACTAGATAGAAAAAGCATGTGAAATGCTTGTAGCCCAGTGCCTGGCACAGAGTGAGTGCACAGTAAAATTTATCTATTTTTCTCAAAGTCAGAAAATATTTTAACAGTCCAATTTGCATTTTGATACCCATAGCCTGGCATGGTTACCTAGGTTTCTGTGTTGGTTAAGCTCCATCTTTCCAAATAAATTGTATTTCAAGTACCTTTGTTCTTCAAACTGATCACTTTTGGCAGAAGAGTATCATGAGCTTACATTCTATGTTTCTTCTGCATTCCCCTCAAAGTCTAGCATAATTCTGAGCACAAAGCATATTTTAAAATGCTATACAAATGTATGATGGATAAAGAGACTGATGGATAGGGTAGACTTGAGTAAAAAAGAAAAAAAAAAAAACTAACCATCTGGATGGTTTCAGTATCCCTTTGGAAACTGGCTTTATAGCAGTATTTTTAATTCTGAAGTTTCCAGGTGCATAGAAAAAATAAAAAAAAAACTTTGTAGTAAGTGAGATTCATATCATATTCTGCCACTGATTTGCTCTGAGGACTGGAAAGTGATTTAGTTTTCCTGAACTTCATCAAGCTTGTCTGTAAAATACTAGATCCTTTGTGAAGATGGGAAACATAAGGTGAGAAATGTAAGAAATGTTGTAGAATATCTGACATTTAGTAGGTGCTCAGTAAGGTAATTGCCAATTACCCAGTTTATGCTTGAACTCCAAGGAAATTAGATGAATAGGGAGAGAGACAGAGAGAGAAAGACAGAAAGAAAGAAAAAGAAACAAGGAAAGAAAGAAAGAAAGAAAGAAAGAAAGAAAGAAAGAAAGAAAGAAAGAAAGAAAGAAAGAAAGAAAGAAAAGAAAGAAAGAAAGAAAAGAAAGAAAGAAAGAAAAGGAAAGAGAAAGAAAGAGAGGGGGGAGGGAGGGAGGAAGGAAGGAGAGAAGACAGATGTCATGAAATTAGCTCATGTGATTGTGGGGGCTGGATAAGCATGTCTGAAATTCATAAGACAGGAAGTCAGTAAAATAAGGTAATGAACAGGCAAAAAACATGGACATGGGACAAATCTGATACCTTCCCTTCCATCCTTGTAGTTTCATTTAATCAAGTTGACATATTAAAAACAGTCCTGTGTAGAAAAAGAAAGTTTTGAAGAGAAGAAACTGCTTCACCTCCTTACGTTCTTTCATGGTAGTGATCAGCTAAGAGTGAAGGAAGTAGTTGCTTGATGCCAGTTCTATACTTGCTTCCAAAGGTCTCATCCTATATGCATATCCTCTGTTTGCTCTGTCTATATATCTGAACTTTTCTTTTTAATCAAGATAGTGCATGCATAGTTAAAAAAATAACATTGTATGAAAAAAAATTACCATGCAAAGCAGCCAAAGAAGGAGTGGGGGAAAGAGAAAAAAAGACAAAGCAGAGATATAGAAAGCATCTCTGTATAAAGGTATACAGAATGCTACCTCTCACTTATCCATCAGGGGTTACTCAGTGGTACCACTTAGAGACTTTTTTTTCTACTTTAAAAAGATCAGTGAGTCTCAGTCTAAATATTTGCTGCTATTTCTCCTTATGGGTCAATGCAAAATTGTGACTTGGTTATAAATTTCCAGGAAAAATATAAATTTTGACATTAAATCTAGAAATATGAAGGTTTTTCAAGGAATAAAAGACACTATAAGTGCTGATAGCAAAGTTTAAGGCTTAAAAGAGCAAAGAAAAAGAAAGAGGGTTAGTGAAAGAAGGTAAAGGTAAATGTGAATTCCAGTTCAATATGGTGATCTCCTCCATCCTGGGTTGTACAAATGGAAGTCGACCAACAATGAAAAGAATGAGCAGAGAGGGCTTCCCTGGTGGCGCAGTGGTTGAGAGTCCGCCTGCCAATGCAGGGGACACGGGTTCGTGCCCTGGTCCGGGAAGATCCCACATGCCACGGAGCGGCTGGACCCGTGAGCCATGGCGCGTCGGGAGCCTGTGCTCCGCAACGGGAGAGGCCACAGCAGTGAGAGGCCCGTGTACCGCAAAAAAAAAAAAAAAAAAAAAAAAAAGAATGAGCAGAGGAAGGATTTACTGCAGGTGAGATATTTCAACAGATTTCTGGACGATGGAAAGCAGATGACATAGGCAGACGGATAAAGTCTGCAGAGAAATCCGAGACTCAGAAATTGTGCAGAAAGCCTGTGGCTAAGCAAGGAACCTATCTTTTTCAGCTGAACCCAGAGGATCTCTAGGATGGACCTAGAGATTGTCATACTGAGTAAAGTAATTCAGAGAGAAGAACAAATGCCATATGATATCAGTTATATGTGGAATCTAAAAAATGGTACAAATGAACTTATTTACAAAGCAGAAATAGAGTTACAAATGTAGAAACAATCTTATAGTTACTGTGGGGAAAGGGGGGAAGGTATATATTGGGACACTGGGATTGACACATACACACACTACTATGTATAAAAAAGGTAATTAATAAGGACCTACTGTATAGCACAGGGAACTCTACTCAACACTCTGTAATGACCTATACGGGAAAAGAATCTAAAAAAGAGTGGATCTATGTATACATATAACTGATTCACTTTGCTGTAACACAACATTGTAAATCAACTATACTCTAATTAAAAAAAGAAAACAAGAATTTAAATGAACCACTACAGGAGAACTTAGACTCCCAGTGAGAGCCTTGTTGGCCCAGAGTTAACCCAAGTGATTTCTCCCCCAGCACTGCTAGATCCCCAGGGTAAAGTTTGGTTCTCTATTCATCAACCTGGAGAAAGGTAGGTTTTGGCCTATCCCTGTTCATCCAACTGCCAACCTGTCTTCCATCCAGGGAACAAGAGGATAGAATAGGGAACTCACAGCGGTTTTCTTAAATCATCAACCCAGTCCTTGATTTACAGACATACCTCGCCCATCAGTTACTGTGTCAAATGAGCATCTCCAGGTTTGGGGCCGCCTCCATCCCATCTGTTTATCCCCAGTAACACACATAGGGCTAGGTGAAGACAGAAACAGGAATCTTCACCTATTCCTGTGAAGGCTGAATACCTCTCAGGGAGTGTCCATTCCACCATCGAATCTTTCTATTGTCTTTAAAAAATACATCCATTCATTTATTCATTTAAAAAGTATTTATTGATCACTGCCAAGCATCTTTCTACAGGCAGAGATCAAAAGTTATATTTTAATATAATTCTATGACTAAAATGTTTTTGGATGACAAAAGAAAGTCTCAGCATTTGAAGTAAAATATGTCCTTAATTTCACTTGAAGTCATTTGTTTCTAATGAGGAAGAAGATGATGATAATTCTCACTATTTTATGTGAGCCAAGCATCTATTTCTTTATTCTGGCTTTTAACTTCTTGCAATTCATATGAAGATGATCCTTTGAGTATAAGAGAGAATAAATGGAAAAATAAAGCATAGGTTTTTTTTATCTGTTTTCTTTTTTTATTTAACATCTTTATTGGAGTATAATTGCTTTACATTGTTGTGTTAGTTTCTGCTGTATAGCAAAGTGAATCAGCTATACTATATGTATACATATGTTCCCATATACCTTCCCTCTTGCGTCTCCCTCCCACCCACCCTATCCCATCCCTCTAGGTTCTCACAAAGCAGCCAGCTGGTCTCCCTGTGCTATGCGGTTGCTTCCCATTAGCTATCTATTTTACATTTGGTAGGGTATATATGTCCATGCCACTCTCTCACTTTGTGCCAGCTTACCCTTCCCCCTCCCCATATCTTCAAGTCCATTCTCTACATCTGTGTCTTTATTGCTCTCCTGCCCCTAGGTTCTTCAGAACCATTTTTTTTTCTCTTTCTGACTTACTTCACTCTGTATGACAGACCCTAGGTCCATCCACCTCACTACAAATAACTCAATTTTGTTTCTTTTTATGGCTGAGTAATATTCCATTATATATATGTGCCACATCTTCTTTATCCATTCATCTGTTGATGGACACTTAGGTTGCTTCCATGTCCTGGCGACTGTAAATAGTGCTGCAATGAACATTGTGGTACATGACTCCTTTTGAATATGGTTTTCTCAGGATACATGCCCAATAGTGGGATTTAAAGTATACTTTTGACTTAAAACATATTAACAGGTAGGAATAATTAGGAAGTAATGAGTGCTCTGACATTAAATATGCAATAATATTTACAAAGAGCATTTTAAAAGATAGACAAAAAATTCCTATATGAACCATGGATTCCTACCTTCCTATCTCCCTACTTAGTGTTTTTACAAAGTTGTGCCACTTTTTCTTCCTACATTTGTACTCTAGGCCTCAAAGTCAATTGTTAATCAAAAAGTGGGAACATATGGTCAGATCTTTCTGATATCTCAGCTTCCAATTTACCAATGAAATGTAGAAGAAACCAACCAAATAAACAACGAAACCTGCTGTGTTGAATAGAAAGTTTCCACAGTCACTGAGATCTACTTCCAATTGTAATCTTCGCAATACACATAAGGCTTGCCTTGCAAAGCCAGTGACTCAGGAACAGGGGCCAGGGAGGGGGACAGGGGAAGAGGGGAAAGTTGTTTTAAACCTGGGACCTCAAAGTTGTGGCACTTACCTTCATGTACACGGTGCCGAGGTGGAACAGCAATGTGAAAAATGTTTCCTCTGTTTGTAAACACAAATTTGCAAGCACGTGCCTTTAAGACAGAATTCAGTTTATATCTGTCATTCTATTCATCATCCCAAACTGGAGATTTGTTTTAAAGTAAATTATATCCAGACTGATAGTGTTCCCAAGTGCCTGAAGGAAACATGTAAATCCTCTCTATACGATTTTTTTGCCCCTTTTAAAAAAAATTAAGGTCTAATTGACATATGATATATTGCATATACTTAATACATACAAATTAGGCAAGTTTTGCCATATGTATACACTTATGCAGTCATCCTTGCAAAGAACAGATGCATCATCACCCAAAGTTTCCCCAAGTCCTTTGTAATTCTTCTGTCTTGTTCCTTCCTGGTCACTCATTCTGGTCCCAGGTAACAAATAACCTGATTTCTGTCACTGTACGTAAGTTTTCATTTTCTTATTTTCTAGTATTTTATATAAATGGAATCATACAATACATTCTCTTTTTTGGGGTCTGTCTTCTTTTACCTCTATATAATTATTTGAGATTCATCCATATTGTTGTATGTAATTGTAGTCCATTTCTTCCCAGACTGGAAAGGGAAGAGTAAAGAGTATTCACAAGGATATTATCATTGATGTGTAAGATTGGTGGAATCTAGTAGCATAAAAAATGAATTTGGCAAGATTGTAGAATGTGCAGGAAACAATTGTATTTCTATATACTAACAAGGAAAATTGGAATTTGAAATAAAAAACAATACCTTTAGAAGAGCATAAATTATAAAAAACTTAGGTATAAATCTAACAAAAATGTGTAAAACCTATAAATAAAAACTAAAAAAAAAACATGGCTAAGATAAATTAATGAAGACATACATAAGTGGGAAGATATACTGAGATTATCTTGAAAACCTCAATATTTTTTAAGGTGCCAATGTTCCCCAAATTTATCCATAGATTCAACACTATGCCATTCCACATTACAAAGGATTTTTGTAAACCTTGACAAGATGTCCTAAAATTCACATAAAAATTCTAAGGACTTAGAAGAACGCAAACAATTTGAAGAAAATAAAAGTTGAATAACTAATACTACTTGATTTCAAATGTATAAAGTGACAATTATCAAAGCCCTGTGCTATTGTTATAAAGATAGCTAAATAAATCAATGGAACGTAATAGAGTCCATAAATAATCTGCCCAATATATGGACAACTGATTTTCGATAGAGGTGGAAAGGCAATTCAGTGTAGAAAGGATAGTCTTTTTAATAAATGGTACTAGTACATTCTATATCCATAAGCAAAATATGAAATCTTACTGATACTTCACACTGTATAAAAAGTTGACTCAAGATGTATCATAGACCTAAATGTATCACCTAAAACTATGACATTTCCAGAATATAGGAGAAATCTTTGTGGCCTTGAGTTAGGCAAAGATTTCTTAGCAATGACATCAAAAACATGATGTATAAAAAATAAATTGATAATAGGGATTTCAGCAAAATTCAAAGCTTCTGCTCTTTAAAAGACACTGTTAAGAGATTGAAAAGACATGCCACGGACTGGAAGAAAATGATCACCAATTATATATTTCAAAGAGGACTTGTATCCAGAATACATAGAAAACTTTCAAAATTCAACAACAGGAAAAAATGCCATAAAATATGGGTATACAATTTGAGCAGACACCTTGCCAAATTAGATATGGCCAGTAGGCAGAGGAAAAGCTGCAGCCTATCATTAGTCATTTAGGAAATGAAAATTAAACTCATAATGAGGTACTAGTGCACATCAATTAGAATGACTGAATTAAAAGATTTGTCATAACTTAGTCTTGGAGAGTATGTGGAGAGAGGGAATTCTCATAAGCTACTGATAGGAATGTAAAATGGTATAAATTGAAAAACACATTAGAAATTTTTTAAAAAGTAAAACACCATATGTTTTACCATGTAATCCAACCATTCTTCTCTTAGGGATTACCCAAGATTAATGAAAGCATCTGTTCATTCAAACTCTTCTACACAGATGTTCATAGCAGCATTTTTTGTAATAGTCAATAACTAGAAACAAGTCATATGTCCATTAACAGCTGAATGGATAAACAAATCATGGTATATCCTTGTAATGGAATACTACATGGCAATAAAATGGAATGGACTATGGATATTTGAAATGACAGGGATGAATCTCAAAATAATTTTGCTGAGTGAAAGTAATCAGACAGAATACCTATTGTATCATTTAATTTATATAAAACTCTAAAAAATGCAAACCAATTCACAGTGACAGAATGCAGATCAGAGGTTGCCCAGTGGGAGAGGGGGACAGGAGGGAGGGATGAGCAAGGGGCAGGAGGGAATTCTTGGCTGATGGATATGTTCATTGTCTTGGCTGTGGTGATCTTTTCACACGTGTATACGTATGTCAAAACTTAAAGTGATACACTTTCAATACATGCAGTTTACTGTATGTCAGTGATGCTTCTCAATAACACTGTTAAAATAGCAAAAATAGTAATGATAATAAGCAATAAAATAAACAAAATCTGAAAATGGAGCTAAGGTAGCCAGTTCCCCAACCAGGGATTGAACCCATGCCCTCAGCAGTGAAAGCTCAGAATCCTAACCAGTAGACTACCAGGGAATCCCCTAAATGGAGTTCGTGAGTTGGCAAAACTAATCCAAGGCAATGGCAGTCAAAATAATGCCTCCTTTGGGACGGTTGGGGATTGCGGGGGAGGAATGACTGGGAATGAGCAGGTGGGAAACTTCTCAGGGTAGAATGTTCAATATCTTGATCTATATAATAGTTATAAAAATTGGCACAATGTTTTTAAATGATAACTGAAAAATAAAGAACTTTTAGAAACATTAAGATGCGGTACAATGGAATGGAGAATAAAGAACTGGACTTTCTGTATTATTTTCTATGAAAAAAATCAATGCTTTCTGTCTGCTTTTCCCTCCCTTAGAGATTTTGATGCAATTAGCATTTTAGAGGCTCTAAGGATTTTGCAGTATAGCAACTGGCTTAACTTTGTTTTAAACCAGAGTTTCCAAGACTTACTGGATCACTGAAACTTTTTTTTTTAACACTTTTAAACATCTGATGGAACAAGTGTTCCAAAGGGATATAATTTAGGAAATGCTAAACAAGCCAATTAAAAATATACTGTTTAAAATCTCCGGAGGTTTAGAGAGGTTAATTGTTTTTGTCAGAGCTCAAGCAGCCAGAAAAGTGTAGAGGCAGGATTGAAAACACAGGGAATTCTGATTCAAAGGTCAATCCTCATCCCTCCAGTCCTCACTTATCTGCCCCAGGCCTCGGTTTTCTCATCTATAGAATGAGAAGGTGAGAGCATGTAGAATGGGAGATAGCAATCAGCACCCCACTTTCTCCACATGTGTTTTGGGTGGCTTAATTAAACATTCTAAGTTTTAGATTCCTATGCTGCAAAATGAGAATAATACTCCTCTAAATGAAATGAGAATAAAAAATAACTTCTGTAAAATATCCAGTATTTTACAGAACACTTTATTTCTATTTTATTTCTATTTATTTTAACACTCTTATTTCTATTTTATTTTCATCTAAAAGATTGCTTGATAAAATAAGAGATGCTTTAAAATGTTGTAAGGCTCAGGCCTTTCCATGCTGGACTATTCTATGTGTGAAAGGTCAGCAATTATTCTTCTGCTTTGGGTCTTCGTCAATAAATACCTGGCCTGGCATACAGAGATACTCATTAAATATCCTACCTCACCCATCTGGCTTTTAAAAAAGCATAATTTAAATTTTAATATTTGATGTATTAGGAGAACAGACATCATAAGGAGAACAGACATCATTTATGATATGTGCTTAATGATCATGCTACTAATATGTTTCTATAAAAATATTATTTCATTTAATCATCATAAAACTCTAAGAGGAAAGTATTATGCTCATTTACACACTGGAAAATTAAATTCCAGAGTATTCAATCAAAGACCAGGACTTTGGAGGTACTAAGAAGTGTAACCCCAGTTTCAATCAGATCTCTCTGCCTTTCACATTTCTGTTTCCCTCTACGGCACCACTGGTTTACTTCATTGTGGTTTAAAAAGTGCTCATGGATCAGCGCTCTGTTTGGGGTTTATTGCTCTTTTTTATTCTGTATCTCACAGGGAAGAACAAAACTCATCTATGGTGCCTCTGAAGCTCTGTAATTTGAGATTTGGAAAATACAGTGTTTTTCATTACTCTTGCCATTAATCAAGTTCTCAGGCTGTCTCCAAATTTCTTTTTCAGAAAAATAACAGTCACGTTTGATATGGAAATGGATTAATAAAAGAGTATAGAAACATGCCCTCCCACCACAAAAGAACCCCCAAACCATATGGCCTTTTCTTTTAACATAATGGAAAATAATGTTATTATAGCATGTTCTTCCAAATTATCAAGAAATAAAGGTGTACTTATAACATTCTAATTCATAATGCAAAACACATTAATAATGAGAAAGCAATATGTGACATGTATATCATCTTAATAAGAAAATAACTAGCTGTTATCAATTGGAAGATTTTCTAAACATTGCTCTGCCAACACCAACTTTTTATATGTTAGATAATAATATTAGCTAGTCATTTTTTCATAAACAAACTTATTTTTTTGAGTGTCTACTATGTATCTTGTCCTGTGGTAGATGGACCTAGAAAGATAAAGTCATTTGTGATTCTTTTCATATAAAATATTAATATTTTAAAGAAAATTAAAAGAAAATTGGAAAAACAAGATTATTAAATAAAGAAAATAAATCTAAAGAGAAAAAATAAACTTAAATAATAAAAAGTCAATAAATTCAAACTGCCATGATGCAAATCTCAGCACTTTCTGGCCCCTGTGGACCCTTCTAATCTCTCCCAATGGTACTGTTCCCTGCTGTAGCTTTTTCTTTTATTTTATTATGATTAGTGTAGTATATTGTTTTTTAAAAAGTAAGCATAAATTATAGGCCCTGACCTAAGCATTTGTTGATCTAAGAATTTATTCTCTAAATATTTACTGAGAACTTACTAAGTGAAGACACCAAATTAGGTGTTAGATTAAGGAGTTGCCTCTCTAGCTGACTACCTCTGAGGCTTCTTGTCAAAGATCAGCTATGTTCACCAGTTCCCTTCAAGAATACACCAGGTGAACCGATGAAATGCCCTTATTTTTAAATATCACCAACCATCCAATCTCCTGAGTCATGCCTAGTACTCTGGGAAACCATTGCATTTGGCATAGAATGAGTAATATTAATAGCTAGCATGTGGGGAGAGTGATTGGTACATTTAAGTTTATAAGTATCTCATTAGATTTATTCTAACTTTCTACAGCATACTGCCTCAAGAGTGTTTCTTTCTCACTTCCTTTTTCCTTTCTCCTTCTTATCTCCCTTCCTCCTTTCCTTCCTTCCTTCCTTATAAGCAAGTAGCTTATAATGTAGAGTGGCAAACAGACAATTACAACACTCATGTGATGAATGCTATTATTCCAGAATTATAAGAATTTATGAAAATATGAGATAAGGGTAAGGGGTAGGAGAATGTCACTCTAAACAAAGTTGTGTTCTTAAGATTTGATAGGCTTGTTTTTACGAGTACTGTAGGCAATACTTGGATGGCTACCATATTTTTATATTCAGTAAGCCATGTGTTCTGATAAGGAGCACAGTTTCCAAGAGATCAGTGACCCTCAGTAACTGAACAGAGGGAATGATGATCGACATTAGATCTCTAGCTTTCCAAGCAGAACTGACTGGTTGCTGGGCTGGGTTATGCTAAGCAACTTATCGATCTAAAGTTCTGATTTCTCAAGCCCCTTACAAAGAACGTAACCAAGACACAATAAAGTGCTAAAGCTGAAGGAAAACTTGCTGATGAGAAACAAATGATTCTGCCATTAACATCAATTGTTAATTGATTTAAAAGGGAGAAAGTGCAAGTCTACACAATCACTTCAGACAAGAGATACATTGACTAGCAGCCGCAATATGTCTGCTTTAATCTTGTTCTACAAGGTGTTTCCCAGGAAGGGGTATTCCGACCAGGAGATGTGGACCTTTTAGTGTAAAGGGAGATTCTAAGGAATCTAGACATGAGAAGTACAGACAGTGTTTCTTATAGACAGAGGGAGAAATGAGCATTCTTCATTGTGGAACTATATTAATTAGGTCCTTACCAAGCCATTTACCTAATTAGCCATTTCTGAAAACTTCACTATGGCCATTAATAAAATCCCTAATATATTTTTGAAACTGGAAATCTGCTTTGGCAATGCCATATAGAGCTGAAGAATGACCTCTTTGACTTCTTCAGGTGTAGTGGGCTCAGCAATGGATGAAGACTAGGAAGGCAGGACCTGACATGCTATATTAGCTTGCTCTGAGTGGAGGGAAAGAAACAAATAAACCAAACATTTGTGGTATGAGAGAAGAGTGCAAATTAACGTTCTCTTTGGTCTTCAGAAGAGTAAAAGGACATAGCTTCTTCTTCATTAAGCCCTAAAATCCAGTGAGCTTAGTTGTGAAAGACCAACTAAGAAAGAGATGCCATGAGCTTTTATGAGAGAATGTTATTTTTTAAAAGAGGGGTAGGGAAGTAACCTTAATTTCCATCAATAAAAGAATGATTAAATAGATTAAAGAGACAAAGTGAAATGCATATAAAGAATGAGATATTTCTGACACAAATGAACCTATCTATGAAACGGAAACAGATTCTCAGACATAGAGTACAAACTTGTGGTTGCCAAGGGGGAGGAGGATGGGGAAAGGATGGATTGAGAGTTTGGGGTTAGCAGATGCAAACCATTACATATAGAATGGATAAACAAAAAGGTCCTACTGTATAGCACGGGTAATTATATTCAGTATCCTGTGATCAACCATAATGGAAAAGAATCTAAAGAAAGCATATATATATATGTATAACTGAATCATTTTGTTGTACAGCAGAAACTAAAACAGTATTGCAAATCAGCTATACTTCAACTTAAAAAAAAGAATAAGATATTTCTATTCTTATTGATATGGAAAATATTCAGTACAATTGCAAATGAATGGGTACAACATAATTCCCTTTTATAAAAGAAAAATATAGATACATATTTGTCTATAAGTATAGAACAATTGATAAATCAGGAGCACCAAACCTATTAGGTTTGGCAGTGGAGGGTAGGAACAATTCTAGTGGACAGGGTATTGTACTTTATAGTTTTTCAGTGTGTATGTTTGTGTATGTCTGTGTGTGTATCTGTGTGTGTGTGTGTGTGTGTGTGTGTGTGTGTCTGCTTCCAAAAAGCTACTAGAGTCTGTCATTTGTTGGTTAATTGTATAATTAAATGATTTTATATTTGGGTGTTCTGGTATAACATCATAAGTGAAAATGAACTGTTATGAATTCACAACTTATATTTGAGTTAAAGAAAACTATTTTCTGGTAATGAGTTACACCATCAGACCTAGAAAGGTTTTGAATCAACTCTGATGACGGCATAGGATTTCTTCTGGCTATTACTCTCTTGTCAAATCATATTTAAGATCTCCTCTATATCAAGATATTTTCAAAATTTGAAACTTTAAATCAACTTGTACATACTGATGTGAAATCAGCTTCAAAATGGAGTCTAAATTCATTTTGTTTAAGATTGAAGGCAAAAGGAGTCCTAGATAATATGAGTAGCCATATATAATTGAAATTATAGTATTTCATCCTTCTCATGTTTTGTACCTGTGCAGTATCTGGACAGGATTCCCCACAGTGTGGAGTTTCTAATAGTACTTGAATAAAATCAATATATGTTATTGATTTGTTTCCAATCCCTGAACAATAGTACATTTTCCAACCATCTTCACTCCAGCCCCTCTTATAATTTAATCACCCAAGTCCATCCCTGACTCTAGTTCTTCTTGTCCACTTCCTCCATCCTCTAGCTCATGTGTCTGGTATTAGCCCTGACACAGAGAACTAGAGTAAATTACATCACAACAGATTCTGAAGGCAGAGTGGAGCTGGGTATCCATCTGTGGTGTTTTTTTTATGGATCAACCCAGCAGATCTGGAAAGATGATTCACAGAATTGCCTTCCTGTATGGTTTGAGTTAGGGTTGGCCATACAGAAATTTGTCATGATGGGGAAGGTGAAGTGAAACAGCAGTCATGCTCAGAATTTGGAACTAGGCTCCCAGCACCACTGTAGCTCGTTATGTTGTCACTGTCCTGCTGTCTCACCTGACTGCTGTGAGGGAGCATCAGGGCCCTCTCTCCTCTGCTCCCACTACATCTCTTCCTTCAGTCTCTTCAAGTCTTAGGCCAAGTTAATGGAATGATCTGTGGCCAAGGGTGTCATCTCCTTCTGTAGACCACCTGTGCCATCAACATTGCAGACAGTAAGAGAGAATCAATTTGTCATGGGTTCCCAATTGTCCTCATAGGTTCCAGTTTGTCCTCATGGATTTCAGTGTGTCCTTGCCTTCTCCCACTCTAAGTTCAGCTTTCCTTCCCAACCACCAATTCTGCAGACCTACAGCGACCTCGGGCCCACTACCAGACCCCACTATTCAGTCAGGTCCAATCCCCGTAATAATTCCCTTACTCTACGTGGCTCGTTGTGGTTCTGTTTCCCTTATTGAAACCTAAAGAATACAATAGCAGAAACATACCTCCAATATTTGGTATATCAGGAAGTTCTGAGCAATAGAACAGGAGACCTTGGTGCTGCTGTTGCTTTATTATTTT
The DNA here is from genome assembly GCF_949987515.2 of Delphinus delphis. Lineage (NCBI taxonomy): Eukaryota > Metazoa > Chordata > Mammalia > Artiodactyla > Delphinidae > Delphinus > Delphinus delphis. Next base: position 117,120,107 of record NC_082684.1, on the reverse strand, counting down.
TTTAACCTATTTCCACTGTGTGTGTGAGCGTTTGACCCAACCAGTGAAGCAATTCAGAGAATCCCTTGTTGGAAATAATTCAGAACACTTACAACCAGGCTTTGGACTCTGAGCAAAATTTTCTTACTCACATCCTGATGAGAAAGTAAAGTTTTTTGTCATCCCCTCCCCCACCTTCACAGATGGGAAAATATTTGAATCACTGAAGTGTATATACTATTCTCCTTGTGCTATGGACGTTCTAACAGTATTTATGTGAAATGTTTCTATCATTCCCAAACTTTGGGGTTTCTATTGAGGTGATTGGAGAGGAACAGATTGCACTGTCCTGAACTGAAATCTAATGAATGGCACAAAGTTAAAATAAACTGGAGACACTTGAAAAAAGGAAAAAAAAAAAAAAAACTCAAAGAAATCTAAGCTTTTTTTTCTTTTCCCCTCACTTGCAGCCAACTAATCTCCCCACACATTCTGATCATCTTCTCGCTGCACGGTGTCTGTGGTGGCGACAACTGATTCATGTGTTCATTTGCATATCCCCCGGTGCCAGCAGCGGAATGCAGAATGGGGCCTCCTGCTCTGGCAGCCAACACAGCACTGGCAAATCAGGGGGGCTGTCAGAAACAGCTGTCCATTAACGGAGTTTGTGGAAACAACCAGGAGCTGTTTGAAAATGCTAGGTGGTAGAATTTAATTGGAGTAGCAACTGTTCAAAATTAAGATTAAAAGGACCAGTCAGTCAATGTGGATTTCGTGACACCTTAAAAATCACATTTCAGGTGTGATTAATGCCTCATCAAGTTTGCACATTTCTCTCCTTTGCCAATAGGGCCTGTTTGCTGGTGGTGTTTCAGTGAGTATATGTAGCCATGAGAGCTCCGGGGTTCCCAAGCTCGGTATCCTATTCCCCGTGCTGACACCATTGCTTCTTTAAGAAAACAGGACTTTAATAAAAAGGAATCACATGCAGATTAAATAGGATGGAGTCTAGTGGCCCTGGAAGAAGCAAGGTGGCAAGTTTGGGAGACAAACACTTGTCTTTATCCATTCTGTGAGGGCGGCTCAACCATGAACAGCCCCACCCTACCCTCTAGGCCCTCTTCATAAACAGGAGTTTATGAAGCACATTTCCTTCCTTCTGGTGCCTGAGTTGTGGAGAAAGGGAATTGGTCTCCGTGGCACATTTAATCTTTGGCTCTTCTCCTGAGTTTGCCGAAAAGGGTATCAGAAGTTGCCAACGTTGAAAGGAGGGTGAAGGGCTGGGGGTGGGGTTGGAGATGAAGACTAGTAATGGTGTCCTGAAACCATTTTTTTTTTTTTTGTCTCTTGAATAAACATCTCAAGTTAGTATTTCATTAAGATTAGAAAATAATTCTAACGTGCCAGAAATAGCTCCTCGTCATTTGGAACAGAATTCATAACTTTGAACCCCGATTTTTAACGGTTTTAAATTCATGATTGAACTCTTAAATACTCCAGTCAACATACTCTGTTCCACTCTCACCATTCCTGTTGTCGTTGGCTAAACTGCAAATCTGAAACTGGTTATTTAGTTTAATTCTTTGACTTTTACTATTAAACAGATTGAACATTACATCACTCCCTTACAAATGTCCATTATAAGTCATTTTGAAAGGGAGCTTATTGAATTTAGTTGATAATGAAAGCAAATATATAGTATGGTTAAATATGAATTTTTTTTTTTTTTGGTAGACTTAAAAGAAAAAACAAAAACAGAAAACATCTGAGCAGCTATACCATAGAGTAAGGATGATTGTGAAGTGACAGTTCTGGATAGGTAGTGCACGGTAACCAGGAGAGGAAGTGACAGCTGGTAGCTTAGTAAACAGATTTCAGTTTAGGATTTTCTGAACATTTAATATGCTTCTCCACTGTATCTTTTGTTTCCAATTCAATAACAAAGACTTTGTCTATTTGTTGCTTTGAAATATCAAATCAGTTAGAAAACAGATTTAGAAAAGGATAAAATCAGGTGACATTAAAACAAAACATTTCTTAAATATCAGATGCAATGTTATAGCAATATTGGGAAGGTGAGGGAAGGGAACGTTATCCAAAAGGAGACAGCATGAGAACATTTGAAAATGGCAAGGCATCTACAAAATTTCATTCCTCCAAGTATTTTTTCCTTAAATTATATTTTTTCTCTCCAAATATCATGTATCTCCCAACTTCTACCAAACTGTTCAAGAGGCCAGCTGACTGGTGCTGGTTTGAAGGAAAAAAAAAACCCTGTGAATAGTGGAACTGAAAATGGCATTGAAGGCATTGCTCTTAGTAATAGCCTCACTCATTTCAAAGATGTTAGACATTGAAAGGAACAGTTATATTTGAGTGCCATGGTATGTGTGGCATACATTGCCTTATCTTGATGAAAAGTACCAATTTGTGTTTGTAGTAAAGATCTGTAAATACTGTCTTATGGCAGCTAGTTTGTAATTGTCACCAGCCTCAGGGGAAAACGTGATTGAGCTCTCGGTGCTGCTCACATTGCCTGTGTGAGATGCAGTAAGGTGAGTGGAGCTGTTCTTTGAGTGGAAATGTTCCCCTCCAGCTTGAGAGAGGGAGAGAAGTGCTTTAGAATTCAGCTTTTCCCTTTATCTTTTTAGTTTAATTAGGTTTATGTCAATGAGATAGGGCTGCTGCATTGGCCCAGGATATGACCAAAGTAAACTGCTAATATTTCTGTAACTTAGAAAGATTCCAAGTGAAGTCACTGTTGGGAAATCCTAGTTTTAAGTAAAAAAGAAAATTGAAATCAAGTATTAAGCATAGCTTGCAAATTAGCTTTTCATGTCATTGCTTTCTACTGAGACAATCATGGAAAGAATTCATTTTTGATAGTGTCTTGTTCTCATTTTTCTCAATTCTAGTTTGAGTATACAGAAAAAAAGTACAGATTGTGTTAATAGATTCATACAAAATAAGTCTATAAATATCATCTGATTATATTAATACTCTTTTAATGTAACCTCTCTCCTCTTCTAAATCTACACTGCTGTGCACTGTGCCTTTATTTGGTTGCAAGGAAACAAGAACTACTCATGTCAACTCTGTTAAAGAGTGCAATATCATAAGAATATACTAAGAATATTGTGAGGATTTCAGAAAAAGAACAATGGAAAAAATGTGACCAAGGTAGTTTAACAGCTTCTCTTTCTCTCAGGACTTTTGCTTCTGCTTTCTTCTTCCCTGAGTAACTCAGCCATCTCTTTATGACTCATTGTAACTCTGGCTTGCCTATGGCTCTTTGCTTGGGTGTGTAGCAGGTCACCAACAATCTATTTCTTTGTCTCTCTTTACATACAGTGCTACAAATTTCCCAGCATCTCCTGCAATTAAGGGTGATGACATGACTGGTCTTCACTAACGGAGTCTGAAGGGAAGCAACAGCTTCAAACCCAGGCTTTTAAGAAGACAATGTCCGAGATTGGTTCAAGATGGTGGAGTAGAAGGACATGCTCTCACACCCTCTTTCCATAACACTGGAAGCACAACTAACTGCTGAACAATCATCAACAGGAAGACACTGGAATTCACAAAAAATGATACCCCATATGCAAAGACAAAGGAGACCCTGCAATGAGACAGTAGCAGGGGAGCTATCACAATAAAATCAAATCCCGTAACTGCTGGGTGGGTGACTCACAAAGTGGAGAACACTTATACCACAGAAGTCCACCCACTGGAGTGAAGGTTCTGAGCCACACATCAGGCTTCCCAACCTAGGGGTCTGGCAACAGGAGGAGGAATTCCTAGAGAATCAGACTTTGAAGGCTAGCAGGATTTAATTGCAGGACTTCGGCAGGACTGGGGGAAACAGAGACTCCACTCTTGGAGGGCACACACAAAGTAGTGTGTGCATCAGGACCCAGGAGAAGGAGCAGTGACACCATAGAGAACTGAACTAGACCTACCTGCTAGTGTTGGAGGGTCTCCTGCAGAGGTGGGGGGCAGCAGTGGCTCACGAAGGGACAAGGAAACTGGCAACAGAAGTTCTGGGTAGGAACCCTTGGCATGAGCCCTCCCAGAGTCCGCCATTAGCCTCACCAAAGAGCCCTGGTAGGCTCCAGTGTTGGGTGCCTCAGGCTAAACAACCAACAGGGAGAGAAGCCATCCCCACACATCACCAGAGAAGTGGATTAAAGTTTTACTGAGCTCTGCTCACCAGAGCAACAGCTAGCTCTACCCACCACCAGTCCCTCCCATTAGGAAACTTCCATATGTCTCTTAGATAGCCTATCCACCAGAGGGCAGACAGCAGAAGAAGAACTACAATCCTGCAGCCTATGGAACAAAAACCACATTCACAGAAAGATAGACAAGATGAAAATGCAGAGGACTATGTATAAGATGAAGGAACAATAAAACCCCAGAAAAAACAACTAAATGAAATGGATATAGGCAACCTTCCAGAAAAAGAATCCAGAATAATGATGGTGAAGATGATCCAAGACCTCGGAAAAAGAACAGAGGCAAAGATCGAGACGATGCAAGAAATGTTTAACAAAGATCTAGAAGAATTAAAGAACAAACAAACAGCGATGAACAATACAATAACTGAAATGAAAAATACACTAGAAAGAATCAATAGCAGAATATCTGAGGCAGAAGAACAGATAACTGACCTGGAAGACACAATGGTGGAATTCACTACTGTGGAACAGAATAAAGAAAATATAATGAACAGAAATGAAGACAGCCTAAGAAACCTCTGGGACAACATTAAACACAACAGCAGGGCTTCCCTGGTGGCGCAGTGTTTGAGAGTCAACCTGCCGATGCAGGGGACACGGGTTTGTGCCCCGGTCTGGGAAGATCCCAGATGCCACGGAGCGACTAGGCCTGTGAGCCATGGCCACTGAGCCTGCCCGTCCAGAGCCTGTGCTCCGCAACAGGAAAGGCCACAACAATGACAGCCCCATGTACTGCAAAAAAAAACCCCAAACAAACAAACAAACAAAAAAAGCATTCACATTATAGGGGTCTCAGAAGGAGAAGAGAGATAGAAGGGACCCGAGAAAATATTTGAAGTGATTATAGTCGAAAACTTCCCTAATATGGGAAAGGAAATAGTCACCCAACTCCAGGAAGCTCAGAGAGTCCCATACAGGATAAATCCAAGAAGAAACATGCCGAGACAAATAGTAATCAAATGGGCAAAAATTAAAGACAGAGAAAAATTATTGAAAGCAGCAACTGAAAAATGACAAATAATATACAAGGGAACTCCCATAAGCTGATTTCTCAGCAGAAACTCTACAAGCCAGAAGGGAGTGGCATGATATACTTAAAGTGATGAAAGGGAAGAACCTACAAACAAGATTACTCTACCTGGCAAAGATCTCCTTCAGATTCAATGGAGAAATCAAAACCTTTACAGACAAGCAAAAGCTAAGAGAATTCAGCACCACCAAACCAGCTCTACAACAAATGCTAAAGGAACTTCTCTAAGTGGGACACACAAGAGAAGAAAAGGACCTACAAAAACAAACTCAAACCAATTACGAAAATGGTCATAGGAACATACATATCGATAATTACCTTAAATGTGAATGGATTAAATGCTCCAACCAAAAGACACACTCTTGATGAATGGATATATGCTGTCTACAAGAGACCATTTTTCAGACCTAGGGACACATACAGACTGAAAGGGAGGGGATGGAAAAAGATATTCCATGCAAATGGAAATCAGAAGAAAGCTGGAGTGGCAATATTCATATCAAATAAAATAGACTTCAAAATAAAGAATGTTACAAGAGACAAGGAAGTGCATGACATAATGATCAAGGGATCAATCCAAGAAGAAGATATAACAATTATAAATATATATGCACCCAACATAGGAGCACGTCAATACATAAGGCAACTGCTAACAGCTATAAAAGAGGAAATCGACAGTAACACAATAATAGTGGGGGAGTTTAACACCTCACTTACACCAATGGACAGATCATCCAAACAGAAAATTAATAAGGAAACACAAGCTTTAAATGACACAATAGACCAGATAGATTTAATTGATATTTATAGGACACTCCATCCAAAAACAGCAGATTACACTTTCTTCTCAAGTGCTAATGGAACATTCTCCAGGATAGATCACATCTTGGGTCACAAACTAAACCTCCGTAAATTTAAGAAAATTGAAACCATATCAAACATCTTTTCTGACCACAACGCTATGAAATTAGAAATCAATTACAGGGAAAAAATGTAAAAATCACAAACACATGGAGGCTAAAAATATGTTACTAAATAACCAAGAGATTGCTGAAGAAATCAAAGAAGAAATCAAAAAAATACCTAGAGACAAATGACAATGAAAACACGATGATCTAAAACCTATGAGATGCCGCAAAAGCAGTTCTAAGAGGGAAGTTTATAGCTATACAAGCCTACCTCAAGAAACAGGAGAAATCTCAAATAAACGATCTAACGTTACACCTAAAGGAACTAGAGAAGGAAGAACAAACAAAACCCAAGGTTAGCAGAGGAAAGAAATCATAAAGATCAGAGCAGAAATAAATGAAATAGAAACAAAGAAAACAATAGCAAAGATCAATAAAACTAAAAGCTGGTTCTTTGAGAAGATAAACAAAATAGATAAACCATTAGCCAGACTCATCAAGAAAAAGAGGGAGAAGACTCAAACTAATAAAATTAGAAATGAAAAAGGAGTAGTTACAACAGACTCCACAGAAATACAAAGCATCCTAAGAGACTACTACAAGCAACTCTAGGCCAATAAAATGGACAACCTGGAAGAAATGGACAAATTCTTAGAAAGGTATAACCTTCCAAGACTGAATCAGGAAGAAACAGAAAATATGAACAGACTAATCACAAGTAATGGAATTGAAACTGTGATTAAAAATCTTCAAACAAACAAAAGTCCAGGACCAGATGGCTTCACAGGTGAATTCTATCAAACATTTAGAGAAAAGGTAACACCCGTCTTTCTCAAACTGATCCAAAAAATTGCAGAGGAAGGAACATTCCCAATCTCATTCTATGAGACCACCTTCTCCCTGATACAAAAACCAGACAAAGATACTACAAAAAAAGAAAATTACACACCAATATCACTGATAAATATAGATGCATAAATCCTCAACAAAATACTGGCAAACAGAATCCAACAACACATTAAAAGGATCATACACCATGATCAGGTAGGATTTATCCCAGAGATGCAAGGATTCTTCAATATACGCAAATCAACCAATGTGATACACCATATTAACAAATTGAAGAATAAAAACCCTACGATCATCTCAATAGTTGCAGAAAAAGCTTCTGACAAAATTCAACACCTATTTATGATAAAAACTCTCCAGAAAATGGACATAGAGGGAACCTACTTCAACATAATAAAGGCCATATATGACAAACCCACAGCAAACATCATTCTCAATGGTGGAAACCTGAAAGCATTTCCTGTAAGATCAGGAACAAGACAAGGATGTGCACTCTCACCACTATTATTCAACATGGTTTTGTAAGTCTTAGCCATGGCAATCAGAGAAGAAAAAGAAATAAAAGGAATACAAATTGGAAAAGGAGAAGTAAACCTGTCACTGTTTGCAGATAGCATGATACTATACATAGAGAATCCTAAAGACACCACCAGAATACTACTAGAGCTAATCAATGAATCTGGTAAAGTTTCAGGATACAACATTAATGCACAGAAATCTCTTGCATTCTTATACACTAATGATGAAAAATCTGAAAGAGAAAATAAGGGAACACTCCCATTTACTACTGCAACAAAAAGAAGAAGATATCTAGGAATAAGCCTACCTAGGGAGACAAAAGACCTGTATGCATTAAACTATAAGACACTGATGAAAGAAATTAAAGATGATACCAACAGATAGAGAGATATACCACGTTCTTGGATTGGAAGAATCAGGATTCTGAAAATGACTATACTACCCAAAACAATCTACATATTCAATGAAATCCCTATCAAATAACCAGTGGCATTTTTTACAGAATTAGAACAAAAAATCTTAAAATTTGTATAGAGAAACAAAAGACCCCAAATAGCCAAAGCAGTCTTGAGGGAAAGAAACGGAGCTGGAGGAATCAGACTCCCTGACTCAGACTATACTACAAAGCAGTAGTAATGAAGACAGTATGGTACTGCCACAAAAACAAAAATATAGATCAATGGAACAGGATAGAAAGCCCAGAGATAAACCCACACACCTATGGTCAACTAATCTATGACAAAGGAGGCAAGAATATACAATGGAGAAAAGACAGTCTCTTCAATAAGTGGTGCTGGGAAAACTGGACAGCTACATGTAAAAGAATGAAATTAGAACACTCCCTAACACCATACACAAAAAAATAAACTCAAAATGGATTAGAGACCTAAATGTAAGACCAGGCACTATAAAACCCTTAGAGGAAAATATAGGAAGAACATACTTTGACACAAATCACAGCAAGATATTTTTTGATCTACCTCCTAGAGTAATGGAAGTAAAAACAAAAATAAACAAATGGGACCTAATGAAACTTAAAAGCTTTTGCACAGCAAAGGAATCCATAAACAAGACGGAAAGACAAACCTCAGAATGGGAGAAAATATTTGCAAATGAATCATCAGACAAAGGATTAATCTCCAAAATATATAAACAGCTCATGCAGCTCAATATTAAAAAAACAAAGAATCCGAAAATCGGTAGAAGACCTAAATAGACGTTTCTCCAAAGAAGACATGCAGATGGCCAAGAAGCACGTGAAAAGCTGCTCAACATCACTAATTATTAGAGAAATGCAAATCAAAACTACAATGAGGTATCACCTCACACCAGTTAGAATGGGCATCATCAGAAAATCTACAAACAACAAATGATGGAGAGGGTGTGGAGAAAAGGGAAACTTCTTGCACTGGTGGGAGTGTAAATTGGTACAGTCACTATGAAGAACAGTATGGAGGTTCCTTAAAGAACTAAAAATATAATTACCTTATGACCCAGAAATCCTACTACTGGGCATATACCCAGAGAAAACCATAATTCAAAAAGACACATGCACCCCAATGTTCATTGCAGCACTATTTACAATAGCCAGATCATGGAAGCAACCTAAATGCCCATCAACAGACGAATGGATAAAGACATGGTACATATATACAATGGAATACTACTCAGACATAAAAAAGAAAGAAACTGGGTCATTTGTAGAGACGTGGATGGATCTAGAGACTGTCATACAGAGTGAAGTAAGTCAGAAAGAGAAAAACAAATATCATATATTAACGCATATATGTGGAAACTAGAAAATGGTACAGATGATCCAGTTTGCAGAGCAGTAATTGAGACAGATGCAGAGAAAAAACTTATGGACACCAAGGGGGAAGTGGCTGATGGTTGGGGTTGTGGTGTGATGAATTGGGAGATCAAAAGAAAATAAAAAATAAATTAATTAAAATAAAACAACCTAAATTAAAACAAAAATAAAAACTATGTCCTTCGTGTGCATTCCCTTTCTCTCTAGGGGATGGCAGGGCCACAACGTCCCTTGGGGATGATAAAGCTACAAAGTGGAAGAATCCTAAGTCCTTGCACCATTGCTTGAGGAAAGCTAACTACTGACTATATGCATCTAACATGGATTCTTATAAGAGTGAAAATAAGCTTTCCTTGTGTTTGAGGCATTAACAGTTTTCTCAGTTGTTGTTGCATCCTGTCCAAAGTGAACTAATACCCATGAACCTGATCCTCATAACACAGTTTCTCTGTCACCTGCCACTAGTTTCTCCAACCCATCTATTTCCCACTTGAACCAATCTAATTAGCCATCTAGTGGTTTTGATTGAGACCTCACGGATGATAGGTTTCTGACCAGCTGATACATCAACTACAGTTGCTGGTTCACACTTGGTCCAATCAGCCCTAGTTGTTGTGGGCAGGTCACAAGCTGCTGGGCTTCACCTGTGGAAGGAAAATATAAGGGCCACATGGTAGGAGAATTGTTCCTGGGTGGAGATGCAGCAGGGATAGTGGAAAGCCTGGCAGTAGTCCATCCTTGTTATGAACTTCCAGCAAAAATCAGTCTTTCTGAAATCAGTCTTTCATAGCTCTGAATGTAAAAATTGGACTCAACGCAATCACTGCATGCATTCAACTTTTTCAGCCTGGATTCTGAGCTAAACTTGCATGCACCCAAATTGTAAATGGAGCATTACTTCTGTCATCCTCAATTATTTCCCTTCCTAATAACAGACTCTTCTAAATGAAGATAGTCTTTTCTGATTACTCATTTATTTACATAAGGAATATGATCTTTGTCCTGTCCTGCAGATATTCATAGTGAGGAAGAGGGCATTTGGAGCTGGGTGCTAGAGATACAAAGACGGGTGACACAAACTAGGTCTTCTGTTCATAAATCTTTGCATAAGACAGGAACCTACAGGGACGTACACGCTACAATCTGTACAAAATGCTATGGAATCATATGGCGGGGGGACACCCATCTATAGCTATAACTGATCAGAACCAGCCATGAAGACAAATTACTTCAGTTCACTTGCCTTTACAACTGAGAAGATGCCAGGATACAGGGATACAGGGTGATGAATATGTCCTAAAAACACTTAAACAGAGGGAAAAATCAGACATATTAGGTCTTCAGTGATAACAGGAATATCAAGGGTTTTTTTTCTTCAAAAAATGGTGCTGAAGTATATATTTACTCTTAAAATAAATATAGTTTTAAAACATTTTCAATTGAATCACCTCTACTGAAATAAAAGGAATGTGATAGGCCTTTGTCTAATATGAATATGTTGGAACTTACAGATCAAGGAACTGTAAACACTTATCCCTGAGATTCTTTAAGTAACCCTATAGGGTGCTTGCCCTGGCACTGATGGAAGGGCTTTGACTTGTTACTTCCAACAGCCATTATTAGGGCTCTCTGTGCCACTTCCTTATATCACATGTCAACAATTGATTGGGACGTAGATTCCAGTACACTGCAGGTAAAATCACGTATCTTGAGATTCAAGCTATCTCGAGATAGAATAATAAGCTGACATAACCTTTTACATAGACGGTAAGAATACATATATGTATATATATGGATGTTCACACAATGACATCTAACAATTTTTTTTTCAGCTTGCCTACAGTACATAATACACTTCCTGGAGAAAGGAATGTCGGGACAGCTTGGGTAGCCCTAATCAATTGTATTTTGAATTCCTAAATAGGCTGTCTCTGTACTTATTAAGACTGTTCTGACCACAACTAGCTCAGAAACTGAGCTGAGAAATTTATCTACATAGCAGTAGAGACAAATGAAACTAACAACTCTCCATTGGTGCTGACTGTGACTGTGCAGCCTGACAACTCAACAGAACATCATGAAAGGGATTATTTTATGACACAACCAAAGAGGAATTTTTAAGTATGTCACTTTTCAATGGAATGAAAACACTTTTAGGTTATCTGTGTACAAGTATGACATGATTCTTCCAAAATATATTTAGCTAAGTATGCTTTTCTGTTTCTAATGGGCAGGTGTTTTTCTCAGATACATAACAGTTAAAATTTTTGCTTGTTTATCCCTGGCACCTCCCCATTGATTTGGTACTTTAGCACTTGAATTATTTCTCCAACATTATTATATTTAAACATACAATGGAGTTTTTAAAAATGTGAAGACCACAGGAAAAAAATGATATAGTAGTATAAGGAACTAGACAATAGAATAGCAGTGAGATGTGATGTGACCTATTGTAAATTCATATTATGCTAGGTGCTTTTTTAATTGTCTGTGTTTTGTTTAATCCCTATAGTAATAATGTCAACCATAGAAAAATAGGAACATAAAAAAGAGAAGAAAGTTAGAAGGAGCAAAATAGTGTAGTGTTTGAGAGCTCTGGCTCAGAAATCAGAGAGGTAAAAAGCCAATGACTGCTAAAACCATAATCATGAATTTGGACATTTTGAACCTCCCCTCTGAATGTCAGATTACTCCTTGGTAAAATATGAAAAATATATTTTGTTAGAGGAGTAAATAAGTTACTTCATGGTAAGTGCTACAGATGGCACCTGGCACATGAAGGTGGTAGACACATCTTAGCTTCTTTCTTATTGTAAATAAGCATTGCTACTGTCATTTTCATCACAATCTTCCACCACCCAGCTCTTCAAGACATCTAGGTTTCTTTCTTTCCCATCCTTTATTCTATTCTTATTTGCTTTACATATTTTTATTATATCATATATCTGTACCCCTTTTGGTGAAGCATTTTAAAAGCTAATAATGCTGAATTAAAAAAATAAAAGTTTCCAGTTCTTATTAAAATTGTGGTGATTTGAGGGCTTCCCTGGTGGTGCAGTGGTTGAGAGTCCGCCTGCCGATTCAGGGGACGCGGGTTCATGCCCCGGTCCGGGAAGATCTCACATTCCACGGAGCAGCTGGGCCCGTGAGCCATGGCAGCTGAGCCTGCGCGTCCGGAGCCTGTGCTCCGCAACGGGAGAGGTCACAGCAGTGAGAGGCCCGCGTACGGAAAAAAAAAAAAAAAAAAAAAATTGTGGTGATTTGATTAAAGAGTACATTGAGGAAAATGTAATACCATACAACTTTGTTGTAGCACAAACAAATTTAACACATTTTATTATGCTATAGGGCTTTGTCCTCTAGCTTTGGCAAATTATATTCTGATACAAAATCATTACATAATAGTAAATGCCAGGTAACAGGATTGCCCCACACAAAAGGTATCGTTCTTGTTCTCCAATATCAGCATTATGAAAATATACACTGCATTTTCTGAGTCCATATTTATATTCTTTTAGCAAATCATTTCCAAATTTGTATACTCTGGTCTCAATATTTTTATGACTTTTGTCATCACATACATTAATACACACATGTGTGCATTGCTCTGGTACAATTACATAAATTCACAAATATGCAATTTTAAAAAAAACGAGCCATTCAAACCCATGCTTACCAAACTTTAGGGGAGCTCCTATAGCTATGCAAAGGCTCCAAATTAAAATAAATAAATAAATAATTAAAGATGCCCTCTATAGCTGTAACTCCATGGGTTGCATCGCCTATCCTAGCAACAAAGACCTTAGCTAGAGCTAAGATGACAATAAATAGAAATGCAAATTTTAAAAAGGAGAAGGGCAGAAAAGAAAGCATTAGGAGGAGAGACAGGTTGAGATTGAAAGGGGCTGTCGCTTAAATGGGAAGCTGCGGCAGGTCACATCACCCACTCATCTGTGTGTGTGCTTCGTGATCCCCATTCAGTTTGGCAAGATTCTCAAACAAAGTCCAGTGTCCTAAAAATATTTGGAACTATTACAAAGCATAAATTATAAATGTTTCAGGAAAATGGAAAAAGGTGTCTTGGGCCTACTTAAAGCACAAAATGATCTCAACCATTATTCAACAATGATATGAACATCTTTTATTTCATCTCTCCTTAACAGTTCCTTCTGTTTGCTATCATTTCCTGCTCAGCACCATGTCAATAATTACTAAATTAGCAGGACGCCTGTACAATTTCAGCTCAAGTGTTATTACTGACAAGTCAAACAGTGGGGCTGATAGAAAAGATGGGACTCCATCTCCTTATTTAGATAGACCGTGTTCAGAAGGAAAGATTGAAGCCTCCTTTTTCTTCAAAAGAGGGAAGGAGGGAATGGTTTACATTTTGTGCAGCTCAAGGACACAGAGTCAGAGGAAACGCCTTTTTAATGTAAACCTCTTTTCGTTTCCAGAAAACAAAAATGAAGGTCACTGGAAAGAATCATGCTTGGTAGAAAAAGTAATTACACTTTTTTTCAAGTCTCAGAGGAATAATGCTTTTATATTTCCTGAGATGACCCAATTTGCACTGCGATATGCTCCCTTAAATGTAAGTGTGCGGACGTCTTCACCCTGCATTGTTTTTCACCAGTAAAACATGCCCATATCTCACCTCTGATTAATTTCAGTCCAGATCTCCCGAAGTGCAAAAGTGACTGCACCAGAGTTGCCCCTCCTTACAATGATGAGTTAAAAATGAAAGACTCTTTGGCCAGTTGTCCCCTCCCCCACTCCCCAAAAGTCAGAGTCAAGTAGCTTCAGCTATAAACCATCTTTTCAGACTGTACAAGTCAGCTCTCCCCACCCGCTTCGAGCAGGGAAGGGAGTAACCTGACATATTATTGTTCAGAGGAACCTAGGGTTTTGAGTCCAGCAGCCAGTGGGTGGCTGTGTGTACTGAAAGGAATGTTTCCTTAGTCCCGGTTCATTTTTCTCCAGCCCCACATACATGTGTGTATACACCAAGGACTCTGCTATCTATACCTGGACAGGTAAGACCCAGTACTTCAGGAATATCTTTTCTCTACAATAAGGTGTAGTGCTTCTTAAACTGGATTGAATATTTGTTAAAATGTGTGTGCCTGACAATATCACTGCTAACAAAACATTTACACACCTTTAAACTTTCTTTGATTATTTCAATTAAAATGCTTCAAGCACTTTCTGGACATTGATTTGCATTTGGTATAGATATGAGCTCACTAGGCATAACACAAACCTTATTTTTGAAATGTCAAACTTTCTGGAACCTCTGGCTTGTAGTGAGGTAAACATTTATTTAGGAAACATATATTGCCTGTTCTAGTTAATTCACTGACAAACTCTTGATTTCTGAAGAAGTCATCATTCATGGGGTCATTTTACAGGTTGAAAGGCCCTGATCTTAACTCTTTCAGCATCCAGAAAAAAACAGATGGTCACCTCACTAATGTTAATCAGCTTTCTATCTTTCTTAAATAAAGTTTTAGCTCTGTATTTCTCTTCACTCATTTTATCACACCAGCTGGAAAGAAAGGGATGTGGATAATCTGGGGTGGTTTGTTTTGAGAGCTGACAGGGAATTGGGGTTTCTATCACCTGCAATAACTCAAAGGTATTAATACAAGCACTAAGGTCATCAGAAATTCAACAAACATGTGCAGTGAGAGGCTCAGAAAAGAGAAACAGCTTCTGTCTCACTAGTATGAACTGGTAACACTTGACCTAAACTATCATAAAATTGGTGCTTAGTGGTTAATGAGCATGTTTACCTCCTTAAGAAGACCTGCAACATTTGATTACTTATGCTCAAGAACCCAATTGTGGATTTTGGTAATTTTAATAATGAGTCTCAAGGTATGAAAAAATCTTCACTATTGCTATTTTTCCAATGTTGGGAATTTATTGGTGATCTCAGTACTCTGGCTACTGATTGAAAGGATACACATAAGGAAAGGGAAAAAGAGGGAAAAAAAAGAAAAGCTAAAGTTATCATTGTACTATTTCTAACATTTGAATTTAATGATTTTACCTTGATTTGTGTACTAGTTGCCCATTCAGTTGAATTCTTTTAAAAAAAATTTATTAGAGTATAGTTGATTTACAATGTTGTGTTAGTTTCTGCTGTACAGCAAAGAGTATCAGTTATACATATACATATATCCACTCTTTTTTAGATTCTTTTTCCATGTAGGTCATTACAGACTATTGTGAAGAGTTCCCTGTGCTATACAGTAAGCCCTTATTAGTTTTCATACTAAGTGAAATAAGTCAGACAGAGAAAGACAAATATCATATGATATTGCTTATATATGGAATCTAAAAAAAAAAAATGGTACAAATGAACTTATTTACAAAACAAATAGAGTCACAGATGTAGGAAACAAACTTATGGTTACCGGGGGGGAAGTGGGGAGGGAGGAGGGATAAATTGGGAGACTAAGATTGACAGATACACAGTTGAGTGGTTTTTTTGCTCCCACAGAATTGACTGAATTGTCTGTTTTCACCAGTATTGACCCTCTGGAATCATTCAGTGTATTTTCCCTTGTGCAGTATATGTGAAAACAGTTTTTTGAACTATCAGCTATTTGAGTTAGTTGTTTTTCCTACTAGGATCTGATTCTTTATTTGTTCAAATATTAATATATTTTGAAATAAGCTTCTGAATTGTGAGGTGCTGTCTAGGACTTTGGGTAGATTTGTAGATGGTGTCTCCATAGGCATATCAGAGGTAGATGAGTAAATAGGTATTTCATTTGCACTAACAAGGATTTGTGGTATTATGAAAATGTGAGACAGCAGACTCTTCAAAACGATGATTTTCAGGGAGTGTAAATGAAGATGCTGCTGTAGGGACACATAGGGAGACCAGTGGCCTTTCTTAGGATGACTCACCCCTTTGAGTGGGATTCCTCGTTGTCCAGAGTTTCACACACACACACCCGCCCCCTTTCCTTTGGTCATAGCTTGCCAAAGGACCTTTTCAAAGAGTAGCTATTAAATAATAATTTAATTGGATATTATTAATTTGAATTTTCCTATCAGGCTGCATATCTAAAATGAAGTGTGAGCCTGCCTAGTAAAGTGATAACTGTCCCAGGATGATCTCATGCAAAACCCTTTATTTCACACAGCTTGGTCAGATTTCCCAGGTTTGATATCTGGTTCCACCATATCCTCTCTGATGACTTTGATCAAGTTAATTCACAATTTTTCCTTCTGTAAAATAAGGATGAAAACCCAGCAATAATGTCCACCTCATGGGGTGATTGTAAGAGTTGAATGATTTCATAAACGTAAAGAGCTCAGGACCATGCCGAGCACACAGTGTATACTTACTAAAAGTTAGCTGTTATTATTATTATCATCATGCAGAGTGATTTGAAGGACTGTCTTGGTTATACAATGTTCTCAGATTTATGAGCATGCTCTTTCTAAATCAAGATGGAATTGGCCTTTATCATTTGCAGTCTCCATTAAGCAAATGATTTATCTCTATTAGAGTGGCTACAGAAAATGATCCGTTGACATGTACTAACACAACCAATTTATTTACCGTTCCCTCATGCAGCACATATTTACTCAGTGCTCATCACGTGCAAGACAATATATAGAAATGAGGATGCTCAAATATTGAGTCTGTAGTATAGAGAAATGATCTTTTAAAAGATATGATTATACACATTACACATATATGTGTATGTGTGTGTATATATATATATAATATATACACACATATATGTAATTTTGTTAAAGGAATCAAAGTTTTTGAGAATCTTGAAGCTTTCCATTGAAAAGGAAAAAAATGAAACATTGCCTTTTTTTTTTAATTTATTGAACATGTTTGTCAAGCACCTAGGCAATTCCAGTAACGGTGCAAGTCCTGTAGGATGATAACATGTTCTGGATGACAATTAACAATCCATTATCCTGGGGGACTACAGAATAGACTAATGGTTGCTGTATGCACCCATGAGTGCACAATGCCCATAATCAAAGCACTGTTTTATAACCTTTTTAAACTTAATCTTAAAAAATGTCTATTGAAGTAGCACAGGCATGCAGTTAAATCATGTCGTTTGGAAAGGCTTAGAAGTCAAGGAGTTTCACATTTCCTTTGGTCATAGCAGTGTCAGAGGACCCTTCCATATAGTAGCTACTGTTAAAGAGTAGTTTAAATGCAGATTAATACTTTGAGGGTTCCTAGCAGTCCACATGTCTAAAATGAAGCATCCCTAGACTGTTCCTGACCCTGCTTCTCACAGGCAGCCCTTTTTCACCATTTACCATGTTGTTCTTTAGGGGCCATTGCCACATCTCTAAATTATATTTTTAGTGGTTATTTCTTGACATGTTATATTTAGCCCTTATGTATTGATTCCCTATTATCTTCTCCCATCAATTTTAGAGTAACTCTTGGCTCCCTAATTTGTAACTCCCACCTTTTCCTTGTCATCCCCCTTTAGTGCCCATATTCTATAATCTATTTTCACTTTAACATTGCCAGCGTTGTTGAGCTTTTTAGTCCCTTGTGTATTTCCACAATAAAATCTGCTATGGTTTCTAAAAGTTGGTTTTAAAAGTTAAAAAACAAATATTAATTAAGACTTTTTGACAATATGAACTTATTCCTAGTTTGTGGTGATTACATACTTTTTATGTTTCTATTTTTTTTTCTTGGAGATTCCATTTGTCTTTTTCTGACTTTATAGCAACATGTCTTCTTTCAATATGTCAAGCATAATATAACCCTATTTCCCCTCCACCTCCACCCAGAAATCAACCTCTCTCCTGGAGCCATCCATCCTCCTGCATTGACCTGGGTTGGAAGCTCTGAGGATCACATTGGGATCTTCCATCCTTCTCCTGCAGATCTTTTGTATCTTTTTTTTTTTTTTTTTTTTTTTTTACCGTACGCGGGCCTCTCACTGTTGTGGCCTCTCCCGTTGCGGAGCACAGGCTCCTGACACGCAGGCTCAGTGGCCATGGCTCACTGGTCCAGCCGCTCCGCAGCCTGTGGGATCTTCCCGGACCGGGGCACGAACCCGTGTTCCCTGCATCGGCAGGTGGACTCTCATCCAGAGAGTCCGCCACCAGGGATGCCCTGATCTTTTGTATCTTGATACACAGATCTGGTTCTAACATCATTTACTGTGGTATATATTTCATTAAGTTCCAAAGAATGGTTCAATAGAAGCAAAGTATAAGTATTTTTACCTCTAAAAAACTTCTTCATACTTTTCTCATATTTGATTAATAGTCTGCTTGAGACAATGATTTTCTCCTCAGGACACTGGAGACATTCATTCATGTTCTTAGCAACCATGCCAGCTTGACTCTACTTCCTTTGTAGGTGACATACTGTCCTGCCATTCTTTGTGACATGTGCTTTCTCCCCATAAATTATGTTTTTCTCTCTATCCTTTGTGTTGTGAAATTGTATAATTTCCTAAATGTGGCCTTATTTAATTTATTTTTCTGAGCATTTAGTGGGCCCTTTCTTTTAAGTCTCATGTAGAAGATTTACTTCTTCATTAATTATTCAATAATTTATCCACTCAACCAATATTTTTCCTATTATGCAAAGAGCACTATTCTAGGGCACTTGAAATGTGTCAGTGAGTGAAAACAAAAACAATCCCTACTTTGAGGAGCTTAAATTCTATTTGGGAGAAAGACAAAAAATAAATAATAAATATAATAAATAATTTTTAACTGTCAGTGGGATGCCTGGGCAGGAAGGGAAAGTTGCTGTCTTTAAAAAGTTGGTTGAAATTGGCTTTTTTAAGAAGATAATATCAATATTTGAGGTAAGACTTGAAGAAAGTGAGGGAACTAACCAAGAAAATATCTGAAGGAGGAACATTTCACGTAGAGGAAAGAATGTGTGGCTGGGATGCTCAAAAAAAGTAAAGGGTCCGTGGGGACTGCGAGGGTTTGAGACATCAGGAGAGTAGAAGGAAAACAAAAGGTCAGAGAGGTAACAAGGAGAGCAAAGATCATTTAGGATCTTGTAGGCTGTTTATTGTAAGAACTGGGGATTTTTCTTGGAGTGAAACAGGGAGATAATCCAGGGTTTTGGACGGAGGAGTGATATGAACTGACCTGTATTTTTAAAGGCTCATTCTGGTTGCTTACTGATAATAGACTGAAGAGGAGGGTAAAGATACAAACCTGGAGACTTGTTAGGATGTTATTGCAATAATCCAGGGGAGCAATCATAGTGGCTTAGTTCAAGCTAGTAGTTCCAAAAGTGAGAAGTAGTTAAGTTCTGCCTATCTTTGGATATGGGTCCAACAGAATTTGTTCAGGGACTGGATGTGACATCTGAGGGAAAGACCTCAAGGAAGACTTTTGCCTCAGCCACTGAGTGAATGTAGCTTCTATCCACTGATATTAGTTCTGCACGTTAGACATCAGGGTGGAGGTTGCCAGCGGGGTGGAAATGTGCAAACCTGGGATCCCAAAGGAGATCTGAGCTAAACATGTAACAACGTGAGTCATTGTCATATAGGGAGTATTTAAAACCTTGAAATTGAATGAGACAATCAAGGCAATGAGAATGAATAGAGGAGTGTCAAAAAATAATGCAAGTTGTGCCTCAAGTAAGACGAAGTCTGAAAATGGACCACCACGTCTAGCAATGTGGAAGTTGTTGGTGACTTAGGGGAGGGTAGTTCTGCTGGAGAAATGGAAGTGAAAGCCTGGTTACAGAGGGCTTAAAAGAGAAGGAAAAGATTAATTGAAGACAATGCATATACAGAAATTTTTCAAGGCCTTTCATTTGCCAAGAGAAGCAAAGAAATGAAGCCAATAGCTGGAAAAAGAAGTGAGGATATGTGTGTGTGTGTGTATGTGTGTGTTTGCATGCGCGCACGAGCAAGCGTGTGCATAATCTTTCAAATTAAAAAGTAACAGGCTGTATATAATGGGGAAAATCCAATAGAAAACAGGAGTATGACAGAGTGGAGAATTATTGGAGTGATGTCTTTGAGTAGACAAAGAAGGATGAGACCTAATACACAAGAACAGCGATTGGCTGAGACCAAGGTGGTGTAAAAGCAAACTGTGTGGGGCCAGTGCTGGCAGGTGGTAGACATATAGTGGAAGACTGAAATTCTCTTCTGATTGCTTCAGTCTTCTCAGTGAAACACAAAGCAAGGTAATCAATTGAGAGGAGGGAGGGAGAACAGGTACTGGGGAGAAAAAGGAGAGAAGATGTGAAATCAGCATTTAGAACAGTGCTACAGCAAGTGTGTATGCAGGCCGGACACATGGTCAGCAGTCTGTGATGAAATAAGTCAAGCCATTGAGAATAACTATTCATGAAGTTTTATAGTACGTCCACGTTGCCTTAACATCCAAGCCCATGATACATATCAGCAAATGTGGTTTTGTACTTATTTTGTGTAGGAGTGTATTCATTTGATTGCACTGTTGCTATGCAAAGCAAACAATGAGGTATTGCCTAGATTAAGTTTACACTGGAAAATAAATCAATGCACTGCTTTCTTCACTGAGAATGTTTTGAAAAAAGTTGAGCTGAATCAAACTGTGACTTAGTGACATAGTGAAAAATGTGAATTACACAATTATTAAATTGGAAGTATTCTCATTATTATGTAATAACATGGAAATTGGTCATGAACAACTTATTGTGTGCTGAGGTATGATGGCTTATGGAGAGAAAAATGTTGTGTTGCAAAAGTTTGAACTCTAGAGTGCATTCTTAGGGTTTCTGCAAGAGAAGTAACCAGTTCGGTCCCAACTTTTTTTAAAGATGTGCAATGAACAACCAGGCTTGTTTATTTCTTATATATCTTTAGTATTTTAATTTAATCATAACATTCCCCTGCAAATGGAAGGTAAGAACAAAGGGCAGATACAAAGTTCGAAGATGGGAAGAACAGAGTTCTATAGATTGTTTCATCAGGTTTCGTAAGTAGCAATGATTTTAAGGAAGCCGTGATGGCCTTCCTATTGCACATCCAAACAGGTTGTAGGTTATAACAGAACAATTGACATGTTGATAAAAAGTTCTAATTTTTTTATTTTTCATCAAAAATAGACTAATACATAGGAAATTCATGGATCTAAAATTTACCTTTTACATCAAAATATAATTTAAATTTAACATTCCAGGATATGACATTCCAGGATAAATTATTGAAACTTTCTACTGACCAAGAGTTAAAAATCACTTTTGAAAATACAGCATGATTTGTTCATTTTGAATAAAAGGAAAAAAATAAATATTTTGAGCTTGTCGAAATTGGTTTAAAATCTCTTCTTTAAAATCTCTTCTTCCATTCCCATCAACATACTGTATGAGTACTGAGTATTGCTAATACTCCTGTGGATACTGTTAAAACAAAAAACTTAAAAAAACATTTATATATTCATTATCCTCTGCAGGTAAGGTTGCTATCAACCTGCAACCCCAGGGTTGCAATGCAGATTAGATGAGTTAAGCAAGAAGCAAGTTTATTTTTTCACATTAAAAATTTTAGGTATTGACATACTTGTGTAATCGTTCAAAGTATACTTACAGGCATTATACATGGGTGTTTTCAGTTTTCTTTATTATTTTGTTTGTTTCAGACTGCAGAACAACTGAAAGTTATAAGTGTAATAAATATTTTCTATATATTTTGTCCATAATTATACTTTAAATGACCAAATTGTACGGTGTTTTTCCAAAGTGTACAGTTTTGAAATTTCTTTTTCCCCTATTATTTCATTCAAATTATATTAGTTAAAATTTAATTTTATATCTGCTAAATTTAACAACAAACACTGAGCTTATATTTTGTAGGTTTCTTGTTTTTCATTTGTTTTAAATTATGTTTTACAAAAACATTAATCTGGAATAGATTGAGGAATAAAGCTAGTATTTTTTTAAATGTATTTATTGGAGTATAATTGTTTTACAACGGTGTGTTACTTTTTGCTTTCTTATAAAACTAGTATTTTACTGTAAATGGTTTGAGCACTGTCTGGCCATGAGAACCATGTAAGTTTTTAAAGCCAAAAATCACACGATTAGAAATATACAGTGACAGTATAGAAGAGGACAGATTGATAAAAGGGCTCAGTACCTGAAAAATCATGTAACAGAAACTGAATGAGCCAGTAGTAAAGGCCAGCTAGTCTACAGCTATAAATAACAAATATTACCAAGGGAAAATTTTGAATGATATTATGGTGAAGGGAGAGGAGTCTAAGATTTTGGAGACTGAAGAGTTTTCAATGCAATGGAAAGAAGAATCACAGTTCATCATAAGTTTTTGAAATTTGCCAACTAGATGATGTGTATTTGCAATAAGAGATCAGAGGAGGATTAGACTGATGAAGAGAGAAAAAGACTCAGTCATTCAATATTCATCCAACAAATATTTAAGTACCCTTGGAATACTAGACACTGTTCTAGGCACCAGCGAGGTAGCAGTGAACAAAAAAGTCAAAGCCCTTGCCCTCGTTGAACTTATATTCTAGTTGGGAAAGATAGACAATAAAAAGTAATTGAATAAATTGCTAAATATATATCAGATGGTAAATGCAAAGTAAAAAATCAAGCGTAGTAAGAGAGATGGTGGCGTTGAGGTAGGAAATGATGTGGCTATTAGCATTTTTATAGAGTAGTTAGGAAAGTCCTTACTGATATTTCTCTTCACATGTGGGAAAGATGTGAAAAAAGTGAAGGAAAGGGCCATGAAATGATTTGAGGGAAGAATGCAAAATACCAGAGGCAGAAGGGAGCTTGACATGTTTGAGGAGTAGCAGGGAACCTAGTTTCAAGGCAGTGAGCAAGGGCGGCGAGTGGGGTGGCACTGGTAGGAGATAAGGTCAGAGGAGAGGCAGAACCCAGGCCTGGCTTCCATCTATGGACATTCTGAATCAATAGATGTTGGTAGGGCCCATGGATTTGCATTTCTAATAAGCTCACAGGTGATATCTATGCTGCCAGTCAGAAGACCACACTTTGAGAACCACTGTGTTAGTCTGTACAGTCTAGGCTGTATAAATAAGAAAGAGAGGAATGAGGTCGAATGGACAGTAGAAGGTTTCAGGTTTGATGTATTGTAGGAAACTTTTGGTTATTATAAGTAATAAGGAAGGATCAGAGGTTTTAGATAGAGATGATGAATGTGGTATAAATTGTTGCTAATGACAAGGTCTAGGGTATAACTTTATAAGTGGAAGACTCAGATATAGGATGTAAAACATGATTCTTGGAGGTGAGCTGCTCAAGGAACTGAGAGGCCAAGGTATACTGATATAAACATTGTATATAGATATTGACATTACCATGAATTTTGATAGAAGTTGAGATTAAGAAAGTGACAGTGAACCATGGAAACACTAATTCTATACATATACCCTCTACAATCAAATGGTCAAAGGAATGCAAAAGTGAAAATAGTCAACATTTGAAAGGGTCAGTGGGATGAGAAAAGTATTCTCAAGGAGCAAGAAGATTTTTGGTCAGAGTAGGAATATGTGAAGGAAACATTCATATATGTGTAGATAAAGGTTGTTTTACAAATGATAGGTGATATATTCCAAAAGACTCAGAGGAAGGGTCTGGAATGGGAGAGGTGAATTATCAGATTGGATAATGTCCATTTCTGCAGGACTTAGAGTATGGGATTGATGAGTGATCTGGGAGTTTTGGTTTGTTAATGAATAACATAGCAGAGGTAGAAAGTATGACAGGATTCCTTCTAATGGGTGTACAAGGTTAATTGTCCCACTTGGGGAGGGAGACATAGGATCTATCCGATGCCATCAAGGTTCTGAAGTGCCTCTAATCCTTCCTTCTCACTTCTAATAACCCACAGCCTCCCATAATATATCAATCTTAACACCTGTCACTGTCTACCACTCCTCATTCTGGTATCAGGCACTATTCTAGAGGCAGGGAGTACAGACATAAACCAGATGGATGTGTTCTCTTCTCATAGAACTTACCCATAGTGATAGAGAATGAAACATTAATAAGTAAACAAGTACATATGTTCATAAATAAAATCATTTCAAAGAGTAACATCTGACTGTGAAAATTATACAGGGTAAATTGAAATAAAATTGGAGGACATTTTTTGTAGAGTGGTTAGAAAATATTTCTCTGAGGGGTTGATATTTAATGTGAGACAGATACAAGAAGAAAAGGAGGGGTGGGGAGAAGGTGGCGGATCACTCCTGATGGAAATATTCAACACACAGGCTATGGATGGGAACAAGCTTGATATGTTGCAGATCAGAGAGTAGGTCAGTGAGCTAGAGGGGAACATGAGAAATGAAGTCAGAGAAGGCAGGGACAAATCAGTATTGAGTTTTTTAGAGTCTGGAGTGTGTTCTGAGTATGATGGGAAGATAGTGGAGGACTGTAAGCAGAAGAGTAACATAAACTTATTTTTATTTTTAAATGAACTTTCTGGGTGCTATGAAGAACTAAGTGTGGGGACAGAAGACAAAATCAGGGTGGGCTTTGTTTTCACATGTATTGAAATTCAAGCAGATTGAGATTTCCAGTGATGTGCAGATGTTTCGAATGTGAGGATCAGTCATGCTAAAACCAGTTTGAAGCGTGATGTACCAACATCTATGAGTCACTTTGTCATTTCACATCTATATCATAAGACTGACTCACCAGCATAACAATTTCTTCTCTCTAGAATATATTCCTTCTGTAAGTTGGATTTCATATCTATCTGGCCTGTTTCTGATAAGAGCATCTTTCATTGCTGCATTAGGGATAGTGTTTGTGTTGGCGGAAAATAGAGTCATTACTAGTTAAGGCATTTTCTTTTTGTTGCTGACTTTTACATCCATTACATGGAGTTTCAGCAACTTATAATATTCCTAATAGAAAGAAAAATCATGGCCACTTTTTTGGTAAGTCAATAACTTAACCTGTTTGTTGCCTCTAGGTCAAACAATTTAGTTTAATAAGTAAGAGGGGACACACTTTTTCTGCTGGAAATACAAACTTTTAAATTAGTTTCCAGCACTCTATTCAGAACAATGGATGCTAACAGAGAACTGGGGACCAGGCAGTAGGCAATAGAATGAACAAGGGCCAACCTTTAATTCACATGACAGTTTTCATGTTTTAGTTTGGTTCTGATTTAAATGTCAAAGAAGACAAAGAATTACGTTGTAAACAACGACTTCACTTGTTTTAAAGAATGGAAAACTAGGAAGGGCCCCAAGTATTTTTAGGATCAGAAAATTTAGGTGGTCATTCACCTCTTTCACTAATTGAATTTTTTTGAGAAATTTATTTATCCTCTGTGTCCTGGCATTACTTTATAGAAAATAGAGAAATAAAATTGTCCTTAAAGTGTTACCAAAAATTAAATATATTAATGAGAGTAAATGTGAAAGTGCTTTATTAACAGGACACTCTATAGAAATATAATATAATTGTTATTCAAATATTAGTATTTATGTCCTTAAAAAGAATTCTAATGTTCTTATTTTTGGCTTTGTCTCTAAGAAAACATAAACCCTTTATTCAAGAAAGAATAGCTATCACTAGTACTAAGACCATGAAATATGCCCTCTAAAGAGGAGAGTATAGTATAATAAATAGTACCTTTAAGAAATCATCAAAGCAAATAAAAAGTAACCTTTATAAGCCTGATCCTTAGCAAGTTCTTTAATGTTCAAAATGTCTTAAAAAGAAGAACTTTTAGTAGAAATCAATCAATGCCATGGCATAGCCTACAAGTAAAATTTTTCACAGCTCTTTGGACTCTTCATTAGCAGCATCTTGGTATCTTGGGCAAATGCATTGATAGACTAATGGTACTTTGGGGGAATATACCATGCATTTAAAAAGTGTTTCTTATAAGCTTTAAAAGAACAAGTGAGAAAGAACAATTTTCATGTCTTTTACTGTTTGTGGTATGTATCAAGTTCCAGGAACTTGTTCTGATTTTTTAAAAAATCTGTTCAATAACTCTGATCCCAAGTTATGTCTTTTTGACTCATCACAACACACAGTTTATATTATTCATGGGCAAGCTGAGTCAGCTATTCATGACACAATGGCTGTTTTACTTTATATTAGTTAGTTTTAAGACAAACTTCAAACTTCTAACTCAAAATATTAATATTTTAGGAGGAGGATGCCTCTTTCAGAATTAAGGTATATAAAACATATATACCTTGAGTATTGATTCATCAATATAACATACTGATGAACAAATACTCATTTTTTTCAGTGTGAGAACTAAGTTACCTGGTACTGATTTTTTTGGACCATTCTTTGTATACTTCTAAGTTTTATAGATTTTTGTCTCAGGCCTCACATAAGAACTCTAAAGAGGGAAATGCAGATATTTCAAACATTCAATCGGAGGAGATCTCCGATGGGTTTATTTTGGAGTAGGCAAAATGGCAGCTCATTCATATTTGACAAGTCTTCAGTGTCCTGTTTTATAGATTATTATTGAGGGCGTATTATGATTCAGGTTATGTACTAGGCACTAGAGATTAAAAAAATAAATCTAAGTGAATATGTCATGAATTATCTGAGGGAGTGCTTGGTGGTAGACACACATATATTTACTTTCTAAGAGCTCAAATAAACGTCTCGGGGTGAATTTCATTCTTGCACTTGGTAATCTGCAGGCTGAATTATAATAATAAAAATAATAAACATTTATTAAGTGTAATCTGTGGGTAACTATCCAATATATTATTTCTAACGCCTAGAATAATTCTAGACAGGAAGGTGTTATTATCCAGTTTTATAGTTTTAGTAACTTAGAGAGATTTAGTAACTTGCTCAAGGTTATATGAATAGTAAGTTTGATAGTCAGCATTTACATCCAGATCTAGCTTCAAAGGCTATTTATTTTCTTTGCTTGTTCTTTAAGTATCATATGATCTACCACTATGAAATATCTTTTAGGAGTTAGGTAGTTTTGGTGGATCTTGCATGCTGCAGAAATTAATACAAGGCAATTAATGAAAAAGAAAAATATTCTCCTTCATGTGTTTAACTTAGTTTGCATTTTGTTGCACCCCCAAAATCATCTCATTTTGTTTTCCACATTGTAAGACAGAACTGTCATACTGTTCCTCATGTACTGAAGAAGAAAACAAGGACCAAGAAGATGATACACCTTGTCTAAGAGCATACAACTAGAAATTATCAGACCTAGGGATGATATTTGCCTTTTTTACTCTTTCTATTGCATCTCCAATGCTGGATTATGCTATCTTCTACTTGGTTAATGTGGAAAATACATACTTCAGTATCACTTTCTCTGTATGGTTCTGAGCTACAGTTGGCCAAAAGAAGAACATGCTGAGCTTAGAAGACAGAAGTGAAGTAAAAGGTTATTATAATCAGATACAGTGATAAAGAAACAAGGGCACCTGTTGGTATGGATACCATCTTTCCTTGCTCCCCTCTACTTCACACCCAGCTCATCTTGACTATTTTCTTTGCTCCCCAACAGGAACCCTAGACCCACCATCAGATGTTTGACTGTAGATCCACAGAAACAGTAGCTACACAGCAGCAACAACTTCCCAATAACCCTTTTGTTAGCTCCCCCTGCATGATTCTAATTGAGTATTCAACATACGTGACATCTCAGATTTCCCTTTAAGCTCCAATTTTTCACCCATGCCAGCACTCCAGACAAATTGGTTAGTGTCCTTTTAGTCTCTGACTATCCCTTCCAGACATTCTTTTCCCCATTCTGTCCTCATTTGTATAAGGAAGGTCTAGTTCCTATAATCAATCCCTTACTCCTCTAACATTTTCTGTGGCCCTACTTCCCTGAGTAAACTCTGACTAGTACAGTTATTGTTCCTAGAAATGATCCCACATGAACAGAACCTTAAAGATGAGATTGGTTCTCTGAGCTGACTAGATATAAAAAAAAATTATAGGTGATTTTGATGTTACCTATAAGTGGGACAGGGTGGTTTATGGCATGCAGTTGCTACACATGACATAGGTTATCATCTATGATCATCTGGAGTCAAGTGCCCATAGAAGGCAAGGCTTTGGGCAAGTAGCTAATAACAAGTAACATGTGTTTTGATTAAAATAAAGAGTATAATGGCATTTGGACTTGCTGTTTACAAAGGATAATTTGGATAAAAAATTTCTAAGTTCAAGGTTTTAAATACCCAACTTGAGATGTGGATAAGGAATCAAAAAGCTTTTATGACTAACTTGTAATAAACCCTTGTCTCCTGTAGCCACAGATTAAGACTCCTGAAAAACAAACCCCAAAGCTAATCCTGAAGGGGACTGAATAACACTGCAAGCTGAATTCACAACTTTTCAGTGTCTCTTATTGGGAAGAAGGGGACCCTTAAAATTAGAAAGTCAACCAGAAAACATTGGACTTGAACCTTAATTTAGATCAAATGTCTAACAGATGTAAAAAAAATTCCATCCAGCAGCAACAGAATGCACATTCTTTTCAGGTGCACAGGGAATATGTGATAGGTCACTACACAAGTCTTAAAATTTTTATAAGATTTAAATCATACCAAGTATCTCTTCTGACCACAATGTTATAAACTAGAACAATGTATGAGGAGGAAAGCTGGAAAACTCACAAATATATACAAATTAAACAACACTCTCTTGAACAATCAATGGATCAAAGATGATCAAAAGAGAAATAAAAAATAATCCTGAAACAAACAAAAATGGAGATAACTCTATCAAAATTCATGGGATGCTAGAATAAGAGGGACGTTTAGAGAGATGAATGTCAACATTAAGAAAAAAAGAATATCAAATAATCAACTAAACTTTATACCTCAAGGAACTAAAACACAAAGAACAAACTAAGCCCAATGTGAGGAGAAGGAAGGAATTAACAAATATAAGAGCAGAAATAAATAAAATAGAGATGAGGAAAACAAAAGTTTAACAAAGCTAAAAGCTCATGTTTTGATATATAAAAAATTGGCAAACCTTTAGCTAGACTAGGAAAGAGAGAATACTCAAATAAATAAAATCAGAAATGAAAGTGGAGACATTACAACTGATACCACAGAAATGCAAAGTATCACAAGAGATTACTATGAAGAATTATACACTAATAAATTGGGTAACTTAGATGAAATGTATAAATTCCAAGAAATATGCAACCTACAAAGACTGAATTGGGAAGAAATAGATAATCTGAACAGACCTGTAATGAGTGAGGAGATGGAATCAGTAATCAAAAAACCTCCCAACACAGAAAATCCCAGGAACAGATGATTTCACTGGTGAATTCTACAAAACATTCATGAAGAACTAATGCCAATCCTTCCCAAACTTTTCCAAAAAATGGAAGAGGAGGGAACATACCTAGACTTATTTTAGAAGGCCAGCATGACCCTGATACCAAAGCCAGTTAAGGACACTACAAGAAAAGAAAACTATAGACAAATACCTCTGATGAATATATGTGCAAAAATTCTCAACAAAGTATTAGCAAATTGAATTTGACAACACATTAAAAGGATCATCCATGATCCTTTTAAATGAGGATCATCCATGATCCTTTTACATGAGGATCATCATACATGATCAACCATGATCAAGTGGGATTCAGCCCTGCCATGCAAGGATGACTCAACATCCACAAATCAATACATATGATACATTAAGATAATAGAGTGAAAGATAAATTTTATATAACCATTTCAACTGATGCAGAAAAAGATTTGACAAAATACAATATATTTCCATGATAAAAATCATCAAAAAATTAGGTATAAAAGGACCATACTTCAGCTTAATAAAGGCCATATATGACAAGCTAACATCAATGGTAAAAAGTTGTAAGCTTTTCCTCTAAGATCAGGAATAAGACAAGGGTGCCCACTCATACCACTCCTATTCAACATAGTACTGTAAGTCCTAGCCAGAGCAATTAGGAAAGAAAAAGAAATAGAAGTTGTCCAAATTTAAAGTAAGAAGTAAAATTGTCATTATTTGCAGAAAATATGATCTTATATATAGAAACTCCTAAGGACTCCACCAAAACTTTATTAGAGGGCTTCCCTGGTGGCGCAGTGGTTGAGAGTCCGCCTGCCAATGCAGGGGTCATGGGTTCGTGCCCTGGTCTGGGAAGATCCTACATGCCATGGAGCGGCTGTGCCTGTGGGCCATGGCCACTGAGCCTGCATGTCCAGAGCCTGTGCTCCACAACAGGAGAGGCCACGGCAGTGAGAGGCCACGTACTGCAAAAAAAAAAAAAAAAAAAAAAAAAAAGCTTTATTAGAACTGATAAACTAATTCAACAAAGTTGTAGGATACAATATCAACACAGAGACATCAGTCACATTTCTATACACTAGTAAAAATTATCTGAAAAAGAAACAACATAATCCTGTTCACAATAACATCAAAAACAAACAAACAAAAATACACATGAGTGAATTTAACTAAGGAGGTTTTGTACACTGAAAATTATGGCCATGAGGAAAGAAATTTAAAAAGACACAAAATAATGGAAAGGTATCCTGGGTTCATGGATTGAAGGAGTTAATATTGGTAAAATGTCTATAAAGTCAAAAGTCATTATTCAGTGCACTCTATATCAAAATTCCAATGACATTTTTTCACAGATGCAGAAAAACAATTCTAAAATTTGTGTGGAACTGGAAAAGACCCTGAATAGCCAAAGCAATCCTGAGAAAGAAGATCAAAGTAGGAAGCATCAAACTAACTAAGTTCAAACCATACTACACAAATATAGTAATCGAAAGCTGTATGGGAGGAGAGAGTTTCAAGATGGCAAAGGAGTAAGACATGGAGATCACCTTTCTCCCCACAAATACATCAGAAATACATCTACGTGTGGAACGACTCCTACAGAACACCTACTGAATGCTTGCAGAAGACCACAGACTTCCCAAAAGCCAAGAAACTCCCCACATACTTGGGTAGGGCAAAAGAAAAAAAAAAAAAACAGAGACAAAAGAATACGGACGCGACCTGCACATCTGGGAGGGAGCTGTGAAAAAGGAAAAGTTTCCACACACTAGGAAGCCCCTTCACTTGTGGAGACAGGGGGTGGGCGGGGGGGGGGAAGCTTCAGAGCCACAGAGGAGAGCACAACAATAGGGGTGTAGAGGGCAAAGTGGAGAGATTCCCACACAGAGGATCAGTGCTGACTAGCACTCACCAGCCTGAGAGGCTTCTCTGCTCACCTGCTGGGGCAGGTGGGGGCTGGGAGCTGAGGCTAGGGATTCGGAGGTCAGATCCAAGGGAGAGGACTGGGGTTGGCTGCTGAACACAGCCTAAATGGGGGGTTAATGCACCACAGCTAGCTGGAAGGGAGTCCGGGAAAAACTCTGGACCTGCCTAAGAGGCAAGAGACCATGGTTTCAGGGTGCACGAGGGGAGGGGATTCAGAGCACCACCTAAACGAGCTCCAGAGATGGTGTGAGCCACAACTACCAGCACGGACACCAGAGATGGGCATGAAATGCTAAGGCTGCTGCTGCAGACACCAAGAAGCCTGTGTGCAAGCACAGGTCACTATCCACACCTCCCCTCCTGGGAGACTGTGAAGCCCGCCAGTGCCAGGGTCCTATGATCCAAGGACAACTCTCTCAGGAGAACACACGGCGTGCCTGAGGCTGGTGCAAAGTAATGCTGGCCTCTGTCGCTGCAGGCTCACCCCACATTCTCTACACTTCCTTCCCCTGGCCTGAGGGAGCCAGAGCCCCCTAATCAGCTGCTAGTTTAACCCCATCCTGTCTAAGTGAAGAATACACGACCTCAGGTGACCTACATGCAGAGGCAGGGCCAAATCCGAAGCTGAACACCAGGAGCTGTGAGAACAAAGAGGAGAAAGGGAAATATCTCCCAGCCACCTCAGAAGCAGTGGATTAAATCTCCACAATAAATGTGATGCAACCTGCATCTGTGGAATACCTGAATAGGCAATGAATCATCCAAAATTGAGGTGGTGGAACTTGGGAGCTACTGTAGACTGGGCATAGGCTTTCTACAACTAATCTGTTTCTGGTTTTATGTTTACCTTAGTTTAGTATTTAGAGTTTCTTATCACTGGTAGATTTGTTTATTGATTTGGTTGCTCTCTTGCTTTTACATATATATATATATTTTTTTTTTCTTTTTCTCTTTTTGTGAGTATGTATGTGTATGCTTCTTTGTGTGATGTTGTCTGTATAGGTTTATTTTTACCATTTGTCCTAGGGTTCTGTCAGTTTGTTTTAGTTTTGTTTTTTTACTATAGCTTTTAGTGCTTGTTATCATTGGTGGATTTGTTTATTGGTTTGGTTGCTCTCTTCTTTCTTTCTTTCTTTATTATTTTTAAATTTGATTTTTAATATATTTTTAAATTTGAATAACTTCCTTTTCTTCTCTTTTCTTTTCTTTTCTTTTCTTTTCTTTCTTTCTTTCTTTCTTTCTTTCTTTCTTTCTTTCTTTCTTTCTTTCTTTCTTTCTTTCTTTCTTTCTTTCTTTTCTTCTCCCTTTTCTACTGAGATGTGTGGCTGACAGGGTCTTGGTGCCTTGGCCATGTGTCAGGTCTGTGTCACTGAGGTGGGAGAGCCCAGTTCAGGACATTTGTCCATGAGAGACCTCCCAGCATCATGTAATATCAAACGGTGAAAGATCTCCCAGAGATCTCCATCTCAACACTAAGACCCAGCTCCTCTCAATGACCAGAAAGACACCCTAGGCCAAAAACCTAGCAAGACAGGAACACAGCCCCACACATTAGCAGACAGGTTGCCTAAAATCATAATAATGTCATAGGCACCCCAAAACAAACCACTGGAGGTAGTGCTGCCCAACAGAAAGAAAAGACTCAGCCTCATGCACCAGAACACAGGCACAAGTCCCCTCCACTAGGAAGCCTACACAACTCACTGAACCAACCTTAGCCACTGGAGGCAGACTCCAAAAACAATGGGAGCTATGAACCCCCAGCCTGTGAAAAGGAGACCCCAAACACAGTAAGTTAAGCAAAGTGAGAAGACAGAGAAACACAAAACAAATGAAGGAGCAAGGTAAAAACCTGCCAGACAAAACAAATGAAGAGCAAATAGGCAGTCTACCTGAAAAAGAATTAAGAGAAATGATAGTAAAGAGGCAAAATCTTGGAAATAGAATGGAGAAAATACAAGAAACTTTTAACAAGGACCTAGAAGAACTAAAGAGCAAACAATGATGAGCAACACAATAAATGAAATTAAAAATTCTCTAGAAGGAATCAATAGCAGAATAATTGAGGCAGAAGAACGGATACATGACCTGGAAGATAAAATAATGGAAATTACTACTGCAGAGCAGAATAAAGAAAAAAGAATGAAAAGAATTGAGAACAGTCTCAGAGACCTCTGGGACATTAAATGCACCAATATTCAAATTATAGGGGTCCCAGAAGAAGAGAGAAAGAAAGGGTCTGAGAAAATATTTGAAGAGATTATAGTTGAAAACTTCCCTAATGTGGGAAAAGAAATAGTCAACCAAGTCCAGGAAGCACAGAGAGTCCCATACATGATAAATCATGACAAGGAGAAACATGACAAGACAGATAGTAATCAAACTATCAAAAATTACATCCAAAGAAAAAATATTAAAAGCAGCAAGGGAAAAACAACAAATAACAGACATGGGAATCCCCATTAGTTTAACGCTGATCTCTCAACAGAAACACTGCCAGTGGGTGGCAGTACATAATTAAAATGATGAAAGGGAGAAAACTATAACCAAGATTACACTACCTAGCAAGGATCTCATTCAGATTCGATGGAGAATTTAAAATCTTTACAGACAAGCAAAAGCTAAGAGAATTCAGCACCACCAAACCAGCTTTACAACAAATGCTAAAGTAACTTCTCTAGGCAGAGACCACAGGAGAGGAAAAAGACTTACAAAAACAATCCCAAAACAATTAAGAAAATGATAATATGAACATACATATCGAAAATTACCTTAAATGTAAATGGATTAAATACTCCAACCAAAAGACATAGACTGGCTGAATGGATACAAAAACAAGACCTGTATATATGCTGTCTACAAGAGACCCACAATGAAAAAAGATATTCCATGCAAACGGAAATCAAAAGAAATCTGGAGCAGCAATTCTTATATCAGACAAAATAGTCTTTAAAATAAATACTATTACAAGAGACATAGAAGCCACTATTTAATGATCAAGGGATCAATCCAAGAAGATATACCAATTGTAAATATTTATGCATCCAACATAGGAGCACCTCAATACATAAGGCAAATGCTAACAGCCATAAAAGGGGAAATCGACAGTAAGACAATCATAGTAGGGGACATTAACACCCCACTTTCACCAATTGACAGATCATCCAAAATGAAAATAAATAAGGAAACACAAGCTTTAAGTGACACATTAAACAAGATGGACTTAATTGATATTTATAGGGCATTCCATCCAAAAACAACAGAATACACATTCTTCTCAAGTGCTCATGGAACATTCTGCAGGAGAGATTATATCGTGGGTCACAAATCAAGGCTTGGTAAATTTAAGAAAATTGAAATCATATAAAGTATCTTTTCTGACCTCAATGTTATGAGGCTAGATATCAATTACAGGAAAAATACTGTAAAAAATATAAATATGGAGGTTAAACCATACACTATCATATAACCAAGAGATCACTGAATAAATCAAAGAGGAAAGCAAAAAATACTTGGAAACAAATGACAATGAAAACACGATGACCCAAAACTTTTGGGATGCAGCAAAAGCAGGTCTAAGAGGGAAGTTTATAGCAATAAAATCCTACCTCAAGAAAAAGGAAACATATCAAATAAACAACCTAAACTTACAACTAAAGCAATTAGAGAAAGAAGAACAAAAAAACCCCAAAGTTAGCAGAAGGAAAGAAATCATAAAGATCAGATCAGAAATAAATGAAAAAGAAATGAAGGAAAGATCAATAACACTAAAAGCTGCTCCTTGAGAAGATAAACAAAATTGATAATCCATTAGCCAGACTTCTCAAGTAAAAAAGGGAGAAGATTCAAATCAATAGAATTAGAAATGAAAACGGAGAAGTAACAATTGACACTGCAGAAATACAAAGGATCATGAGAGAGTACAACAAGCAACTCTATGTCAATAAAATGGACAACCTGGAAGAAATGGACACATTTTAGAAAAGCACAACCTTCTGAGATGGAATCAGGAAGAAATAGAAAATATAAACACACCAATCAGGATCACTGAAATTGAGATTGATTAAAAATCTTCCAGCAAACAAAAACCCAGGACCAGATGGCTTCACAGGCAAATTCTATCAAACATTTAGAGAAGAGCTAACACCTATCCTTCTCAAATTCTTCCAAAATATAGCAGAGGGAGGAACACTCCCAATCTCATTCTATGAGGCCACCATCACCCTGACACCAAAACCACAAACAGATGTCACAAAGAAAGAAAACTACAGGCCAATATCACTGATGAACATAGATGCAAAAATCCTCAACAAAGTACTGGCAAACAGAATCCAACAACACATAAAAAGGATCATACACCATGAACAAGTGGGGTTTATCCCAGTAATGCAAGGATTCTTCAAAAAATGCAAATCAATCAATGTGATAAACCGTATTAACAAAGGGAAGGAGAAAAAACATATGATCATCTCAATAGATACAGGAAAATCTTTTGACAAAATTCAACACCCATTTATGATAAAAGGCCTCCAGAAGGTAGGCATAGAAAGAACCTAACTAAACATAATAAAGGCCAAACATGACAAACCCACAGCCAACATCATGCTCAATGGTGAAAAATTCATACCATGTCCTCTAAGATCAGGAACAAGATAAGGTTTCCCCCTCTCACCACTATTATTCAACATAGTTTTGGAAGTTTTAGCCATAGCATCAGAGAAGATAAAGAAACAAAAGGAATCCAAATCGGAAAAGAGAAGTAAAACAGTTACTGTATGAAGATGACATAATACTATACATAGAGAATCCTAAAGATGCTACCAGAAAACTACTAGAGCTAATCATGAATTTGGTAAAGTAGCAGGATACAAAATTAATATACAGAAACCTCTGGCATTCCTATACACTAAAGATGAAAAATCTGAAAGAGAAATTAAGGAAACACTCCTATTTACCACTGCAACAAAAAGAATAAGATACCTAAGAATAAACCTACTTCAGGAGACAAAAGACCTGTATGTAGAAAACTGTAAGACACTGATGAAGAAATTAAGGATGATCCAAACAGGTGGAGAGATATATCATATTCTTGGATTGGAAGAATCAACATTATGAAAATGACTTTACTACCCATAGCAATCTACAAATTCAATGCAATCCCTATCAAACTACCAATGGCATTTTTCACAGAACTAGCATCAAAAATTTCACAATTTGTATGGAAACACAAAAGACCCTGAATAGCCAAAGCAATGTTGAGAAAGAAAAATGGAGCTGGAGGAATCAGGCTCCCAGACTTCAGACTATACTACAAAGCTACAGTAATCAAGACAATGTGGTACTGGCACAAAAACAGAAATATAGATCAATGGAACAGGATAGGAAGCCCACAGATAAACCCACACAGACCTTATTTTTGATACAAGAGGCAAGAATATACAATGGAGAAAAGACAACCTCTTCAATAAGTTGTGCTGAGAAAACTGGACTGCTGCATGTAAAATAATGAAATTAGAACACTCCCTAACACCATACACAAAAATAAACTCAAAATGGATTAAAGACTTAAACGTAAGGCAAGCACTATAAAACTCTTAGAGGAAAATATAGGCAGAACACTCCATGATATAAATCACAGCAAGATCCTTTTGGATCCACCTCCTCCAGAAATGGAAATAAAAACAAAAATAACCAAATGAGACCTAATGAAACTTAAAACCTTTTGCACAGCCTAGGAAACCATAAACAAGATGAAAAGACAACTCTCAGAATGGGAGAAAATATTTGCAAATAAAGCAACTGACAAAGGATTAATCTCCAAAATTTACAAGCAGCTCATGCAGCTCAGTATCAAAAAACAAACAAACAAACAACTCAATCCCAAAATGGCAGAAGACCTTAATAGACATTTTTCCAAAGAATATATACAGATTATCCACAAACACATGAAAGGATGCTCAACATCATTAATCATTAGAGAAATGCAAATCAAAACTACAATGAGGGGCTCCCCTGGTGGCGCAGTGGTTGGGAGTCTTCCTGCCAATGCAGGGGACACGGGTTCGCATCCTGGTCTGGGAAGATCCCACATGCCATGGAGCAACTGGGCCTGTGAGCTACAATTACTGAGCCTGCGCGTCTGGAGCCTGTGTTCTGCAACAAGAGAGGCCACAATAGTTAGAGGTCTGTGCACCACGATGAAGAGTGGTCCCTGCTTGCCACAACTAGAGAAAGCCCTCACACAGAAACGAAGACCCAACAAAGCCATAAATAAATTAATTAATTTTAAAAACAGTTTGACTTAATTGACCCAACAACAGCATAATATGCATTCTTTAAAAAAAACAAACAAACAACAACAAAAAAATAAAATAAAAACTACAATGAAGCATCACCTCACACAAGTCAGAATGGCCATCATCAAAAAACCTACAAACAATAAATGCTGGAGAGGTTGTGGAGGAAAGAGTACCCTCTTGCACTGCTGGTGGGAATGTAAGTTGATACAGCCACTACAGAGAACAGTATGGAGATTCCTTAAAATACTAATAACAGAACTACCAGAAGGATGTGCTCTCATTCTCTCCTGCAAGAACACTGGAATCACAGCTAACTGCTGAACAATCATCAACAGTAAGACACTGGAACACACCAAAAAAGCTATTCCAAATCCAATAACAAAGGAGAAACCACAATGAGATGGTAGGAGTGGCACAATCACAATAAAATCAAATTCCATAAGTGGTGGGTAGGTGACTCACAAACTGAAGAACACTTATACCACAGAAGTCCACCCACTGGAGTGAAGGTTCTGAGCCACACGTCAGGCTTCCACCCTGGTGGTCCAGCAACAGGAGGACAAATTCCTAGAGAATCAGACTTTGAAGGCTAATGGGATTTGATTGCAGAGCTTTGACAGGACTGGGGGAAACAGAGGCTCCACTCTTGGAGGGCACACACAAAGTAGTGTGTGCATCAGGACCCAGGGGAATGAGCAGTGACCCCATAGGAGACTGAACAAGACCTATCTTCTAGTGTTGGATGGTCTCCTGCAAAGTTGGGGGGCTTACTGTGTCTCACTGTGAGGACAAGGACACTGGCAGCAGAATTTCTGGGAAGTTCTCTATGGCATGGGCCCTCCCAAAGTCTGCCATTAGCCTCACCAAAGAGTCCGGGTATGCTCCAGTGTTAGGTCACCTCAGGCCAAACAACCAACAGGGAGGGAAACAAGCCCCACCCAACAGCAGTCAAGTGGATTAAAGTTTTACTGAGCTCTGCCCACCAGAACAACAGCCACCTCTACCCACCATCAGTCCCTCCTATCAGGAAACTTGCACAAGCCACTTAGATAGCCTTATCCACCAGAGGGCAGACAGCAGAAGAAAGAAGAACTACAATCCTGCAGCCTGTGGAATGAAAACCACATTCACATTAAATGAAAAGGCAGAGTACTATGTATCAGATGAAGGAACAGGATAAAACCCAAGAAAAAGAACTAAATGAAGTGGAGATAGGCAACCTTCCAGAAAAAGAATTTAGAATGAGGTTAGTGAAGATGATCCACGACCTTGGAAAAAGAATGGAGGCAAAGATTGAGAAGATGCCAGAAATGTTTAACACAGACATCGAAGAATCAAAGAACAAACAAACAGAGATGCATAATACAATAACTGAAATGAAAAACACACTAGAAGGAATAGGTAGCAGAATAACTGAGGCAGAAGAACGGATAAGTGACCTGGAAGACAGAATGGTAGGATTCACTGCTGTGGAACAGAATAAAGAAAAAAGAATGAAAAGAAATGAAGACAGCCTAAGAGACCGATGGGAAAACATTAAACACTACAACATTCGCATTATAGGGGTCCAAGAAGGAGAAGAGAGAGAAAGGACTCAACAAATATTTGAAGCAATTATAGTTGAAAATTTCCCTAACATGGGAAAGGAAATAGCCACTCAAGTCCAGGAAGCACAGAGAGTCCCGTACAGGACAAAACCAAGGAGAAACACGCCAAGACACATAGTAATCAAATTGGCAAAAATTAAAGATAAAGAATAATTATTGAAGGCAGCAATGGAAAAATGACAAATAACATACAAGGGAACTCCCATAAGATTAAAGCTGATTTCTCAGCAGAAGCTCTACAGGCCAGAAGGGAGTGGCATGATATACTTAAAGTGATGAAAGGGAAGAACCTACAACCAAGAGTACACTACCTGGCAAGGATATCATTCAGATTCGATGGAGAAATCAAAAGCTTTAGAGACAAGCAAAAGCTAAGAGAATTCAGCACCACCAAACCAGCTCTACAACAAATGCTAAAGGAACTTCTCTAAGTGGGACAAACAAGAGAAGAAAAGGACCTACAAAACAAACCCAAAACAATTAAGAAAATGGTAATAAGAACATACATATCTATAATTACCTTAAATGTGAATGGATTAAATGCTCCAACCAAAAGACAAAGACATGCAGAATGGATAAAAAAAACAAGACCCATATATATGCTGTCTACAAGAGACCCACTTCAGACCTAGGGTCACATACAGACTGAAAGGGAGGGGATGGAAAAAGATATTCCATGCAAATGGAAATCAAAAGAAAGCTGGAGTGGCAATACTCATATCAGATAAAATAGACTTGAAAATAAAGAATGTTACAAGAGACAAGGAAGGACACTACATAATGATCAAGGGATCAACCCAAGAAGAAGATATGACAATTATAAATATATATGCACCTAACATAGGAACACCCCAATACATAAAGCAACTGCTAATAGCTCTAAAAAAGGAAATCAACAGTAACACAATAATAGTGGGGGACTTCAACACCTCACTTACACCAATGGACATATCACCCAGACAGAAAATTAATAAGGAAACACAAGCTTTAATTGACACAACAGACCAGAGAGATATAATTGATATTTATAGGACATTCCATCAAAAAACAGCAGATTACACTTTTTTCTCAAGTGTGCATGGAACATTCTCCAGGACAGGTCACATCTTGGGTTATACATAAAGCCTCAGTAAATTTAAGAAAACTGAAATCATATCGAGCATCTTTTCTGACCACAACACTATGAGATTAGAAATCAATTAGAGGGAAGAAAACATAGAAAACACAAACACATGGAGGCTAAACAATATGTTACTAAATAACCAAGAGATCACTGAGGAAATCAAAAAATACCTAGAGACAAATGACAGTGAAAACACGAGGTTCCAAAACCTATGGGATGCAGCAAAAGCTGTTCTAAGAAGGAAGTTTATAGCTATACAAGCCTACCTCAAGAAATAAGAAAAATCTCAAATAAACAATCTAACTTTACACCTAAAGGAAATAGAGAAAGAAGAACAAACAAAACCCAAAGTTAGCAGAAGGAAAGCAATCATAATGATCAGAGCAGAAATAAATGAAATAGAATCAAAGAAAACAATAGCAAAGATCAATAAAACTAAAAGCTGGTTCTTTGGGAAGATAAAATTGATAAACCATTAGCCAGACTCATCAAGAAAAAGAGGCAGAGGACTCAAATCAATAAAATAAAAATGAAAAAGGTGAAGTTACAACAGGCAACACAGAAAGACAAAGCATCCTAAGAGTCTACTACAAGCAACTCTATGCCAATAAAATGGACCACCTGAAAGTAATGGACAAATTCTTAGAAAGGTACAACCTTCCAAGACCGAACCAGGAAGAAATAGAAAATATGAACAAACAAATCACAAGTAATGAAATTGAAACTGTGATTAAAAATCTTCCAACAAATAAACGTCCAGGACCAGATGTCTTCACACGTGAATTCTGTCAAACATTTAAAGAAGAGCTAACACTCATCCTTCTCAAATGCTTCTAAAAAATTGCAGACACAGGAACACTCCCAAACTCATTCTATGAGGCCACCATCACCCTGATACCAAAACCAGACAAAGATACTACAGAGAAAGAAAATTACTGACCAATATCACTGATAAATATAGATGCAAAAATCCTCAACAAAATACGAGCAAACAGGATCCAACAGTATATTTAAAGGGTCATACAACATGATCAAGTGGGACTTATCCCAGGAATGCAGGGATTCTTCAATATACACAAATCAATCAATGTGATACACCATATTAACAAATAATAGAATAAAAACCATACAATCATCTCAAAAGATGCAGGAAAATCTTTTGACAAAATTCAACACCAATTTATGATAAAAATTCTCCAGAAAGTAGGCATAGAGAGAACCTACCTCAACATAATAAAGACCATATACCACAAACCCACAGCAAACATCATTCTCAATGGTAAAAAATTGAAAGCATTTCCTCTAAGATCAGGAACAAGACAAGGATGTCTACTCTCACCAGTATTATTCAACATAGTTTTGGAAGTCCTAGCGATGGCAGTCAGAGAAGAAAAAGAAATAAAAGGAATAGAAATTGGAAAAGAAGTAAAGCTCTTACTCTTTGCTGATGACATGAGACTATACATAGAGAATCCTAAAGATGCCACCAGAAAACTACTAGAGTTAATCAATGAATTTGGTAAAGTTGCATTATACAAAATTAATGCACAGAAATCTCTTGCATTCCTATATACTAATGATGAAAAATCTGAAGGTGAAATTAAGGAAACACTCCCAGTTACCATTGAAACAAAAAGAATAAAATACCTAGGAATAAACCTGCCTAGGATGAGAAAAGACCTGTATGCAGAAA
This sequence comes from Delphinus delphis, assembly GCF_949987515.2. Taxonomy (NCBI): domain Eukaryota; kingdom Metazoa; phylum Chordata; class Mammalia; order Artiodactyla; family Delphinidae; genus Delphinus; species Delphinus delphis. The sequence continues at coordinate 117,077,848 of NC_082684.1, read as the reverse complement.
ACTAAAAGACACTGATGAAATAAATTAAAAAGTATACAAACAGATGGAGAGATATACTATGTTCTTGAACTGGAAGAATCAATATTGTGAAAATGACTATACTAACCAAAGCAATCTACAGATTCCATGCAATCCCTATCACATTACCAATGACATTTTTTACAGAACTAGAATAAAAAATCTTAAAATTTTTATGGAGACACAAAAGGCCTTAATTAGCCAAAGCAGTCTTGAGGGACAAAAGCATAGATGGAGGAATCAGGCTCCCTGACCTCAGACTATACTACAAAGCTACAGTCATCAAGACAATATGGTACTGGCACAAAGACAGAAATGTAGGTCAATGGAACAAGATAGAAAGCCCAGAGATAAACCCACACACCTATGGTCAACTAGCCTATGACAAAGGAAGCAAGAATATACAATGGAGAAAAGACAGTCTCCTCAATAAATGGTGCTGGGACAACTGGACAGCTACATGTAAAAGAATGAAAGTAGAACACTCCCTAACACCATACAGAAAAATAAACTCAAAATGGATTAGAGACATAAATGTAACACGGTACACTTTGAAACTCCTAGAGGAAAGCATAGGAAGAACGCTCTTTGACATAAATCACAGCAAGATGTTTTTTGTCCACCTCCTAGATTAATGGAAATAAAAACAAAAATAAACAAATGGGACCTAATGAAACTTAAAATCTTTTGCACAGCAAAGGAAACCATAAACAAGACGAAAAGACAGCACTCAGAGTCAGAGAAAATATTTGCAAATGAAGCAACAGACAAAGAATTAATCTCCAAAATATGTAAACAGCTCATGCAACTCAATATTAAAAAAAATAACTACCCAATCCAAAAATGGGCAGAAGATCTAAATAGACATTTCTCCAAAGAAGACATACAGATGGCCAAGAAGCACATGAAAAGCTGCTCAACATCACTAATTATTAGAGAAATGCAAATCAAAACTACAATGAGGTATCACTTCACACCAGTTGGAATGGGCATCATCAGAAAATCTACAAACAACAAATGCTGGAGAGGGTGTGGAGAAAAGGGTACCCTCTTGCACTGTTGGTGGGAATGTAAATTGATACAGCCACTATGGAGAACAGTATGGAGGTCCCTTAAAAAAGTAAAAGTAGAGCTACCGTACAACCCAGCAATCTCACTAATGGGCATATACTAGGAGTAAACCATAATTCCAAAAGACACATGCACCCTAATGTTCATTTCAGCACTATTTACAATAGCCAGGTCATGGAAGCAACCCAAATGCCCATCAGCAGATGACTGGATAAAGAAGATGTGGTACATATATACAATGGAATATTACTCAGCCATAAAAAGGAACAAAATTGTGTCATTTTTAGAGACATGGATGGATCTAGAGACTGTCACAAAAAGTGACGTAAGTCAGAAAGAGAAAAATAAATATCATATATTATCGCATATATGTGGAACCTAGAAAAATGGTACAGATGAACTGGTTTGCAGGGCAGAAATTGAGACACAGATGTAGAGAACAAACTTATGGACATCAAGAGAGGAAAGAGGTGGGGAGAGGGGGTGGGGGTGTGATTAATTGGGAGATTGAGATTGACATTGCATCAGTACACACTGATGTGTATAAAATGGATGACTAATAAGAACTTGCTGTATAAAAAAATAAAATAAAATCCAAAAAAAAAAAAAAAACATTCCTAAAAAGAAAAAAAAAAGGAACTACCATACGATCCAGCAATCTGACTCCTGGGGATATACCTTGAGGAAACCATAATTCAAAAAGAGTCAAGTGCCGCAATGTTCATTGAAGCTCTATTTACAATAGCCAGGACATGGAAGCAACCTAAGTGTCCATCAATAGATGAGTGGATAATGAAGATGTGGTACATATATACAATGGAATATTAGTTATAAAAAGAAATGAAACTGTTACTTGTAGTGAGGTGGATGGACCTAGAGTCTGTCATACAGAGTGAAGTAAGTCAGAAAGAGAAAAACAAATACCGTATGCTAACATATATATATGGAATCTTAAAAAAAAAAGGTTCTTAAGAACCTAAGGGCAGGGCAGGAATAAAAACACAGATTTAGAGAATGGACTTGAGGACACAGGGAGGAGGAAGGGTAAGATGGGACGAAGTGAAAGAGTGGCATGCACACATATACAGTACCAAATGTAAATTAGATAGCTAGTGGGAAGCAGCTGCATAGCACAGTGAGATCATCTCGGAGCTTTGTGGCCACCTAGAGAGGTGGGATAGCGAGTTTGGAGGGAGATGCAAGAGCGAGGAGATATGGGGATATTTGTATACATATAGCTGATTCGCTTTGTTATATAGCAGAAACTTACACAACATTGTAAAGCAATTATACTCCAATAAAGATGTTAAAAAAAAAAGCTGTATGGTATTGGCATAAAAATAGACATATATACCAATGGAACAGAACTGAGAGCCTAGAAGTAAACCTCTGCATGTACAGTTAACTAATATTTGTCAAGAAAGACAAGAATATTAAATGGGGAAAGGATAATCTCTTCAATAAGTGGGTTAATGGAAACTGGATAATCACATGTAGAACAGTTAAACTGGACCTGTGTTTTACACCACTGACAAATGGTAACTCGAAATGGATTAAAGACTTACATATAAAAAAATGGAAACTGTAAAACTCCTAGAAGAGAACTTAAGGAAAATATTCCTTGATATGGGTCTTGGAGATGATTTTTTGGATATAATACCAAAAGCACAAGCCATAGAAACAATAAATACACGGGACAAAAAAAAACTGAAAAGCTTCTGCATAGTTAAAGAATCAATGAAACGAAACCTATGAAATGGGAGAAAATACATGCAAATCATATATCTGATAAAGAGCTAATATCTAAAATAAATAACTCATACAGATTTATTTATTTATTTTAAATAACTTCAACAGAAAAAAAATCTTATTTAAAGTGGGAAAAGGAACTGAATAGAAATTTTTCCAAAGAAGACATATCAATGGCCAACAGGTACATGCAATGGTGCTTGGCATCATCAGTCATCAGAGAAGTGCACATCAAAACTGCAATGAGGGCTTCCCTGGTGGCGCAGTGGTTGATAGCCTGCCTGCCGATGCAGGGGACACGGGTTCATGCCCCGGTCCGGGAAGATCCCACATGCCGCGGAGCGGCTGGGCCCATGAGCCATGGCCACTGAGCTTGCGCGTCTGGAGCCTGTGCTCCACAACGGGAGAGGCCACAACAGTGAGAGGCCCGCGTACCACAAAAAAAAAAACAAAACAAAACTGCAATGAGATATCACCACACACCTTTAAAATGGGTATCATCAAAAAAAAAAAAAAAAAAACACACACATACAAAATACGAGGTGGCAAGTGTTGGTAAGGATACAGAGAAAAGAAAATCCTTGTGTACTGTTGGTAGTAATTTAAGTCACCAGAGCCACTATGGAAAACAATATGGAGGTTTCTAAAAAAATTAAAAATAAAATTATTTTATGATTTGCAATCTCATTTCTGTGTATATATCCAAAGGTAATGAAAATAGGATCTCAATGAGTTATATGCACTCTCATGTCCAATTTCAGCATTATTCACAATAGCCAAGATATGGAAGCAACTTAAGTATCCATTAACAGATGATGAAAGAAGATGTGATACACACACACACACACACACACACACACACACACACACAGGAATATTATTCAATCATGAGAAAAAAAAGAAATATTGACATTTGCAACAGCATGGATGAATCTTGAAGGCATTATGCTAAGTGAAATAAGTCAGACATAAGAAAGGCAAATACTATAGGATATCACTTATATGTGGATTCTAGAAAGGCTGAACTCATAGAAACAGAATGTAGAATGTTGGTTACTGGGACTGGTAGTTGGAGGAAGTGGAGTGATATTAGTCAAAGGGTACACACTCCAGCTTAAGATGAGTAAGTTCTGGTGATCTAATGTACACCATGGTGTTGTATATGTGAAAGTTGCTATGAAAGTAGATCTTAAATATTTTTACCACAAAAAGAAATGGCAACTATTTGATGTGATGGAAGTGTTAACTAACTCTATGGTGGTAATCATGTTGCAATATATGTGTATCAAATCAACATATTATATACCTTAAACTTATACAATGTTATATGTCAATTATATCTCAATAAAGCTGGAGAAAAGAGAAAAAGACACAATAAAAAAATAAACATTTAATAAACAAATAAATAAATTGATGGTCTATTTTAGGCATGTTATTCAGCTTTCTTCCCCTGTGTTTGCCCAATGGTCTCATGGCTATTACAGAGGTATTTGTGATTTTTCATAGGTTCGTCTACATGGGCTTCCACTCACCAAGAACAATATAATTGTAGTTACTGTAGAGTTTCTAACTTGCCCACAGAGAGCACTTGTTATTCCTCTGCTTTCTGACTGAAACTGTGGCTTTTTCTTTTGCACAGAATATTCTTCCACTGTTAATGATTGGAAAATATTAATTTGCACTTTTAACCCTCCTAAGGCTTGGACAATTAATTTATCTTAAACAATCATAAGTATTTTGAACTTATTAAAATTAAGTAACTTTTAGTGGAAAGAGTGATAGGAAATAATCTTTATCCAAGACTTTATATAACTACAGTAAACAGTTTTCCTGCATAGTAATACAAATAGTAGTATCAAACATTTAGAAGTATTCCTTCAAAACCCCATGTTTTGGCCAATATTCTATAGAGAACAGAAAGTAAGCAAGACTAGCTGATTTAAAGCTCTTTAGTGTCTAGAGACTGTCTTGCAAACCCTCAGGTATAATATTTATTCCCCTTGCTTATCATGATTTACTCTATAATTTATAACCTTACATAAACAGCCAGTTTTAAATCAAAGAGCATTTCTGAGATGGTAACACAATCCTATAGAGGGGTACTAAATCTCTCCCTTAAGCATACTTGAACTTTCCAATAGTCCTTGGGGAAGACTCATAAGATGCTGCACCATGGTATGTCAGCTACTTATGAGAAAATATTATGATTTTTGCTAATTGGACCATTAAAAAATAGGTTTCGATAAAATTTGAACTATTCCTTGAATAGGCTGAAGTGTGATAACAAGAATTGAACACTTTCGTATACCATTTCTGCAGAGCTAAACATAGGAACTCATTCAGCCAGACAACAAACATGTGTTGAGTGGTCAGATATGACTGACTTGTCTGGTCAAGCCAAACTGATATGAACTATGTAAACACAAAGTAACTAAAAAACTGACAAATTTTGTGTGTGTGTGTGTATATATATATATATATATATATATATATATATATATATATGAAATTTCTGGACAAATACAGTGGCATTGAAGAGTAGAAAGGAAATTATTAGAATTATGTTTCTGAGATGAAGCCAACTGAATTGGATGGCCGATAGGTGTGGAATATCAAGGAGAAGAAAGAATTGAGGATGACATTATTGCCTGTGTCATTCTCCTTGAACCAATACAACCTTTGGGATGCTTTCATGGCACACTTTCTTTCTAGTTAGATCAACCTGTCTGGTCAGAATTTAAGCTACTATAATTTGTGGAAGAAGAAGAAAAAGAGTCAGACATCTACAAGCCTCCCCTTATTCTTTTCAACATCAATTTCCTTTTGAAACTTAGGAAACCCATGCTCAGGGTTGAAAAGCAAAGGTGCTGACAAGTATATCTAAATTGAAAATAATTGGATGCTTGTAGGTCAAAGCAGTGAGGCATAGAAAGTCAAGTATCTGAACATCAATGGAAAGGCAAGTGGGTCAGAAGATAACCCGTATCTTCTATATCTCTCTATGTCTGTCTTCTAAAGGCTCACTTTGGAATTCATAGTGTTCTCTGGTAACCCAATGAAGTTAAAGTCTCTTGTTATAGTATGTTAATAGTGCTGGACAATTCAGCTAAGACCCTTGGAATGGGAAGGAGTCAACTGTAAAGGCTCAGAGAATGAAAATAAACCTGAAACAAACCTTGACAAATCCCCACACTATAAAGTATTTGAAAATATTCCTAAACCACAAGGACCATAAGGATCTTTTCTAAGCTAATAAGGTGAACAGAATGATTGGACAAGTACAAAGCAGTCACTTTGATGTGGTAATTAGATAACAAAACTTTGTATGTAGCTCTCACAGAGCTCACAGAAGAGGAAAAAAAACTTAAATTTCACTCAAAGTTTATTCTCTAAAAGATATTGAAATAAGAGACTCATTCACTTCTTGACACACTTCAATTATTTTAAAATTAACATTGTATATATTTTGCCTGTAGTGCAATATTCTTAAGAAGTCCCTCAAGGGATGAATATATTTGATAATACAGTCTTCACTTTCATTTCAACCTTTTGATGACACTAAAGTCTGGTATGAAACATTACAGACCGTGGGCACTGAAAAATGTTTCTACCACTTCACCTTAGTAATAAAACGAACTTCTAAAGAGTTCTGGGAGGCACTGCTGTACCATCTGGAGGAAACAAATCATGGTTTGGAGTCAGTGAACTTGGTAGAAAAACCAAGCTCCGTCATATCCTAGTTACATAAATTCAGACAGGATATTTAACCTTTCTGAGTATCAATCTCTTCCTTCCTGAAATGGGGATCACAATAGCTATTATGTCATTTGCTGTGGTTATTAATTCCAATAACCTATTTAATGCAATAATAAGTGCACAATATACATTCATGTATTTTTCTCTCCTACCATCCTTCTTTCTCTTTTTCCATCATAAACAATTTAATATTAGACTCAACTGCAAGTGACAGAAAACCCAAAATAACAGTATCTTAAACTAGACAGTTTATTTTCCCCTTCTAAAAATGTAGGCAAATCCAGGGTTACCACAGTGGTTCTGTGATCACCAAAGCATGACTCAACAGAGCTCTCCACCTCTATCTATCATGATAATATCACAGGGAAAAGGGTGGAGATGGCTGCATGACTTAAATTCAAGAATACCTGTTAGGGTCTTTACTTTAATCTCACTGGACAGGACTTTTATTAACAAGCTTCTGTGAGGGTTAATCTTATGTCAACTTGATCTGGTCATGGTGTGTCTAGATACTTTGTTAAACATTATTTCTGGGTATGTTTTGAGGGTGCTTCTTTTTTTTAACATCTTTATTGGAGTATAATTGCTTTACAATGGTGTGTTAGTTTCTGCTTTAAAACAAAATGAATCAGTTATACATATACATATGTTCCCATATCTCTTCCCTCTTGCGTCTCCCTCCCTCCCACCCTCCTTATCCCACCCCTCTAGGTCGTCACAAAGCACCGAGCTGATCTCCCTGTGCTATGTGGCTGCTTCCCACTAGCTATCTATTTTACATTTGGTAGTGTATATATGTTCATGTCACTCTCACTTTGTCACAGCTTACTCTTCCCCCTCCCCATATCCTCAAGTCCATTCTCTAGTAGGTCTGTGTCTTTATTCCCATCTTACCCCTAGGTTCTTCATGACCATTTTTTTTTCTTAGATTCCATATATATGTGTTAGCATACAGTATTTGTCTTTCTCTTTCTGACTTACTTCACTCTGTATGACAGACTCTAGGTCCATCCACCTCACTACAAATAACTCAGTTTTGTTCCTTTTAATGGCTGAGTAATATTCCATTGTATATATGTGCCACATCTTCTTTATCCACTCATCTTTCAATGGACACTTAGTTATCCTGGCTATTGTAAATAGAGCTGCAATGAACATTGTGGTACATGATTCTTTTTGAATTATGTTTTTCGCAGGGTATATGCCCAGTAGTGGGATTGCTGGGTCATATGGTAGTTCTATTTTTAGTTTTTTAAGGGACCTCCATACTGTTCCTCATAGTGGCTGTACCAATTTACATTCCCACCAACAGTGCTTCTGAATGAGATTAGCATTTGACCCAGTAGACCGAATAGGCAGATTGTGCTCCCAGTGTGGATGAGCCTCATCCCATCCATTAAGGGCCTGAATAGAACAAAAAGACAGAGGAAGGGAGCATTTGCTCTCTCTGTCTTCTTCTGCCCTTGGGCTGGGACTAATGCCATTGGCTTACCAGTTCTCAGAACTTAGGACTCAGACTATAACCCTTCCACTGGCTTTCACGGGTCTCCAGCTTGCAAGCATCTGATCAAGAGACTTCTTAGCTTCCATAATTGTGTGAGCCAAAACCTTATAAAAATCTATCTATAACTATATCTCCAATCCATATCTATATCTTTCTATCTATCTATCTATCTAACCTGGGAAATGTAGTTTTTATGTATTTGGTCATATGCTCAACTAGAAGTAGAGCTTTTTTAACAGATTTTTAAAATTATTATAAAAAAATGGAGAACAGATAAGATGGAAAACTCTAAGCATATATATTTCTCTCCCACCTTCCGTATTCACCACCTGAATGGAGTCAAACATTTCAATGGAATTATAACAAATGGTCATTTCAAAGAAAAACATAGTTTATCTCTATAAAACCAAATTATTCCTTCATGCAATATACTAAATGGAGTGAAAGATTGACTGAATCAGTTGATTTGGAATTGTACAGAATAAGTTCAAATGGAATTGTATACTTTATTAATAATCTAAGGAGTTGATGACTTTCTTTGTGTCTACATTGACCCTGTCAGCTGAGAAAATAGTGGAGACATCATTATAAATTCATATCTAGAGATAACTTTATAATAATAATAAAAGACTTTATTTTTAGGAGAATGAGTTGAGATTTTAATAAACAAAACATCACCTTTTCACATATTTCCTCCAAATGAAAAATAAAAGTGAAAGAAAAAGAAAAAGTAGGATGTGTCTTTGCAGAAAAAATCCAAATAACAGATGAAAACCACCAGTTAAATCAATTTTCTGCTTTCATATGGAAGAGAATTGGCTGGATAACTAATTTAACTGTATATAAATGGTCCTGTGAGGAAGTAAAAATAAATTTGGCAGGAATATATTTTACTCAGGGGTTTGGGTATGCGAGTCAGAGGAACAATATTGGTTTGAAATGAAATTACACTTACCTAAGTGTACGGATATAACAGGTTTGCATTTAGCTGGAAACTTCGATATTTCGTATTCTTTGGCATTACAATACCTGGCCTTTGACTCTCTGGCTTGGGCTTTACCAGGCTTGGAGTTAGCAGGAGTGGGTTCTAGGCTGGATCTTCCCCCAAGGAACTTGGCCGTGGAGACTTCCCTGTGAAATGATGAAAGACTAGACAATTTCAAGACAGCTCTTTCTAGCTCCAGGATTTTTTGTCCCTGTGACTTCATGACTTGCATTCCCTCACAATTTACCCACTGTTTGGTGTGGGATAGAAGACTTTTGTCCAAGGTGACAGGGAGTGCTGTGGCATCTCTGCTTGGCACCATCCTTCTAACATTTGAAAATCTTTTCCTGTCGCATGTGCAGTGTTACTTTGAATTTGCACCATTTCCCACTGCTGCTGTTTAAACAATAACAGAAGGTTCAAGTTATTTGCAAACTGTAAGAAAAATGACCGCAGACACCCCCGTCATTTCCATTGGCTGTAGATATAACCTTAGGCTAAAGCCACAGCAGAGTTTTAAATACTGCAAGATAAATCCAAGCTGACCCACTTCCTCACTTCTGACACTTCCAACAATTAAGGTCCCATCAGCCTCACTCTAGTTGCTGTTCTGTTAGAAATGCCATGTGACCTGTGGAGGGACACCTAAGAATTTCCACTCTCTAAGGAGAAAAATATATTAAAGCATAAACTTTAACTTTTGATTATTAATCTTCATTCCTAAATATCTGAAGGGACTCTCCCTTCCAACCATCCCAGAGTATAATTAGGATATTTTAAACACACTTACAACAATTGTAAGTAGTTTGATTGTCTCTTTCTTTTTAAAATCTGACTTCCCTACCAGAATTTCATCTTTCTAAGGGCAGGGACCAAGCCTATCTCATTTGACCTTCTTTTCCATGATGCCTAAAACATAAATCATCTGGCCCATATGGGTGCTCAATATATATATGATGAATTAATCAATCAATCAATCCAAATTCAGAAGGAAGGCCTTATGTAAAGGTAAGAGAAATCTCACAGTTGGGGTTAATAATCTATTTGATCAGTGTTACTGCATCATTCTGACATAGCCATGACCTTCTACCAAGTTGTGCAAATTTCTGCTCATGATTAAGTTCTCTTGTTTAATTTGGTTTCAAAGCACATCATTTCTCTCTCTGTGGTATTATACTTTTTACCGTGCTATAGATTTTCTAAATGCATGCAAATGTAACCAAGATGGCTCATTTTGTTATCTATTTCCCAACTGCTAGCTCCCTAATCATTAACTAATTGTCTCTGTGCTCTATTGACAACTTGGCCACTTTCTTGCTAATTTTTGCTGACACAATGGAGGCCCCCAAGAACTGGGCTAACCTTTGGCTATTCACCCAAGAGCCACAGGTGGAAAAACAATCAATCAGCCTGGCCTTTGTGTTCAGGAAAACCTCATCAGCGTTCCAAATGATTTGTCTAATGAGGCATCATTAATTGACAATGGGCAGGAGGAGGAAGAACTTCCTTTACTTTGATTACAATTTTTCTAGAATGGACCGGAGCTTAGAAAAAGCATGTGTGAGAGTGGAATGGACTAAAGATTATATTTTGGGCTAAGGTAAGAAACTGGGGCAGCTTCCTCAAATTTCTGGTCTTACATGAAGTTTATACAGGATGGAAATGTGCATTTTAAGGAACACACTATAAGTCAACCACCACAAGTATTTCATTTTTATAATTTGTGTGGTGGCAGCACAGGATTAGGGATGTGGATGATTGTATATTTCCTTAAAAAATAGCTGGAGCATGATAGGGCTATAGCTTTGAAGTTACTAGCAAGGCCTCGTATTGGACTTGGATATGATATAGACATTTGGACTAAGCAGCCATTTGTACTTTCACTTGTATATCAGCCAGCAGTAATATTTATTCATGCAACCAATATGTATTGAGTACCTGTTACATGCCAGAGGCTGTTCTGGTACACATGAGTATTTGGGCTGCTGATGTATACATCAGTCAACAATAGAGATGAAAGAATGTCTACCCACCAGGAGCTTACCTTCTAATGATGGGAAACAAATAATGAACCGGAAATGAGTTAAATATATAATGTTACAAGGTTATAAGTATCCTTTATTGAAAAACAGAGTAAAAATCATAGATAGTATGGTTAGGGGAATGAGGAGTGCAGAGTGGAGGGAGGTGGGTGGCATTATTAAATACGATAGTTAAGGTAGTTAGGAAGCTTGAAGAAGTTAACCAATCTGGAAAACAAGCACGGTGGGCAGAGGGAACAGGCAGATGGAGACTTTATCCACGAGTGGACTTGGAGGATATGGGGGGAGTCAGTGCAGCTGGGGTTGGGAGGGGCAATGGGGAACTTAGGGAAAGAGATTGGCTGGGGGTGGGTGGCCAGGGGTGAAGGCGTGGGGCAGATCAGAGTCTTTTGGACCAACAGAAATTTGACGTTTTGTGGAAGAGAAATTACAAATCATGATATAGAATTTTAACTGAGTTAATAAAATGATCTAAGATGTGCAAGAATAACTCTGATTGGGAATAGAGAATGTACAAATCAATGCACTGTTTTAATTATTTAAAAACCAGTTAATTAGATGTGTATTTGCATATTTACTAAGTTTTGCTAACTTGGAATTCTTGGTATTCCTCTAATTGCTTGTTTTCTGGGAGGTTGGTGTGGAAAAGTTTTGGGTGGTTTTAATAGGAACTCATTGTCTTTCTCAAGTGAACATGTCAAGGGAACCATAAGAAAGAGGAACCCAAATGGATAAACTACACTATTTAAAGGAGCTGAATTGTGGGGATCTGGTGTGAAAATGTCATGGATCAGGAAGCCATGGAAATAATGAGCGCCCATTTGGGCTGAGATGACCCTGTTACTGGTTGTTAAAAACAAATAAATAAGTTGGCAGCTAATATCCAAACAAAAAATAAACTTGGTGTGCAATCTAGGTTAACAAGAGCTAAACTCACCGTCCTTAACTGCCCAGACAACCAAGGAACTGAAGTATGGCCATAGTGGAATCACAGTCCTTGGGACTCCATAAAGCTATTTCTCATTTTGCATACCCTTGGAAAATATAAAAGAGAGTAAGGAAGAATATTAAAAATACCATTATTTTTGCTACCTCTCCCCACCCCAAATTTTTACTAACAAATTTTCAGGTCTTGTTCAGAATTTTCATTTTTTTAAAAAAAATATTTGAGCTCTCTCTCATTCTGAACTCAGGATACAAGTGCCTTGAATGTAATACTTGTTCAATGATCATTGGTTCAGTGCATATCATGTAGTAGTTTACATCTTACTGTCCCATCATGCTCTCAACAGGTCACTAAAGGCTTTTTATAATGATAACTTTAACTATGCTTACACTGTTCCACTATATGGCAGGCGATATAGAAGAACACAGGCTCTGGAATAAGATGAGTCTGGTTTGAATCCTTGACCAGCCACTATTTACTGGGTAGTTTGGGAAAGTCACATAATTTCTCTGAGTTCCATTTCCTCATCTGTAAAATGGGTAAAATATTTTTATCTATTTCACAGCGTTTTTAGGAGGTTTGAGATCATGTAGGCCAAAAATCTGGCACGTTTGCAAACACCTAAAAATCACTTAATAAATAAATTATAGTTATTGTTACTACATTAACCTCCAGTAATATTTATTGCCTACTGTTTGTTTTTCCATTTCTTCACTATTAAAATAATTCCACACAAATATCTTTGCCGTAAAGTTTGTTCTAATTTATAAAATTTTTTATGATAATTAATCCTTAGAAATGGAATTAGTGGATAAGAGAATATGTGCATTTTAGAAATTTTAATATATCAGCCAACTTGCTTTTTTAAAAAAAGTTCTATTTGCCTAACTGTACTCCATCTATGTTGAATATTATTATTTTTTTAATTTTTTGGCTGCACCACGCAGCATGTGGGATCTTAGTTCCCTGACCAGGGATCAAACCCATACCCCTTTCATTGGAAGTGCAAAGTCTTAACCACTGGACCACCAGAGAAGTCCCAATGTTGAATACTCTTGCATCTAAATGTTTGCTAATGTGTTAGGTAAAACAAGCAAACAACAAATAAGCTGTTATCTTATAGTGGCTTTAGTATATATTTATTTCCTTCATTAATGGTACAAAGCAATTTTTGTTTTTATTAGCCACTTCTGTGAATTACCTTTTCATGTTCTTGACCCTTCATTTTATGGTATGGTGTGGAGGAGAGGGCTATCATTGTTTTTTATCCTATTAATTTGTATGAGCTTTCCACATGTAAATGGAATTTGGAATTATTTTTTAAAAGAATATTTTTTTAAACATCTGATTATATTTGATTTAACATACAAACCAATCCTAGTTATTTATTTATTTTTTGAGATACCTCAGGGGCCCTGTAAATCATACCAAAGTTAACTGGAAATCAAAAGAACTTTAAAATTTGATATTTGGGAAGTTTGTCAAAAAGTTTTAAAACACTTGGTCAAATAAGATCATAGGTCATTTTAAGACAATACTTACTCCTTAACTAAAGTTAAAAGAAATCTCAGAAGCAAATACAGATCATTTAAAGGCAGAGAAATTTATACAACCTGTTATCGAAAGCAACATTTCAAGAAAACTTTGGAGGGAGAACCAAATCCAGTCTTGTCCTAGCCCATTCCCAACAAGATCCATTTACCTAACTAGATTTAATCCAATCTTAGAAAATCCTGATCATGTACAACTCCATTTTTAGTATATTTTTTTTAATCCTCACACCATCTTTTACTGAAAACATACATTTTACTTTCCTTAAAAGTTTTTTTTTTCACATCAAGTTACTTTTTTTGTTGACAAATTTGCAATAGATATAATAAGGTCTGATTTGACCTCTAGTAAACCTAGGTACAACAGAAGTATTATATTTAACACTGATGACTCTAAAGAAACGTCTATATTAAGCAAACCAACAAGGTTAAGCCATCATCAATACAAGATATTAATTTAATGTTGAGTATTTCCTAGGTCACGTGAACCCGAAAATCATTCTGGCCAGTTTTACATTCCTTAGTATTTATATAAATGCTTAATTTTTTAAAGTCAATTAAGTAGAGCTCTTTCACAAATTAATTTTGGTAATACCATACATCTACAACATACACTGATACATTTGAACACACAAAAAATCACAGGAACCTCACAGTTTTCATTTCAAAAATTCAGCCCTGAGTCCGGTACAACAGTGTAAAACCTATCAGTTACAAGGGGCTGGATTCAAGTTAGGATTCAGGCAGAGGGAAAAAATCAAGGTCTAGATGACTAAACCCTTTTTACTAGTGTTTACAGAAAAGACACTTAGGATTTCTGTTTATCCTTGACAAGTCAAGTTTTAAATTACTTTACCCCCTTTTTTAAAATTTGCATTTTAAAAAGATGGTGGAGATAAGTTCCTCCTAGGATGATTTTGTTTCCTTGAGGCCAGAAAAATATTTCTTTTTCTTCTTCTTCTTTTTTTTTTGTGGTACACGGGCCTCTCACTGTTGTGGCCTCTCCCGTTGTGGAGCACAGGTTCTGGACTCGCAGGCTCAGCGGCCATGGTTCACGGGCCCAGCCGCTCTGGGGCATGTGGGATCTTCCCGGACCGGGGCACGAACCCGTGTCCCCTGCATCGGCAGGCGGACTGTCAACCACTGCGCCACCAGGGAAGCCCTTCTTCTTTTTTTTTTCCTCAAAGAATTGGGTGGCCACCTCAATGATACCAAAGGACTGGTATACCCATTCATCTATGTTGTAAGGTTTTACTTTCCCTCATTTTGCTTAAGTAAGAAGGTTTCCCCCCAAATTTCTACCCGGCTCTGAATATCAGCTATGGTTACTTTAGTTAGATCAGTGGCCTCCCATTTTGGTAATCTGTTTACAAACACTTTTGAGGATCTTCCCTAGGTTTAAGAAATTTTCACCTTAGATTTAGACACTCTATAATCCTTTTAAACTTAATAATTACCAGCTGGATATCTTTGACCAAGCCCAGAACCTTGATATTTTATACTCCAGTATCTAGTAAGGCTTTTATTTCAGCTCCAGATTCAATCTGTTCCTTTCCACTTTCTGTTGGAATCATTTGGTGATGAGGATGGTTCTCTTGCCCCTCAAGAAACAGAGTGGTCCCTAGTTTAGTTAACAAATCTCTTCCCATTAAAGGGATGGGACAATCAGGCACAAAGAGAAAGGAATGTAAAAACAACTGGTCATTGATGTTGCAAAAAAGGGGTTACATTTCAAAACACGACATCTATATTTAAGGCATTTTATGGCAGATGATTTTACTTTCTACTATTGTTAAATGAAGGTGAATTACTTTTTCTTCCCTCTTTGGTGACTTGGCTTGTTAAGGAGTTTTGCTTTTTGGTTTTTTGGTTTTTTTTTTTTTTTGCGGTACGCGGGGTCTCATTGTTGTGGCCTCTCCTGCTGTGGAGCACAGGCTCCGGACGCACAGGCTCAGCGGCCATGGCTCACGGGCCCAGCTGCTCCGCGGCATGCGGGATCTTCCCGTACCGGGACACGAACTCATGTCCCCTGCATTGGCAGGCGGACTCTCCACCACTGCGCCACCAGGGAAGCCCTGTTAAGGAGTTTTAAAGTTTAGCTCTCAACATTGTCTTTAAATTATATTTATATCTTTCATTGATGCAATTAATATAGATATAAAGTTATACAGCAGGTCTAAGTGTCACAAGAGTGGTACCAATACAGAAGATCAGATATTATAACATACCAACATTGTGACAAAAAACAATTACTGGGGAGTAGGACACACATGGTTTGGCTATGTGAGGCTCATGCTCTAGGGATCTCCCCTTAATAATCCTGCCATGACTTTGGAAACTATTATTTTTTTTCTGTTTTATTGCATATTCTGCACTATTCATCTGATTTAAAGAATTTTTGTGATATGAAACTGCAACCAAATTTACATGAAATAATTAAAAATTTTACGATGCTATGGGATTTAGTATTACATTTGAGGAAATAAACCAAAAGTCAAGATTCACTGTATAGATTTACTTCTATTCCTGTCCCAGTCCCTTCTCTTCCCAAGTGAATCTGCACTTGTGCTATCACCTTATGATTCTCAAGCTTTGGTTAACTCTCAGTTGTAGGGATGAATAAACAATTTGTGACTGCCCCCCAGTAAGGTAAAATCCCCTGAGTTGTCATAATTTCCAGCCCCCACTTTAAAGAGAGAAATGGTCTGATGGTCGTTCCTTAAGGTGTCATGGTGGCCTGGGCGGAGGCTCCCTGACCTACTTGACTCATCAGTGGCACCAGATATGTGAGAAGTGAGCTAATCTCAGATGCAGCTCCACAACAATTCACTTAGATCCAGGTAATGTGCAAGAGATAATTTTATTCTGAATTTATTTTAATCATTATTTTTACCTTGGCTAAGTTATTCAGTATTCCTACTTAGAAAACACAGAGAATAGGAGTAACACTGAAGTGGTTTTGTGAAGAGTAAATGAGAAAATGTATGCAAAGTACCACGAAGAGTGACCAGAGTATGTAATAATTTGTTCAGCATCATTGTCATAATTTTATGATCATTAATGTTATTGTTATAGTAACTATAATTTTGTGTTAAATGTGATTTCTTTTCTCACCATCCTGCTTTCCTAGCTGTCCAAAGATTTGGATTCACTTAATCCAAACACTCAATCAATAAGGGAAGACTAGTTAATCCATGAAATTGTTCTTTTCCTAACCTATGCCGTCTTTTTGGTAGCCCCAGCACAGACGTATTGAAATTTAGCATTATTAAGTGTCTGAACTTGAAAGATAATTTAGTTTATACCTGAGAAAGAGTGTGTGTGAATAGCTACTATAAATGTTGTGGTTATAAACATTAAGTAACTGGAATTCAGGTCCATTATCTAGATATTGTCCAGTCAAGAGTAGGTATACTTAATTCAATAGAGAGAAAAAAAAACAAGAATGGATCTACCAAATAATGCAATATTCTGATATTCAAGGTTAACAAAAACTACCAAAGAGAATGACAGAAAAATTGTTGACATACTATTATTGCTGATTGTTTTACATGGAAATTGAATCTATGTCTTTGCAACATCTTTCAGCACAGAATCCTCATTGGGATTTGGCATGTTGACAAAGGGTTATATTAGTTTTTATTATTAATTTACTGTTAAGAATGCAAATAAGTTTCTGACCCTTATATGCCAACCCTATGTAGATGATATTTTCTTTTCCTTTATTGTTATTTCTCATTTTGCCCCAAAAATTAATTTTTACCTCTCCTCAGACAATTTATTTTCTAACAGTCAGATAACCTTCAGTCATGGTCATGATGATTTAGTTTCAAAATGTTTACAATGCAGTATCTTGACCAAAACATTGAAAAGGGACTTCCTCTGTAGTCCCCTTTGTCGCTATGCTGAGATGACATCTATTTGGTTCTATCCCTGGGTTACCATGGAAATAATTTATTATTGTTGTCAAAGATGGACGGTCCACATACATTTTAAATAAGGGTAATGTAGAAACTTTTCATATAAAAAGACTAGTTCTGTCATTGTCTCTGAGAACCTAGCTCTATGAAGCTGTTCATGACATTGCAGTTCAATTACGGGTACCATTAGCATGAAATTTTGTAAATATTTTCAAGAATGTTTTAAAATATAATTCATCTTTTTGAACCCCCCTGCTTTTCTATTGCTTTTCTAACCGACTTAATATGTCAAAAACTAGGAAAAGATTGCACATATTTTTGTCTTATGTTCATTATACACTATGGATCAGACCATAACTAAACACACACTCACATATGCATTTAAATTAGGTAATCAGTTGATTTCTCTTTTGAATAATATCTGCTTAGTAAAATATTACTAGGCAGAATACAACCAGTTATGGACCAACAAATGCTTATTTGTTGTATGGTCCCCCCAATAGTATATATATATATATATATATATATATATATCCATCTGTGATCATACATTTTTTAGGTGGGTTTTGTAACTTTAATTTCCTTTTTGTGTGACCTTACTGGGGTCTCTTAAACTGACTCATGCTTATACTTAAAGGGGTCATTGAAATTGCTTCTCAGATATGCAGAATGCCAATAAATTGGCATGTGTGGCAAAACTTAATGCACATGGCAAGGAAGAATTTCCTGGCTATGCAGCTTTCCTGATTAAATGGTGGAGACCAAATATTGCACAGGCCCTTACCAAGAGGATTTTATGCTCACTAATAAAGTTGTTCTCTTTTGCAGTAAAAAGCAGGCAAAAGAATTTGCTACTGATGATCTTCTAAGTCCTCCCCATAATTAATATAAACTGAATTTTAAAGCATCACTTTCTTGGAAAGCTGGTAACACAGTAGGGTGACCGATTCGACCCTGTTTGCCAGGACTGTGCTGTTTCTAAAACTGAGAATTTCAAATCCTAAGAACCCCTCAATTCTGGTAAACTAAGGTGATTGGCCACCCTGTAGCATAGTTGAAAATTTTATTATTTACCTTTATGTCAATCTGTCTATTATCTAATCTTTCCTGTGTAGTATGATTGCCTTAATACTTGTGTTTATTATTATTTTTTTAATGATGGCATGTGACACCACAGTTCACACTGTGATTCAATCAGGACTGCTTGTTTGGAAAGAGACTTTGAATTTAGTTTTCCTCCTTTCAGAGTTCTGGGCAGGCAGTGGGGGTGACCAGCATAGAGAAGCAGCATGCTGTGCAGGGTACATGTGACCTGAAGTTGGCCTGCCATTCTTCTGCCCCTGGAACCCTGTAGGTGGAGCCCTGTGCTAGTTCCTAGGGTTTCTCCACACAGACTGACTTCCCTTTGGGTTGATGATGATTGATTATGGTGCTTTCTTCATTACTTTAAACCTAATCAGTGCTTGGAGTAATTTGAGTAATGATTGCTCATTATTGGCAATTGTGAAGTTTAAGTTTTCTATATTTTTCTCCACAAGGCAGCCAGTCAGGAAATACTAGGAAGCATCCTGGTTCACACACATTTTTAAGGAGAGAGTGGGAATAAATGATTCACAAAGCTCAGTGATAGACAGGAAGCCATAGAGGTTTTGCAGAAATTATATTACATATTTTCTTGGCAGGAAACAGTGACAGTTCCCACTAGATCAAATGTGACAATCAAAGAGACAGTTCTTACTGGATTTGAAAGCCATTCAGCCTTTTACTGAAACTCCCAAGTTCAATAAATCATGCTAGTTCATATAATATTGTTATACCACTCTGTCTTATAAATGAAGATCTATGATTCTCCAACCAACCTGCTATTGTTAAAAAAAGATAATTAATGATGCTAGCTTATAAACTAATGCTGATTTACATTACAACTTATTAGAAGGTCCATTTTTAAGGTGCTTTCTCCACTCTCCTCAGGTAAATCAAGTTTAAAAGTAAGTTTGCTTGTACTGGTTGATTGATTTACAGCCTTAACATTGGTTACACAAGAGGGAGACATTTTAGACTGCTCAGCAAATAAATAATTAGCAAAGTCATTACATACCTGAGGATATTATATGTAGTGGGTTTATTAAATTATGTTCCAATAATGCTTGAAGAGCCACAAATTAACAAAAGAAACAAAACTTTCAGAGACTACATTCATGATCTAGAATGGCAGATGACGTTGCCTGTTTGTTTTGAAAGTGTATGTGGATGGTGAAGCTAATCTTGTGACATTTTAAAGGCTTTTATAGTTTTAGACCACCATAAACAAAGTTATTATCCATTAGAAATGTTTTCAATTTGATTCTTACATTTAAAGAATTTCTGGGTTTACATTCAGAATCTAAGAAAAGTTTCAAAAATCCTTTAAAGATATAAAGCATATATATATATATCTATATACATATTTTTATTTAGCAAGAACAGTTAACATGAGATTTCCCCTCTTAACAATTTTTAAGTGTACATTACTGCTGACTATAGTACCATGTTGTACAGCAGACCTCTAGAGCATATTCATCTTGCTTAACTGAAGCTTTATGCCTGTTGGATAGGATATTCATAAAGATGTCAGTTCCTCATAAGTTAAGTTGGAAATTTAATGCTATTTCAATTAAAAATATCACATTGTTTTCCAATGACAGATATGTTGTAAATTTTATTTAAAGACTAAACAACAAAAAAATGGAAAGGAGGAAGCTTTCCCAGGCTTCAAAGCATATTATACATACTTTATATTAAAGTAATATGGAATTGTTATACTAATAGGCAACCAAAGTAAGAGAATAGACAATTCAGACAGAAAGTTAATTGTATATGGAAATTTATTGCACAATAAACTGTGGCATCAAAATTAAATAGGAAAGAAATGAATTTTATCTAAAAGATGTCTTGGGATGTCTGGATAGCCTTTAGGATTAGATCTATTCCTCAGAACTTATGACAGGATAAATTCTACATGAATAATGCACTTGAGAAAAACATGGTTGAATGACTTTATAACATGGATGATGGGGAAATTTTCATAGCTATGACTTTAAATCTAGAACCGATGAAGAAAAAGATTAGTATATACATTCATATTATATGCATAATATATAAAAATATATATTATATAGTAATATGTAATACATTATTATATGATACCATTGTTATTATATATTATTGTATATTATTATATAATACTATTAAATAATATATTTTATTATGATTATATTATGTATAATATATGATATAAATTCAATTTGGTCAAAATATAATAGTAAAATTTTTAGCATTTGTCATTTTCCAAGTTATTGGCTTCTCTTACTAAACCCAAACGTATGCAGTCCATGGATTACAAATCAAAGAACTACATTCTGTCAATGGTTAGAGACTATTATCTTGGATTTTAAAAAAAAAATTTGTTAAAACTATGGATTTTAAAAATTATTCATAATTCAAATGTTTAAAATAGAAAGAAAAATATGTAATGGGTTTTAAGGGTATTTTTATTATTTGTTTATACTTTTATGAAAATAATGTAGGCAAATATAGATCAAAATAATTCACAGAGCAGTTACATATTAAACTTTGAGAATAAACTTACAATTAAAGTTTCAGTGTATTTTATATTGAAACTATACTTGTTATCAAATGTCCAACAATAAATGAATGGCTCCACAAATTCTTTAATGAATTTATTTTCACCTTTTAAAAATAATTTTAAAAACTTATTGTCCATCAGTGGATGAATGGATAAAGAAGTTGTGAGATATATAAATATATATGTATATGTATATATATATATATATATATATATATAAAACTCAGCCATATAAAAGAGAAAATCCTACCATTTGCAACAACATGGATGGATGCTGAAGGCATTATGCTGAGTGAAATGTCAACCAGAGAAAGATAAATACTGTATGATCTCATTTATATGTGGAATCTCCAAAAACAAAAACAAAACCACCAAACTTATAGAAAAAGAGGTCAGATTTGTGGTTACCAGAGGCAGGGGGTGAGGGGAGTGGGGATCAGATGAAGGCAGTCAAAAGGTACAAACTTCCATTCATAAGATAAATGAGTACTAGGGGTGTAATATACATGATGACCATAGATAACACTGCTATATGATATATACAGAACTTGTTAAGAGAGTAGATCCTAAGAGTTCTTATCACAGGGAGAATTTTTTTTTCTTTTCTTTTTATTCTCTCTGTGTGAGATGGAGGATGTTAACTAAACCTATTGTGATAATCACTTCACAATATATATAAATCAAACCATTATGCTGTGAATCTTAAACTTATACAGTTTAACATTAAGGATGTATGCCAATTATTTCTCAATAAAGCTGGAAAAAAATATAGCAACCATGTTGCCACAGTAAATGTTTACAGTGTGACACTAAGTGAAAAAAAAGCAAAATATGATATAGGCAATGTAATTATAATTATATAAATTTACATGTATATTAATAAAGACCAAGGGAGTATATAACAGGAAAACAAAATTTTCCACTGTTTGGTAAATTGTAGGTACTTTGTGTGTTTCCTTTCTCCAAACTTGATTTAGTATTTGCTGTAGACTAAATGTTTATGTCCCCCCAAATTAATTTTGAAACATAATCTCCAGCATGTTGGCATTAGGAGATGGGGGCCTTTGAGAGATGATTTGGTCATGGGGGTAGAGACCTCATGAATGGGATTAGTGCCCTTATAAAAGAGACCCCAGAGAGCTCTCTCCTCCATCTCTCCATGTGAGGACACAGTGCCAAGACACCATCTATGAATCAGAGCGGGCCCTCACAAGGCACTGAAATTGCCGGCGCCTTGATCTTGGAGTTCTCAGCCATCAAACTGTGAGAAATAAATTACTGTTGTTTATAAGCTATCCAGTCTATGGTAATTGTGTTACAGCAGCCCGAACAGACTAAGACAGTGTAATATAATTTTAATCCAATAAGTGACATTGAATATAAAATTACTGGTATATAGCAGCACTCAAGGAACACTGGTTTCTTTCAACTTTTAAAAGATTGGAAATATAAACTCAAGTCTGAGGACGATAAGCACTGCATTTGACTCCTCCTGGAGCAGTTTAATGGTTCTATCATCTTGGATATGTTTTCTAAACTCCCTAATCCTCAGTTTCCTAAACCATGGAATGAGGCTAGTAATAGTATCTACTTTGGCATGCTACTGTGAGGATTAGATGAGATAAGGTAACTAGAAGGGTGCAAAGCACACAGTTAGTGCTCAATAAATGTTATCTAAGAACAAAAATAATAAAGGTAGTGGTAATAATGAGAGTGGAAAAGATTTTAAAAATGCAGTAGCACCCTGTGCTTGGAATTAAATAGAGATTAGTGATATTGCAATCATAATTTCCCTCAAAGTTTAATACTTATATTTTGTTTAGGAAGAATCATCTGGCGGTTCCAGTTCAAATATAAAGTATCACAGGGCTTCCCTGGTGGCGCAGTGGTTGAGAGTCCTCCTGCCAATGCAGGGGACATGGGTTCATGCCCCGGTCCGGGAAGATCCCACATGCCCTGGAGCGGTTGGGCCCGTGAGCCATGGCCGCTGAGCCTGCGCGTCTGGAGCCTGTGCTCTGCAATGAGAGAGGCCACAACAGTGAGAGGCCCACGTACCGCAAAAACAAAAACAAAAACAAAACAAAACAAAAAATATAACGTATCACATCTTGCCAGCCTGGGAAAAGATCAAAATTCGAAGTTCGGTTTCTACTGAATGCATATTGCTTTTGTAACATAGTAAAGTCAAAAAATTGTTAAGTAGAACCATTGTAAATCAAGGATTGTCTATAGAGTAATAGAACCCTAAAAGAGAAAGTGATATAAGTGACTCTGTAGTGTCACCCTCCCATTTTACAAATGAGGACTGTGAGCTCCAGAGATGTTTCATAAAGTCCCAGCTCATACAAGTAGCTCTGGTTTATAACATCTGGTCTGGCATTTTTCCTACAACACCAGATTGTGTTGTATTGTAGAAAGGCGACATAAACTTATTGTGATTGAGATCTTGACCATGAATCCAGAAAGATAAGCTGCAGCCCAAGTTTCCCAGTGGAATTACGTTTCATGATTTGTAATGAATTTTAATGAAATTTTGTGCAAGTTATAGACCAAAATACTTCAATATTTAAAAGTGGCTACCTGCTAGGTTCAGGAAAAAAAAGTCTTTATACCTAAGATTAGTAGATATGCTCTGTGTCACCTAAAATGATTTCATAAGTTTTTATGGCGCTTGAACAATGCAAAAAGCATTTGCATCTTCACTATGTTAGCATTATTTCAATCTCCAGCACAGCTCTGGCCCGGTGGTTTTATCATTCCCACTTGTGCTTCAAGAAACTAACACACATAAGGTCTAACATCAAGTTCCTGAGCCCTCAATTTTTGGAATCTCAGAGCTCTCTTGTCTTTACAGGCTGAGAAAAACTATTTCAAACCACAGAAATGTTTAACTGCTTTTGTCATCATCAGTTTACTATGATTATTCCTCAAAGAAAGAGGGAAGAGTAAATGCCACTAAGTAAAGGATTCCTCCTGAAAATGAGCATCCTGATGTGACAACTGAAATTTAAAAAGCAAGTAATTCCAACAATTGTGACTTTAGGTTTCACTGAGCACAGTCACCTGTAAGAGTGTTTCAGGTGAGAGAAGATACATCTTACTCAGAGAGCAGAATTCATATCCATTTCTCCATTTTTTACTTAAAAAAAGTAAAAAGAGCCTTTTAAAGCATTATTCAATATAAACATTTCACCACTATAAAGTCATCCTAAAGGTGGAAAGCTCTTTGAACTCAGCAGCCATGTTGGTTCATTAAGGGAGGGACCTGTGTGAGAATGTGGGCATTTCCGGGCAAGCAGAGGACAGTGGAGAGAAGACTGGGTACTAGTCATCTGAGTCCTGAATCAGGCCTTATCACTCTCATTCCTCGTTTTGCTTTGTTTTGTTTTTCCTTAGGCAAGGACATGGGGCACCTAAGTCAATGTCAGTTAGTGATAGTTTTTCTGATATTAGTAAGAAAATAATTCTAATAGAAATGTGCATAGGAAACACACTAAGGTGATATACAAGCCTGAGCCCCAAAGTTACTTAGGATGATATTTTTCTATTTTTCCTTAGCTATTCAATTTCTTACTGTAAGCATGAATATCTTATTATAATTTTTTAATGTATTTAATCGTATTATTTATCACTATAGTTAATGATGGTATAATTATTAAACTTAATTTATTAGAGACATCAAAGTCCTGTAAAGTCACAACCTTGGGACTTTTGTTTCTGAAGCCTGGACCAGGGTTCCAGGATTAGCTGATGAGCCCTTCTCAAAGTTTTCAGGTCTGATTACACCAGGAGAGATTATAATATCATTCCATTGGGGAGAGGGAAAACCTTTGATTCAACCTAAAGTTAGTTTAAATTAAACTTCTTTTTCCTTAAAACTAGTATTTCCACTTTCTCCCCATAACTACTCCTCTTTTTTCTTTACTTCCATAAAATATAGAAAATGTTACACAAACAACTAACAAATACTAACTCAAGTGTCATGACTTTGAAAATTAATTGATTAATGGTAAATAAATACATGTGCTGGGGGGGGTGGTGCTGGGAAGATGGCGGAAGAGTAAGACGTGGAGATCACCTTCCTCCCCACAGATATACCAGAAATACATCTACACGTGGAACAACTTCTACAGAACACCTACTGAATGCTGGCAGAAGACCTCAGACCTCCCAAAAGGCAAGAAACTCCCCACGTACCTGGGTAGGGCAAAAGAAAAAAAAAGGAAAAACAGAGACAAAAGAATAGGGACGGCACCTGCACCAGTGGGAGGGAGCTGTGAAGGAGAAAAGGTTTCCACACACTAGGAAGCCCCTTCACGGGCGGAGACTGCAGGAGGCAGAGCGAGGAGCTTCGGAGCCGCGGAGGAGAGCACAGCAACAGGGGTGCGGAGAGCAAAGTGGGGAGATTCCCGCACAGAGGATCGGTGCTGACCGGCACTCACCAGCCCGAGAGACTTGTCTGCTCACCCGCCGGGGCGGGCGGGGCTGCGAGCTGAGGCTCCGGCTTCGGTCAGAGCGCAGGGAGAGGACTGGGGTTGGCGGCTTGAACACAGCCTGAAGGGGTTAGTGCGCCATGGCTAGCTGGGAGGGAGTCCGGGGAAAAGTCTGCAGCTACCGAAGAGGCAAGAGACTTTTTCTTCCCTCTTTGTTTCCTGGTGCGTGAGGAGAGAGGTTTAAGAGCGCTGCTTAAAGGAACTCCGGAGATGGGTGCGAGCCGCGGCTAAAAGCACGGACCACAGAGACTGGCGGGAGACGCTAAGGCTGCTGCTGCCGCCACCAAAGGGCCTGTGTGCAATCACAGGTCACTATCCACAGCCCGCCACTGCCAGGTTCCCGGGATTCAGGGATCCAGGGACAACTTCCCCGGGAAAACGCATGGCGGGCCTCAGGCTGGTGCAACGTCACGCCGGCCTCTACAGCCGCAGGCCCGCCCTGCACGCCGTGCCCCTCCCTCCCCAGGGCCTGAGTGCACCAGAGCCCTTGAATCAGCGGCTCCTTTAACCCCGTCCTGTCTGAGCAAAAAACAGACGCCCTCCAGCGACCTACACGCAGAGGCAGGGCCAAATCCAAAGCTGAGCCCCTGTGAGCTGTGAGAACAAAGAAGAGAAAGGGAAATCTCTCCCAGCAGCCTCAGAAACAGCGGATTAAAGCTCCACAATCAACTTGATGTACCCTGCGTCTGTGGAATACATGAATAGAAAACGAATCATCCCAAATTGAGGAGGTGGACTTCAAGAGCAAGATCTATGATTTTTTCCCCTTTTCCTCTTTTTGTGAATGTGTATGTGTTATGCTTCTGTGTGAGATCTTGTCTGTATAGCTTTGCTTCCACCATTTGTCCTAAGGTTCTATCCATCCATTGTTGTTTTTTTTTTAATTTTTTTCTTAATAATTAATTTTAATAACTTTAATATACTTTTCTTTCTTTCTTTCTTTCTTTCTTTCTTTCTTTCTTTCTTTCTTTCTTTCTTTCTTTCTTTCTTTCTTTCTTTCTTTCTTTCTTTCCTTCCTTCCTTCCCTACTTTAGACAACGAATCATCCCAAATTGAGGAGGTGGACTTTGAGAGGAAGATTTATTATTTTTTCCCCTTTACCTCTTTTTGTGAGGGTGTATGTGTATGCTTCTGTGTAAGATTTTGTCTGTATAGCTTTGCTTCCACCATTTGTCCTAAGGTTCTATCCATCCTTTTTTTTCCTAAATAATTATTTTTTAATTCAATAACTTTATTATACTTTACTTTATTTTATTTTACTGTATCTTCTTTCTTTCTGTCATTTTTCCTTCCTTCCCTCCTTCCTTCCTTCCTTCCTCCCTCCCTCCCTCCCTCCTTTCTTTCCTTCTTGCCTTCTTTTCTTCTTTTTCTTTCTTTCTTTCTTTCTTTCTTTCTTTCTTTCTTTCTTTCTTTCTTTCTTTCTTTCTTTCTTTCTTTCTCTCTTTCTTTCTTCCTACTTCTACTAATTCTCTCTAATTTTTCTCCCTTTTATTCTGAGCCGTGTGGATGAAAGGCTCTTGGTGCTCCAGCCAGGAGTCAGGGCTCTGCCTCTAAGGTGGGAGAGCCAACTTCAGGACACTGGTCAACAAGAGGCCTCCCAGCTCCACATAATATCAAATGGCAAAAATCTCCCAGAGACCTCCATCTTAACACCAGCACCCAGCTTCACCCAATGACCAGCAAGCTACAGTGCTGGACAACCTATGCCAAACAACTAGCAAAACAGGAACACAACCCCACCCATTAGCAGAGAAGCTGCCTAAAATCACAATAAGTCCACAGACACCCCAAAACACACCACCAGACGTGGACCTGCCCACTAGAGAGACAAGATCCAGCCTCATCCACCACAACACAGGAACTAGTCCCCTCCACCAGGAAGCCTACACAACCCACTGAACCAACCTTAGCCACTGGAGACAGACATCAAAAACAACAGGAACTACGAACCTGCAGCCTGCAAAAAGGAGACCCCCAAACATAGTAAGATAAGCAAAATGAGAAGACAGAAAAACACACAGCAGATGAAGGAGCAAGATAAAAATGCACCACACCTAACAAATGAAGAGGAAATAGGCAGTCTACCTGAAAAATAATTCAGAATAATGATAGTAAAGATGATCCAAAATCTTGGAAATAGAATGGACAAAATGCAAGAAACATTTAACAAGGACCTAGAAGAACTAAAGATGAAACAAGCAACGATGAACAACACAATAAATGAAATTAAAAATACTCTAGATGGGATCAATAGCAGAATAACTGAGGCAGAAGAACGGATAAGTGACCTGGAAGATAAAATAGTGGAAAAATCTACTGCAGAGCAGAATAAAGAAAAAAGAATGAAAAGAACTGAGGACAGTCTCAGAGACCTCTGGGACAACATTAAACGCACCAACATTTGAATTAAAGGGGTTCCAGAAGAAGAAGGGAAAAAGAAAGGGACTGATAAAATATTTGAAGAGATTATAGTTGAAAACTTCCCTAATATGGGAAAGGAAATAGTTAATCAACTCCAGGAAGCACAGAGAGTCCCATACAGGATAAATCCAAGGAGAAATACGCCAAGACATATTAATCAAACTGTCAAAAATTAAATACAAAGAAAGCATATTAAAAGCAGCAAGGGAAAAACAACAAATAATACACAAGGGAATCCCCATAAGGTTAACAGCTGATCTCTCAGCAGAAACTCTGCAAGCCAGAAGGGAGTGGCAGGACATACTAAAAGTGATGAAGGAGAAAAACCTGCAACCAAGATTACTCTACCCAGCAAGGATCTCATTCAGATTTGATGGAGAAATTGAAACCTTTATAGACAAGCAAAAGCTGAGAGAATTCAGCACCACCAAACCAGCTTTACAACAAATGCTAAAGAAACTTCTCTAGACAAGAAACATGAGAGAAGGAAAAGACCTACAATAATGAGTCCAAAACATTTAGAAAATGGGAATAGGAACATATATATCAATAATTATCTTAAATGTAAATGGACTAAATGCTCCCACCAAAAGACACAGATTGGCTGAATGGGTACAAAAACAAGACCCATATATATGCTGTCTACAAGAGACCCACTTCAGACCTAGAGACACATACAGACTGAAAGTAAGGGGATGGAAAAAGATATTCCATGCAAATGGAAACCAAAAGAAAGCTAGAGTAGCAATTCTCATATCAGACAAAATAGACTTTAAAATAAAGACTAATACAAGAGACAAAGAAGGACACTACATAATGATCAAGGGATCGATCCAAGAAGAAGACATAACAACTGTAAATATTTATGCACCCAACATAGGAGCACCTCAATACATAAGGTAAAAACTAACAGCCATAAAAGGGGAAATCAACAGTAACACATTCATAGTAGGGGACTTTAACACCCCACTTTCACCAATGGACAGATCATCCAAAATGAAAATAAATAAGGAAACACAAGCTTTAAATGATACATTAAACAAGATGGACTTAATTGATATTTATAGGACACTCCATCCAAAAACAACAGGATACATATTTTTCTCAAGTGTTCATGGAACATTCTCCAGGATAGATCATATCTTGGGCCACAAATCAAGCCTTGGTAAATTTAAGAAAATTGAAATCGTATCAAGTATCTTTTCCAACCACAATGCCTCGAGACTAGGTATCAATTACAGGAAAAGATCTGTAAAAAATACAAACACATGGAGGCTAAACAATACACTACTTAATAACGAAGTGACCACTGAAGAAACCAAAGAGGAAAGCAAAAAATACCTAGAACAAATGACAATGGAGACACAACGACCCAAAACCTATGGGATGCAGCAAAAGCTGTTCTAAGAGGGAAGTTTATAGCAATACAAACCCACCTTAAGAAGCAGGAAGTATCTCGAATAAACAACCTAACCTTGCACCTCAAGCAATTAGAGAAAGAAGAACAAAAAATCCCCAAAGTTAGCAGAAGGAAAGAAATCATTAAAATCAGATCAGAAATAAATGAAAAAGAAATGAAGGAAACAATAGCAAAGATCAATGAAACTAAAAGCTGGTTCTTTGAGAAGATAAACAAAATAGATAAACCATTAGCCAGACTCATCAGGAAAAGAAGGGAGAAGACTCAAATCAATAGAATTAGAAATGAAACAGGAGAAGTAACAACTGACACTGCAGAAATACAAAAGATCATGAGATATTACTGCAAGCAACTCTATGCCAATAAAATGGGCAACCTGGAAGAAATGGACAAATTCTTAGAAATTCACAACCTGCCAAGACTGAATCAGGAAGAAATAGAAAATATGAACAGATCAATCACAAGCACTGAAATTGAAACTGTGATTTAAAATCTTCCAACAAACAAAAGCCCAGGACCAGATGGCTTCACAGGCGAATTCTATCAAACATTTAGAGAAGAGCTAACACCTATCCTTCTCAAACTCTTCCAAAATATAGCAGAGGGAGGAACACCCCCAAATTCCTTCTACAAGGCCACCATCCCCTTGATACCAAAACCAGACAAGGATGTCACAAAGAAAGAAAACAACGGGCCAATATCACTGATGAACATAGTTGCAAAAATCCTCAACAAAATACGAGCAAACAGAATCCAACAGCACATTAAAAGGATCATACACCATGATCAAGTGGGGTTTTTCCAGGAATGCAAGGATTCCTCAATATGCACAAATCTGTCAATGTGATAAACCATATTAACAAATTGAAGGAGAAAAACCATATGATCATCTCAATAGATGCAGAGAAAGCTTTTGACAAAATTCAACACTGATTTATGATAAAAACCCTGCAGAAAGTAGGCATAGAGGGAACTTTCCTCAACATAATAAAGGCCATATATGACAAGCCCACAGCCAACATCATCCTCAATGGTGAAAAACTGAAAGCATTTCCACGAAGATCAGGAACAAGACAAGGTTGCCCACTCTCACCACTCTTATTCAACATAGTTTTGGAAGTTTTAGCCACAGCAGTCAGAGAAGAAAAGGAAATAAAAGAAATCCAAATCAGAAAAAAAGAAGTAAAGTTGTCACTGTTTGCAGACAACATGACACTATACATAGAGAATCCTAAAGATGCCACCAGAAAACTACAAGAGCTAATCAATGAATTTGGTAAAGTAGCAGGATACAAAGTTAATGCACAGAAATCTCTGTCACTCCTATATACTAATGACGAAAAACCTGAAAGTGAAATCAAGGAAACACTCCCATTTACCATTGCAACAAAAAAGAATAAAATATCTAGGAATAAACCTACCTAAGGAGACAAAAGACCTGTATGCAGAAAATTATAACACACGGTTGAAAGAAATTAAAGAAGGTACAAATAGATGGAGAGATATACCATGTTCTTGGATTGGAAGAATCAACAATGTGAAAATGACTCTACTACACAAAGCAATCTATAGATTCAATGCAATCCCTATCAAACTACCACTGGCATTTTTCACAGAACTACAACAAAAAATTTCACAATTTGTATGGGAACACAAAAGACTTCGAATAGCCAAAGCAATCTTGAGAATGAAAAACGGAGGTGGAGGAATCAGGCTCCCTGACTTCAGACTATACTACAAAGCTACAGTAATCAAGACAGTATGGTACTGGCACAAAAACAGAAAGATAGATCAACGGAACAGGATAGAAATCCCCGAGATAAACCCACGCACATATGGACACCTTATATTTTATAATGGTTGCAGGAATGTACAGTGGAGAAAGGACAACCTCTTCACAAAGTGGTGCTGGGAAAACTGGAAAGGTACATTTAAAAGTATGAGATTAGATCACTCCCTAACACCGTACACAAAAATAAGCTCAAAATGAATTAAAGACCTAAATGTAAGGCCAGAAACTATCAAACTCTTAGAAGAAAACATAGGCAGAACACTCCACGACATAAATCACAGCAAGATCATTTTTGACCCACCTCATAGAGAAATGGAAATAAAAACAAAAATAATGGGACCTAATGAAACTTCAAAGCTTTTGCACAGCAAAGGAAACCATAAACAAGACCAAAAGACAACCCGCAGAATGGGAGAAAATATTTGCAAATGAAGCAACTGACAAAGGATTAATTTCCAAAATTTACAAGCAGCTCATGCAGCTCAATAACAGAAAAACAAACAACCCAATCCAAAAATGGGCAGAATACCTAAATAGACATTTCTCCAAAGAAGATATACAGACTGCCAACAAACACATGAAAGGATGCTCAACATCATTAATCATTAGAGAAATGCAAATCAAAACTACAATGAGATATCATCTCACACCAGTCAGAATGGCCATCATCAAAAAATTTAGAAACAATAAATGCTGGAGAGGGTGTGGAGAAAAGAGAACACTCTTGCACTGCTGTTGGGAATGTGAATTGGTACAACCACTATGGAGAACAGTATGGAGGTTCCTTAGAAAACTACCAATAGAACTACCATATGACCCAGCAACCCCACTACTGGGCATATACCCTGCGAAAACCAAAATTCAAAAAGAGTCGTGTACCAAAATGTTCATTGCAGCTCTATTTACAATAGCCTGGAGATGGAAACAACCTAAGTGCCCATCATCAGATGAATGGATAAAGAAGATGTGGCACATATATACTATGGAATATTACTCAGCCATAAAAAGTAATGAAATTGAGCTATTTGTAAAGAGGTGGATAGACCTAGAGTCTGTCATACAGAGTGAAGTAAGTCTGAAAGAGAAAGACAAATACCATATGCTAACACATATATATGGAATTTAAGAAAAAAATGTCATGAAGAACCTAGGGATAAGACAGGAATAAAGACACAGACCTACTGGAGAATGGACTTAAGGATATGGGGAGGGGGAAGGGTGAGCTGTGACAGGGTGAGAGAGAGGCATGGACATATATACACTAAGAAACCTAAGGTAGATAGCTAGTGGGAAGTGCTGCATGGCACAGGGATATCGGCTCGGTGCTTTGTTACTGCCTGGAGGGGTGGGAAAGGAAGGTTGGAGGGAGGGAGACACAAGAGGGAAGAGATATGGGAACATACGTATATGTATAACTGATTCACTTTGTTATAAATCAGAAACTAACACACCATTTTAAAGCAATTATACCCCAATAAAGATGTTAAAAAAAAAAGAGAAGATATTCTATATACATACAATAGAATATAGCTCAGCCATAAAAAAGAATGAAACCTTGCCATTGCAACAACATGAATGGACCTAGAGAGTATTATGCAAAGTAAAATAAGTCAAACAGAAAAAGACAATACTGTATAATTTCATTTATATGTGGAATCTAAAAAACAAAGCAAACGAAGAAACAAAACAGAATCAGATACAGAGAACAAATGGTAGTTGCCAGAGAGGAGGGGAGTAGGGGGATAAATGAAATAGGTGAAGGGAATTAAGAGGTACAAACTTCCAGGTATAAAATAAATAAGTTATGGGAATGTTATGTACAATACAGGGAATAAAGTCAATAATATGGTAATACTCTGTATGATGACAGATGATATCTAAACTTATCATGGTGATCCTTTTTTAATGTATAAAAATATTGAATCACTATGTTGTACACCTGAAACTAATATAATATGTCAATTATAATTCAATTTAAAAATAAATTATGTAAATTCAAAAAATTAAATTAAAAATATTGTGTAATGAAAAATAAATAAATAAATACATGTGCTGAATACAACATGACTTAGTTACAATATTTCCATTGCCAGCATGTGTATCCCAGGGAATCTGAATATCCTCTCCTCCCCTTCCCTTCTCATCCCCACCCAACATGTAAACAAACAAGCAAATAAATAACCTGCACAGAAGTCAAGTTTTGACTCCTGCTTTAAACAAATTAAAGCTTCAAACTATTTGACATTTGTCTATCTCCCATCTTGATAAGGATAAACTGTGGAAACCGAGCTTTTTACTTCAGGATTTGACTATCGTGATTCAAGCCATTTCTACCACTATCTTTAACAGCTTTAGCCGAAATTAGCTATTAGCTTCTGCTTGCTGTCAAGCAATCAGCCTTTGAGAATGACACAATATTGTGCAGTATGTTATAAAATTCTACACTAGAATTAGTTTGGGGTGATATCAAAATGGCAACAAAACTCTACAATGTTCAAAAATTGT
The DNA here is from genome assembly GCF_949987515.2 of Delphinus delphis. Lineage (NCBI taxonomy): Eukaryota > Metazoa > Chordata > Mammalia > Artiodactyla > Delphinidae > Delphinus > Delphinus delphis. Next base: position 117,044,051 of record NC_082684.1, on the reverse strand, counting down.
TCAGGTGAGTAAAACTGCTATCCAGTGTACTTTCTCTTGTTGATTGACTTAGAGATCAAGCTTAAGCCTGGAAACACTCAAGAAACTACAAGGCACACAGGCTGCCTCCCCACCCTGAGAGAACTGAAGCATTTTTGCAAACAATTTCCAAATGGTGTACTTCAGTTAACCCTGCTTAAGATACAACCTACTTTAGCACGTGGAAGTGGTTTAGCACTGCATACCTTCTCTGTCAAGCATCAGAAACATGATTTTGAATCACAAGTGCCACAAAACACAGTAAACGTCACCAATTCGGGATTAAAATAGCACATTCAGCAGATGTCTAAGTGTTTGTCCAGCAAGGACCCATAACTTTACCTGAGATGAAACTTCAATGTAATCTCATCACTCTGGCCAAATGAAATGTGTCCCAGCCCCAAAAGAATGAGTATTCAGGTTCTGTGGATTTCTGCCCCTGTTCTAAGAGTATTGCTTATCCCAAATTTGCCAGGTTGTAAGATTATTTATGTGGGACACCTATGCATAAAAATAATCTCTCTGGACTACCCATATGAGAACTTCTAAAAGATGGGCTCAGGAATCAGTATCTTTTCCAATGGTCTCAGAAGACACATTTGGGAAAACTGCTCCCCCCACCGAAAAAAGAACTCAACACATAATTTTCCAAGGATTCCTAACTAGAAGATACAGAATGACTGTAATTCTTATCTGATCCTAGTAAGAAGAAATGAGTTTTAAATTGTAGAAAAAAAAAAAAAAGAAGGTTAAGGTGAGAAGGAATACCTTTAACCTTATATTAAAAACCGAAACATGGCATCTTTTTAAATGGGTAAGCTAATCATTCCAATGTGAAAATTTTACATAATAAGTGTCAGATCTTGAAACTCTAATCTCATCAAACACAATGATAGATTTATCATAAAAAGAAAATAATTAATTTGAAGTGCAAAAGTGCAGCAGGTCCTATGTCTTACCACCTGCCTTCAAAACCTGGCAAAAACCAAAATAAGGACAAAACCAAAACATCAAACATTGCTAAATTTAAAAAGAATCACAGGCATAGAAAAAAGCAACAAGTGGAAAAACTTATACTTGACCATCTCAGAAAGCAGGGGAAATAAGACTTTAAAGTACAAATGCATCAAGAAATGTAAAATGTATTCCTATTACATCACAACAATAGATCTCAGAAATGAAAAAGTGAGCACTGAAATAAACACAACGATCTCAGATTATTTTGTAGTTAAAAGATAGAAGTGAACTAATGCTTCTCAAAAGCAGCAAACAAAGGTTTAAAAGATGGAAAATACAAAACAAATTAGGATTTAATGAGGATAATTCTAGTATTTCTGACTTCCATATAATAGGAATTGCAGAAAGAGAACCTATAGAGAATTAAAGTTAGGGAAGGGTAAGATAATGATAGAAAAATTGACCCAGAACAGAAGCAGTACATGAATCTCCAGTTTGAAAAATGGCATTGAGTGCCAAGCCAAATGAATAAGCAATTCCTTTCCAAACAAACAAAAACATTCATGTACTTAAATACATTTGGTGAAATTTTAGAGTACCAACTAAAAGAAAAAAGTGAAAAGTTTCAAAAAGGCAAAAGCACATAAAACATCTTAGATTGCAAAAGAATTTGCTTGACATCAAACTTTAATCAGATCACTAAATACAAGAAAGGAATGGATAAATATCTTCAAAGGAATGGATAAATATCTTCAAAGGAATGGATAAATATCTTCAAAGTCCACAAGGAATATAATTTGGAGCTTATTATTTTAAATCCTGATAAATTATTTCTCAAATATGAGGGCAAAGTAAAATGAAACAATACCAGGAAAACAGGTATCCATAAATAATATTCATAGATCCTCTTTGAAGAAACAGTAGAAGATATGCTCAATGAGAACATAAATGGAGCTCAAAAGAAGATGTATATATAGGAAGCAATGGATATTAAAGAAATCTAAGTGTAAATAAATAGTAATTGTCGAAGAAACAACAATGTCCTAGAACTAAAAAGAGAACATCAAGAGGATAGGTGTGTAGAAATAAAAATCTAGCATATAAATTTGGGCCAAGAGTCTTGATTGATTCAGGGAGAAGATTTGGCTAGATTAACTCTAAAATTTGTGTAAAAATACATTTGTTTCTTAATTTTCTCTGTAGTTACTAAAATAGAATTAAAATGTTTCAAAATCAGTACTCATAAAGTGAGTGAATAGGCTAAATTCACCTACTTGGAGGGAGAGATTAAAACTGGGTAATGAAATAAAATCCAACTATACACGTACTATACACAGCCTAGGAATAGCAATACTTACCTCATAAAAAAGTAGAATTTAAGATCTTGAAAGGGTGAAAGAGTAATATTTTGAAATTGGTAAAAAGAAATATGCACCAAGAAAAATTAGATCCTGATCAACAAAAAGGAGAAAGAATGGAGTCTAAAGCCCAATCATGAAAAAAAGATTCAATTCTAAATAATTATTGGATTCAAGACAATATCTAAAACATAATTTAGAATTGCCTTAGGAACAAATGAAATCACTACCTGACACAAGTCTTTGGAATGAGACCAAAATGGTACTCAGAGGAAAAGTTATAATCTTTTATGTGTTTTTCACAGAAAGATCAAAATTAGATGAATACCACATAGCAATGAAAATGAATGAAAACTACACATATGGATGAATCTTACAAACACAATGTTGAGAGGAAAAAGCCAGACACATAAGACTACATATGCTATGGTTCCATTTATGTCAAGAAGTAAACCCAAAAAAGGAAAACATCAAAAGTAATCTAAGCTGTTAGAAGTCAGAGTACTGATTGCACTCTGGTGTGTTTGTGTATTGGGGAGAGGGTTATTAGTGACTGGAAGAGGGAAAGGTAACATCCTATTTCTCCATCTGTGGGTTGGTTGTATAGACATGTTCAGTTTTAAAGCAAGATCAGGCTGTGTACTTAAGATATGCATGCTTTTCACTATATATATATATATATATATATATATATATATATATATATATATATATATATATATATAATTTTTTTTGTGTGTGTGTGTGTGTGTGGTACGCAGGCCTCTCACTGTTACGGCCTCTCCCGTTGCGGAGCACAGGCTCCGCACGCGCAGACTCAGCGGCCATGGCTCACGGGCCCAGCCGCTCCGTGGCATGTGGGATCTTCCCGGACCGGGGCACGAACCCGTGTCCCCTGCATCGGCAGGCAGACTCTCAACGACTGCACCACCAGGGAAGCCCCATGATATATATTTTAATTACATATATTTAAATTGCTTTTTTAGTGATATATATGTCAACATATCTTTGTAGACATACATATCACCGAAAAGCAATTAAACTGTAAATCTAACTACTTTTCAATTCTTGAGATTAGGAAAAATACAACAAAGTATCAATTGGTGTTATGATTTAGGAAGACAGAAGGCCAAACTTATAAAATTGAAGAAACCAAGTGTAATATACCTAACCATTCCATTTTTTGGTATCTAGTCTAAAATGCACTCATTCACCTGCATAAGGAGTAGTGTCACAGATAAATTACAGGGTGCCCATTAAACGTGAATTTTGGATACAACAATATTGTTTTAGTATAAGTACGTTCCTTTCTATATTTTTATTTGCTGAAGCTGGCAACTCTAGGACTGGTATCCATGAATATTCATTGCAGAGTTATTGGTAATAACGGAAATAATTGATACTAATTTAAGCATTTGTCAGTAGCAGGATGATTATCTGGCATAGATGGCATATCCATACCTTGAAATATTATGAAGCAATTAAGAAGATGAAATTGTACCACAGGCGCTACTATGGACAAAATCACTAAGATAGTCTTAAACTAAAAACAAATTTAGAAAAAAAGTCAGAAGACAATATTATATATTTCCCATGAGTCTGGGTTTATTGTATGCATATATCGGGTTGGCTAAAAAGTTCATTCACATTTTTCCATAAACTTTTTGGCCAACCCAGTACCTAGAAGAAGACTTGAAGGATATACACATTAGCATCAGTGCTTCTCTTGAAGGAACAGTGCCTGGGGGGAGGTGGTTGTGGGAGTTATATAAAGAGTACTTGGGCATTATTTGTAGTTTTTAAATTTTTTTTTACAAAGAGGCCACATTCACATATTATTTGTGGGAAAAAAAAGTACATATTGTTATTAACAGAAATACAAATAAACCCAAGTGATGGGATTAATAAACAATGTATATTTTAAAAGGAAACCAGACAATATTATGTGAGCTTGTAATAACAAAACAGTGCTTCAAATAATGCACTGCTTTAAATAAAGCAGGACTGGCTCCTCAAGACTAAAACTGTGAAAGCCAGTACAATATTCCCACTCAGGATGTCTTTATTTGCACTTCACATTTTGGGGTGAGAAAACTCAAAGCTAATAAAAGAAATGTGCTACTTTGAATATGACCTAAGCAACTCATCAGGGAGAGTTCAGTCTACTAAAACACCTTGTATCTTTAAAAAAAAAAAATTATGATTTTTAAAAAAATTTTATTGGGGTATGGTTGATTTGCAATGTTATGTTTGTTTCATGTGCACAGCAAAGTGAATCTGTTATACATATATCTACTCTTTTTTAGATTCTTTTCCCATATAGTCCATTACAGAGTACTGAGTAGGGTTCCCTGTGCTATACAGTAGGCCCTTATTAGTTATTTATTTTGTATATAGCAGTGTATATATGTCAGTCCCAATCTCCCGGTTTATCCCTCACCCCTCCTTACACCTGGTAACCATAAGTTTATTTTCTACATCTGTAACTCTATTTCTGTTTTGTATATAGGTTCATTTGTAGCCTTTTTTGAGATTACACATATAAGCAATATCACATAGTATTTGTCTTTCTTTGTCTGACTCACTTCACTCAATGTGATAATCTCTAGGTCCATCCATGTTGCTGCAAATGGCATGATTTCGTTCTTTTTTATGGATGAGTAATAATCCATCGTATACATGTACCATATCTTCTTTATCCATTCCTCTGTTGATGGACTTTTATGTTGCTTCCATGTCCTGGCTATTGTAAGTAGTGCTGCAATGAACACTGGGGTGCATGTATTTTTTCAAATTATGGTTTTCTTTGGGTATATGCCCAGGAGTGGGATTGCTGGATCATACAGCAGCTCTATTTTTAATGTTTAAGGAACCTCCATACTGTTTTCCATATTGGCTGTATCAGTTTACATTCCCACCAACAGTGTGGGAGGGTTCTCTTTTCTCCACACCCTCTCCAGCATTTACTGTTTGTAGATTTTTTAATGATGGCCATTCTGACCTCACTGTAGTTTTGATTTGCATTTCTCTAACAATTAGTGATGTTGAGCATCTTTTCATGTGCTTTTAAACCATCTGTATGTCTTCTTTGGAAAAATGTCTATTTAGATCTTTTGCCCATTTTTTTGATTGGGTTGTTTGTTTTTTTTGATATTGAGCTGCATGAGCTATTTGTACATATTCTGGAGATTAATGCCTTGTCAGTTGTAAAGCACCTTGTATCTTTTCCACATATTTGGGTAGCTATAAATGTTAGAAGAATCAGAATCCTACTGAGAATGAATTATCACCACTCAAAAGTAAAGCATCAAATGGGGAGAAGATTTACGCAGTAGGTCAACTAAAGTAAACAAGATAAATGCAAATTATTTATTGATAAACTATCTTGATTCAGTGCCAATGTTGTAAATAAGCAGAAAAGAAAAGCCCAGATTTGAAGGAACAAACTTGATGGCTGAGAGAACCATCGTTTCCAAGTTGAATTACGAGCATGTTGAGATTCAGTCTCTTATCCTTTCTTCTAGGAACACAGCTAAGTGCTAAGAATTCTCTCTGTGTTGTGGATTCAACAGTGGACCAGTCAGGTAAAAGCATGTTCCTTACCTTGCTGAAACTACTGGTGATGATGTTTTTCAAGTAAATATTAAATATGAATAATTTTTAAAAATCCTCACAACCTATTAGATTGATTTCCCACAAAGAGAAAAAACACACCCTAAGTTGAAAATACTATTCACGCTTCAGTTTCAAGAATGAGTGAGGAGAGTCAGGACATCAGAGGGATTAAGCAGAAAGATCTTTTAAATCCAAACCACTGTCCATGTGGGCTTCGCTTAGTGCTATGACAGACTAAGAAAGCAGTGGTGTTAAAGCCAGAAGATTATATCCCATCTTTACTTCTCTTGGCTTATTATCTGAGAACAGTAATATCTGACTTGAAAAGTTATTGTGAAGCCTGAAGTGTGATAATATGTATCAAATTACCTTGAAACATATAAAGTAATACACAAAGGGGTTTCATTGTTTTGAATCTGTGAGCTTTCTTCCTCCCTCTTTTTTCCTATTGCAGTCTGATACTTTAATTTCTCTATGGCCTCTGCACATAACTGTACTCATTAGAGAAAAAATTTATAAAAGGAAGCAGTTAATTTTTTTAACTTATGAGTTATATCAAGAACTCTCTTAAGATGTGGTGTCTTTTTAACTCCAGCTGTGCATTTATATTTAAAAGGAATCTGCCATGAGGATTGTGGTTACATAAGACATCCCATGTTTAATGTTTATTATGGGGTCTTGGCAAATTCTCATAGAGCCATTTTAATGCCAACTCAAAATTGTTGAACCAAACATTCATGAGACCTCTTGACTTAGACAAATTGCATAACTCACTGGCATGAACAAGAAAATGTCTTTTCCAATTAAGTTTTCTTAGGATGAGGTATATATTTTTAAACCTCTAAAGCACTCCACTGAATTTGTAAAGAACACTAAAACTTCCTCACACAGAAACACTACCAAAGACATAGCCCTCCGATTTAGGGTCCTAAAATCCCATTTATAAGAATAAGTACTTAGACAAGAGCAATTACTAGGTGGCAGAGGTATCCAATGGGCATCCAATTTTTTCACTTTTAGCCCAGTTTTCCCTTTCCTCCCCTTCCTAGGAATGCCTGTATTGTGAATTAAAGGAGATATAGGTGTTGTCTCTCGGTGACAGAGCAGGTGTTTCCCTGCCGGGCCAGGGTGCCATGGCTTTGTAATAGCAAGTTCAGAATTGTAGCTTTTCCTTTTCTGCAATACACTGGCTACTCTTCAAAATTACTTTTCGACAAGAAGCTCAAGCTTCACAAAGGGGGGACTGGAATGAAAGACTGAGGGTACTTTTGAAACTTGTTATTCACACAATTAATAAAATAATTAAGTGTAAAATGGGTTCTTCCTGAATTCACCCAGTGCCTGCTACATAAAGGGTGCTGAATATTTACTATGCAACAAATGAACTTAGTGACTTGATGGTTGATTTAATACATACTGAGTGCCTACTAAGTGCTATGGAGTAGGTCTTAAGGAATTTAAAGATGAATAGAAATGTGTAAGTATGAAATAGTGTCTCTAACCAAGAGTATCAATAAAAATGTGGTGCTGGAATGTAACACAACTGAATTCAATTTAATTATGACATAAAGTGACCTTCAAAGTGTTTTTTGCTTCTAACATCACACATTCCTACCCTAAGAAAGCGCTTTGAGGATTGGAGGAGCTTTTCAAGTCTGTGCGCAGGTGCAGACTCTGAAAAGTGGTACAATATTTATGCTTTGGAAAGGCATGGCAGACCTCCCACAAATCAATTGCAGAAGACAAACTTGTTGCCTTTTTAGTATTACACAGGCAAAGCCTAATTTGCTTAAAACTTCAATTAGTATTTGTCTATATAAGTATTTGACATACTATTACTTAAACTAATTCTCCTGCCAGGTCTTTGGGAAAATTCTACTCAGTGCCAAACAGTCTGTTAAAATCTTGCTTCATAAGCCTGCACATTCCAAACTGGAGAATGTAAGCAGCTGCTCCTCATGGCTGAGGAGAAAGAGCTGCCTTCTGTGTCCTGGCTGGAATTTTACATTGTCTGCATGGACCTCAAAGCCCTCCTACCAGACCTGCTTACTTGTAACTTTCATAAATCCTAACATATGCATAGAATCTTAACAAAGTCCTAATCCCTTTCACATAACTTATCTCATTGGACTGTCGAGCAAAGGTCAGTAAAACAGGTATTTTTATCTCCATTTAACAGCTGAAAAAACTGAGGTTACTGGACATTAACAGTCTGCCCATTGAAACTGAGCCAAAGGGCTTCCCTGGTGGTGCAGTGGTTGAGAGTCTGCCTGCCGATGCAGGGGACATGGGTTCGAGCCCTGGTCTGGGAAGATCCCACATGCCGCGGAGCAACTGGGCCTGTGAGCCACAACTACTGAGCCTGCGCGGCTGGAGCTTGTGCTCTGCAACAAGAGAGGCCGCGACAGTAAGAGGCCCGTGCACCGCGATGAAGAGTGGCCCCCGCTTGCCGCAACCAGAGAAAGCCCTCGCACAGAAACGAAGACCCAGCACGGCCATAAATAAATAAATTAATTAAAAAAAAAAAAAAACCTGAGTTAAAACTCAAGCCCTCTTTTTGGGATCCAAATCCAGGACCATTCCATCATACCACACAGCCTCTGCCTTTAAATTCAAGTTAGCTTTTATATTATACCTGGAGACCAGAGATGGAGTGCAAAGACTATAAAAATACTTCAGAGTGTGATTTGAATCACTGTTATAACAGAAAAATTTCCAGATCTCATTTCATGTTAGAACAGCCTTTACTATATATATATATATATATATATATATATATATATATATATATATATATATATATATATATATATATATATGTATATATATAATTTTATATATAAAATTATATAATAGGGCTTCCCTGGTGGTGCAGTGGTTGAGAGTCTACCTGGCAATGCAGGGGACATGGGCTCGTGCCCCGGTCCGGGAGGATCCCACGTGCAGCGGAGCGGCTGGGCCTGTGAGCCATGGCCACTGAGCCTGTGCGTCCGGAGCCTGTGCTCCGCAATGGGAGAGGCCACAACAGTGAGAGGTCCACGGACCACAAAAAAAAAAAAAAAAAAAAAAAATCATACAATAGATAGTTATGGTACTAGTGATGATAGATCAACTTCCTTTTTGCCTCTTGTATCTGTTGGTGATTTTGACAAAACAAAAAGCCTTTCAGTAGTGCTGGAATGGAGAGAAATATCCTTGAAATGATCACTCCTCCTAAAGTAGCCACCTTGCTATGAGTTAGGCAGATTAAAGTCAGTTGAAATTTTGAAATCTACTGTGATCTGTTTGATAATCGGTTGCTTTGTGAATCACATCTTATATGACCTTTACTATCCCACATGTATATAAATTTCAACAATAATTAAGACTATACTCTCCTTGTCCCAGTTCTGTCATCATGATGCAACTCTGCCTTGAGTTTCTTACCTGCAAAAGGAAAAGACTGAACGATGATCTCTACGGTCTCTCCAATCTTTACATGCCTATGACTTTTGTCTGACACCACTGCTCTACCATAGACTATCCATGCAGTACTGTGTTATAGATGAGAAAACTTAGTATACATCGTCCAGTAATGCCAAGCATTAGTCATCCTGGAAATCTTGTTTAAGAGACAACATCTAACGCCTATGTGATTTGAAAGAATATAGTCAGCTCTATTTAGGTTATCGCAAATAACTTTCCAATAAATTCTAACCTGCACCTATGCCATATAGACACATAGATATTTACACAGAAATTATGATCTTCTACAATTTAGCTTGTGACAAACTAAATAGCTGTTTGTTAACTAAGTAACTTCTGACTATTAAAAAAAAATATTGATTCAGCGTTAAAAATTGCCTTTCTGTTAAAACATTTATGATATATAGATTTAATGTATATGAATCTGTTCTATTATTCATATACTTTATACTGTTTATAAATGTAAAAAAAAAATATTTTGCTCATAATCTCTGAAGACATATTCAGTTGACTCCTAGGCTTTCAAATCTCCCAAAGAATTGGCCATATTTACTATGGTTATTTTTCTATATTATGCTAGATTTGAGTCCTGTCCAATAGGGGGAACATACTCATTATGACACTACACAAGAAATAAATCTTAACTTGGAAAAAAATACCATAACCAATATAGCAAGCAGTATTGTAATCTCAGCTCCCCATGAACAAAAATATCCCAACATAATACTTTGATTTTGAGCACAACAAAGTCTATAGATAGATAAATAGGTAGGTAGGTAGGTAGATAGACAGACAGACAGAGAGATAACAGTGTAGAGTCATGTGAGTTTTCTTTTTCCTTTTGTTTGTTTGCTTTTAAATAAAAGGAGGTAACCTATAGTAAAAGTTAAGAACATGTTATCTGTAAAAATAATTTTGAATGTAGTATCTAGAAAGAGTTGTGGAGAATGCTAAGTAAAGATACATTTTATTGTATAATTATTGTAAGTCCCAAATAATGAAGTTACATGTGAAAGGAACTATGCTAAGTTGATTGCAGGTAAAAAGACACACCAAGAAAATGCACTGTTTTATTATGGAAAATAACTATGCAAATACAGCAAAGTATGTATCAACATTAGACTTTAATTTAAGGCCTATTATTCATATTTCCAGGTAAGTATGATTTGCAGTAATTGGTCAAGGCTTCCAACCAGAACTTGAATTGTGAAAGATGGCTTCACTATAAATTAGGAAAGAATGATTTCAAGAGTGCACATATCTCTTTTGGGAAGTAGAATTGGAAATATCTGATATGTTGTATTTATACCACCAGGCTTCTCTCTAATATTGTTAACAATTCAGCATAGCACTTTTTTCTACTTCACCACATTTATAAACCATAGCACATTTTGGTGCCAGGTGTGAGGGAATTCCAACTCTAAGATCCAAGTTGAATTTTTGTTTTTGTTTTTTTTCTGGCCAGACCAAGAAACTAAATAAACCTAATCATTCAGGAAGCTGATCTTTTGGATCCATTTTCTTTAAGAGTATAGTATATATAGTACATAGGATAATGACTTCATTGTCATCAAATAGAATACAATTAATTTTATTTTTTAGTGTGTTATCAGCAAGCAAACCACCAGTATTAGCTCGATACCATCTGGGAGTGACAGTTTCCTTATTACAAAATATGTAAAAATATGGATTCCCTTAAGGAATCTGTTGCATTGCATCTGCTCAGATTTTTGTTATATGCTAATGGTTTTAACCCAGCATATGAAGCATGCAAAAAAAAAAAAAAAACTGAAAATTTTCAGCTAAATTACCCGTTTCACATTTAAAGTATCTCAAAGATGGAGAAAGCTGCATATGCGGCTTTGGCTACAGGGGATTGAGCAGAAACAAAGAAGGAAGGAGCGAACATCACCTTCTTACCTGATGTTTAGTCATCCTCATTTTTGTCTCCAGAGAGTGTCTGACTGCCCACATAATTAAGACCACTTGATATGTGAGGGAAGTGTACAGACTGGAGCTATACAATGTTAAATCCCAAATGAGCACTGGTTACAACAAAGGGATTGTGACTGATAAGACAATTATTATAATATATTAAACAATCACAGTGATTAAAATGAGCTATTATAATTATGAATCCATTCTCTGGGATAGGGTTTCTTTTATTTCAATCCCTGGCCTTTCTGTATTTTCTCACCTTTACTTTTCTTGGATGTGGAAAATTCATTTGAATGAATTCTGCCTATTAACTAAAGAGAGTGCTTGGGTTTGAGCCAAAAACATGTAGCAGATTTCAAATGCTGGCTTCTGAGTATCAACCATTTAAGGAAAAGACCCCTGTGTGAAGAAGACCATAGTAGCAAACTGAATTAGGTTTATAGAATAATTCCAGGGCAGAAGTTTTATGTTCGGGTGTTGCTTCTCCTGTGTGATTGTGAAGTGCTATTGCTTTAGGCTAGCAGAATTTTCACACTTGTAAAACAATTTGGTATGAATTGCTTTTCCATGCGTATATGTCCTCAGGCTCCAGAATGTGAAATATACTAGCCATTACTTTTTTGTTAGCTTCATCTTAGGATATATCTAAATATTAACTTCTAAAATTATTATCAATGATTTGTAATTTACATATATTCATTACAATCAGTATTTTTTCTTTTCTGATAAGAATGGCCCAATACCTTTTGGTAAGGAACGTAATGTACTTAATCTTCTTTAGTCCATAACTCTCCAATTTCTTGATAATATTAGCAGTGTTTGTTTCCCATATATAAACTACTCTGCAAATGAAAAAGAGGTGATATCACTAAATAAGATGATGATTTAGGGAAGAAGCTACCGTATATTGTGAAATGCATCCTTTGCAATTCTTCCAGGCTCCATGGAATGTCTTTTGGTAATTGCACTGATGAAAATGTCTGAAGCACATCGATCAAGTAAATATCTCCAGCCTGAAAAGACTCCCATAAATTCTATTGCTCAGTCTTATACATTTAAAAAAAAAAACACTAGCATAAAACAAAAAATAAATGCATTTCTTCCTTAGCTGCCCATCACGGAGCTAGTTTTTTAAATCCCTAATTCGCCAGAGTTCCTTGTCCTGTTGCTTCCTCTTTTCAGTCTTGTTTTATGTGGGTTACATAGACTGACCTAGGTTAATCAGTGCTTTTACACACACAAGTGTCATAACAGAAAATAATACTTTACGGTATAATTTGTAGATTAGTCACTACCAATATGCTCCTCCCAGTAAGAGGGTGGCTGTGGTTTGTGCAGAGAAAAAATAGGTGCTAAAATGATAAAGGATGGTGTTTAGCTGTGATTGAAATGAAAAATGTGCAGACCTTCAGATAAAATAGCACTTAATCAACCAGAAGTAGTTCAGGGCAAGTAAAAAAAAAAAAAAAAGTGTAGCTCAGAAAAAAAGAAAGGAGAAAACGGACAAAGTCACCAAAAAGAGATTACTTTGGCTTTTTTGAGTCACCATACATGAAGAGGTGAGATTTCCTTTCTCCCAAATAGACATACAATCAGCTACACATCTCCCAGGGAAGAATGGACCTGTGAACATTTCATGTATAACAACCTTGTAACCTATGTTTACTCTTAAATCACCTCTTTTTCTTTAGTATCTCTTTGATTTATTGAGAACTTGAACAACATCAGGCTCATGATGAAGGCATTAATTACATTTTCCCATTCAATTCTTGCAGTAATCCTTTAGGATAGTATCATTTTCATCCCATTCAGCTGGCCAGAAACTGAGAGTTGGAGAGTTGGGAAAAAAAAAAAAAAAAAAAACAGTTCCCTGGTTCAGCTGGAATTTAAGACCAGGCATTTACATGAGAGTTTTTACTCTGGGAGTAAAAACCACATACTTAAATCTTTGCTTTAAACCAACTTCATACCAAATGTCAGTCCTCCAATGTGAATATCCTCTCTCAGGAACATTCTTGTTAGAAGTCCCCTTGGATTTTTTTGAACTGTGTCTTCTATATTTATGCCAAGGAGCTAGGCAGTGTCAGCTTTATACTGTGGCCCTACTGTGTTAATATTCTGTTGAGTTTAGGTTTGAATGCTAATTGACAGGAATCAGAAAGAACAGTTGTTCATTATATTAAAAGCTAAGGATTTTTCACGAGACAGCTAGAGACACCTGTGTGAAAATAGGACAAAAGGGGAGTTTGTAGTAATGGATTACAATGAAGTCAAAGTTAGATTATTCTTCCAGTATATTCCTGATGAGGTATTCAGTAACAGATTTAAGTGGTACTTAATGTTTCCTCACTGCCTGCTGTCAGTAGACTTTAAATAAAATCGACCTGGATTGTAGCTTTGAACTTGGTGAGCCAGGGGAGCTTAGTAGAACTTTACTGATGAGCTTGCAAAAGGTAGTTCAAGTTCATGAAGATACAACTAAAAACATGGCACCATGATCCTTGATAAATCCACCTTTTAAATAATTCAAAAAATGAAACATTACCTTTTTCTCTACCCCTGGATGGTATATTCCTACAGATACTAAAGCCATTTGTATATATTACTGTTCTTAGAAAGAAAATGTATTCATATGCTATTATAATTTTATTTTTTTGAAAAACTATACTAGGAAGAATGGTCAGAATGAGTTTCCAAGAAAGATAAAAAGTCCAGAAAGTAACTTGTTTTGAAATGGTGTGTAATGGACATTTGAAAGTTCAGAAAAATAATTTATTTGATGCTCAGTGTCTGGTAAGAGCACTTCATATTTTGTTCAAAGAACTACCACACCTCTGATGCAAGCACAGAGAGAATGAACAGAGCAAGAAGAGAAGGACTGTGCCAAGATTTAAGAGAATTCTTAGGAGAGGATGAGACAGTTATGTCTTGTGGGATAAGAAATAACTTAAGTATTAAGAGTAAAGACAATGAGAAAGATGTAATAGAGAGAAGGACCAATATGTGCAAAAACAGAGAGAGTATAGTTTATTTTTGTGGGACAATGAGAGAAGGGAAAAATGAGTTAGGAAAGTAAAGTAAGCAGGGAATACTCTCTCTCTCTCTCTCTCTCTCTCTCTCTCTCTCTCTCTATATATATATATATATATGTTTAATAGATAGGTATTATACATATAATATTTTATATATATACAACATAAACTAAGACTGAATTGCATTGCAAGCAGTAGAATACTCATGTAAGCAATAAAGACAATTAATTATTTAACATAATTAGGATAATCACATGTCCCACTTTGTCAACTTTTCTCCTATATTTTTCCTCCTAGTGCCCATTCCCACTCTCAAAAGGACCCTGGTTTGGGTGATAAATCAATAGATCCCTACACATAACAAGAAATCTGGCTTAGTCATTGTTAGGACCTAGGCTCTTCCTGGCTTTCTACTCTGCCATCCTCTGTATTTTCACCCTCAGGCTTTTCTCCTTACGCCTGCAGGATGACTGTTGCAGCTCCAAGCATCACATTCCCACACATTCAAGGGAGCTAAAATGAAATGTTTCACTAGCACCTGCTTCTATGAGGAAGCAAAAATCATTCCCCAAAGCACCTTCTTTCCAGCTTTTGAAATCCTATTGGCCAGTACTGTGTCACATGTCCATCCCTAACCCAATCACAGGTAAAGAGAAATGGGATTACCATGCTTAGACCAATATAATTTTAGAGTTTGATAGAAATATAAGAAATAGCTGTTGGATAGCAACTGAAGTGTCTGCCACAACTATATTCTAGATTTTCTGAGGAATAACAATTAGCCTTCTACACATCCCTGAGAACAGGTTAGTCTGCAAGAAAAGAAAGCTCAAAATATATGCTTTTAGTTTTTTCCTAACAACATCTCTTCAGAGAAGCTAGTTTGTGTCATCATCATCTCCATACCAAGAAGGGGATGTGGGATATAGGAATAGTGATCATGAGATGCCTTAGTCCTAGATTTAAAGCACAGCTCACTAAATAAATAATTCTAGCCTAGTTACTCATTCTCCTTGAAAATTATTTTTTTCACTTCTAAAAGCAAAATGATAACTTTATTTCAGATTAATTTCTTTATTTTATTTTATTGTTGTTATTGAGGTAACATTGATTATAAGTTTCATGTGTACAAACATTATATTTCTACCTCTGTATAACTAACAACATGCTCACCACCAAAAATTTATTTTCTATCCATTAGCAGTTGATCCCCTTTACTCATTTTACCTCCCCCCATCCCTTTCCCTCCAGTAACCACTACTCGGTTCTCTGTATCTACATGTTTGTTTTGTTCAGTTTGGTCTATTCATTTATTTTGTTTTTGTTTGTTTGTTTATATTAAACGTTAGTGAAATCATATGATATTTGTCTTTCTCCATCTAATTTATTTCACTTAGCATAATACCCTCAAGGTCCATCCATGTTGCTGCAATTGGCAAGATTTCATCTTTTTATGGCTGAGTAGTATTCCGTTGTATATACATACCACTCTTCTTTATCCATTTATCATTGATGGGGACTTAGGTTGTTTCCATGTCTTTGCTACTGTAAATTAATGCCATGATTAGCATGGGGGTGGAGATATCTTTTGGGGTTACTGTTTTCATATTCTTTGGATACCCAGAAGTGGGGTAGCTGGATTATATGGTAGTTCTATTTTAACTTTTTGAGGAGTGTCCATACCATCTTTCATAGTGGCTGCACTAATTTTCATTCCCATTAATAGTGAATGAGCATTCCCTTTTCTCTACATCCTTGCCAATGCTCTTTATATCTTATCTTTTTGATAATAGCTCTTCTGACAGATGTGTGGTGATATCTCATTGTGGTTTTGATCTGCATTTCCCTAATAATTAGTGATGTTGCTCATCTTTTTATATGCCTGTTGACCATCTGTATGTCTTCTTTGGAAAATGTTTATTCAGCACCTCTGCCCATTTTTAAATCAGGTTGCTTGTTTTTTCATTGTTGAGCTGTATGGGTTCTTTATATATTTTGTATATTAACCCCTCATTGGATATATCATTTGCAAATGTCTTTTCTCATTTAGTAGGTTATCTTTTCATTTGATTGGTAGTTTCCTTTGCTGTGCAGAAAGTTTTGAGTTTGATGTAATCCAATTTGTTTAGTTTTGCTTTTGTTTCCTTTGCCTGAAGAGACATATCTAGAAAGATAATGCTAAGACTGATGTCAAAGAACAAGAGAGTACTGTTTGTTTTCTTCTAGGAGTCTTATTGTTTCAGGTCTTACATTCAAGTCTTTAATACATTTTGAGTTAATTTTTGTGTATGAAGTGAGATAGTCATATAGTTTCATTTCTTTTCTCTTTTCTCTTCTTTTCCCTTTCCTTTCTTTTCCTTTCCTTTCATCTCCTTTCCTCTTCTTTCCTTCCCTTTCCTATCCTTTCCTTCCCTTCCCTTCCCTTTCCTTTTGCATTTTTTTCCCAACACTATTTTTTGAAGAGACTCTCCTTTGTCTGTTGTATGTTCCTTGTTCCTTTGTTGATATCAGGGTGTTAATGGCCTTGTAAAATGAGTTAGGAAGTGTTCCCTTCTCTTCAATTTTTGGGAATAGTTTGAAAAAGGATAGGTATTAATTTATTTTTGAATGTTTTATATAATTCATCTGTGATGCTATCTGGTCCTGGATTTTTGTCTTTTGGTAACTTTTTAATTACCCTTTCAATCTCTGTACTAGCAACAGGTCTATTCAGAGTTTCTATTTCCTCATGACTCAGTCTTGGAAGGTTGCATGATTCTAAGGATTTGTCCGTTCTTCTAGGTTGTCCAACTTTTTGGTGTATAACTTTTCATAATATTTTCTTATAATCCTTTGCTTTTTTGTGGTATCTGTTCTCCTGTTTCATTTCTGATTTTATTTATCAGAGCTTTCTCTCTTTTATTCTTAGTGAATCTAGTTAACAATTTATTCATTTTATTAATCTTTTAAAAGAATCAGCTCTTAATTTCATTGATCTTTCTATTGTCTTTTTAGTCTCTATTTCATTTATTTCTGGTCTGATCTTTATTGCCTTTCTTTCACTAACTTTGGGGTTTGTTCCTTTTTCTAGTTCCTTTAGGTGTAGGGTTAGATTATTTGATATTTTTCTTGTCTCTTGAGGTAGGCTTGTATTGCTACATATTTCCCTCTTAGCCCTGCTTTTGCTGTATTCCAAAGATTTTGCTATGTCATGTTTTCATTTTCATTTGTCTTCTGGTAATTTTTCATTTCTCCTTTGATTTCTTCATCTACCCAATAGTTGTTCAGTAGCATGCTGTTCAGTATACACATATTTGTGATTTTTCTAGTTTTCTTCTTGTAATTGACTTCTAGTTTCATTCCGTGTGGTTGGAAAAGATTCTTGATATGATTTTGATCTCCCTAAATTTACTAAAACTTGTTTTGTATATCAATATTTGGAATATTCTTGAGAAAGTCCCATGTGTACTTGAGAAGAATGTGTATTCTGCTTCCTTTAGATGGAATATTCTGTAAAAATCTTTCAAATCCATCTGGCCTAGTGTTTCATTGAAGGCTGCTGTTTCCTTGTTGACCTGTCTGGATGATCTATTCATTGATATAAGTGGGATTTAAAGTCCTCTACTATTATTGTGTTGCTGTCAATTTCTCCCTTTAGATCTGTTAATAACTGTTTTATGTATTTCGGTGCTCCTTTGTTAGAGCATATATATTAATCACCCTTATGTCTTGATAAATTATCCACTTCATTGTTATATACTGTCCATTTTTGTCTCTTGCTGCCTTTTGTGTCTTGGAGTCTATTTTTTCTGATATGAGTATGATTACAGTTGCTTTCTTTTGGCTGCTATTTTCTTGGAGTATCATCTTCCATCCTTAACTTTTAGCCTATGTTTGTCTTTAAAGCTGTTGTGTGTGTCCTGGAGGCAGCATATAGTTGGGTCTTTTTAAAAAACACCTCCAGTCACTCTGTGTCTTCATTGGTGAATTCAATCCATTTATATTTAGGGAGGTTAATGATACATGAGGACTCAATACTCCCATTTTATCTTTTGCTTTCTGGTTGCTCTGTATCTTCATTGCTTCTTATTCCTGTGTTTCTGTCTGTTCCTTTTGTTTGGTGGTTTTCTTTGATATTTTTCTCAGTTTCCTGTTTTTTATGTTTCATGTCTCTGCTCTATATTTATGCTACGTGGTAACCCTGAGGTTTATATATAATGTCTCATAGATAAAACAGCCCTTTTTCTGCTAATAACATCTTATTTACATTTACCTATATGAGTTCCATTATTTTCCTCTTCCCCTTTTATGTTTTTGTTGTCTCAAATTATCCCCTCTTATGTTGTCAGTTTGTTACCAAACTGAGATAGCTATAGTTCTTTTTCTGATCTCTTAGTCTCTCTCTTTAATCTTTATACTATAATAAAGTGTTTAAAAACGTATTCTGATAAAGAGTTGCAATTTTCTGGTTCTACTTATCACCTTACTCAAAGTTTTGTGTATTTTTGTCATTTTGTTTCAGGTAGAAGAGATTTTTTCAGAGTCTTTTGTAAGGCAAGTCTAGTGCTGATTAACTCCCTCAGCTTATGTCTGTCTGAGAAAGTATTTATTTATCTTTCACATCTTAATGATACATTTGCAGGATAGAGTGTTCTTGGGTGACAGTTGCTATCTTTCAGTATTGTGAGAATGTCATTCCACTCCCTCCTGGCCTGTAGGGTTTCTGTTGATAGCCTATGGGGATTCCTTTGTAGGTTATCATCCTTTTTTTTTTTTTTTCCTGCCTGCCTTTAAAATTCTTTGTCATTGACTTTTGACAATTTTAATATGTCTTGGATAAGATCATTTTGCATTGAGGTAATTAGGTGTTCTCATAGCTTCATAGACTTGTATGTTCAGTTCCTTCTGCAGGTTTGGGAAGTTCTCAGCTATGATTTCTTTAAATAATCTCTCTGCTCCTTTCTCCCTCTTTTCTCCTTCTGAAATATCCATTATACTAATGCTACTCTTCCTAAAAGAGTCAAAGCTCTCATAAAATGTCTATGTTTTTAAATATCTTCTTCTTTCTTTACTATCTTTCCTCTTCTACTTGTATCATTTCTAGATCTCTACAAGCACACTAATTCTCTCTTCTATATGGTCTTCTCTATTTCCATTGTTTTCTACTGCTTTCTTCATCTCATTTATTGAGTTCTTCATCTCCAGAATTTCTGTTTGGTTCTTTTTTAGAGTTTCATTCTCTTTGGTAAAGTATTCCTTTTGTTCATTAATTTTATTCCTGAGCTCATTAAACTGTCTTTCTGAGGTTTTTTTGTATCATGTTGACCTTCTTCATGACAGCTATTTTCAATTCTTTATCAGTAGGTCACAATAATCTGTGACTTTAAGTTTGGTTTCTGGTCAATCATCATTTTATTTTTGTGGTATAGTGTTACTGTTGTTCTTCATGTTACTTGATGACTTGTTCCTCTGTTGGTGCATTTGAAGATAAATGATAGGTTAGAAGTTAGAGTCCTTTCCTTTGTTTTCCAGTGGGTGTGATAGATCACACAAGATTTTGGTTTCTCTTATCTGAGCAACCTCTGCCTATATTTGAGAATTGGCACTTCCAGCCTCCACTGTCTCTCTAAGAGATGTATCTCAGTGCCTTCATTGTTGCTTCTTGTGCCTCTATGGTCTTTTCTGCCTTGCTTCTGCCAGAGCTGCTGTCATCATTGGGATGGTAGATTCTTCCCTTGCATCTGGGATCCCCTAAGACACATGGTCCTCTATGGATGGGGGGAGGCAGTGGGGGCGGGGGGTGGATCCAAGGTCCCACAGCACCTCTACTCTGCCCAATGTTGTAAAGTTCGAAGGCTCCAGAGTGGGGCTGGCGTTTTGTTGCCTTGACGGTTGGAGGGACAGGGTCCTGGGCCCCACTGATGCTGCTGCCTAATTACCTGTGGCCATGGGTGCCAGTCAGGTTGGGAAGCCAGAGATATGTGGGCTGCTTCCCTGGCTGCTAATGGGTTCTGAAACTGTGGGTTCAGCTGCCACTTCCAAAGGTCCACAATTGCAGACACTGACTCTGCTTTTTCCTCAGTTCTAACTCCTATGTGTGTTCCAATCCACCCACCTTTAGGTGTACAGATGCATGGAATTATCTGACATCCTACTGTGTTGTGGATGTTTTACCAGTTATTGACTGAAGAGGAGACAAAGGTAGCTTTTCACTCCCCTATTTTCTGTCTGACATAGATCCTAGTGCAGATTAATTTTAAGGATTAATGGCAATGACCATGAAACTGTAAAACACTTTGCAGTGTACCTGGTATAGGTACTCCATTTAGAATATATTATTGATATTATTATTTAATTTTTGTCAAAGGATTTGGGAACTAACCTGAATACTAACACTAAACAAAAATAATCTGCTAAATCAAAATAATCTACCATGTCAAAGAAATACAAAGGACAGGTTGCTTTGTGCACTTATGGACACTAAATTTTTAACTGGTAAAACTGCCTATAGGATTAGATAGAAGATGGGAAATTACAGTCTCACTGCAATGTTTCTCAAACTTTCTTCTGTGAGGCAAAATATTTTTCACTTCCTTCAAGTTTGGTATATTTTGTTGTATTATTTTTTTAACATCTTTATTGGAGTATAATTGCTTTACAATTGTGTGGTAGATTCTGCTTTATAACAAAGTGAATGTGCTAAACATATACAGGTATCCCCATATCTCAACCCTCTTGCATCTCCCTCCCACCCTCTCTATCCCACCCCTCTAGGTGGTCACAAAGCACCGAGCTGATCTCCCTGGCTATGTGGTTGCTTCCCACTAGCTATCTATTTTACGTTTGGTAGTGTATATGTGTCCATGCCACTCTCTCACTTTGTCCGAGCTTACCTTCACCCTCTGTGTATCCTCAAGTCCATTCTCTAGTATGTCTGTGTCTTTTTTCCCATCTTAACCCTAGGTTCCTCAGAACCATTTTTTTCTTTTTTAAGATTCCCTGTATAAGTGTTAGCATACAGTATTTGTGTTTCTTTTTCTGACTTACTTCACTCTGTATGACAGATTCCAGGTCCATCCACCTCATTACAAATAACTCATTTTCATTTCCTTTTTATGGCTTAGTAATGTTACATTGCATATATGTGCCACATCTTCTTTATCCATTCATCTGTTGGTGGACACTTAGGTTACTTCCATGTCCTGGCTATTGTTGATAGAGCTGCAATGAACATTTTGGTGCATGACTCTTTTTGAATTATGGTTTTCTTAGGGTGTATGCCCAGTAGTGGGATTACTGGGTAATATGGTAGTTATATGTTTAGTTTTTCAAGGAACCTCCATACTGTTCTCCATAGAGTCTGTATCAATTTACATTCAGACCAACAGGGCAAGAGGGTTCCCTTTTCTCCACACCCTCTCCAGCATTTATTGTTTGTAGATATTTTGATGATGGACATTCTGACCGGTGTGAGATGATATCTCATTGTAGTTTTGATTTGCACTTCTCTAATGATTAATGATGTTGAGCATCCTTCCATGTGTTTGTTGGCAATCCATATATCTTCTTTGGAGAAATGTCTATTTAGGTCTTCTACCCATTTTTGGATTGGGTTGTTTCCTTTTTAATATTGAGCTACATGAGCTGCTTGTAAATTTTGGAGAGTAATCCTTTGTCAGTTGCTTCAATTACAAATATTTTCTCCCATTTTGAGGGTTGTCTTTTCCTCTTGTTTATGGTTTCCTTTACTGTGCAAAAGCTTTTAAGTTTCATTAGGTCCCATTTGATTATTTTTGTTTTTATTTCCATTTCTCTAGGAGGTGGGTCAAAAAGGATCTTGCTGTGATTTATGTAGTGGAGTGTTCTGCCTATTTTGTCCTCTAAGAGTTTGATAGTGTCCAGCCTTATAGTTAGGTCTTTAATCCATTTTGAGTTTATTTTTGTGTTTGGTGTGAGGGAATGTTCGAATTTCATTCTTTTACATGTAGCTGTCCAGTTTTCCCAGCATCATTTGTTGAAGAAAATGTCTTTTCTCCACTCTATATTCTTGCCTCTTTTATCAAAGATAAGTTGACCTTATGTGTGTGGGTTTACCTCTGGGTCTTCTGTCTGTCTTGTTCCATTGATCTATATTTCTGTTTTTGTGCCAGGACCATACTGTCTTGATTACTGTAGCTTTGTAGTATAGTCTTCAGTCAGGGAGTCAGATTCCTTCAGCTCCATTTTTTTTTTTTTTTTTTTTTTTTTTTTTTTTTAGCGGTACGCAAGCCTCTCACTGTTGTGGCCTCTCCCATTGTGCAGCACAGGCTCCAGATGTGCAGGCTCAGTGGCCATGGCTCATGGGCCTAGCCGCTCTGCAGCATGTAGGATCTTCCTGGACTGGGGCACGATCCCGCGCCCCCTGCATTGGCAGGCGGACTCTCAACCGCTGCACCACTAGGGAAGCCCCCATCTCCTTTTTTCTTTCTCAAATTGCTTTGGCTATTCAGGGTCTTTTGTGTTTCCATACATATTGTGAAATATTTTGTTTTAGTTTGGCGAAAAATTCCAGTGGTAGTTTGATAGGGATTGCATTGAATCTGTAGATTGCTTTGGGTAGTAGAGTCATTTTCACAATGTTGATTCTTCCAGTCCAAGAACATGGTATATCTCTCCATCTATTTGTATCATCTTTAATTTCTTTCATCAGTGTCTCATAATTTTCTGCATACAGGTCTTTCGTCTCCTTGGGTAGGTTTATTCCTAGATATTTTATTCTTTTTATTGCAATGGTATATGGGAGTGTTTTCTTCATTTCACTTTCAGATTTTTCATCCTTAGTGTATAGGAATGCAAGAGATTTCTGTGCATTAATTTTGTATCTTGCTATTTTACCATATTCAGTGATTAGATCTACTAGTTTTCTGGTGACATCTTTAGAATTCTCTATGTATCGTATCATATCATCTGCAAACAGTGACAGCTTTAACTCTTCTTTTCCAATTTGGCTTCCTTTTATTTCCTTTTCTTCTCTGATTGCTGTGGCTAAAACTTCCAAAACTATGTTGAATAATAGTGGTGAGAGTTGGTAACCTTGTCTTGTTCCTGACCTTAGTGGAGATGGTTTCAGTTTTCATCTTTGAGGATGGTGTTGGCTGTGGGTTTTTCATATATGGCCTTTATTATGTTGATGAAACTTCCCTCTATGCCTACTTTCTGGAGGGTCTTTATCATTAATGGTTGTTAAATTTGGCAAAAACTTTCTCTGTATCTATTGAAGTGATCATATGGTTTTTATCTTTCAATTTGTTAATATGGTATATCACATTGATTTGATTTGCATATATTGAAGAATCCTTGCATTCCTGGGATAAACCCCACTTGTTCATGGTGTATGATCCTTTTAATGTGCTGTTAAATTCTGTTTACTAGTACTTTGTGGAGGATTTTTGCATCTGTGTTCATCAGTGATATTGGCCTGTAGTTTTCTTTCTTTGTGACATCTTGGTCTGGTTTTGATATCAGGGTGATGGTGGCCATGTAGAATAAGTTTGGGAGTGTTCCTACCTCTGCTATATTTTGGAAGAGTTTGAGAAGGATAGGTGTTAGATTTTCTCTAAATGTTTGATAGAATTAGTCTTTGAAGCCATCTGGTCCTGGGCTTTTGTTTGTTGGAAGGTTTTTAATCACAGTTTCAATTTCAGTGCTTGTGATTGGTCTGTTCATATTTTCTATTTCTTCCTGGTTCAGTCTCGGAAGGTTGTGTACTTCTAAGAATTTGTCTATTTCTTCCAGGTTGTCCATGTTATTGGCATAGAGTTGCTTGTAGTAATCTCTAATGATCCTTTGTATTTCTGCTGTGTCAGTTTTTACTTCTCCTTTTTCATTTCTAATTCTATTGATTTAAGTCTTCTCCCTTTTTTTCTTGATGAGTCTGGCTAATGGTTTATCAATTTTGTTTTTCTTCCTAAAGAACCATCTTTTAGTTTTATTGATCTTCATTATCATTTCCTTCATTTCTTTTTCATTTATTTCTTATCTGATCTTTATGATTTCTTTCCTTCTGCTAACTTTGGGGGTTTTTGTTCTTCCTTCTCTAATTGCTTTAGCTGTAAGGTTAGGTTGTTTATTTGAGATGTTTCTTTTTTCATAAGGTAGGCTTGTGTAGCTATAAACTTCCCTCTTAGAACTGCTTTTGCTGCATCCCATAAGTTTTCGGTCATCATGTTTTCACTGTCATTTGTTTCTAGGTATTTCTTTAATTTTCTAATTGGTTTATTCAGTGATCTCTTGGTTATTAAGTACTCTGTTGCTTAGACTCCACGTGTTTGTATTTTTTACAGATTTTTCCCTGTAATTGATATCTAGTCTCATAGCATTGTGGTCAGAAAAGATACTTGATATGATTTCAATTTTCTTACATTTACCAAGGCTTGATTTGTGGCCCAAGATATGATCTATCCTGGAGAATATTCCATGAGCACTTGAGAAGAATGTGTATTCTGTTGTTTGTGGATGGAATGCCCTATAAATATCAATTAAGTCCATCTTGTTTAACGTATCATTTAAAGCTTGTGTTTCCTTATTTATTTTCACTTTGGATGATCTGTCCATTGG
Organism: Delphinus delphis; assembly: GCF_949987515.2. Lineage (NCBI taxonomy): Eukaryota > Metazoa > Chordata > Mammalia > Artiodactyla > Delphinidae > Delphinus > Delphinus delphis. The sequence goes on along the minus strand of NC_082684.1, from coordinate 117,019,093 downwards.
TGAAAGTGGGGTGTTAAAGTCCCCTGCTATGATTTTTTTACTGTTGATTTCCCCTTTTATGGCTGTTAGTATTTGCCTTATGTATTGAGGTGCTCCTATGTTGGGTGCATAAGTATTTACAATTGTTATATCTTCTTCTTGGATTGATCTGTTGATCATTACATAGTGTCCTTCTTTGTCTCTTGTAATAGTCTTTGTTTTAAAGTCTATTTTGTCTGATATGAGAACTGCTACTCCATTTTTCTTTTGATTTCCATTTGCTTGGAATATCTTTTTCCATCCCCTCACTTTTAGTCTGTATGTGTCCCTAGGTCTGAAGTGGGTCTCTTGTAGACAGCATGTATACGGGTCCTGTTTTTATATCCATTCAGCCAGTCTATGTCTTTTGGTTGGAGCATTTAATCCATTTACATTTAAGATAATTATCGATATGCATGTTCCTATTACCATTTTCTTAATTGTTTGGGTTTGTTATTGTAGGTCTTTTCCTTCTCTTATGTTTCCTGCCTAGAGAATTTCCTTTAGCCTTTGTTGTAAAGTTGGTTTGGTGGTGCTGAATTCTCTTAGCTTTTGCTTGTCTGTAAATGTTTTAATTTCTCCTTCAAATTTGCATGAGATCCTTGCGGGGTAAAGTAATCTTGGTTGTAGTTTTTTCTCCTTCATCACTTTCAATATGTCCTGCCACTCCCTTCTGGCTTGCTGAGTTTCTGCTGAAAGATCAGCTGTTAACCTTATGGGGATTCCCTTGTGTGTTATTTGTTGTTTTTCTCTTGATGCTGTTACTGTTTTTTCTTTGTGTTTAATTTTTGATAGTTTGATTAATATGTGTCTTGGCATGTTTCTCCTTGGATTTACCATATCAGACTCTCTGTGCTTCCTGGACTTGATTAACTATGTCCTTTCCCATATTAGGGAAGTTTTCAACTATAATCTCTTCAAATATTTTTTCTCAATCCCTTTCTTTTCTCTTCTTCTTCTGGGACCCCTATAATTCAAATGTTGGTGCATTTAATGTCCCAGAGGTCTCTGAGAATGTTCTCAATTCTTTTCATTCTTTTTTCTGCTCTGCAGTAGTAATTTCCACTATTTTATATTCCAGGTCACTTATCCGTTCTTTTTCCTCACTTATTCTTCTATTGATCCCTTCTAGAGATTTTTTAGTTTCATTTATTGTGTTGTTCTGCATTGTTTGTTTGCTCTTTAGTTCTTCTAGGTCCTTGTTAAACATTTCTTGTATTTTCTCCATTCTATTTCTAAGATTTTGGATCATCTTTACTATCATTATTCTGAATTATTTTTCAGGTAGACTGCCTATTTCCTCTTCAGTTGTTAGGTCTGGTAGGTTTTTACATTGCTCCTTCATCTGCTGTGTGTTTCTCTGCCTTCTCATTTTGCTTATCTTACTGTGTTTGGGGTCTCCTTTACATAGGCTGCAGGTTTGTAGTTCCTGTTGTTTTTGGTGTCTGCCTCCAGTGGCTAAAATTGGTTCAGTAGGTTGTGTAGCCTTCCTGGTGGAGGGGACTAGTGCCTGTGTTCTGGTGGATGAGGTTGGATTTTGTCTTTCTGTTGAGCAGGTCCACATCTGGTGGTGTGTTTTGGAGTGTCTGTGGCCTTATTATGATTTTAGGCAGCCTCTCTGCTAACGGGTGGTGTTGTGTTCCTGTCTCTCTGGTTGTTTGGCATAGGGTGTCCAGCACTATAACTTGCTGGTCGTTGAGTGGAGCTGGGTCTTGGCATTGAGATGGAGATCTCTGGGAGATTTTCACCATTTAATATTACATGGAGCTGGGAGGTCTGTTGTGGACCAATGTCCTGAACTTTGCTCTCCCACCTCAGAGGCACAGCCTTGACACCTGGCTGGAGCACCAAGGGGCTGTCATCCACACAGCTCAGATTAAAAGGGAGAAAAAAAAGACAGAAATTAAGAAGAAGATAAAATAAAATAAAATAAGTTATTAAAATAAAAAATAATTTAAAAAAATTTAAGTAATTAAGAAAAAATGAAAGAAGAGAGCAACCAAACCAAAACAGAAATTCACCAATGATAACAAGCACTAAAAACTATAGTAAAAAAAAAAAAAAAAGAAAACAAACAAAAAAAACCCCAAAACGGACAGACAGAATCCTATGGCAAATGGTAAAAGCAAAGCTATACAGACAAAATCATACACAGAAGCGTACACATACACACTCACAAAAAGAGTAAAAGGGGAAAAAATATATATATCATTGTTTTCAATGTCCAGCTTCTCAATATGAAATGATTCGTTGTCTATTCAGGTATTCCACAGATGCAGGGTACATCAAGTTGATTGTGGAGATTTAATCCACTGCTCTTGAGGCTGCTGGGAGACTTCCTTTTCTCCTATTTGTTCGAACAGCTCCCGGGGTTCAGCTTTGGACTTGGACCTGCCTCTGCATGTAGGTTGCCTGAGGGCATCTGTTCTTCCCTCAGACAGGACAGGGTTAAAGGAGCAGCTGATTAGGTAGCTCTGGCTCACTCAGGCCATGGAGGGAAGGAAGGGGTATGGAGTACGGGGCAAGCCTGTGGAGGCAGAGGCTGGCGTGATGTTGCACCAGCCTGAGGTACACCATGTGTTCTCCCAGGGAAGTTGTCCCTGGAATCACAGCACCCCAGTAGTGGCGGGCTGCACAGGCTCCTGGTAGAGGAGGTGTGGATAGTGACCTGTGCTTGCACACAGGCTTCTTGGTGGCTGCAGCAGCAGCCTTAGGTTTTCATGCCTGTCTCTGGTGTCCACACTGATAGCTGCAGATCACACCCATTTCTGGAGCTCGTTTAGGCGGTGCTCTGAATCCCCTCTCCTCACGCATCCTGAAAGAAAGATCTCTTGCCTCTTAAGCAGTTTCAGACTTTTCCCCGACTCCCTACCGGCTACTCATGGCGCACTAGCCCTCTTCAGGCTGTGTTCACACAGCCAACCCCAGTCTTCTCTCTGGGATCTGACCTCTGAAGCCTGAGCCTCAGCTCCCAGCCCCCACCCACCTTGGTGGGTGAGCAGACAAGCCTTTCAGGCTGATGAGTACCAGTTGGCACCAATCATCTCTGTGGGAATCTCTCTGTGCACCCCTGTTGCTGTGCTCTCCTCCATGGTTCCGAAGCTCCCCCCGCATGGTACCAGTGGCCATGGCCCCCTCATGGCTTTTCCAGTGAAGGGGCTTCCTAGTGTATGGAAACTTTTCCACCTTCACAGCTCCCTCCCAGAGCTGTGAATAGGTCCCATCCCTATTCTTTTGACCTACCCAGGTACATGAGAAGTTTCTTGCCTTTTGGGAAGTCTGAGGTCTTCTGCCAGTGTTAAGTAGGTGTTCTGTAGGAGTTGTTCCACATGTAGATGTATTTCTGATGTATTTGTGGGCTCCATGTCTTACTCCTCTGCCATCTTGAAAGTCTTCCTGTTGTATTATTTTTGAAATGTTTGATTATTTTGTATCTACTTTGTTCAAAGCCACTAGGACCTGTAGCATGCGCCAAACTTCACAACCTTTGCAATGAAAAACTTCTTCAATATTGAGCATATTTTCACTTCCAATTTCTGCAAGTAGTCCAAAATAGTTAGTGAAATCCATATTTTTCTTTACATCTATCTGAAAAGCAAAGCAACTTGTTTCCTCTTTTGACAGTGCATGGTCTTTTTCTAGCTACTATCTGCCTCAGGTACCTGGAACTTCCACTGAGCATTAAGTATGGAAGGAGATCCTTGCAGGGGAGACAGGAGAAGGCAACTCAGAGAAAGAAGATGACTCCCTTACTTGTTGCTGTAAACAATTGCTCCAAGGAACAGAAAAGGCATTTTCACTTCTGGGAAGTTAACTTTGGCAAGGGGAAAAAGGAGGTGAATAACTATCATCATATGTCACCTAGTAGATCAAAGACACTCTCCAGACAGTGTGAGGGAGTTCTGTGTCTCAAGACTCCATCTCTGCAAGCTTTAGTTGGCTTGAATTTTCTGAAAATCCTACATCATTCCAGAAACAGCCCTTTTCCTCAACCTCATAATAGATTTCTGGCTCTGATTTGCAGAAATCATTTTTGATTTTCTTAATCCTCAACTAACACCAGAATGTAAGAGACTTACTTTTCTCAAGAGCAAAGTTACTTCAGGGTGATATTTCTACATTTAATTCTGGTAAAAAGGACTTTACGTCATACCTTTGTTTATTTAATTTACAGTTTTGGAAGTTCAATAGCAAAAAATTCTTACTATTGATTCAAAGCTTTTCCAGGCAATCCTCATGATGGGAGGAGATCATCCATGTCTGTTTTAGAAAGGTGAACAGTTTTTAGTTGTTTCTTAAAGGAAAAGGGGGATCAGTACAGGTCTCAAATAGTTGTTAAAAACTTGTAGGAATATTAATATACTATAGAATTCAGATTGCCAACATAACTCATATGGTATATAAAATAAGGTATCAACCAAGTAAAAGAATGTTAAAATTTAAACAGAGTTGATGTAACAAGCATTTTTCTGTCTATGAGTAGAATATTTATTAATTATTATGATTTTAAAAAGTTGAAATCTGATCTCAAAGTTCCAAAGGATATTATCTTCCTATTTTCCTATGGATCAAAATTAACAAATTTTAAAATAGTTTTGCATGCAGCATATCAACATATATTAACAAAGAATCTTATGTTTTTGTATTCCTAACACAAATGCATTATAAGAGCTCAATAAATCGATCTGTTGAAGAAATCAATTAAAAGTACCTTGACAGAGAAGCCGTATTTGATGAGCTGGGGCACACATGTCCTGGAAGACATGGAGGGATACAAAGGATGATAGAAAGAAATTCAGAAGATCAGATTCCAACTCAACCTGTCTATATGATCATGGTCACATCCATTAAAATCTCTGTGGCTCAGGTAATCCCACCTGTTCACTATTTCTATGCCATCTCTGATCAGATTGGCTTCACTTTAAATTTATGTTGAAAAGTCTCTCAATACTGCATGGAATGTCTACTATGATCATTTTTCCACTTTGATATGATTATTTCATAACTTATTTTGTCTTCTTAAGTCTCCATAGCCCTCCTCACATTGCACCATATACAAAATCAAAAAACGCCATCACTCAGTCCTATAATCAATACTACATGAATGTTTCCATCTTCTTTCCTGTAATAGTACATTATGTGCCCCACTCTCTTTTTCTCCTCACTTATTTCCATGATCTTCTCAAATGCTGAGGAGCTCTGCCTTTCCCCTCTCACTTTTTTTTTTTTTTCTGGCGGTACGCGGGTCTCTTACTGTTGTGGCCTCTCCCGTTGCGAAGCACAGGCTCAAGGACACGCAGGCTCCGGACGCGCAGGCTCAGTGGCCATGGCTCACGGACCCAGACGCTCTGCGGCATGTGGGATCTTCCCGGACCAGGGCACGAACCCGTGTCCCCTGCATCGGCAGGTGGACTCCCGACCACTGCGCCACCAGGGAAGCCCTCCCCTCTCACTTTTTGATGGTTGGTCAATCTCTCCTTCTCTCCTTAATGTCCCATTGAAACCAAACATGCCCTAGCAGTTCCTATCTTGACAGTAGCTTTTCTTGACCACATATACAGTTACTGTTTCTCCTTTGGGCTGCAGACTTGTATGTGTATGTGCACATGTGCCATTCCCACTTGAACATTTCAGAAATGTCCTCATTAATATGCATACAAACAGACATTTCCCCATCCGTCCCACCTCTCAATTATCCACCTTCTCTCAGCTTCACCATATCCTCCATAAGCACCATCATCTAAGCATTTATTTAAGCCAGAAGTCAGGGAATAATTATTAATTCTTCCCTTTCCCACATCTTCCTGTCTTTGTATCCAAGAAGTATCTTCAGTTTTCACTGCCAAAATGTATTTCTTATCCTTTCTCTTTCTCTCCATCTCTATTAGCACTACCATAATTCAAATTACTCTTTTATATGAGTGGCTAAAATAATCTGTTAGTGGGTCTCTCCACTTTTTTGATTGCCCTCAACCATTTATGCATTCAACAGAAATTATTGAGAGCTGACAATATAAAGCACTTCTAGAGGCTTTGGATAATCAGTGAAGAAAAAAGGCAAAAAATAAATAAATCCTATCCTCACGGACCTTACATTTTAGTGGGAGTATATGGAGGGTGTTATGCTAAGTGAAATAAGTCAGACAGAGAAAGGTAAATACTGTATGATATCATTTATATGCAGAAAATAAAAATTAAAACAAACTAGTGAATATAACCAAAAGCAAACAGACTCAGATATAGAGAAAAAACTAGTGGTTACCAGTGGGGAGAGATAATATAAGGGTAGGAAATTAAGAGGTACAAACTATTATGTATAAAATAAGTTACAAGGATATATTCTAAAATACAGGGAATATATCTAATATTTTATTATAACTATGTATGGAATATAAGCTTTAAAAATTGTGAATGACTATATTGTACACCTATAACATATAATATTGTACATCAACTATACTTTAACAAAAAATTAAATATAATAAAGAATCATACTAGAAGGACATGAATCCTATGGCTAGAAACAAACACACACACACAAGTAAAAAGCTAGAGAGGAGTGATGAAAAAGAAACCAGGATGTCTAAATGGAGATATTACAATTTTAAATATGGTAGTCAGGGTAGGCCTGGTCGGAAAAGCGGAATTTGACCAAAAGCTTGGGGAGACAAAGAAGTGAAGAACAGCAAGGAGGCCACTGGGGCTGGAACCGAAGGACTGAAGGGAGATGTGGTGGAAAGCAAAAGCAGAGAGAGGTAGCGGGAGGTAGAGAACAGTGATACCAGGTCTGAAGTGCCACTATAATCGTTGGTTTTTCTTCTGATTAAGATGGAGAGTGATAAAAGGTTTTCAATAGAGGAGTGTCCTTATCTTTTATGATTTTAAATGTTCACTTTGGCTGCTGTTTTTGGGGTAGATTATAAGAAGGAAACTTCTAGGAGAACATTGGAGGAATAATGAACTCAAAAATGATGTTAGCTAAGATCAAAATGAGAGCAATAGAAATGGAGAGAAATTATTGGACTCTGATGATACTTGGAAGGTAGAACCAACAAGATTTCCTGACAACTGGAATATGGGTTAGGGGAAAAAAAGACAGTGAATTATGACTCCAAACATTTTCTCCTGAGCAATGAGAGAAACATAGTTGTCACTAATATAAATAGAAAAGACTGAAGGTGGAACAGTTTTATGGGGAGTTCAAGAGTTTGGTTCCGTTTTTGACATAGTAGGGACCATGTCACTTCTCACTTAAAGTTCATTATATTGAAATAAATTCTTAAGCCCTTCTCATGGCCCAAATTACCCTTGTGATCTGTTCTCTACCTTCTAATCTTTTGTCAGTTTATCAAAAGGACAAATTGGTAGTGATATAGTAGCATATATAAATACATATTGAAGAAACTGTTCAAAGATTTGTTTTTTACAATAAGAAATATAAAGAATGATCTGCATATATAGTAGGGGAATTTTATCCAATCTGCGTGAGTCAGGCAGGATTTCTAGAGGAAATGATATTACTTTTAAGGAGTAAATGATAAATAGCAGTAATTTTGATACATGGTAGGGAAAGATCATCCCAAGTAAAATAACCAGGCTGTGCAAACATCCTGAGGTAGGAAGGGGGTGTGTGTAGTGTCAGAACTGAAGGTAGACCTACCTAACTATAGTGTGGTCAGCAGGGGAACAATGATGGAGGATAAATTCAGTTCATACATCACCTTGAGGACTGACTCAGGTTTTATGGTTTTATCCAGAGTTAAGGGAAGCCATTGAAGGGAGTTTTAGCAGGAGAATGATCTGATCAGATTATGTTGGAAAGAATTTTCATACAATAGCTCATTTAATCTTCACAACAGTGTGTGTGGAGGGGGGGCAGTGCTAATATTCTTCATTTTCAGAGCTAAAAACCTGAGGCACAACAATGTGAAAGAATGAGCAATGGCCCACAGCTAGCAAATTGTGGATCCAAGGTTGGAATCCAGGTGATCTGCTTCTAGGTTCTGTCATTTTGAACATGTTAAATATGAAGGACATGGGTCTCTGTGGAGACCTCTAATTCAGGAGGACCTAATGTCTCTTAGACAATTGGGACTGAAGCTTAGGATGAGGTCACAGGCTTAGATTTAGGAGTCATCAATACATACACAGTGATTAAGTAATTTTAGCATGTGACAGAATCTAGATGGAGGGTATAAAGGCATATGAGAAAGTTTGAGAACAGAGCCATGAGGAATATCATAATTCAGTGATGAGAAGGGTTAAATACGCCAGGAAAGCTGGGAGAGATTGGTCAGAGTTAGCGAGGAAAACTGGACAGGATGAGTCACAGAGTCTAAAGAAGAGAACATTACACATTTTCCTAATCTTGAGTGCTTCTGAGAGGTAAAGTAAAATGAGATCAAAACTTCCCATTGGGTTTGACAACATGGAGCTTAGTAGTGACCTTAGTAAGAGTCTTCTGATGGAATGGAGGGAGTTGAAGCTCAATTAAAATGTTTCCTTATAGTTCTGGAAAAACTCTGTGATTTTTGAATTTTAAATCTGGCCGACACCTGAAGAAACAAGGTATGATGTTCAGTATGCTATGGGGTCAAAGCCATGGGGCCAAAGGTGACCTAAGTTTGGTTAAATTTTGAAGTAGAAAATCCTATATTTCCAGATAAGCAAAAATAATATATGGTCACTCTTCTGTCAACACTACCCATCTGTATGCTGCCTGCCTTACTTAGAAAATGCCAATGGAGAGTGCCCTTGGAAGGTAAAATGAGAAAGACTGGGGGTGTGGGTGCCTAGACCCCTGAAGGAGGAAGATTTCTGAAAGCTCTGTTTTTTACCCTTATAAAATAAATTCTTCAGAAGGTCATATCTGATAATCTGTCAATGAACACATATTTATCAAACAAGGCACCATGATCTAATAGGGCGGGGCTTCTTTCAAAACAGGTGTATTCTTGAAAAGACATATTTAACCTAAGCAGTTTTATTAAATTGTTTTTTCTTGAAGCAGTTTCCACCTTACGGTTACTTTAGGTCAAGTCTGAAGAATTTCTCAAATACTCCTTGTCAAACTGTTCAAAAATATGAAACAAAATGTTTTAAAAAGTTGTATTTTAATTGGTTATGATTTTCTGCCTATTTTGGAAAATAATACTCTAATTTAATAGCATTATTAAAAATTATTTTGTACTTAATTGACTTTTCTTGGACAGATATCTGATCAGATGAAATCAGTTTATGTCTATACAGCCTCCATTTCATAGACATTATTGGCTGTAACAGAAGATAAGAATAAGTATCATATTTACAAAAATGGCTTTCATCCAAGAACTTCTTTACAAATGACATGTGTAATGATTTTCAAAATATATTGTACTCATCACAGGGGTGTGTGATTGTTGTGGCTTGTATTTTTACTTTTATTAGTTATTATTAGTTTAACTTTTCTTGTTATTTGTTTTCTTGTTTTCTGTTCGTGTTGTTCATTAAACACATTTCTAAACTAATCAAGTGAAATATGAGGTGGTAAAATGATTTCAGGAAAGACAGGGTATACATTCCTAGGTGTTAAACTTTAAGAATTTCACAAACCTTAGTATCACTGTATTAATTTCCTAGTATCAAAAAACTGCTTAGATGACAGCAGACTTAGCTTCTCTTCTTTTGATGCTTTCTTCTTCTTTTTTTAAAATTTGTAATGTAATTTCCCATCAGTATCTGGTCCATTATCTTGAGAAAGCCTCTAAGTTTGGTTGGTCACACAAGGGAATCCTCCCCCATCCTCCCCAATGAATCTTTTCAGCATCAGTGACTACAATGACACTCTTACTCTTTGGGGACTTTAAAAAAAAAGGACAATCAGGACACGTCCCTTTTCATCTTTGCCTCCCATAATTTTCTTTGGCACAGGTCTTGTCAAAAATGCTTGGGGCTTCCCTGGTGGCGCAGTGGTTGAGAGTCCGCCAGTGATGCAGGGGACGTGGGTTCGTGCCCCGGTCCGGGAAGATCTCCCATGCCGCAGAGCGGCTAGGTCCGTGAGCCATGGACGCTGAGCTTGCACGTCCGGAGCCTGTGCTCCGCAACGGGAGCGGCCACAACAGTGAGAGGCCCGAGTACCGCAAAAAAAACAAAACAAAACAAACAAACAAAAAAACAAACTTGATTTTTTTTCTTCTCCAATTAGAACTCTTCAAAGGAGAGAAAATGAGAGTTGGAGCCCAGATTTCTTATCAAATGCTTCTAGGACCACTGCTGCTCCAGCTTTTGAAGTTCCCTCTGCCTGCCTCTTGATGCTGCAACCCTCTTAATAACACCATTAGCTATTTCAGCTCCATTTTCTGACAGGGTTGGTGGAGAGCGAGGGAGAGCCTTTCATGTAGGACTTTGCTACTCTGCCACTATGCCCTAAAGATAAAAAAATAACTGATTCATCTGGTCCTATATATACATGTAGCTTAACCTCTTTGCTTAGTAAGCAGTAATGGCTATCACTGAATTTTTCTTTATTCTACGTTAATTAATAGAGATTAGAACTCTATACAGCTAATTTAAAAGAATTACTTAAAGATGTGTCTGTTCAAAGCAGTGCAGACGTAAGATACAGATTAAGCTCCAAATATTCCAGATAAAAAATTCTACTTCTAGTCAACTAATGAAAGAGATAAAATGTCTTAAAATAAATTCATCCCATAGATAGAGAGTAAAAAAGTAAAATATGTGGTATATTTATCTTAAAAAATGAAAAAATGTCCTATAGAATCAACCCTTTCCTTTAGAAGAAGGCAATTTTAAAGCTTGTAACATTAGGTGCATAAATGCTGTCAAATTATACACAGAGTCATTTTTCTCCAACACTGAAAACCTCATACCTTCTTCTTTAGGACAGAGTCATAGACAAGTTCTGCTTCTTGGTGAAGCAAAAGTGAGTGAACTGGCTGAATGATATTTTTATTTGCATCCATGTACTTGATTGTGCAAATTTGAGAAAGAACTACGTTTAAGCACATGCTTTGGCATATACTGAACACTGAGGTATTCCATGAAGCTATTAAGCCCTTTTACCCTTCACAAGCATCTGATTTTCACACTTGAATATATCTTTGATTTTTTTTTTCTAGAAGAAATTAAAATGTTTGTGCTTGGGGTAAAAGTAAAGTGCTTTGTATAGTCAAGTTAACTGGGTACATCTTTTAGCAGACCTACCTTTCTGCAGATTGTTTCTGGTGAAAATATGATTTGTAAGTATGCTTTTCCATCACAGTTTGCACTTGCTCTTTGAGAGTTAAGTAATATTTGTATTTTTGGACGTGTGTTATTATTTGAATGGTTCTGACTAGAGCTTCTGAGCAAGGTGCTACAGCAGTAGAAACTGAAAAAAAGAAATGAGTTGGGACTGGTGTAGAATAACCTGATCTTCTGTTGATGTCCCACTCTTGGTGTTATTTGACAATGTATACCCTAGACAACTTACTATGGAGTACCTTAGGCAATATTTTTCCTTGTGGTTGATAGGGTTTGCTCTGAAGATTGTGAGAAAACTTAGTGTAAATCTATTGGGACTTGATGCATAGATGTTAGTTAGGTTTAAGGGGAAAACAATTCCTCCTGTTCCTGAAAATCAGGAATTTGGTGCTGTATTCTGAGGTGCTGAGGTTCTCCAAGTTCTCCCAGTGGTGGTGGATAAGCTGGTCCTTGCCTCATATGACATCTGGAATTGTTCTGATACTACCAGTAGAATATTTGCAGGCTCTCTTTATATTTTGATGATATTGTCCTACCATACGAAAGAGTTTGTAGAACAGAGTTCTCCTACACCACCATCACTGCCTACCCTCCACCTGCACACCAGATTGGTGGTGACAAGGGAAAGGTGTAGAGAGCTCTGCTCAGTGGAGCAACACCTTGGGAGTCTCAGGGTTGGCTGCAGGATGGCATGGTAAACAGCCATCCTGCAAAACCTCCACTTGGATGCATCCTGGGGAATGTAGAACTGACAGTCCTCTCAGAAACTCTCAGAAGTGGCTGGGAAACATTGAAGGAGAAGAGAGTGATGAAATACACATGATTACTGCCATGTAAAATTGCAGAGCAAAACCAATTCCCCGAGTCTCTCAGTTGGAATATCACAAAAATAATAAGACAAATATGGAAAATGTTTGCCAGCAAGAACTAATTAAGGCCCTTAATTATATCCCCCTTCCCAAGAAGTGTCAATAGAGAGATAAATGAGACAACAAAATTCTTAGGGTTATTATTAATATCCCACAATTTGGAGACAGTCAAATTAAGAATGAGCATTTAATCGTAGGTAAAAGCAAGGAATGATTCATTCTAGTTATGGGAAGATGTTGGTGGAGACTGAAGGGATTTACTGTGTTTCCATATCTGTGGTCAATTAGGGAATTGGTCTTAATTATGCCATCATTCCTCCATTAAATAGGTAACAGCCACACAAGGTAGAGTGAACCTGACAGAAGGCATTAAACAATCTCTTAGATACAGAGGTCAGCTAAACTTTGTGGGCCTGCCACCTGACTTTGTGAGTAAAGTTTTGTTGGAACAAAGCTATGGCCATATGTTTATGTATTGTCTATGGCTGCTTTCCTGCTATAATTGCAGAGTTGAAAAATTGCAACAGAGACCATAGGCTCACGAAACTTAAAACGTTTTCTATTTGGTTCTTTGCAGATAAAGTTTGCCCACCCTTGTTTTAGACAAAAGTGGGGGATTGAGGCTTGCCAACAAAGAAAATCATTCTCAGATAAGAAATAGTGCCAAGGAAATTTTACCAATTGCATTATAAAATATTCAGACAGCCTAAATAAAGACATCTACACTAAGTACAAATAAGATGAGAGAAAATGTCATGTCTATGTACATAAGACACATACACACACAACACACATACATACACACACACAAAGAAGGAAAGAACCATAAAAACATTTGAAATAAAACATAACTGAAGGAAAAATAGAAATGGAACCTCATACTCAAAAATTACTAATGAGAATATGAATTAAATTAACATTTCAGAGACAAGATGATAAACCAACTTAAAGTGATGAACATGAACATTTCACAGCTAAGGAAATGATTGAAGATTATAAAACAAACCACAAAAAATCAGCACTCATCTTTATAGTATTACTTAATAAATTCAAAAGAGTGAGGGACAAGATGGATATGGTTAAAAATCAAATTGCTTACCTGGCTTAAAAGGTATGAGATAATCATAAATACAGAAAATAATGGTAAGACATTTTAAAAAATAAAGTGAACAAATATGGAAAGCATACACAGATATTCTGATGACATGGATATTTACTATTCTTAAAGTAGAGAACAAAATGGAGGATACAAAAAAATTTTTTTTTCTGAGATATACATTTTAAAGTAATAACTAGAATTATGACATATAACATTGTACCACAACATATAAGATTCTTAGAAATTTCATGTAATGTCTGAAATATTTATATTAACATATTTCCATACAAATAATCCAAAGAAAGTTTAGTATTAGTTGGGTTTTTTTTTGTTTGTTTCTTTTTTTATACTGCAGGTTCTTACTGGTCATCAGTTTTATACACATCAGTGTATACATGTCAATCCCAATTGCCCAATTCAGCACACCACCATCCCCACCACACCGTGGTTTTCCCCCCTTGGTGTCCATATGTTTGTTCTATGCATCTGTGTCTCAACTTCTGCCCTGCAAACCAGTTCATCTGTACCATTTTTCTAGGTTCCACATACATGTGTTAATATACAATATTAGTTTTTCTCTTTCTGACTTACTTCACTCTGTATGACAGTCTCTAGGTCTGTCCATGTCTCAACAAATGACTCAATTTCATTCCTTTTAATGACTGAGTAATATTCCATTGTATATGTGTACCACAACTTCTTTATCCATTCACCTGTCGATGGGCATTTAAGTTGCTTCCATGACCTGGCTATTGTAAATAGTGCTGCAATGAACATTGGGGTGCATGTGTCTTTTTGAATTATGGTTTTCTCTGGGTATATGTCCAATAGTGGGATTGCTGGATCATATGGTAATTCTATTTTTAGTTCTTTAAGAAACCTCCAGACTGTTCTCCATAGTGGCTGTATCAATTTATATTCCCACCAACAGTGCAAGAGGGTTCCCTTTTCTCCACACCCTCCCCATCATTTGTAGTTTGTAGATTTTCTGATGATGCCCATTCTAACTGGTGTGAAGTGATACCTCATTGTAGTTTTGATTTGCATTTCTCTAATAATTAGTGATGTTGAGCAGCTTTTCATGAGCTTCTTGGCTATCTGTACATCTTCTTTGGAGAAATGTCTATTTTGATCCCATGCCCATTTTTGGATTGGGTTGTTTGTATTTTTGTTATTGAGTTGCATGAGCTGCTTATAAATTTTGGAGATTAATCCTTTGTCCATTGATTCATTTGCAAATATTTTCTCCCATTCTGAGGGTTTTCTTTTCATCTTGTTTGCAGTTTCCTTTGCTTTCCAAAAGCTTTTAAGTTTCATTAGGTCTCCTTTCTTTTTGTTTTTATTTCCTTTACTCTAGGAGGTGGATCAAAAAAGATCTTGCTGTGATTTATGTCAAAGAGTGTTCTTCCTATGTTTTCCTCTAATAGTTTTATAGTGTCTGGTCTTACATTTAGGTCTCCATTTTGAGTTAATTTTTGTGTATGGTGTTAGGGAGTGTTCTGATTTCATTCTTTTACATGTAGCTGTCCAGTTTTCCCAGCATCACTTATTGAAGAGACTGTCTTTTCTCCATTGTATATCTTTGCCTCCTTTGTCATAGATTAGCTGACCATAGGTTCATGGGTTTACCTCTGGGATTTCTATCTTGTTCCATTGATCTATGTTTCTGTATTTGTGCCAGTACCATATTGTCTTGATGACTGTAGCTTTGTAGTAGAGTATGAAGTCAGGGAGTATGATTCCTCCAGCTTCGTTTTCTTCCTTCAAGGCTGCTTTGGCTATTCTGGGTCTTTTCTGTCTCCATACAAATTTTAAGATGATTTGTTCTAGTTCCGTAAAAAATGCCATTGGTAATTTGATAGGGATTGCATGGAATCTGTAGATTTCTTTGGGTAGTATAATCATTTTCACAATATTGATGCTTCCAATCCAAGGATATGGTGTATCTCTCCATATGTTGGTATCATATTTAATTTCTTTCATCATTGTCTCATAGTTTTCTGCATATAGGTCTTTTGTCTCCCTAGGTAGGTTTATTCCTAGGTATTTTATTCTTTTTGTTGTGGTGGTAAATGGGAGTGTTTCCCTAATTTCTCTTTCAGATTTTTCATCATTAGTGTATAGGAATGCAAGAGATTTCTGTGCATTAATTTTGTATCCTGCAACTTTACCAAATTCATTGATTAGCTCTAGTAGTTTTCTGGTGGCATCTTTAGGATTCTCTATGTATAGTATCATGTCATCTGCAAATAGTGACAGTTTTACTTCTTCTTTTCCAATTTATATTCCTTTTATTTCTTTTTCTTCTCTGATTGCTGTGGCTAGGACTTCCAAAACTATGTTGAATAATAGTGGTGAGAGTGGACATCCTTGTGTCTTTCCTGATCTTAGAGGAAATGCTTTCAGCTTTTCACCATTGAGAATGATGTTTGCTGTGGGTTTGTCGTATATGGCCTTTATTATGTTGAGGTAGGTTCCCTCTATGCCCACTTCCTGGAGAGTTTTTATCATAAATGGGTGTTGAATTTTGTCAAAAGCTTTTTCTGCATCTATTGAGAAGATCATATGGTTTTTATTCTTCAATTTGTTAATATGGTGTATCACATTGATTGATTTGTGTACATTGAAGACTCCTTGCATCCCTGGGATAAATCCCACTTGATCATGGTGTATGATCCTTTTAATGTGCTGTTGGATTCTGTTTGCTAGTATTTTGTTGAGGAGTTTTGCATCTATGTTCATCAGTGATATTGGTCTGTAATTTTCTTTTTTTGTAGAATCTTTGTCTGGTTTTGGTATCAAGGTGATGGTGGCCTCATAGAATGAGTTTGGGAGTGTTCCTTCCTCTGCAATTTTTTGGAAGAGTTTGAGAAGGACGGGTGTTAGGTCTTCTCTAAATGTTTGATAGAATTCACCTGTGAAGCCACATCTGGTCCTGGGCTTTTGTTTGTTGGAAGATTTTTTTTTTTTTTTTTTTTTGCGATACACAGGCCCCTCACTGTTGTGGCCTCTCCCTTGCGGAGCACAGGCTCCAGACACACAGGCTCAGCGGCCATGGCTCATGGGCTCAGCTGCTCCGCAGCATGTGGGATCTTCCCAGACTGGGGCAAAAACCCGTGTCCCCTGCATCGGCAGGAGGACTCTCAACCACTGCTCCACCAGGGAAGCCCTGTTGGAAGATTTTTAATCGCAGTTTCAATTTCATTACTTGTGATTGGTCTGTTCATATTTTCTGTTTCTTCCTAGTTCAGCCTTGGAGGGTTATACCTTTCTAAGAATTTGTCCATTTCTTCCAGGTTGCCCATTTTATTGGCCTAGAGTTGCTTGTAGTAGTCTCTTAGGATGCTTTGTATTTCTATGGTGTCTGTTGTAACTACTCCTTTTTCGTTTCTAATTTTATTGATTTGAGTCTTCTCCCTCTTTTTCTTGATGAGTCTGGCTAATGGTTTATCAATTTTGTTTATCTTCTCAGAGAACCAGCTTTTAGTTTTATTGATCTTTGCTATTGTTTTCCTTGTTTCTATTTCATTTATTTCTGCTCTGATCTTTATGATTTCTTTCCTTCTGCTAACTTTGGGTCTTGTTTGTTCTTCTTTCTCTGTTTCCTTTAGGTGTAAATTTAGATTGTTTATTTGAGATTTTTCTTGTTTCTTGAGTTAGGCTTGTGTAGCTATAACCTTCTCTCTTAGAACTGCTTTTGCTGCATCCCATAGATTTTGGATCATCGTGTTTTCATTGTCATTTTTCTCTAGGTAGTTTTTGATTTCCTCTTTGATTTCTTTAGTGATCTCTTGGTTGTTTAATAATGTATTGTTTAGCTTCCATGTGTTTGTGTTTTTTACATTTTTTTCCCTGTAAGTCATTTCTAATTTCATAGTGTTGTGGTCAGAAAAGATGCTTGATATGATTTCAATTTTCTTAAATTTACTGAGGCTTGATTTTTGACCCAAGATGTTATCTATCCTGGGGAATGCTCTGTGTGCACTTGAGAAGAAAGTGTAATCTGCTGGTTTTGGATATATAATTTATAATACTATAAGTATATTAAATCTATCTGGTGTATTGTGTCATTTAAAGCTTCTCTTTCCTTATTTATTTTCATTTTGGATGATCTGTCCATTGGTGTATGTGAGGTGTTAAAGTCCCTTCTATTATTGTGTTACTGTCGATTTCCTCTTTTAGAGCTGTTAGCAGTTGCCTTACGTATTGAGGTGCTCCTCTGTTGGGTGCATATATATTTATAATTGTTATATCTTCTTCTTGGATTGATCCCTTGATCATTATGTAGTGTCCTTCTTTGTCTCTTGTAACATTCTTTATTTTAAAGTCTATTTTATCTGATATGAGTATAGCTACTCCAGCTTTCTTTTGATTTCCATTTGCATGGAATATCTTTTTCCATCCCCTCTCTTTCAGTCTGTATGTGTCCCTAGGTCTGATGTGGGTCTCTTTTAACAAGACAGCATATATATGGGTCTTATATTTGAATCATTCAGCAAGCCTGTGTCCTTTGGTTGGAGCATTCACATTTAAGGCAATTATCAATATGTATGTTCCTATGACCCTTTTCTTAATTGTTTTTTTTTTTTTTTTTTTTTTTGCAGTACACGGGCCTCTCACTGTTGTGGCCTCTGCCGTTGTGGAGCACAGGCTCCGGATGCGCAGGCTCAGCGGCCATGGCTCATGGGCCTAGCTGCTCTGCGGCATGTGGCATCTTCCCGGACCAGGTCATGAACCCATGTCCCCTGCATCAGCAGGTGGACTCTCAACCACTGCACTACGAGGGAAGCCCTGGGTTTGTTTTTGTAGATCCTTTTCTTCTCTTGTGTTTCCCACTTAGAGAAGTTCCTTTAGCATTTGTGTAGGGCTGGTTTGGTGGTGCTGAATTCTCTTAGATTTTGCTTGTCTGTAAAGCTTTTGATTTCTCCATCAAATCTGAATAAGATCCTTGCTGGGTAGAATAATCTTGGCTTTAAGTTCTTCCCTTTCATCACTTTAAGTATATCATGCCACTCCCTTCTGGCTTGTAGAATTTCTGCTGAGAAATCAGCTGTTAAACTTATGGGAGTTCCCTTGTATGTTATTTGTCGTTTTTCCCTTGCTGCTTTCAATAATTTTTCTTTGTCTTTAATTTTTGCCAATTTGATTACTATGTGTCTCAGAGTGTTTCTCCTTGGGTTTATCCTGTATGGGATTCACTGTGCTTCCTGGACTTGGGTGACTATTTCCTTTCCCATGTTAGGGAAATTTTCAACTATAATCTCTTCAAATATTTTCTCAGGTCCATTCTCTCTCTCTTCTCCTTCTGGGACCCTTATAATGTGAATGTCATTGCATTTAATGTTTTCCCAGAGGTCTCTTAGGCTGTCTTCATTTATTTTCATTGTTTTTTCTTTATTCTGTTCTGCAGCTGTGAATTCCTCCATTCTGTCTTCCTAGTCAGTTTTCCATTCTTCTGCCTCAGTTATTCTGCTATTGATTCTTTCTAGTGTAATTTTAATTTCAGTTATTGTATTGTTCATCTCTGTTTGTTTGTTCTTTAATTCTTCCAGGTCTTTGTTAAACATTTCTTGCATCTTCTCGATCTTTGCCTCCATTCTTTTTCCAAGGTCCTGGATCATCTTCGCTATCATTATTCTGATTTCTTTCTCTGGAAGGTTGCCTATCTCCACTTCATTTAGTTGTTTTTCTGGGGTTTTATCTTGTTCCTTCATCTGGTGCATAGCCCTCTGCCTTTTCATCTTGTCTATCTTTCTATGAATGTGGTTTTTGTTCCACAGGCTGCAGGATTGTAGTTCTTGTTTCTGCTGTTTGCCCTCTGGTGGATGAGGCTATCTAAGAGGATTTTGTAAGTTTCCTGATGGGAGGGACTGGTGGTGGGTAGAGCTGACTGTTGCTCTGGTGAGCAGAACTTAGTAAAACTTTAATCCGCTTGACTGTTGATGGGTGGGGCTGGGTTCCCTCGTCTTGGTTGTTTTGCCTGAGACAACCCAACACTGGGCCTACCTAGGCTCTTTGGTGGGGCTAATGAGACTCTGGGAGGGCTCATGCCAAGGAGTCCTTCCCAGAACTTCTTCTGCCTGTTTCCTTGTCCCAACAGTGAGCCACAGCCCCCCTCCCCCACCTCTGCAGGAGACCCTCCAACACTAGCAGGTAGTTCTGGTTCAGTCTCCCCTGGGGTCACTGCTCCTTCTCCTGGGTCCCAGTGGTGTCTCTGTTTCCCCCAGTCCTGTTGAAATCCTGCAATCAATTCCCACTAGGCTTCAAAGTCTGATTCTCTAGGAATTCCTTCTCCCATTGCTGGACCCCCTGTTTGTGAAGCCGGACATGGGGTTCAGAACCTTCACTCCAGTGGGTGGACTTCTGTGGTATAAGTGTTCTCCAGTCTGTGAGTCACCCACCCAGCAGTTATGGGATTTGATTTTATTGTGATTGCACCCCTCCTACTGTCTCATTGTGGCTTCTCCTTTGTTTTTGGTTGTGGGGTATCTTTTTTGGTGAGTTCCAGTGGCTTCCTTTCGATGATTGTCCAGCAGCTAGTTGTGATTCTGGTGTTCTCACAAGAGGGAGTGAGAGCATGTCCTTCTACTCTGCCATCTTGGTTCCTCCCCCTAAAAAAAATTCTTTTTGATATTAAGGAAGAAATAATATTTCCAGCTGAATGAGTCTGTCACATTCAAGGAAAACTTGAAACAGAGCAACAGGTGCCTTATTTAAGTTATCAAACTTCCAGAATCGATAAGTAAAAGCAAATCATTTGAAGTCATTTATAATGAGGAAATATTTGAGTTAGTCTCAAAATTTTCCACAACAACCTCCAATGCCAGAAGACAATGGAACAATAATTGATAGATACTGAAGGAGATGAAGGGTACCTCAAACAATGTGATTCCTAACCTAGCTGTCCTTTGCCAATGAGGGTGACATAAACAGTCTGAATGTATCATGAAAGAATGTACAAAGACACACATATAAAACTTAATGAAATTCAGAAGAAGAAAGACATCCTAGCAAAAAGCTGAGTGAAGCATTACATGGCAGAGGAGAGCAGAGTGGTGTCTATAGTGCACTTAGGTAAGGAAATGTGGGTGATGCACATTTTATACACTAGCTATCCTGGAGCAGATAGGCATCACACATTCCCAAGCACACAAGAATTTTGGAACTACCCTTCCCAGGAATAAAATTAAAAAAATAAAAAATACTTTAAAAATTAAAGGAAGAAGAAAATAACAACAATAACAACATTTAACTAGTCAAGAACCAACAGAGAAATAAATAAAAATATTAGCCATAATAAAAATAACTAGTGATAGCATTTGTGGCAATCAGTAAAAAAGTAACATAGAGCTGTAGAAACATCATCAACTTGGAAAGGGTAAAAATAGATATTAAAATAAGAGAATTAGTTGTGGAATAAGGTATGCTAATTTTTAAATTTTTCCTGGTTTGAGGTCAATAGACATTGACTAAAATTGAAATATTTTGTTTCAGAAAAACAGAATGACTTCAGTGTATTTAGTTTTTATGGTTATCTATTTGTGTAGTCTTTAATATATTTTAGGAACTGATAGATCTCGTGGTGATAAAAACATTTACCTAAAATTGACTGAGGGGCTTCCCTGGTGGTGCAGTGGTTGAGAGTCCGCCTGCCGATACAGGGGACACGGGTTCGTGCCCCGGTCCGGGAAGATCCCACATGCTGCGGAGCAGCTGGGCCCGTGAGCCATGGCCGCTGAGCCTGCACATCCGGAGCCTGTGTTATGCAACGGGAGAGGCCACAACAGTGAGAGGCCCGAGTACCGCAAAAAAAAAATTAAATTAAATTAAAAATAAATAAAATAAAATTGACTGAATTAATCATTTTTATCACAATTGTATATACTTTATAAACTTCATATAAAATGAAACACTCTCACACTTAAAAATTGCACAAATGCAATTTATGACATTTTTAATATTCATCCATCTATACACACCCATCCATTTCCTACCCATTTAGCCTCTCTCTCCTTCTTTCTCTTTGTTGGTTTATATTTATATTTTCTATTGCTATTTCTAGTTAGATGTTCACACAAGAATTAAAATGAGTGGAGTAACATTTCCCTAATGTCAACAATGGCTATTTCTATGTAGACAAATTTTAAAAAAAAATTATTTCCTTTATCTTTTTTCCTGTTAATGTGTTTCTTTATTGCTTTGTTAAAATAATGAACAGGTAAAATTATTAAACAAAAATATTAATTAACTCATTATTCACAGCCCTAAAAGCATTTATGAGAAAATCCTGAATCAGGATCTTTTTTACAGACATAATTCTGAACCAGAGGAAACAAAATAATTTTAAAACAAAATGTAGTAGTCTTATTTGGCTTAGGTAAAATTGTAAAGCTGACAAAGCCCACCTCTCCCATATGCATTCCTTCTTATGTTATGACACTGAACCCAGGAATGGTAGACATTTTTTTCAAAATCTATTAGTGTAAGAATCCCACCTGGGCACTACCCACTGTGGTTTACCACATGTTTCCCAGGA
The DNA here is from genome assembly GCF_949987515.2 of Delphinus delphis. NCBI lineage: Eukaryota > Metazoa > Chordata > Mammalia > Artiodactyla > Delphinidae > Delphinus > Delphinus delphis. Next base: position 116,997,330 of record NC_082684.1, on the reverse strand, counting down.
CAAAAATGTTTCTTTCTTGATCTGTTCTATGCTCATATACTAAGATATTTCCACCAAGACATTACTATCTACCTTATTGTCCTATTATTTTACAGTTTCTCGAAAACACTTGTGTTACAACCCTATCCAAAGGAGTGAATAAAGCTACACAGAAAATGAAGAAAATAGTTATGGACATGAATACTCTGTGGTGCTCCTCAAATTCCACATCCCTTTTGCCAACATGAAGGGAAGAGGTTGGGCTGCTAGTTTAATAACCAGTATTACAATCTTCCCATTTTTCCGTGAGACCTAAAGAATCCTTGAATCACATGTTATTTACTTAGTCAATGAGTAAAGGTCAAACTGCAAGCGGCTTAGAAAATATCCAATGACTTAGAATCTCTAAAGAAACTGAGGATTATTAATAAAGTCCATTGTTTTAGTCTTTGAAAAATATGATTGACTTTTCTGATTAACCATAGCCCTAGAAATTAGATTCATATCTATCCTCTCTTGAATATTGCCACATTTCTTAATGATAATCCAAACAGATAATCATAAATACCACAAAGATAATGCGATCCTGAAGAGGCCAAAGGCTAGGACAATGAGTAGAACACTGTTTGGATCCCATCTGTGTTTACTTTCAAAAGACCATGTGTTTCTTGTTAGACCATCTTCTCGCTCCTTTGCTTTCTTCCCTCCTCTCCACAGTTCAAAACAGAAGCCAATTACAGGGCCCAGAGTGAGTTCTTTTGCTCCCTTTGCCTTTACCCTAATCTTTCTTGCATGCTCTCAGCAAAGTCAGACAACTGTGACAACAAGCTCAAGGCCTTTTTTGTTTTAAATTGAACCACTAGCAGAGGCTTAAAACCACCCTAGAGCAGTTATATGTATGTAGAGGTTAAGTTTAAAAATATAATCCAGGGAAAGAGACCCAAACCTATTTCATCAGAGATTTGGAAGTCATTGCCAGGTAGGTTTTAAACCCTTTCAAAATAAAAGTTGCACATCTAGAAGTAAGCACTGGCTGCAGCCCCCTTCTGCACCATGGCTGTGAATCTCCAGGTGGGGTTGGTGTGGGCTACGCAGACCCCTGTGACCTGAAACAGGCCTTCCCCACTGCTGGAGAGAAGGCTAATCTTTCACTCGTCCTCTGTTTCCCTTCCCCTTAGCCTCACCCCCAACCCTCCAAAAGCCACAAGTGTGTGAAATGTATTCATTTTCCAGAGGCTGTTTATTCTGTTTAATAGACAACTATTTCCCTCTCATCCTTTATTTTTAGACTGTCTGGACAGGCACAAAGCAAATTAGTGCAAAATGCTTTTAGTCAAGTGTCAGGTGGAATCATGGTGATGAATGCTCCACTATTGGGCTTTTGGATTCTCCCAGTGCTTGTACTGACGGCATTGTCTCTCTCAATGACAGCCTTGCTGATGGGTTCCATGGAGCACCAAAGACAATCCTGTAACTTTGGAAGGCTCTGTTCCAATAAAGACATTTTCACATTGTGAAAGAAGAAACTGAAAGGATTTGACATGGAAGTTTTGTAAAGTTTTAAACATATTTCCCTTAACAGAGCATTTCCAGCCTTTGTTGCTTCTAGTAAAGATTAGGAAGTTCTAATATAATGACACATAAAGATGCTAAGATGTAGTCCTTGGCATGAGACTCATTAATGACCTTGGCTTAAGACAAGTTGCTGGAATGATGCATTTAATTTCCTTACATCAAATGTGCATATTCAAGTCCTTTTTGATTTTGTGGCCTCTCCCGTTGCGGAGCACAGGCTCCGGATGTGCAGGCTCAGCGGCCATGGCTCATGGGCCCAGACGCTCCGCAGCATGTGGGATCTTCCCAGACTGGGGCACGAACCCGTGTACCCTGCATCGGCAGGCGGACTCTCAACCACTGTGACACCAGGGAAGTCCCCCTTCTTGACATTTAAGGAGAATCCTTAGCATGCAACAGAAAGACAATTACTGTTAAATATCCCTAATTTTTGCAATTCCAGCCCAGCCTACAAATAAGTTTAGTTGGAATGAATGCAATAATCTTCCAGGTCAGTCTTTGAATTCTCAATATTTAAAATCATCCCCCAATTTTTTTTAGAAAAACTTTATCTTTTGTTCTTTCTTTCTTTTTTTTCCTATTTCTCTTTCTGTTTGTTAGAGGCAGGTTAATTTTTCTCTGTTATCATCTGGAACATTAACTATCAGTTATTACCATTGCAAATATCATAATCAGCCACCAATTTATTAAAACCTGGGGAAAATAATCCTCTTGGTACCTCAAAATATGGAAAATACAGTAGTAAGTTCTTGGCTACGAAAATATTTAGGATATATGAAAAATGTCCTATTACCTCTACTCCAAATAATACCAATTTAGAAGACACCTAGTGGGTTGGCTTTCCAACATAATTTCTCTGATATCTCTAGCTCCACCAGCAAAGTGGGCTTTTAGAAGCAATTTGCTGTTGCAAGACCTTAACTCCAGGCAAATTGGCCCCAGGTTAGACACCAAGATACATAGCTTAATCTGAGCCAATCAGAACCTAGCAGCGTCAGGGATCTGAGAATCAGCCAGATGTCTCTGGCAGACAGAAGAAACACCCATGAAGACCTACCACTGAGACTCTTGGATTTACTCTGGATCTTCAATGTACTGGAGTTGGGTGGTTCAACTTTTCCTATAATTCTGTGCAATACTTTTCTTACAAATCTCTTGAAAACAAACCACCAGAGTAACTTGCAATGAACGTAATTTAAACTTATATAACAAGATTTGGATGGCAAACCTCAAAAATGAGGAATTGGGGGCAAATCTTCAATCATCCTTTACTCTCAGCAGAATCTCTAAGGCTCTGTAGTCTGCTTGGCACCCCAGGTTATCCCTTGATTTTAAGAATGGCTGATGGTATTAAGAGTGTGATTTCCCTTCTTTGTCATTGATTTCTATTTCTTTTTATTCTTTTAACAAAATTTAAAATACAGATGAAATAAACTGAATCATTGGGAATATAGACAATTGATTCCTAATTATGGTTCATTTAAATGAGGAAATAAAATATTCATTCAGTTATCTGCCAAAAACTCAAAATGGAATTCTGGAAAAGCTAAAATGTGATTCAATGTATTGCTTTGCAGTTCGGGTCAGTTTTTAATTGGTTGTTCCATTTTATAACATACCTGCTTTCCATGTTTAAAATGAGGTTACTTCACAGCTTTTTCAAAAATTTCAGAATCTGCAATTATATAATTAGTTTAATTTCTATTTAACTATCTTGTTGCCTATTCCAATCCACAAACTGTAATGAATTCTATATCATATGAATTCCTAAAGTTTAGGTGATTCATAGCTTTGTATATACTTGCCACCTGAATGATAGTTATATATTTAGTGACATAAATCAAATATACAAAAGATGCAGTGTTATGAGTAAGGGTTATATTCCTGGAAACCCATCTTGTATTATAAAAATAAAGAAAATAAAATGCTAACACATACTTTAAACTTTTAATAAGTATGTAATAGTTCAGTTTATATGATAACCGTGCCCTGAAAATTCTTTTGGAAGAACATTTTCAGCAAGATTTGAACTTGCTGAAGAGGTACAAGGGAGAAGTGCAGGGAAACTGACTTGAAGTTGCAGTTCTTCTTTCCCAGGAAGATTTCCTATAACAAGTAGCTTTTCTTGCTTTGAGAAGTTCTGGTGGCATTCAAAAGTAGGGTCATCTGTTGCAGATGTACATAGAGTACAAAATTCTATGCAGAATGTCCATCCTCTATTAATGATCTCTTGCTCTGTTTGCCCAATAAGCTCTTCATTGCTGAACACCTATGAATGAGAGTCTATAAATTCCATCACTTATTCAGAATATAATCTGAAACTAATCACTCTACCTCAGAAGTACCTGAGGACAAATAGGATAGAGATGGGCATATATTAACATTCAAATGATGTATTTTACCTGCCTGCAAACAAATGCAATGCCACATTTATTTTTCCAAATGCAGGAAAAGCAGATTTTAGTAAAGGCGGAAACCAGTTGTCTATCTTTTTTCAGTCAATAGAATAAAATATTTTCAAATCTTTTAGCCATTAGTATAAAGGAATATCTATATAGGTGGATGGAATATATAATTTTAAAAGCAAAGATAGTAGGGAAAATAAAGCTAACAGTTTTGCAGACATATTACATGTCAAATCATTTTTATACATTATTTTACCTAATTTTTCCAAATTTTTACAATATCCCAGTGTATTACAAAAGCTCAGAAACATTAAACATTTTTTAAAAATGCAAATATCTGATAGGTAGAAAAGCTGGAATTAGAACTCTGACTGGTCTGATTCTAAAGCTCTTAGCTCTTTCCATTACGACCTGCTTTTATTATTAAAGTCACATAGTAAGGAGAGAAAATGAGATAATTAAAATGTATCTTTTCTTGTACATAGCAAATCCTAGCCATCTAATTTCTTCAATGTGTATTGAGCTTAATGCAGTTATTAATATACAAAATAGCCTGATTTCATTATTCTCATCAGCTAATAAGTATGTTTTTGTTAAAGCACTAACCTTAGTCTGAAATGAGAAAAATGAGAGTAGGAAGTGACTAAGGAAAAGAAATACTATCCTCCTGTAGTTCATCACAAAACATATAGTATATTTTGATTATATTGCAAAACATAACAGAATTCAACGAATGTTTACAAAGTGAACACACTGGCATTTATGACACCTTAAATTCAATTTGTCACAAAATCTTATATTTTTGTGGAATATAGGTGATGCAAGCAGAAGAGTGGCCCCCAAAGATGTCCAGATTCTAATTCATGCCACCTATGAATATGTTACCATCCAGGGCAGAAGGGACTTTGCAAATATGATTAAGCACATTGAGATGGGACAATTGTCCTGGATTGTCTGGGTGGACCCAATGTAATCACGGGGGTCCTTGGAAGAGTCAGGGAAGGTGTGACAATGAAAGCAGAGTCAGAGAGAGATGTGAAGAAGCTGCTGCCTTTGGAGATGGAGGGAGTGGTCACAAGCCAAGGAACAACAGGAAGCTAGAAGAGGCAAGGGAATGAATTCTCCCCTTGAGCCTCCAGAAGGAACACAACCTACCCATCACCTTACTTTTTACCTAGTAAAACCAATTTCGGGCTTCTGACCTCCAGAAGTTTAAGATAAGATCCATGTGTTGCTTTAAGCCCTGTTTATGATACTTTGTCACAACAGCAATAGGAAACTAATACAATAAGTGAATTGGAAAGGCACATTTTTTTCTTTATTAATTCTTCCAGTTAAAAATGTAAGGCTCTCAGTGTAAGTAAAGGCACAATACAGTATACAATTAAATTATTTTGCAGGGCATTTAGGCAGGTGTATCCTGAGAGTATGTATTTCAGTAACATATTCAGGGATAAAAGTTCATTTTGCAAATACTTGAAATTCAAAATTAAAAAAATAATAACACAAACAAGTATTTTTGTTAATGATTTTGTTTGGTATCTTAAGTTTCTGCTGAATGCATGCAAAACTCCTTATGCTTAAGATAATAATATCTACCCCATTATTTAAAATCCATGTTTTCTGTTTTTGAGAAACTCTCATTCCTGGTCTCTGTTTCCTAATTTCACATGTTGATGTCGTTCTTTATGATATGAGCATCTTTGTCAACATTTTTAATGTTGGGGATGCCACAAATACTTTTTGAAAACATGCAAATTAAGAGAGAAGCTTCATTTTTTTCCTATTGAATGAAGCATAGTAATGGCCTAAAAGGCAAGAGGCAATGAGAGTCAGGAAAATGCCAGAAATCTGGCATTTCCTTTCACTTCAGTTAAACTTTAAAAGTAGCAGAAACATTTTGAAAAGCAGTTTGACACTGTCTACAAGATCTTTAAAAATTGTATAACATTTTTTTCTCGCAATCTCATTTCAGAGAATCTACTCAAAGAATAATAATCAGTTATACACTTAAATAATTGTGAGTGTGAATTTTATGTAGAATGATAACAGTTTTTTGCTCTCTTCTTTAAGCCTTTATCAAAATTCTAAAGTTTATACAATTTCTTAAACTTGGTATAAAATTTACTTATCTTGTATATTCCCAAAATAAGAAAAAAATAAAAATAATTCCTTCACTGAGAGCTGAAACAAACAAAATGTTTGTTTTGATATTAGAATTGTACTGATTGTTGACCAACATTAATCAAATCTGGTAATTTCTATTTACTAACTGCACTTGTGTAATAACAGCCAGAGGCATGCTGTGGCACCAGAGGCAGCTTTACCACTCTGAGCATCTCCAAGTAAATGGTATGTCTGGGCCATTAATTTGAACATTTTTTTTTTTTTTTTTTTTGCGTTACGCGGGCCTCTCACTGTTGCGGCCTCTCTCGTTGCGGAGCACAGGCTCCGGACGCGCAGCCTCAGCGGCCCTGGCTCACGGGCCGAGCCTTCCCGGACCGGGGCACGAATCCGTGTCCCCTGCATTGGCAGGCGGACCCTCAACCACTGCGCCACCAGGGAAGCCCCAATTTGAACATTTTTAAATCAACTGACTCCTGTTTAAGTCAAGCAACAGATTTATTACATTTCTCTACAAAATATATTGTGAACTATTTGACTAAAGTGGCTAAATCAACAGTTATCACAAGTAACTACTTTTCTTCAGTAATCAAATTTTAGAAAGTGATATGGCTTAGAATGGTGCCCAGAGCCTAGCCTGGAAGCTAGTTCATTCTAAGTCCTCACAGATATCTATTGAATAAATAAATTTCAAGGATTTATTAATGTATATCAAATACTTATCACATTTTTTTTTTACTATTTTGACTTTTAAACAAGTACATCCAGTGCATTAAGATTCCTTAGTCTCTTCTGCTATTATATCATACTGTGTGATAAATTCTTAGCTTTGTTCAGACCAATTTGTTATTATAATGGAATAGAAATTAATGGAACCCAACGTTGAAACCCTGCATATTGTTTGAACCACATTTATTCACAGGTTTCCGTTTCCCTTCAAAGACCCTGTCTATATAAACTTCAAGGTGAAACTCAAGGAAGAACCTTTCCTCCTAATTCTCTTCAATACCATACAACACTGCTTATTTTTCAGTAAGTGCTGGGAGCATTGTGCTGTGGAGGCCACATCACATAGGGTCCTTCAGAGTAGACAGATATAGTCAAGGCAGCTAGAATGCAGTGCTTCAAGTCATGTGAGCATCATAGCCTCTAGTACTTATGGGAACGTTTGATAGGGGAACCACTCTAGGCAGTAAATACTGCTGACTGTGGTAGATGCTATGTTTTTGCCTGTACACAAACCATTCCCCTTCTTCTGGAAATAGCACCTTGATTCTCTTTGGGAGAACTATGTAATGCATGGGCTTTGGAGTCACAGTGGTTTGTTTGAATCTTGAATCTGCTATTTATTACCTGTGTGACCCTAGACAAGTTACTTTAACATCTCTGTGCTTACAGCTAATCATCTGTAAATCGGGTATAATAATAGTTCCAACATTATAAGGATGTTATGTGGATTAATTGTTCAGTTACTCCAATTACAAAAGCAATTAAAACAGTGTATGGCACATAATAAACACTATAGATTATTTGTTAAATAAATAGATGTCTTTCCCTTGCATTCCAGTTTTGTGGGACTCTTACTTATTCCCTTGGCCAAGGAGTAGCACTGTACCTAAGCCAAATGCAAACTGGCTCACTGTTAATAAACATTGATGTCATAGTTATCTTGCTAAATAAAGCTGACTATTATTCTTTAGGATGGATTCCCTGAAATAAGTTTGCCCGGTAATATCAAACTGCTTTTCAGAGAGTTTGTTACTTTTTTTTCTTTTTCTTTTCTTTTCTTTTTTTTTTTTTCTTTTTTTACATCAGAGACAAATTTACCCCATGCTGTAGTGAAGTCATAAATCACCTTTATCATTTCCTTGATGCTCTTCGTTCTTTCCTTCCCTTTTTATTACTTTTAAAGCTTAATTGAAGTGCATTGAAAGGGATTCATTCTGGCAGTGTAGCCCTAGAGAAATTCTCCACTAGCTCCTGCTACTTGGAGCTACAGAGTTGCCCAGGCTCCTAGTAGCAGTCAGTATTTCCCTCATAATGACAAGGTTGACCCAGTTGTGTATCTTTCTTTACATTTATTTATTTTTTTAATATTTTGATCATTTTCTATTGGATTGTGGATCTTTTATCAGTATCTATAAACTATTTATATATTAGAGGGAGTAGTCTTTTGGTCTACTATATAAGATCAAACCACTCATATGTGGAAGATTTAAAGTTTCTACATAGTCAAATTTATTGATATTTTATTTTCTGGCTTTTGAATCATTTTTAAGAAAGTCATTCCACACTCTAGAGATGTAATGCAAATTTTTCATGTTTACTTAGGGTACTTTATAGTTTCATTTTTTTACATTTAAATGATGAGCCATTTATAATTTATTCTGGATTATGATGCCTACCCAGTTAGAAATATTTGTGAAAGAATTTTTCCATATTTCTTCTAGTGCTTTTATGTTTTTACATTTTCACTCCAGTGATCCATTTTTGATCCATTTTGCTGCAAATGCCTATGCAGTAGACCTACTCCATTAACTGAATAGTACAGGAGGCATAACTCAAGGGTCCATAGCTCTGAATGGCAAATCTTTTTAATACTTTATTGAGGTATAACATACCATAAACTTAACCCACTGTAAGTGTACAATTCATTGATTTTAGAGTTGTTCAACCATCTTTATATCTTTTTAAAACTCATTTGTTTCAGTGACGTTACTTTCTTTTTAATTATCATACAGTAAAACTGATTAATTTTGATGTACATTTTCATCTATTTCAATATGTGTATAGAGTTGTGTAACCATCACAGCAATCAGGAATGGGAATAGTTCTATCATCCCAAAACATAAAAAGAGAGGGCGAAAAACTTCAGTTATGGTAAATTTTCTATATACTAAGCAGACTGTGAAAAGTAAACAAATTGCGATCAATAGGCCAACTAATAAAATCTATGCAAAGTAATAATCAAAATAGATAAAATAGAGTTAAATACTAAAAATTGTTCAAATAACCCCCCCTTCAAAAAAGGGAAGCACTGTGGTTTGAATGTTTGTGACCCCCTCAAATACATATGTTGAAAACTTAATGCCTAAAGTGATGGCATAAGGAGATGGAGATTTTGAAGGTGATTAGCTTATGAGAGTAGAAACCTCAGGAGTGGAACTAGTGCTTTTATAAAAGGGACCACAGAGAGCACTCTCATCCCTTAAAGGGCCATCATCAGATCCTGATCCGGCCAGCCCTCTGATCTTGGTCTTCCAGCCTCCAAAATTGCAAGAAATAAATGTACCACCCAATTTGTGGTATTTTGTTACTGCAGCTCCACTAAGACAGGCAGGAAAAGGGATGCGGTAACCAAAAGTGGAGGCAATAAAATAGATGAGAAAATGGGTCTAAATCCAAACACACCAATAACTACTTTTAATGCAAATGGTTTAAACACACCACTTAAAACACAAATATTGTTAAAATGGGGAAAATAATGTGAACCTACTGTGCTTTCTACAAGAAACTTAATTCCAATATAATTAAACAGGTAGATTAAAAGTAAAAGGATATTCCTGGGCATATACCCAGAGAAACCATAATTTAAAAAGATAAGTGCACCCCAGTGTTAATTGCAGCACTATTTACAATAACCAGTACACAGAAGCAACCTAAATGTCCATCAACAAAAGAATGGATAAAGAAGATGTGGTACATATATACAATGGCATATTACTCAGCCATTAAAAAGGAATTAAATTGTGTCATTTGTAAAGACATGGATGGACCTAGAGACTGTCATACAGAGTGAAGTAAGTTAGAAAAAGAAAAACAAATATTGTATATTAATGCATATATGTGGAATCTAGAAAAATGGTATAGATGATCTTATTTACAAAGCAGAAATAGAGACACAGATGTAGAGAACAAATGTATGGATACCAAGGCGGGAAGGAGGGGTGGCATGAATTGGGAGATTGAGATTGACATATACACACTATGATGTATAAAATAGATAGCTAATGAGTACCTACTGTATAACACAGGGAACTCTACTCAGTGTTCTGTGGTGACCTAAATGGGAAGAAAATCCAAAAAAGAGGGAATATATGCATACATATGGCTGATTCACTTTGCTGTACAGGAGAAACTGACACAGCAGTGTAAAGCAACTATAGGCCAATAAAAAAAAGTATTAACAAAAGAATAGAAACATATGTACCTTCTCAACATAATCAAAAAAAGTTGGAACAGTTTTATTAGTATCAGGTAAAATAGACTTTGTAGTGAAAATAATTACCACGATATTACCTATTAATAAGAGGGTTAATTAAAGAAGATATAGCATCCTTAATGTCTATGTATCTATCTCTACAGCTTTAAATACATAAAGCAAAATCCGATAGAACTAAAGGAGAAATAGACTACTATACAAGTATAGTTGGCACCCTCAACATTCATCTCTCAGTAGCAGATAGAGCTAGTAGACAGAAAATAAGCAGAAATATTGAAGGACTAAACACCATCATCAATGAACTGGATCTGACATTAATAGACTCTCCACTGAAGAACAGTGGAACACATAGTCTTTTCAAGTAAACATGGAACATGCCCTGAGCAATCAAATGATCCTTTACAAATTAAAATAATTAAATCATATCAGAGTATTTTCTCTAACAATCTATTTTTAGAACATTTTCATAATCCTATAAATTCTGAGAGTCCCATGTGAAGTCATTTCCTCCTTCAAAACTCAAGCCTAGTAAGTCAATTATTTTTCTACATCTCCATAAACTTGTCTTTTCTGAACACTTAATATAAATGGGATCATACCACGTATAGACATTTTTGTCTAGTTTCTTTCACTTAGTGTAATGCTTTTGAGGTTCACTCATGTTGCAGCGTGTTTCAGGATTGTTTTTCTATAGAGTAATTTCATTGCATACATACATTTTTTCATCCATTCATTATTTGAAGTACTTTAGAACTATTTTCATTTTTTTGTTATGAATAATACTACTATGAGCATACATATACAAGTCTTTAATGAACATATGTTTTCATTTTCTTTGTGTAAATTCATAGAAATGGAAGTGTTGGGTCATATAAAAAGCTTATGTTTCATTTTTAAAGAAACTTCCAAATTGTTTCCCAAAGTGGCTTCACAATATAGCATTCCCACCAGTAATTTATGAGGGTTGCAGTTTCTCTGCAACCTTGCCACCCTTGTATTTCCACTCTTTTGGATTATAGTATTTCAGTGAATGAATAGGGATAGGAAACTGTGGTTTTAACTTGCATTTCACTAATAATTATGGGATTGGGTATCTTTCTACGTGTTTTGTAGATATGGTAAAATGTTTAAATATTTGTCCATTTTAAAAATTGGGATGCTTTCATATTATTGTTTTAAGAATTTTATACATAGAGACACAAGTCTTTTGTCAGATACATGATTTGCAAACATTTTCTCCTAGTCTGTGACTTGTCTTTTCATTTTCTTAATGGTGTTTTCAAAGCACAAAATGTTTAATTTTAATGATGTCTAGTTTCTTATTTTTATGATTTGTGCTTTTGATGTTGTTTGGCTAAGAACGCAAGATCACACTGATGTTCTTTTATGTTTGCTTTTAGATATTGTATAGGTTTAACTTTATGTCTATGGTTCATTGTTAATTAACACTTGTGTATAGTATGAGGAAAAGATTTATGCTGATTTTTTGTGTGTGTGCATATGGATATTCATGTTCCTGCAATATTTAATGAAAAGAGTATCCTTTCATCATTTAATTTTCAGGGCACCTTTTCCAAAATTTATTGACTGTAAACATAAATGATAATTTGCAGTCTCTCAATTGTTTTCCATTTGGTTATATCACCATTTTTATGCCAAAACTTCACTCTGCTTACTGTAGCTTCAGGGTAGGTTTTCAAATCATGTAACATAAGCCCTTCCATATTTTCTTCTCTTTCAAAAATTTTTAGACTCTAGAGTTGTTTCCACTTCCACATAAATACTAGGATCAGCTTATTAATTTCTGCCAAAATTGTTTTCTAGTATTGTTCTGGGGACTGTACTGCATTTATAGAACAATTTGGAAAGAATTGCCATCCAACCAATACTTACTCTTCCCATCTATGAACATAGGATGGCTCTCCATTTTATCTTGATCCTCTCTAATTTCTCTAAGCAACATTGCATTATTTTGTTAAATTTATCCTAAGTCTTTTAATTTTTTGGTGTTTTTGTAATGGAATTATTCAGTCATTGCAACTTCAAATTGTTTATTGCTAATATATAAAAGTACAATTGTTTTTTTGTCTACCAATATATATTTTTTAGTCTTTTGACCTTGTTAAATTTGTTTAGTAGCTCTACTAATTTAATCATGCATTCCTTAGGATTTTCTAAATATAAAATAATGTTATTTGTAAATAAAGACCGTTTTACTCTTTCCTTACCTGTCTGGATTCCTTTCAATAATTTTATTTGAGGTAGAACCTCCATTACAATGTTGAATAAAAGTGTGAGAGTAGACATCCTTGCTTTGTTCCAAATTTTAGGGGGAAAACATTCAATCTTTCACTCTTAAATCTGATTTAAATTGTAGGTTTTTCATAGACTCTTTTTATCAAATTGAGAATATTTTTATTTTTAATTTCCTGAGACTTATTATCATGAATATGTGTTGCATTTTGTCAAATGCTTTTTTCTACATCTACAAAAAGAATATGTTGTTCATCCTTTATTTTATTAATATGGTATAAATATCATATAACAATGGCATACAATAGTTTTAGGTGTTGCTGAATTCAGTTTGCTAAATTTTTAAACCAAATTCTTATTGCATAACTGACAGTGAGATTGAAACCTTGTGGTGTATTTCCACATTATTGAAATCTATTGTATAATTTTAGAGTCTTTCCTTCCTTCCCTGTTAGAATAGTTGTGTACATTGGAGAAAATTATCTCTTTTATTATTAATTATTCACCAACATCCGGTCCTTTTTATGCTACCATGAAGAAAGTATACAAATCACACCCGTGAAAATGTGTCCATCGACATAAATCATCCTTTTGCACTTCCCTAAATATATCAGAATAAGCTCAGATCATTATTTTGTTCTGCTATAAGGTAAAACTTACATCTTTTTAACACTGAAACACTTAGTTTAATCTTATTTTTCCCTTGTGAAAAAAAATGTAGATTTTACTACCTACTCCATCACTCACCCAGTTTATAGCTTGCATAATTTTTCTGCTTTTCTACAATATTTCACAATAGTCGATTTAAAGATCTCATCACCTTATGTAACCAATATTTGCAGCTTGATGTAAAAAAAAAAAAAAACTACTCAATAAACCACAAGTGGGCATAGAAGCCAGTGATATGCACTTTTAAATATTAAACGGCAACAACAAAATGTCTTGCCCACATGATCCCTTCCTGTTACCCTACTCTCATTTTTCTTTCCATAAACCATATTTTGACATCTGCTAAAATTTGAATAATTCCTAATTTTGGTTATCACTCTTAAGCTCAAACCAAATAGCTGCTTAGGGTGCAATTATCTGGACATTAAAAATTGGATTATATTAAGAATCTAGACTATGACTTTTAGAATTTTGAGAAGCACTCCAGTGTTATCCTGGAAAAATGACACTGCATCTTGTAGTAGGCCATAACGGTACGAGGGAAGTATTGGCAGAAAGCCAGAGTTTTGTGTTAACTTCGAGAGCAAAGGTGATTTTTAATGCTTCAGCATCATTCATGAAATATTATATATATAATCCGTACTCACAGTAACAAGCATGCTCTCCAAGGAAACATTAAAATAAATAGCTTCTTTAACTCTTTTGTACCTTGTTCATATCTTATTTTGATGAACCCATAAAAAAGGGAAGGTGAGATTTATGTTGGACAGATCAGTAGGGCAATCATGCAGTTTATTACATATTTATGACTCTGAAAGATAAAAGGATGCTTTTATGCACATAACTTGGCAAATGTATTTTGCCACGTTCAGATATGTTCCAAGTGACTTCAGTGGAGAAGTGAAACGATCTGGCTCATTGCCTGTAATGCTATTTGGCAAGACATTGAATGATGGTGGGATTTGAGAACACAGTAACATACTGTATTACATGTATATGTATACACACTTTATATATGTATGCATACATTCACTGGTATGTAGGAAATGTGTGACTGTATAAACACTCTACTTAAATATGCTAAACTATATAATCAGAGTAATTAGTTGAAATATTGGTATCATTATGTACCAATAAACTATACATTTGGAAGGACTCCAAAATTTTTAAGTGGCTTTCTATAATATAGACTATATGGCATTGGAAATCATCAGGAGGCTGCCCTAGCTTTTCCGCTAATGATCAGAGTCAATGATTCCTTTACACATTGTATCAGGAGCATTGTGCAGAACATACCCTGGTAAACTTATGATTACCTGACAGGGCTGCCATTGCAATGATAATTTATAGTTAACTTTCCATTAATTGTTGAGTGCTCACATCCCCTTAGTTACTTTACTTAGTGCTTATCTAAATACTCTTACAACATTCTATAGATGAGAAAAGTAAAACTTGAAGAGGTTGAACAATTTTCCTGGGAGCACATGGCTAATTGCAAAGTCAAGATTTGACCCAGGTCTGTCTAGGTCTGTCATGTCTTAAAAGTCCTCATCACAAGAAAAAAAAAAATTGTAACTATGTAAGGTGATGCATGTTAACTAGTCTTGTGGTGATCCTATCACAATATATACAAATATCAAATAATTATGCTCTGTAACTAAAACTAATATAATGTTATATGACATGTATTCCTCAATAGAAAAATTAAAAAATAATAAAATAAAATAATATCAAAGAAAGTTTATCATGTTGGAACAATTTTTATCAAAGTATGAGTCTTCACTAGATCAGACATGATGAGAAAGCACCATTTCATCTGCTGTTATGTTCTATACTAAGTCACACATTATTTGTTGTCAGTTGCCAAGTATTCCTGCTCCAGATGTATTGTTTTTATAGTTGATGCTCCAAATGGTAGCTTACATTTGCAAAACATTAATGCTAAAATAATCAAAGGACAAACATTAAATACTGACCAAGATAAAGAAAACATACTGTGTGTTATGCAGAAAGAAACCAGAAAACATTACCTTTGGACCCTGCAATTGCAGGCTATTAGTACCTAATTGGGGGTCTAAATTTCACTAAAGCAAGGTGACTCATTCACTTATTTGTCTTTGTTTTTCCCACTGAGTCAGTTAGGATAATAGTTGAGAAGAAAATATGAGGTGGCAGGTGAACACTGGTATTTCTTGTCTCGTTTTTGTACCCACATATGAGAGAAGTTTGGAAATGGAAAACCAATTTTCCCAAAAGCATTTATTGAAGATACTCTCCTTTCCCCATTGTATGTTCTTGGCACCTTGGTCAAAGGTCTAATTGATCATAAATGCATGGACTTATTTTTGGTCTATCTATTCTGCTCCATTGGTCTACATGTCTGTTTTTATGCCAGTACCATGCTCTTTTGATTACTGTAGTTTTTTAGTATATTTTGAAATCTACTAAAATTAGTGGTGTGAAGTGTCCAAATTTTTTTTGAGGGGGAGGGGGGTCAAGATCTCTTGGACTACTCACAGTCTTTTGTGGTTCCACATGAATTTTTGGATTTTTTTTCTATTTCTGTGAAAAATATCATTGGAATTTTGATAGGGATTGCTTGGAATCTTTAAATTGTTTAGTGTAATGTGCACATTTAAAAAAAATATTAATTCTTCCAATCCATGAGGATGGGATATCTTTCTACTTACTAGTGTCTTCTTCAATTTCTTTCATCAATATTGTATAGTTTTCAGTGTACAGATCTTTCATGTCTTTGAATAAATTTATTTCTAATTATCTTATTCTTTTTGATGTTATTTTAAATTGGATTGTTTTCTTAATTGCTTTTTTGGAAACTTCATTTTTAGTGTATAAATATGCAACTGCTTTTTGTATATTGTTTTGTATCCTGCAAATTTGCTAAACTAGCTTATTAGTTCTAACAGTTTTTCGGTGGAGTCTTTAGAGTGCCCTGTATATAAGATCATGTTATCTCTAAACAGAGACAATTTTACTTTTTCCTTTTGATCTGGATGCTTTTTATTTATTTTTTCTTGTCTAATTGCTTTGGCTAGGACTTCAGGTACTACACTGAGTAAAAGTGGGGACAGTGAGCATCATTGTTTTGTTTCTGATCTTAGAGAAAAAGATTTTAGTTTTTTACCATTGAGTATGATTTTAGCTGGGGGTTTGTCATACATGGCCTTTAATATGTTGAGGTATATTCCTTCTACACCTAATTTATTGAGAGTTTTTATCATGAAAGGATATTGAATTTTGTCAAATGCTTTTTCTCTAACTACTAAGACGATCACACAATTTTTATCCTTCATTTTTTTAATGTACTGTATCATATATATTGATTTGTATATATTGAAACATCCTTGCATCTCAGGGATAAATCCCACTTGGTCATGGTGTATGATGCTTTTAAAGTGTTTTGAATTTGGTTTGCTAGTATTTTGTTAAGGAGTTTTGCATCTAGGTTAATCAGGACTATTGTTCTCAAATTTTCTTTTCTTGTAGTGTCCTTATCTGGTTTTGGTATGAAGATAATGCTGGCCTCATAAAGTCAGTTTGTAAGTGTTTCCTCCTCTTCAAATTTTTGGAAGAGTTTGAGAAGGATTTTTGTTAATTCTTCTTTGAATGTTTGATTGAAGTCACCAGTGAAAACATCAGGCTTTGACTTTGGGAGCCTCATTGGGAGGTTTTTGATTACTGATTGAATCTCCTTACTAGTTATTGGTCTGTTCAAATTTTTTATTTCTTTATGATTCAGTCTTGATCAATTGTATGTTCAAAAAAAATTCATCCTTTTCTCCAGATTGTCCAAATTGTTGGCATATAATTGCTAATAGTAGTCTCTTATATTTGTATTTCTGTGGTATCAGTCATAATATCTCCTTTTATTATAATTTTATTTATTTAAGTATTTTTCTCTTTTTTTCTTAGTCTAGCTAAAAATTTGTCAATTTTGCTTTACTTTTACCTTTTCAAAAAAAGAAAAAAACTCTTAGTTTCATTAATCATTTATTTTGGTTTTCTAACCTCTATTTTAATGAAATAGTACCTTCATCTCACTCCATATAGAAAATCAACTCAAAATGGAATAAAAACCTAATGTAAGTTCTGAAACTAAAAACCATTAGAAGAAAACAGAAAAAAAATGTTTGACATTGCTCTGGCAAAGCATTTTGGATATAATCCCAAAAGCTCAGCAATAAAAGAAAAAATAAACAAATAAGATTGCATAATACCAAAAGACTTCTGCACAGCAAGGGAAACTCCAGCAGAGTGAATAGACAACCTATGAAATAGGAGAAAATACTTGCCAACCTTATATATGATAAGGGGTTAATATCCAAAATATATATGGAACTCAAATAGTTAAATAACAATAAAACAACAATTTAAAAATGAGTAAAAGATCTGAATAGACATTTCTCCAAAGAAGACATGCAAGTGGCCAACAAGTACGTGATGCTCAACATCATTAATCATCAGGGAAATGCAAATAAAAACCACAATGATATATCACCCCATACCTGTTAGAATGGCTATCACCAAAATGACAAAGTTAATTGGAGTTGGCGAGGATGTGGAGAAAAGGGAACTCATATACACTGTTGGTAAGTACAGAAATTGGTACAGCCATTATGGAAAACAGTATAGAGGGTTCTCAAAATATTAAAAATAGAACTACCACATAATCCAGCAATCTACTTCTGGGTATATATTACAAAAATGAGACCATTATTCCAAAGAGACATCTGTACTCCCATGTTCATTGCAGTATTATTCCCAATAGCCAAGGTATGGAAACAGAGCAGGTGTCTGTTGATGGATAAATGGAATAAAAGAAATAGAATGGTTAAAGAAGAGCTATATTACATTATAATTCCATTGTATTAAATATTTTATTATATATTATTGAAATGGAATATTTTCCAGTCTTGAGAAAGAAGGAAGCTCTGCCTTTTGTGACAATGTATATGAAGCATGAGGACATTGTACTCAGTGAAAGAAAAATATTATATGATCTCACTTATGCATGGAATCTAAAAACAAATAAACAAAATAACTCAACTCATAGAAGCAGAGAGTAGAATGGCTGTTACCATGACCTGGGGGGCAGGTAGGAGAAATGGGGAGGTGTTGGTCAAAGGGTACAAAGTTACAGTTACCTAGGATGAATGTCTAGAGATCTAGAATACAGGCATGATGATTATACTTAATAATGTTATGTTCAATGAACACCGGAAATATGCTAAGAGAGTAGATTTCAAGTGCATTCATCATATACAAAAATTGTAACTGTGTAAGGAAGTGATATGTTAATTAGCTTGACTGTAGCAATCATTTAACTATCTATATTTATATCAAATCATTATGTTGTACAACTTGAATAAATACAATTTAAAATATATATATATAAAAATAAATGAAAAGGAAGGTAGAGATTTGTATGAGATTTCATACTACACATAATACACATATTCATGTGTATAAATCTGAAGACTAAGACATTTTTTGATAGCATCAAGGGTCAAAATTATACTTGCAAGTATCATGTGACTAAATGATAATTGCAAGTCCATGTTTGAAAACAAAATCCATTCTTCAAATAGGGTAGATAAGCACCAATACTTATATTTGAGCTTCACAAGGTTGAAAAGGAAGAGTAATTTCTGATTAGGATTTTATACAATTTGATTGACTCATAAAGCTGAAGAAAGAGGATGTCAAAATGTGCTAATATATACAGAAGCTGTCAATACCATGGAGGGAAATATCAGTATCACCTGGAGCCAAGGCAATTTGGGGCTTATCACTGCATGAATGTTGCTACCATGTACAAATATACACATGATATATTTAATGGATGTGTGTGTGTGTGTGTGCATGTATTTGTGTGTTGTGTGGCATGTACTTAAAATATGCTTCATACTCTAATTATTTGTAGAATTGTTGAATTATAAGAAAGAAGGCCTAGAAAAAACTTTTACTGTTTAATGTTTGTATATGTGCTGTGCTGAAAAATTATTATTTTAAATTTGTGGTCAAATGTGTATCAAATATGTATATAGGAACAGCATATTTCAAAAAGTATGAAAAATTTATCTGTGTCCTCACAAAATTAACATGGCATTCCTATAAGTAAAGGTTTGAACTAGAAAAGTGCTGAATTTCTATAGATTTATATGACTTGAAATCATATTTCTTAAGTACTGTTCTTTCTTATGAATCTTTCCTAATTTTTTAAGGCTTACTTGATCCCAAGTATGTCAAATTCCAATCAGATTTATCCACTGAGGCAACAGTAATGCATCTTTTAAAAGAACATAGAAGCCTAGGCTTCAATCAGGAAACCTCCTTGATAAATCCTTCGTGTAGACATATTTTATCTATACGATTTTCAGCAGTTGAGAGAGTATTAGCACTTACAAAAAATTCCAGATGTTAATTCTGTTTTCATGTCTTTTGTGCAGTAGAGAACATACTCCTGTAGAGGGGCTTCTCTTAATAATGATTTAAAATTTGGAGTCTTTCCAAAAGAGATCAATTCAGGCCAGGTATTCCTGCCTTCAACAAGAGCAGTGAGATGCTGCAGTGTTTAAGAGTTTGGACTCTGAGGCCAGATTGCCTGGGTTTAAATCCTGAACACTTATTAGTTTTGCAATTTGGGTGACTCATGTAACCTCCCTGTGTCTTATTTTCCTCATCTGTAAAATAAAAACGATAATACTTCTCACTTATGCTGGTTGTTATGAGGATTAAATAAATATTAAATGTAAATACCTAGACCAGTTTCTGGCAAACTGTATTATAACTATGTCAAATGAATATAAAAATTAATTGCAAAGTGCTCCACTCCCAGGCCACTTCGCCCTCATGGACCAATTAAACATTTATTGAGTGCCTTCTATATGCTAGATTCCATGTTAGGCAAACCAGATTTACCTGCCTACAGATGAGCAGGAGTCTTATACTCAGGAATGCTGTTACTATCACATCCTAAAATGTGATACAAAGAGAAAAGTTGAAAATCACAGTGGATTAAAAACTAAGGAAATCTGGATAAATTGTAGACTTCATTTGGTTAAGTGATTTATTTAGTTAGTAATAATTTGTCAGTATTGATTCATTAGTTTTGACAATGTGGTATACTAATTTAAGATTTTAATAGTAGAGGAAACTTGGTGTGTGGTATGTGAGCACTCCCTTTACGCTTTTCACAATTTTTCTGTAAATCTGAAACTTTTATAATTTAAAAGTTTATTTTAAAAAACTGCTCCTTTCTGCTCCAAAGTCATGGTTATAAAAATTATCTCAACTTCCAGGGACCTCGGAATGGCCAAACTCCCAAAGAAGCAAATAATCACTTTTTTTTCTAGGACTTTTCAGGTGGAACAGAATGGTCCAAACAAGACCATTTTAACATTCTCCTCTGAAGTTTTAATGGAAATGTAAATGAAACTAGATATTCAGTATTCTGTTTTAAAATTTTAAGAGCTGACATTCACTGAGGCCTTATTATATGGTTGCCTGTGTTAAACTCTTTCCATGGATTAGCTCTTGGGAGCTGTTCAAAAACCTATGTGTTAGATACTCTTTTTGCCCCAATATGAGAAAACCATTTGCAATTGTGCCTCTGACGTTCTTGCCTTTGAGATGGTCCAGCTTTAATTCAATGCTGGGCATGTAGAGCTCTTCCTGCTTTCCTTTAACTGAATGCCCCAGTTCAGATGACTAGATGATTATTCAATGATGTGCCTTCACTATGCTTCCTGGCGTCAGCTGTGTGATACTGTAACATTGCAGTGTCCCATGTGGGATGTTACATCTACAATGGAGAATAAGCACAGGTTTATTCATAAAAGAAAGAGTGCACAATGCCACATGCATTGCCCACATACAACTAAGACATTTATCTAATGCCTGGGAGTACACAAACAAACAGCAAGGTAGGATCTACTTATTTAGTGGATTCTAAAATTTTAAAAGTGAACTAGAGGCAAATCTCTCTACCAGTTGTTTTTATGAATCAGTTTTATAGTCAATCTTAGTTGGGTCTTCAGAAAACACTGAAGAGAAATGGCTATATTTAATGAAATCTTAGATGCGTTAGAAGCAGGGCAATAGCACAGGGCCCCATGTTCATAAAGAGCCTACACTTGACATAATGTTCTGCTGTCACCATCCTGAAATTCTTAATATTTTTTTGAATCAGGGGCTCTGCCTTGTCATTTTGCACTTGGCCCCACAAGTTATGTAGCCAGTCCTGTTCATAAGTTTTATGTATGCTTTTCTCAAATGAAATATCAGGTGCTGTTTTAGAAATCAAGTCCCTGAGTGTAGCCTCACAACTTTACACTTGCTAAGTCTTCCTTAGGAAGACACAGTCATTCTTAAGAAGGTCGGTTTACCCCAATACCTTACATAAAATGTTCCAATTGAAGTGGGTTAAGTAAAAAACTTTGCTCTAATCTTTCTCTCTATTGCCTGTTTGCAAACCCTGAATTTAATGCCCTGGACAAGCAGAAGCATTGGATCTGCAGTGAGATTTTAATCATAGATACAGACACTGTCAAACAAACCAAGAGAAAGTTATCAATGCTTTGCTATAGTACTACTAACCTAGTCTAGAGATTGAATACCCAAACAATTGGCCTCCAATCACAGTGCATAATTCTAGAACTGAAAGCCTTGCAGGAGAAAGGATATTAGAAAATCATGTGGTAGAAACATTTTAAGGCCATTTATCTACAACTGACTCACTGGAGCCAGAAAACAGATGAAAAGAAAATCCCCTTTATTTAAGAGATACCATACACTCTAAGGGAGCTTGATGTTAGTAGTTTTGAATTAAATCAGGCAAATTTTTCATCATGCCAATGAAAATTTTATTTTTTCCCCTTTTTGTTTCCTACTGAAAACATAAAACCGTTAACTTAAAGGGTTATTTTCCCCAGTTTGTTTGTGGCTCCTAATCATTAAGTCCTGAGAAAAGAGAAATCTACTGAGAAACACACTAGAGAGGAACATCTTCCTTAAATATGGGTAGTTTTTGAATGCTGTTGGTAATTCACAGCACCTAAAGAACTCATACTTTTGGAACTACCTGCTAAATCAGGGAAATTAGGAGTAGGGTTGAAATAAACTGGACCAGAGGATAAATATTTTTCAGCTCCTGACTTTATAGAAGGCTTTAATTATTCTCCGTTTCTTCAAATATTTCTACTGCCTTCTTGGGTCTTCTCTCCTCCTTGCTAATGTGTCCTTTTGAGGTCCCTGCCTCCACATGGGAAGTCCATGGCCCAGGCCTTGCTACAGTAGCTGAAGGTCTCTAATGAGGGTGGCACTGACCTTCCAGCTTCTTTGGAGATTGCCTTGGCCACATGGTCACCCCAGAGCATCCTGGCAGGGGTATCTTCTCACCTCTGTCAAGCTCTTTTGTTGGGTTCAAAACCTTATTATAATTAGAGTAGAAAAGCCTCACTGGGTTGTTTAGATGTTATCTCTGCCACAGGGAAATTTTCTACAACTTAGCCTGAACAATTTTTTTTCTAAACTAAAGTTAATTGATGGAGAATCTGCTGGTATTCTAGAGAAAATTATGGGACACTGTCAAAAGATTTTCTTTGGGATTACAATGGAGTAGTTAAAAATTCTCTCTCTTCTCTTTTTCCCTATCTCTATTTACAGTAATCCCACCTATATGAGATTTTCTTAAAGTACCAACACAGAATGAACAGCAATTTATTTCATTAGTAAAAAATATCTAGACTGTTCCATTTGTTATATGTATCAATTTGTCTGTTGAACTCAGCTTTTACTTTTGGTTTAAAATGCCACACTCACTCCCGGACAGAGAACCTTCTGGGCCGGTCTTTACAAGTGGATGGCCATTGATTAGATCACAGGTCCGAAGAGGAGGCTCATTAATAAACTGGAAAAATGGCCCAGGATATGAGTTCTTCCCTAGAGGTGATGAGCAATGTCAATCAGATTTGTTTTCTTGAAAGGTTGAATTAAAAAATGCAAAAGGAAACAGATTTGGGGGTAGCTGGGAGGTCCTTATGTAGAACTAGGGCTGGTGGCCATACATATGCAGGAGATACGAAAGAATGGACAGTTGTGGGAAGAATATCAGAAACGCCAATGACCCTGAGAGACCAGAGAAGAGCAGTAGCTCTCATCTTTCCAATTACGTTACGTAGCAGGCCCATCAGCTCTTTATGTTCCTCCATTTACTAAAACCTCTACAGAAACAATGTAGAAGAAGCTCTTATAATACTCTACCCCTCTTATGTGAGCTTGCCCAAGTGAACTTCTATTTTTAAAATATTTGATTATTTAACTGGGCACTAAGAAACACGATGGGAGTGGAAGCCCTGTCCACATTTCCTCCTGAGAAATACAGACGGAAAATAGAGAAAAACCTATTGATTTCCTACTGGGAACATGGTATGCATAATACCATCATCAAATTTAATTTTCATACAACCTCAGAAAGTAGGTGTAATTAAACCCATGTTAGAGCTAAGAAAACTGAGATCAGGAATGTCAAATAATTTGTCCAAAGTAATTGGGAGTCTCAGATTTAAACAAAATTTTTTCCTGTTCCAAATCCCATAGTCTTTTCAATAATAACAACAAGGCCAATGCAAAAGAAAAGAAGGGAGGCAGGAAGGAAGGAAGGAAGAAAAGAAGGAAGGAAGGAAGAGAAAGCACTTTAATGAGTCTCTACTACTTGCTGGGCACTTTTATATGTCACTTCATTCAGTCCTCACAACAATGAAAAGCAGAACTGATACTTGTATATATGTATATATTTATACACAAGAAAACTGAAGCTTAGAAAAGTCATCAAAATCACACAGCAAGGAGTGGAGCCAGGATTTATGCTGAGCCAAACTGACTCCAATACATCACCTCCCACTAAACTTTATTTTTTTTTTCCTGGAGAACCACATACACCAGAGCAATTCTAGCTGATAATTAGGTAGAAAATCAAGGAAAGCGTAGATATGAAGATCCAGATTCAAAAGGGTGGATTTTGATTCAAGAATTTGCATTAAGTCCTAACTGATTCTTCTTTCTAATATCTCAATGATAGATAATGATATACATAATGATATATATGTATGTGTGCACATCTATGTTATGATATAGATATAATTACATATAAAATATAAGTTTGGACGGGGTCATTAGAAGAAAAACAATTTCAACACACTTATGGAATCTGAAAGCACTGAAAAGTGTTGATCAGGAAATGATGGAGGAAGCCATGAGTGATGCCCAGAGGGGACTGCAGCGGACAAGGAGCCAGTCTACCTAGCAGAACCCCCAAGGTGCTTCAGTACAGAGACAACAGGCACAGCAGAAACTAATGTAAAATTTGCTTAGTACCTCTACATGACATGGTATATTTTCCTAAGTTTTCTGTAAAATGGGCATGTTTGAAAGTATATGTTTAACCAAATGTTTATTTGAGGGTAGCTATGTCTACTTCCACTCACTAATAAAAGTTACAATGACCAAATTGACAAGGATTGGATGTTTTCTACATGCTTAACTCTTTCAGCACTTAATTTACTCTTGCTACAAGCCACTAACTTGTTGATATTAGCCCTCTATTTTAGAAGTGAAAACTGAGGTTTGTGGGGGTCAGGGAAACAAAAGCACGTACCTATTATGAGCAGTCAAGATTCCAGCATGATCAAATCAGACTCCCAATCCCTTTCCACTAGTCCTTTACTATTTTCAGTGCTACTAAGCACTAACCATATGATGAAAGTTTCTACCTCCTAATGTTCAGCCTAGAAACTACACAATGAAATGACGAGTCAGTTTGGTAGTTTTTCATTTCGAGGTTTATATTAAGATTGAAAGCCATAGCACTGTTCTACAGTAACTAAGTAAATAAAATTGTGTGTGTGTGTGTGTGTGTGTGTGTGTGTGTGTGTGTGTGTGTAAACCGCCCCCCCCCCCAAATTCAGCTGTTGGAGCAGTACTTGGCACACAGTAGGGACATCATATTTGCTGAATGAATGTATGAACACGTCAGAGAACTCTTGATTGAATCTTTTCTTTATTTTCTTTCACTTGCATATTCAGCATAATCAGGCAGACTTTGAGCCAATTATTAACGTTGGAAATGGAAATTCGTTTAAGAGAACAATGCTTTTGAAAACAAAGAACCAAGTCACTTTGGTGTGTAGTGGCACAGCCTTCTGTCCCTCTGCAGCCAGTTTATTACTGAGCTTACTGATTAGTTAATCAGTAATTAATTTAATTATTAATGCTATTTACATATTTGGATTATTGCAGCTATTAAGCAGCCCTGCTATTCTCCTGCTTCCTTTGCACTTTGAAGTAAAGTAAGAGGGTTAAAAAGTGAGAAGATAAATGGCAAATTAAGCTATGAGATGCATAAGGCAAACCAACCAGAAGGACTTGTAATGAGAGATTACACATAAAGGGTGAAAGGAATTACAAGGAAGTGAGTGAAAGATGGGCTACCTCTCTGCAGGCAACTTCTAAACTTTGAGGTAGAGGCTATGTATCAATGCACATCTATACACAATTTATAACAAAGCATGGGAGCTTGGAAACCTGATCATACATTAAGTGAATGCAGCTGCTGAAGGAAACCCACACGTCCCCATAATTCCCATGGTAGCTGCTGGCAGTAGGGGAGGAGTGACAAAAGAATTTTTAGCATCTTTCATCTCAATGAGTGTTGTTTAACTTGAAATTCGACTGAAAATTCTGCACTTCCACTAAAAATTAACATGCACTCTCCAGAAAGAACAAAAAAGGTATAAACTATGTCTGACTGAACAAACACAACCCCACTGTTGAACAGCTAGTCAATGGAGAGGGCAGGGAAAGGCAATGGAGCAGGGTAATGTGTAATCTCACCAGTCAATGGACTGTGGGCAGGCCCGGATGGCCCGGCACTGGAGGTGTCAGGGAGATAAATAGCAGAGTGTCCTCCTCAAAAATATGATTAATACCCTCCTCGGTCCACTGCTGAAGATGTAGTGGGTGCAGCTGGTCTGGACAGCCGTTGCATAGAGGGAAAATCCGGGACGATTGCAACGGAGCAGAGAGGGCAAAGAGGAGGACAAATAGCCACCAGAGTGGGAGTGCTGAGGCCTGACGGCAGGGAGGGGTCTGAGCTGGCTGGAGGTCTTCTTAACCTGCAGCTTAAGTAATACTTAGGGCCTTCTAGGCACATGGATCTGAGCCCCAATGGCTGTGATCTCGAGGGGAAAAGACAAGCCGAAGCTGAATCTTTGAGGACATTTTGTTTCTTTCCTCAAACAGTGAGTAATCTTGAAGAATTGTTGTACTTATGGTATAACTAGTGTGTGAGTAACACACTCCCTTCAGAACTTTTTAATTCTCACAGGTCAATATGAAGTAATGGGGTTAATTTCTTCTTCTTCAGATGGGAAGGCTGAGGGCCAGAGAATTTAAGTGACTTTCTCAAAGTTACATAGTTAACAGATGGTACAAGGGTCCAGGGCTCACAAACTTCCTTTCTCCTCACCAAACTAAACTGACTCCCCAGAAATTAAAAAAGAAAACTTTTGATAGGTTGTTCATTTTTGGCTATTTGCTCTAGTTACCACTCAACATATCAACAAAAGATTCTCAAACATTCACAGCTATAATACTGCTACTTACAGACCTACACACACACACACACACACACACACACACACAATGATTACAAAGAGTGAAAAGCAAATTGTTATGTTCTAATATCTCTTATTTCACTGGTGGAAGACAGAGGAACTTTCTGTCCTTGGACAAATATAACTCTTACATTTTCTTTATTAGATGATTCCTTCCCTCATGGTCAAGATATTGCAACGTTCATAAGGCCACCAAAAAGTCTTCTTAGCATACTATAGCATTGGAATATTGTTAGAAAAAAAGAATAATTAAGGAAGGGCTATCTAAACCTAGAGTTGTTGGTTTACTGAATATTGATTTTAGACATTAGGAGAGGAAAGGAGACATTTATAAAACTTGTAGGATGGAAGGAAATAACCTGGCTATAGATAGAATCATCCATGTAGCACCCAGCCACCTAAATAGCAAGGAGGTTCCTATTGTACACAGGCACAGACGTTTAGAGTGAAGGTGTTTATTGACACAATCAAGGGGATTGTGCCAAAGCCACCTAATTTAGCCATAGTAGAGCTCTCCATACTTTCCCCAACTAAAGTTGGTTTGGGGATACCTTCTCCCATTATCTTCTAAAGCTTGGCCAAATCATGAAAAGAAGTCAGTGTTGACATGAATCTAAAGCCACTACTCCACTCTGGGAGTTGAGAGATGCTTACTAAAGATAAAAACAATGGCAAAAATTCCACATCCTTTTCTTTTCTTGGACTCTGTCAGATATATCTGTATACAGTAAATAGTCAAAAGATATAGCCATATACAATAGGGAGTCATTCTGCCAATCCTAAATTATTTTTAGGGTTTACATTTTGAATCACAATCTTCTTGTTGGATTTTATATCAGTTATTTCTTCATGCTTACAAAACATATTTTCTGACTCTCTATCCTAAGTCACAATCTTTAAAGATTATCAATCTTTATCTATTGCTATGTATATGGAGAGAAACAGACATAAATTAATATATATATACACATATATATTTATACATATTTGTGTAATACAATTATATCCACTTAATATTTTCTGACAAATAAATAGATAGATAAATAAGTTTCATTGTCAAATTGTTTGAGAAGTATTATGAACCCTACTGCCATCTTGAAAATTCACAAGGCTCTGAAAACTCCTGTCATAAACAAATTTATTTAACTTTATTTAACTTCACATTTATAGCAGGCATTTGAGTTTGTTTTTAATTTATGCTTCTAGAAGACCCACAAAATAGCATTTTATAGACCATTGCTTAGGAAATACGCCTTATGTTATTGGGTCTAGTCTCAACTTATGGCAGGTATAATGCAGTATAGGAGACACACTTGAATTTGATTTTCATAATTCCTAACCTTTTAGATTATTGCATCAACAAAACATTTTATTTGTAGAAGTGTGAGATAAATTGTGTCCTCTAGCATCTTTTGCTTGATTTTTTTGAACTCCCCTGAAATAAATGTGTTTTTAGTCAGTTGGTTCCTTTCAAAAAATATCCAAAATGTTTGAGGCACTTTAATTAAACGGTAAGTCAACTTAGTTTCTAGGCATTGAGGCTTTATGAGTCCCATATATGCACATGCACATCACACACATATAGACAATATTTGTTTAACATGATCACTTTTGGGCATGTAGGGAGAATTTATTTGTTACAATACAATATTTCATATGAGAAGGTTATGGAAAAATTATCAAAATTGTTCAGTGAGTCATTAACCAAGTGATCATTTAGCCTGGGCATTTATTTTATATGTGTCCTAAGAGACTAGAAGTGACAAACTCAAAGTTACACAGCTGATGAGTGAAACAACTTTGTCTTAAACCCTTACTTTGATGCCTAAAGATACCTCAGCTTCTCACCTTATCTTTAGGCACCAAGAACATAAGGTGTCCACACTGGTTCCTGAAGCTCCTCAAGACATATTTCTAAAGACATTTCTCCATTTGCTTTGATGTGCTCTTATGACCTAGAGGTACTGGTTGAAAAGTCAAATCTTAAATCAATCAGTAGTGTTTGGAATGGGACACGATGGAGATGGTTCCCAAAGACAAATAAAAAGTTGACATTTTTCCATAATTTTTACCCTAATTAAATGAAGTGGAAAAGACTGACTATTATTTGAGTTATTAAAACAGAAACATAAGTAACTACTTTAAGGCCAGTTAATTAAAAAGGGACCCATTATTTGACTTTTACAAATAATTTTCTCGATCCTCTGTCTAAATAACCCACATGTATTGAAGTGGCTTTCAGTATGGTTTTAATATTATATTTTTAGGACTCTGGGAAGGGTTCAGTATTTGGAGGCATCACCATTATGTTAAGGAGATATTTCATTCTATATTGGAGACGAAGAAAATAAAGAAAATCTGACATCATTCCTGCACTTTCTTCTCCTGAATACATAAGCTCTCTTTAAGTAAAACACTAAATAAATTCATAGACTCAGGACCCACGTAAAAACTAGATGCTTTCAAAGGCCCTGGTTAATGAAGAATCTTTTAAATGTCACATCTACAGTGCAAATTAACCAATACTGCATAGCAAAATCTGGTCAATGGTTTATGACAAAAAAATTAATGCTTTCTGTCAAGAATAAGGGTTAAGTTTGATATTAATCATAAAATGACCTTTAATTGCCAAACAAAAGCACTTTGTTATTTCACTACAATCCTGAACTCACCCTGAGCATTGAAAAACAGTCATAATTTGCTTAGCATAAATATATTAAAGTATTAAGCCCACTCTGCTACTCAATTAGTAAACATGTCAAGGGGTGGGTGAGTTATTCATGGTTCAGAGGGCCAGCCCCTTTTCACAGGGAACTTTTTTCACTCTAATGAAATGATGGATAATCTGGAAGTAGGTGCTTTAAGAAGATATTAATCATTCTCTGTGGTGGTGTTAATCATGCGTCCCATCATCTCCAGATGCCGTGGATCACCTTTCTTGGAGACAAAGGGCGCCTAAGCCAGGAGAGTCCTTTTGATCACTTTTCTACAGAGACCCTCACATGCAACTGACTTTAAAGATAGCTTTAGATTTCAGGCCATCCTTAAGATAAAATGGCAACTGCAGCACAAAACTCCATCAACTGATTTCTGAGAAACATGGGCTGGGGTTTCTCTCCAGTCCTAATTATTTACATTTTCACATTGCTCATATGAGAGTAGGAAAGTACTTACCTGTAGGAGAAGATAGAGGTCCATCAAGTAAAAGCTATAAATGTATGTCCTGGAAAACTGCTTTTACAGTCTAGGCTTCTAATCTTACAAAATGTTAGCATTCCTCACATCAGATTCATCTCTTAAAATTTCTCTGTTGTCTCCTTGAGTAATGAAACACTGAGCCTCCAGAGAGACTTCCGGCCAGTTAAACATAGTTATGGCCAGTGTTTTTCAAAGGGAAAAAATTGTTAGTAAAATCTGAAGGCACATCTTATGAGGCTAAAATAGCTCCCATCACAGACTAATTTTGAATGCTTCATAGACCCCTGTGCCTGAAGAAGAAACCTGGAAGGGTTCCTAAAGCTAAGAAGCTGTTCCATGTAAATTGCTTCAGAAAGATATAACCAAGAGGAACAACTGAAGCTCCTGTCATCATGCAAAAGTATTAAGGACTCTAGGGATTGGATAATATCTTCATGTAAGGGAGGCACCATTCTCTAAAATATGCATGTGCTGTGCAAGGTCTACAAATGGACATGAAGGTTACTAATGAGGTTATGTGATCTCTTTTTTTGGGTACAAATCTACTTAGAGACAAGCACTCTCCAGTTGTTGGCTAATAATACACAGATCAAACTGCTAAATGTTTTATATTCACATGTGAGGACAAAAGAGCTAGAAACTCACTCCTGGTCTTCTAGAGAAAACTAGTTATTTTGCTCTTCACTCAAATTTAGCTCTCTAATCACCCTCCCAGTTGTAGTCTTTCAAATTGATTGATGTATCTCAATAGTCCACCAAATTAGAAAAACATGTCCACGTAGGTGCATTTGTCATTTGCCTGATGATTTGTTTATTTATTGGGCTTCCGAACTCCAAATACTTCCACTGCCATTTTACCTCACTTCCCCTTCTTCTCTGCTCCTGTCTAGTCCACATGTAAATTCTGTTATCTCCCACAGCAGATTCATCTCAGACCTTTAAATTTAAATAGCTAACTGAATGATAAGAGATGTATGTCATTTCTCATAACCTCACTTCCACTGAATTTTCTCTTTGGCCTCAATGTTTTTACCCTTGTAAAATATCTCTGTTGGGTCCACATAGCTGGCCAGAACCCTCTACCTCTGTCCATCCCTCCCTTGATGTCCAATGCAACTAGCCAAATTTCAAGCAAGGCGTGTTCTTAAAGTATGCCTTTATGTACTTTTCCTGACCTGTACTGGGTTATTAAGCAAATCATCCACTCTGCAGCTTGGAACCCTCTAAACATATGGTCTTGGATGTCAACTGGTCTCACTAATATTCACACTTCTTGGTCAACTCCAAGTTCTAGCACAAAGTTTTCCAATCCTCTGAAGCATTGTCCTTGATTTCATTCCCCCTTTTCTCAGCCTCTTTATTGAAAAGCCAAAGGCTTTCAAAAAAATTCTCAATATTGTACTACCATCATCCACCAACAAATTTGTCCTTTGCCATGTCCTTCCCTTTTGTCTTCTCAAATGATGAAGTGTTTTTCCCTCCATTAAAAATTCACTTGTTTGAGCTCTTGATTTTATTCTCTGCTTTTTATTCTGCAACTGCCCTCCTGTACTCAAGCTCTTTTGCTCCAGAATCTTTAATTTATCTCAGACTATAAATAATTTCAAAGCTCTCCTTCCCTAAAATAAAAATGCTTAATTTATGTCAAGTCCTCTCAATGTCTCTCTCTTTCAATTACCATATAAAATTCTTGAAAAAAGAGTCTATACTACTGGAGTCTTTATTGCTTCACCATTTGGCATTTGACCTCACTGCTATATTGAAATTTTCATTCCTGAGGCCATCAGAGACTTTCTAATAAATATTGAAAGCTTACTGTGTGCCTGGCATTGATCTAGGCACTTGGGATACAGCAATGAACAAAACATTTAGGAAGAGACTAATATTGCAACTCTTTTGTATCTTATGTTATGGTATTGTCAAGTGTAATAAATATTTTAATAAACTTTCTAGACCTCTTGAGTTTCTCCTTGTACTATTTGCATCACTTTTACAAACCTTTCTCCATTCTTTTCTTGGTATTAGCCTGAAACATTAGTACTCTCTAGAGTTCTTTATTACACTGCTTTTCATACCCATGCATTTGTCCAGTTAAGTTTATCCACTTTCAAATGTTCAGTTACCATCTATATGCTGATTTCTCCCAAGTTTATCACTGTAGTCTAAATTCTTCCCCTCACCGTCCTCAGACCTATGCATCTCCCTGTTTCTATTTCTTCATTAGATAGACTTCATCTTCAGCGTTTCCCAAACACTTCATCTTCAGCGTTTCCCAAACTTAACATGCCACTTTCTCAAAATCAGCTCTTCTTTCTTTCCCTAACTTAATTATGGGACATCAACAGCTACTATCATTCAAGCTAAAACCTGAGGGTTCATCTTTGATTTTTCTCTTTGCTTCTCTGTCTACCTAATAAAATAACTAGTCCTTAAATATTTATTTTCTGAATATTTTTCACCTGAATTGTAATTCCACAATCATCTACTCTACTTTACACCCTCATTCCTCTTATGAATGATTGTAACTACTTCCTGTTCTACACATCATGTTAGCCATTCACTTAGCATAAACAATTTTACTATGTCAAGTCACTATTTAGAAGTTATTGAATAATGAATAAACCAAAGTCTTCAATATGACATGAAATATGCTTCATAATACTATTTCTATCAACCTTGCCAGCATTATCTTTTAACACTGCATGACTCACTTCCTATATTTCATCACAGAAAGCAACTTATTTTATTTTGTGCATACACATGATACTTTTGTCTTTCACCTTTATATTTTTGCTTACTCTTTCCTATTTGCCTCTGTGCTATGGAGATACACAGAAGAAAGTGTTTCTTTTTTAGTAGGTGTGGGAAAGAATCATACAGGAGGTGTATTTGAGCAAAATCTTGAAGGATCATTAAAAGTTGGCCAGACAAAAATTAGCAAAAATATATTCTGGAAAATGCTACATGTAAAAATACAGAAAAGAGAAATATGAGAAAAACAGAAGCAGTTCAGAAAGGCTTATATGGATATGCAGGGTGTCTTTTAAGGGAGTTATGGGAGATATAAGCTAGATCTTTCTCTTTCTCTGAAAAGTTAGTAACTTCAAAAAAGTTGGTGTCAGAGCGGAGGAATAAATTAGGAGTTTGGGTTTAACAGATACATACTACTGTATATGAAATAGATAAATAACAAGGACCTAGTATAGTCCCCTGGCATGGGGACTATATTCAATATCTTTTTTTTTTTTTTTTGTGGTACGCGGGCCTCTCACTGTTGTGGCCTCTCCCGTTGCGGAGCACAGGCTCCAGACGCGCAGGCTCAGCAGCCATGGCTCACAGGCACAGCCGCTCCACGGCATGTGGGATCTTCCCGGACCTGGGCACAAACCCGTGTCCCCTGCATCGGCAGGCGGACTCTCAACCACTGCGCCACCAGGGAAGCCCCTATATTCAATATCTTATAATAACCTATAATGGAAAAGAATTTGAAAAAGAATACACACACACATATAATACTGAATCACTTTGCTATACACCAGAAACTCACATGACACTGTAAACCAATTATACTTCAATACGAAATAAAAAAATTTACAGAAGTTTGTGTCAGATGGTGTTGGTGGGCACACTATTTCCCAAGGTTAATCCTCTCCTAGCAACTACTCAGGCATAATTAGTGTTGGGACACTCTGGTGAACTAAACATAACTACCTAGGCATCCTCCCTTATTCTTCCTGCCTGAAACATCCACTCCTGAACAATGCATCTCCCCAGGGGGTCTAATGATGACATTACTGAAGGCTTAATCATAGCCTTGTCCTTGTGTGACAGGGCCATTTTCAGGACCAAAACTACCCTGGTGGGGCCACTTGGACTCATGCAGTTATTTAAAAGCAAGGACTGGGATCCACCCTCAGCTAACTTTTTCTTTAGATGACCCTTACATGTAGCACAAGCATTGGCTGTTCTCACTTTACATCCTGGGTAAACACTTTTGTTATATATCCTTCCCCAGGTTAGGTCTTTCCCAAGAAATCACTGAACTAACACAACCAGTACATTTTCCTAAAGTTGAGAGTGTCCAGCAGCAGTGGACCTCCAATCACATTTTCTTCAAGGTCTTCTCACCAGAAGGAGAATACATCTCCTTATTCTTTCAAGTCACCATCAGTAACTGTTAGAAACACAAAAACACACCTGTCACAAGGGTAAATTTAATATTTGGATCCACTTTAAATACATAAGGAGAAAAAAAATTCCAAAGGGTCTCACAATTTGCAAAGCTACCTCATTCACAATAGAGTTAGCACTTCTATTCTTTACTTGAGCCACTGTATTTTCATGACATAAAGATGCTGTTGACTATCAGCACACCATCAATTAAAAGCAGCAAATAAATACTACCACATTAAACACCCCTTTATCATTAAATGCTTGCATTTATTGAAACTAAAAATCTTTATTTGAAATAAAAATAAATCTTAGCTTAGAATTGTATTTTTTTTTATACACAGGCTGAAAATTAAGTAAAATACTCATTCTCAGCTTAGCAAAAGTTCTAACTCTTAAGTTTCCCCATAATGGCTTGGTCTAAGAACACACCATATTTTTCAGGCATTACTTTTCAGAGTGGAAGTGGGAATGTCTATCAAAATCATGTTAATTCTAGCATTTAAAAATATTCATTTGACATTGAACTTTGTATCATTGGCAGTAATTGGCAGGAATATTAGAATCCCAGACACAATACAGGGTCATGCTATCCAATAACTCAATTTTCTCCTGATATAATCAATTATGTTAGTGTTTTTAGGTCAAGATAAGTCAATGGAAATAATTATTTTTCCCACGAATATTCATCAAAATAACAGCTACCACAACAAATACGTGTATTACTGAGGATATGGAAAATAGTGTTTTCTGAAATTGTAAATATAAGTTGAAAAAAAAGACAAATTTACAGTTTGTATTGGTCTTTATATGTCAAGTAGATAAGAAAAATGCTTACTGGTTGAGTAGAATTCATTGTAGCACAACTCATTACCCTAAAGATTTGGATAGGTCACAGGTCAAAGGATGTTCTCCAAAATGCCTTAAACAAACATGTTCCTTAAAATATTCACATAATTTGCTGAAAAGTGGTGATGGCTCTGCTCCCTCATGCCAATGCTAAAACAATTTTCTATTTAAATTTTTTTTCTTAATATATTAAGAAATAGATTTACCTTGTATCACCATTGAATAATAGAAGTGTCATCTAATGATACCTTCTGAGGCCAAATTTTCAACAACAAATTTCAGGATGCTGAAGGATCCCCAGGTCTATTGTGAATCACACTGGCCTTGGCAAAAGACACTAGCCACTATGTGGGACCACTTTTGCAGCACAAGGAAAATAGCCTGAAACAACAATTGCCCACATGTTTTTACATCCTTCTGGAAATAAAAACACTTCAGTTGCTTAACTGGTGATAGCATACCTCCTCTTGCCCCATTTCTTCTTATAACCTTCCAACTCAATCTGTTTAAGCCCAATGCTTTTCTTGACATTACCACGTCCTGAAAACCATTAGTGTAATTTTCACTTGCCATGACTACTTACATCCAAGGATTACTTACAAATTCAAACTGTAATTAGAAGATGAACTAGACTGAGAGGCTTTGATTATTCCTTTGTATTTGAATACTGTACTGTTAGATGTGTCTGCATTCATTGCACAGAGACCTGCTGATAGAGCTTAGCAAGTAAATGAAAGGTAACATGGCATGGCATGATGAAAAGAGGTAGACCTTTAAGTGAGGCTGGCTTAGACTTAAAGTTTACTCCATCACTTGCTATGTGGATGAGCTTAGGTCAGTTACATGGTCACTGTGGCACTCACTTTCTTCACTGGTAAAACAGAGATAATCATGCTTGTAAATGACTCTTTTATTCCTGTCCTGAGGTGTCTGCTCAATAATTTATAGCTGTTGAGTTCTTACAGAAATATACAGCCCTCTGGGGAGCAGGAGATGGGGAGAAATATTGGTTACATTCTACTCTCTTCCATCAGGTCACACCTAGAGTTTTTTTGTTCATTTTTAGGGCCCTCTCTTTAAGGAAAATGACTTTGATGGATGAACAAATGCATGAGAAGCAAGTAGGAAATCTAAATTATGTCTTGTGAACAGCAACATGGAGGAGAGAATATGTCCAAAGGATAAGCAGTTTTGAAAAATAACTACAGATCTATAATGTATGAGAAAATTTAGAACTATTCATGTGATCCCAGAGAGCAGGACTGAGACTGGGGTGGAGAAACTACACAGGCAGATTTAGCTCAATATAAGGGAGAACATAGTCAAATTCCCACCACTGAACTAGGGTACATCTGTTCTAATAGAGGCTAGCTAACTATTTGTTCAGGACACTAGACAGATAGTGGCTTGAATAATAGTAAATTAAATTGGATTATTTGATAACTAAGGTGCTGCCTGATCCTAAGAATCTGTTTTAATACCACATGCATTATTACCTAACTTAAAATGATGACTGTGTTTTCACAGCAAGAAATAGAGTTCTACAAAGAGATAGTAGCCACAAGACATTATCATCTCATTCTCAAGTTACCCCAAGGTCCATTTGTCACTTAGCACTCACTCTTCCATCACCAAGTCAGTCTAGGCTCACATAATCTTGCTCCAATCTACTTTCCCAGTCTCATATTCTGCTTCCTACTCACAGGCATTCCTGGGTGTAACCACATCAGGCCACTTGTCCATATAAAAGGGACCATATCTTCTCTATTCTCCATACCTTTATCTATGCAACCTAGGCCTGCAAAACTTCCTCTCCTCCACTGCTCCTCAGGATCTCTCTTCTTCTCAAACCCTAGCAGTGCTTTTAGGAACATGGCTGTTTCTTTGGCAATACCAAGAGACCCTGAAGGCCAGCACCATTTCTCATGCCTGCTAATATCTCAAAAGACTGTATATGAGGTCTTTTGATAATTACACAGTGTTGATTTATCCCAAGCATTTTTATTCAAAATAAATAAAAATTTAAAAATCATTGTTCTTTATAGGGATTTTCAACCATCATCAGTTGAGTTACTCTTCATCTAGATATTGTTACACCAAAGTTTAAAGACACAAAAGAGATAAAATATCTGCACCCATTTTTGAAATAAAATATAGACAATATAAAGACATTATAGGCAACAGATTTACTGTAGATGGTAATTTTCAACATTTCCCAGAAAATTGTGACCACAGGCCACTCTGATTGATGGGGTCAGGCTCTGACAGAGAATCTGATTGGAGCTCCTCCTGGCTTTGACAAGGATGCCTGCACTCTTCCAAATTAGACAAGGCCTCTGCTCTCTGTTGGACACAGCCTAAGCCCACACTGCCTGTTTAAAGAGACAGTGACTTTAGTTAAGATCCAGGGCACAGACTTTGAAGATATGAACAAATCACTTTTCCCAACATCCACCCTCATCTCTGCTTTAAGAAATAAAGGCTTTGGTGAGAATTGAATATACTCAGGGTAGCCCTTGCTTTCTGAGAGTCTATTCATTGATGATGACAGACTACCCGGCGAGCTGTACCAGTTGTTTCCAGGTTATTCCATTTCTAAATTGTCTTTCCCAATGAGGTAAAGGCAAATTTTCTTTGAAGGTCATAGCTACAATTTACAAATACTTCCTAAAGCATTCAAGACAACTTTTGCCTTCCCCAACTGATCTGAACTTTATGGAGTTATTCAAACTGCAAGCTTGATCCCACCTTGACCTCCATTTCCTCCAGGGAGTATGCAAGAGCCCGCTTGTCACCTACTGCTCACTGAGATATCATCTTCCCTTCCCCTACCAGAATCGTTTCCATCAACTACACTGAACTCCAGTCTTGCTTTCCTTTTCAGCATTTATCTGGAACCAATCGTATTTGTTGCCGCCCTGATTTTGGTAGCTCCATCTTCTTGGGTTCCAGTCCCAGGTACTAGTGGAATTTTTCTTATGAATGGTCTCAAGTGGAAATGCCCACCTGCCTTTGGGAGTTGATAGTAATCAGAGTTGTCTTTTGACAAAGCATGGGCTCCTTCTTTCCCAGGGCTCTACTTCACCAAAGGACATCAATAATTCTAAGCCCTTGCCATCTTTCTCTTCACCCAATCATTGAAATGGAATTTTGGGTGACCATAGGGAACTGAGTGAAATCACCAATGATTTAATCATCAGTGTATTAATGAAAATACTGGCTGCAAATCTACTACATAACAGATACTACACTAAACACTGGGAATGCAGTGATAGGCACTCAGTTCTTTAGAGATCCCCTAGAATAAGATAAAGCGTATTTCCCCTTATATTTATTTAAATGTTAATATGCCCTCAAAAAAGCATGAAAGATCAAAATGCTTTGCATCCACAGACACTTGGGGAGCAAGACAGGCCTAGGCACAAGCTTGAGTGTCTCAGGGTACATCAGAGATACTTAATACATGGCTTCTGATATGCTGAAAGTTATATCTTCAGAAAGTCCCATTATTTTTAACAAACTCAACCAAACTAAACTAAAATATGTTTTTGTGTGCACTTGAAAGGAAAACAGAGACCCTTTTTCTTCTTAACAGAATGTGTTTAAATAAGAAAAAAATCTCATTTATTTATTTGAATGTTGAGTGCTATGCTAGGCAAAAGAGTGACCCCCCCAAAAATATCCACACCCTAAAGCATGAATGTGTTACATGGCAAAGGGGATTTTGCAGCTATGATTAAATTAAATATTTTTTAGATTAGGAGATTATTATCCTGGATTACCTGGGCAGGCCAAATGTACTCACAAGGGTCCTTATGGATGGAGGCAGGAGGGTCAAGGTCAGAGTCAGAGAGGATGGCAGCAGAAGTTTGCCTGGTGTGAAACCATGAGCCAAAGAATGAGGACAGCCTCTAGCAGCTAGAAAAGGCAAGGAACTGATTCTCTTCTAGAACCTCTAGAAGGACATAGCCCTGCCAGCCCATTTTAGACTTCAGATCTTCAGAAATGTAAGGTGGTAAACATATGTTGTTTTAAGCCACTAATTTCTTATAGCATCAAGAGGAAACCAATACAGGTATACAGAGAGTTTCATCAACAAGTATTTAATGTCCATGAGAATTCCAGGAAGAAATTGGAATTGGAAAACTTTGCTGATAAGTCATACAAAGAAGACCTACAGCTCATCTAAATTTGAAGGACCCAGGTTATCCACAAGTCATCTTAATAAAAAAGCTGGAAAAGAGCATAATGACTTGATCATCTCAGTCATTACCCTTTTTTTTTTATTGCTTTACAATGGTGTGTTAGTTTCTGCTTTATAACAAAGTGATTCAATTATACATATACATATGTTCCCATATGTCTTCCCTCGTGTGTTTCCCTCCCTCCCACCCTCCCTATCCCACCCCTCCAGGCGGTCACAAAGCACCGAGGTGATATCCCTGTGCTAAGCGGCTGCTTCCCACTAGTGATCTACCTTACATTTGGTAGTGTATATATGTCCATGCCTCTCTCCCACTTTGTCACAGCTCACCGTTCCCGCTCCCCATGTCCTCAAGTCCATTCTCTAGTAGGTCTGTGTCTTTATTCCTGTCTTACCCCTAGGTTCTTCATGACATTTTTTTCCTTAAATTCCATATATATATGTTAGCATACGGTATTTCTCTTTCTCTTTCTGACTTACTTCACTCTGTATGACAGACTCTAGGTCTATCCACCTCATTACAAATAACTCAATTTTGTTTCTTTTTATGGCTGAGTAATATTTCATTGTATATATGTGCCACATCTTCTTTATCCATTCATCAGATGATGGAAATTTAGGTTGTTTCCATCTCCGGGCTATTGTAAATAGAGCTGCAATGAACATTTTGGTACATGACCCTTTTTGAATTATTGTTTTCTCAAGGTATATGCCCAGTAGTGGAGTTGCTGGGTCATATGGTAGTTCTATTTGTAATTTTTTAAGGAACCTCCATACTGTTCTCCATAGTGGCTGTACCAATTCACATTCCCAACAGCACGGCAAGAGTGTTCCCTTTTTTCCACACCCTCTCCAGCATTTATTGTTTCTAGATTTTTTGATGATGGCCATTCTGACTGGTGTGAGATGATATCTCATTGTAGTTTTGATTTGCATTTCTCTAATGATTAATGATGTTGAGCATTCTTTCATGTGTTTGTTGGCAGTCTGTATATCTTCTTTGGAGAAATGTCTATTTAGATCTTCTGCCCATTTTTGGATTGGGTTGTTTGTATTTTTGTTATTGAGTTGCATGAGCTGCTTATAAATTTTGGAGATTATTCCTTTGTCAGTTGCTTCATTTGCAAATATTTTCTCCCATTTTGAGGGTTGTCTTTTGGTCTTGTTTATGGTTTCCTTTGCTGTGCAAAAGCTTTGAAGATTCATTAGGACCCATTTGTTTATTTTTGTTTTTATTTCCATTTCTCTAGGAAGTGGGTCAAAAAGGATCTTGCTGTGATTTATGTCATAGAGTGTTCTGCCTATGTTTTCCTCTAAGAGTTTGATAGTTTCTGGCCTCACATTTAGGTCTTTAATCCATTTTAAGATTGGATTTAACAACTTAAAATTGTTAATAAAGAAAATTTGAGCTTATTTTTGTGTATGGTGTTAGGGAGTGATCTAATCTCATACTTTTACATGTACCTGTTCAGTTTTCCCAGCACCACTTATTGAAGAGGCTGTCCTTTCTCCACTGTACATTCCTACCTCCTTTATCAAAGATAAGGTGACCATATGTGCGTGGGTTTACCTCTGGGCTTTCTATCCTGTTCCATTGATCTCTATTTCTGTTTTTGTGCCAGTACCGTACTGTCTTGATTACTGTAACTTTGTAGTATAGTCTGAAGTCAGGGAACCTGATTCCTCCAGCTCAGTTTTTCATTCTCAAGATTGCTTTGGCTATTCGGGGTCTTTTGTGTTTCCATACAAATTGTGAAATTTTCTGTTCTAGTTCTGTGAAAAATGCTAGTGGTAGTTTGATAGGGATTGCATTGAATCTGTAGATTGCTTTGGGTAGTAGAGTCATTTTCACAATGTTGATGCTTCCAATCCAAGAACATGGTATATCTCTCCATCTATTTGTATCATCTTTAATTTCTTTCATCAGTGTCTTATACTTTTCTGCATACAGGTCTTTTGTCTCCTTAGGTAGGTTTATTCCTAGATATTTTATTCTTTTTGTTGCAATGGTAAATGGGAGTGTTTTCTTGATTTCACTTTCAGATTTCTCATTATTAGTGTATAGGAATGCCAGAGATTTCTGTGCATTAACTTTGTATCCTGCTACTTTACCAAATTCATTGATTAGCTCTAGTAGTTTTCTGGTAGCATCTTTAGGATTCTCTCTGTAAAGTATCATGTCATCTGCAAACAGTTACAGCTTTACATCTTCTTTTCCGATTTGGATTCCTTTTATTTCCTTTTCTTCTCTGATTGCTGTGGCTAAAACTTCCAAAACTATGTTGAATAGGAGTGGTGAGAGTAGGCAACCTTGTCTTGTTCCTGATCTTAGTGGAAATGTTTTCGGTTTTTCACCACTGAGGCCGATGTTGGCTGTGGGTTTGTCATATATGGCCTTTATTATGTTGAGGAAAGTTCCCTCTATGCCTACTTTCTCCAGGGTTTTTATCATAAAATGGTGGTGAAATTTGTCAAAAGCTTTCTCTGCATCTATTGTGATGATCATATGGTTTTTCTCCTTCAATTTGCTAATACGGTGTACCACGGTGATTGATTTCTGTATATTGAAGAATCCTTGCATTCCTCGGATAAACCCCACTTGATCATGGTGTATGATCCTTTTAATGTGCTGTTTGCTAGTATTTTGTTGAGCATTTTTGCATCTAAGTTCATCAGTGATATTGGCCTGTAGTTTTCTTTCTTTGTGACATCCTTATCTGGTTTTGGTATCAAGGGGATGGTGGCCTTGTAGAATGAGTTTGGGAGTGTTCCTCCCTCTGCTATATTTTGGAAGAGTTTGAGAAAGATACGTGTTAGCTCTTCTCTAAATGTTTGATAGAATTCTCCTGTGAAGCCATCTGGTCCTGGGATTTTGTTTGTTGGAAGGTTTTTAATCACAGTTTCAATTTCAGTACTTGTGATTGATCTGTTCGTATTTTCTATTTCTTCCTGATTCAGTCTTGGCAGGTTGTGCATTTCTAAGAATTTGTCCACTTCTTCCAGCTTGTCCATTTTATTGGCATAGAGTTGCTTGTAGTAGTCTCTCATGATCTTTTTTATTTCTGCAGTGTCAGTTGTTACTTCCCCTTCTTCATTTCTAATACTATTGATTTGAGTCTTCTCCCTTTTTTTTCTTGATGAGTCTGGCTAATGGTTTCAGTCATTACTCTTGACTCCAAGTAAAAAAATATCAGGAAAAAGAGAAAAGGGATTTTAGGGAGCAGCACACGTTAATTAACAGGTGGCTACATGAAACTTTGTGGTTAGCCTTTATAAAAATAGATAACACAACAGAATACATATATAACCTGGATCCCTTTCTTTTTCAGCTCAGTTACATGGAACATTATTTCATTTGTAAACTAACAATTTTCAAGTGAGTAACGTTTTACAGACAACACATCCAGGTTCATCCTTCAGCCTTGATATCCATGACTCTAAAGTATCAATTCGTCCATAAATAATTTCCTGAAGCTGTTGGTTAGAAAAA
This sequence comes from Delphinus delphis, assembly GCF_949987515.2. Classification (NCBI taxonomy): domain Eukaryota; kingdom Metazoa; phylum Chordata; class Mammalia; order Artiodactyla; family Delphinidae; genus Delphinus; species Delphinus delphis. The sequence goes on along the minus strand of NC_082684.1, from coordinate 116,954,498 downwards.
TTTAAAGGAACCTAAATGTGTAAAGTCATAATTCAGTGGTCAATATAAATATCAAAACCAATTTTTTTAGGGGCAAAGTGGGGGAAAAAAGAGACAATGACATACAATTAACACTACAGACATTTCAAACTGCTCAAGGATGCACCTTCCCTTAATGCAAATCATTAACACACTGAAAAGCCATCTTCTTGTCTTACTTCAAGTTTCTGAAATTGTGGTGAAAGTTTTAGTACCACTACTTGAATTTCTTCTTTTCTTTAGGCAAAAAAAGCTGTAAGTGCTGCTCATTGGTGTCATTATCTCCACCTGGATATGCCTTGTGTACCTGCTCCACTGCTCTGGTTCAAGACAATTAATCCTAATATCCAGCCCCTCCTGTGGTAATTTCTCATCTTGGCAGGTCTCTTTCTGTAATGACTAAAGGGGAGTGGCCGAGTTCCCAAAGCCTGTGCTGAGCCAGATGCACTTCTCCTCCCAGACATGAACAGCCTGTTCTGGTCTCTCCCTGTCTTTCTTCTTTCTCCTTCTTGTTCTTCCTTCCTTCCTTCCCTGCTTCCTTCTTTCATTCCTTCCTCCCTCCTTTCCTCACTGCCTCACTTCCTTGTTTCCTTTTCTTTTCTTACTCAGTTCCCTAGAAACTGTTCAACTTCAAAAAACAAGACTAAAACAAAGCAAATGAGTCCCACAGAAGTCTCACCCAGGCTTTCAGCACAATGGAGAACTTTGGCCATAGCCCTCTCTACAAAGTGTAATTAGGTGACTGACAAATGGCAGGTAGCAGTGGAGGTGGAAATAATCTCTATTATCATGTCTTCCTTACTCAGAGAAAGAGCTTCAGTGTCCTAATTTTTCAACCCAATTCTAATTTCATATTTATGAAAAGCTAGCCTGTGCCACTCCCCAGCAATCTGCTTATTGAACATACTTTTCTGCAAGCATAATTATATCCCCCATCCCTTAATATTGCATCCTTTTATTTCATTTTCCTCTCCATCTCCTGCTGTGCTGACTGCCATCACAACGTTTCATGCTCTGACCAAGAGAATAGGTCACTGATTTTTTTTTTCCTAAAGCCAGTACCACTCTGTGAATTGGTCTTGATCCCTAGAGACAGTGAGTGTAAGAGAGAGAGAGAAATGGGGAGAGCATGATAACACAGCCATAGGACACTAGGTCAAAGGTCCCCATCCTCTCCAGCATGGTACATTGTGTCTCCTCCCTCCCCTGAAGCTATCTCCTCTAATGACAGATGCTACTGTGTGAGTGCTTATACTAGAAATTGGATGTTATTTATGTGTGGGCATATGATTATCGTATATATACATGAGATTTAGCCAAGATCTGCATTTGGAAAGCAGTGAGCGACAAGGACAATATCCATTAGTCTATAATTTCAGATTATTTTTTTACCAACTTAGAGAGAATGCACATCTTTTATTCACATTGGAGATAGCTTGGACAGGTTGAATATTTACCAATAACTTTGCAAACCAATACTCTGTGAAGTTATATAGCACTCCTAATTTGAAGGTAACAGTGAGGATATGTTGCTGGGTCCAGTAGGCAGAGTACACACTGCCTCTCCCCTCTGTCTCCATGATTCTGAGAATTGTACTAGTGTAGAAACAATTAATTAATTAATTACTGAGTGAGAGCCTATTCCATGCCAAGCTCTCATCTAGGCACAAGTAATATAGTGATGAGGAAAGCAGAGAGCACTCACTATTTTTCCAGTAAAGGCGGAGTGGATGCAAAAAATGACTTCACTTCACAATTTTAATCTAATTGTATGTGAACTTGATTCAGATGATATCTCCAAATAATCACTGTGGTTTGACTTGAATGTGAAGAAAATACTGAGTTTACTTTGTATTTGGTTTAATATATCTATCTTTCTCACTATATTTGGGGTATATGTATCAATATGCTCTTTTCTTACTTGTAAAAACGTTTGGAACCAGTTATTCCTATGATAGAAAGTATAGAATCCAAAGGAAAACATATCTAGACATTTTGTGAGTAACCTGCTACCATTATGCAGAAATCATTAGACTTGTAGCCTCCCTGTTGTGTCTGTGAAGATTTTTCTTTTGTTTTGTTCTGTTTGTTTATTTGGTTTGGTTTTTGATCCTCATAAAAAGCGGCATCAATCATAAAGGTATTTTTTTCTGAAAACAAACTACATATTCCCCCTATGCACTGGTTTATCTTTAATCAGTAAAATGACATCTTTGCCTCCAGACCTAGAAAGGTACAGTTTGTGAGGTGTCTAAGTCTTCGATATATTAAGGATACTCTACACAAAGAAATATGACTGTCAGAATTATTCTGACATTATAAACACAAATTATTTCATGTTTTTATAACATCCTTTCCTTCCTCTTCAAATTTCCTCATCTTTTCCTAAATTTGTCAAGCTAAATTTACATTATTATCAAGTATCCCTTGAAAAATAGATGGCTTTTCCTCTGGTTTTTATTCTAAATATGAATTTTCATGACTAGAAAAATTTTCATTTATAGTATTTTTACTACTATATTAAACACTTTTAGCATTAGTTTTCTTCGTTATCAAATGATAATTGTCCATTCACCTTTAATTTGAATTTTTTTGAAAATTTAAGAATTAGTTGATACTTTTATTTGGCCATCCAAATTTTTGCACCTGTCAATTCAATTCCTTATGTCTTAAGCTGAAAATTTTAAATGCTGAAAATCAAACTATAGATTTGGAAATTGTGTATTTAATAGATTACTTAATAGAATAGTATAATAGTTTTATATATATATATATGTATATACACATAGGTACATGATTCAAGATGATATGATAAAATCTTGATAATGCAAATCAGAATTAAATAGATGAAAAACAGTACTTTTATAATTCATAAATTGCCCAGAAACAGAATCAACCAAGATATCCTTCAATTTGTGATGGATAGATAAACTATGATACATCCATACAATGGGATATTATCCAGCACTGAGAAGAAATGAGTTATACAGCCATGAAAAGACATGGAGAAACTTAAATGTACTTTACTAAGTGTAAGATAACAGACTGACAAAACTACACACTGAGTGATTCTAACTATATGACATTCTGGAAAAGTCAGAACTATGGAGATAAAACAACGATTAAAGGTTGTTGAGGGCTAGAGGACAGGTCAGGAGGGATGAATAGGTGGAGTACAGAGTGTTTTTAGGGCAGTGAAACTATTCTGTATAAAACCGTAATGGTGGATACATTTGTGAAAACCTAGAGAACTATATACCAGACAAAGAGTGAACCCTAATATAAGCTTTGGACTTTAGTTAATAATGATGTTTCATCATTGCTGCATCAGTTGTAACAAATGTACCACACTAAGTCATGATAATAATAACAGAGGAAACTATGTGTACAGTGGGAGGGAGTACATAAGTACTCTCTGTACTTTCTACTCAATTTTTCTGTAAACCTATAAATGTTTTAAACATAAAGCTTATCAATAAAATAAAAAAGCAGTTCTTGATATCTGGTAGAAGAAAGCTTCATGGTATTGTACTTACTAGTTGTATAAATTTGGAAAATCTGTAAAGTTAGGATAAGAACAAACTCATAGGGCTTCCCTGGTGGCGCAGTGGTTGAGAGTCTGCCTGCCGATGCAGGGGACACGGGTTCGTGTCCCGGTCTGGGAAGATCCCACATATCGTGGAGTAGCTGGGCCTGTGAGCCGTGGGCGCTGAGCCTGCGCATCCGGAGCCTGTGCTCTGCAACAGGAGAGGCCACAACAGTGAGAGGCCCGTGTACTGCAAAAAAAAAAAAAAAAAAAAAAAAGAACAAACTCATAGATTTGCTATGATGATAGGATGACATTACCATTCCAATGACAAATCCTTAGCATGAGAAAAGTCATGAGCTAGAGTAGTCTCAATAAATATTAGTTATTCTTATCTTTGAAATTCATAACTATTCAAATAGCATCAAAAACAGATTCCACCAACAAGTATTCCTAGTAGGTTCACAATGATTTTTGAGCTGTCCATCATTTGGCATTTGATTGCACTATCAAACAACCACAGTACATGCATCCTCCTCAAAAAACAAGATGGGAGGCCAAAATTTTTCTTTGATTTTATTTCAGGAAATTCATTCCTGTCAAAAGTTAGCTGGACAAAGTTCTGCTATCCTTTAGCAGCACTGTTCGGGGGGAAAAAAAAATGTCTGCTGTTCTTTTCTGTGTCATGGAATCTATAGACACTTTAATAAGATATTAATTCCAGTCCCAGCAACTTCTGTTGAGATGTTCAGAAGAAATAAGAAGCAAGATGTAATCCACTAGGATTCATTGTCTTGTGCTTAATACAGGTAAAACTGAGCAAGTCAAGAGCAATAAGGAATCTCTTCATTGAATGTAAGTTTGAAGACCAGTGTGAGTTAAATGATTTTGTTACACAGAAAGCATGCCCCATTTGATTTGGACCAAACTTTTTTGTATGTTTGTTTGTTTGCTTGTTTTCCAAACGCATCAGAAACAACAGATCCTGCCCTAAGCAGTTGCTCAAGACCACACCTTCCTTCCCACTTCACTCTTGACCCACCTTGGCTTACCTATTTCATTCTTCTCTACCTTCTACTTCAACTCTTTGTTGCTGATATTTCCCTGTCTGCTCTCTATTTAAAAGACCTTTTTGAAATCTGCTGGGGTATAAAACCTGGTGTCCAACTCAATGGTCAACCTTGTTCATCTTGTTTCAGCACATTCCACTGGGTTTGTCTAGTCCACTAACCTAACTATGCCTTCACACTTCCTGTTAAAACTGGTCCTGAGAGATGTCACCACCTGATCGCTTGCCCAGGAGAGGGGTTTTGTTCTTCCCATTTTTATAAGCTTTACTTTACTTTTTTTTTTTTATTTTTTACATGCTTGTATCTAAACTCAGTGGTCTAAGGCATATGATGATAAAAATTCTAAGGTCTCTCAACTATCAATATTTCTGCTCTGGACATAGACACAAGTATTATATTTATCTCCTGGTATGTCCAGTACATCCAGTTAAACAATTGCTTTATGTGCAGCTTCGACAATTTAGCACCAGCTTTCTTAAAGGAAGCTTGCACAGTAGCAGAGTTTCCAAAATGTCTTTTATTGTTCACCTGCCCAGTGGATATTCTACTATTCCATTTGACAATCTGGTCATACCTAAGAAAGCTTAATAGTAATACTCTCTTCTTGCTCAGTTGGACTATCTGCAGCTCATGAATACAACAGATTTTCCCTCCTTTTCCTATATGTCTTTGTCTTAACCTAAGCATGGATATTTAAGGATCCCTCCTTCCCTTTTTAATTCAATTTCTTTTGGCTCTTGTCTCACCGTAGCTAATGCTTCAGGAATGATTCATGCCCATTTTGACAGAATTTTTTTTTTTAGTATGTGTTAAATTGTTTTATTTTTCTGTCTGCTGAAAATTTCTGATACTGGGTAACATCAAGAATGAACAATAAACAGGATCGGTTTAAAGTGATAGATGACCTGATCTCAGAGAAGATTGATCTCTTCAAGAGAAAAACAAATACCGTATGCTAATACATATATATGAAATCTAAAAAAAAAAGAAAAAAGGTTCTGATGAAACTAGGGGAAGGACAGGAATAAGACACAGATGTAGAGAATGGACTTGAGGACACGTGGAGGGGGAAGGGTAAGCTGGGATGAAGTGAGAGAGTAGCATTGACATATATACACTACCAAATGTAAAATAGATAGCTAGTGGGAAGCAGCTGCATAGCACAGGGAGATCAGCTTGGTGCTTTGTGACCACCGAGAGGGGTGGGATAGGGAGTGTGGGAGGGAGATGAAAGAGGGAGGGGATATGGGGATATATGTATACATATAGCTGATTCACTTTGTTATACAGCAGAAACTAACATAACATTGTAAAGCAATTATATTCCAACAAAGATGTTAAATTAAAAAAAAAAAAATGATCTCTTTTCTTTGAACAAAATGAGCCTTTCCTTGGGGGAACTTCGCAAATACAGCCCACAGGCCTAGTAATAAGGCAAAGAACTCCAACAAATGGCAGCTATATACCAAATAAAATCAAGCATAATTAATAGAAAAAATCAATAAGCAATAATCATAATCAGTATGAAAAAACAAAAAAAACTTGGTCAAAGTGAGATTCAAAGAGAGTAACGATCAATTTGACCACTTATTGCACAGTATAAAACTCTGAATGAGGATCACTGAATTACAAACAATACAAATGCTTTTGATGGGATTATTTTGTTATGTATTCCTTAGGTCCCACTAAGATGGTTTTCTTTGTTTTCCCAACGTTTATTTATGCATGTATATTAAGTGTATATTCATGCGATAAAAAAACATCAAGTGGGGGAAAAATACCAGATTAACCTTTGAAGCAATATATATATAAAGATTTTACACGTTCATGCTAATGACAACTTAAGTTAATAATTCCATTTATTGAGTTTACTCATTTTAAAACATTCTTATTTCCTCTGACAAAACAACATATGTATTATTATTACCTCTGTTTTATTTTCTGATGAGGAAATTAAAGTTCAAAGTGTCTCGGTGCCTTGTGCCCAAGAGTTTTCAGTCAATCAGTGCTAGAACTCTAAAAAAAACAATTTTGCTAAAGCTGATGGGCTACTAGCCCCTAAACTATGTCACAGGGACTCTTGCTGCCCAAAGGGCCAGAGATAGAGAGGGATGCCTGAGGGAAGAGGAGGAGCCCTCTAAGACTAGGCTCTGCTCCCATTTCCTGTGTTTGAATAACCTGAGTTAGTACTGGTGGCATGGACCCTGGGCAGGTCCTTGGCAGTGGCACTCTTCCCATGCTAGGGGTGGCTCCTCTAAGGTGCAAGTTACTTGAAGGTGGCAAACTGCTGAGACAATGGGAGTTTCCATAGGAGCCCGTCTTCTACTACCTGTCTCACCTCCACATGGGCCAAAGCAACCCTGAAATCTTATTCCTTGTTTGAGGATTAATACTTTGTCCAAGGAAACTTTTAGAGAAATAGGTGGCCGATACTTATTTGTTACTGACCCTCTTGGATCAGATGGGACCACAACTGGGACCTTTCCTTACCTAGTACCCCTCAGGTCAATTGAATGAGACCAGGTTTGGCAAAGCAGAACAGAAACTTTATTTGTAGATAAAAGATGGGGAAGGGAGAGCTAGTGCTCTAAAAATCCCTTCCCCCTGAGGAAGGGAAGCAGGAAACTTTTAAGCAGTTAGAGGTGGGTGTGCCACCAGAATTCCGGGAAGGGGGTGGCGATTTCCAGAAACAACCAGAGCATGCACAGCACTTTGTGCTCCTTTGCACATGGTACTAATTATGCCTAGCAAAGTGCAAGTCCCCACTTTGGGTGGAGATCCTAGCATGGTAATGAGGCAAAGGCAACTTTTGGATACTGGGTCTCATCTGTGCAAGTGCTGTCCCCGTGGTCAGGCTGGAACTCATTCAGGGTAGTTGGCTGTTGCCATCTTGGGGTTTTCTAACTGAGACTGGTTCTGTGATTTTGTTTCTGTGGCATATGCCTTAGTTTCTGTTAAGCCAGCACAGCTGTGGGCATAGATTAAGGGATTGTGATGTAGGAAAAAAAGAGAAAGTAGGTTAGTCTCTGTACAGGATTGGGTCTCTTCCCTGTAACCCTATGACCAGCCTACACATTCCATTCAGACCTACCTAGATTGGAATAAACATTCTGACCACCTCGGGCACTTGGACTAAGTCACCCTCCACACTCACACACAGTACCTGGCAGTACCTGGCACAGTACCTCAGCATGCCTGGGCCACCGTGTTGGGTATGTGGAAGGGGACCAGAGTGAGATTGGCTGACATCTCCTGCAAACCACCTTCTAGCTTCTTCTTCTATGTATATTAAATTGCTGAGGGTTAACAAGGACTAGTTGCTTTTGTGATAACTGTAGCATGAGGATGTATTAGCATTTAGTGGTGACATGGAAACCAAGAATTTAATTTATAAATATAGATACTGATTGATAATTGGTGTATGGTAGGTGGGTACTTTTTTTTTTAAATCACATGCATTTATATACCTGTATTTATTTTAAAAATTTAAAATAAATCTTTATATTTCTATCACTTGAAGTATTAAATATATATCAACTATTTCGGACTTAATAAAGCACATAAATGTGTTTATAAGAATTGAGTGCATACCCGAGTTTGATACAGGGACAGCTTTTTGACAGAATCTGCTTATATCTTTAGAAACTGTTTGTTTGTTTGTTTTTTTAAAGAAGATGTTGGGGGTAGGAGTTTCTTAATTAATTAATTTATTTTTGCTGTGTTGGGTCTTCGTTTCTGCGCAAGGGCTTTCTCTAGTTGTGGCAAGCGGGGGCCACTCTTTATCGCAGTGCGCTGACCTCTCACTATCGCGGCCTCTCTTGTTGCAGAGCACAGGCTCCAGACGCGCAGGCTCAGTAGTTGTGGCTCAGGGGCCTAGTTGCTCCGCGTCATGTGGGATCCTCCTAGACCAGGGCTCGAACCCATGTCTCCTGCATTGGCAGGCGGATTCTCAACCACCGCGCCACCAGGGAAGCCCAAGAAACTGGTATTTAATAAAAGCCACCTGCTGCATGTTGCTCTCTTGAGGATTTGATGTGATCTTACAGTTAGGAAAGGTTGTATGTGACAAGAATGAGGTTTATAACTGTGTTTATAAAGAAATGAGCAAACAAGTAAATAATAAGAAATTTATTAAACACACTCCACATCTGCAAGAAAATGGGTATTGCACCAGGTACAATGAGTGAGCATCACATCTCCATCATTTAAGCAAAATATGAATTCCATTTATATGATGCTGAAATAACCAGTTGAAAGATGAAAAACATATAGAATTAACATCTTACTTGTCTCATTACTTAATTTACCCTTGAACAACTTCCAAATCTCAGATAATCTTCATCTTCTGGGAATATAAATCTTCAACTTTTCTCCATTCCTTCTCCCAGACTTCAATAACTTGTGGGGGGGAAAAAGGGGAAAAAATATTTTAAAAGCCCAATATATTTCAAAAAGTTGTGATGCTCAAATAAAATTACATGTACAAAGTACTTAGTAAGTTGTAAAATGTCATAAAGATATAAATTATTTCCATTGCTAAATTGTCCTAACTGCAATTAAAATGATATTAAATAAACATAATAAAATAATAATTATTTATAAAGGTAAAATATTCCAGAGTGTCTGCTTAGAACTAAAGGTCCAGACCATTAGAGTTGTGTTTATTTTATGTAGAACAAATAGAAGCTCATCTAGCATCTTGTAGACCCTCATTATGAATGATAATGTTGTCACTAAAGGTTTTGCTCTACAAGACTCCACCACCCTTGAGGGGCAATTGTATTGAGATAGTACTGACATTTCTCAAAAGTCCACATTGATCATACAAGGCAATTGATCAGTAATAGCACCTTGTAAGCCCCCACTACTCTGCCCACCAGCCAAGTAGCAAGCTCTTTGCTGTCAGTTCTTCCAGATAGACTATCAATAGATTTTAGAAGCACACATTCCAATTTCTGAAACTCTGAGAGATGGATAAAGGTATATTTTACTCCTTTTAAGTCTCCTGATACAGGCTTAACCAGAAACATAACTCTCAGATATTAACTCAATATATGACACAGCCTCACCCAGCTTTTCAAATATTTCCTCTTTTCCATTGTACAGTTTTATTGTATTTTAATGGTGATGAAAGGTATACTGTCATAAGAGAATATATTTTCATTTTATGTCATATAAAACCCTGGCTATAGTATCTAAATGTTAAACACATCTGTTAATAGACCAAAGATTGACTCTCTTTCTTTCTCTCTTTCTCCCTTTCTCTCTCTTTTTATTTCAAACCTGACAGTTGACACATTTTAAAACAAAAATATACTCAATAGCAAATGTATTATCATTTTGATTTTCTTCTTCCATCCATACACGTAACAGTTCACACAAATATATACACTGGTACATACATGACCCTGCTATAAATAAATGTATGCCTCTGTGGAAAGGGGTAAGGAATCCAGGTTTGTTCATTGTTAAGAAGACCAAGTGAGAAGCACAGGGTTCTTCTGTTTAATGGGACCTTGACATCTTGCTTTGATCTATGGGGCTACAGCTGGTGAACTGATGCTTCTACTCCCGGTACTTCCCTTGTAACATTTTCTTTTCTCCAAGGAGCATCCCTAACAGATTTTAGTAGGATTGCCTCCATTCAATTTTAGTGGTGCCATTCCCACTCTGTCAGAGACAGAGCAGCCTTATTAATCACACTCAGGTCCACTAATACCAACAATCCGTCACCACAGCTGACTGAATGCATCATCCACGGTAACTAGAAAATTCACTCTGAGACCTGATGACTTGTCTTGGCTACATCCTGGAACACAAAGCAAACAGAAACCACTAGTTATGCCAGTACGTTATCTTTTACTCTTCTTCCTCCATTTTTTGGGGCGTGACAGCACAAAGTTTATTGAGTGTAGAAGACAGTTTCCCTTTAAAAAATGTTTACTCAATGTTATCTCCTTCTTGCTCTGGGTTGAACTCATCTGGGGAAGGGTCATCACTTGATCCCTTTGTGATAACGTCAGTGAGTCAATATATGAATTGGGGATTCTTGTTTTTAGCTGAATTTTGACAATCTGCTTTTGACATTTTCTTGCAACATTTAACCAGAAAATATGGATGATAACCTCTGTTTACCTGCCAAGGTGACTCTTCCATTTCATTGCAGTTTTTCCTTTTTGTATGGAGAGGTCTTGTAGAAGGGTAAATGAGCAGTAGAATCAGCTGATTGATCCCATCACAACATCTCATTAGAATATGTGGAAGTGACAGGTTGACCATGGGAATATCAATCAATGTGAGGTCAATGCTAATAATGGGTTTGGTGCAAGAACTTATTTTAACAATGGTGCATATGCTAAATAAACAATACTTTTACCAATCATTATTATTATTATTTTACATCTTTATTAGAGTATAATTGCTTTACAATGGTGTGTTAGCTTCTGCTGTAGAACAAAGTGAATCAGCTATATGTATACATATGTTCCCATATCTCCTCCCTCTTGCATCTCCCTCTCTCCCGCTCCCTATCCCACCCATCCAGGTGGTCACAAAGCACCGAGCTGATCTCCCTGTGCTATGCAGCTACTTCCCACTAGCTATCTATTTTATGTTTGGTAGTGTATATATGTCCACGCCACTCTCTCACTTTGTCACAGCTTACCTTTCCCCCTCCTCATATCCTCAAGTCCATTCTCTAGTAGGTCTGTGTCTTTATTCCCATCTTACCCCTAGGTTCTTCATGACATTTTTTTTCTTAGATTCCATATATATGTGTTAGCATATGGTATTTGTCTTTCTCTTTCTGACTTATTTCACTCTGTATGACAGACTCTAGGTCCATCCACCTCACTACAAATAACTCAATTTTGTTTCTTTTCATGGCTGAGTAATATTCCATTGTATATATGTGCCACATCTTCTTTATCCATTCATCCGATGATGGACACTTAGGTTGTTTCCATCTCTGGAATATTGTAAATAGAGCTGCAATGAACATTTTGGTACATGACTCTTTTTGAATTATGGTTTTCTCAGGGTATATGCCCAGTAGTGGGATTGCTGGGTCATATGGTAGTTCTATTTGTAGTTTTTTAAGGAACCTCCATACTGTTCTCCATAGTTACTGTACCAATTCACATTCCCACCCGCAGTGCAAGAGTGTTCCCTTTTCTCCACACCCTCTCCAGCATTTTTTGTTTCTAGATTTTTTGATGATGGCCATTCTGGCCGGTGTGAGATGATATCTCATTTTAGTTTTGATTTGCATTTCTCTAATGATTAATGATGTTGAGCATTCTTTCATGTGTTTGTTGGCAATCTGTATATCTTCTTTGGAGAAATGTCTATTTAGGTCTTCTGCCCATTTTTGGATTGGGTTTTTTGTTTTTTTGTCATTGAGTTGCATGAGCTGCTTGTAAATTTTGGATATTAATCCTTTGTCAGTTGCTTCATTTGCAAACACTTTCTCCCATTCTGAGGGTTGTCTTTTCGTCTTGTTTATGGTTTCCTTTGCTGTGCAGAAGCTTTTAAGTTTCATTAGGTTCCATTTGTTTATTTTTGTTTTTATTTCCATTTCTCTAGGAAGTGGGTCAAAAAGAATCTTGCTGTGATTTATGTCATAGAGTGTTCTGCCTATGTTTTCCTCTAAGAGTTTGATCGTTTCTGGCTTTACATTTAGGTCTTTAATCCATTTTGAGCTTATTTTTGTGTATGGTGTTAGGGAGTGATCTAATCTCATACTTTTACATGTAGCTGTCCAGTTTTCCCAGCACCACTTATTGAAGAGGCTGTCCTTTCTCCACTGTACATTCCTGCCTCCTTTATCAAAGATAAGGTGACCATATGTGCAGGGGTTTATCTCTGGGCTTTCTATCCTGTTCCATTGATCTATCTTTCTGTTCTTGTGCCAGTACCATACTGTCTTGATTACTGTAGCTTTGTAGTATAGTCTGAGGCAGGGAGCCTGATTCCTCCAGCTCTGTTTTTTGTTCTCAAGATTGCTTTGGTTATTCCTCTTATTCAACATAGTTTTGCAAGTTTTAGCCACAGCAATCAGAGAAGAAAAGGAAATAAAAGGAATTCAAATCAGAAAAGAAGAAGTAAAGCTGTCACTGTTTGCAGATGACATGATACTATACATAGAGGATCCTGAAGATGCTACCAGAAAACTACTAGAGCTAATCAATGAATTTGGTAAAGTAGCAGGATACAAAATCAAAGCACAGAAATCTCTGGTATTCCTATACACTAATAATGAAAAATCTGAAAGTGAAATCAAGAAAACACTCCCATTTACTATCGCAACACAAAGAATAAAATATCTAGGAATAAACCTACCTAAGGAGACAAAAGACCTCTATGCAGAAAATTATAAGACACTGATGAAAGAAATTAAAGATGATACAAATAGATGGAGAGATATACCATGTTCTTAGATTGGAAGAATCAACATTGTGAAAATGACTCTACTACCCAAAGCAATCTACAGATTCAATGCAATCCCTATCAAACTACCACTGGCATTTTTCACAGAACTAGAACAAAAAAATTCACAATTTGTATGGAAACCAATTATTATTTATTGAGCACCTACTTTTTGCCAGATACTGTGCTGAGTATTTTATTTTGATTTTTTTTTTTGCATTTTTTATTTTATACATACTACAACCCTGTATGGTTGGCCTGATCATCCTCATTTTACAGATGAGGAAACTGAGCTTAAAGAGACTAAGGAACTAGGTCAAAAATACACATCCCCAAATTGTAGAGCCTGACTGGCACCCAGGTCTGTCTGCTACCAAAACCAGTGGTGGCACCAACATTGCACAACAGGTTGACTTATATACACGGTGAGGATTTGACAAAAGATAAACTGTACTTTTAATATTATTTCCCCAATATCATCCAAAGAACCAAAGAAGTTAACAAAATTATTGAGTAGATGTTCTTCAAGATATCTTACTAGGTCTCCAGCCACTGCAAATGCTCTGCTCTCTCAGCCTCTCCTACATGCATGTGAACTAGCAGCTCTATTTGTGTGATACCACCCTGCTCTCCATATACCAGGCCAGCACTGACTAGCTCAGGGATTTCCATCAGGACCAACCTGGCTGGACTGATCAGTTAAGCTCTCTGGATTTGGGGAATGGAATGCAGAGAAAATTAGTCCTGTGCATGACTGGTGGTGAGAAACATGCAATTTGGACATTGTGGGATAGTCATCTTCTACCATGAAGGCTGAGAAGCAAGAAGCAGAGACAACCAGTTTGCCTTGACAAAAGAAATAAGTAGATGCAGACAACTAAGAGACAAGCAAGAGGAAGAACAGGTTGTCTGGGTTTGCTAATTCCCTGTGGCAATCCCTTCTGAGGTCATATAGCATGCAACTTTGGGATTCTTCGAGACCCCTTGACTTCTATACAGAATATTCAAAGATCATACCCACAATGGTCACTTTTATTAATGCTGGTTTAAGTTGGTTCCCAATTCTTGAAACCCAAAGAAGCTAAACTAATACATAAAGCATCTTTACTTTCCCTCATCCACTCAGATTACAATCTGTAAGACATGGAGACCTGTGATGATAAGGCTACCTAGGTTGCCCATGTATGTATTTCCCTGGTAGAATAGAAAAATCACCCTCCTATATTATACACTGTGTTTACCAGTCAGGAACGAGGATACTCTAATGCTTCCAGAAACAGAAAACTACCTCCTGGTCCACAAAGACTGGCTTACACTGGCCACCATAGCAGATGAGTTGGTTACTCTACAATCTTAACCTTCCTGAGGAACAAACCTCTATATCCAGTATCCCATATCTTCTACGAAATGGTATTGCTGATAGGCTTTAAAGTTTCTATCTGTTTGTTATCTCTCTTTGCAATCTCAAGATGTCAAATCAAAAATGCCACATTGTGCCATTCAAAATACACAATTTTATTAGAAAAGAAATATTTCACACAAAATATCTACCCAAAAATATCTTTTTTCTTCTCTTAATAACAGGGGAAAGAAGTATCTTTTAAAAGAGTTAAAATAATATTATTTTTCTCTTCAGGCATCAAAAATTAATCTTTTCAGTAGATTTTACTACCTCCTGTCATCATCCTTTGCTTTGGTCATACTATTCAAAACTCAGCATGCCTTGAACATATCAAATATGTTTTGGTCCCTGAGATCAAAAGCACTCTTCTATTTTTTTTGTTTAATAAAATCCTAATCATCTTTCAAAACTTGGGTCAAATGGCTCCTCTTTCTTGCAGCCCTCTCTGATAAGTTCTCATGTCCAAACTTCAGTGTTTGTATTTCCATTGAACAACTAGACAACGTGCTTTGTATCACAGATGAAAGCTCATGTGCCTCCTTCCTCCAGTAATTAAATTTTTTTTTCTGACCTCCTTGGACTATGTCTAAGTTACTTTTAATTGCACATTACGATGCTTAATAAATTGGCCAACTTGTAGAATAGAATTTTAACAATCATTTGAATTTAAATAACACATGTCCACATTTCCTTAACAGAAAACTTTACAGCAAGGTGTGTTTTGAATTTAGTGTATTTCTGATTTTAGAAAGGAAAAATGGTGCACCCAGCTAGGCTCACCTGTCCTTTGTATTAAATACATTAATATTTCAGGCCATGGAATATAATGGCATTCTTTCTAAGTGGAATAAATAAAGACAGTCCAAATTAAGTTCACAATTTCACATGTTTATGAAAAGCAAAACAAATGAAGAAAAGCTTTCACAACTTTTGGGGTTCAGTTCAAAAGTTCAAACTTTTGTTTGGATTTCAGAATGACAGAAGGGACTGCAGACTTGGAAATCCATAAGGACTTTCTAAGGAAGTTATTAAAACTTTATTCAAAATTATATTAAACTCTTTGTGATGAATTTTTTCAGTCCATAGAGCTATTAAAACTTTCTGTTATCATATGCTTCAGGTACCCCAGACACTTATATTACATCATCCAGGTTAATTATAGTAAGAGCACCACCCACTTTCACAACTGAAAGTGGATAAGTTACATAGTCACCCCAGTAATAGTAAACATCAAAGCTTAATCCATGCTGGACACTGTTCTTAATAGCTTTACATGTACTTGCTCATTTAATCCACAGCATCCAATGAGACAGCTATCATTTCCATATTTATGAAAATGGGAATTGAAGCATACAGAGGTTAATTGACTTGTCCAAGTTCCGTGACTAAAACTGGGGAACACAGACTTCCATTCACATAGAAGTGCTCTGGAGTCTCCAGAGTCCCCCAGTCTTAATAGCTACACAGTGTAGAAATCCCCGCAACTGAGTTGGTTAACTATCTTTAAGATAGAGTGTTAGATTTGGAGTATTGGATATTTCATTCTAAATTCCATTGCTGTATGAATTATCATTCCAAATTTATAAACCTCTACTTTAATTGATTTCCTGATAATTACCAAATTCCTAAGTGACATCTAGACTTAGAAAATGGAAAAGTGATTTGTCTAAGTGCACAAATTACTCTTCAAATATATTTAATAAAAGAAATTATTACATGGAATCAAACATGGAAACATGTAGTCCACTAGATTTTATTTATTAGAGACAAATAAGAAATTGAGGACAATTGACATTTTCACTTTTCAAGTTCTTTTTTTTTTTTTTTCATAAAGAATAAAGAGGGCTTCCCTGGTGGCACAGTGGTTGAGTCCGCCTGCCAATGCAGGGGATATGGGTTCGTGCCCCGGTCTGGGAAGATCCCACATGCCGCAGAGTGGCTAGGCCCGTGAGCCATGGCCGCTGAGCCCGCGCGTCCGGAGCCTGTGCTCAGCAACGGGAGAGGCCACAACAGTGAGAGGCCCACGTACCACAAAAAAAAAAAGAATAAGGAAAAAAATAGATCTTAAATGAGTTTATTTAGTGTATTAGTTTCCCAGGGTCACTGTACAAAAGTATCACAAGTGTGGTGGCTTAAAACAGCAGAAATGTATTCTTTTACATTTTTGGAGGTTAGAAGTTCAGGATCAAGTTGTGGGCAGGTTGGTTTCTTCTGGAGGCTCTGAGGAGAATCTGTTCCAGCCCTCTCCTAGTTTCTGGCAGCCCCAGCAATCCTTGGCATTCCTTGGCGCATCTATACCTGCTGTCATCCTTGAATGGCACATGTGTCCCACTTTCCCCGGTGAAAGAGAACATGTAATCAGAATCCTTCATTTCTCACAATTCTTATGCTTCATAGGTTAAAAAATATTTACTCTTCACAAAGTGGTTTCTTTTCAGAATCTGTAGACTTGATAAAGAAAAATACTCTTCAAATAGACAAGGATTCACTAAAATACTTTACTGACTGGAATTACTTCCTTTGAGTAAAATAAGGGAAAGCTCTAATGGGTTAAATAGAGGACTAGTAACATTGCATTTATAATAATTTCTTTAATACAAAATAAGGCTGAGGCCTCACTCTTTCAGTGCCTTCAGCCAAGTTTTTGGCCTCAGATGACTGCCTTCTCAGGCAAATTACCTTCAAGGCAAAAGGCTTTGCCCTAACGAAAGGGAAATCTCTTCTTTGTTGTCAGACAATGCAACAGGGAAAAAAAAAAAACAAAAAAAAACTTCTCTGTATAAACACCCTGGTAATCTTATTTAATAGCTCAATAGGAATTTAATTAACTATTTAACTAGATATTCTAGTTATAAAATTCTTTCACTTGGATGAATAATACAATCAAATTTTCTAACATTATTGGAAATAAAACTCAATTTAGGTCAGTAATTTCTGTTTCTGGACATTGTAATGTCAAGTCCTATGACTTTCTAAGTGCATGACACTGGCCAAGTCATTAAGTGCTTCAATTTTCAATTTATAAATTTATAAAATAAAGTTAATATTATATACAGAACCTAAAAATACATTATGTGTACACGTATATATAATATGGACATGATGACTATAAAAATACAGCATTAGCACCTACAGTGTTATGTGAACTCTCCCCGCATCAGAACTGACCTTCACTTGCACAGAGTGCACCTGCCCTGGACATGGAGATTGGAAGTGAGGGCACTGTAGGCTTTGGAGCGCAGAGGTAAATTCTGGCTGGTAACAAAATGAATAAATTGTACCATCATAATTGTACAATTTGTCACCATCCCTTTAAATGAACCTATTTTTACATGTTTTTCCTTGATTTTCCCTTTAATATGTTATTTCAAAATCCCACATAGGATGCTTTACAGGGAGTAACAAACATAAAAAAAACCCTAACTCCCTTGCTTCCCTCAAATGGTGGTCAATTATACATGGTACTACAAATAACATTAAACTTTCTTTAATTTTCTGAACTGTATTTAATGAGCATACCTCGATGGGAGGATTAGCTTTTAGGTAAATACATAGGTGTTATTCTGTTATTATTCCCTAAGGCTCACGTTCTTCATATATTTCTTTTAATATGACATTGAAAATAGGGCCTGCATTGTGTGACACAGTTCTTTTATGTTTAAATTTCATTAATTAAAAAATAGTAAATATTGAAATCTACAGTAAGCCTGATGTTTGTACCTATGTATTTCTCCAGCAAGCACTAGAATATTACTTGAGCCTAAAAACTTAGTGGTCGTCATTTATCTTTCTCTATCCAAATTCTTGAGTGCATTCCTGTACTACACCCACAGTGGAGGAACACTGGGACTCATCTTGAAGTCCTTCATTGAGACAATTTCATTCAGGACTTGTGTAGGATCTGAGGTCTCAGAAATAATGTGACTCTTGCCCTGTGGAAACTGGGCATTTATGTTCCTTCTTTGGATGGAGACATGAACCTGAGAGGTAGCCAAGTCATTCGCTAAACATCATACACATTTGGGATGTAGAACTCCAGTGACAATGTTTGAACTATTAGACTGGACTGCTTATTAGCTATGAAGCAATTTACAATGTCTTCAGAAATGTAATTTGCTGTCCAAAAGGAAAGTTTTATTTTATTAAACAGGCAGGAATTTTTTAAAACAATTAATAGCAGCAATCTTGTGAAAAATACCACTATCTCTATTTTTGCATAAGAGAAACTGAGGCACAAATACATTTAAAGAAACATCCAAGGCTAGCTAAGCCTTGGTGGAGCCAGGATTCTAACCCAAGCTGTCTGACACAAGTTTATTCTCTTAACCTCTACACTGTTCACTTAATGCAACAAATTATCTTGCCACACGAGGTCTTAAACCATTGCAAATGAATGATCAGGTTTATGAAATATCAGATTTATGAGCCATCTGTAACATTATAATAATATATAAACCATATTATATACGAAAAGGCAAGCTAGACCCTGAAGAATTTTTAAGTTAGGAGAGATATTATATTGCATGGCGTCAACAGCACTAAATTACATGGAATGAAGTCCAATCCTTGTCAATTACTGGTATGTTGTCATTTTTTTTACTAAATTTTAATTTTCTCATCTTTAAAAGGAGCTAAGTACATATATAGTTATATACTTACCTTACAGAGTTGTTGCATGGATAAAATTATGAAAAAATTTTGTGATACTGTATGTTCCCACTTACATGTGTAATATAAAAAAGCCAAACTCATAGAAATAGAGAATAGATTTGTGGTTGCCAGGAGATGAGAGGGTGGGGGAAGTGGAGAGATATTAGTGGAAAGCTACAAACTTCCAGCTGCAAGATGAATAAGTTCTGGGGACCTAATGCACAACTTGGTGACTATAATTAACAGTACTGCATTATGCTTGAAAGTCTTTAAAGGATAGATCTTAAATATTATTACCACACACACACAAATGATAATAATGTGAGGGGATGGAGGTGTTAACTAACCTTATTGTGGTAATCATTTTGCAAAATAGATATATACAGTCGGCCTTTCGTATCTGTGGTTCTGCATTCACAGATTCAACCTACCAAAGATCAAAAGTATTCAAAGAAAAATTCCAGGAAAGTTCAAAAAGCAAAACTTGAATTTGCCACACACAGACAACTATTTACATAGATTTTGCACTTGTATTTGCAACTATTTACATAGCAGTTAGATTGCTTTAGTTATTGTAAGTAATCTAGAGATGATTTAATGTATAAGGGAGGATGTGCCTAAGTTATATGTAAATACTGTGCCATTTTATATAAGGGATTGAGTATCCTTGAATTTCGGTGTCTGTAAGGTGTCCTGGAACCTATCCCTTGAGAATACCAAGGGACATCTGTAGGTGTATCAGACCATCATATTATACACTTTAACTTACATATGTTATATATCAATAATATCTCAATAAAGTTGGGGAGAAAAAGTAGAAAATTTTGTGGCATACTTTATAATTTGGCAATCATAACACTTTTGTATAATTCTTACATTTTATATATTTTCAAAGGGAATAACATCTATATGATAGGATACTAAACAGACATTAAAAATCATCTTTGCAAAGACTTATAAAATGAGAATTGCTTAAAAATAGGTCTTAACCATGATCCTTATTTTGTTAAAAAAAAAAGTTATGTACACTGTGTATTTGTTTAATGCCCCAGACAATGGACACAGGGAGTATACCTGTAGTCGAAGTTATATTAACTCTTTGCAACACAGGAAAACACACACAAGGTATTTCTCAGTGATGGGGTGTTGAGCTGGGCTTGTTATAAGGTTTGGGCTTCTGTTGGGTAGTTTTGGAAAGGGTTTAGGAAGGTGAGGTTTGATCTTGATCTTGGGTGTTCTCTTGAAATAGGGGCATTTGGGAATTAGGTATTTTAATGGTTTTTATTAGTAGATGGAAGAAATGAAGCTGCCATTGTTGTCCTAGTCACTGATATTAACCAATAGAGAAAGATATTTGGTTATTTTTGTTGTATGATGTCCTTGTCTTTGCTGTATATTCAGGTATAGAGTGACCTTTTTTTGTGAAATTTCATCACAATCTCAGAGTGACCTTGTTTAATTACTATTGACATTCTGTGGAATGTGTATGTTCAGTACGCAGCCTAGCTATTAGCTACTAGTTTCCGGGGCCTTTTGGTTTGTTTGTTGGCTTATCAATATGTAGTGAAAAGACCAGCTGATACAGTAGTTTTTTACTTTTTAATATTTCTATGATAACAGGTAATAACTATATATTTTATATAATTATTTAGATAATATATAATATTTATAATTTATATATTTTATATATACATATATATATATAGAGAGAGAGAAAGACAGAGAAACATTTCTTCTGATACTCATTGAATAATGCATCTCTTCAGTGTCAAGAACAAATTAGAATTTCTAACTCAGGTACCTAATTCAGTAATCTTTCTACTATTCAATGCCTTTAAGACTGGAGTTTTATTTACTCCATTTTTTTTTCCTAACTTTGGCCTTATTGTTATTTGCCTTGAGAGGGCAATGAGTCATTTCCCAAGAAATAGCCATACATTCATTTCATCTATGACAAAATTAAGTTTTCCTAAATTTGGGTGATATATTACTCATTGCCTTGCAACCAGGAAAATAACCCGTCGTAGGTAGGATTCCTAACTACAACCTAATTCTAAAGTCCTGGAAGTCAGGGCCATGATTCACACATCTCCATGTGATGCTTACCAACACAACTGGTCAAAATCATATGTGCTCAGAAATGGCTGCTGATAAGTAGGTCACACACACACACACACACACACACACACACACACACACACACTGGTTTTTGGTTGGTCTTGACATTTTCATTTATATGGGTTTTCTGACAACTTCTCAGAAGATTCCAGATCCCTGTGTGTGAAATCATAATCATGAACTCAATTACCATAGAGGATTGTAAAAGAGAAAGAAAACCACTCTTATCTCCCCAATCGACTGCTTCAAACACACATTCCATGAAATATGGATGACTTCAGGGGATGGTGAAGCTCTGAAGAGATGGTGAGAAGGCTCCAGATGAAGGTTTCCATTTGGATGGCAAAAGGATGTCCCTTGCTTTGGCAAGGCAGAGTAGGCAATCACTGGGGGCCAGGGATACCTGTGGCTTCAGGGACACAGTATCCCACTGACGCTTGACACTTAGCTGAGAATCTGGGGGGAATGGAGGCCTATTTTAATGGACTAGACATTTATCAGTGACTAGAGGACTAAAACAATTATGCAATTTCTGGAAAACAGAGAAGAGACGTAAATACTTTTGTGTACAAAACAGGTGTTCTCTGGAGAGCAACTGGCAATACAGAAGTCTTGTGTATTTAATGAAATATGAGAAAACTGAAACCATGGAAAGGTGGTCCATTAGCCAGCTAATCAGCCCTGTAAGATGAAGCAAAGACATTGAGCTCCTTATTTTGAAATCAAGAGAAAAGAGAGGTGAATTTACATGATGAACTAAGAGGTGTCCTTAACGGAGTGCTTGGACCATTTCTGTTGCAAATGTCAAAGTGTTTCTGAATGTTAATGCCCTGAATTTACCCAGGGCCCGATTTCATAATTTTCGTTGACTCTTGTATATAAAGAAATCCCATTGCTGTCAACTTAAATTGTGCAGTTAGGACTCCATGATTGGGTTCACTGTCTGCTAAAAGTATATTATTTTAATACATTTTTGTTTTTATAAAACCACATTGTGAACCCAAAGGGAGAATTGGGGGAGAGGCTAGGGAATAAGCCTGGCCTCTCCATTAAATCATTCTCTGCATTTGGAAATGTCAGCCACTCTGAATGCTGTTTCCTTTAAGTGAAAAATAAGAGTAGGATACTTACATCATAGTAGACATATCAGAGAATTAAAGTTTGCATAGTCTTCAGGGATGGACTGAAAGGAACATCTATGCAAAAAGAGAAAGAACATGGCTTAATCCTGACAGATAAGTGCATTTTACTCTGCATTCAAAAACAAAATCAAACAACCAAATTAAACTAGGAAAGGAAGTGTAAACCTCAAAACCTAGGAATTAAATTATTAGAATCCGGGACAGTCTACTTTCTAGCTCACCTCCTTCCAGGAATCCCAAAGAAGATTGTCTCCCTAAAAGCCATTTGTTGATATCATAGTGCTGGCAAGAGTCACCATGAGAGCCATATCATATTAACTTAGAGTGGGATTTTTCCTTTCAGCACTGAGTCTTGAAAAATTGGGCATACTGATTTCAGTATGTTGTTACAAGGTAGCGATGTGCTTTTCCCCTCCTTTAATAGGTGCTAATTATTATAATTCTTACAGTCATATTTCTTTGTGTAGAGCATGTTTAATGTATTGAAGACTAGTAAAATATAGCAGCTATGCCTACTGTCAGGTTAACGTGGGCTGCTATTGAGGTGTCTAAGTGTGCATAGATGTGAGCATCTGACAGTGGGTGGTTTGGGTGTTTGCTTCATAAAAATGTTTGAATAAACAGCTTTTGAATAAAGCAGCTTGGATTTAACAATTTAACTGAATTGACATATAAATTCATAGGAAGATGTTGGTTCTTGGAAAGGCAATTGTGTTTTGCTGAGGCTTTGTCAGACATGCTCACCACAATTCAGCGTATCTGGTGAGGCCAAGAAGAAAGAGTCCAGGGCAGAAAGAGAAAAAAAAACTAGGACAGAGGTAGAAACAGGAATGATAAATTATATTCCCTTCCAACTCAATGCTGGCACGTCTCATTTCTCTAACAGATCTACATAATAATGTTCAGACACTCATTCTGGGGTATATATATTTTTAATTGGGAGAAAAGGAAATTTTTTTAATGCTGTGAAATAATACTGAATCTGTTCACTTGCAAGGTTTGAGTTGGCCCCATAGGGGTTTTGGTTGGAGATGGGGGTGGATGGGGTAGAATGTTATTTTCTTTTAATCAATATAAAGCTATTAGACATAAGTGGCTTCTCACTGACTCAGGGACAATAACCCCAGGGGGGAAAGCACCCAAAATACTCATCCCTTGCTTTACAGCTGGGTCAGGTCCTTAATCAGTTGCAGGCTATTTCTCTTGCAATGGCCATAAAAGCCTTTTTCCAGGAGTAGTTTACTGTTCTAGGGTTACAATGAAGCATGATATGTAAAGTGTGATGCTCCTTAAGTTCAGGTGTGAGTCTTTTAATTTCCCCCTTGTTAAGATGGAAAGATGTTCTGGTGAATAGAAACATTCTTTTCAATTCAAAAGTTCTTCATGATGGGCTGTCTCTTTGTGGGGCTTGTTGTATACAAGGCATATCCAGGTGACCTTTTCTGGGCTCCTATGGTAGTTTTGTCTTGATCAAAATGGTTCTATTCACAGGAGGGGAAAAGCTGTGACATCATCCTGCAAAATAAAATCTTCTAAAGAATAAGGTGGAAAAAAATGCCACTTTCTTTTGGGAAGGTGGGAGAAGAGGAAGAGAAGAGAATAGAGGAGAAGCAAAGAAGAGAGATGCCATTGGCAAGAGGGAAGGTAAAAAGGAAGAAATGCCAGAGAGAAGCTAGAGACAGGACAGAGCAGGGTCAGGAATCCCAAGAGACACTGTGTCCATTTCTTCCCATAAGTCCAGCGGTGGGCGCTTTAGATCCCATTTTGCAGATTAGGAAACTGAGCTGTGGGATGAAGCGTCTGGCCCACTCCCATGCAGTTTGCAACTAAACCAAGATTTAGTCTCAGGTCGACCTCACTTCTGGCTCTAACCTCTCCACAAGAAAATGCAAACCTGTGTTTCATTTTGATTAATTCTCAACAATATCGTCTAAAGCAAATAGCTCAGGTGCCCTTCCCTGACCTAAAAGAGAAGCTCCTGTGCACTTTAGCCCTCAGATCTCCCAAAGAAACAGTGTATTATATCTCTGCTAACTGAACCCACTCATCTGTTTTCCCAACAACATTAAGGTTCTTTACACTTTGAGAAAAAGGACAAAGGCAGGGGAGAATGATGGTGGAAATAAAACTGTGGTAATTCAATGCTTCCTCTGGGATTTATTTATTGTTGATCATGGCCGAGGAGCTCTTTGTACCTTACACATGTGTAGGATTGTGGGGGTCAGAGTGCATATGCCAAAAGAGAGCTAGGACAGAGGGAAACCTGATGAATAAGAAAGAGAATTCCAGAGAACGGGATCGATGGGGTAGAGAGGGTATGTATCATCATAAAAAGAAATTGAAAGCTCCTGGGGAAATTTATAGTTATGTGATCTGCACCCAAGGGGGAAGTCTATAGAATACTCCTTGCCCATAAAAATGTATTAGGTGGTAATGGTCCCTAATAATGCTATGTTCCCTGCCCGAGCATGACACATCAGATTTTGAAGGAAGCGGGAGAAAGAAGAGGAGGAGTGGGTCCTTATAGCCAGTGCTCCCTGTGCAGTTGTTCAGGGAGTTCACTGCACTAGGGCACCCAGCTAAGGGGGAGGTGGGGGCTAGAATCCAGCCTGAGTTCAGCTCACCAAGCTCTGAGTCCTGAAGAGGGCTGGGTTCTCCTGGAAGAAGAGATGCCTTAGCTATGGGGTTGTTTCTGCCCAAGGAATGTATCTTTTTCTAATATGCATAAAGGTGTAGAATGGACTAGAGTGTGCAGCCAAGGAACCCAGAAGTATCAGTGATATGAGTTTGAAGATAAAGTTTCTGTTCCCTGTGATCTCTTGCTGTGTCAGATTTTTTTCTCATTTATTTTCTCTTCCTGAAATGTACAAACGGTCAGACTCTTCCAATTTATAAGACTTAGGAGGTACTAATGTTCTCTAAAGTATGTTTTGTAAAAGAAAACTGTTCCCTATAAGAGAGGAGAGAGCAGGATATTGGTGTATGCTTGTCTATTTCAATTTTAATCTTGTAGATAATAATATTTTATGTGGAACAATCTATTAGTGAAAAATTAAATCTGGTCATTGCTACTGATTTGGAGAACACTTAAAACAATCCCCTGCATCTGAAGAACTTGCTATCAAGACGAAGATATGTTCTTAAGCCCTCACTGCTTCAGAAGGCTCTCACTTTCAATTACCAGTCAGTATGGAAGCTGGGAAGAGATTCTCTTTATACCATCTCAATTCCTTCTCAATGCCATCTTCTTTCTATGATTGCCTTACTTTCCAACAATATTCTGACCAAAGTGAACAGACAAATGACTGCTAGAGAAATCATGGAGTCAGTATGACATGATGACATGGACCCTGGGCTGAGAACCCAGAGGCTGACTTGGTGGAATCACTAATTAGGCTGCACGATCTTGGGCAAATCACTTACCTCCCAAGATTGTTAGGCAAACTCTTCATAGTCTGTCTGCTTCTAGGAGATTGACAACATTTATTAGCTTTTTAAAGACCTTGAGAAATCCTGCAATAAAGAACACTGTTTGCTAACTGGGGAATGTAACTTTATTTTCCCCCATAGCATATATAGTAATATACTAAGAAGAATATTTCCGGCAGAGAGAAGAATGTCAGAGAAGACCCAGAAAAAAAGAAACACACAAACAAACAAACAAATAAAAATTGTCATGGTAAGTTTGATTTAGCAGAACATGAAGTGATATAAACAAAGCCTGGGCATGGGAAGCTGACCTGTACAGACTGCACAGCTTTTCAAGCTACATTATGAGTTTGGCATACCTCCAAAAACAGACTGCTATTGGTAGTAGACATAGCCCTGAACTAGAAATGACTGGGAATGAGCACTAGTCTCCGTTCTTTCTCAGCTGTGTGGACTGAGGCTAACTACTGAAATTTTGCCTCTTTAATTATCAGTCTCCATATATATAACACAGGAATTCTCTGCATACCTTACATGGTTTTGAGCATCAATTAAGTAAGAGCTTGTGAAAGTGTTCTGTAATCTATCCTGTACTCTATAAATATAAGAAGTACCAAAAAAAATCTCAAGGATAACATTCCAATGAATGGTATATTTTTCACATCTCCATTTTAATTAAACATAAAAAATGATGCATTTAATATTTTAATGCAATCCAATTGTTAGAAATAAAATGCTAAATAATTGAATCTATTAGATGGCATGCTTGAACATTGGTTACTGCCAGAATCCACTGAAATTCATGATCTCTGGCTCATGGCTTTCAGAATCCCTCTTCTTGACAGGTAGAGAAATTTGAGAATAATCTAAAACACATAAGCTTAATTACCACAATCAATTTGAACATATTTATTGGATTGTTTTAGCTTAAATAAAAATAAGTCAAACCTAAAACCTTCACCAATCACTATAAAAGTTCCATTGTGAGTTTAAGACTGAGGATGAAAACGTATATCAGAGTCAAGGGGACACAGAACTTGAACCTGAACAGAGAAAAGTTTTATAAGATCATTTAGAGACCTCAAGTTTTTTGCTGCAGCTTGAGCCAGAAGATACTTTTCTTCCAACAGGAACAAGAAACATCTGAGAAATGACTGAAATGTTTTAGTGTGTCTTACACATAGAATGCCCCCTTTAAAAAAATAAAAAAGGCTCACTACCCGCTAGACATGCCAAGGGCATCTCGTTAGATGTCCCGACTTTAGAAACAGATTTGCAAGACAGAATGTTCCAACCCTGCAGTTGGATTGTGGGTTTTTAACCTTCACAAGTTTGCCCTTTGAGCAGAACTTGAGAAAGGAAGAAAGAAAGAGGAAAAGAATGAAGAAGAAAAGCAAAATAAATCAAAAGCAGCTTTCTTAGTAACAGAGACATCTCCAAGGCCATGTGCAAAAGGACTGGGACTCTAATGATATCAATTAGGCCTGACCCACTGGGACTCTGGAAATATATTGTATTCATGGACTCTGCTCAAGTCCATATGTGAAAGGTCATTAACAGGGTACAAAATACTGCAAATTATTGGCCAAGTGTGCCTCCTTACCCCAAATACTTCCAACATTCTGAAATAAATTATAACCAGTAATGCTTTCATGTTGACAAGCTAATTCTACTTAGATTTTCCTTCCTAAATCAAGGAAATTAATATTTTTTTAAAAATAGTATTATGTGTTAAATGTGGATTCACAAATACAGAGAGAGAGAGAGAGAGAGAGGAAGAAAGAGAGAGAGTGACTCACAACTACCTGTTTTTCCCAGTTTTGTTCCCCAGTTGAGATAATGGTAGCAGGATAGGTGACTTCTCCACTAGAATGAAGATTCCCCAAAACATTCTCTTCCTTGGCTGAACTTTTTGCATCACTTTCAAGGCATGGTGTGTATCTTCACAGCAGTGGGCTGAATTTGCTGAAGCAGAAAATGTAAGCTACTTAATAAAGGCTCAAGCTTCCATATTTGTGTGGGAATATTTTGGCAGCCCTTCCAGGAGATGTCAGCTCTCCCTGGGCTGTGTTTAGGATGTGGTGGCCACCTGAAGGCATTCTCACAGGCTGACAGCCAGTGACTCCTGCCTACCACCCTCTCTCTGACAGCAGACCTCCTGCTGAAGCTGCAGAGATTTCCCAGTTCTCACAGAGAAACTTTGCCAACTCAGGCAAACAAAACAGAATCCTGTTACATAAAGCAACTTGAGTTGTGGTCCAACTGCGTCTTCAGTGATCGGCAAAATGGTAAATTATCCAAGAGGGGGCTTCCTCTGGTAAGAGTGCATCTCACATTGCAACTCAACAAAACTGGGCTCAGAAGGGGCTGATTTGGGGGCAGGTCTTTCCTGCTTCCCAGGCCTCAGTTTCTTGCCTATTAAAAGGAGGTAGTGAAGGGAGGAAATCAAGATGGCAGAGTAGGAAAATGTGGAGCTCACCACCCCCAATGAACACATCAAAAATATATGTACATGTACAGCAATTCTCACTGAAAACAAACTGGAGACTGGCAGAAAAGCTCTTCTACAACCAAGGCTGTAATGAAAGATCCACCCCAATTGGTAGGAAGGGAGGAGAAGCAATCAGTTTGGGGCCCGACCCCTAGGAGGGGACACAGAAAAGAAAGGGGATATCACGGGCTTGGAGATCCTCCCTGGGGAGTGATAGGTTCAAGCCACACATTGGGCACCCCAATCTTGGGGTCTGACACCAGGAATATGAATGAGTCCCTTAATTGGTTTGAAAACTGGTGGGATTTATAGAAGGGCTGTAAGAAACCTACACTCTGCTCATGAAGAGGGCACCCACAGGCTCCCTTACTCCTGGGAACAAGGTAGAGGAAGCAGATGAAACTGCCTGGGGCTCTGGCCAGTTTCCCATGAACATACCAGTGTGCATCCCTGCCACTCTAGCTCTGGCAGAGCTCCCTACAAGGGTGAGGGCTGCTCTTGCTGAGGAGGAGAATGCACACCTGGGGAGGACAGAGCCTGTTCAGACCTGTTACTACAACTTAATGGGGCAAGTGTGGCCACTGCTGACACTCACAGAGATGACAGATCAGGAGCTGTCTGAAACTCTGACTGGTTTCCCAGGACCATGCCACTGTGTTCCCCAGCCCACACAAGGTGCCTACTGTGATCCCACTTTCTCCAGCACTGATCCCCTTTGGGGCTTATTTGCCATTATCAGGAAGATAGAGAACACAGACTTAGAGGGAATGCAACCAGCTTGAAGACAAACCTCAGGGCTTCTGCTCCAGCAGCTTGGGACCTGAACACACCCCAAATAGAGCAGTGATGACCACTGAGCATAGGAAAAACCCAAGCTCACACTTGGCTCTGGCTCTAGCCTCTCCATCTCCAGCCCCACCTCCCACAAAGGTGATAGCCGCTAGCACACCCTGGTGAAAGATGTGATCTGTGTGATGTCAGATGCAGGTCTCCAACCAAAGCCACTAGAAACATGTAGACTGTATAGGGACACTCCTACACAAGGACAGCCCTTCAAGGGTTGTTTTATCTAATTCAAGATAATAATAATAATCTAATTCAAGATGTTTTATCTAATTCAACCCTTCAAGGGTATCTGTTTAATCAAATTTCATAGGGTCAGAGAAAGTTAAACAGAATGAGAAGAAAGAGGAATTTCTTTCAAACAAAAGAACAAGAAAAAAAAGAAAAACAACTAATGGAGCAGAGATAAATAAGTTGCCAGGTAAAGAATTCAAAGCATTAGTACTAAGAATGCTGGGCTTCCCTGGTGGCACAGTGGTTAAGAATCCACCTGCCAAAGCAGGGGACACGGGTCTGAGCCCTGGTCTGGGAAGATCCCACATGTCACAGAGCAACAAAGCCTGTGCAAAAAAACTACTGAGCCTGAGCTCTAGAGCCCACTAGCCACAACTACTGAAGCTCACATGCCACAACTACTGAAGCCCACACACCTAGAGCCCATGCTCCACAACAAGAGAAACCACCACAATGAGAAGCCTGCACACAATAATGAAAAGTAGCCCCTGACTGCCACAACTAAAGAAAGCCTGTGTGGAGCAACAAAGACCCAACACAGCCAAAAATTAATTAATTAATTAATTAATTAAAAACAGTAAGAATGCTAACTGAACTTGGGATAAGAATATATGAGCACAGTGAGACTTTATTTTTTAATATTTTAATTTTATTTTTTATACAGCAGGTTCTTATTAGTTATCTATTTTATACATATTAGTGAATATATGTCAATCCCAATCTCCCAATTCATACCACCACCACCACCACCCTGCCACTTTCCCCCTTGATGTCCATACATTTGTTATCTACATCCGTTGTCTCTATTTCTGCCCTGCAAACCAGTTCATCTGTACCATTTTCTAGGTTCCACATATATGCATCAATATATGATATTTGTTTTTCTCTTTCTGACTTACTTCACTCTGTATGACAGTCTCTAGATTCATCCACGTCTGTACAAATGACCCAATTTTGGCCCTTTTTATGGCTAATATTCCATTGCATATGTGTACCATGTATTCTTTATCCATTCATCTGTCAATGGGCATTTAAGTTGCTTCCATGACCTGGCTATTGTAAATAGTGCTGCAATGAACATTACAGTGCATGTGTCTTTTTGAATTATGGTTTTTCTCTAGGTATATGCCCAGTAGTGAGATTGCTAGGTCATACGGTAATTCTATTTTTAGTTTTTTAAGGAACCTCCATGCTGTTCTCCATAGTGGCTGTATCAATTTATATTTGCACCAACAGTGCAAGAGGGTTCCCTTTTCTCCACATCCTCTTCAGCATTTGTTGTTTGTAGATTTTCTGATGCTGCCCATTCTAACTGTATGAGGTGATACCTCATTGTAGTTTTGATTTGCATTTCTCTAATAATTAGTGGCGTTGAGCAGCTTTTCATGTGTTTCTTGGCCATCTGTATGTCTTCTTTGGAGAAATGTCTATTTAGGTCTTCTGCCCATTTTTGGATTGGGATGTTTGTTTTTTTAATGTTGAGCTGCATGAGCTGTTCATATATTTTAGAGATTAATCCTTGCCCTTTGATTCATTTGCAAATATTTTCTCTTATTCTGATGGTTGTCTTTTCGTCTTGTTTATGGTTTCCTTTGCTGTGCAAAAGCTTTTAAGGTTCATTAGGTCCCATTTGTTTATTTTAGGTTTTATTTCCATTAATCTAGGAGGTGGATCAAAAAATATCTTGCTGTGATTTATGTCAAAGAGTGTTCTTCCTATGTTTTCCTCTAAGAGTTTTAGAGTGTCCTGTCTTACATTTAGGTCTCTAATCCATTTTGAGTTTATTTTTGGGTATGGTTTTAGGGAGTGTTCTAATTTCATTCTTTTACATGTAGCTATCCAGTTTTCCCAGCACCACTTACTGAAGAGACTGTCTTTCCTCCATTGTATATCCTTGCCTCCTTTGTCATAGATTAGTTGAACATATGTGCATGGGTTTATCTCTGGGCTTTCTATCCTGTTCCATTGATCTATATTTCTGTTTTGTGCCAGTACCATATTGTTGTGATTACTGTAGCTTTGTAGTATAGTCTGAAGTCAGGGAATCTGATTCCTCCAGCTCCATTTTTTTCCCTTCAAGAATGCTTTGGCTATTTGTGGTCTTTTGTGTCTCCATACAAATTTTAAGATTTTTTGTTCTAGTTCTGTAATAAATGCCATTGGTAATTTGATAGGGATTGCATTGAATCTGTAGATTGCTTTGGGTAGTATAGTCATATTCACAATATTGATTCTTCCAATCCAAGAACATGGTATATCTCTCCACCTGTTGGTATCATCTTTAATTTCTTTCATCAGTGTCTTATACTTTAATGCATACAGGTCTTTCATCTCCCTAGGTAGGTTTATTACTAGGTATTTTATTATTTTTGTTGCAATGGTAAATGGGAGTGTTTCCCTAACTTCTCTTTCATATTTTTCATCATTAGTGTATAGGAATGCAAGAGATTTCTGTGCAAGTGATTTTGTATCCTTAAACTTTACCATATTCATTGATTAGCTCTAGTAGTTTTCTGGTGGCATCTTTAGGATTCTCTCTATATAGTATCATGTCATCTTCAAACAGTGACAATTTTACCTCTCCTTTTCCAATTTGTATTCCTTTTATTTCTTTTTCTTCTCTGACTGCCATGGCTGGTACTTCCCAAACTATGTTGAATAATAGTGGTGAGAGTGGACATCCTTGTCTTGCTCCTGATCTAAGAGGAAATGCTTTCAGTTTTTAACCATTGAGAATGATGTTTGCTGTGGGCTTGTCATATATGGCTTTTATTATGTGGAAATAGCTTCCCTCTATGCCCACTTTCTGGAGAGTTTTTATCATAAATGGGTGTTGAATTTTGTCAGAAGCTTTTTCTACATCTATTGAGATAATCATATGGTTTTTATTCTTCAGTTTGTTAATATGGTATATCACATTGATCACTTTGCATATATTGAAGAATCCTTGCATCCCTGGGGTAAATCCCACTTTATCATGGTGCATGATCCTTTTAATGTGTTGTTGGATTCTGTTTGCTAGTATTTTGTTTAGGATTTTTGCATCTATATTCATCAGTGATATTGGTCTGTAATTTTCTTTTTTTTGTAGTATCTTTGTTTGGTTTTGGTAACAGGGTAATGGTGGCCTCATAGAATGAGTTTGGGAGTTTTCCTTCCTCTGAAATTTTTTGGAAGAGTTTGAAAAAGATGGGTGTTAGCTCTTCTCTAAATGTTTGATAGAATTCACCTGTGAAGCCATCCGGTCCTGGACTTTTATTTGTTGGAAGATTTTTAATTACAGTTTCAATTTTATTACTTGTGATTGGCCTGTGCATATTTTCTGTTTCTTCCTGTTTCAATCTTGGAAGATTATACCTTTCTAAAAATTTGTCCATTTCTTCCAGGTTGTCCATGTTATTGACATACAGTTGTTTGTAGTAGTCTCTTGTATTTCTGCGGTGTCTGTTGTAACTTCTCATTTTTCATTTCTAATTCTATTGAGTTGAGTCATCTCCCTTTTTTTCTCGATGAGTTTGGCTAGTGGTTTATCAGTTATGTTAATCTTCTCAGAGAAGCAGTTTTTAGTTTTATTGATCTTTGTTTTTTTTTTCTTTGTTTCTATTTCATTCATTTCTGCTCTAATCTTTATGATTTCTTTCCTTCTGCTAACTTTGGGTTTTGTTTGTTCTTCTTTCTCTAGTTCCTTTAGGTGTAAAGTTAATTGTTTATCTGAGATTTTTCTTGTTTCTTGAGGTAGGCTTGTATAGCTATAAACTTCCCTCTTAGAACTGTTTTTTCCTGCATCCCATAGGTTTTGGATCATTGTGTTTTCACTGTCATTTGTCTCTAGGTATTTTTTGATTTTCTCTTTGATTTCTTCAGTGATCTCTTGGTTATTTAGTAACATATTTTTTAGCCTCCATGTGTTTGTGTTTTTTACATTTTTTTCCCTGTAATTGATTTCTAATCTCCTCGTGTTGTGTTCAGAAAACATTCTTGTTATGATTTCGGTTTTCTTAAATTTACTGAGGCTAGATTTATGACCCAAGATGTGATCTATCCTGGAGAATGCTCTGTGTGCACTTGAGAAGAAAGTGTAATCTGCTGTTTTTGGATGTAATGTACTATAAATATCAATTAAATCTATCGGGTCTATTGTGTCATTTAAAGCTTCTGTTTCCTTATGAATTTTCTGTTTGGATGATCTGTCTATTGGTGTAAGTGAGGTGTGAAAGTCCCCCACTATTATTGTGTTATTGTCTTTTTCCTCTTTTATAGCTGTTGGCAGTTGCCTTATGTATTGAGGTGCTCCTATGTTGGATGCATATATATTTATAATTGTTATATCTTCTCTTGGATTGATCCCTTGATCATTATGTAATGTCCTTCCTTGTCTCTTGTAACATTCTGTATTTTAAAGTCTATTTTATCTGATATGAGTATTGCTACTCCAGCTTTCTTTTGATTTCCATTTGCATGGAATATCTTGTTCCATCCCCTCACTTTCAATCTGTATGTGTCCCTAGGTCTGAAGTGGGTCTCTTGTAGACAGCATATATATGGGTCTTGTTTTTGTATCCAGTCAGCAGGCCTGTGTCTTTTGGTTGGAGCATTTAATCCATTCACGTTTAAGGTAATTATGTATGTTCCTATTACCATTTTCTTAATTGTTTTGGGTTTGTTTTTGTAGGTCCTTTTCTTCTCTTGTGTTTCCCACTTAGAGAAGTTCCTTTAGCATTTGTTGTAGAGCTGGATTGGTGGTGCTGAATTCTCTTAGCTTTTGCTTGGCTGTAAAACTTTTGATGTCTCCATCGAATCAGAATGAGATCCTTGCTGGGTAGAGTAATCTTGGTTGTAAGTTCTTCCCTTTCATCACTTTAAATATGTCATGCCACTCCTTTCTGGCTTGTAAAGTTTCTTCTGATAAATCAACTGTTAACCTTATAGGAGTTCCCTTGTATGTTATTTGTCATTTTTCCCTTTGATTACTATGTGTCAATGTGTTTCTCCTTGGGTTTATCCTGTATGGGACTCTGCACTTCCTGGACTTTGGTAGCTATTTCCCTTCCCATGTTAGGGAAGTTTCTGACTATAATCTCTTCAAATATTTTCTTGGGTCCTTTCTCTCTCTCTCTTCTCTTTCTGGGATCCCTATAATGTGAATGTTGTTGCTTTTAATGTTGTCCCAGAGTTCTCTTAGGCTGTCTTCATTTC
The DNA here is from genome assembly GCF_949987515.2 of Delphinus delphis. NCBI lineage: Eukaryota > Metazoa > Chordata > Mammalia > Artiodactyla > Delphinidae > Delphinus > Delphinus delphis. The sequence goes on along the minus strand of NC_082684.1, from coordinate 116,919,952 downwards.
TTTTCATTCTTTCTTCCTTATTCTGTTATGCAGCAGTTAATTCTACCATTCTGTCTTCCAGGTCACTTATCCATTCTTCTGCCTCAGTATTCTGCTATTGATTCCTTCTAGTGTATTTTTCATTTCAGTTATTGTATTGTTCATCTCTGTTTCTTTGTTCTTTAATTCTTCTAGGTCTTTGTTAAACATTTCTTGCATCTTCTCGATCTTTGCCTCCATTCTTTTTCTGAGGTCCTGGATCATCTTCACTATCATTATTCTGAATTCTTTTTCTGGAAGTTTGCCTATCTCCACTTCATATAGTTGTTTTTCTGGGGTTTTATCTTGTTCCTTCATCTGGTGCATAGCCCTCTGTCTTTTCATCTTGTCTATCTTTCTGTGAATGTGCTTTTTGTTGCACAGGCTGAAGGATTGCAGTTCCACTGAGAATTTTAACTAGAAACTGAAAACTAAAAAGAACCAGTCAGTACTGAAGAATGAAATAACAGAAATGAAATGTACACTAGAAATTATTAACAATTGACTAGGTGATACAGAAAATGCATAAGTGGTTTGGAATATAGAATAATGAAATCACCACATCAGGAAAGCAAAAGTAAAGAAAATTTTTTAAATGAGGATAGTTTAGAGGACCTCTGAGACATCTACTATATTAACATTCAAATTATAGGTGTTCCAGAAGAAGAGAGAGAGCAAATATTCAAAAATATATTTGATGAAATTACTGCTGAAAACTTCCAGAACCTGAAGAAGGAAACAGAAATACAGGTACAAGAATCAAAGAGATTCTCTAAGAAGATTAAGCCAGAAAAGAACCACACCAAGACATATAATTAAAATAACAAAATTAAAGACAAAGAGAGTATTCAAATGCTGCAAGAGAAAAACAGAGTCACACACAAGGGAACCCCCATAAGACTATCAGCTGATTTTTCTGCAGAAACTTTGCAGACCAGAAGGGAGTGGCATGATATATTTAATATGCTGAAAGAGAAAAACCTACAACGTAGGATACCCTACTCAGCAATTTGTCGATCAGAATTTAAAGAAAGATAAATATCTCAGACAAGTAAAATCTAAAAGACTTCATCAATACTGACTGGCCATTAAATGAAGTGTTAAAGGGTCTTCTCTAAGTGGAAAAATAAATAATACAACAAGAAGTAAGAATTTATAAAAAGGAAAATCCCACTAGTAAAGGCAAATATATAGTAAAAGCTGTGGTTCAACCACTTAAATAACCTAGTATAAAGATTAAAAGACAAAATTGTAAAAATAAATTATAACTACAATAAACAATTAAGGGGTAAATATGAAGATGCAAAACATGACATCAAAAAACACAAAATGTAGGTGAGGGGGTAAAATATATAGATTCTTTAAAATGTATTCAAACTTAAATAACTGTCTGGTAAACTCAAATTAAAGACCTACAATAGATACACAAAAACTAGGAAAAAAAAGGAACACAAGCATACTACTAAAGAAAACCATCAAACCACAGTTGAAAAGACTAAAAGAAGAAGAAAGGAACAGAGAAGAACCACAAATACAACCAGAAAACAAGTAACAATGGACATCAAGTTCATAACCGTTAATAGTCACTTTAAATATCACTGGATTAAATGCTCCATTCAAAAGACACATAGTGGCTGATTGAATAAAAGAACATGACTCATATATGTGCTGCTTACAAGACATTCACTTCAGATCTAAAGACATATACAGACTGAAAGTAAAAATATGGAAAAATATATTTCATGCAAATGGAAACAGCAAGAAAGTAGTGTTGGCAATATTCAGATGGAGTAGACTTTAAAACAGACTATACAACAAAAGACAAAGAAGGCCATTATATAATGATAAAGGGATCAATACAAGAAGATATAATATTCATTAACATATATACAACTAATAGATGAGAAAATAAGTATATAAAGCAAATATTAAAATACATAAAGGGAGAAATTACCAATAACACAATAATATTAGGGGACTTTAACACCCTCTTATAGTAAAAGACAGAACATGCAGACAGATAATCAATAAGGAAATAGTGGTCTTAAATGACACATTAGACCAGTTGGATTTACTAGATATCTACATGACATTCTATACAAATAAAGCAGAATACATATTGTTTTAAAGTGCACATAGAATATTCTCTGGGATTGATTACACACTAAGTAACAAAACAATCCTCAACTAATTTAACAGAAAAGAAATTATATCAAGCTTTTTTTTTTCTGACCAAAACCAGTATGAAACTAAAAATTAGTTACATGAAGAAAAGTGGGAAAACACAAAAACGTTGAGAGTAAACAACATGCTACTGAAAAGCAATGGATCAATGAAGAAATCAAAGAGAAAATCAGAAAATACCATGAGACAAATGAAAATGAAACACAACTTTTCAAAATATTTTGGATGCTGTAAAAGCATTTCTAAGAGGGAAGTTTATAGAGATACAGACCTACTTCAAGCAATAAGCAATTAGGAAAAGAACAAACAAAGACCAAATTCAACATAAGGAAGAAAATAATAAAAATCAGAGAGGAAATAAATCAGATAAATACCAAAAAACATATATAAACATCACCAAAACCAAGAGCTGGCTTTTTGCAAAGATAAATAAAATTGATAAGTCTTCAGCCAAACTTATTAAGAAAAAAAAAGAGAGGTTCCAAATAAACAAAATAAGAAATAAAGAAGAGAAATAACAACCAATATTTAGAGATACAAAAAATTATGAGAATAAAACAGTTATATGCCAACAAAAGGGACAACCTGGAAGAAATGGATTTGAACCACACAATCTTCTAAGAATGTATCAGGAAGAAATATACAATCAGAACAGTCCAATCACTAGTAATGAAATTGAATTAGTAGAAAAATATATATATATCCTCCCAGAAAAAGAAAAATGCAGGAATGGTGGGTTTCACAGGAAAATTCCATCAAACATAAAGAGCTGTTACTTAGCCTTCTCAAAATATTCCAGAAAACTGAAGAGGAGGGGATACTCCTAAATTTACAGGCCACCATTACCAACATGAGAAAAAGACACTACAAAAAAAATTACAGGCCAAGATTGCTGATGAATATAGATGTAAAAATCCTGAACAAAATATTAACAAACTGATTTCAACAATATATGAAAAGGGTCACACAACTTGAACAGGTGGAATTTATTGCCGTAATGGAAGGATGGTTTGATGTATGCAAATCAATAAATGTGATACACCACATTAACAAAAAGAAGAATAAAAATCACATGATCCTTTCAATAGACACAGAAAAAGCATTTAACAAAATTCAATATCTCTTCATTATAAAAACTCTCATCAAAGTTCATATGAGGGGACATAGCTCAACATAATAAAGGACATTTATGACAAACCCACAGCTACCACCATTCTTAACAGTGAAAAACTGAAAGTGTTTCCTCTAAAGTCAGGAACAAGACAAGGATTTCCACTCTTCCCAGTTCTGCATAACATGGTACTGCAAGTTTTAACCACAGCAATCAGACAGGAAAAAGAAAGAAAAGGCCTCCAAATTAGACGAGAAGAAATAAAATTGTCACTATTTGCAGATGACATGATACTATATGTAGAAAACCCAAAGGTCTCCACAAAAAAAACTACTAGAACAAATAAGTGAATTCAGTAAAGTTGCAAGATACAAGATTAACATACAGAAATCTGTTGCTTTTCATTACACTAATAATGAACTAGCAGAAAGATAAATTAAGGAAACAATCTTATTTACAATCATATCCAAAAAAATAAACTAACTAGGAATAAACTTAACGAAGAAGGTGAAAGACCTAAACTCTGAAAACTATAAAATATTGATAAAGGAATTTGAAGGTGATACAAAGAAATGAAGACATCCCATGTTACTGTATTGGAAGAATTAACATTGTTAAACTGTCTTTATTACCCAAAGCAATCTACAGATTTAATGTAATCCCTGTCAAAACACTCATGACATTTTTCACAGAACTAGAACAAAATAATCTTCAATTTTATATGGAACCACAAAAGACCCAGAACTTCCAAAGCAATCCCGAGGAAAAAGAACAAAGCTAGGGCTTCCCTGGTGGTGCAGTGGTTGAGAGTCCGCCTGCCGTTGCAGGGGACACGGGTTCACGCCCCGGTCCAGGAGGATCCCACATGCCGTGGAGCAGGTGGGCCCATGAGCCATGGCTGCTGAGCCTGCGCGTCCGGAGCCTGTGCTTCACAACGGGAGAGGCCCGCATACCAAAAAAAAAAAAAAAAAAAAAAGAACAAAGCTGGAGATATAACCCTCCAAGACTTCACACTATACTACAAAGCTCATAGATCAGTAGAATGGAATAGGGAGCCCAGAAATAAACCCACACACCTATGGTCAATTAATCTAATTAATTAATTGTTATTCATACCTATGGAATAAAAATCTAAAGACAAAAAAACAAACAAAGCTCTTTGGTGCCCCACGTAAAGCCTTCCATGATGTGTTCAATACTAACTTTCCCAGCTTTTGTATTCACTATACCCATGTAGAAAATTACCACAAGTCTAAACATACCCCTCTATTGTACCCTGCACACACTCTTTAGAGAACAAGTGTCACATTCCATATCACTGCACTAGTGGTTCTCAACTGAGTGTTGGGGTAGGGAGCATTTTACAATGTCTGGAGACATTCTTGGTTGTCATAACTGGGGTATCAGTGGATTGCTACTAACAGCTAGTGGGCAAAAACTAGGGATGTTGCTAAACATCCTGCAATGCACAGGGAACCCCCACAAAAAGACTTTTTGGACTCAAAGTGTCAAAAGTGCTGAAGTTGAGAACACCTACTCTGGTCCCTGGGCACCCATCATAATGATTTGATGTGCAATTTATTTTTAATTGATTGACATAGGCTGAATACCTCTGTTTCTCTCCTCACCCCCTCCTTCTCTCTCTCTTCAAGAATATATACTCTAAGTCACATAACTGACTGCAGGATTAGTTTGTTTTAAACACTTTCATACCCTTGCCTCAGTGGATCATCAAACTTCACTGTACCAAGAGGAGAGGTAAAGTATAACAGAAATAACACCAGGTTTAAGGTTAGGTTGACTCTGACTTCACTTATTGGCTGTATAACCATGGGGAAGGCAGAAAAACACACTGCGTCTTGGTGATTTTTTACTGTAAAAATGATAGTATAAGATTGTACTTTTTCTTACTTTATTTCTAAGATTAGTACTTGGGCTCAAACAGAATGTCAGCAGTCCCATATTACACACCAGGAGATTGAAACTTAAATTAATACAATTTCCCACTGTAATGTGATCTATAAAATCCACAGAAGAGGACTCAGTCATCTCAGCTGCACTCACTAAGATGAAACTTCAATTTATTGAAGAAGTTTTTGCTTCATAATTGTTATCATTAATTTGTATGTTCATCTCAATGTGACTGCAAATATTATATACAGATAACTTAAACTCAAATGGACCACTCACTTTTTCCCCTTTTTAAGTTGACAAATAGCTTTACCCAGGTGTGGAGGTGAGCCCATATGCACATCATGATCCTAGTCTGGAAATATAGTTCTTTCATTTTCTTGGCCGCAAAATATGTTTTTTTCTTCCTTACACCTTCACTTTCTGAGCTGCTTCAGAAACACATCTGTTTTCTATCTGTTGAGAGAGGAAGACATGAACACTTTATTATGCCCTATATAATCTAATACATTACATTGCTTATGGACTGTGTATTTTGTAAAAAAAAAAAAAAAAAAAAAAAAATTCAGAAATCTCTAGAGGTACAAAGAGAGATCTAGAATAGAGAGCTTCCATGAACAAGGAGATGCCAGGGACATCCCTCAGATCTTCCAGCGGCCAGACTCAGGGGTCCAATCTACTCCTTTCAAGACTGACAAGTGATCACTTAATCCCCTATAAACTTTATTTATAGAAGAGCACTTGAGATTGCAGGCCACCTGCACACATCTGTTTGGAAGAGCCAATAGTGTCTGGACAGCAGCCTCATTCTATAATCAGAGAGAGAAGTTAAAATAAGTAAGGTTGGATTCAGGACCTTCAGAGTGCCTTCCCTGGACACATCCAAGGCATTCTCCATTGCTATATCATGCTTCTCTCCAGACCAGAAGACCACCGTGATAAATGCAACCCCTCTAGTGCAATTACTGTCAAAAGAGAAGCCTTCTCAATGCTCAGCTTGTAATTTAATGAGATTCGCAAGTATTATTATAGTCCAGCAATGAACTTTACTTTAGTCTTTTTGTTATTATCTTTTCAAAGAACAAAAATATCCAGTGGTCAAGTCCAGGTTAACATTATATATTCTATTTTATTCATTGAAAAGACATCTTTTCAACTCTTTTGATCTTTGGGAAAATAATATGCTAAAGAAGAAAACAAAAATCTTATATAAAATTGGGTAAAATATTTGTACAAGTAATTCATAGAGGAGGAGATATGAATGGACAATACATGTATGAAAATATTCTCAATCCCATTAATAATTAGGGAGATAAAATAAAATAAAAATTAAATAAGATCTATTTTTACTCCCATCAGATTGGAAAACATAAAGCAGTTTGAAAATATTGTGTTGGCAAGGATGTGAAGCAAAGGAACTCTTATCCATTGTCAGTGATATAATTGATTTAAGCTATTTGAAAAAGACTGATCAATATCCAGTAAAGTTAATGTGCTTTGTCACCCAGCAGTAAAGTTCCTCAGTGTATATACTATCAGTGTTGTTTAGAGCCATGGTAAATATCAATGGATGAAAGAGGATCACACCACATTTCTGGAGAAGATTATTGAGGAGTCAGAAGGGGACAGGAACTAGAGCCTATTTGGGAAATTCAGGCCTCAGTAGGGGAAGACACACCTCTTCCATCACAATAGAAGAACAGAATGGCTACAGGAAGATTGTGGGTTTTGAGGAAGGTCTCATCTAATGGCTTTCATTTTGTCTACAAATTATAGAATAGGTTGAGGAGGGGATGAGTTGAGGGTTTGACAAGAATGGGAAACGTTTGATATTGCCTATTCCTAGCTGAGAGTAGGAAAATCTGCTTACTAGAAAAACAATATAGTAAAATTGTGAGGCAGTATTGTGGGCACAGTACAAAGATCAAGGGGGTTCATAAACTGATGGACTGAGACTCACTTAGCTTCATCTGATTCTGAAGCTGATGGCTGCTTGTCTTCTTTCCTTCCTCCCATATCTGATGGTTTCTTTCATAGCACCTACACTGGCACTTGAAAGCGGCTGCTGCTTTCTTTCATTTCTATTTCCTCTTCCTATTCCCTGCCCTTAACTCTCCATTCTCTGCCCCATCCACATCTCAGTACACAATCCAGAATTCTGAGTAAATGACTGGGAAATTTCCTAAGTCACAATTGTGCAAGTTGGCACAGAGGATTTAAGTTGTGCAGAATGATATCTTCAAGTGTGATAGGCTTCTAGTTTTATGTTTTTTTAATTGGTGCACATACTTATAAAAACAAAGGTGAATGTTTTATTTTAGAGCACAGAGATTACCTAGAGGGAATAGAATACACTGCAGATGTGAGATAATGCCATATATTTTTACACAACTACTCAATATGTTTCTCCTGTATTTTATCGGGAGGTGATATTTAATATGTATATGTATGTGTATATGAACATGTGCATGTTATGTATATACACACATATGCTTTAGAGAGTATATATACATGCATAGTATACATATATGTATACATATACCAATATATGTGTGTGTGTATATATATATATATATATGTATTTTATCACCTTCCTATAAAATATAGAAGAAACACATTGTGTCAGTATGCAAAAATACATGTTCTTACCTCCCTGCTGCAATGTATTGCATTCCCTCTTGGGAAAATCAGTGTTCTAAAATAAAACACCTTTGTGATAAGGAGAGAAATAGAGAGAGACAGGATATTATAAAAATATTCACTAACTAGTATGGTATGGGCACTGATAGTCAGAATGGATGGTAGCTAAATCATTTGTTTTAGCTACATAGGGGTACATTGCAGAATGTCATCCCTGCCTATGTGCTCCCAGGACTACACAATGTGCAATGATGGATCCAAAATAAGATACTGACTTCCTATCAAGAAACTCAAAATCTTGATAGTGCATTTAATAGAGGTCACCATTTCCACATTAAAATTAATCACCTATGAGGGCTCTATGTGTTGGGTTTTTCAGGGCAGTTCTAATTATAGTTATTACTGTCTTAGCCACCATACTATTCTGAAATTCCATCATTTCATTATGTTACCTATACTTCACATACATCTTTTACACTTAGCAGTGGCACTGAAAACTTTGTCAGTGTTTTGATTTGTAGTTCAGGAGATAGATTCTCATAGAATAGATTACGGTGATCAAGCTTTTATCTGAACATGGACATATGTCTTTCTTTCTTTCTTTTATTTTAAGAGAAAGACACTAATGCATAAGCAATAAATTCTAAGTAAAGACTTATGGTTTCAAGTATTAAAAACTATTCTCTGGATCTCTGCTGGGTTTGAACCAGTCTATTTGACATGAATAGCTCCCATTGCACCACTAATTGCTGAGAACTCTTTTGGCTGGCAGATGAGAGGCCAGATAAATTGATGAATGCAAATAGGGAAAATAAAGAGAATGTGTCTGTATGACCTTCAGATTCTCTTGATTCACCCCTCCATTGAAAGAGCATGAAAATTACTTGAAAAGCATTTCAAACATCATCATGATATAGGGAACCAAACAAGTTAATTAACAGTAAAACATCAATATGGAATTCTGATGACTCTATTCTTGATATGCTGATATTCAGATTAGTATGAAAGAATGTGGGTAAACTATCATCAATACATAAAAACATCAAAACACTTTGAAAGTTATTATAAAGTCTGGTTTTCATTTTTGGATGAAAATCTTATGGCCTTTAACATAATCACTTTCTTCATCAGCCACTAACTTATAAGTTCAATAAATGTTATGATGAATTATAAATCAAGTAATGAGGAAAGTAGTAGCATTAATTCATTTACTAACCTTTCCCATACAGTAACGGCAGGCTGAACACTGCAACACAAAGAAAGTGCACTGAATCCCTGACAGTGTCTATTTAGTTTACTCAAGAAAAGAAAAAAAATGTAATAAAAAATAATAAACATAGGGTGTGAAGAAACAGAATTTGGGGATGGGTAGGATTTGATAAGTAGAAAGGATAGAAGAGAATATTTGAGGAAATTAAAATATAGAGAAAGCAACTGAGCATCAGCAAAGAGTCAGGGCAGTAATGATCAAGCACATTTGCAAGTCTTCCATGCTGTCAGCTTCAAGAGGGCAAGGGTAATAATGCTTTTGTTCCTAGTTACCTGATATATAGGAAGTGCTCAAAAATCTCTTGTTCAATGAGTGGATGTGATGCAATGTGTAAGGGGGAAAGAGGCTGGTAACCTATATAAGGATGAAGTAGAAGACAGAGGTTAAAGCTGAAGCAGAGCCAGATTTTACAGTCTTGAATGATAGACTAAACAGTGTAACCATTACCTTATATGCAAGAAATGGAGGTGGGTGGATGAGAATAGCTTCCAATAATAGCAAATAGTTCCTATTGGACAAAACTGCTAAGAGAAAGCAACCACAAACTCTAGACAAAATATAAAATTCAACCACCCAAAGGCACTGGGAAGTGAATAAAAGAGACAGATAATGGACTAGAATTGATACTTCGAAGAAGGGCATGGTTTTTGTGATGGTTAATTTTATGTGTCAACTCAACTGAGCCATAGAGTGCTCAACTAAAGATTGTCTCTGGGTGGGTTCTGTGAGGGTGTTTCCAGATGAGATTAGCATTTGAATCCATGCACTCAGTAAGGTAGATTGCCTTTTGCAATGAGGATGGGCATCGTCAAATCTCATGAGGGCCTGAATAGAACAAAAGGAAGAGTAAGAAGCAATTCAACCATTTTTCTTCCTAGATGTCTACGTGTGCTGGGACATCAGTCTTCTCCTGCTCTTTGACTGGAATTTACATCATTGGTTTTTCTGGTTCTCAAGCCTTTGAATGGACACTAGAATTACTCCACCATGTTTCCTCAGTCTCCAGTTTGTAGATGACAGATCATGGGACTTCTCTGCTTCCACAATCATGTGAAACAACTCCTCATATGTATCTATCTACCAATTTCTCATATGTATCTATCTACCTATCTACTTACTTGTTTCTCTTTCCCTCGAGAACTCTAGAACAATTCTGGGTGAATATTCTATTTCCATAGCTTATTTGATGGGGGTAAGTCCCAGTCTGCATGTTACATCAGAGACAAAACATTGAAGCCTACAGAATTACTGGACTGAAAAACCAGAGGATTGAATTCAGGCAACTTCAGCCATTAGAAAGTGGGGGACAAATCCTGGAAAGGAGAAAGCAAGGATGGAAAGCCTCCAATTCTGTAAAACAACTCTGCCCAAATCTCTGGATGACTCGAACCAGCTATGTACAAAATGTATTTCAAGTAGTGCAGCTACAGGAACAGGCCTGAGAACAGACTGCCAACCACAGAGAAGACAGTTTACAGTTGAGTTCAGCCAAGTTAACCACCAGCTTAAAAAAAATTCTCAATACTCTTTAAAAGAACATGACAAAGTCCATAATCCTAAAACTTGATGCAAAATGCTAGGATAAGAGCTATTTTTTTTTTTTTACATACAAAGAAAGGACTATGATACTCATTTTAAAGAGAAAAGAAAATAACCTCGAGATGACCTAATGTTGCAATGCAGACAAGAATTTTAAAGCCGTTTGTATATATAACTATGCTTAAGGAAGTAAGGGAAAATATGCTCATAAGGAGCTAAAATTAGTAAATCTCAGCAGAAAAATTCTATAAATGTAAAATAGATATCTGAAATATACAAGGAAAATCACTGGAGAAGAATGGACTGAAAAAATGGAGATGACAAAAGGAAGTTTTTATGAGGACAGATCAATAGAAATTAATCTGAAGGATAGAGATGACAATGATTGAAAAAAAAATGAACAGACCCTCAGAAACCCGTGGGGCAATATAAAAATGTCTAACATAGGCATAATTGGAGTCCCAGAAGGAAAAGAGAGGCAGAATTGAGCAGAAAAAATATATATTAAATATAGTGATCAAAAATTTCCCAGACAGTTATAAGTTCTACAAGCTCAGTGATCCCCAAGTATAATAAACACATATACTACCATATCTCTTCATATTAGCACCAAACTACAGAAAACCAAAAAAAAAAAAGGGAGAAAATTTTAAATAAGGATGAGAAAAATTACATACTATTTAGGAAAAATTATTCAAATTATTACTGGCTTTCCATTAGAAAAAATGGAAGCCAGAAAAAACGTGAAATAATGTCTTAAAAGTTCTAAAAGAAAAAAAATGTACACACACAAAGAGAAATCTATAGTCATTGAAAATATTCCTTCAGATTAAAAGCAAAATAAAGGAATTTTTAATAAAAGAAAAGTAAGGGGATTAGCCATCAGCAGAATTGTGCTATAAGAAATACTAAGATCTTCAGTAAGAAGGGAAGTGATGCCAAATAGAAAAACTGAATATTTCAGATTGAGAAAAAGAGAAAAGCCATTGGAAATGTGTAAATGGAAATGAAAAATAGATGGAATGTGGAAAATCAATGATGATCTTGGAGTATGATTCTGAATTTCTCTGTGAGCTTGTAATTCATTAATTAATCTGTGAAATGTTCCAAGGAAATTTAAAGAAAAAGTTCAAAGATTCATATTATATAGCATAATAAAATACCTGGAAAATGAAAAATAAGTGAAGATAAGGCCAGTATGGTAAGTTGGAGCAAATATACAGTTTGTACATAGCATATCAGTAAGGTCTTACACACTTGTCAGAAGCCACTCAGTGATCCATCTATAAAATTTGAGCTTCATTGGAAGAAAGACTTAAAGACATAGTTCACGTTTAGATCTTCAGCACTTGCTGGTAAAGCGGTTAAAGGAAGGCATTCTGAGAATCTCAAATGGAGACAAGGCAGCATCAAAGCAGAGGCTGCTGTTGGGAAGAGAAATGCACCATCCATTACCAGATCTACAGGTTCTACAAGGCAAGGACACACCCCAGTGTCTCAAGAAACAAGGGCTAGCTCTCATGTTAATGACAATGAAACACAGGATTTATAGTTGGTAGAGATTTCAGAGACATTATAGTTTAAATTATTATTTTTAGAAAGGAAACTATGGCCCAAAGATGTTCATGACGTCAGATGTCAGAAAACATTTTTGATGTCAAAACTGGGACGAGAACCAAGAAAAAAGAATAAAATTTGGCAATGAATAAATTATTGTGAGGCATATAAAGGACAATTTGTAATTTATTTGCCCAGAAGAACAATGTTCTAGAAAAGATGTAGCATACTTTCATTTAACTTCCTGTAAATTCTATAATACACACGCTATTATGTTGTTTGTATCCTCCCTCTGTCTTTCTCTTTTATAAAATAAATAAAAAAATACAATGGGTTATGCACTCTGTGTACTTAAATATATATACATATTTTATATATATATATATATATATATATATATCATATAAATGTTCTGTACTGGGAGGAAAAAAATAAATGTTATCTTGTTGTAGCCACTACATTTTTGTATCTCTTTTTATAGCACGTTAACCATGATATAACTAATACAGATATTTAACCAGGAAGTGGTGCACTGCCATAACAAAAATTTTAAAACATTTGGTTTTTTTCTTAATGGTTTGGTGTTGGGTGGCAAAAACACAGATACAACAACTTGGGAAGCAAGTTATAACTTTCAGGAAAGACCATGATTTTTTCAAGACTGTACTCTGTACTCCAAAAGAAACTTGTTTGAAAAACTTAGAATGAGTTTGTGTGTCGAATGCTCCCTGCTGCTTCTGGCAAAATCTTATAAGAGGGAAAGCTTGAGCAAGAACAAGCCCAAGTGCAGGCAAAGTGGAATGAAATTGAGCTCTGGGGACTAAAATATGCCTTAAATTTAAACCAAATGGAGATCCAGATATTGGGGAGCTTTAAAATGGAACAGCTTTATTACTTCTGTAGCCAAAACAGAAAGTGTCAGGATTCCAGACTTTCCTCCAGTATTTCTCATTACGATTTTTCAGCCAGAAAATAGGAGTCAGTCTAAATAAAGACAAAATGATGGTGCCTTTTCACCCAAGCTTGTTGCTTCAGCGGACCTCAAGAAATCACCACTAAAATGAAGGAGAGAGAGGTAGACCAAGTACAGGGGTCAGAAAATAAAATTGAATGCAGAACCTTCAGATTTCTGTCTAGAAGAGAGATTCAAGTCTGGTTTCTTGCACGTGGAACTGACTGGAAGCAAATAAACTGTCTACTACAGCTGAGGGAGTTGTATTGCCAAAGAGATTGCAAGCCAAGTTGACAAATGTCTGTGATTTTTCAATCCTTGATGCAATATTTGTCCTGTGTCTCTAACAGTTACAAAACTATGCAATTCCAAGGGTTGAATACTTTCCTGCATCATCTTCTGCTGTGGTCCCAAATGTAATGGAAAAGAAGAATCTCTCAGATAGTGAAGTCAGGACTCTTGGAGCATAATAGACAGGAGAGGTCCTTCCAGAGAGACAAATCAAGCCTAATCAAGGAACTCTGCTGCCAAGTTGGGAGTATTTACCATACCTGCCCAGAAGGATTTGGTAACTACAATGAATCACTGATTTCTGCGTCTTTTCTATTTTTCTCATTTCCCCAATGGGAGTTTAGTTGAGGTATAACATTTCCATGATATACTGGGATTGAGGGAAGGCAGATAACTTGTCTAGGAGTTTATAGACTGCTAAACTGCAAGGAACCACAGCTGGACTTGATGAAGAGGAATCCATATCATTCACAGGCTTGGGGCTTTTAACTGGTTACAATAAGTGGATGAGACCCTGAGTTTTTCCATTTGAGTCAAGGTGAATATGTTTTGAGAGGGTAATGCATGATTTGGTTGGCTATGAAAGGCAGACAAGGATAGAAGACTGATTTTCTCTCAAAATTCATCTCCTCTTCTTCCATAGAAACAGAAGCCAATAATCGAGGCTTTCCCCCTCATTGGTCCACTATCTCCTTAGGGTGGCAATGTCCAGTCAGCTAGAGACTATATTTCCTGTCATCCCTTGCAGATCAATGTGGCCATGAGACCAATTTCTCATCAGTAATATGTTAAGTGGAAGTGATGGAACTAAAACGCATATGACTTCTTGAAAAAAATTGATTTTCTTCCACATGTTTTGATTCTGCATTGATCATACACAGGAGCCACAAGAAGAAAAGAACCTGGGTCCCTGAGTGACCTCTTGTAGCCGAGCTTCCAGGATATCCTGTTCTACCTGTACCCAAACACGTTGCTTGAGAGAACCATTGTGTTTTATGATTTCTTTTAAACAACATTTTAGTGTACATGCTAAGCCACACAAGGAATCACTTTGATTAAACACAGTGTTCACCTTAGACATTTACTTTAGGAACTAACCCACAGAAAAGTGCAATGACTCCGTATTGTGAGCCTTAAGCAAGAGTTTGTTGGCTAAATGATCTTTACAGTTCATCTCTTTCCACTTCCCTTTAACACCGACCACCACCCCCACCCGCCCTGGCAGTTCTTAAGAGGAGAACTACTGAGGACTAGCCAAGTTCAAAGATACTGGGTCATGTTACCAATGAGCCAGTACTGGGAAACTTAATGATTCAAGGTATTTAATTTCCACCTTTCTTACTAGATCATCCTTCCAAAAGATTCAATGGATAAGAGAAATAGAAGGGGAGGAGGTCTGGTTTGCACTCTTCCCTCCCCTTCCTACAAGCAGCCCATCCCCTTAAGAGGCAGCAAATGCAAGTTTTCTTTCTTTGATTTTCATTTGGTCTCCATTTTACACTTTTTTCTCCCATGTATCTAAACTGATTTGGTTGGCTAGCATTTTTTTTAACATCTTTATTATAGTATAATTGCTTTACAATCGTGTGTCAGTTTCTGCATTACAACAAAGTGAATCAGTTATACATATACGTATGTCCCCATATCTCTTCCCTCTTGCATCTCCCTCACTCCCACCTTCCCTATCCCACCACTCTATGTGGCCACAGAGCACCGAGCTGATCTCCCTCTGCTTTGCAGCTGCTTCCTAATAGCTATCTATTTTATGTTTGGTAGTGTATATATATCCATGCCACTCTCTCACTTTGTCCCAGCTTACCCTTCCCCCTCCCCATATCCTCAAATCCATTCTCTAGTAGGTATGCGTCTTTATTCCCATCTTGCCCCTAGGTTCTTCTGACGACTTTCTTGTTTTTCTTTCTTTTTTTTTTTTTAGATTCCATAAATTTGGTATTTGTTTTCCTCCTTCTGACTTACTTCAGTCTGTATGACAGTCTCTAGGTCCACCCACCTCACTACAAATAACTCATTTTCATTCCTTTTTATGGCTGAGTAATATTCCAATGTATATATGTGCCACATCTTCTTTATCCATTCATCTGTTGATGGACACTTAGGTTGCTTCCATGGCCTGGCTATTGTAAATAGAGCTACAATGAACATTTTGGTACATGACTCTTTCTGAATTATGGTTTTCTCAGGGTATATGCCTGGTAGTGGGATTGCTGGGTTGTATGGTAGTTCTATTGCTAGTTTTTTAAGGGACCTCCATACTGTTCTCCATAGTGGCTGTATCAATTTACATTCCCACCAACAGTGCAAGAGTTCCCTTTTCTCCACACACTCTCCATTATTTATTGTTTGTAGATTTTTTGATGATGGCCATTCTGACCGGTGTGAGATGATATCTCATTGTACTTTTGATTTGCATTTCTCTAATGATGTTGAACAATCTTTCATGTGATTGTTGGCAATCTGTATATCTTCTTTGGAGAAATGTCTATTTAGGTCTTCTGCCCATTTTTTGATTGGGTTGTTTGTTTTTTTTGATATTGAGCTGCATGAGTTACTTGTATGTTTTGGAGATTAATGCTTTGTCAGTTACTTCATTTGCAAATACTTTCTCCCATTCTGAGGGTTGTCTTTTTGTCTTGTTTATGGTTTCCTTTGCTGTGCAAAAGCTTTAAAGTTTCCTTAGGTCCCATTTGTTTATTTCTGTTTTTATTCCCATTTCTCTAGGAGGTGGGTCAAAAAGGATCTTACTGTGATTTATGTCATAGAGTGTTCTGCCTATGTTTTCGTCTAAGAGTCTGATGGCATCTGGATTTAAATTTAGGTCTTTAATCCATTTTGAGTTTATTTTTGTGCATGGTGTTAGGGAGTGTTCTAATTTCATTCTTTTACATGTATCTGTCTAGCTTTCCCAGCACCATTATTGAAGGGGCTGTCTTTTCTCCACTGTATATTCTTGCCTCCTTTATCAAAGATAAGGTGGTCATATGTTCCTGGATTTATCTCTGGGTTTTCTATCCTGTTCCATTGATCTATATTTCTGGTTTTGTGCCAGTACCATACTGTTCGATTACTGTAGCTTTGTAGAATAGTCTGAAGTCAGGGAGCCTGATTCCTGCAGCTCCATTTTTCTTTCTCAAGATTGTTTGGCTATTCGGGGTCTTTTGTGTTTCCATACAAATTATGAAATTTTTTGTTCTAGTTCTGTGAAAAATGCCAGTGGTAGTTTGACAGGGATTGCTTGGAATCTGTAGATTTCTTTGGGTAGTAGAGTCATTTTCACAATGTTGATTCTTCCAATCCAAGAACATGGTATATCTCTCCATCTGTTTGTGTCATCTTTAATTTCTTTCATCAGTGTCATAATTTTCTGCATACAGGTCTTTTGCCTCCTTAGGTAGGTTTATTCCTAGATATTTTATTCTTTTTGTTGTGGTGGTAAATGGGAGTGTCACCTTAATTTCTCTTTCAGATTTTTCATCATTAGTGTATAGGAATGCAAGAGATTTCTGTGCATTAATTTCGTACCCTGCTACTTTACCATATTCATTTATTAGCTCTAGTAGTTTTCTGGTAGCGTCTTTAGGATTCTCTATGTATAGTATCATGTCATCTGCAAACAGTGACTGCTTTACTTCTTCTTTTCCATTTTGGATTCGTTTTATTTCTTGTTCTTCTCTGATTGCTGTGGCTAAAACTTCCAAAACTATGTTGAATAATAGTGCTGAGAGTGGGCAGCCTTGTCTTGTTCCTGATCTTCGTGGAAATGCTTTCAGTTTTTCACCATTGAGGACGATGTTGGCTGTGGGTTTGTCATATATGGCCTTTATTGTGTTGAGGAAAGTTCCCTCTATGCCTACTTTCTGCAGGGTTTTTATCATAAATGGGTGTTGAATTTTGTCAAAAGCTTTCTCTGCATGTATTGAGATGCTCATATGGTTTTTCTCCTTCCATTTGTTAATATGGTGTATCATGGTGATTGATTTCCATATATTGAAGAATCCTTGCATTCCTTGGATAAACCCCACTTGATGATGGTATATAATCCTTTTAATGTGCTGCTGGATTCTGTTTCCTAGTATTTTGTTGAGGATTTTTGCATCTATGTTCATCAGTGATATTGGCCTGTAGTTTTCTTTCTTTGTGACATCTTTGTCTGGTTTTGGTATCAGGGTGATGCTGGCCGCATAGAATGAGTTTGGGAGTGTTCCTCCCTCTGCTATATTTTGGAAGAGTTTGAGAAGGGTAGGTGTTAGCTCTTCTCTAAAGGTTTTATAGAATTCACCTGTGAAGCCATCTGGTCCTGGGCTTTTGTTTGTTGGAATATTTTTAATCAGAGTTTCAATTTCAGTCCTTGTGATTGGTCTGTTCATATTTTCTATTTCTTCCTGGTTCAGTCTCAGAAGGTTGTACATTTCTAAGAATTTTTCCATTTCTTCCAGATTGTCCATTTTATTGGCATATAGTTGCTTGTAGTAATCTCTCATGATCCTTTGTATTTGTGCAGTGTCAGTTGTTACTTCTCCTTTTTTACTTCTAATTCTATTGAGTCTTCTCCCTTTTTTTCTTGATAAGTCTGGCTAATGGTTTATCAATTTTGTTTATCTTCTCAAAGAACCAGCTTTTAGTTTTATTGATCTTTGCTATCATTTCCTTCATTTCCTTTTCATTTATTTCTCATCTGATCTTTATGATTTGTTTCCTTCTGCTAACTTTGGGTTTTTTTGTTCTTCTTTTCCTAATTGCTTTAGTGTATGATTAGGTTGTTTATTTGAGATGTTTCTTGTTTTTTAAGGTAGGCTTGTATAGCTATAAACTTCCCTCTTAGAATTGCTTTTGCTGCATCTCATAGGTTTTGGGTCATTGTGTTTTCATTGTCATTTGTTTCTAGGTATTTTTTGATTTCCTCTTTGATTTCTTCAGTGATCTCTTTGTTTATAAATAGTGTGCTGTTTATCCTCCATGTGTGTGTATTTCTTACAGATTTTTCCCTGTAATTGATATCTAGTCTCATAGCATTGTGGTTGGAAGAGATACTTGATACAATTTCAATTTTCTTAAATGTACCAAGACTTGATTTGTGACCCAAGATATGACCTATCCTGGAGAATGTTCCATGAGCACTTGAGAAGAATGAGTATTCTATTGTTTTTGGATGGAAAGTCCTATAAATATCAATTAAGTCAATCTTGTTTAATGTATCATTTAAAGCTTGTGTCCTTATTAATTTTCAGTTTGGATGATCTGTTCTTTGGTTAAAGTGGGGTGTTAAAATCGCCTACTATGATTCTGTTACTGTCGATTTCCCCTTTTTTGGCTGTTAGTATTTGCTATGTATTGAGGTGCTCCTATGTTGGGGGCATGAATATTTACAGTTGTTATATCTTCTTCTTGGATTGATCCCTTGATCATTATGTAGTGTTCTTCTTTGTCTCTTGTAAGAGTCTTTGTTTTAAAGTCTATTTTTTCTGATATGAGAATTGCTACTCCAGCTTTCTTTTGATTTCCATTTGCATGGAATATCTTTTTCCATGCCCTCACTTTCAGTCTGTATGTGTCCCTAGGTCTGAAGTGGGTCTCTTGTAGATAGCATATACGGGTCTTGTTTTTGTATCCATTCAGCCAGTCTATGTCTTTTTGTTTGAGCATTTAATCCATTTACATTTAAGGTAATTATCGATATGTATGTTTGTATTGCAATTTTCTTAATTGTTTTGGGTTTATTATAGTAGGTCTTTTCCTTCTCTTGTGTTTCCTGCCTAGAGAAGTTCCTTTAGCATTTGTTATAAAGCTGGTTTGGTGGTGCTGAGTTCTCTTAGCTTTTGCTTGTCAGTAAAGCTTTTAATTTCTCTATCAAATCTGAATGAGATCCTTGCTGGGTAGAGTAATCTTGGTTGTACATTTTTCTCTTTTATCAGTTTAAATATGTCCTGCCACTCCCTTCTGGCTTGCAGAGTTTCTGCCGAAAGATCAGCTGTTAACCTTATGGGGATTCCCTTATGTTACTTGTTGTTTTTCCCTTGCTGCTTTTAATATTTATTCTTTGTATTTAATTTTTGATAGTTTGATTAATATGTGTCTTGCCGTGTTTCCCCTTGGAATTTTCCTGTATGGGACTCTCTGTGCTTCCTGGACTTGATTAACTATTTCCTTTCTCATATTAGGGAAGTTTTCAACTATAATCTCTTCAAATATTTACTCAGTCCCTCTCTTTTTATCTTCTTCTGGGACCCCTATAATTCGAATGTTGGTGCATTTAATGTTGTTCCAGAGGTCTCTGATACTGTCCTCAATCATTTTCATTGTTTTTTCCTTATTCTGCTCTGCAGTGGCTTCTTCCACTATTTTATCTTCCAGGTCACTTATCCATTCTTCTGCCTCAGTTATTCTGTTATTGATCCCTTCTAGAGAATTTTTAATTTCATTTATTGTGTTGTTCATCATCGTTTGTTTGCTCTTTAGTTCTTTTAGGTCCTTATTAAACGTTTCTTGTATTTTCTCCATTGTATTTCCATGATTTGGGATCATCTTTACTATCATTATTCTGAATTATTTTCAGGTATACTGCCTATTTCCTCTTCATTTGTTAGGTCTGGTGGGTTTTTGCCTTGCTCCTTTATCTGCTGTGTGTTTCTCTGTCTTCTCATTTTGCTTACCTCATTGTGTTTGGGGTCTCCTTTTCACAGGCTTCAGGTTCATAGTTTCCGTTGTTTTTGGTGTCTGTCCCCAGTAGCTAAGGTTGGTTCAGTGGGTTGTGTAGGCTTCCTGGTGGAGGGGACTAGTGCCTGTGTTCCAGTGGATGAGGCTGGATCTTTATTTTTGGTGGGCAGGTCCATGTCTGGTGGTGTGTTTTGGTGTTTCTGTGGCCTTATTTTGATTTTAGGAAGGCTCTGTGCTAATGGTTGGGGTTGTGTTCCTGTCTTGCTAATTGTTTGTCATAGGGTGTCCTGCACTGTAGCTTGCTTGTCATTGAGTGGAGCTGGGTGTTGGCGTTGAGACGGAGATCTCTGGGAGATTTTCGCTATTTGATATTACATGGAGCTGGGAGGTCTCTTGTGGACCAGTGTCCTGCACTTGGCTCTCCCACCTCAGTGGCACAGCCCTGATGCCTGGCTGGAGCACAAAGAGCCTGTCTTCCACATGGCTCACAATAAGAGGGAGGAAAAAATAGAAAAAAATAAAAAGAAAGAAAGAAAGAAAGAAAGAAAGAAAGAAAGAAAGAAAGAAAGAAAGAAAGAAAGAAAGAAAGAAAGAAAGAAGATAAAATAAAAGTAAAACAAAATAAAGTTATTAAAATAAATAATTATTAAGAAAAAAAATTTTAAGTAATAAAAAAAGGAAAAAAGCAACATATAGAACTCTAGGACAAATGGTAAAAGCAAAGCTATAAAGACAAAATCAGATGCAGAAGCATACACATACACACTCACAAAAAGATAAAAAGGGGAAATACATATATATATATATATATATATATATATATATATATATATATATATATATTTGCTCCCAAAATCCACCTCCTCAATTTGGGATGATTCATTGTCTATTGAGGTATCCCACAGATGCAGGGTACATCAAGTTGATTGTGGAGATTTAATCCGCTGCTCATGAGGCTGCTGGGAAAAATTTCCCTTTCTCTTCTTTGTTCGCACAGCTCCCGGGGTTCAGCTTTGGATTTGGCCCCGCCTGTGCGTGTAGGTCACCTGAGGGCATCTGTTCTTCGCTCAGACAGGACAAGGTTAAAGGAGCAGCTGAGTTGGCGGCTCTGGCTCACTCAGGCTGGGGGTAGGGAGGGGTACGGATGCGGGGCGAGCCTGTGGCGGCAGAGACCGGCGTGACGTTGCATCAGCCTGAGGCACGCCATGACTTCTCACAGGGAAGTTGTTCCTGGATCCCGGGACCCCGGCAGTGGCGGGCTGCACAGGCTGCCCGGAAGAGGGGTGTGGAGAGTGACCTGTGCTCGCACACAGGCTTCTTAGTGGCAGCAGCAGCAGCCTTAGCGTCTCATGCCCTTCTCTGGGGTCTGCGCTGATAGCCGCGTGCCTTTCTCTGGAGCTCCTTTAAGGGGTGCTTTTAATCCCCTCTCCTCGCGCACCAGGAAATAAAGAGGCAAGAAAAAGTCTCTTGCCTCTTCGGCAGCTCCAGACTTTTTCCAAGACTCCCTGCCGGCTAGCTGTGGTGCACTAACCCTCTGCAGGCTGTGTTCATGCCGCCAACCCCAGTCCTCTCCCTGCTATCTGACCAAAGCCGGAGCCTCAGCTCCCAGCCCCTGCCCACCCCCGGCAGGTGAGCAGACAAGACTTTCGGCCTGGTGAATGCTGGTTTGCACCTATCCTCTGTGCGGGAATGTCTCCACTTTGCCCTCCGCACCCCCTGTTGCTGTGCTCTCCTCCGTGGCTCTGAAGCTTCCCTCCTCCACCACCCTGTCTCCGTCCGAGAAGTGGCTTCCTAGTGTGTGGAAACCTTTCCTCCTTCACAGTTCCCTCCCACTGGTGCAGGTCCCGTCCCTATTCTTTTGTCTCTGTTTATTCTTTTTTCTTTTACCCTACCCAGGTACGTCGGGAGTTTCTTGCCTTTTGGGAAGTCTGAGGTCTTCTACCAGCGTTCAGTAGGTGTTCTGTAGGAGTTGTTCCACATGTAGATGTATTCCTGATGTATTTGTGGGGAGGAAGGTGATCTCCACGTCTTACTCTTCCACCATCTTGAAGCTCCTCCAAGTTGTACTCACTGGCACAAGGTGGCCATCCCTGGTTTCACATCAACATGATCTCCGGCACCAACCTCCTTGTTTTTCCATTTTGTCTTTAAGTTACTTGTTGAAACAACTGGCCTGCGGTTCCAAGAACTGTCACGGCTTTGGCTGGTGGGGCCCCTCCAGAGCGGTTGGCCAGCTTTCGTTCTTTATTCCTCACCTCTACTTCTATTTGGGTATTAAATTAAATTCTATATATTTCTCTCTCTCTCTCTTCTGCTTTATACTGTAGAATGTGAATAAATTCCCTGTCTAGAACTTTGAATATTATATCTGCACACATTTGTTTAGTCTCTGAATAACTTTTTGTTGTATGTGACCATAGGTACACCCCTCTCTCTCATGGATTGATTTCTTCTGGGTAGCTGACCATTTTCTCCATAATTTTCCTTACAAAAGAGGTAAGCAGACTTCCAGGCACTAGGCACTCACATCCTGTCCTGCAACACTGCTGGGTTTTGCCTAACTCAAGAGAAGATATTGCCATTGATTTGGCTCTTGGTTTGCAGATTATAACATAGAGTGTAAATCTCATGTCACATTGTTATATTTCTCTCCTGAGAGGGTTACTCTTTATATACTGTGGATAACCCAGTCTTTTCTCTGTTCTGAACACTATATGGCATTTGAAAACTTTTCTCTCTGCTATATTCTCCCCTATTCACCATCTGTCCAAATTCAGCCCATCATTCTTTCCTTTCTTCTTTTCAGAGCCTTTGACTTTAAGTTTACAAATAATGAATCACACAGTTTATTTTTTTCTTTTTCTTACCTGCAACTTTCTTTTTATGCTCAATAAACATAAGTTTATTATGTGTACTTATTCATCTAGCTCATTGTTTTAACCAGCTGTACAATATTATACAGTATTAATGTACCATAAATTCAGCCCATCTGTCTTGATACAATTTAAGTACTATCTCCTTCCCAGAGTCTCCTTCAAACCCTTTGGCCCACGTGGATTTTCAAATTAGACGTGTTTTATACACATGAGCTGGAACAATGTTCTATATTGGGCTCTATTTTACACACTTGTAAGAAATTGTAATCCCTTGAAAGTAGGTACTGTAACTTAATTTTCCTTTTATCTTTGTGGTACCTAGGACAACAAGTACAAGGTATTAAATATCATAATCCCTTTGGTTGCAAGAACTGTCTTAAACATCTACATCTTCCCAGTATCAAATATAGGGAATACTCTATAAATATTCATTCATATGAATGAACTCATATGAATGAACATAAGAATAAATGACTCCATTAAGCTTCATACCCGTATTTCGGGAATATTTATTTTAATCTTCCCTAACTCCAATATTTGAATTAAGTGACACCCTTTAATCTCCTTTCTCTTTGTTCTCTCTAATAAGACTGTACTTACAGAAGAGATAACTTGTGTATGATGTTCTCACAATAGTTTCTATTAATAGAACACAAAGCAAAAAAATGAAAGCAAAGTGAAAATCCTGTAAATGCTTATTTTTGGAAGGTTGGGAAACTAAAGCTGAAAACAATCTTGCAAATTAACTCTCAGGTAAAAATAAAAAGGAAGACATTCTCTCAGAGTTCAGAACTAGCCCAGAAGTGGGAGGGAGGCAGTGGCAGAGGCCACACTTCAAGAATACTAGAAAAGATTTTATAACAAATTAGGCTCCAGATGAAACTGCTCCTGATGTTACAGCCCATCATTATGCACAGCTATGGAATGCTGGTATGCATTAATAATAAAGATCAGTGTCGCCTTCTAGGGAAAAAGAGTCTTCTTTTAATTAACTTAAATTTTTTATCAAATTGATTGAAAAGCTCTTATCCTTTTTAATTATTTTTTTTTTACTTTCATGCATTGTGTGCATGGGCCCAGAGTACATTATCCTTACCTGTTGGTGTTTTTTAAATGGTATACTTACTTTGTGGTTCATAAATATTAGAACAACAAGGCAGAATTAAACCAAGGAGTGGAATGAGAAAGCCTATATAGTTTATTGCAAGAAAAAAAAATCTTATTTTCCTACAGGCAAAGTAGGAACATAGTATTCCTTACACTAAGTTACTGAAGGGCAGTTATATGCTAAAAAAGGACTTGGCTATTGTACCCTATGCAGTACA
This sequence comes from Delphinus delphis, assembly GCF_949987515.2. Lineage (NCBI taxonomy): Eukaryota > Metazoa > Chordata > Mammalia > Artiodactyla > Delphinidae > Delphinus > Delphinus delphis. The sequence continues at coordinate 116,895,606 of NC_082684.1, read as the reverse complement.
TCTCACATCCATACATCATAGGCCAGGAGAACTGCACTGGACATCCCAGGGAAGGCAATTCCTGCCAACTGTTCATGTGTGTATGTGCACATATCTAGTGTGGCTTGTTTTCTGGTTCTGGTTCCCTGTGAAGAGTCCGCCTTTTTCAGCACAGACCTCAAGTCTCTGGAGTTCACCTGTTCGGGGACATTCAGTGGAGAATTTTCATGATCCTGGACATATATGTTAGGGGCATTTGCATTTAAGCTGTGGTTGAAGCCACGGAGGTGAATAAACTCACCTAAGGAGAACATCAGGACAAGATAAGTTCTGCCTGTATTTTACCTGTATTTTTCTACAGATCCAGGGTAAAGTTGACTTGATACATTTTATTCTATGTGTTGTACTAATACTAGTAGTTCTTTAATGAGCTTAAATTATGTACATAGTTTTTGGTTACAAATAAGAATCATACCCATTTTAATAATAATTGGTCGAAATATTTAAAATTATTTATAATTGGAGCCATGAGCATTAGTTATTTAGGGAAGACACACTTTTAGGATAAAAACCATGACCTCTTAAGAAGTCATTCAACTCACCCACCTGCTCTTTGTAGTTAAATACAGATTCAGGTGGAGCCATAATGGAAAAACTTGATATCTGATAAATGATATGAATATTTTCCCCCAAAAAGGAAGAGAAGTTGTATGTGCACATGTAATTTTTAATCTATTATTTAGAGGGCTCCCAGAATACTTAAATACCATTGATGGATTTCAATTAAGAAGTGAAACAATCTCCAGCTGGTCCCAGAAGATAATTTTCCATCCTTCCTAATATGTGACTTGGGTCCTGGAGAACAAATAAGAGCCACACAAATGAAGAAGAAGGAAGTAAATCCAGCTCCTCTGGGCTTCCCATTTGGACTTAATGGTCCATGATCAGAGGCAGTTAAAGAGAGTTAAGAAAACAAAGAGATCTCCCACTGCAGGTACAACAACATCTTGTGCTGATGAGATCTCAGAGTTTTTAATATGGAGTTTAATACAGAATAATATAAAACGTAAATTAAAATGATGGTAAAAATTCTTAATTGTTTGTAATGCCAGGCAGCATTTTGTTAAATGCTGGCTTTACCCCGGCCCTTTTTTTCTTGCAACAGTTCTCAAAACTCAATCCCCTCTTAGTCTGTAAAATTCAGAGGAAGCAAACATAGAAAGATAAATAGGTTTATGCAAAATAAGACATGGATGAAATAGCAAGGGAGGTGAGTTTTGTCTCTAGGCCCACTGGTCCCCACCCAGGCTTAATCAGTAACAGTGCTCCAGGAATTGTCCTCACCCTTTGTCATCATGACACCTGTTCAAGGAATCTAAACTTGAATAATATGTTATGGTTTTGCTGGATACCATTGGATACCCCACTTGATAAGGGATTCAGACTCAAAGTCTGTATCAGTTATACTTAATCAGGAATTATGAAATAACATTAAATGACTTATTATAATTATTTGACCATACACAATTATGCAAGAAACTAGGAAAATAAAGATCCATGAGATGTCAGTTGGAGAACCAGAAACAAAAAAAAAAAGAAAGAAAGAAAAGAAAAGAAAAGAAAAAAAAAAAAAAACCAAAGAGGTGAGGCCTTGGAGTCTGATGGTGTGACTTATCTTTCTGGAGGTCAGCAAAGTGGGCAGACAGGCAGGAAAAACAGATGCACAAAGAGGAAAGGCAAGAACAAACCAGAACTCGTGAGGATAAACAGGAACCTCCTCACTGTGTCTGACTCTAATACCTGGTGACTCTCAGAGGAGGCAGTTTCCCTTCTACACAGAGTGGCCCACATACCTGGCCCAGAACTCAGAGAAGTGGAAGGAGAAGCCCTCTGCTCCAGCTGGAGTCAGGTTTGGACCCAGCGGTAACCCCACACCAATCAAGTGAGGAGCAGATCACTGTGCAAACTCTGCAGCAGCAGCTGGAGCCTCTACTAAACTTCTAAGCATAGTGGCCTTTGCTTCACTCTGCCTCCCAATTCTGGGCCAGTTTCCCTTGTGTCACGCTGAACGCAGACTCTATATGGAGGAGATTCTTGGGTATGCAGTTCCAGCTTAGTTAAACTGACAAAGTACAAAAGAGTACAGTGCACACTTTGTCAACTTGACATTCATCTGGGCTCCTAACTATAGTTAATTTCCAAATAGAGATAATGGCAAAATCATGCTTCTACCTATTGTGATGCAATCATCCCTCTACAACTGAAAACTCTTTAAACCTTTCCCAAGAAATAATACAAAGTCCAAATTTCAGTTTATCCATCTTTGGGTGACACTTATGCCTATTCAAACCGACTCACACCCCCAATTTTGTAACCTGTAAAGTCAGTACTGAGTAGGGGAAAAAAAGATTGCTTAACACATATGCAAATATAGCTATACTATGATAAGGTAGAGATACTTGTATAGTCTTTGTTTCTGCAATAAGCACATGGCTGTAGCTGATGTTTAGAGATTCCTTCTTTCACTACCTCTTCCATATTCCTTTTTCTCTCAGCAAGAACCTTGGGTAGTTGTGGTTCCTTGTCTTCTGGAGTGACCTAGACATTTATTCCTAATGAAAAGGTTTGGTCCATTAGCAGTCTTGCATGTATTCAGGTGTGTAGTTTTCTAGTAACTTTTATCAGAAGATGTAGGACTACTAAGGGGTATCCTAGGGACATCTTAAATCCCAGCCATTCTTTACTTTATGCCCACTATAGTAACAACTCATCTACTTGATAATTGGATTAATCATGATAGTTTATACAATAATATCACCATTTTTTGCTGTTCACTAACATGAAGGGAAGAAAGTGGCTAGGTAGATGTCTCACATTCCATCTTAATGAAATCTGTCCTGTAAACTCTGGTAGAAGCATTCTTCCCTTGGAAAATAAGACCACTAAATCAGCAGTCTAAAGTTATAGGAGAAAGAAGAAAGTATTATACTAATGGATAATTGGCAGTAAGAGTGAGAAGAGTCACTCTCAGTTCCATCCCTTGATTCCCAAATTCATGAGTCTTTGCTGTGAAAGAAATAGCATCATATGTTCATCACTGATATAGAACATAGAACACATTATGGAGTACATTATCCAGCCCTGCAATGATGGCAATCTGAGGCCATCCGCTGGCAGAAAAAGGCTGTTTCATCATTCTATTGGACCAGCTGCTTCAGCATGATAAGAAACATCAGTAAGATCATTGAGTTCCATGAGCATGAGTCCTTTGCTAAATTTATTTGCTATAAAATGAATTCCTCAGTTAGAGCCAACACTTTGGAGTATACTGTGAAGTTTCATAGGTCGTTCTGTAAATCCATAGATGGTGGTTTTGGCAGAAGCATTGTGGACAGGGAAGGCAAATCAACATCTAAAGTAAGTTTGTACTTCAGTAAGAACAAAACACTCCCCCTTTCATTATGAAAGAAGTTCAATATCAACCTGTTACTAGGCTACTGGATGATCTTCCTGGGAAGTGGTGTTACATAATGAGCTCAGTGGTGATGTCTGTTAGCAGTTTGGACACTTAGCAGTAGCATAGCAAGTCATCTTAGGTGAGTGAATGTCTGTCTTGCTGAGCCCATGTATAATCTGTATTCCTGCTACCCTGGTTAATTCGTTCACTAGGCAAAGGCAAGGATGACTGCATAAAGAGACTGAGAGACATCCAGGAAAAAGATCATCCTGTCCATCTGATTATGAAGATGCTCCTCTGCTGAGATCCCTTATTGGTGGGCATTCACATGAAATACAAAGTTCTGCACTCTCTGCACTCAGTTAAAGTCTAACTTCAAACCTTTCCCCAGACTTTCTTAAATTTAATTCTCCAGTTTTTTTCTTTCCAGGACTCTAAGACAAAGTCTTCATCACTGCCCATGACAACTTATCCTTATAGACTAAATAAATTGGGGGCACTGTTTGAAGTTGTACCCACTAGGAGAATTTTCCTCCACCACTATTCTTCAGGGCCCTCCTAGACTGAGACTGTAATATTGTACAGGCTGTCAGCTTTCAGGTGGGGCTAGCATATTGTGAAAGTACCAGATATAAATGAAGACTTTTAAAAAATTAACTGCAAATAGGTACCTCCATATAAGATCACATGTATGTGTTGAGAGAGAGAAGGTAAGGAAGAAGGAGTAGGAGTCATGGTTGTCAGCTCAAGTCAAATCTTATATATACTAGCTGATGGAGTGCTGCTTTACAAGCAAAATTTATGACTTATGAGTCAGACAACATCCAGTTCATTGTGGGTGGTTCCTGTTGCATGGTAGCTTGGTGGCCCATGGTCAAGCATTTAGTCCTCTGCAAGCCAGAAGCTATTTCTCAAATGGAGAATATGACTATACTCCAGTATTTAAAAGGTATGTATTGGTATTCACCTATATGTACCTGAAAACTTCTCCATATAGCAACCCTAACTGCTATAGACACATTAATCTCCATTAAATCTTCTTGGTCATTTGATCTTCATGCAGAGCAGCTTTCATTGCAGCCTGGATCTGATGCAGACCATCTCTTTTCCTGGACTCTACTCAAAATCTTTTGGGTCACTTGGTAAGTAGTTTAGAATAGCACACCAAAATGAGATACGTGTTGCTTCCAAAATTCAAAGAGGTCTACTAGGTATTGTGTCTCTTGTGGTTATAGCCAGATGCAAACACTTGTCCTTTACCACTGAAGGGATAGTTCAACAAGTCTCAAACCAATAGACCCTACAAGGTTCACTGATCCGGCAGGATCTTGAATTCTTGTGGCATTTTCGCATTCCTATGTCTTACCAAATTGTCTAGATATTTGTGACTTCCCAGTCGTCAGTGCTAATCTGCATGATATCTGTGTAATAGGACAATATGATGTCCTGTGGAATGTAGGGGTGATCAAGATGTCTGATGATTAGACTAGAACAAAAGACTGAAGAGTTGATATAGCCCTGAATTGAGACAGTGTCTCAGCACAGGCCAAATATGTGAGTTGAAGGGGGTGATGAAAGAATTTATTTTCTGTTTTTTTTTTTCACCACCTTGCACATTTCAAGTTCTCGATCATGTCAGTAATCTCTGCAGTCACTCCAGAAACATGTTTATTTATTCATGTTTGCTACTTTGGTAGGTAAAGACAGCTCTATTGCCTTCTACTTGGTCTTTCCTATCATCATAAACTTCACTCCACAGGTCAGAGACCCAATATAAGAATTTTGCCAGTTACTAAGTATGTCTATTCCAAGTATACATTCTGAATTGGGGGGAATAACCACAGGGTGGATCCATGTATCTACTGAGTTCACTGTGACATGGATGTAAGCCAAGACTTCACTGATCACCTGATCTCAATAAGCTCCCATTCTGGTTGCTAGACCACAGTGGTGTTTTGGTTTTCAGTAATTAATGTTGATTCAGAGCCAGTGGATAGTATTCTCTAAAAGGGTGGGTTATTGCTCTATTCTTGGTTAACATTACTGTGATAAATAGTTGCAGATCCCTCTGGTTAAGGCTAGGAGAATTAATTATGGTATAAAATTTTGGGTGGTATAGTAAGATCCTTCCTAAAGTGGACTTGATTCCCTCCTTCCCACTTTTATATAAGTTTACACTGGGACTGTCCACTGGCTCAACTTTGGGAATTTGTTGAGGACTCATATCTTTAGTGTGGTTTTTCATTCATATGTGTTTTCTCTAGACATAGAGATTTTCCATTCATACACATAAAATAATACACTGGTAGGATGCACACCTATTTAACTTAGAAGGACACCATGATTAATTAGCCAATGTCAATGATCTTTGTGGTTCAAATCCTTTTGATTACTACTATGACTCTGCTCTCCCTATGGTTACCACACCCACTTTGTCTCTGTGATTAACTTCCACTTGATCCCTCTAACCTCATGTTTCCATCATTTTCATAGAATTCAGGGAAACCAGTTTGATGGCAGTATCTGCTACTCTTACTTTTGGCCTGCAGGGAATAACTACCAGAGAATTCTTAAGGATAATGAGGTTATGCTCACAAATGTACTTCTCAAAGCTGTGATGAGAGGAGTATTCTCTGGCCTCTTTTGGAGGACATAGTTAGGATGAGTAAGAAGGTCTTGCATACTAATCTCACATACTAACTCGTATTTCAACTTCATTCAGTGTCGCCTGTGATTCCATATTTCAAACAACCAAGGAAGCAAACTTAAGCTACTCCCAACCATGCTGCTTAGTGTAACCACATCTACAAATTTGACCAAATCCAACACTGTTTCCTTTTGTTCTTATCCAACATCCTTAGGTTCCATTTCCATGTACATATCCCAGTGTCTGACAGTATAAATTGGAAAATCAAGCAATTTTTTGTTTTCCTAGTATCTTCTGAATCTTGTCTGGTTATAGGGCTAGAGGCAATAAGAGGTGACTGGATTAGGCCCTGAGGAGTTCAGTAGTTTTCTATAAGGCATTTGCCACAGAAGAGGACACTACAAGTTCTTCAAGAAAGAGGAGAATGGTCTCAGACAGGAGAAGAAGATTGCTTATAGTGGAAAAAATAATATTTTTCAGACTTTAGAGTTTCAAGGACTCCAGCTTCATTAGGAATCTGTTCATAAGACCCCATCCTAATTTTCAGGGACTCACTCCTTCTTATTTAATCAATGGCCTAATGATAACATAAAATACTTTGCATGGGTGTGAATTCCATGTGAAGTGTAATTCAGCAACCCACAGAAAGAGACTTTGGCTTTGTTTTCATAAATCTGGGTTTTGTGGATCCTCAAGTTCTCTACTGCACTTAAAAGTACTCAACCAAACCCTCACCCTACTCAATTTAAGGGAACGGTGCAATGGCATCAGCTTCTTGATAACCCCAGGTTATGCCTTCCACAGCCACTTACTTTTAGGTGTGCATAGATGGTAACTTAAGATATTTGCTACTTCATGGCATGAAAAATCAGTGGTTCTTTTAGCATTGGAAAAAGAGTCTTTGATTTCTTTAAACTGAATCAAAACATAGAACCAATTTGGAAAACCTATACTGCAACTTCTTCAGGTACCAGGAGAGTAAGATCATAATGGTCATTTGGAGAATAGGATTTATTATAGAAATTAGAATTTACACAACTGTGGAAGAAGTTGGAGAAGTATAAAGCTCTGAAAGAATATAGTTGGAGGAAGAGAGAAAAGTCACTAATCAGAAATCATGAAGAGAGGCTGGTAAAAAGGTCTAAGGAAGACTTTTGCCTCTACACCTGGTGGTCCTGAAGTCACTTAAACTCATCAGGGGAGAATACTGGAAGATTGGGGAAAAGCTGGATGAAAAGCAAGAGCAATCTGGAACTTGCGAGAACAAAGCAGAACCCATGAAAGCAAACTGGATCCTGTTTCTATTGCTCACTGCATCTAAACCTGACAAGGCAAATGACCTGCAGGATGTACTCATCCTCTTTCCCATAGAAAAAATTGCCTGTTCCAGGAAGTTGAAACAGCCTGATCGCGATCCCACAGCAATGAGGTTAATAGTAGACCGGGGACAATGGTTGGTCCTGGAGTGGTCTCTGGGGGCCTGCATTTAGCTCCCACATGTGTTGGCTGATGCTTCACTTCCACTTTCTAAATCTCATGCAGAAATCTCTTAAGAGCCACACTAAGCCAGGCACACATAGGAAGAAGATACTGGAAAATCTCCTCCCCATTATCCTTGTATTTTAGAGATATGTTGCAGTTAGGATTAGTACTTTCAAGGGTAAGACTCCACAGCCTAAGTTCCTAGACCCCACTGTATACTCAATTTATAAATGAGGAAATTAAAACTCACAGAAACCCAATAACTTGTGCAAGCCTCCTCTCAATCCCAAAGCCATTTATTGAGCAGTTACTATGTATCAGGAGTTTTGATGAGTCCTTGGGGAGATAAAGGTGAACCAAAAGCTGTCTCTATTAAAGTACTGTATTTTTCTCAGTTCTTCTTTGGACAAATTATTTCATTACTCTTCAAAGCTAAAGGCAAATCTTCTGTACCGTTGTCAGAACGTCTTCATTCCTGCTGAGTTTGCGGACATAAATAACTCAATGATCTTTCCTTCTTATGCACAGTGAATCTGCCAGACCAAGAAATAAAACTTCTTGTGGTGTGGTTAATCCATACATTGGGGTTGTTGTAGAGGTTCTAAAGTCATATTTAAAATCTATGTGTTTTTATTTCATCAGAAGATATTGATAGAATATTGATTTTATCTTTTCAATGTGTTTCTCAGTATTAAGTCACTATTTGTAATACAGTTGTCAATGGTTTGTGTGCTCTTGAGGAGAGGGTCTACTTCCTACATCCACAATACATCACTGGGGCAAACTACAAGGAAAGAGTGAAATCAGCACTGAGACATCAAAGGTTTCATGTGAATCACATAAGCTTGTCTGTCATTTCCAAGGGTCCCATCATAACACTGGAATGGAAAGGCACTACTTTGCCAGACTTTCACTTTCTTTAGTCTCTATTATTAAAGAGAACAAAGAATTAAAATGTGTGTATTGGAGATGAAGCCAAGAAGATAAGTCATTATAATGGAGTGAGGATTCTGAAGGAAAAATAAAGAGATGTGTAAATATGAGTGATATATTAATTTTTGTCAAACAAATTTAAGACCACTTTTTTAGGCTGTGATCCTTTTGAAGAATGTTTTCTACCTAGTCATTTTTAAGTCACTTCCATAATGCTATCCCAGTTACTGTTTGCTTCTATTCTTACTGCCTGCAGTGGTACCTGCTCAAGCCCTTTAATATAAAAAGGCATACAGAATGCAGCCAGACAAGATTAAAGGTCTTCCCTGATGAGGAATGAAGGGGAATTACACAGTTTTCAAGAGAAAAGATAATAAAGGAATGAGGCTATAGAAATACTTTGATGAATTATATAGAGGCAATTTTCTGACATTAGTAATGTAGGGCAGAAGACAATGTTTCTGATATATAGATGTAAATTCATCATCCAGACTCCATTAAAGAGAACTACAAAAGATCAGTTGATTTGAGTATTGCTTACAAGAGCTATCAGGTAATGTTAGCAGGTCCCGTCTATGAAACTTGGACACTGTAACAAGTGAAGGCTCATTTGGTTGAAAATAGCAAGAAACCATAGTTTAGTCACCTGGATCTATGACTGTAATGCCAGTCCCAGGGTTTGACATTACATGCGAAAGTGCATATTTCACAAATATTGCCTTTGACCACTGAATAACCTTGTGCTATAGTGAAAGGCAATAATTGTGTCTTTAAAAAAATGGTCATTGAAAACTTTCCTCTAAGAAGCTATGAGTCTACCTCTCCCATCCATACCCAACTCCAGAAAAATAATAATTCTAGATAGAAATTATATTTTACAGTTGTAATGACAAGGAAGACTTAACAGAACAACTGTAAGAATGCTTTCTTTTCTTTACTCTCACTAACAGAAAAAAAAAAAAAGAAAAGAAAAAGAGTATCATCTGTGAGGTTCCCTAATCTTTTGTTGTACAATATCTTATTTGCAACCTATAATCTACTATCTGCCTTCATATAAAATAATGAGTAGAGATCCTTCTTTTAGGTCCAGATGTTTATTTTTTTAGAAAGTCCAGTACCCTTTACCCTCTTCCAATTACACCTCTCTGGAAATCATTTTGATGCTTGTCCATTTTACAAAAACAAAAGCACATGAGTCTGTGCAAGGTCATCAGATTTAGTCTCTTTATGCAAAGTCAACACAGATATCTGCATAGCAGGCTGAAAACTGTGTGTCTTAACTTAGTGTTTTGCTAATTGGTAGATTCTGTAAACTAGTATATTCATGGAGTTAGTTGTTCTTTTCTTTTTTTGTTGTTACCTAAGGATGATAACGTCATAAACTCTTTTAAATCACAGATCAATGCTTAGCATTCATACATCTACCTAACTCTGGATCCCTTTTCCTTAGTTTGTGTGAGGGCGATAAATCTCCCCTATCTTTATCAATGCTGAAGGACCCCTTTGAGAGTTAAATAGAATATATGGATCCTTTGTTCAGGAAAATGTCCATGTAGGTACACACACACAGAAATACATTTTCATACAATGTCAGGGAGTATATAGGCTCCCTGGTGCCCATTCATAAACTCCCCAGGTTAAGAAACCCTTATCTATAGAATAAGTACCATGGAAAACCCCTTGCTTCAAATTATGACATACTTTTCAGAAAGAGATATATTGTTATATAAATTAACAATAAAAACTGTTACTATTAATATATTAAAAACAATTGAGAAATACCTGAGAAGTGAGCCAAGTTAAGGATTAATTTTTTTTTTTTTTTTTTTTTTTTGGTGATACGCGGGCCTCTCATTGTTGTGGCCTCTCCCGTTGCAGAGCACAGGCTCCGGACGCACAGGCTCAGCGGCCATGGCTCACGGGCCCAGCCGCTCCGCAGCATGTGGAATCTTCCCGAACCGGTGCACGAACCTGTGTCCCCTGCATTGGCAGGCGGACTCTCAACCACTGTGCCACCAGGGAAGCCCAGGATGAAAACTTTTAATAGATATAAATGTAAACCCCAAATACTAATAAATCACTAATAAATACTAATAAATCACAAGCTGTGGGTCCTAATCATTTTTCACTGAATTAATATCTCTGCTTTGGACTAACCCTCATACATTATTTTTAACTTGTATGGGGATAATTGTTTTTAAATATTATATAATGTCATTATCAGCCTCAAAATCTTCAGTGGCTCCCTCTTCGCACATGAGATGAGTAGAACATGAAAGAAATTTTACACATTGGTCCTTGCCTTCCTTTACAGAATCATCTTTCATCACACCCTCAAGGACATTCTGCACTTTCAAGTGTTTGCAGAATATTTGAGAATTACCAAGGCTGGCAAATTCTCCCACACCTCTGTTAATGTTTTAAAATATTATCCTCTTGTCCTGTAATACTTCCCTGTCTTGCCCTGCAAGCCCCAAAGTACATACCTACTGGGTCTAAAGATTCAACTGCAGTATCTCTTCATCTGAGAACTTCTTTATTCCTGTTTTTACTAAACCCTTTGCTTACTTCTAATTGAGCATTTATTGTTTAGTTCTACTTTCTACAAATTTTCTGATCATGAACACCATCAACGAAGTAATTTAGTTATGCATCCCCTATCATGCAAACACACATACAAACAAACACACATTTATTACTACCTCAAAGTAGTCTCTTTAATTAAAAATGCCCACAAAAATATAAATGTTAAAGGATGTTAAAAATACATAGAGATCGTCATCAGGGAAATATACATCAAAGCCATAATGAGATATCTCTTCATTCATATTTGGATAACTATAAAAACGACATAATTACAAGTATTGTTTGAGGATATGGAAAAATTGGAAACTTCATAGATCACTGGTGGGAGTGTGAAATGCCACCATTTTGGAAAATAATCTGACAGTTCCTCAAAGGTAAAATATAGAGTTATCATTCCTATGTATACATATGAAAACAATGTAAACATAAGTCCACAAAAAATCTTTGTTTTTTTCTTTTAACATTTTCTTTCTAGGGTTACAAATTAGCAGATAAATGAAACAGCTCTCTACATTCAGAAGTAGAGCAGGCATTTGTTATTAGCAAAAAGTTATTGGGCTTTTAGAGAAAATAATTAAGAATAAAAACATGCAGGCCCAAGCAAAAGCTACTCAAGGCATAAGGTCATTGTAACTGGTGGTAGTAGGGTTGAGGGTGGCGGGGACTGAAATGTTGAATCCTAATCACTTGGTGGTTACATGACAACACAGTGTGACTGAAGACTGTCAAATCATAACCAAACGTATTCTCTCAGGAGAGGGGGGAAAGAGAAAAACAGCCACAGATGGAAATTATTGGTCAACTTTATAGGACAGCAGTGAGGGGAACTCAGTGGAAGTGAAAGCTGGCATAAGGAGAATGGTAAATAATGTAAGAACAATGCTGACACATGGTTCTACATTCAGCAAGACAAACTCAGATCTGCATATAATCTTACCTTTGATCTTATCATGATTGAACTTTAAAAAGACAACCCTAGTCACATAACCACACTTTTCCCCATCATTTTTTTTGTTTTTTAATCCAACTCATAACTCTTATACCCCTTCTGCTGGAGGAAACCTACACAAGCAGCAGTTACTCATCTTTTAAGGTAAGGAATGTCCACATTATATTATCTATTGAGTGAATTATTAAGCAAGATTGGAAGGGAAAATAATGAAGCAATGGAAAACCTAAAACTTAGAGCAATAATTTCCTTCCTCCATGAAAAGGGGGAACAGGATGTAAGGGGGATGGCAAATCAAGTGTGTCCATACTTTGATCCTTTATCCTGTAGATTCTTTTCCAGTTTGAATCCTAGAATAGCGGCAGGTGGTAGCTTCTACAAAGAAAATTGTACTGCCTATGGAATTAAATATTTGGGGGTAATATCAAACAGCTAGAATTTCAGAAATATGCCATTTCTTTTCTTATTTAATGTATAGGAAATGAATGATGTTAAATATTTATCTAATATTGATAATAATTTAACCTTTTAATGTTTAAACCAAATGTCCATTCAAATGAGTTAATGAAAGGTTCAAAAATTTCTTACTCTTTCTCTATTATCTCCTTATTTTTGAGTTACTCATAACCAAAGTTATCATGAAATAACATAGATATCCTATTTTTTAAAAATACAGTGATGACACTTCTGATTATTCTTTCATAACAAGAAAAGTCAAGGCTGCGTTAATGCAAAAAATGTGACCTTTTTTTCTAAGAAGGAATAGCGATGACGCAAATTTCCTTGTGGAAGAAAATTCTTTTTGCCACCAAGCTGATATTAATTTCCTGTTCAAAAGGGTCTATATTGTCAATGTGACACTTTAATCATCCACCAGTGTGACTGGGAAATGCCGACTTCACAATCAATGTCAATGTACTTTATGTCGTCTCAATACTGCTTAGTCATTTTTCTTCAGAACTGCGTGAGGAGGGTCAATACATTTCATTAGTTTGTTTCATCTAAAGGTGAGCACAACATGAAAACTTTGATTATATTATAAGAATTGCCTTAATGTGACACCAGTTCCTTGATTGTGCAATAGCAGCCATTCAAGTGCTAGAGGGCAACCACATTATCTTTCACCGAAATATTTGTCTAGCCACCACCAGTAAAATGTGCCGCAAACGAAAGAAGAAAAGAGGAATCCAACTCAATTTACATAGCAGAGTTGAAAATCCGCTGTCATAAATGCATTATAAAACAGGATCATGCAGACTAACTTTGAAGGATGTCAGGGAAAAGTAACAATTCTTCTCCACTGTCTAATTGTGGTAGTAAAAATATTTATGATTCTAAAATTTAATAGTTATTTTAATTGGATTGCCATATAATTAACATTTTTTTTCTCAACGGAGTTTATAATTTCATGACTATCAAATAAATACAAAGTGACTGTGTTAGTCTCTTCTAATTCTTTCCTTTAGAAATCTTCAGTGGTACTTTAACCCCATAACTCTTCTTCTAATTAACTTTTTCCTATGACCTTTTACTAAGATGAAAAGGCTACCACCGTTTTTGGTTTTTTGTTTGTTTTTTTAGTGAAATGGATCTTATGGAAAGTCTTATTCATTTTGACTTTTATTATATACAATTTGGTACAAAGTTTCTGGTGGTTTGCTTTGTTTCATTTCTTTAAGTACCTTTGCCATTTGAGGCAATAGTATACAGTCAGGGTCTGAAGAATTATAAATAAGCACATTTTGTTTAAAAGTCAATTTCTGAATATAGATTTCCTATCTGCCCAGATCCTGTACTGTTAGTAAAGTCATCACACTTATTCATTTGCCATGTACTCATATGCAGCTAAAATCATTCACATTTAACATCTAGGCTCCACCCTCTTCTTTTTGACCTATCCTCCTTCCTATCTTGTTTGAAGCTGACTACTCTTCCTTGAAGGAATCCAAAAGTCCTTGCACTTTATGTTCCCTTCTAGTTTTTGTTGCTGAGACTTGAATACTTTATCCCCAAAACTTTGCTTGGGTTTTGCCATGTCAGCAATTCCTTGCTTAAATTATTATGCTGGAGAGCATCTAGCCAAAACTTCTGGTCCAAGCCACCACCCAGTATCTTTTCCAGGATCTATGGGAGTGCAGGAGACAGAATTCAGATATACTCTTACTGAGAGCACATTTTTCTTATTACCTTCATTCTACTTCTTGAGAAAAAAATTTCACATAAAATATATTCTATTCTTTCTATATATAGATCAAATGATATTATTGACTTTTCATGAGTGCCATTTCTCCAAAATATTAAAATAAAGTCCATAAATGCACTTTATATTGCACTGTATTAGCATCAAAAAACACAATTAAAAAATCATACATCATTAATTTTTTTGCTATAGTAACTTTCATTTCATAAATGAAATTCACATTTTTTTGCCAGGAAATAAAGATTATGTAAAAATGACAGTTTATATAGTAATTTTGTATCCCCTTCCAAAAATATATTTATGAACTTTAAAATCCATTATGAAAAAATCATTTGTACTATTGCTACTGACCATTATCTCCATTTCATCACAGTCTACAAATAGATAGAGTTTGCTAGTGGTTACAATCCAAGATGACAACAAAACACTTTTTAGCATAGATTCTGGTGAAGATTTGTGTCAGTCAACAAATAAAAACCCAGAACATTGATATTGTTGGAGGGCAGAGGACAGAAGGAACAGAAAGTGCCTATCAAATGGAGAAGGCGTCTTGAGACAAAAAAACAAGGAAACAAGGGAGGCAACTCCATATGATCAATGGATCAGTTTATTACAGGGTAACTTATTCACAGGGTGGGATTGGGATTGGGTGGATAATGGTCAGGAAGCATTAGCAGCTGCACTCTGCACCCTGGAGGGGTGGACAATTTTATAGTTAACCTAGGGTTTGGGGGTAGGTACTTGGAAATTGGGTGTGCATTTCTAAGATTTATGAATGGGTCATTAGTATCATGGATATCAGGAGTACAACAGGGAAGATTTTCATCATTGTTTGGAGACTAACAGAACATAAAGACTACTTGGTCTTAATGATTATTAAACAATATCTATTAACTACAAAGCCCTTGATGACAGAGAATTGTTTCACTGCACAGTACACTCCTGGGTAGGGTCAGTAAAAGGACCCTTACAGTTGTAAGGGGCCAAGATGGCATCAGTTATGCTAACAGTCTAACAGATACAAAAAGAGATAATATCTGTCTTATACAGGAGCCAAAGACGGTATCTACTTGCTTTTGTATGCTTAGTGCCTAGCAGTATGTTGGAGCCTCTGTCAGTTCCAATGTCTTTGACTGCTAGTGACAAAATACTTAACAAAAAGTCATGTAAAGGTAAAGGCTATTCTTCACGTATGGCAAGAAATCTGGAAGTTAGTGGACTGGGTGTGGGACTGTGGCTCAAATACAGCTTTTTCCCTCTTTTACCTATACACCCCCAGTCATGTTGTCCATAGCCTCATTATGTCAAGGTGGCTCCAAGCATTTCATCCTCACACAGCCACGTTCCAATGGAAGAAGATCATCATGGGGCTCTCTCATGCACATCATCCCTTCTTTTTGGAAGGATACTCTTTCTAGAACACCCCCGGCAGACATTCATATATAAGAACTGGCTCACATAACTAACCCTCTCACCAAGGGAAGATGGAGAGGAGTAGCTAGAAATGTCTGCTTCTATAGCGAGACAGGAAAAGGAAGGTGGTCACTGAATAGATAATCAAAGGTGTGTTCAACAGCATGAAGGATATTGCTCAGTAAAATTTGGATCTAAGAAAAAAACTATATTAGTTCATTATGAAATTTTAGGGAACAAGTTTTATAAATTCAAATCAAACAAAATAATTATAATACTAATTTAAGAAAGGTTGAATTTAGGGCAAAAATAATTAAATGGGATAAATAAGAGCACTATAAAATAAAAAGAGCATCTTATACAATGGAATACTATGCCAACTTTGAGAACGATGAGACAGATCTACCGATTCTTATAAGGAACTCTCCAAAATATATTTTTATGGTTAAGCATACAAATATACACAAATTATTACTGAAAACTGTTAAATGTTTGCCAGTATAAGATATGCATATAACAACAGATATACCTACAGACAATTTATGCTTGCAAATGCATTGAAAGCCCCTCAAAAATTACTAAAGAAATTTGTAACAGTGCTTGAATCTAGAAACCTTAGATGCCTAGTGGATAAGGGGAGAAAGAAAGAGACTAATTTTCCAGTAAATAGTCTTTTTTGTCTTTTGAATTTTATTCCATATTTTATTCCATTTATATTACCTATTAAATGTATTTTATTATAATACAGAAGTGTGTATATGTGTATGTATAAAAATAAATACCATCATTAATAAATAAATAACATTATAAGTAAATAATTTAATAAAATATTTATTTATTTTCAAGGGGAGGATGAGGAAAAAAGAAGAGATTTATCACACCAATAACAAAGAGACCATGACAATGTCCTGTTGTGCAAGTTCAGAGCAGGGGTCAACCAAAACCATAGTTAAATCTGAATGGTGGAAACACAGTATTGCCCCATATGTAACTTTATAGGAAGTAATTGGCCTAAATAGATTATTGAAAAATTTCAGAATGATGTCTTCAAAAGGATGTCGATACCTATTTCTATATGCCAGTTCAGTTTATTAAATATCTGCCTAGGTGGAGTAGAAATCAAGAGATCCATATGCAGTATCACCTAATCCATCTCACAGTTACAAAATGATGATGATGATGATATGATAAAAATTCATTGTTTATAAATCAACATTTCTCATCCTTGGAACTATAGATATGCCGTTTGAATTAAAGAAAATAATAAATTTAAATTAGGGGGATAAAAATTTGGGCTATTGAACTATACCCCAAGGAGAGGAATTTCCTTCACTCCTAACTGATTTTTAATATTTCAGGGAAGCTGTGAAAGAGTGAATCACACTTATGGGTAAAGTTCTGGCTTATATTCTTTTATTTCTCTTCCCTTCCCTTCCCTTTTCTTCCCTTTGCCTGCTTTTCTGTTTAATAATTAAAGCTGGGGGAAATTTTAAACAAGCTCATCTTGAAATTGGTCATGGACAAAGATTTTTGATGACTTCCAGGTCTTTCTATTTCCAAAAGTTAACCTAGTTATAAACTCACCATATCCTGATATTATTGTTATTAGCAACAATAACTCTCAGCAAATATGTCTCAAAACCCTCAGTTATAAGATCTTTTCAATTTTCACCATCAAGGGAAGGTCCAAGGCATATTCCAGTTAAAAATCCTTGCCAAGAAATCTAAGCTGTGTTAAAAGTTTTAGTTTTCTTTTCTTCAAGGAATTCTGGAATTTTAAGTTTAAACAAAAAGTGTTATACATCCCCATTTCCCATTGGATACACTTCCAAAGCCTCATAATCCAATATCATGAAATAGCCTATGGGACAACATTCAGTTTTATTTCAAGCATGTCATATGTTTAAATGCCTATACATGTTTTCCATGTGGCACATATTTCATTGTAATGAAAATATATTTAATGGTAGCAATAAAATAGAATGGAATGAGCATGTAAAATGGCCATACTGTTTTATTTTTAATTGTTGCTTGAATGCCTGATTATCCAGTTGCATATCTCACTCATCCCCCCAACTACAACTTTCAATTTGTTATTATTAATACAACTTATTTTCTATTTAGCTACTCAATATCCAACAGTATCTTGAATCTTGAGAAAAAATTCCTACACTTCCTGTGACTTTGCAAAAATAATTTAATTGACTCAGAACTTGACCTTCAAACTAGAGTAGTGAGATTAAATTGAAGCAAAGTAAAAACTATCTGAAACACCCTTAAAGCCCCCACAGAAGCCGGGTTTCCTGGTGCCCATAGTCTGCCATGGGCCAAGTTTGGGATGAGTTCCTTCCTGCATCATGAATGTGAAGGATTGTTTACTTGATTGAGCAAGTCGATGGGCACAATGTTCTTTTAGGATCTTCCATTGAAGTCAAAGTGTCTGTGTCTCCAACTAAGGGGAGGATGTGAACCTCCTCCTTGGAAAGACATGAAAGTAAGTTACACTTTTTGGAGAAAAGTAGGTTTGTTATTTATTCATAGGCATCAACTTATGATGAATTAAAGTAATTAATATGCTCCCATCATCAGAACTAGGGACAAGGAAAATTAGTTGAGGGGTTAAAAAAAAAGCTTACGTGCATTTAGTATCTCAGGGAAAAAGGTAACCTTTATAAATTAAGGATTTTATTCTCTAAATATTATTGTCTAAATAAAGCATTTAGAACTAACTTTTGTATGACAAACATCAAGGATATTATTGATATTTATACTACATTGGTGGGGATATGAGACAGTGTAGGGTTTCTATATTTTCTTTTATAAATAGCCTCTGCAGCATATGATATGTTTAGAATATTAAATGAATTACATACATTAAGATGAAGGTTTCTACTGAGTACAGAGCAAATACACCTCAGTGCAGATTCATTAATTATCTTAATTTTAAGAGTCAGTAGCAAGCCCAGCACACTCTGAATAGCTGTTATGACAAATTTCTCAGGCCCATCACAAGCATGTGGGATCATCCTCATGATGGCTTTAGAGCTCTGGAAAAGGAAAGGCACTGTGGAAATTCAAGGTTGGGTTTTATTATACTTGTTATTATTATAAAAACCCAATCAGCCAGAATAGGTTAGTTTGATTGAATTTTCAGTTTAACTGAGACTCCTTCAAAATGCTTTCTTGTTTTAACACCTGTAGCTTAAACCTGCCTTATACATATTAATTCATTTTCTTGTCATAGATAGTGCAGACAAAAAGCAAAGTATTAAAAGGACTGATCATTTTTGTAAAAACTTGATTTTTCATTCTGAATGAAATAACATTGAGGAAAGGAAAAGTAATAAAAGACATGATTTTCCCATCTTTGTCACTGGCTTGCTCTGTATCTTGAGCATTTCCCATCTTATAACTCAGTTCCCCCTCTACAACTGAGAGAGTAACACTTGTCCTGTCCACCCTCCAGAGTTGTCAAGAGGTTCACATTTGCAAAGGAATGTGCATGCGCTTCAGTTAGCATATAACATTACAGAAATATTAAAGGTTGTGTGGTTAGAGAAAGCACACTGAGCTGAATATACACTAACCCTAGAATTTTACCCTAAGTAGTTTTGTGTTTGATTCATTTTCAATAGTTCTTTGCTACAGCATTAAATTTTTAATAAGCTGCATCTGTTATCTAAAAGGATAATTTGAAAATTATATGTGTCAATAATCAAGGATTTAACTTATGTTCTCATTTTAAAAGATTCTCTTGGCTGCTGTAGAGTGAGTGCATTTTATGTCCTAGATATCATGTTACACAAACTATCTGTAGCCTCACCTCCATCCAAGGAAGAGCAAGAATCCTGATTTCCTGCTTCTTATCAACAACTTAGAACTTTCTCCTGGTTCTTTCCCTGTAAAGGGGTTGGTCAGGGTGAGACTTTTTAAAGGTACTATGCACATCCCCTTACTCTTCCAACAACTGTTCTATCCTTTCAATTCTAATTTATTAGAATAAACAATAAATAAAATGGAATTTAATTTTAAAAAGAAAAGAATTCTAATTGAAAGCCTGCTCATAGTCAGACACTGTGTCAATTGCAGAAGACAAAAATGAACCACACATCACTCATGTAGCTGATTTTCTCACTGGGGAGAAAGATAACTGAAGTAAATACAGTACAATGAACTAACCGCTATGGTAGAGTTATGAATGCTGTACTAGCAGGACATATATGAGGAAATTACAAAGGCAGCCTGCAGTAGTTGAGAAAGTTGTCATATTTGATAGATTAATATGTGACAGTTGGAGAAAGGGAAACATCTAGGATTCATGTAAGAATGGACTTGTAGATGTGAATGTCTTCTTCATGAGAATGGTTGCAGTTCTTTGCTACTGGAGCTGGGGATGGGGGTCAGGAGGTGTATGATGAAAACAGTTTGGGGCCATAATGTTCAATATTAAAAAATCAATTGATTTAAACCATCACATCAGCAGGCTAAAGAAAAATCACATGATCATATCAATAGATGCAGAAAAAAATGTTTGAGAAAATTTAACACCTGTTCCTGATAAAAACTTTCAGCAAGCTAGGAATAAGGGGAATTTCCTTAACTTGAACACTTATGAAAAACCTGCCATTAATGTTATACTTAATGGTGAGAAACTCAAATACTTCCTGCTGAGACCCAGATAAAGACAAAGATGTCCCCTCTCACAGCTGCTTTTCACCATCATACTACAAGTCCTATCTAGGGGAATAAGACAAGAAAAGTAAATAAAATGTATACAGGTTGGAAAGAAAACAATAAAACTGTCTTTGTTCACAGACAAAAAGCACCTGGAACTAATAAGCAATTATAGAATGGCTAAAGGATCCAAGGTTAAATACAAAATAAATCACTTTCCTATATATCAGCAATGAAGAAATGGAATTTAAAATTAAAATACATTACCATTTAAATAGCAACATCCAAAATGAAATACTTACATATAAATATATATGTATACAAAATATGGACATGATTTATATGAGAAAAGCTACAAAATTTTGATGAACAAAATCAAAGAAATAAATAAATGAAGAGATAGTCCATGTTTGTGCATAGGAAGACTCAACACAGTCAGCATGTCGGTTCTTTCCAAATTGATCTATAGTGTCAATGAAATCAAAATTAAAATCCCAGCAAGTTACTTTGTATATTTCAACAAACTGATTCTAAAGTTTATTTGGAGAGGCAAAAGACCCACAGTAGCCATATCAATACTGAAGAAGAATAAAGTTGGAGAACTGACATACCTAACTTCAATACTCACTATAAACTACAGTGATAGAGATAGTACAGTATAGGCAAAAGAACAGATGAATAGATTAATAGAAGAGAGTAGAGAGCCCAGAAATAGGGCCACATAAATATAGTCAACAGATCATTGACAAAGGAACAAATGCAATACAATGGATCAAAATGATCTTTTAAGGTCTTACATCTTTCACAAGAACTAACTCAAAATTGATCACAGACCTATATATAAAATGAAAAACTATGCACATAAAAGAAATATAGATCAATGGGACAGGATAGAAAGTCCAGAGATAAACCCACACATCTATGGTCACCTAATTTATGACAAAGGAAACAAGAATATACAGTGGAGAAAAGACAGTCTCTTCAATAAGGGGTGCTGGGAAAACTGGACAGCTACATGTAGAAGAATGAAATTAGAACACTACCTAACACCATACACAAAAATAAACTCAAAATGGATTAACAACCTAAATGTAAGGCTGAATACTATAAAATTCTTAGAGGAAAACATAGGCAGAATACCCTCTGACCTAAATCGCAGCAAGATCTTTTTCGATCCACCTCCTAGAGTCATGTAAATAAAAACAAAAATAAACAAATGGGACCTAATTAAACTTAAAAGCTTTTTCACAGCAAAGGAAACCATAAACAAAATGAAAAGACAACCCTCAGAATGGCGGAAAATATTGCAAATGAACAATCATAAAGGGATTAATCTCCAAAATATAAGAACAGCTCATGCAGTTCAATATCAAAAAAGAAAAAAAAAAATCAAAAATAGCAGAAAATCTAAATAGACACTTCTCCAAAGAAGACATACAGAAGGTTAAAAAGCACATGAAAAGATGCTCAACATTACTAATTATTAGAGAAATGAAAATCAAAACTACAATGAGGTATCACCTCACAGAGGTCAGAATGTCAGTCATTAAAAAATCTACAAGCAGTAAATGTTGGAGAGGGTGTGGAGAAAAGGGAATCCTCCTACACTGTTGGTGGGAGTGTAAACTGGTATAGCCACTATGGAAAACAGTATGGAGGTTACTTAAGAAACTAAAAATAGAGCTACCATTTGATTCAGCAATCCCACTCCTGGGCATATATCTGGAGAAACCCATAAATCGAAAAGATACATGCACCCCAATGTTCATTGCAGCATTATTTACAATAGCCAGGACATGGAAGCAACCTAAATGTCCATCAGCAAAGGAATGGATAAAGAAGATGTGGTACATATACACAATGGAATGTTACTCAGCCATAAAAAAGAATGAAATCATGCCATTTGCAGCAACATGGATGGACCTGGAGATTGTCATACTGGGTGAAGTAAGTCAGACAGAGAAAGACAAATATCATGTGATATTGCTTATATATGGAATCTAAAAAAAGACTACAAATGAACTTATCTACCAAACAGAAATAGAGTTACAGATATAGAAAATAAATTTATAGTTACCAGGGGGTAAGGAGTGGGAGGCATAAAATTGGGAGATTGGGACTGACACATACACATTACCATATATAAAATAAATAACTAATAGGACCTACTGTATAGCACAGGGAACTCTACTCAATACTCTGTAATGGCCTATATGGGAAAATAATCTAAAAAAGGTGGATATGTGTATATGTATAACAGATTCAGTTTGCTGTGCACCTGAAACTAACACAACATTGCAAATCAACTGTGCCCCAATAAACATTTTAAAAAAACAACAACAACTATAAGATAACATAAGAGGAAATATAGGTGACTTTGGGTATGGCAATGACTTTTTAGATGCAGCACCAAAAGCACAATCCATGGAAAAAATTAGTAATTTGGACTTCATTAAAATTAAAAATTTGTTTTGTGAAGTACAGTGTCAAGAGAATGAGAAGACAGGAAAGAGACTGGAGAAAATATTCTCAAAACATACATCTGATAAAAGACTGTTATACAAAACATACAAAGAACTCTTGAAACTCAACAATAAGAAAATGAACAACCATTTAAAAAATGGACAAAAGACTTGAACAGACATTTCACGCAACAAGATATACAGATGGCATATAAGCAACCTCATATGTCATTAGGGCATTACAAATTAAAACAATGAGATGCCTCTACATACATGTTAGAATGGCCAAAATCCAAATCACTGAAAAGAGGAACTCTCGTTCATTGCTGGTGGGAATTCAAAATTATACAGCCACTTTGGAAGACATTTTGGCAGTTTCTTACAAAACTAACATATTCTTACCATGCAATCCAGCAATCATAGTCCTTGGTATTTACCCAAATGAATTGAAAACTTATGTCCACATAAAAACGTATACTTGGAAATTTAGTCATAGTTGCCAAAACATGAAGACAACCAAGATGTTCTTTAGTTGTGATTGGAAAAGTTAGCTGTGGTACATCCTGACTATCAAATATTATTCAGTACTAAAAAATGAGCTAACAAGCCATGAAAAGGCATGGGGTAACTTAAATGCACGTTACTGAGTGAAAGAAGCTAACCTTAAGAGACTACACACTGTATGATCCGACTATAAGACATTCTTAGAAAGACAAAACTGTGAAGCGGTAAAAAGAGTAGTAGTTGCAGGGTTAGGGAGGAGGATAGTATGAATAGGTGGAGCACAGAGAATTTTTAGGGCAGTGAAACTATTACGTATGATGCTACAATGGTGAGACATGTTATTAAACATTTGTTAAAACTCACAGAATATACAAAACCAGGAGTGAACCTGAATGTAAACTAAGGCCTTGGATGATGTGTCAATTGTAAGTTTATCACTTGTAACAAATGCACCACTGTAGTGCAGGATGTTGATACTGGGGCACATTGTGTACATGTAGCAACAGGGGGTACATGGGAACTCTTTGTACCTTGCTCTCAATTTTACTGTGAGCTGAAAACTGCTCCAAAGGTAAAGTTTATTAATTAAGAAGAAAAAAATAAAACAAAAAGAAAAATAAAACAAAAGAAAAAAATTCATGGAGGTTGATTTGTATATATTATCAGTATCATTTCACTTTAGCAAATGCCAACAATAAAGGCCAAATACACAGAAACAACCTTTAGCACAGCTTCTAATATCTGGCCTCTGAGCTAAACACCTGACAGGAATGACACTTACATAATGGATCGATACCTACTCATTTTCAAACTCTTCAAATTAGCACCCTTCTCCAATTATAGGCCTCCAAGACAATCTGTTTCCTAAAGAAACAGTATAAATAGTCAACATGAGTTCAACAGACTATAACATGTGTGTCCCAAATTGCTGGATTTAGGTCATTATATTTTTCCAGGCTGCTAATTTTCCCCTTTGAACTGTTCACAGAAGGTCAGAAGCAGTTTAAGCATCAAAGCTTTATGAATTAAACAGTTTCATCATGAACAGAGGGAAGGCGCTGGTCTGCAGAAAGACAATTGTGAGTATCCCTGGCTAATCTTCAACTAGGACACATTTCACAATAGGAGATCAATAGCCCACAGTCACCCAGAACAGACTTCAAGTCTCTGAGTACAACTGACCCTTTACAAAGAAAATGCTCACATCTTTAAATCAGTAACTCTGGTGATTATATTTCTTTTCTGCTTACTGATTAATTTGCAGGAAAACATGGTGGTTGAGGAGATCAAGATAAGTGTGTTCCATAGCCCTGGGCAATTTTCTCAAATGACAACACATACATTGTGAAATCTTATGAAGTCTATTGTGTATATTCTTTTCCACAGAATTGGTTGACCATAGCACATTCTCTTACTCCCTGGTGATAAATTCGGTTCTTCACAGCATAGAATGCTTCCAATGTGAGCCTGATTTTTGTTTGTTCCTGGGACAGAGGATTTCCCAATGTTCATTAAACTTACATGGTTGTGACCTTACTATGAAAAATAGGGATTGAAATCTAATGTTATTGGTATTTTATTTGGTTAAATGTCTGTATCTCCTGCTGACTAGTGATATTTGATGATGGAGGACAAGCAAAACTATCTAAAATGGATTAACTATCTGCACAGGAATATTATTTTCCTTTTTTTCCTACATTTGGAGACTACCATAAATCACTTTCTTAGTTTCTTTTCTGGTTCTGAGTATTTTTTCTAGTTCTTCAAACTGCCAATTTGTCATTGTCTCTTTCATGAAAATATTCTTCTTGAATCAACCACTCTTCTTAGTCACATGTTGTATATAGCCTCATCCCTTGTGGTGCTTGTGGGTGGAAAGGCCATGAGCTTTGCATTGAGACAGTGATGGCTTCTACCCTGACTGGGTACTTTCTTGATAGTCTCAGGCAAGTCTCAGGCTCTCACAGGAACTCACTTTCCTTGTCTGTTAAGTGGAAGTGTTGTGAGGATTAAATTATATGAAGGACATGAAATTATTCAAAAAGTTATTTTTACTATTGTCTAGTTTAACCCTTATTAGATGCTGTAATCAGTTTTTCAAAATCTCAAGCAAGTGTTCCTCCAACTATAACTTGATTACCTCCACTGTTGAATCAACCCTAGACTGCTCAAATTGTTAAAAAAAGATGTTGTTTTATAGAACTAAAATGTTCTTCCTTTTAGCTTCTGCCAATTGTTTCTATGTCCTCCCTTTGAAGGAACATAGGAAACAAATCTAATAAATAATTTTGCATTTAGTAATATTTCATACTATTTTAAAAAAATAATTTAAGTATTTAAAACATTTTATGGTAGTTTTAAAATCATAGACAAGTTGCAATGATACTACAGAGTTTCCATATACTGTACACCCAGTTTCTCCTGTCACTAATATCTTATATAACTATGGAACACTTGTCACAGCTAATAAATAATATTTTTACAACTAATGAAATAATAATAATAACTAATTATTATGAATTAAAGCCCAAACTTCATTCAGATTATATTAGTTTTTTTTTTTTTCCCCCAATGACCATTTTCTATTTCAGTATCCCATCCAGGATACTACATTACATGTAGACATCATGCTTTCTGAGCCTCTGAGCTGTGATGATTTCTCAGGCATTCCTTATTTTGGGTGACCTTAACAGTTTTGAGGAGTACTGATCAAGTACTTTTGAAGAATGCCCCTCAATTGGGGTTGGTCTGGTGATTTTCTCATGGTTAGACTGGAGTTAGGTGTTTTTGGAAAAAAGACTACAGACGTAAAGGGACATTTTCATGATACCATATCAATAGTACATGCTGTCAACATAAGTTATAACCGTTGATGTTGACATTGGTCACCTGGCTGAGGTTTGCCAGGGTTTTCCACTGTAAGTTACTTTTCTCTCTTTCTATACATTGCTCTTCGGACGGAAGTTGATATACATAGCCCACACTTAAGGGTTGGGGAGCTACACTTCACCTCCTAGACGAGGGGGAACATCTACATAAATTATTTGAAATTTCTGGTTGAAAGATTTTTCTCTTCTCCTCCGTTTTTGTATTTACTTGATCATGTAAATGGCTGTGTCTTTCCTTGTTTCTATTCTGACCTCAATATATTTGGTTATTTGGCAGCTATTTCTCTTACTCTGGCTGGTAGGAACTCTTTCTTATTGACCATGAACAATTTTTCTATGTTTTTGTCCTTTTTAATTGGTTCCAGAGAAATTGTGGAATAAAAACCCCTTTAAGTCATCATTCTTAACCATATATCCTCTCAAATAATTATATTTTAATAGTTAATTGTATGGATGTATCTTAATTTAACAAATCTCTTTTTGATGAGCTCTTTAGTTATCTTCCAAGAATTTTTATTACTATTCTGAAAATAACATCTTTGTTATCTTTTTTTATGAAGATAAATTCCTAGGTTTGGTCGGGTATGCTTATTTTAAATTTTGGTTGTTCAAAATAGAATTGTACTAATGTACCCACCGTCACCAACAAGGGAAAATGCCAATTACCTCACTCTTCACCTACTACAGAGTAAAATTATTACAGGAATTTTTATAGAATATATTATACACTGCTATTTTCATTATTATTAATAATGTTGGGCATTCTTTTCCTTTTTTTATTGGAGTATAATTGCTTTACAATGTTATGTTACTTTCTACAATGAAGTGAATCAGCTATATATGTATACATATATCCCCTTCCTCGTGGACCACCCTCCACCCCCATCCCACCCATCTGGTCATCACAGAGCACTGAGCTGAACTCTGTGTGGTATACAGCAGTTTCCCACTAGGTATCTATTTTACACATGGTAGTGTATTTTTATCAATCTCCCAAATTGTTCATTCTCTATGTCTGCGTTTGTGTTCCTGCCCTGCAAATAGGTTCATCTGTACCATTTTTCTAGATTCCACATACATGCATTAATACACAATATTTGTTTTTCCCTTTCTGACTTACCTCACTCTGTATGACAGACTCTAGGTCCATCCACATCTCTAAAAATGACCCAATTTCATTTATTTTTATGGCTGAGTAATATTCCATTATATATATACCACAACTGCTTTATCCATTCACCTGTCGATGGACATTTAGGTTGTTTACATGTCCTGGCTATTGTAAATAGAGCTGCAATGAACATTGGGGTACACATGTCTTTTTGAATTAAGGTTTTTCTCAGTGTATATGCCCAGTAGTGGGATTGCTGGGTCATATGGTAGTTCTAGTTTTAGTTTTTTAAGAAACCTCCATACTGTTCTCCATAGTGGCTGTATCAATTTACATTCCCACCAACAGTGCAAGAGGATTCCCTTTTCTGTGCACCCTCTCTAGCATTTATTGTTTGTAGATATTTTTGATGATGGCCAATCTAACCTGTGTGAGGTGATATTTCATTGTACTTTTGATTTGCATTTCTCTAATAATTAGTGATGTTGAGCATGTTTTCGTGTGCCTCTTGGCCATCTGTATGTCTTCTTTGGTGAAATGTCTATTTACGTCTTTTGCGCATTTTTTGATTGGATTGTTTGTTTTTTTTGATATTGAGCTGCTTGTATATTTTGGAGATTAATCCTTTGTCCATTGCTTCACGTGCAAATATTTTCTCCCATTCTGTGGGTTGTCCTTTCATCTTTTTTATGGTTTCCTTTGCTGTGCAAAAGCTTTTAAGTTTAATTAGGTCCCATTTGTTTATTTTTGTTTTTATTTTCATTACTCTAGGATGTGGGTCAAAAAAGTTATTGCTGTGATTTATGTCAAAGAGTGTTTTTCCTGTTTTCCTCTAAGAGTTTTATAATGTCCGGTCTTACATTTAGGTCTTTAATCCATTTTGAGTTTATTTTGTGTATGGTGTTAGGGAGTGTTCTAATTTTATTCTTTAACATGTAGCAGTCCAGTTTTCCCAGAACCATTTATTGAAGAGGCTGTCTTTTCTCCGTGGTATATTCTTTCTTCCTTTGTCACAGATCAGGTGAACATAGGTGTGTGGGTTTACCTCTGGGCTTTCTATCCTGTACCATTGGTCTATATTTATGTTTTTGTGCCAGTACCATACTGTCTTGATTACTGTAACTTTGTAGTATAGCCTGAAATTGGGGAGAGTGATTCCTCCAGCTCCATTTTTCTTTCTCAAGATTGCTTTGGCTATTTGGGGTCTCTTGTGTTTCCATGCAAACTGTAAACTTTTTGTTCTAATTCTGTGAAAAATGCCATTGATAATTTGATAGGGACTGCATTGGACCTGTAGATTGCTTTGGGTAGGATAGTGATTTTTATAATATTGATTCATCCAGTCCAGCAGTTTGTGTCATCTTTGATTTCTTTCATCAGTGTCTTATAGTTTTCTGAGTACAGGTCTTTTACCTCCTTAGTTAAGTTTATTCCTAGGTATTTTATTCTTTTTGTTGCAATGGTAAATGGGATTGTTTCCTTAATTTTGTTTTCTGATCTTTCATTGTTAGTGTATAAGAATGCAAGTGATTTCTGTGCATTAATTTTGTATTCTGCTACCTTACCAAATTCATTGATTAGTTCTAGAAGTTTTCTGTAACATCTTTAGGATTTTCTGTGTATAGTATCATGTCATCTGCAGTGACAGTTTTACTTCTTCTTTTCTAATTTGGATTCCCTTTATTTCTTTTTCTTCTCTGATTGCTATGGCTAAAACTTCCAACATTCAACTATGTTGAATAACAGTGGTGAGAGCAGACATCCTTGTCTTGTTCCTGATCTTAGAGGAAATGCTTTTAGTTTTTCACCATTGCAAATGTTGCTGTGGGTTTGCCATATATGGCCTTTATTATGTTGAGGTAGGTTCCCTCTATGCCCACTTTCTGGAGAGTTTTTAACGTAAATTTGTGTTGAATTTCATCAAAAGCTTTTTTTTTTTTTTGCATTTATTGAGTTGATCATATGGTTTTCTTTCTTTAATTTATTAATAAGATGTATCACATTGTTTGATTTCCATATATTGAAGAATCTTTGCATCCCTGGGATAAATCCCACTTGATCGTGGTGTATGGTCCTTTTAATGTATTTTTGGATTCAGTTTGCTAGTATTTTGTTGTGGATTTGTGTGTTTATCTTCATCAGTGATATTGGTCTGTAATTTTCTTTTTTGTGATAACTTTGTCTGGTTTGGGTATCAGGGTGATTGTGGCCTCGTAGAACAAATTTGGGAGTGTTCCTACATTTGCAATATTTTGGAAGAGTTTGAGAAGGATAGGTGTTAACTCTTCTCTAAATGTTTGATAGAAATTGCCCATGAAGCCATCTGTTCCTGGGCTTTTATTTTGTTGGAAGATTTTTAATTACAGTTTCAATTTCAGTACTGGTGATTGGTCTGTTTGTATTTTCTAATTCTTCCTGTTTCAGTCTTGGAAAGTTGTACCTTTCCAAGAATTTCTTCCAGGTTGTCCATTTTATTGGCATAGAGTTGCTTGTAGTAGTCTCTTATGATCCTTTGTATTTCTGTGGTGTCAGAAGTAATTTCTCCTTTTTCATTTCTAATTTTATTGATTTGAGTCCTCTCCCTTTTTTTCTTGATGAGTCTGGTTAAAGGCTTATCAATTTTATTTATCTTCTCAAGGAACCAACTTTTAGTTTTATTGATCTTTGCTATTGTTTTTTCTTAATTTCTATTTCATTTATTTCTGCTCCGATGTTTATGATTTCTTTCCTTCTACTAACTTTGGGTTTTCTTTGTTTTTCTTTTTCTAGTTGCTTTACGTGTAAGGTTAGATTGTTTATTTGTGATTTTTCTTGTTTCTTGAGGTGAGATTGAATTGCTATCAACTTCCTTATTAGAAATGCTTTTGCTGTGTCCTGTAGGTTGTGTGTCATCCTGTTTTCATTGTCATTTATTTCTGGTTTTTTTTTTTTTCTTCTTATTCTTTGATTTCTTCAGTTATTTCTTGGTTAGTTAGCATCACACTGTTTAGCCTCCATGTGTTTGTGTTTTTTACAGTTTTTTTTTCCTGTAATTGGTTTCTAATCTCATAGCATTGTGGTTAGAAAAGATGCTTGATACAATTTCAATTTTCTTAAATTTTTTGAGGCTTGATTTGTGACCCAAAGTATGATCTATCTTGGAAAATGTTCTGTGTGCACTTGAGAAGAAAGTGTTTTCTTCCACATTCAGGTCCTATAAATATCAATTAAATCTATCTGGTCTATTGTGTTATTTAAAGCTTGTGTTTTCTTGTTTATTTTCTGTCTGGATTATCTATCCATTGGTGTAAGTGGGGTGTTAAAGTCCCCCACTATTATTGTGTTACGGTTGATTTCCCCTTTTATGGTTGTTAGCATTTGCCTTATGTATTGAGGTGCTTCTGTTTTCGGTGCATAAATATTAATAATTGTTATGTTTTCTTTTTGGATTTGTCCCTTAATCATTTGTAGTGTTCTTATCTCTTGTAACAGTCTTTATTTTAAAGTCTATTTTATCTGATATGAGTATTGCTACTCCAGCTTTCCAATGGAAATGTGATTTCATTTGCATAGATATCTTTTTCCAACCCCTCACTTTCAGTCTGCATGTGTCCCTAGGTCTGAAGTGGGTCTCTTGTAGACAGAATATATATGGGTCTTGCTTTTGTACCTATTCAGCCAGTCTGTGTCTTTTGGTTGGAGCATTAAATCCATTTACATTCAAGGTGCTTATCGATATGTATGTTCCTATTACTATTTTCTTAATTGATTTGGGTTTATTTTTGTGGGTCTTTTTCTTCTCTTGTGTTCCCTGCCTAGACAAGCTCCTTTAGCATTTGTTGTAAAGCTGTTTTAGTGGTGCTGAATTCTCTTAGCTTTTGTTTGCCTGTAAAGCTTTTGATTTCTGTTGAATCTGAATGAGATCCTTGCTGGGTAGAGTAATCTTGGTTGTAGGTTTTTCTCATTCATCACTTTAAATATATCCTGCCACTCCCTTCTGGCCTGCAGAGTTTCTGCTGAACAATTAGCTGATAACCTTATGAGGATTCCCTTGTATGTTATTTGTTGCTTTTCCCTTGCTGCTTTTAATATTTTTTTCTTTGAATTTAGTTTTTGTTAGTTTGATTAATATGTGCCTTGGTGTGTTTCTCCTAGGGTTTATCCTGTGTTGGACTTTCTGTGCTTCCTGGACTTGGGTGGCTATTTCCTTTCTCATGCTAATTGTTCCACTATAATCTCTTCAAATGTTTTCTCAAAACTTTTTTTCTCTTCTCTTTCTGGGATCCTTATAATTCAAATGTTGGTGCACTTCCTGTTGTCCCATGGGTCTCTGAGACTGTCTTCAATTCTTTTCATTCTTTTTTCTTTATTCAGCTCCTTGGCAGTTATTTCCACCATTTTGTCTTCCAACTCACTTACTCATTCTTCTGCCTCAGTTATTATGTTATTTATTCCTTCTAGTGTATTTTTCATTTCAGTTATTGTGTTGTTCATCACTGTTTGTTTGTTTTTTAGTTTTTCTAGTTCTTTGTTAAACATTTCTTGTATTTTCTTGATCCATGCCTCCATTCTATTTCTGAGATTTTGGATCATCTTTATTATCATTAATCTGGATTTTTTTCAGGTAGGTTGCCTATTTCCTCTTCAGTTATTTGTTTGTGTAGGTTTTTACCTTGCTCCTTGATTTGTAACATATTTTTTGTCAACTTATTCATTTTTTGATGGGTGGAGCTGTATTCCTGTCTTACTGGTTGTTTGGCCTGAGGCAACCAGCACTGGGGTTTGCAGGCCTTTGGGTAGAACTGGGTCTTGGTACCAAGATGAGGACCCCTGGGAGACCTCACTCTGGTTAATATTCCCTGGGGTCTGAGGTTCTCTGTTAGTCCAGTGGTTTGGACTCAGTGCTCCCACCACAGGAGCTCAGGCCCAAATCCTGGCCTGGGAACCAAGATTTCACAAGCTGTGCAGTTCAGCAAAAGAAAAGATAAGAAAACAAAAGGAGCACTAGAATAACAAAGAATATAAAATAAAGTAAAATTAGAAAAATAAAAAAATGTATTAGGAGAAATAAAAATATAAGGGAAACAACTACAGCAAGGTAATACAGAGCCACAACAGAAAAAAGAAAAACAGAAACACAGGGGGTAATAAGCCAAAAGAAGCAGAACAGTAACAAAGTATAAAGAATAAAATAAAATTAGAAAAATAAAAAAATATTACAAAAAAATAAAAAATATAAATGAAACAACAACAAGGTAAAGCAGAACCACAAATTAAAAAAAGAAAAGAGGCCAGAAAAGACCTTGGCTGGGGGGGAGGTGGAACTTAGGTGCAGCTGGGGCTTGGCCAGGGGCAGGATTTAGGGCAGGGACAGCGCCTAGGCTCAGGACCCCTGCAGCTGGGAAAGGCAGCGTGGCTGGAGGGGGCCTTGGAGTGCAGAGTTTTGTGATAAGGACCTGGGTGGGAGTTTTGGGTAGGGCTTGGGCTCAGTGGGGCCAGAGGAAGCCTTGGAGGGCAGAGGATTAGGCCCAAGACCTCAGCAGGCTCCCTGGGACCCAAGTGGCCAGGGAAAATGCTGACCTCATTATCTTCCAATCCTCCACTCTCCAGATGGTCTCCCCCTTCCCTGTTGATCCCCTATCCATGGGTCTGCCCCTTCTGGGCATGGAAACGCCTCCCCTCCCCCCAGCCGCCCCTCAGGGGTGTGGGTCCCATCCTACCTCCACTTCTCCACCCCTACCTCTTACCCTGTAGCTTGGGGGTTCCTCCCATCCCCTTAAGTGTCAGTGGCTCCCCACTAGTGTCTGGTAGGTTTCCTAGTTGTGTGGAGACATGAACTCCATGTCCTCCTAGTTGGCCATCTTGACTCTGCCCTCAGTAAAAAATCTTGGGCATTCTTTCTACACGTTCATTGGTTATTTTTACTTTTTCTCATGTGAACTAGCTGTTCAGACCTATCTGTTCATTTTGTCATTGATCACTGAACAACTTTTTCACAGAATGGAACCACATTCATAAATCAAGACATGCAAAAGAACTTTAGAATAGCACAATGTACAACACACACTAAATATAGTTCGTGTATTTTTCTGCATTAAAAATTATATCACCAAATGTTTATAATGCAAAATCATTGCAAAATAAATAATAAGAGTCTTAGTACAGAAATACCTTATCTGTCTCTGGCCATTTTGGACCCAGTACAACGCAAAAAGTATAGACATA
Source organism: Delphinus delphis (assembly GCF_949987515.2). Classification (NCBI taxonomy): domain Eukaryota; kingdom Metazoa; phylum Chordata; class Mammalia; order Artiodactyla; family Delphinidae; genus Delphinus; species Delphinus delphis. The sequence continues at coordinate 116,862,117 of NC_082684.1, read as the reverse complement.
GGGAAATAAAAGGTCACTCATGAGATAGATGAAATGGATATATATGACATCCATACCCTAAAACTATAAACATATATTCTTCTTAAATGTTCATGAGATTAAAAACAATAATTTTTTAGTATACTTCAAAGAACTTTTCAATAAATTATAAAATGTGGAAAAGGTGCAAATCAGATTCAGAACAAAATGAAATTTAAAAATAAAATTAATAACAAAATTGGAAAAAAGCCAATGATCTTAAATTAAAATTAAATTCTCGATTTTTGATGAAAAAGAAAATTCAAAATTATGGAATATTTAGAATATAATTAAAATAAAAACACTAAAATTTAAAAACATGGGATAAATCTAAAAGAATGTTTTGAGGGTATTTTATAGCTTTTACAATGTGAATTTCTAGACAAGCAATCAAAAGAAAGAAACCAACTAAATATTTAATTCAATGTTAGAAAATGTAGTAAGATAAACCTAAGGAAAGTACAAGGGAAAATTGGTATGCATGAGTACCTAAATTAATTCATTAGAAGAAATGAGTAAGTCCAAGGAACTTATCTTTAAGTAAATCAATAAAAGAAAAATCACTCTATATTTATGAAATAAGGTTCTTTAGAGTCAAGCAACAGAACTAATGTTAGTTATTTCAGGCAGGTTAAGCAGGGAAAATTTTTGAATGGACACTGAAGAACCACAAAATTAAAGACAAATGAATACGGCTTAGGAAGAATAGGAGAGAAGGGGGCAAGAGTGATCAGTGACAGGAGTTGAGGAGGGCTGCCGGAGTGTGGCTCTGCTTCAGCCATGTCCTGAACACAGCACATTTCACATTTTTTGCAAGACAGTCCAATTGACCTAGCTTGGGTTACATGCCCACCCCTAACACAAAACTCTGCCAGGTGAGATAGTTTTCTGTGATTGATCCAGTCTATCTAGACTAAGTGCCCATGCACCTGACTGGGATGCATGCACAAGTAACCTGATCTTCACCATCACCAGGTCCACATTGGAAAGGAAAAGAATAAGTTTGGGAAGGAAAAGGGGTTAAGTCACCAGAAGTGGAAAGGAAAACAGACAAAGAAGAGTGAGACATACTTTTTAAAGTCTGCTTCTTTGGGTGTCTACCACACGAGGATACACACACACACACACACACATTGTATCACTCAGATGATTTTATGTCATAGTAATGAATAAATTTAAAAAAATCAATGGCCTAAAACAAGCTAATTTTAACTTACTCTAACAAGCACTTCACATGTTTACATGTTGGTTGGGCTATTACTTAATGTTATCCTCATCAGGAAACAAGTTGATGTCACATCCAACATTTGGAGATAGCCAATAACCATGATAGAGAAAGCAGGGGAGCTATCACCATCTATTTAAGTTTTACTCAGAAGTGACCAATCTCACTTTTGCTAACATTTCTCTGGCCAAAGGAAGTCAGATAGCCATATTCAGTTTCTGAGTATTGGAATTACAATCCTATGATAAGTTCTACCGGAGCACAGAGGATTTTTAGGGCATTGAAACTATTTTGTCTGATACTATACTGGTGGATACAAGTAATTATGCATTTGTCAAAAACTATAGAATGTATAACACCAAGAGTGAACTCTAATGTAAATTATGGTCTTTGAGTAACGACATGTCCATATAGGTTCATTGACTGTAAAAAACACACCACTCTGCTTGGTTGGGGATGTCAATAATGAAGAAGGGTTGCCCGGGGGTGGGGGTAGGGAATAAGAAGTGTATGGGAACTCTTTGTACTTTCTGCTCAATTATTTTGTAAACCTAAAACTGCTGTAAAAAAAAGAAACTTGATTTAAAAGGACCAAAAAAAAAGAAAAAGAACAGAGTCCCAGGACCAATGAGGCAAGAACAATGATCTGACATCAGTGTCAAAACAATCGCAGAAGGAGAAGGGAGAAAGTACAGAGCTGAAAAATATTAGAGAGAATATCAGCTTCTAAAATTTGATGAAAGACAAACATTAGCAGATTCAAGAAGCCAAGTGAGCTCCAAACAGAATAAATCTGAATATATGCCTGTGCAAAATATAATCAAATTTCTGAAACCTAAAAATAACTATATATACTTGAAAGAAGGTACTTAAAATATGTAAAAATATACTTAAAAACACACTGAGAGAGAAATATTATTCACATATTTATCTGAAGAAAATGAAAGTACTAATTTAAAAAGATATATGCACCCCTATATTCCTTGCAGCCAAGAATGCAAAGAACAGTAGCCAAGATATGGAAGCAACCTAAGTGTCCATCAAAAGAGGAATGAATAAAGACTATACATATATATAATGTATATATTAATTATATATAATATTTATAAATCAGCCATAAAAAAGAATGATCTTGCCATTTGCAACAACATGGATGGAACTAGAGGGTATTATGCTAAGTGAAGTAAATCCCAAGCAAGAAGAGAAATAAGATTATAGTAGAAATTAATGGAATTTAAAACAGAAAAACAATAAAATGAATCAAACTGAAATCTGGCACCTTTTAAATGCCAATAATATATTAATATTATCATATCAAGAATGACCAACAAGAAAGAGAATACACAAATCAGTAATATCAGGAATGAATGATGGTTTATCATTACAGAACCTAGACATTAGCAGGATAATAAGAGAACATAGCAAACTCTTCTATGCACTTAAATACAATAACCTATATGAAATGGACAGATTCCTGGAAAACTATAAGTTATCATAACTCATTCAAGATGAAATAAATAAGCTGAATACTTCCTTGATTAATAAAGAAATTGAATTTCTTATTAGAAATCTTCCAAATAAGAAACCTTCTGGTCTAGATTATTTCATTTGTAAATACAAGCAAATATTTAAATGATAAAAAGCACAAATTCTATACAATGTCTTTCAGAAAATTAGAAGATATAACTCATGTAATGGGGTCAGCATTTCCTTGATATGCAAACCAAACAAAGACAGTACAAAAAAAAAAAAAAAAAAAGAGAAGAGAGGAAAAAAAAATAAAACATCAACCAGTATACCATGTAAATATAAATCCAAAACAAAATCTGAACAAATTAAATATACAATATATAAAAAGAATAACGTATGTCAACCAAGAGGTGTTTGTTGCAGAAATTCAAGAGTTGTTCAGTATTTGAAAATCAAACAAAATATTAACATATTAACAGTTTAAAGAAGAAAAATCATGTGATCATTGTAATTGATACACAGAGAGCATTGGATAAAATTCAACCACCGTACATGATAAAAAGATTCATGCATTATGAATAGAGGGAAGGAAATCATAAAGATCAGAGCAGAAATAAATGGATAGAGGGAGAAATTCCTCAACTTCACAAAGATCTGAAAACTCTACAGCTAATATTGTACTTGACGGTGAAAAATCAACTGCTTTCCCCCAAAGATCAAGAACAAAGCAAAGATGTCCACTCTCACTACTCCTGGGAATCCTAGCAAGTGCAATAAGGCAAGCAAGGAAATCAGAGAAGTACAGATTAGAATGGAAGAAATAAAATTTGTCTCTTCTTGCAGATGACATGTTTTCTAAGCAGAAAATAACAAGGAACATATCAAAAAATACTCCTAGAACTAATAAGTTCAGGAAGTTCATAGGATATGAGGTCAACACACACAAAAAAATCAATTTTATTTCTGTATACTAACAATGAACATGTAGAAATAAATATAGAAAAACAGTATATCTTTTACAATAACTCCAAAAAATGATTAAATCCTTTGATATACCTCTAACTAAACATAAACAGTGTCTGTAAGCTGAAAACTACAAATGATGATGAAAGAAATAAAAGGAAAACTAAATAAATTGAGAGACATGTTGTATTCATGGTTTTGAAGATTCAATATAGTAAAATGTCAATTCTTCCTAAATCAGTTTAATGCAATTCCTATCTAAAACACAGCATGATTTTTTGTAGATATTGTGAAGCTGACTCTAAAACATATATATGAGAGATAAAAGAATTAAAAGAGATAAAGTTTTCAAAAAAGTACCTATATTTCTCAAGAAAGTGTGATATTAGTGGAAGGAGAGACACATGGATCAATGAATGGAAAAGAACAGAGAGGTAGAACTAGAACCACATAATGACAAACTTCTCATTTTTCTCAAAGTGGCAAAAACAATTCAGTGTAGAAGGGATAGTCTTTTCAACATATAGTGTTGGAAAAAATGGACATCCATTGGCAAAAAGATTTAACCTAACAGCATATACAACAATTTATTCAGATTGTATCAAAATGTAAATTTAAAACATAAAACTATAAAATTTTTAGAAGAAAACTTAAGAGGAAATCTTTGTGACTTAGGGACAGGTGACAGATTCTTAGGTATGACATCAAAAACAGAATCCTTAAAAGTATAATATAGTTAAATGGGACTGCATTGAAGTTAAACACTTTTGTTGTAAAAAGACACTCTAAGAGAATGAAAGGATAAGCCACATACTTGGAAACAATATTTACAATATCTGACAAATGGCTTGTTTCTGGAGTAAACAACTTTCTGAATTTAGTAGTAAGGAATTGATTCAATTAGAAAATTGGTAAAATACTTAGATACTTCAAAAAACAGAATATAAAGATGGCAAATAAGCACATAGAAAAATATCAACATTAACCAACAATACTATGTGCAGACAAGGATGCAGAACAAATAGATCTCATATCTGTTGCTTGCGAGAAGGTAAAATGGTAGAGCCACTGTACAAAATATGCCCATTCAAAAACCTGCACAGAGATATTTATAGCAGCTTATTCATAATTGCCAAAACTTGGAAACGGCCAAGATGCTCTTCAGTAGGTAAGTGGATAAATAAACTGTGGTACCTCTAGAAAAGAGAATATTATGCAGCACTGAAAAAAAATGAGACATCAAACCATGAAAAGACATGGAGGAAACTTAAATGGATATTTCTAAGTGAAAGGAGCCAATCTGAAAATGTTACGTGCTGTGTGATTTCAACTGTATGACAGTCTATAAAAGGCAAAACTAAGGAGACAGTAAAAAGATCAGGTTGCCAGGGTTGGATGGAAAAGGATAAATAAGAGGAGCACAGGGTTTTTAGGGCAGTGTAGATGTTCCATATGATGCTCTCATAGTGGATACATGTCATTATATATTTGTCCAAAGCCATAGAATATACAACACCAACAGTGAACCCTAATGTAACCTATGGACTTGGGGTGATTATGATGTGCCAATATAGATTCATCAGTTGTAACAAATGTACCACTGTGGTGGGGAATGTTGGTAATTGAGAAGGCTATGCACACATGGGGGACAGAGGATATATGGAAAACCTCTGTACCTTCCCCTCAAATATACTATGAACCTTAAGCCTCTCTAAAAAAGTCTTAATACAAAAAAATAACTAATGAAATCCAAGTAACTCATTTAGTTAATTTCTGCTTCTTATAATTGTACTATTGAGTAATATGTTATCTCTGAAGGGAGATGGGTGATGGGCACATGGGAATCCTCTACTGTTTTTGCTTCTTTAATGTGAGTCTAAAATTATTTCAAAATAAAAAGTTAAAAACCAACAATTACAGTTCATATATATGAGGATTTTCTATATGTAGACATTACCCTAAGTTTATTAGCTCACTTAATCTTTATAACCTAAAGAGATAAGAATTATCATCTTGTCCAGTTTGAGGAAATTGAAGCACAGAGAGGTTAAGTAAGTTTCCCATAGTTACAAGGTAGAAGCAGGTCTGAAATTCAAGGAGTCCACTTCAAAGCCAGTCCTCATAACCACCACTCTGTAATGCCCCTCATGCTAGGATATCTTTGTGGCCATGTCTGTAAGAGAAAAAAAAAAAAATAGAAACAAAAAAATGCACACAAAAAACATTAGCAACTGGAAGCAATCTGTACCTCAATCAATCAGAGACATATGAATTACCAAACTAATGAAACATAATACTACCTGGTTAAAAAAATAAAGAAGGTGATAAGATATGGATGGTATTCCAAGGCAAGTTAGGAAATGAGATAAAACAAGTGAAATAAAACACAATAATCTTTATAATATGTAGTGATTTGTGTGGGAGAAAAGAAAAAAAAGAGAAACAGCAAAAAGCATCCATATATATGGGTGAATGAATTGTGTGTGTGTGTGTGTGTGTGTGTGTGTGTGTGTGTGCAAACACATGGCATGCTTGCACATGAAACTGTTTTGTATATAAGAAATTGTTGACACTAGTTAAAATGGGAATTTCTGAGAAATAAAACAGAGCATGTGCAGGGAAAGACTTAGAGCAGACATTGTTACTTAGGACATGGTATCCATTTTCTCTCTTTCCTTTTACTTAGAGAACCCTAGTTTTATCTGGGCACATAGTCACTCATCTAAAGCATCCTTTGAAGCTAGCAATGGTAGTGTGACAAGTTTGGAGCAATGAGAGGTGAGTGGAAGTGTTGTATGAGGCTCTGTATCATCTTTTTGAAGATGAACTATTTCCCAGGACTTCTCCACCTCCCAGAGGCTGGAGAGTGGATGTGGCAGGCACCCAGGCTTCAATCGTAACCGCCAGAACAACCTGGTAGGGGAGACATCAGAGAAATAAGATGGGCCTTCTGGAGCAGAGCAGTTACCCTTCTACCCATGCATTGCTGACATAGAGACTATCTGGTGAGAAAAAATAAACTAGTTCTTTTAAGCCAGTCTATATTTGGATCTCTTCATATGATAGCTCACCTGTATCACAATTAGTACATGATTCCATTTTTATTGAATTCTCTTTGCTTACTCATTCAACATATATGTATTAACAGAATTTAGATTTCAGTAATACAGAATGAAATAAAATAAAAATATAGTAAAATTGCCACTTTAGTAAGAGCTGTAAAATTATGAACATGGTACAGAGTCATGTCTTGATGGTTAAGGAATGTTGCATTGAGAAAGCGATGGTTAGTCTGATATTTAAGGAATGAGCAGGAACTTCCCAGTCAGAAGGAGGAATGGGGAGTTCTCCAGGCAATATAGCATGTACAGAGGTTCTGGGGCAAGGGACAAAGGCTTAGTAAGGACAGAAAGAAAACCAGTGTAAATGGAGGCACTAATCGATATTGGAGAAGAAAAAAAGTGGAGAGGGGAAAATCATGCAGGGTCTTAGAAATCAGGTTAAGGAATTTTATCTTTATCCAATAGAGATTCTCGAAGGGTTTTCAATGATCAGATCTGAGTTTTAAAAATAATTTGTTTGTATTGTGGAAAAGGGATTGGCAGGGGCAAAATGTTAGTGCAGATAGACAAAGGAGGAAGTGTTTGCGTGGACTAGACAAGTATGGATGGATGGGCTTGAGTCTCTGTGGTGAAGATGGGAAAAAAAAAAAAAAGAGAGAATGGATTCCCAGAGAGGTCTCCACAATAAATCAGAAGTGATAAGTTGAGGAAGCAGTAGTATCGATTATGAGTCCTCATTGTATGGTTTGGGCAAGCAGATGGGGAACACAGGAGAAAAACAGTCTCAGAAAGGGAAAGAAGATCAGAAATTTTTTTTGAACATATTAATTTTAAGTTTCCTTTGAGCCTCATTTAGTACTGACTGGAATTTTTAATAGTTCCTATGTTATATTCATATAATTAAAACATGAGTCACAATAACTGTCTTGTCCTTTAAATGTTGCACTTGTGCAAATCTTCTCTTTTATTCTGCATTTAAATTCCTTGAAGGAATAAAATTTTCAAACTTCTTTAAGTATCCTCAAATTATTTACTTGATATAATGATAAGTAAATCTGAAAGAATGATGTAGACATATCTGGTATTTGATTAAATAAGTAAGAATAAAACTGTAGTAGTTGCTATTGGATGGAGGGAAGAGGAGGGCTTACCACAAGATAAGAGTCTCTTTGAGTATGTTTTCCAGCCTTCAAAGGAGTTTCAGCTTGAGGAAGGGAGGAGGGTTAAATAGATACTTAAATCATACAAGAGAATCAACAAAGAGGTGGTGGGTGGGGTGGGGCAGAGCAGCCCGGAAAGGCATGGAGTCAAAATGGACAGGCTCAGAATTTATAAACCAGGACAGTGCTGACTCAAAACCCTGTCTAAGGTGGACCAAGTGAAGTTGGGAACAGTCACACCAACGTTCAGATACAAATTAATAGAAAACTGTCTAATCATTTTACCTACAAAACACGCAGTACTGGGAGTGCTTTACACATAAATGACAACACGTAAATGTTTGTGAAATTAATTAATATTTTCCCAGTTTAAGAATGCATGAACACATATACATGTATTATGGTTGTATTGATAGTGTTAACAGCAAAATCTTCAAAGTAAATTATGTATATTTGCAATAATCACAAAAATAATATGCTTTAAATTTATCTATCTAACCTATTTTTTTACTTCTTGTTCTTTAATTTATTTGAAGATATATATGAAATATCAATTTGTTGTTTTATTTTCCAATCTTGTGACATAGGAATTAATGCAAAGAAACCTGGACATATTTTTTAAAACACAGAGGAAGAAACACACACAAGCACACACTGAACCTAACTTTTTATCTGAAGTGAATAATACCTTCGGAGAATTGTAGCTCTCACTCTGTGCCTCCATGAATTTGCAGCCTCAGTAGCTAATCACTACTTTAAACTCCATGTGTACTGACCTTCTGGACGAGGTTCCCCTCTGGAAGGTGACTATCGGAAATCCCACTGTGATAATGTCACTTTTCAGGCTGTTGAAAATCACTGTAAAATGCACTTGTAGTAAGACATTGTGACAGCAAGACACATGCCCTGGAGTGACCCACAGCCTAAATGATAGATTCCAGGAAGCATCCCAAGTGGAGTGTGTGAGGAGCAGAATGTTTGCACTTAGATACAGTGACTCACAGCTTGCTATGATATTGGGAGTTTTTATTCTCACGACTATAATAGGATACTGACTGGATTATTAAATTCCTAAGTACTCTTACATTTGTATGCATGAAAGTGGTAGAAAGGTTAAAAAAATAAAAAAGAACAAAGCAAAGGAAGTCCTACATTATTGCTGAACACCTAAGATGCAGTGAAACAGAAGTATATTTTTTCTCTAAGCAAACCCTATGTACAAAAGTATGACTTCATGAAATAGAATTACTGAGGGCTTGGGGGAGGGGCAGAAACATTATAAACCTCATTATAAATAAAGGGCCACAACTGACCCCAAATAGAAAAAGAAGGATCAACTGAATCATAAGTTAGAGACGCTATGAGTCCATCTCATGTGGGTGTTTGTTTCAATCACCTTCTTGCACTGATGACAGGGAATATATAGCTCTATTCATTAGTACCATAAAGACTGAAACATGGTGTGTGTGTGTGTGTGTATGTGTGTGTGTGTGTGTACGCACATATGCATACACATCTTTGAGTTTCTCTTCTGCATTGTTTTCACCTTATCTTCTTGCATAAATATAAAAAAATATATATATATATATATATATATATATATATATATATATATATATATATATATATATATATATATATATATACACTTACCACTTTGGGGAGATGCCATAAGGGATTCTTAGCCATGTGAAGTCGAGGAAGTATAAATTATTGTTGACAGGGAAGGAGTCAGGGAAGACATTTGACCTGAGCCTTGAAAGGCAGGTGGGATTTGCTCACGTGGAGATGAAGGAAAGGGCACATCGGGCATGAGAGTAAGGGGGAGACCAGGGGTCTTTATAGGAAACAGAAGGAATTCAATTTGGCTGGAGCAGAGGGCATGGAAGGGGCAGGGTCTGGGACTGCAAACTCAAGTCATGATTACTATATTCAATACCAAAAAGGTTTGGAAATTTCAGAAGCCACAGAATGGCCTGGTCAGAGCATTTTCCTAGGACAATGACTCTGCTAATATATCAGAGGGATTCAAGAGAGCAAAGAGCCCGGACAAACTGTAAGAATGTTATTACAGCGGTCATAGTGAACAACGGTAAGGAGATTTTGAATCTAAGAGGGGCAACGTGAAGGAGTTCCTCACCCTCCATAATCCATGTCTGGGAAGTTTAGAGCAGCATTTAACTAAGACAGCTACAAATTCTGGGAACTTGATCACTCCAAAACTCATGTAGGCTGATCAATTCTTATTGGCAGATATTTTGACTGCTCACTTGACTTTCATAACCATAGGCTTAAATTACATGGCAATTAAGTAAGAGCTTTCTGAGTGAAGTGTTTGGTTAATTTTGCTCAACTCTGTGTTTCCAGCCTGGTGAATAGCACTGAGTGAACTGTAGATTCAATATTTCTTCTGCCTGACATGGGATTGCCAACCTGCAACTTTAATACTTGGAACCCAAAATCAATAAGTGGTTCTCAACCATGTCAAAACAATGACCCATGAGGAGTTACTAAAATAATCCATGTATTCTGTAGCCAAAAGGAATTTAATTACTCACATATGCCTTATTCCCACTGCTTGCAACTGTACATGGTTTTATTCTATGTTTAAGGAATAAAGAAGCCAAAATAAAATAAGATGAAAATGAGTACTCATGCCAAAAGCTCTGTTATTTAAATGATTCTATCTGTTCTTGGTCAATTCAATATTATAATAATTTCTAATGCTCTTCTCAGGTTTAATGTGCTATAGATATATAAAATGAATAGCAACACCAATACAAATAACTACTGTATATTAACTACAACAATAATAATAACTACTGTTTATTAAGTCCTTGAAAAGTCACAGACCCTACTCTGAGCACTTTATAAATATGTCATTTAATCTTCACAATAACCCTGTGACATATATGTGAATATATTTATTCTTTATTTTAGGAGTAAGAAAATTGATATTTAAAGGAGATAATGAACTTTCTCTAAGAAGCGGTCGATGCTAGAACTGATGTTGTCACAGAATTCATGTCAGAGAAGAATCTGCCTTGGATTCAGCTTACTTGACCAGAAAAGAGTGTAATACATGTTTCCTGTTAGCTTTGAAAACATGTGAAGCTGCTGTGATCTGGAGTCCTGGTCCCCCACACTCAGCAACACCAAAGCTCTGAGGCAGGAGATGCATCCTGGGAGATTTCTAGACCTTACCAAACCTTGGTTCCGAGACCTTGTTTCTCTTTCTTATACCAGTGTCTAGACAACTGTAAGGAAACCTAGTGATTCTTGGAAACTCTATGGATTGCAGAAGTAGATTAAGTAGCCACACCTGCTCTTACTATTCCTCTGTGAGCCATGGAACCCACACACTTCCAGCCTCTTGGTTAACCTCCATCTCTCAACCTGGCTTCTGAGATGTTCCTACTCGGTCTCTTAGGCGTCTCTTCTCTGTTTTGAATCTTCAGTCTTCTTCCCTACCTGCTGGAGTTTGACCTGTGCTAGGTCTTTCACAACGTTCTAATGGAAGCAGCAGTTTTGTCAATGTGTGGAAGTACTAGAAAAAGTTGGTAATTTTTTTTTTTTTAACTCCTGTTTTTGAAGAATAGGAAGAGCTTTGGGTCAAATAAAGTTGGGAGATGCTCTTTGCTTAATTCCCCCTCAAAGATTTATGCAGGAGTAAGTAAACTGAGAAATCGTCCCATAAATAGACCTGTTAAATTTTGTTTAAAATTTTCCAAAGTTGGGGCTTCCGTGGTGGCGCAGTGGTTGAGAGTCCGCCTGCCAATGCAGGTGACACGGGTTCGTGCCCCCGTCCAGGAAGATTCCACATGCCGCAGAGCGGCTGGGCCCGTGAGCCATAGTCGCTGAGCCTGCACGTCCGGAGCCTGTGCTCCACAACGGGAGAGGCCACGACAGTGAGAGGCCCGCGTACCGCAAAAAAAAAAAAAAAAAAAAAAAAAAAAAAATTCCAAAGTCATTTGACCATGAAGCATTTTGTGCAAGGAACGCGTATTAATCTCTGGCCAAGGACACACCTTAGAAATGCTGGACAGCGATGTCTAATGTCCAAGCTGCTGGGACCATGAACTTACTGAAAACAACAGCATTGACTCCTGGAGGGTTGATAGTTGTTAATTGAGAGAAATTGATGAAATTTTATCTTTTTTCCGGGACTAGTGGGAAAGCTACATTTGAAAATATAAATAAATGATTTCGATTTAAGCTAAATTAAAATTTTAGAATAGACGGAGGACATCTGAAAGACAGCAAAAATGATAGTTCAATGGTATCAATTAAACTGCCCAATTCATATGTTGTGTGGGAGGTCCCAGTTAACTGAACTACCTTAGATATATCAGGGATAAATATTTCTACACCTTAAATCTCCATTTATCAACATTTATCAAAGGATGGGAATAAAAGCTCTACTCCTCTGATCTCTCTTATACCATGTCTCCTCCTTCTTCACTTGTTTTTATATAAAGTAAACTTGCTTTAGATTCTCCAGTTATAAAAATAGTACATGTGCAATATATAGTACAGAGAAATTTTTTAAATTGAAGAAGTAAAACAACCAATCATAAACTTATACTAAGCAATATTTTTTTTGATATTTTGGTGTATTTCCTATCAATCTTCTGCAATTTTCTTTAAGTAAATAATAACTAACCGAAAGATACAAATTGATAGAAAAAAACCCAACTTATTTCCAGGTGCACTTTATCTTACATATTTAAATTAATGATGTAAATACAAACTTTACAGATTTTCTAATGCTATTAGCAATTCTTCACAAACCTTTTAACAACTACATAATCACTTTTACAGTTTGTCTATGGTATATAATTCACTTGCTAAAGTTAGAGATATAGTTGTTGCTTTTTTTGCCATTATAAATAATGCTTTAATGAATATCTTTATTCCAGAAAGAGTTGTTTTTTCATTTTAGGTTTTTTAATTGTTCACCTTTTTTTTTGGCCAGGCTCCTAGACTTTGTCAGACTATGGATAAAAAAGAGACAAGATCGAACGATATTAAGCATTTTAGTGAATTGTAGCACATATACCCATTAAAAGTTACACGTCAAAGTTGATATGCACATAAGATGTAGTATTTTTTAAATAATTGAACTGTCTTTTCTAATAAACATAGATCCAATGAGAAGAGTCAAAAAATAGCAAATCTTAGTTCAAGCTGGCAAAGAGAGACCAATATAAATACTTAAATATTCCTTTAGGTACATGCTCATTTATTTAAGTAAAACTTTCCATTTCTTGAGTTTTCTCTCTTTACCCCTGCTCTCTACAAAGTGTGTTTAGGGGAATCAGGCTTATGTGACAACCAGATGGCCAGAGTTGGGGAAAGTGAGGGTCAGGCTAAACCCTGTGGATTCTGGCTGGGTTCCCCCATACGGTGGGGCTGGCCCCTGCTTGACCTCGGCACCCCCAGGACATTCATTCTGCTTAGCATTTCTTAGCCACGATGTCTACAGCCTCAGTCATCTGTCTCTTGTGGCTAAGTACCACATCCTATGGCCTCTTTCCTTGAATCCCAAGCCTCTGCTCTGCTCGCTACCTGCTTTCTCTCATCATCTCTTGCCACCACTTCTATATCAGGTAGGAAGTGGCCACATGTGGAGAGTCTCCAAAAGAAAATGTGCGGCCTTCTCTCTAGTGTTCCTATAAAAACTACCAGTGTGTTAAAGTCAAAGTACCATCCTTCTTCCCTCCACACAATGAGGTTTAAGAGGGAATTAAGAACCAGTTTTTCCATGTCCTCACTTTCTATTGTTTCTCTGCTTTTGTCCATATTCCTCTGGCTCAGAAATGATGGGTTAAGGACTTTCATTTCCTCTGCCATGTCCTTTAATTCTTCTACTTTGAGCACCCAGTAAAACTCTAGGATCAAGAGTCAGACTGTCCATTGCTCAGCGTGGAGGGAATGAAACATCATTTTTCCCCCTTTGACAAAGTCAGGATTTCAAGCACATTGTCTTGTTAGGGTGATAAAAATCCCCTATTGGATGTCAAAGAATGAACATAAACTCTTTCTCTTCTCATTGATGCTCTAACAATTCTAATTCTCTTTACTATCAGACTGACAGCTTGAAACGATTAGAAAAAAGGTAAAAATACACGAAACTGCATGAGAGAAGAATCCCATTACAATATTTTAAACTGTTACCACCATTATAGACAACCCCTCAAGTGCTCTGTAAGAAAGCCCATGGCTCTCTAAGCTCCTGGCTTATCTTGCCAATCTATGTTCCAGAAGGTCCATGACTTTTGTGCCCATCAACGATGCTTCCTGACTCTGAGTATTCACTTACACCAGTTCTCCTGCCAAGAATACCCTGCCCTCCTCCTGTCTTCAGCACTGCCTCTTCTTTCCTTTCAAGAGTCTCTAGTGGTACTAGCCATTTATTCTATTGTTTAGCTGTATTTAGTACTATGACATAATACTTAATTGCATTTTTTGATGAATTAATTTTTCTTCCCGTAGGAACTCCTTGATATGACGGGGCATATCCTATTCATCCATGTATCCCCAGAGACACAGGACCCTGCAGTGAACAAGTGCTCACTAAATATTTGCTAAATGAATGAATACAACAAGTACAGATTGTGGCAGAAGAGGAATCCTAAGTAGTAGGTGTCTGTAGTTTCTTTCTGTGTTCTGAGCAGCCCCCAAATGATAACAACGATATCAGAAAGGCAACAAAGAATACACAAGCTGCCAAATACCCACGTGCAAACAATCCCTCAGGCCAACCATGCTCATGGCTGGAGTGCATGAACTTGCCTGAACTGTTTCAGCCCATCTCTAATGGAAATCTAATGGAAATCATAAATTACCGAAACAGGTCCACAGGTGCTGAAATTTACTACTGTGTTGACTGCTGGCAAGGTCTGAAACTAAAGAACAATGCACTATGTGCTACAAAAATGAAATATTTATTACATTCATATTCTCCCTCAAGCTTTTTATTAAGCTCTTTTCTTGGTGGCAAAATAACAAAGCACCAGAATTTCAAGACAAACCAATTTGCACTGGCATTTTTAGAAATTTTGTTAAATAATTCTCTTTAATGGTTCAAAGCTTTTTAGTACAGACACAACTTCATGAATTCTAAATAAACCTTAGAGCCAAAGGGAAAAGGGTAGAAGTTCTCTATCTCACAAATTAATCTGCACTTTACTCCTCACCAGATACGGTGTACAGTTGTTTCAGCCTCACCAGTTCCTAACCTCTCAGAGCCAAATTAGTCACCAAGGAATTGAAAATACTTGGCTATAGCATCACCGTAAAGAACATATGAGGAGCCAGCATCCTGAACTAGTTCATAAAGAAAGGAATATCATTTGGCTTGGAACAAGGTCATGAGAGGGCTCTAAATAAAAAGAGTGAAAGAAAAGAAGACATTGGAATCTGTGACTGGAAGTCTAGGGTGGGGAACGAGGTCATGGAGGTGCAGAAGCTTCATTTCACGGTGTCTCCCTTCCCTACAGGACCTCAGGCATCACCAGCTGAAGCCTGTGTTGCCTTCTTGGGCTGAAATTGGTTTAACATAGTGCTTCCGAAAGTGTTGGAATCCCCTATATAAAGTGATTAGAAATGGTACTTTAGTAAGACCTTAAATAAATGGTAAATCACTAGGTAAAAAGCTATTCTCCTTTTAAAGATGTTTGTATCTTTCTGGCTATCTCAGAGAGGAAGGCTCTGTTTGATGCTTGTCTTTTGAACATTTGATCATTTTTCTCTTTACTAAATGAAGACCTCAGGCTCAGAGCTATGGCCTGCCATAAGTTATAGTTCAAATTTAGAAACTTTGATTTCACTGTATTTTTTATGGCTACCTACCTTTTAGTTAAGATGATAGTAGTTATTTTTCATTTTATTAGTCACACAAAATTTTATTTAAAATATACTTAAATATTTTTTTTAAAGTGACCAAATATCACACACACACATTTTTAATAAGAATGTAGGTGGTACTTGACATGGAAAAATCATGTTTTAACATTGGGGAAAAATTGTTTAGTGGATACATCTGTGTCTACTCCCAAGGAAAGGACAGCAAGCTGGGTGAGAAAGAGACAGGTAACAGCCTCCAACCTACAAATCAGGAAACACAGCTGGTCAGGTTCTAATTTCCTGAACTGGGTCAGGATTGGAGAAGTAATCAGATCCAAGACTTACACCTTAGACCCAAATGCTCCGTTGAGGGTCAGGCTTTTCTAAAAAGCTCAGTTAGCCCTACTGTGAACTGGACCTCCGTGAAATTTTTCACAAGCAACAGATGGAAACCACATGGGAAGAGAAAGAATAATAAAATCAGGTGTTGGGATGCTGATGGCACTTTTTACCCCAGTAGTTCACAGATATCCCTTTGTTAGGATTTTCCTAAGTGTCCTTTTGTTATTACCATTATTATTTAATTTCACTCATTTTGTCTTCAACACTGGTACATATACATTGGTGAGACAAGCCAATAAAAGTAAGGAAACATGACTGGGTAGCAGTTTTTTTTTTTTCCTTATAGAACAT
Organism: Delphinus delphis; assembly: GCF_949987515.2. NCBI lineage: Eukaryota > Metazoa > Chordata > Mammalia > Artiodactyla > Delphinidae > Delphinus > Delphinus delphis. The sequence goes on along the minus strand of NC_082684.1, from coordinate 116,845,678 downwards.
AAAGGGAAAATAAAACTGATTCTGTCTAATTAAGTAAGCATTTTTAAAAAATGACATTCAGAAAGAAAAATCATTTAACTAAGTATTTTAAATATAAATTTTGAAGGAATTCAAGCTGTCAACACCTAAAAGAGAAGGAGTAGGAAATGAGTTAATATTACCCATCTTCTGGAAGGCTCTTCTAACCCTAGAATATCAGCCTGACTCTCACACCTTGGTGGACCTGCAATTTGTGGAGGAGGAAGGCCTGATGGAAGGTTTGCTTATTTGAGATTAATATTTGAGTGAAAACCAAAACATACAGAATAAAATTTTGTACTTTGTCCACATGGTATCCCACAACCGAATGTAGCTGTGGAAAGTGTTTTGCAAAGCAATGGTCAGTATTAAAAATGAAATTGGGCTCTAAAAAAATCTGAGATTAAAATAAAAATGAAGATAATGCCATCATTTTTAAAATAATACATTTTCTAAACATTAGCTACTTAACATTAGAAGAAGAAAGATCTTCAGAGGAAAAAAAATAGTCTGACCATTTGAAATAAGTAAAATAAATCTTAACTACATACATCAACCCTCATACAGATAATCTTTAATGGGAATATAAACTCTCTTAGAGTCAGAAGACCATCTAAATGACTTGAAGAAGTGAAGATGAACAAAGGAAACCTCTAACAATATTTTCATTCTGTTTCAATTTGTCTCAGGTGTTGATTTGGTATCAGTGAAAGAAACTCAAGAGGATTAGGACAAATTTCAAGGATAAGGTTGTGGCCACAGACTAAAAAATCATCAAGCCTACTCCAGGGCCCTTGCTATGTTAAAATAATGACGATCATCTGATGCCCCATCTTCTTTAGTGACACCAGGGAGGAGATTCTGAAAGCCTTTATATTAAGTGCATTCTCCTCAACACTATCTCCCTGTGTTACATTCTCTTGTAGTGTCTTCCCACACTGACTCTGAGCTTGGCTATTTGTCTTGTGCTAATGGGACAATAGCAAACTTCATGTAAACAGAAGCTTCAGAAAACTCTGCATCTCCACTCTTTCTTTTGGTCTCCCACAACGGTCATGAGAACATGCTCACTACCCTAGTGAAATGATGTAAAAGACAAGTGGAAAAGTTCAGAGTCATTGCTGTTGAGGTCAGTGTAGACTAGCCAGCCCCAGCAGACCAGCTGACCTTGCACTCATGAATAAGCCAAAGTCAAAATGAGATTAAATGAGTACAACCCAGATCAACAGAACTACCCAGCTAACCAGCAAATTCATGAGAAGTAATAAATGGTTATTATTTTAGGCCACTAAGTTTTGGGGTAATTTGTTACCTAACATGGATATGACAACAGTAGATAGCAAATACAAACACTGCATAATTTGCTCATGATGATCTTGAATATAACTTTGTAAGTTATAGACACTAGAAAAGTGAAAATTTATGACAAAGATATATTTACAGTATGCAATCTCAATTCTAAAGCAATTATTTTACTATGTTCAACCCCACAGACCATGATTCCATTTCTATGGATAGCATTATCATTTTCCTAATCATCCAAATTTGAATGCCTTTAAGAACTTCAAAGTCATCAAATCCTATTGATTTTCATTTCAGTGTCTTTGATTCAGTTCTTTTTCTTTTCACAAACCATTTTAAAATGCTGAACATCTCATTATTGGCCTTCTTAAATAACCAGTTTTGTCCCAATGAAATTTATCCTGCTTTATATTGCAGAATAGTTTTTATAAAACAACAGTATGATCATGTAAACTTCTACCCCCAAATCACTGACGATTCCCCTTTTTCTACAGGATAAACAGCAGCATACATTTTGTAACAATCTATATCTCTAAAATTATCTTCTCAAGATGTACACCAGAATCCAGAAATTTGATGTAATCAAGGCTCCACCAAATAAAGCAAAATTTTATTCGAGCCCAGGATCACTTAGTTTCATCTCTCTCTCTCTCTGAATGCCCAATCCAGGCTGTCTCTGACCAGTATGTCATGACCTAACCGGGCATATATTTCAACCTGGCATGTATTCTTTACCCTTGTGCTCTCTTTAGCATTCATTTCAGCCATGCAGGATATCAACTTGATCCAACACTTATTATTCCCTTTAACCTTCCCCTTCCCATGTCTCATTTTCAGTGTTACTTTTAAACTTAGAAGCATACCATTATAGAGTACCTGTGGCCTACTCAGTTCTAGCTTGGATAAGAACCATCCAGTCTTCTGAATCTAACCTTCTATCTTTCAAAATGTGTTAAATGTGGTAGATCAGCATTCTGATCAGCACTCAGTATTCATTACCAACTCTCTCCAGTGTGTCTTCCTAAAGAGGCTGCAAAGCTAAAAACTGTGTTTCTTATCTTCCCAAATATGAATTAGGTCCACCAAAAAAATTCACTTTTTAAAAAATTCTGAAGAAGCTTATCAGGTGAAGGCCAATTCCTTGATTTTTTGGCTCTTTCTGCCAACAGAAGTTTACGGGAAAATGGGAACTGTTTGTTGTTGTTGCTTCTCCTACCGCCACAGTGTAGCTTCCATGTTCAGCTTCCACTTTGTCCAGTGGTAGGTGCAGCAGTGGTGGTTACAATACCAATAAGGCCTCTTTGTGACTCTTAGGTCATAGAACTCACTGTGTGTTCCTTGCCACATCCAACGTTCCAATGGCAATATCCAGAACTCCCACCTTCCTGATTCCTCAGAGAGTTGTAGCTTCCCTGGCATATCAAGCTTGCTTAGAATCATTCCTGAAGGCACAGCTGAAAGCTTGTTCCTCTGGTTTTAAAAGTACCTAATCCTCTCTCTTAAATCCCTTTCTTGTTAAAATACTTAGAGTTTTATTTTATGCATGGAAATTTCATACCTTGAAACTCTTAAGACCAAATGGACACTATGATTTGAAAGTTTGGACAGTGCTTATTTCCATTGAGTAGGTATATACCTTTGTGTAGATAACAGATTACAGCTGTTGTTAATTGTATATGTTGAATAGAATTTTCTTTTCTGAAATGACATTTTAGAGTACGAGTCAAACCTGAACACACATTGTATTTACCTCCATTACCCTCAAAAATCCATAACTAATTACATATAGTCATCAGCTAATAAGTGAATAGATGTTTCCAGATGTTGTTCTAAAGCATAGGTATTTCATACCTGTTTTACATAGGAATGTTAACAGATATTTTGTATTAAAAATGTTTCAGCAACAAGTTTCAAAGTGCAGATCATTATAGCCCCCTTTTATAGAACCACAAGGATCACTAAAAAAAGACTGAGAAGCCTGCCATAGAGAAAGGTCTTTATTAGTATTCAACCACTTTCTAGACATACTTAAAAGTAAAAAGTTTGTGGAGGGGAAACTCTATTAATATTTCACTTAAGATAGTGTTTTATTGGGAAATAATGACTTATAGCTGTATCCTTTATCATAGGCAGGAGAGTAGGAATCTGAGAACAACATATCAGTGTGTCCAGTGATTTGGAGAAAATGTTTTCCAGGACCAAAAGAACATCAGAGAATGCATTATAAATTGTTTAAATTTTTAATTCAAAAGAGAAATTACACAGAGTAATTACTTATATGCAATTCATTTTTATAGGAAAGAGTTCATAAATAATCAATTGACTTCTTTAAAGAAAGATGGCAAGATAAGAAATCTTTTGCGTGTGCGAATCTTTCATTTTGATTGTGGTGTTTCCAACTCTCAGTTTTTAAAGTAGTAAACTAGTATATTATTATATATAACCTGCCATTCTTGTACAACCATTTTCTTCCAATTGCCTTGATCGACACAGGAAAAAATGCTATAAGTAGGTCAGCTGAGCTTCATTAGTGTTTGACTTTCATACTCATGTATGATTTTTGATCATTTAGAACATTTTTGAAAGAAGAGAAAGAAAAAGAATAATTTTAAAAGGTCATAATGTTCTTTGTGGATGCATAATAGATACACCAGACTATGTCAGATAAATACAGTTCACAAAAACACTGGAATCTGGGAGTCATAAATATTTTTCACATCTTTTGTTAATTGGGAGAAAAAGTAAAAAGCACCAAACACAAAATCTGATCTGTGATATTTCACCTGTAATTTACCTAACACAGAAAACTTCCAAAGGATATAGTTAAATAAAAAATATTTACGAAAACAGTCGGACCTGGTCTCATACTGCAGACTCTTACAAGCTGTGTGACCTTGAACATAGGACTCTTCCCTCTGTGCCTCAGTTTTCTCACATATCTAATGGGGTTCAGAGGTCTGCCTGTCTGATAGAATATTTGCAAGAATTAAATGAGATAATGTCATTGGTTTAATATAGTGCCTGGTGCATAGTTAAATTTGTTATCTATTATTACTGTTATATTATGGAATCAGAAAGGACAGGGAGGTCTTTATAAACCACACTCTTAACCAGAATGTGGCATAACAGAAGAGTAGTTAAGAGCAAGGGATCAAATCAGACTGTCTGAGTTTAACACTCACTAACTCAATCCAAACCCAACTCAGCCTAACTCCAGCTAACTCTAATCTGGTTGCATGATCTTGGCAAACTACCTAACCCCTCTCTGATGTAGTTTTCTAATTAGTAAAACTAGTAAAACTAGGACAATGATAGTATTTGTCTTGAGGTTATAAGAATTAAATATGTAAATATGTTTATCGTGCTTACGACAGTATCCAGCACATGAAACATTAGCTTTTGTTATTCACTGAACATCAACATGCTTTACTATGTTTCAATATCTGATAACCTCATTAGAATAAATACCTGTGCTGTACTTCTATACTCATGGATAATTTTAGAAATTGACATGAAAATGGTCTATGTTTAAAAAATTATCTTCTGGGGAGAGGTCTGGAACCTTCAGAATTCAGAACTATAAGTAGTAAATAAGGACAATAAATGTCTGAGTGCCCCCCAAGGCTGCCTGAGTTTTCATGTGGGTTTACAATTGCTGCTTTCTTCTTCTTATGAGATGCCACATGTACTCAAAAACCTTTGAGAGGGTTTGCTTAGTGATCTACACCAGCTTCTTTTCTTTGCTATCCTTAACACTCAGCAAGATTAAAATATCAACCCAGTACTCCATAAAACCTGTAAAGTGTGGGTTATTTCCAACCACAGTGTTTGGAGTAATTCCAGTAAATCAGCACCGCAAAATACATGCTTGCTTACGACGTAAACCAAGAAGAAAGCATATAGTATTTGTTTTGACAAGCTTGGCCTCACGGTGTTTGAGAATATGCTACTCTTGCTGTCTCAACCCTGGAGACTGGAACTATCATTAACGTAATAGTAGAAATCAGCTCCCCGTACAAAGACCCTTGGTAGCTTTTCATTGCCTAGAGGATAATGTCTGTCTTAATCAAGTACTTAAGAATTCCTTTCTATTAGCTCAATTTCCCCTTCTCACTTCAGCAACATTTTCTACAATGTCTATAATCTTTTCCTGACAAAGGGACTGTAAAAAAAAAACATTTGACAAATTAGTTTAGGAAACACATATTCTAAGTTTCTGTTATCCATATAGTGCTTTTAACATGTTGAAGGCTCTGAAAAGTCCTGCATTAAAGAAACTGGCTTGATTTTATTTAACTCAAACTTTCCAAACCTTTTGAATCACAACCAATTGGACAGACACTGTCTTCAAAGAAAAATGTCCTTCATGAGACTGATTTATATTCTGTCAAATGACACATACTTACCCCCCTTTTTCTATCTGTGTGTGTGCATGTGTATGTTTGTGTGTGTGCATGTGTGTGTTTGTGTGTGCATGTGTATGTTTGTGTGCGTGCGTGTGTGTGTGCATGCTTGTGTGTGTATGTTTGTGTGTGTGCATGTGTATGCATGTGTATGCTTCTGTGTGTGCATGTGTATGCTTGTGTGTGTGTGTTTTCTCAAGTTGACCACCTCCCCCACCCCAGGAATGCTCATCTCCAACATCTTAAAACAACAAAATTGTGCTTTACCATCTCCTCATGGAGACCCCTGTTATGTCTAAGCTGACAATGACTCTCTCACTGGTGAAGATGTCTTCGGCCCGTGCTTATATATGTTACCTGCCATTTACATCTGGTATCACATTGTTTGTCATCTTTTATAAATCCAAGTTGGGAGTGTAAGTTTCTTAAAATCAGCAGTTACTGCTTATTTAAAAAAATAATTTAAAAGAAGTATCAACTTTATAGTCAGGCAGATGGATGCAGCCTCACAGCCCAATTCTGTTCTTGGTGGTAGAACTTCAGACAAGCCTTTCCTCTCAGAGTTCCAGTGTCATCCTTGGAATTGTGCCTGTGGCTTCAATACCAGTACAAAGTAAGACTTTGTGTGTAGTATCCGGAATCCCGAGGACACAGCAAATATCATCAATATTAGGATTGTCTCCCTCCCATGATGTCCAGTGTTGGGCCTTTATAGTCACAGAGCAGTTTTAGTCGTTGGTTTAATTAATGTAATGATACTGTTTGCTCTCTGAAAAGTTCTTCAGCTCCTGTCATCCCGTATGTAATGTATTAAGCAATAGGCATAGGCACCGTGGAGACCAGAATTTGCAAAACAGGTGCAGGGACAAGACAGGAGCTGTGCGGGAAGAGGGCCCAGAGGAGGTGGGTCTGGGCCTGCCCAGGACTTTGAGAGCTGAGCGCCTGCCCCACTCTGCGGTGCACTTGGCTGCTTCTCTGCCCAAGGGTCTTGAAAATAACATACAAACACCCTCTTGTCTTCCACACTGTTTCTTCTTCTTGATCTAAAATGCCTGAAGACCATGCCAATTTGCTCTTACTCCCATCAGGCAAAGGGAATGATGGTCGATCCTAAAAGGAATAGCATGCCTCATCATTTTAATAGCTCAGATACCTCTTTTTCCCAATGCAGAATCTTCGTGAGAAAATAGTGACCCTCATTAATGCCTTGCATACAGACCCCTCATTGTTTTTACTTGTGCTATTTCTTTGCACTTGGATATAGAAGCAATAAATTTCCAGGGAAATGAAACTCACTTATCAGATTTCCCAGCATCAAGTTTTATATTAGTAACGAAAAAATCAGTCTAACTGCACTCAATATAGCTGTAAACCAATATATGTAAGCCATATCAGAGATTAAGCCTTCATCATTGCATTTATAAGCTTCCCGTTTCAGCCTAGAAGGAATAACATTTTCCTAGCTATTATTTAATAATGCAAAATAGTCCTTAAAATAATAAATCCATTCAGGCAACATTAAAAAGATCAAATGTTCTGAGAGAAAAGCATGAATCAAATGAGCACATTTTCCCTTTAAAAATATATGTTAATTTCCTAAGTTTTGATGACAATATTTTTTATTCTCTGGGTGATGCTATCAGACTTACTACAAACCAGTTTATGAGGCAATTTAAAGTTTCTCATGTAACAAAAAGTAGCTTATTGCAATGCCTTTTTTAAAATTTGAGATCAAGTTCTAACCAATAAAATTTTAACAATTTTCAACAAAACGCTCAGAGTTTTATATTAATTTTAAAAATGTAAATAAAGTGTTTTTCTTTAAAGAAGCAGCAATAATCACAAATGAATGTACTTTTAACGTGACTGTGCCGGTTAGGAGAACAGAGAATGCATGAAATGCACTGTAATTATCGGTATCTCTATTTTATGCTTAGGTTTTTGGGTTTTTAGAAACACAGGCATACAAACACAAAAGCACACAGTAAACGTATGTACAAGTTATTGCATATACTATGTATGCTTAACATTCTAATTAAAGCAGTTAGCTATGACTCTCATTTAGCAGCATGTAAAATGAGTAATTACGCTTGTTAAAAGAAGCTAGCGAACAACTGTGAAAGAGCAACCAACCAATGGATCCTCAATCTTCCAACCAAGGAGAAGCTGGTGGGGAGAAAAAGCAGAAAGTAAAAATTGAATCTGGTTTCTTACCGAAGCTCCCTCTCCAAGTGCACTGTGATGTATTGTTTTTAAGCGATGTTTTTAATTTATAGTGCCAGAGGTCCGATGTCCTTCCTGTGAAATACACATGCCTGCAGATGTATTTTAACCAATTTTTTTAATGCAAAATGTGATAGCCATTATATGAACATCTTCAATCCAAAGCATCTGTACAGTGTCTAACTTGAACATTTGGACAAACAACTTCAATTTTAAACTCCTGTGTAAGGGAGAACTTTGTTTAAAAAACACTTAGGAACTGCATAATTGTACAGAAAGATACTGTTTATATGCATTTATGCACGCATAGTTTAGAAGAATGTTTTAAACCCATAAAAATAAATGTCATTTGTAAAATGGGGGAAAGAAACAAAGGAAAAAGACAAAACCAGAAAGAGGGGGAAAGGGGGAAAGAAAAGAAAGTGAAACCCTTTCTGTGACATAAGAGAAAATTGCACAAGGCAGGAGGAAGAGGTGAAGGTCTAATTCCTGGAAGACTTGCCACTCACCATGGCTGAACAATTTGCTTCAAGAGCTTTGGTCAGTTGCATTTCATGTGACAAGTTCGTTGTTTCTGAGCCTCCATTTTAGACGGTTAGACAAGGCTTCAATAGCGTGTCAATTTACTGTTATATTTCAAAGAAAAAGCACTTTATCAAATCACAATTTTTCCTTAATTGATAAGTAATGTTTTAATTTTCTTTTTTCTTTTTTTTTTTTTTTTCCTTTAAAAATAGTCAATGCAGCTCCAGATCTCCCCAGATCCCCAAATTAACCTGAAAAGTACATGGAAAGTCTGCAATTTCAATTACTGCCCTTTCTGATCTCCGCCACTAGGAGGCACTGCAGGCTGCTTTATGAGGGGGACGAAATCTGACGAAGTGAATATTCCACACAGCTATGGCTCTGGTGTCATTCCCTATTTAATGGCTGTCAGTGAGGGAGAAAGACAACGTGGCGGGTAATTAAAACCAAATTGCAGGCAGGAGATGACTGCACAAGAATGATATTGTCATTAATACTGATTTAACATGCACCTGGGTAAGGTGAGGGAGCGCAGCAAGGGAATTCACACAGACGCCAGGGTTGCCTGATTTAAAGATGTAGTGTTTCCAGCTGAAGCATGTTTAAAAACTGAATAAAACCATCATACTATGACAGCAGAAATAAAACGGAAACAAATGTTCTACATATGTCTATAAAAAAAAGAAAGAAAAATCTTCCCTGTCTTCCAGCTTAGAGGACCAAGCATGTGTCTCATCTTCTGAAGTTCAAAAGTATTTTTGCAGAAGGCTTTCCCCCCCTGTTGTTGGCTTCTCTTATATGGGTTTGTAATTTGTTCATGTAGTTTTCTGTTTCCAGGAGAGGTGGAACATTTGATTGCAACAAACACCATTGATTTACAAAAATCATATACCATGGGGGAAAGATTTCAATCCCTCAAATATCTTAGGAGAGGTATTTACTCACGGGATTCGGGGATTATCCATGCATAAAGAACACCTTGCTAGAACAATCGAAATCTCGGATTGAGGGGTATAAGGCATGGCCAATAACTCCTATAGTATGAGGCACTTGTCTCACTACAGTGAACCCCTAAATGAAGAAGAGGATCACTCTCATTTTAGTAGTCCTAAAATCGTTTAGCTTTTTTATTTTTAATGATAAGTGCAAAACCCAGAAAATAGACACTAATCAGCATTCAAATTAAGTGGTCTATTCTGTTTAAGGTATGTGAAATGATCTGATGGATATTTTAACATTAACTAAATATTTCCATATTATGACTAAAAATACAATTTACATCTGTTCCTCAGTAGAAGAATAGTACAGTACATGGACTTAATCATGTATAAATTAGGAACAACTTCTGATTGAAAGGATTATGGGTCATTAAAGGCAGAAAGTGTACCAAAATTAAAAGTGTTTATGGAGAGGGAAAAATGGTTACAGTGGCAGAGTTCAGCTTATGCCTAAAACCCCTGTGCTGATTGATAAATCTCCTTCTGGTTTCACCTTAAATGAAATGTGTGCCTTATATAAATGGTTATCCTTCGGTCCTGTGCCAAAAGAGATGAATCATTAGGGATGTCATGAAGATTTATAATCACACTGTAAAGAAAGTAAATTCAAAGAGCATTCCTTGGGCAATAAAGAACATATTATAGAGAAAGAGCTCACTAAACAAGGTCAGGTAGGAAAAAATGATCAGATGTCATGGTTGCTGGATCTAGACAATGGAGGTTGTTTTTTTATACCCAAATCATAGATTACAGAATAATGATCAGATCTTCTGAGTTTTTTCCACAGTGCTTTGCTATTGACATTTTTAAAGAGTTTTATATTTGCAGATTTCTTACTTATGCATTTATTTGTTGGTTTGTGCCTCCACTGTTAGGGATGGTAACTGGATTCCAGAGCATTTAGACACACAAAAAGTGCAAGTAAACCTAATAACACTGGAGAAAAAAAAAAGATAAATGTTGGAGTTTTTGCTTTTATGAAGGAATACACAAATTCTGTTGTAGTTTTGGCTCCACTATTGGCCATTAAGATTTTTAGAGGGTAGTGTGAGAGATGCAACAGAAAGGGACTTTATTTCACCTGCCCATTATAAAATGCCAAAGAAATTCTCCAAGAAGGACATTTTCTGAGACTGTGACTCATCGAATGGCCAAACCTGCCCAGTTCAGACTGGGTGCTCCACAACCAGATGGGCCATTGAATATACCCAGATTTCAGGGAAGAAAACTGTCCTTTGGATGCAGGACAGAACCTCGTTTTCAAATTCTGTTCTCACATTTGAACTGAAAAAGTCAGTGAAGCTCATCCCCACTCAAGTCTGAGGATTATCTGGGATCAGTGGCTTTTATGAGGGGAGAAAAAAGATCCCCGTGGTCTCAAAGGAGAAATAACTTAAGAGACGATGAGTACCCTTGCATTTCAGGCTGTACAAAAAGAGCATAGCATCTGAAAGCACAATTGCTAAGGAAACTTGCTGACATGAGTGAAAGGGACAATTATTCAGAGGGAGGGGGACTCTTTGTTTTAATTAATATTGACTTAGGAACAGCTATATATGTCAGGTCGTCTTGTTCTGACTGGTCTGTACGAGGGCACATGTGTTGGGGACATGCACAGCCACTGAAGGAGCAGCATTCAAGCTCTCTTTCTGATTTTCACCCCATTTACTTTTGGATGGAACCTGGCACTCACAGGCTCTTGAACTGTTATCCCAGGTTGCCGGTGTAACAAATATAATTTTTCAGCAAGATGGCTGCTGCCAGAAGCAGGCTCAGAAATGTCCATTTTAATTAAACATTTTACTTTCAATTACATTTCACGGTTTGCACATGGTGACACATGCTTTCATCACATGGGCTTTCCGATTGCTATATTAGTACTGTTTTCAATGCAGGGAAATTTGTGTTGGTGAAAATGACTCATATATGAAACATTCAGTTTTTTCCTTGACTTGATCGATGGGACGCTATTTTCAAAAAGATAATAGTAACAGCATTCAGACTTTAGGGAAGATTTCAAGGTATCCAGGAGCAGGAAACTCCCAAATTAATAAAAGGGCAATCATATGATGACTTATGGCAGAAGTAGCCTATATTTTATGTTACATATGCCCTTTATTGAGATGAAAGAAAAATACAGCTTTGCAAGTTTACTGTGCTACAATAAGCTTTAGAAAATTATGATTTTTCACTCAAAGCTATCCAAAATGTGTAATGTAACCTAAAAAGCAAAATAAACAGACTTGGTTCCTATCCTCCAAATGTTTATAATACAAGACATGTGCTCACACAGATACTCATTTTGTCTCCAAATGATACATAAACCCATATTTCAAGAACCTTTTTAGATGACTCCAGATTAGAAAAATATCTTTACTGCAGTAAGATAGGAAACTCATTCCTGGTCCTCTCTGGAGCACACCACATGAATTATTTATCATTCCAGGCAGTCAGGGAAGAACTTTTTGTCAGTATGCAGGTGCACAGCATTTCATTTTAAGCAGATAAAATTGGGGAATAATGCTGCTTTGGTATCATCTTTTTAAATGTGCATCCGAGAGGGGATTCCTGGAGGAGAAACAGTTTGTAGGAGACCATCTCATATCATTTAAAGTGAAACATCTGTGGGTTATCATCCGCCAAACTCAGGCTTCTGAATCGAACTTAAGCAGCAGATGAAATTCTGTTGGACCAAAGGATCTCTCTGTTGAATCCCCTACAGATAGCCTCTGTGGCAATTGCTTAAGTCTGTCAGTCTGACAGGGAACTATGTAAAGACAGAGAAAAGTTTAATCTGATTCTTTCATTTTCACTTTTTAGCAGTGATGATTTTATTTTTATCATTATCATATGATTATCAAATGTGCGCTCCATGCCTTCCTTCTTTTCTTTCATCATTTCTTCTTTTCTCCCTTCTTAAGAGAATAGGCTTATAAAATATATTTAGGTCTTATTTAGTTATTTGTTTCTTACTATTTATATTCATTTTAAGAGAATCATCTCTAAAATAATTGAGAGGCCAGATTTTATATTGCATGAGATTATAAAAGTCAAAGTTTGTCATGGAGGGATACTTAGGTTTGTTTTTCATTCTTAAAGGCACACATAAAGAAAATATCTTCACCAAATTTAGGTGTAATAATTCCAAAGTCAGGAAAGTATTCAGAAAATGTCCCAGTATCACTGTGAATGATGCTGGAGCTGAGATTCAAGATTAGCACTCTGTGTGGAACAGTCTCACCAAGTTTACATTCACTTTCTTAAAAAATAATTGCTTGCATGAGCTGAAGCTCATGACAGCTACATGAGACAGGAGATTACTGTTTCTCAGACGAGGAAAGTGAAGTACTTAGGCGAAGTCACACATTTGGATTTCTGGTGTAGAGATAATGTTGCACCTGACAAGCTGATCCATGAACCCCACGCCTCCCACAGAGTTGTGTGTGGAATGAAGAGGCAAGCAACACATCCCATTTAAGGAAATGAAGTGTACTCCTGCACTAATCTCCAGGAAGACAAAGCCTTAAAAGATCAGCTGGACAAAAACTCCCTAAAAAAGATTTTGTGGGCCACCCACAGGAAAGCAGGCAGGGCTGGGCTTGGGATGCAGCACATATCCAGAAAATTGATTCCCCATGGAACCCATGAAAAATATATGGCTACACCCATTGAGATATATGCATATATACATACACACACACTTCATACAAGTGTCTGTGTCTAGATGAGGGGGAAAAAAGACTTTGTAAGCAATTACATAGTTTTGAAGTTAACCCATCCACAAAAACAATTGGCAATTTTCTACTAACTAGCTCTTATTATTACTATTATTAATGCTTTTGCTGCTGATGCTATTTTACCATTCTACTAGTTTAATAGTAAGCCTAGAAGTCATACTGCACGTGTGAAGTACGTGATCATGGATGGGCAGGGTGACTATATGTTCCAGTTAGCATGAGACTGTCTTGTGCAAATGCTTTTTTCAGCATAATTATAACAGCATTACTTTCACTCTCAAAAGGATCTCAGTTTGAACAATAAATTATATGGAAAGACTTGTAAAGTCACACACATCCAAATTGTGACATATTGTTACCTGTGCCTAAGGCATCAGACGTCTCTCATGAAGCATACCCTGAAGAGGATTTTACAGGTCATTTAGCAGCTATACTGTCTTGCTCAGGACTTAGGCCAGAATGGGGGTGTGATGGGCTTGTAGGCAAACAGCTAATGTGTGGCATGGTCATACCAGAAGCTTCAACACTCTGCCCTTTGTACTTCTGTGATTTTGCCTTGCACCGTAATGGCATGCACAGAGATGAGTCCATTGATACGGGTAAATACAGAAAAATATTTCTTTTCGGGATACCTCCATTTTCATATCAGCAAAATCATAACAATACCATGTGGTTCTAATGAGCAATTTACTACTAAACATCTATAGAGCTTGGTAAAAAAGAATATACATCTTCACTGTTACTTTACACTGTTACTGTTACATCTTATGTATTATCCATGCTTTGATAATTAAAAGGTAGATATCTTTGAATTAATGAGATATTTTAGGGATATGGTAGCAAATTACAAAAGTGTCTTGGCTTTAAAGAATTAATTTGAAAGTTAAAACCTTTAAAATATCCAAATATATTGCCCATAGCTGTGTATAGTTTTAAAGCAAAAAGAAAGGAAAGACAGAAAAAGTGAGAAAGAGAAGAAGGAAAGGAGGGGAGACGGAAAGAAAGAAAGAGAAAAGAAAAGAAAGGGGAAAAAATGATAAGAAAAGGATTTTCTCCTCAAATGTCCATAGATCTGGCTACTTTTATTCTTCTAAGGGTCATCTTTCCTCAAGTTTAAAGGTATTGCAAATAACTGGGTTATATATTTAATTGCTGAATTAGAGAAAATAATTATCCAAAACACTTAAATTTGGATAATCCTTTTCTTCAACACAATTTTAAACCTATTCGTAAATACCTGAGTATAGTTTAATGTGCAATGTGCAGTCATTCCTCTAGTTTGAATTGCTACTTAACTATTGTTATTGCTGTTATTATTATTAGTTTGCTTTCAAAGAGCAATACTGCTCATGGTATTGTTTTAGCTCTGAAAATACATTCAAATTAACACAGTCACTGAATACATTATGCTATTTTTGTTGAGTATTTACCATTTGATACTGAAAATATAGTAGCGACTAAAAAATGTTCTTGTAGTGCTGTGCAATAGAAATATGAGATGAGCCCATGAATGTAAGCTGTGAATGTAATTTTAAATTTTCTAGTAGAAAAAAGTAGAAACAGGTGAAGTCAATTTTAACAATATATTTATTTAATCAGATATATACTTCATAGTATAATTTTTTAAATTAATTAATTTATGTATTTATTTTTGGCTGTATTGGGTCTTCATTGCTGCATGCGGGCTTTCTCTAGTTGCGGCAATCGGGGGCTACTCTCTTCCTTGCAGTGCGTAGGCTTCTCATTGCAGTGGCTTCTCTTGTTACAGAGCACAGGCTCTAGGCTTCAGTAGATATGGGCTCAGTAGTTGTGGCTCACGAGCTTAGTTGCTCCGTGGTTTGTGGGATCTTCCCAGACCAGGGCTCGAACCTGTGTCCCTTGCATTGGCAGGTAGATTCTTAACCACTGCACCACCAGGGAAGTCCCATATACTTCATATTATAATTTGAAGCTGTAGCTCAAAATGTGATTATTGAGCTATTTTTAATTCCATTTTTTTATTCTAAGTTTTCAAAATCTTGTGTATTTTACATTTTTAGCACATCTCAGTTTGGACTAACTATATTTCAAGTGCTCGGTAGTCACATTTCTCTGCTAGCTACTAGATTGGACATGCGCAGGTCTAGCATGTAAGGTAGTAAAGTAAATGCAGACACTGACTAATTGGTGTCCAGGTAGAGGTATATTTAATGGCTAAGAGATGGGTCCTGGCAATATACTGCCAGTACATGATCTCTTCTTCCATCATTTACTCTAGGGTGACCTTGGTCAAGTAACTTACTTCTTTAGGTCTCTTTTTTTTTTCTCCTTTGCAATATGCCAATAATGATAACACCTTGCTTATCTAGGCTTGCAAAAACTAAGTGAATGAATGTATATAAAGTACTGAACTCCAGACGCATGGCAAATGGTTAACAGTAAAATTTAGCTAATTTTTATTATCATGCATAAACAGATTCAGCTTTTCAACTGCTAAGGGTATGCAGATTTTGTAGACCAGGTTATATATGAGTTCATTAAACCAGCCTTAAGTAACAAGTACTGAGCTTGGCATCTGCCAAGTGTTCAACAAATGATTTTGAATTCATTACATATTTTTTCTTGATCCTGTTATAAAATGTTAACCTTATTATCCAGTCTAAGGATTGCAATCCATATGCATTCCCCAAACATGACTTTTCCTCTCAACTCACTATATATTTAAAAAATTCTTATAGAATGTCTTCTCAGTTTGTCAGCTGTTATGATTATGCTGCTGTAAGTATTTGCATGCATGTCATCATGTGGATATATTCTTTCATTTGTTTTGGGTAGATATCTAGAAGCTTCATTTCTGGATAATATGGTTAGTTTATGTTTACCTTTATAAGAAACTGCCAAACAGTTTTCAGAGGTAGCTGTGCCATTTTACATTTCCATCAGCAGTGTATAGTGGTTCCAGTTTCTCCACATTCTCACCATCACTCGTTATTGTGTGACTTTTTAATTATAATGATTTTAGTGGGTATGTAGCAGTATCTCATTGTGGTTTAAACTTGTATTTCCCTAATGACTAATGATGTTGAGTATCTTTTCATGAGTTCATCAGGCCTTTGGTGAAACTTTTATTAAAAATCTTAGCTCATTTTTAAAATTATAGTTTATCTCACTATAGAGTTGTAAGAGTTCTTTATATATTTTGGATCCGATTTTTTTAATCAGATATGTGATTCAAAAATATTTTTTTCCAGGCTATGGTTTCTCTTCTTCATTCTCATAATAGTGTCTTTTGAAGCAGAACTTTTGAATTTTGATTAAGTTCAATTGATTTGATTATTCTTCTATGTATAAAGATTTTGAGGTTATGTCTAAGAATTTTTTGTGTAATTGATGGTCAAGAGTATATTTTCAAATGTCTTACGTTTAGAAGTTTGTTTACTATTCCATGTAAGCCTATGATACATTTTGAGTTAATTTCTGTGTATGGTGTGAGGTAAAAGTTAAGTATATTCTTTACGTGCAGTATCTACTTGCTCTAGAACCATTTTTTAAAAAGATTATCTGGGAGAGATGGGGAAGATAGCAGAGGAGTAAGACATGGAGATCACCTTCCTCCCCACAAATACATCAAAAATACATCTACGTGTGGAACAACTCCTACAGAAGACCTACTGAGTGCAGACAGAAGACCTCAGACTTCCCAAAAGGCAAGAAAATCCCTTCATACCTGGGTAGGGCAAAAGAAAAAAGAAAACACAGAGACAAAAGAATAGGGACGGGACCTGCACCAGTGGGAGGGAGCTGTGAAGGAGGAAACGTTTCCACGCACTAGGAAGCCCCTTCACTGGTGGAGATGGGGGATGGGTGGGGGGGAAGCTTCAGAGCCACAGAGGAGAGCACAGCAACAGTGGTGCAGAGGGCAAAGCGGAGAGATTCCCAAACAAAGGATCTGTGCTGACCAGCACTCACCAGCCTGAGAGGCTTGTCTGTCACCTGCTGGGGCAGGTGGGGGCTAGGAGCTGAGGCTTGGGCTTCGGAGGTCAGATCCCAGGGAGATGACTGGGATTGGCTGTGTGAACACAGCCTGAAGGGGGCTAGTGTGCCACAGCTAGCCAGGAAGGAGTCCAGGAAAAAGTCTGGACCTGCCTAAGAGGCAAGAGACCATTCTCAGTGTATAGGAGGAGAGGGGATTCAGAGCACCGCCTAAATGAGCTCCAGAGACAGGCATGAGCCACGGCTGTCAGCTCAGACCCCAGAGACAGGCATGAAATGCTAATGCTGCTGCTGCTGCCACCAAGAATTCTGTGTGCAAGCCCAGGTCACTATCCACATCCCTCCACCTCGGGATCCTGTGCAGCCCGCCACTGCCAGGGTCCTGTGATCCTGGGACAACTTCCCCAGGAGAACACACGACAAACCTCAGGATATTGAAACATCATGCTGGCCTCTGCCACTGCAGGCTCGCCCCGCATTCCAATAATAACTACCGTGCCCCCCCCTCCCCCAAGCATGAGTGAGCAAGAGCCCCTTAATCAGCCACTGCTTTAAGTCCCTCCTGTCTGGGTAGGGAAAAGATGCCTGAGGGCAACCTACATACAGAGGTGGGGTCAAAATCAAAGCTGAAACCTAGGAAATGTGCAAACAAAGAAGAGAAAGGGAAATTTCTCTGAGCAGCCTCAGGAGCAGTGGATTAAATCCCCACAATCAATTTGAGGTACCCTGCATCTGTGGAATACCTGAATAGACAAAGAATCATCCCAAAATTGAGGAGGTGGACTTTAGTAGCACCTGTAGACTTGGGGTTTACTGCCTGAAACTGATTTGTTTCTGATTTTTATGTTTATCTTAGTTTTTAGCTCTTATTATCATTGGATTTGTTTATTGGTTTCCTTGCTCTCTTCTTTTTTATTATTTCATAATTTTTTATTTTAATAATTTATTTTTTATTATATTTTTTTACTTTTCTATTTTTAAATATTTTTTTAAATTTACTATTATTTTTTTTTCTTTCTTTTCTTTTTTTTTTTTCTCCCTGTTTTTTGAGCCATGTTGCTGACAGATTCTTGGTGTTCTGGTCTGGTGTCAGAGCTGAGCCTCTGAGGTGGGAAAGCAGAATTCAGGACATGGGACCACAAGAGACCTCCCAGACCCATGTAATATCAATCAGCAATAGCTCTCCCAGAGATAACCATCTCAATGCTAAGACCCAGCTCCACTCAATGGTCAGCAAGCTCCAGTGCTGGATTCCCCATGCCAAACAACTAACAACACAGGAACACAACCACACCCATTAGCAGAGAGGCTGCCTAAAGTCATAATAAGATCATAGACACCCCCAAACACACCATCGGATGTGACCCTGCCCACCAGAAGGACAAGATCCAGCCCCACCCACCAGAACACAGGAACAAGTCCCTTCCACCAAGAAGCCTACACAAACCACTGAACCAACCTCACCCACTGGGGGGCAGACCCCAAAAGCAATGGGAACTATAAAACTTCAGTCTGCAAAAAGAACAACCCAAATACAGTAAGTTAAACAAAATGAGAAGACAGAGAAATATGCAGCAGATGAAGGAGCAATGTAAAAACCCACCAGACCAAACAAATGAAGAGGAAATAAGCAGTCTACCTGAAAAAGATTTCAGAGTAATGATAGTAAAGATGATCCAAAATCTTGGAAATAGAATGGAGGAAATACAAGAAATGTTTAACAAGGATCTAGAAGAACTAAAGAGCATACAAACAATGACGAACAACACAATAAATGAAATTAAAAATTCTCTAGAAGGAATCAATAGCAGAATAACAGAGGCAGAAGAGCAGATAAGTGACTTGGAAGATAAAATAGTGGAAATAACTACCACAGAGCAGAATAAAGAATGAAGAATGAAAAGAATTGAGGACAGTCTCTGAGACTTCTGGGACAATATTAAACGCAACAACATTCGAATTATAAGGGTCCCAGAAGAAGAGAAAAAGAAAGGGTCTGAGAAAACATCTGAAGAGTTTATAGTTGAAAACATCCCTAACATGGGAAAGGAAATAGTCAATCAAGTCCAGGAAGTGCAGAGAGTCCCATAGAGGACAAACACAAGGAGAAACATGCCAAGACACATAGTAATCAAATTGGCAAAAATTAAAGGCAAAGAAAAATTATTGAACGCAGCAAGGGAAAAACAACAAATAACATACAAGGGAATCCCCATAAGGTTAATAGCTGATCTTTCAGCAGAAACTCTGCAAGTCAGAAGGGAGTGTCAGGACATATTTAAAGTGATTAAAGGGAAAAACCTACAACCAAGATTACTCTACCCAGGGAGGATCTCATTCAGACTTGACAGAGAAATCAAAACTTTCTAGACAAGCAAAAGCTAAGAGAATTCAGCACCACAAAACCAGCTTTACAGCAAATGCTAAAGGAACTTCTCTAGGCAGAAAACACAAGAGAAGAAAAAGACCTACAATAACAAACCCAAAACAATTAAGAAAATGGTAATAGGAACATACATATCGATAATTACCTTAAATGTAAATGGATTCAATGCTCTGGTCAAAAGACATACACTGGCCGAATAGATACAGAAACAAAACCTGTATATATGCTGTCTACAAGAGACCCACTTCAGACCTAGGGACACATACAGACTGAAAGTGAGGGCATGAAAAAAATATTCCATACAAATGGAAATCAAAAGAAAGCTGGAGTAGCAATTCTCATATCAGACAAAATAGACTTTAAAATAAAGACTATTACAAGAGGCAAAGAAAGACACTACATAATGATCAAGGGATCAATCCAAGAAGAAAGTAGAACAGTTGTAAATATTTATGCACCCAACATAGGAGCACCTCAATACATAAGGCAAATGCTAACAGCCATAAAAGGGGAAATTGACAGTAACACAATCATAGTAGGGGGCTTCAACACCCCACTTTCACCAATGGACAGATCATCCAAAATGAAAATAAATAAGGAAACACAAGCTTTAAATGATACATAAAGCAAGATGGACTTAATTGATATTTATAGAATATTCCATCCAAAAACAACAGAATACTTTCTTCTCAAGTGCTAATGGAACATACTCCAAGACAGATCATATGCTGGGTCACAAATGAAGCCTCAGTAAATTTAAGAAAATTGAAATCATATCAAGTAACTTTTCTGACCACAATGCTATGAGACTAGGTATCAATTACAGGAAAAGATCTGTAAAAAATACAAACAAATGGAGGCTAAACAATACACTACTAAATAACCAAGAGATCACTGAAGAAATCAAAGAGGAAATCAAAAAATACCTAGAAACAAATGACAGTGAAAACAAAATGACCCCAAACTTATGATACACAGCAAAAACAGTGCTAAGAAGGAAGTTTATAACAATACAATCCTACTGTAAGAAACAAGAAACATCTCAAATAAACAAGCTAACCTTACAACTAAAGCCTTTACAGAAAGAAGAAGAACAACAACAAAAACCCCAAAGTTAGCAGAAGGAAAGAAATCATAAAGATCAGATCAGAAATAAATGAAAAAAAATGAAAGAAACAATAGCAAAGATCAGTAAAACTAAAAGCTTGTTCTTTGAGAAGATAAAATTGATAAAGCTTTAGCCAGACTCATCAAGAAAAAAGGGAGAAGACTCAAATCAACAGAATTAGAAATGAAAAAGGAGAAGTAACAACTGACACTGCAGAAATACAAAGGATCATGAGAGATTAATACAAGCAATCATATGCCAATAAAATGGACAACCTGGAAAAAATGGACGAATTCTTAGAAAAGCACAACCTTCTGAGACTGAACCAGGAATAAATAGAAAATATAAACAGAACAATCACAAGCACTGAAACTTAAACTGTGATTAAAAGTCTTCCAACAAACAAAAGCCCAGGACAAGATGGCTTCACAAGCAAATTCTATCAAACGTTGAGTGAAAAGCTAACACTTATCTTTCTCAAACTCTTCCAAAATATAGCAGAGGGAGGAACACTCCCAAACTCAGTCTATGAGGCCACCATCACCCTGATACCAAAACCAGAAAAAGATCACAAAAAAAGAAAACTACAGGCCAATATCACTAATGAACATAGGGGCAAAAATCCTCAACAAAACACTAGTAAACAGAATCCAACAGAACATTAAAAAGATCATACACCATGATCAGGAGTGGTTTATCCCAGGAATGCAAAGATTTTTCAATATACACAAATCAATCAATGTGATATACCACATTAACAACTTGAAGGATAAAATCCACACGATCATCTCACTAGATGCCAGTAAAGCTTTTGACAAAATTCAACACCCATTTATGATGAAAACTCTCCAGAAAGCAGGCATAGAGGGAACCTACCTCAACATAATAAGGGCCATATATGACAAACCCACAGCCAATATCATTCTCAATGGTGAAAAACTGAAACTATTTCCTCTAAAATCAGGAACAAAACAAGGTTTCCCACTCTCACCACTATTATTCAACATAGTTTTGGAAGTTGTAGCCACAGCAGACAGAGAACAAAAAGAAATAAAAGGAATCCAAGTCAGAAAAGAAGAAGTAAAACTGTCACTTCTTGTAGAAGACATGATACCATACATACAGAATCCTCAAGATGCTACCAAAAAGCTACTAGAGCTAATCAATGAATTTGCTAATATAGCAGTATACAAAATTAATGCACATAAATGTCTTGCATTCCTATACACTAAACATCAAATATCTGAAATAGAAATTAGGAAAACACTCCCATTTACCATTGCAACAAAACAAATAAATGCCTAGGAAAAAACCCTACCTAAGGAGACAAAGACCTGTATGCAGAAAACTATAAGACACTGATGAAAGAAACTAAAATGATACAACAGATGGAGAGAAATAACATGTTCTTGTAATGGAAGAACCAACATTGTGAAAATGACTATACTACCCAAAGCAATCTACAGATTCAATGCAATCCTCATCAAACTATCAATGACATTTTTCACAGAACTAGAATGAAAAATTTCACAATTTGTATGGAAACACAAAAGATCCTGAATAGTCAAAGCAATCTTGAGAAAGAAAAATGCAGCTGGAGGAATCAGGCTCCCTGACTTCAGACTATACTACAAAGCTACAGTAATCAAGACAGTATGGTACTGGCATAAAAACAGAAATATAGAAAAATAGAACAGGATATAAAACCCAGAGATAAACCCATGCCCATATGGTGACCTTATCTTTGATAAAGGAGGCAAGAATACATAATATAGAAAATACAGCCTCTTCAATAAGTGGTGCTGGGAAAACTGGACAGCTGCATGTAAAAGAATGAAATTAGAACACTTCCTAACACCATACACAAAAATAAACTCAAAATGGATTAGAGACCTAAATGTAAGACCAGACACTATAAAACTCTTAGAGGAAAACATAGGAAGAACACTCTTTTATATAAATCACAGCAAGATCTTCTTTCATCCACCTCCTAGAGTAATGGAAATAAACAATAAACCAATGGGACCTAATGAAACTTAAAAGCTTTTGCAAAGCAAAGGAAACTACAAACAAGATGAAATGACAGCCCTCAGAATGGGAGAAAATTTTGTAAATGAATCAATGGACAAAGGATTAATCTCCAAAATATACAAGCAACTCATGCAGCTCAATATAAAAACAAACAAACAACCCAATCCAAAAATGGTCAGAAGACCTAAATAGACATTTCTGCAAAGAAGATATACATATTGCCAACAAACAATGAAAGGATTCTCAACATCACAAATCAGTAGAGAAATTCTAATCAAACCCACAATGAGGTATCAGCTCACACCAGTCAGAATGGCCATCATCAAAAAATCTACAAACAATAAATGCTGGAGTAGTTGTGGAGAAAAGGGAACCCTCTTGCTCTGTTGTTAGAATGTAAATTGACATAGCCACTATGGAGAACAGTATGGATGTTCCTTAAAAACTTAAAAATAGAACTACCATATGACCCAGCAATCCCACTACTGGGTATATACCCTGAGAAAACCATAATTCAAAAGACACATGTACTCCAATGTTCATTGCAGCACTATTTACAATAGCCAGGACATGGAAGCAACCTAAGTGTCCATCAACAGATGAATGGATAAAGAAGATGTGGCACATATATACAATGGAACATTACTCAGCCATAAAAAGGAAGTGAATTTGAGTTATTTGTAGTGAGGAGGATGGACTTAGAATCTGTCATACAGAGTGAAGTAAGTCACGAAGAGAAAAACAAATACCATATGCTAACACATATATAGGGAATCTTAAAAAAAAAATTGTTCTGAAGAACCTAGGGGCAGGACAGGAATAAAGATGCAAATGTAGAGAATGGACTTGAGGACATGGGGAGGGGGAAGTGTAAGCTGGGACGAAGTGAGTGACTATCATTGACATACATACACTACCAAATGTAAAATAGGTAGCTAGTGGAAGCAGCTGCATAGCACAGGGAGATCAGCTTGGTGCATTGTGACCACCTAGATGGGGAGAGGGAGGGTGGGAGGGAGATGCAAGAGGGAGGGGATATGGGAATATATGTATACATATAGCTGATTCACTTTGTTATACGGCAAAAACTAATGCAACTTTGTAAAGTAATTATACGCCAATGAAGATGTTAAAAAAACAAAATAAAATAAATGAGATACAACTTAAAAAAAAAAATGATTATCTTTTCCTGATTAGTTTTGAGTTGTTCCTTGCTTGTATACAGAAATGCCATTGATTTCTGGAGAGGAAACTTGTATCCTCTGCCCTTACTCAATATGCTTATTAGTTTTAGTAGCTTTTGGGGTGAATTCCTTATGATATTCTATGTGCAGGACAA
This sequence comes from Delphinus delphis, assembly GCF_949987515.2. Classification (NCBI taxonomy): domain Eukaryota; kingdom Metazoa; phylum Chordata; class Mammalia; order Artiodactyla; family Delphinidae; genus Delphinus; species Delphinus delphis. Next base: position 116,821,636 of record NC_082684.1, on the reverse strand, counting down.
AGCCATGTGCAAATAATGACAGTTTTACTTATCTTTTCCAAATTCTATATCCCTTTCCTTTTGGTATTTTTTTTTTCCTTATTGCACTTGCTTGAGTCTTCATGAAACTTTTTTTAAATACATCTTTATTAAAGTATAATTGCTTCACAATGTTTTGTTAGTTTCTGTTGTACAACAAAGTGAATTAGGCATATGCATACATATAACCCCCTATCCCCTCCCTCTTGAGCCTCCCTCCCACCCCTCCCCCCTCCATCCCACCCCTCTAGGTCAACGCAAAGCACTGAGCTGATCTCACTGCTCCTTGCTGCTGCTTCTCACTAGCTATATATTTTACATTTGTTAGTGTATATATGTTGATGCTACTCTCACTTCGCCCCAGCTTCCCCCTCCCACCCTGTGTCCTCAGGTCCATTCTCTGTGTCTATGTCTTTATTGCTGCCCTGCCACTAAGTTTATGTTGAATAGAAGTGGTTAGAGTTAACACCCTTCTCATGTTTTCGATTTTAGGGATGAAAAATTCAATCTTTAAACCTTAAGCTTGATGTTAGCTGTGTGTTTTTTATAGGTATTTTTCACAAAATTGGAATTATAAAATAAATGTATTCTTAATTTGCTGAAAGATTTAACCACAAATATATGTTGAATTTTGTAAAGTGCTTTTCCTGCATCTTTTGAGGTGATGCTGTGATTTTAGTTATATATTTTAGGAATATGGAACATTGCGTTAACTGGTTTTTGGGGAGATGCTAATCTAAGCTTTCAATCCTGGAGTAAACCTCACTACTCATGATGTTTAATGCTTTTTATATGTTGCTGGATTAGGTCCACTAATAATATTTAGTTAAAGACATCCATGTTACTTTTTTTTTTTTTTCTGTACACGGACCTCTCACTGTTGTGGCCTCTCCCGTCGCAGAGCACAGGCTCCGGACGCGCAGGCTCAGCAGCCATGGCTCATGGGCCTAGCCACTCCACGGCATGTGGGATCTTCCTGGACTGGGGCATGAACCTCTGTCCCCTGCATTGGCAGGTGGACTCTCAACCACTGTGCCACCAGGGGAGCCCCCATCCATGTTACCTTTTATGAGGTACACTGGTCTGAAGTTTTCTTTTCTTTTGGTGTCTTCGTCAGGCCTCAGTTTCAGAGTAATAATGACCTGGTACAATAGAAGGAGTTATGATATGTTTCTCTATTTTCTGAAAGAGCTTTTGAAAGATCAGTGTTCTTTAAATATTTTATAGTATACAACCAAGAAATCCTCTGAGCTTGGAATTTTCTATTTGGAAATGTTTTAAATTACATACTCATTTTTTTTTTTTACTTATGGTCAATTTATTCAAATGTTTTGTTTCTTCAAAATTTAATTTTAGTAATTTGGACATTTTAAGAATATGTCTATTGAATCTTAGTTGTCTATTTTTTGACATGTAATTGTTCATTATATTTCTTTATAATTTTATTAATTTTGTTGCTTTAATGTTAATGCCTATTTTTCATTCCTGATTTTGATAATTTATATTTATTCTTTTTTTGTGTAGGTTTAGCTAAAGCATTATAAATTTTGTTGACCTCTTTAAAAGATCAAATTCTCAGTTCATTGATTTTATTTATTTTTCCCTTTTCTATTTCACTGACTTCTACTCTAGTCTTAATTTTTCTTTTTATTTTGCTTGCCTTGGGTTTTTTACTTGTCTAATATAGAACCTAAAACTAAAAATTTCCATCTAAGTGGTGCTTTAGCTGCATCCCAAATTTCTCATATGTTGTATTTTCATCTTCACTCAGTTAAAAATGTTTTCTAATCTTCTTTGTGCTTTCTTCTTTGACCCATTAGGTTATTTAGAAGGGTGTTGTTTAATTTCCAAATGTTTGGAGATGTTACAGATTTCTTTTTCTTATTTCTAATTCAATTCCATTGTGATCAGAAAACAGATTTTGTGTGAGTTTAATCTTCTAAAATTTATTAAGACTTGTATTGTGGTATAGCATATGGTATATCCTAGAAAATGTTCCACTTGTACATGAAAAAATTTATATGTTCCATAGTCCTATTTTTGAGATTTCTATGTATTTAAGTCAGATTGTCTGAAACTTGTGATCAAGTCATATATATATATATATATATATATATATATATATATATTATCCCTCAATATTCTATCAATTGTTTTGAGTGAGATATTCAAACCTCCAACTATTAATTTTTTTTCAGTTTTGTCAGATTTGTTTCATGTATTTTAACTGGTATGTTTTCCTGATGAACCAAAGTTTTACCAAAATAAAATGTCCTCTTTTGTCACTAGCAATACTTCCTATCTCAATGCTTTTTTTTTTTTTATACTACAATGGTCATTCCAACACTCATATTTACTAAAGATTGTTACTTTTCTTCATTTACTTGTTTGTTTAGTAACTTTCCTTGGCTAAATCCATGAAATCTCTGTCCTCTGTTATATGCAGTTTCTTATATCTCTGTTCATTTTTATTTTTTTTCTACTTAGGGGTTTCCCCTGTGTTGGCATAGCTTAGTGGTCAGCCATTGCCAGTGAGTTTTCATGTGGCTAGGGGAGCATCTTCAAAGTTTAAGCCATTTTCATGTCTGGCTTACCTTATATTTTCTACACAGCCCTTTCACTTCTTCTCTGTGCATATGCACAATCTCAGAATTGGTTGAAAGTGTGTGCATAGTTTGGGCACTCTCCCACCTCCATGTAGTGTCAGCCAAGGATTCACTTACTACAGCTGCAGCCCCAAACTTGTAGAACCATTGATCTCCTTCTGCTCACCCACCAGAGATTGTTGTTGCCACTGGTAATGCTGCTGAGTGTGTGCTTCAGGTGCTTGAAATGGAATGAGCCTGTTTCAGCTATGGCAGAAGACCTGTCTGTCCCACTATAGCCAAGATTTTGCACCAGATAAATGAACCTGGGATGGGAGTTGCTCCAGGTAAAAATGCCCAAGCTCCAAGTTCACACTGTTCTTATCTGAAGTTCAGCCGTTTTGCAAGCATAAATGCTTCTTATATTGTTTCATGCTATCAGCTGATTTTGGAGTGCTGAAAATTGTGGTATTGGGGGAGAGGGGGAGTCAACATTGTCCATCATTATATTTGATGTTTGGTAGAGGATTGAATGACCTAACTATGTGACCATAGCCAGAAGTCTTTCCAGTAAATAAGAATTTACAGGAAATATTATAACTATACTTTAGCGGTCATAAAAATATGCATGAATGAATTTAAAAATATGGAATATCAGGAGAGAAATAGGAACTATAAAAATGGAAATTACAGAACTAAAATATACAGTAACTAAAGCAAAAATATCCCAGAATGTGCTTAATAATGAAATAGAAATGATAGAGAGTAAAAGGATTTGAAAATTGATAGAAATAAATCAATCTTAAAATCAGAGTGATTGCCATTGAGCAATGACTAAAAAATACTACTACTAATAAAAGATGTATAGCTAATAAGCCCATAGAGAATATTAAATGGGATAGCAAATATATACTTTACCCAAAAGAAGGGAAGAAAAGAAGGAAAGAGTAACACAGAATAAATGGGACAAACAAATAGCAAGAACAGAGGCTTAAACCCATGTAAATTAAAAATTACATTAAATGTAAATTGTCTAAACACTCCAGTTAAAATGAAGAGAATGTCAGTTTATAAAGAAGACTCATCTATATGTTGACTTTAAAAAATTCAGTTTAAATATAAATAGAAATGTTGTTTAAAATTTTTAAAATGAGAAAAGATATAAAAAGTTTATAAAAACTTGTCATAAATGTAAGATCATAGAAATTAATATATGAAAAAATAAAAAATATAAAACTAAATTACATGAAAATATATTTTCCACGCCTAGAGAATAATACCATGGTATTGGTACTTTGTCTATTGACTGCTTTGTGTAATCTAAAGTATGCCTTCAGGTTTAGTGGGAATAGGAGAGCAGGTGAGGTTATATTCTGATAGTGAGTAGCAAGCCTAAACATTATTATAATAAACATTTCTACAAATTTCCTTTTAAGTATTTATTTGGAGGATAATATGAAGTTCATTGGATGCCATTTTGGAAATTGAGGATTTGAAGGATTTTTTTGTTTTGTTTTGTTTTAAATAGCAGATATTTTCACCCCTCTTCTGAGTAATTGACTTGTTTTTATCATATAGGCATTCAAACTTCTATCAAATATTACTGTATATGAAAGGAAATGGGACATCAGGAATACTAAAATAGATTAAAATTACAGTTGTTAGTATCATGACACTATGATAAGTCTACTATGAGAAATACAAGAAAGGGCTTCCCTGGTGGCACAGTGGTTAAGAATCCACCTGCCAGTGCAGGGGACACAGGTTCAAGCCCTGGTCTGGGAAGATCCCACATGCCACAGAGCAACTGAGCCCATGCTCTAGAGCCTGTAGCCACAACTACTGAGCCCACATGCCACACCTACTGAAGCTCACACGCCTAGAGCCCATGCTCTGCAACAAGAGAAGCCACTACAATGAGAAGCCCAGGAACTGCAATGAAGAGTAGCCCCTGCTCTCCACAACTAGAGAAAGCCTGTGCATTGCAATGAAGACTCAATGCAACCAAAAATAAACAAATAAAATAAATTAATTAAAAAAAAGAAATATGAGGAAAATTATCTGAAACAAACTTATTGTGGGAGAGGTGGAAACACTTTTTTAGGTATTTCAAAAATATACCAAAAATAAAGACATAGATATATAGAAAATATAAGAAACATAAGGTTGATTTAATATATATTTATTTTTCTTACTACCCTATCAAAATAATGGCTAAATTTGCCTGAAGGCCTATTCAATGAGTGTTTACATGGATTATCCAAGATAGTGCTCATAACCTCTTGAGAGTATTACTTCTATTATATTTGTTTGACAGATAAAAATACAAAACAAAAACCTAAAAAAAACAAACTGAGGCTGGAGATCAGTTATTTTTCCCTGGGTCATGTAACTAATAAATTCAATAGTGATCTTCAAACTTGGGTCTGTCTATACAGGAAAATTTAGATGAACACATTAGAAATAAAAGAAAACTAAACACTGATAACTTTTATCTAAAACCCAAAATTACAAACTTTTAACCATTTAAAGAAAATTTCCTAAATATCTAACAACTCAATAGGATATTAAACTTACATCTGCAGATTTAAAATAAGTAAAAGCAGGGTTAAAATGATCAAAAAGTATATTGAACCAAAACTATACACAGAATATAAATTAATAATATTGAATATATTAATAATTAAGAAATATTTTAGATGAATGAAATATTTAACTAAAGAACTTAGAAAGTATCTGCAAGAGAAACATAAGGATAAAGGAATATTTTAATTAAGAGAATAAATGAAAAATTAATAACTTTAGATTTCCGCATAAAAGAGAACTTGTTCATAAAAAGTACAAACCTCTACAAACCTATCATTTCAATACAATTACAATTAAAATCCTAACTGAAAACTTTGGCTACCTTGACAAAATAAATCTAAAGTTCTTTCAGATGAATATATAATTGAAAATATACAGCAGTGTACTGAAAAAGAATAGTAAGAATGATAAACTAGCACTATCATATCTTATAGCATACTAAAATGTCATCAAATCATCACCCTTTGTTCAGGAGTAGACATTTTGCTCAGTGAAAAGAGGCAGCCCTGAAGTAAATCAGTCAAATATGGGAAACTAATGCATAATAAAAAGGACATAAAAGATACCTAAAAAAATTTAGATTAATCAATAATATTATTTTCCTTTCAAGTAATTTTATTTGCATTTTTATGTAGTCTAGTAATTGGTGTTAAGTTTTTAAAATATTGGAAAATAAATTTATTTATAAATATAAATATATATTATATATATTTATATAAAATATAAATTTTACTTATTAACCAGTCAATAAATAATAAACTCTCCTACATGGCAGAAAATGGGCAAAGAACATAGACGCAACATAAGAAATAAAATACAGAAATGGTTAATTGATTTAAAATAGAATTTTAATGTTACTGGTAATTTTTAAATGCAAATTAAGATGCTGAAATCTTATGCTTCAGTTAAAGGCTAGGAAGACTATTATCATCCAGTTGAATATGTGCATTCTAATGACCACTTTAAGAAGGTAAATTGCTACCAGGTGTATGGAGATCCATTTTGCAATATGTATCACAGCTGAAAGTATGCACTATTTTGATGCAGTAATTACACCTATGTAAATCCATTCTAAGAAAGAGCACCAGTCTTTCAAAAATTTTTTCAGAGTGTAAAAATGAGGAAACCTTCTTTAACTTAAGTAATGAGACTATCATAACCTTGATTCCAAACCTGACAAGGACATTTCAAAATGGAAAAACTCCTAATGAATCATCATAAAAATGGATTCACTAAAGGAAAACAAAATATTAGTAAAATAAACCCAGCAATACATAGGAGATAAACGTATAAGACCAAGCTGAGTTTATACTTGGAATGCAAGATTGGTTTAACAGTTTAAAACTAGTCATTGCAATTGAGCTAAACATGAGGTTAAAAGAAATAAAGAAATAAATCTTATCATATGGTCACCCTGAAAAATGCAATAAAATATTTGATAAAAGTTAGGATCCATTCATTATAAAAATTATATGCAATTTGGGGACGTTCTATGTCTGACTTAGACTTTCTAAATCCAAGAAGGTGTGTGTGTTGCGTCGGGGTTAGAACTTGTAAATGGATTAAAAAAAATATAATGAAGACCAAAATTAGACAAGATAATAATGAAAAACAATAATAAAGTGTTCTACCACAAAGCAAGACATTATAAAATTGCAGTAATTAAGATAGTACAGTATTGGGAATAAATAAATATTGAGTAAAATAAATTGAACAGAAAATAATACTGTATGATTTCATTTATACAAATTTCAGAAATTAGGCAAAACTATAGTTGGTATATACAGAAAAAACACTTTCTACTAAAAATCTCTTATTAAGGTTAGGAGACATTGACTAGTTTTCCATGTTTCCTGAATGTTGGCTATTTTAGTAATATGCAGAATGATCATCCCTTCCTGCCAAAAATAGTCTTAAGGCTACAATATAAACTCTGTAACTCACATGTTATGTATATAAGGGTGGCAAGTGCCTCAAACAGTTCTGTAAAGGCTGCCTCATGCAGAGATAAGAGTGGAAACAGAATATATTAAAACTGATAGATTAGGAGTAGGAAAAACAGATGTCTCTTTTCCTTCCACATTATCCTTCTTAATAAATATCTTCTCAAGATGTGAAGGATAGAGGAAGGGATAATCACAGTAGTAGTTTCCCTACTTTTAAATGCATAACAGTATGTGCCAATAACTGTGCTAGGATCTTTAGACACATGATTGATTTGCTACTGACAACAAATGTGATAGCTACTATTATATCCCCAGTTGAGGGAACATGACAGGGAAAGTAGCATTCCAAAGTTTCTCCCACTTCTCCCAGTGAAGGTCATTGCATTGATTGGTGTCGTTGAATGAGCTCCTCAACCAGGCTGAAACTGATCTATGTACTTTCCTTTGAGTAACTGACAGATTTGCTATGTCAGGAGTGGGAACTTTCTCAATGTATTATCCCTAATCTTATTACAGGTTTTCACTGTGAATTAGATTACCCACCTAAAACAATTTAAAAATTTCTTCTTATGCATGGAAAAAAAGACCCAATATTTGAAATATAAATAACTCAAATTAATGTGAAGTTTTTCTCTTTAATTATAGTTTCTTAAAAGTTCTCTTTGGATACTAAGAAGTGAGGGTTTCAGTACCAAAGGGGAAAGTGCTTTGATGATCAGGAGATATTGAAATTGTCTCTACATTTGCTATGGTGTGGGTTGCATCACGGGTCATGTTGCCTTACTTGTAAGTATAATCATGACAGGAAATATCATCAGTTTAATTATAATGAAGAGGTTGCTCATAATAAAAGGAGTAATTCATCAGGACCTTTTATAAAAACAAAAGATAATTTGACTTCATAAGACTATTTCAGTCTTACAACAAATTTTATCTTTCCAAAGTTTCTATCTTTGTGCATCTAAATTCAAATTTAGTCATAATCTATTATTTAAAATTTTGCCTTATTCTCTAATTTTTGCCATCAGCTGCTCAAGCATTGTAAAACTGAACAGCTTGAGATTAACATTCAAGGTTTTATTCAGAAAAGCTTTACTCAAATGCCATATTATAGTTTAGCTATTTATCCATAATCAAATTTATAATAATTAGGTAAAGTGCATAAGGATTTTAAATCCATCTTTCAAGTAATCTCATTTATATTTATAACTTCATAATTATATTATATGCCAATGATTATTAGAATCATACACATTGAGAATGAACAATAGATTATAGACTTTTATCTTTTCCTTGGTTATTCAATCTCACTAATTATACATTTAATAATGATCAATTATAAGTTAATGTACATAATTGTATTATTAAATCTAAATCATAGTTAAACACTTATTTAATAATCTAAGTTAGTTTTGCCCTTTACTATCTCTCAGTAAATTAGAGTTGCATTTACCTACCTAAAAGGTTAAGTTTTAAACTCTCTCTTTTTCTACTTTCTGCTTCTTTGTCTTGAATTTAGAGTAAAACAACCTATTTATTCTAATAAAACAAAATCATGGAGAATCAAATTTTAAATTTCAAATTATTGCATCTATTTTGTTTGTTGGTTTGTTGTTTGAGTACTGATGTATCAAAGAGAGAAGATTAATACTCTTTTATATGACATCGTATAGTCATAACTGGAAGAAAAACAGCTAAATTTAAGTTAGCCAGGCCCAAGTGCTATTCTAAGGTCTTTACTCCCCCATCTCATTTAATCTTCAAATAACCCTTTAAGGGAAGAGGAAATGAAAGCAAGGAGAAGTTAATTAAATTATCCCAAAGTCAAACAGGTAGTGAGTGGGAAACAAACATCTGGACTGTGAAGCTTACACTCTTAATTACGATTCTTTTCCCATGGTATTCCCTGTGCTCAGTTTCAACTTATAGGAGCTTAAAACCTGATAGATACAAATGTAACTAGATAAGTTATCACCTCCGTGCAATATTTTCCTATTGAAATGCTATTACTGTATTTCCTGTTATATAACAAATGTTTTTAATTGACATGTGAGAAGGGGATTTCCCACTTATTAAATCACATATAATTCTTGAGTTCTGTTTATGTTTTTCACTACTAGCTCATCACAGTCATGTTTTTCTTTCATTTCAAATAAAATGAGAAGACCAAAGCAAATGTGTTTTAAATGACTGAAACAGATATGGAAGTAAGAATGAATTAAGGCAATGATAACCCCAAGAAAGTGTATCAGTAAAAGTGGGGAAGAGTTTTAAATGTTTCAATATTTGTGTATGTGTGTATGCACACTTTGGGAGAAAAATGGAGATTATTCCGTTATGTCTTGAAAGTAACAAATGTACACACAACTTTTATAATTATTGAGTAAAATAAATCGAAGCAGCCATTCTTAATAAAATAATTTTTCAAAGCTAAGAAGTCAAAATTATTGAGTGCTTCTTATTGCCAAATACTGTGCAAAGCATTTTCTTGCATTCTCATCTAATTTTCCTACCAACACAGTGAAGGAAGTATTATGCCAATTTCAAGATGAGAGATCTGAGACTCAGAAAGATGCAAATAAGATACTGAGTAAGTAACATGCCCTTATTGAAAATCTGATCTTATCTAATGCCAAAATCTGTCTTTTTTCACTTTCTCTTTTAAGAATCTTATAGTGTCAAAGTAATTTTAATATTAGAATGTTCACAATCAGAAGGTCATATTCCTGTGTTTGATTGCCTTTATACTAAATACAACATATTTATGTACTGAATAACACATCTAAGTGAGTATACATTTAAAATACAGCATCTTTTCATTCAGAGAGAATAGTCACTAATCTGCTAAGGCAGAAAAAGACATGTAATCTCTTAATATTTGAACACAGATGATTACTAAAACCAAATTTTCATGAGTGAGCTATAATATTGGTCTCCAAAACTGATATCATTTTAAATAATTTTTGGAATGGTATAATTTTTAATTATATATCCAATATTTTATAATATGGATATATAAAATCCAAACTTTATTAACAATTTTCTTAAACTTTTACATTTACAGATTGACCTCAGAGTCATGCTGGCTGATTACAGTTAAGCTTTCACCCTCAAATATATGTATTTTAAGACTTTTTGAATTGCAATTAATTACACTTTTAAAAAGTACAGAAAAAAGAAAAAATGTAATTTGAGTCATTTCATAGAAGTGGTCACATCTGACAGAATCATTCACTACAGGGGAAAGCATTTTTATATTCAACAAACCTGGATTTATGATATCAGCTCCCTTTAAAGCAATGCCTTCCAAAAGTCTCCAGACTTGACAGAAAATGAATTCCGTTCACTGCATCAGGTCTGGTGGCCTGGCCCCCAATGAGACACATTGACTCATTTTGCTTCCTTGCTTAATATCTTCTCTAGGTGGCAGACTGGAGAGATGGTATCTGGAAGGTGATTTGGTGAAAACGGTTGCAATTTAGCAGCAATCTTTGTGGCTACTGTACCCCAGTGGGGGTCATTCCTTTCTCTAGTAAGTAAGAGCTTTGATCAAACATCTAAGTAGGGAGGCTTATGTGCTCAACATGGAGTTAAGTTGAAGAAATTGGTAAAACACACAGAGCTTATCCCAACCTAACAGGCAACACTCTACACAAGATGTGATGTGGGTATACATTGAAATGCTGAACTGTGGTGAGGGTTTAGATTAAATCACATCTGCTGCTGCCATCAGTATTCCTTCTCTTTGCTGTTTCCCTATTTGAACTAAAGCTTATAAACAGACATGAGTACAGAATGATGAGTGAGACAAAAGATAAACAAAGACAGAGAAAACTAAGCTCTCTTTCCTGCCTTTTCTCATTGTTCTTAGTCAAAAAGTAGAAACATGTTGACATTCAGAGCCTCAAGATGGGATATTCACATTTTTGTTTGTGTTTCTAATAACTTCTTAAATATTATTTTGGAGAGTAAATGAGAAAAAGATTTTTCTTAACCTATATTAAGAGCATGTAGAGAAAAAAAAACATGCTGAATGTAAAACCACAATCAATAGAATCTGATTGCATGAAAACTATAAAACATACATATTATTGATTAATTTCATTATTTTTTAAACAGACTTCAATGAGCATATACTAAGTGCTATTTTGGTTTCCCTAATCAGATTGAAAACTTACTGGCACAAAGAGGTAAAACAAGCAGAGGTGGATTTACCATGGAGTTAAAGAAACTTAGGTCTCAGACCAAACTGTGTGATCATTTCTGCTTGTAAATATTGAGAAAGAAATTTAAATTGCAATCAGTTATCATTCTTCAGTACATCCTCCCATTGTTGTTTCCCCATAGCTATTGAAACACCGAGGTAAACTTGGGCATTTTGCAGATCTGACTAAAGGAAAGTTTAATCATGAATTCATTCAGATTGAATTTAATGGGATATATATTCTTCTTGTCTAGGCCTCAGTGTCCTGTCTAGGAATGGCTTCCAAGAATATTTCTGTCTCATTTTGTCAACTCATCCTGTTTTGTAACACAAAGTTCAGTCCAGAGGATCTATCTTTGTATGAATATGTCATATAACGCCTAAAATATTTAGCTAGAGCAAGAGCACAAGGTTTGAAGAATACAAAGTTAGAGATTAGTCTATGATAACTTCTTCCAATCAGGAAACATTTAAAAGTGTAAACAAAAGACTTTTTCTTATGAATGCATACTCAGAACAAAATTTCTACTCTGTCAGTTATGTAATTGAGAATACAGTGTATATAATTATAAATGGAGTAAAGATTTTTTCTTTTTATTTTGAATGAGATCATCACAAAATAAAATGTATCAGAATCCCTGTGTTTGTAGGACATACACCTGTAACAGTACCATTATGGGGAAATCTGTAACAACAATGCATGAGATGAACTTGGTAGAGTTTTTTCCCATTTTGACCACAGGCTTACAATTAAATGACACAACCAAAAACAATATGTAAATCTGAGAGGAATTTTCTAATCCATGAAATAAAAGAATTGTTGATCAAACGTACTAAAGGAAAGTGTGGATTATCTCTCTATTTTCACTTCAAAAAATAATATTAAAAAATTGTTTGCATATAAAGAAACCATTAAAAAATATTCAGCCCAAAATGAAGAAAAAGCATATTATAGATGTGTCAGAAGATAAGCTAATAAAAATGTTCTGCTGTTGGCTTGATTTTGTAATGTTTGTGGTAATTCTCAGATTTCTAAAATTTATAATTTGTTATAGTTTCTTTTTTCACGTGAAACAAATATTCACTTTCACACCTATTTTTGCATTCATAATTTTAGATTCTATTTTTAAAGAGAGTTTTCCAAGTTGTATAAGTTGAAAACTCCATAAAACCTGGATAAATCCCTGGAAGGAAGAATTATATCATTCTCAGTTCTGTATCACTGAGACACTCACAAAGAAACTTACCACTTCTGGAAGGCATGTGCTCTTAAAAGACTCATTCTTTTATGATGCAAATTCTATGACCAGGATCTCTAATAAACAACACTGCACAAATCCTACTGGTCCCCAGATAACTCTAAGGTCTTTTCTTGGTCAGATTTCTTTGTTGTGGCTCAACTCCCATCCAAGATCACAGATAGCAAGACTAAAAAAATCCATTGAGGGCTTCCCTGGTGGCGCAGTGGTTGAGAGTCTGCCTGCCGGTGCAGGGGACGCGGGTTCGAGCCCTGGTCTGGGAGGATCCCACATGCCGCGGAGCAACTGGGCCCGTGAGCCACAATTACTGAGCCTGCGCGTCTGGAGCCTGCGCGTCTGGAGCCTGTGCTCCGCAACGAGAGAGGCCGCGATAGTGAGAGGCCCGCGCACCGCGATGAAGAGTGGCCCCCGCTTGCCACAACTAGAGAAAGCCCTCGCACGGAAACGAAGACCCAACACAGCCATAAATAAATAAATAAAGCAAACTGTCAACAAGTAAAAATAAACAAACACTATTATATTTAAAAAAAAAATCCATTGACATGTTTTAAATAATATATACTTCTGAAAAGAAGAAATTAAGTTTTGATAATTGTACTATATTTACTCAGTATTGCTTAAGTGAAATTTAATAATTATAAAAATATCTATTTTAAAAATCTCAACACTAGTTTAAAAATCCTAAAATGTGTATTTTAAACAATTGTTAGGTCAGGAGGATTAAAAAACAAACAAACATACAGACACATGGCAACAACAAAACTCTCACTCCACTGAGGGGCAGGAAATCATGCAAAAGAGTTCTCACTGAAATATCATGAGGGTTTTAATATCAAAAGCATGTGCAAATATAAAACAGATATTTGAGATAATGTATATGACAGGATCATCTGGAGAAGTAAATTGGGATAACACTATGAATAATAGTACATATCAACTTAATCCATTAAGATTGTATTTTTTACGTAGCAGAGAACCATTACAAGTACTTACTAAGGGGCAAGATATTATATGGTTTGTGTTTTAAAACAATTAGTTCAGTGACAATGAAGAAGACTGAAGTGGGACAAGGAGTGAAGAATATATACTAAAAAGTCAAATGACCATCCTGGATCAATGTCACCCCACCCAACTCTATGCAGGAATAATCAACTGCAAAGCAGCTCCAAAAGTTTCAAAAAATACATTTCAGGATTTGTTTTACTACGGGATAACTTGCACAATTTTTATTAGTTTTCAAAAGTCTATCTGATTAGCTCTACTATTTTGTGTAACAGAATACAAGCTCTTCCATAACTTGTGGAAATTACGCAGCCTATGATATAAGGAAGGCTTTGTAAACTGAAGACTGTCATGGATGTGGGAAGACTTACCCTACTCCCAATTTTTTATCTCTTTTTTTCCCTTCAGTTCTCATATCATATGGATAATTTTCCCTTCTCTGTAGATTAGATGAACAGTGATATGCACCTAGAGTTGAGACAAACAAGACATTTAAAAAGGATAAAATGTCATGATACATGCTATGAAGGATGATTTCCAGTGCAAATGGGCACAAATAAAACTCTCCAGTTCATTAATTTCTTTAATAATTTGTTTATGTATCCATTGTTTCATTTATTCATCAATTCACCAAATATCTTTTCTCTGTATATGTACTGTGTTTATAAATAAAAATACAAACTTTAAGAAGATACAGATTTTTTTTTTGGCCAATATTGTTGAGTAGCTCCAATCGATAACAATAAACTCTGGAGAAAATATATATAAAAAACAAAACAAAACAATTACATGTAGATACTAATGAGTGGAAAAAAAGAGGCAGAAATGTGAGAAGAGTTGATACTTGGAGAAAGGTTCAAAACAGGGTGATTTTCTTATTATTATGACTTTTCACCAAAGAGAACAGTGCTGTCTAAACTACATGATGCAACTAAAACTCTAATGGGAAACTTATAGTCCTACTGGCTTGACAAACAAGAGGACAGAGATTGGAGCAATAATAAACACTAGGAATGAATGGCAATGAAGAGTGTTGGAGAATCTTGAATAAGCACCAAATTCTCTTTAGAAACTTTGTTTAAATCTTTGGCTGACCCTTGAATGATACATGCATAGGGTAGAATGCAAGCACTCCAGTTAAATCGTAAAGAACTAAACTGAGATTTCATTTCCATTCTTCTCAGGGAAAACAGAAATTATAGTTTGAGTTCAGCCAAATTAATGGGTTGCTTACATTTTAAAAAGTTGTCCCCTTCAAAATAATATAAGAGAATTTGGAACTTCTACAAAATAGTCTTCATAATGTCTAGTATACAATATAAAATAAAAAATACAAGATATACAGAAAGAAAGAAAGAAAGAAAGAAAGAAAGAAAGAAAGAAAGATAGAAAGAAAGAAAAGAAAGAAAGAAAGATAGAAAGAAAGAAAAGAAAGAAAGAAAAAGAAGCCTATTGTTAAGTGAATAGAGAAAAACCCTGCAATGGACCAGACATTTGAATATCAGAAAGGATTTTAAAGCAGCTTTTATGATGATATTCAATGAGGTAAAATCAAATATGCTCACAGTAAAGAAAAAGATTTGATATTTCAACAGAACAATACAGTGTATGAAAGAGAACCTAATGGGAATTCTAGAACTATATATTAAAATATCTTTATGTTTATATAGCTATGTATATTTGTTTATTTATCTATCTACCTATACACCAGATGGTCTTAACAGCAGAATGGAGATGACAAAACAAACAAACAAAAAATCACTGAACTTGCCATTAGGTCAATAGAAATTACTCAAATGAAAGAAGATAGAGAAGAAAAAGATAGAAAAAACATTTACTAAATTGATAGTGACCTATGAAATCATAGTGACCTATGATTGACCATATTGAAAGGTCAATCATATTGAAGTACCAGAGCAGAAAAAAAAAATGAAGCCTCCCCCAAATCAAAGAACTGTTGACCAAAAATTTCCAAATTTTGATTAGACAAAATTACAGATACAAGAAACTCAGTGAAACCCAACCATGTCAAATACAAAGAAAAACATACTAAGCACAATATAGTCAAACTGTTTTTAAAAAAAAATCTGAAAAGCAGCCAGAGAAACAGCACAATGCATGTAGAACAGTGATTCTATTTACCACTGCCTTCTCATCAGAAACAATGGATAGAGGGTTAAAGTAGAACATTGGAAACAACAACTAACAATCCAGAATTCCCTATCCAGCAAAAATGTCTGCCAAGAATAAAGTCAAAATTGACTTTTTTAGTAAAGTAAAAACTAAGAGAAATTATTGCCAAGAAAACTGCACTACTAAAAATGACAAAGGAAGTGTGTTAAAGTTGAAGGAAAACAGGACCAGATGACAACTCGGATCTTCTATAAAATGATGAAATTTTTGAAAAGGTAAAAAATTGGGTAAAAATTTAAAAAAAAAAACAACTTTCTCTCCTCTGAATTTCTTTAAAATACATAGGGCTGTTTAAAACAAATATTCTTATACAGTATTCTGGAACTTACAATGCATGTAAATGAAAACTATAGCATAAAGGACAGAAAGGGGTGGTCAATGAAGCTATGTCATTGCAAGGATTCCACATTTTCTATGATGTGGCATAATATCAAATCTTAAAGATGTAGCATGTAATCCATAGAAAATTTACTAAAAATTAGTGCCAAGATGTATACCTAAGGATGTATCCAATACACATATTAAAATGAAATTTTTTAAAATATGCAATTAATCCAAAATAAAGCAGGAAAGGAGGAAAAAAAGAATAAAACTTTTTTTAAAAAACAGGAAACAATGAAAACAAATGGTAAAATAAAATTAAATATTCATTAAAAATAACAGACTAAACAATCTAATTAAAATGGACAGAAAATGAAGACCTAACTAGAGGTTTTTTACAACAAATGCATTATAAACATAAACACAGAGATAGATTGAAAGTAAACAGATGGGAAAATACACAATCTAAACAATAAACATTAGGAGGTTGAAGTGGCTATGTAAAATATCAAATAAGCTAGATTTCAAGACATAAGTGGGTTATCAGAGATAGAGTGGTACAGTTCATATTGAGAAAAGGGTCAATTTTCACAAATGTATATGCACATAGCAGCAAGACTTCAAAATACTGAAATAAAAATTAACAGAATTAATGGGAGAAACAGAAAATTCCATACTCATATTTAACAATTTCCTTTCAGTAGAACAAATGGACTACAATACTGTAAATAAAAGATGTGAATAATAATATCAACTATCTTAACATATTTAAAATTTAAGAATACTATATATCAAGACTACTACACATGTACACAAACACACATACATATTTAAAACTCACAAGGACTATTCCCAAGATAGACTACATTCTATATACTGGGCCACAAAATAGCTCTAAACAAATTGAAATCATACAAAATATGCTCTACAACCACAATCTAGGAAAATGCTTAGTATTGAAAACTAAAATAAGTAAATAACCAAAATAAAATATCAAAATAAACCCATAAGTTAACAAAAAATTGCAAAAGAAGTTATAAAAAATCTTGAACTAAATTTATAAAAATACACAAGTCAAAATTTATGAGATGCGACAAAAACAGCACCTCAAGAAAAATTTATATATAAATGGTTATGTTAGGAAAGGACACAGTTTTAAAGTCAACAATCTCATGTTCCATCTTAAAAGAATAGAAAAAGTAAAGTAAAACTCAAGTAAGTAAAAAAAGGAAATGATGAAGAATAGAACAGAAATCAGTGAGAGAGAAAATAGATTTTACAGAATAGAAAATAAACAATGAAAACAATAGAACACATTGGAAACATGTTAAAAACTTTATACCATAAAATTCAACAAATGTTGAACAAAATTCAACAAATTAACAGGGCAAATTATCATAGTGACAAATGATAAAATATAAAAAGTGAATATTTCTAAATCTATTTAAAATTAGTTTGTTATCAAAATCTTTTCCAATAACTGCAACATGAAGAAATACTCAGGCCCAGGTGGTGGTTTCATTAGTGAAGTCTATGATATATTTAAGGAAGTAAAAACACCAATCTTATGCAAACTCTTACAGAAAGTAGATGAGGAAAGAATATTTCATTTGTTGTTTTATGATGCCTATATAATCCTAATCCCCAAACTATACAAAGATATTACAAAAAAAAATACACTCATACACTCATTAAACCTCATATATTATATTGGCTAAAAATTAACAATATTAGAAAATCAATTAAGGAGTATATAAAGATAATGCATCATGACCACTGAATATACAAGTTGTGCAAGCCAGGTGTAACATTCAGCAATCAATAAACATAACATATAAACATTAACAAAATAAAATTTTAAATAGTCAGATGAACGCACTTAACAACATTTAATGCCAATTCAAGATAAAAATTCTCTTCAAATTAGGAATAAAAATGTTCTTGGCATTACAAAAGACTCAACCAACAAAATACCCTACAGGTAACATTATATATAATAGTGTAATATTAAATGCTTTACCCCTAACTTCTGGAAAAAGGCAAGAACATTCATTTACATTTCTACCTAATCCTTTTCTTATAACAAGTTTATTGAGATAATTTATATGTCATAAAATTCACTCTTAAAAGAGTATATAAAGATAATGCATCATGATCATACATATTGTGTGTCTGGTGTAACATTCAGAGTTACACCATAAAGACTATATAATTCATAGGATTTTGTACATTCACAGAAGTGTGCAACCATCACCTCTACCTAATTTTAGAACGTTCTCATCATTTCAGAAAGAAACTTTGTGTTAGTTTACTAAGTTTTCCATAACAAAATACCACATTGGGCGGCTTAAGCAACAAAAAGTTATTTTCTCATAGTCTGGAAACTAGAAATGCAAGATAAAGGTGTCAGCAGGTTTGGTGTCCTCTGATGTGTCTCTCCTTGGCTTGCAGGTGTTACTTTCTCACTGTGTCTTCACATGGTATTTTCCTCTGTGTACAAGCATCCCTAATGTCTCTCAGTATGTACAAATTTCCTCCTCTTATAAGGACACCAGTCAGACAGAATTAGGGCCACCCTAACAGCCTCATTTTAACTTAGTCACCTTTTAAAGACTATATTTCCAAATACGGTCACATTCTGAGGTCCTGGGGATTAGGATATCAACATTATGAATTTTGAGAGGGACAGAATTCAGCCGATAACAAATCTTCATAACTAATTAGTATCTTTCTTGATTCTGGTTTTCCTTCAGTCCCTGGAATCCACAAATTTATATTTTGACTCTATAGATTTGTCAAATCTAGGCATTTCATATAAATGGAATCATGGAATCTGTAGTCTTTTGTGTGTGGCTTTTTTCACTTAGCACCGTGTTTTCAGGGTTTATCCCTGTAGTAACACATATCAGTATTTTATTCCTTTTTTAGGGCTTAACAACCCATTGAATGGATACAGTACAATTTATTTATCCATTCATCAGTTGATAGATATTTGAATTGCTTCTATCTTTTGGTTATTAAGAATAATGGTCTTCTGAATAGTCATGATTTTTGTGTGGACATGCATTTTTTATTCTCTTTATATGTTAATTCCTTGGTCTTACGTTTAATATTTTGAGGAATTGCCAAACTGTATTCTAAAGCAATTACACCATCTACATTCTCACCAGCAATACATGAGGGTTTTAATTACTCCACATCATTACCAATACTTGTTATTGTTTGTCTTTTTAATTACAGCCATCCTATTGGGCATGTGTGAAGTGGTGTCTCACTGTGGTCTTGATCTGCACTTCCCTAATGACTAATGATGCTACACATACTTTCATGAATTATTAGTCATTTATTTATCTTCTCCAAAGAAATGTCTGTTTAAATATTTAGCTCATTTTTAAGTTAGGTTGTCTGGTTATTTTTCAGTTGTAAGACTTCCAGTAGTTTGGATGCAAGTCCTTTATGAGATATATGATCTCCAAATATTTTCTCCCATTCTATGCGTTGTCTTTTCACTTTCTTATCATGTCCTTTAAAGTAGAAAAGCTTTTAGTTTTGAAGTCCAATTTGTCTGTTTTTTCTTTTGTCATTTATGTTTCTGATCTAGGAAACCAGTGTTTACCCCAAGGCTCAAAGACTTACTGCTCTATTTTCTTCTATGAGTTGCATAAATCTTGCCCTTAAACTTAGGTCTATGATCCATTTTGAGCTGATTTTTTAAAATATAATGTGAGGTAGGTGTTTGGTTTCAAACTTTGTCACATCGATATCCAATTTTCCTAGCACCATTTGTTGAAAAGACTTATTACTTTGCCTTCAATTGTCTAGGCTCCCATGGAAAAATAAATGTAAGAGTTTATTTTCATGCCATTTATCTCTGTGTGTGTCCTTATTCCAGTATCATACTGCATCAACTGCCACAGTTTTTGTAGTAAGTTTTGAAAACAAGAAGCATGAATTTTTTAAAAATTATTTTGGCTATTCTTGGTGCTTTTCATTTCCATATGAATTTTAGGAACAACTTGCCAGTTTATACAAAGAGCATAGCTGGGGTAAGAGTAGCCTCATAGGACGAGTTTCAAACTGCTTCATCATATCCTAATTTTTGAAAGAGATTCTGAAGGATTTGAATTAACTATTCTTTAAACATTTGTTAGAATTCAACAGTGAAGGCATTTGTGCATGCGTTTTTCTCAATGGGAAGATTTTTTCTTTTATTACTAATTCAGAAATAATTTTAGAGGTAAATACTATGTTCTTCTATTTCTTCATCAGGCAATTTTAGTAGTTGTGTCTTTCTAGGAAGTCCAATTTTTCTGGCTATCTAATTTATTGTAAACAATGGTTCACCATATTCCTTTATAATTATTATTATTTCTATAAGGTTGGTAGTGACTTCCCACTTTTATTCCTAATTTTGTAATTTAAGATCACTTTATTTTTTCTTAGTAAATCTAGCTAAACTTTTGTCAATTCTGCAAATGTTTTCAAAAAATAACTTGATTTTGTTGAATTTTTCTGTTGGTTTTCTATTTTGTCTGTTAATTTTCATTTTACTCTTTATTATTCTCTTCCTTCTGCTTGCTTTGCATTTAGTTTGCTTTTATTTTTTCATATCAGAAGGTAAAAGTTTAAGTTAATGGCTTGAGGCCTTTCTTCTTTTTATATTTGGTGTTTACAGGTGCAAATTCACTTCTAAACCCTGCTTTAGCTGAATCCCATAAGTTTTGGTATGTTGTCTTGTTTTCTTTCACCTCGAAATGTTATCTAATTACTCTTCTAATTTCTTCTTTGACCCATTTGTTTTTCAGGAGAGTGTTGTTTAATTTCCACACCCTTAAGAAATTTTCAAATTTCCTTGTTATTGATTTCTAATTTTATTACATTGTAATCAGAGAATAAAATGCTTTGTATGATTTCATCTTTTAAATGTACTGAGATATTTTATGGCCTAAAATATGGTTTATTTCGGATAATATTTCATGTCTACCTGAGAAGAGTGTGTTTTTGATGTGTGGAATGTGTTATAGATGACTGCTAGGTCTGGTTGATTTATAGTACTTCTCGAGTCTTCTATTTTCTGTTTCATCTGCTGCATAATTGTTCTGTCCATCATTAAAAGTGGGGTATTTTAGTCTCCAACTATTATTGTTGAATTGCCTATATATCCCTTAAATTCTATCAGTTTTGCTTTATGTAGTTTGGGTTTCTTTTTATTTATGTATACATATAATTGTTATATCTTTCCAGTGGAATGATCATTTATCATTATAAAATGTCCTTTTTTTTTTCTATTCACAATTTTTCTCTTAAAGTCTACTTTGTCAATTAGTATAGATACTATAGACCAGCTGTCCCCAACTTTTTTGGCACCATGGACCGGTTTCATGGAAGACAATTTTTCCACAGACCGGGGTGGGGTGGGGCGGGGGGATGGTTTCAGGATGATTCAAGCACATTACATCTGTTGTGCACTTTATTTGTATTATTATTACATTGTAATATATAATGAAATGATTATATAACTCAGCATAATGCTGACAGGAGACGGAGCTCAGGTGGTAATGCAAGTGATAGGGAGCAGCTGTAAATACAGATGAAGCTTTGCTCACTTGCCCACAGCTCACCTCTTGCTGTGTGGCCCGGTTCCTAACAGGTCACGGACCGGTACCAGTCCATGGCCTGGGAATTAGAGACTCCTTCTGTAGACTATCTCTGTGACTTGGAGGAAGGCAAAGTTTTCTTAGGACAAAATAACAATTTAGACTTTACCATAGTTAAAAAATTCTGGTCATCAAAAGACACCACAAAAAGAATGAAGCAGAAAGACAAATTTGAAGAAAATATTTGCAAAATAAATATCTGACAGAAAAAGTCTTGAGTGTATATGTTACTGTTATAAGTCACTAATAAGAAAGCAAACGTCCAAATAAAAATAGGTAAAATATGTTAGCAGATACCACACAAAGGAAGATATATGAATTAGATTGCAAGAAAATGAAAATGAGTTCAACATCGTTAGTCATCAGAGAATTTCAAATTAAAACTATAAAAGATTTCAGTACAGGGCTTCCCTGGTGGTTCCCAGTGGTTGAGGGTCCGCCTGCCAGTGCAGGGAACGCAAGTTCGTGCCCCCGTCCGGGAGGATCCCACATGCTGCAGAGTGGCTGGGTCCGTGAGCCGTGGCCGCTGAGCCTGCGCGTCCGGAGCCTGTGCTCTGCAACGGGAGAGGCCACAGCAGTGAGAGGCCTGCGTTCCGCAAAAAACAAAAAAAAGATTTCAGTACACAACCAGCATATTGCCAAAATGTAAAAATCACTGACAATGCCAAATTATGGAGAATATCTTGAACATGACAGGAGTAAAAGGATAGACCCACGTTGGAAAAATTTGTCAGTTTCTTTTAAAGCTAAGCATTCATCTATCCTATTCTCAGGAATCCCATTTCTAATTATTCATCCAAGGAAAAAATATATAACTATGGAAAAAAAAAAACTTTTTAAAAGAAGGTTCGTATCAGCTTTATTGGCAATAACAAAAACAGTTCAGATGTCCATCAAAAGGGGAATGCATAAACAAAAAAGGAAAAAAAAAATGTTGCAACATGCAATGACATGCATATATCTGAAAAATAGAGAATAAAACAGAGAGACACTGAAGAGTTCCTACTGGGTAAAGATCCTGGAACTGAAAAAAGAAATATTGTCAGAGTAGAAAAAAAGCAGAATAGTAGTTCCCTCTAAAGGAGATAGAGTGGTATGTATGAAATTTCTCTGGTGATAATATCCTGTATCATAGGTGTCTTGTTTGCATAGGTGAATGTACTAGTCAGAACTCATCAAATGGTATGCTTAAGATTTGTGGGTTTTAATATATGTAATTTTTACCTCAAAGAAACTTAAAGAAATATTGAACTGTAGTTATCACATGATGAATTGTATAGGATGAAGTTTATTGATCAAAAACTTACTTTAAAATGCATGAAAATGACAGATGGGTTAATGAATGGAAGGAGGAATGAATAGATGTATAGATATGTAGCAAAACAAGTACCATGTTAAATGTAGAATCACATTAAGGTATATAGGTATTCACTGTAAAATTATTTTAATTTTTCTGTATTTAAAGTTTTTATAATATTTTGAAGATAAAAGAAAATACAGATCAGAATTTAAATTGCTCACAATATAGAAATATAGACTTCCAACAGAATAACTATAATAAAGTGATAAATGCAGAAACAGAAGTGTGTTCATTGCACAGTGTTGGCACAGAAGAGAAAGTTACTGCAGTTATAAGATTCCAGGTCTGGTTAGAGATGTGTGGAGTTCAGACAAGGTGTTAAAGAGTTTAGACTCTTATTCTCTGGTGATGCAGAGGAATTGAAGGACAACAAATCTTTCTTGGAATCCTCTCTTCTCCCTGAATCAGGCTTCTCTGGAGGACTGGGATATGACTATATGGCAGTCTCGCTTCTGCAGGCATGCATATATCTGTCCTGAAATTGGATTTGCTCACTGGATTATTTGGGGTTTCTGGAAAGGATCAGCTAACTACTCCAAAGCATATTCTAGGTGATGATTCCATTGACGGGGCTTGACCAGAACCACAAGGGTGTCCCGCTGCCTCTCAGCAGGACTAGGAACTAGTCTTCCCCATCATATGGAGAGAAGAGCAGTGGACATTGCTTCAGCATTATGATTGTTTCTGATTTTCCCAAAATTTTCACCATTTCCTCAAAACCTTTCCAGGATGGCTTACTAGTTACTTTTTGAAAAGTTTAGGCAAATGACATTGAAGGAGTGCTAACATTTTCAAACAGAGCACTCAAATTCTTAAATTAAAGAGAAACTCCATGATAAATTATGTAAGATCATTTTACATTCACCTGGATGAAGGACTAAATTAGGAACACACATCATGAAGAATGTGGCTTTAAACTGTTAAGTCCATTTAGGGAAAAAACATTTTTTTACCATGTGATTTAAAGTACAATAAATTTCAGAATGAAAACATGTGACTGTCATATACCATCAGGTGAAACATGGGTTATTCAGAGTCTAATGATATGTAAATATCCAAATGTGAATTAGAGCTCGATTAAGTACTTCCTTTAATTTTTCTAGAGTTAAGGAGGCAATGGTTTTTGGCATTCCTACTCTTTCAGGAAGAATAATGGAGGCATAGAAAAATACATAATGTGACAGTGACACTGAGGATTAATTTTGAGGTGACAAAATTAATGAAGTGACCTAATAACATATCCCAGGAAACACCCTGCTGTGTAATATTGTTTTTAGGCAATTCCAGAAAACATACCCATATTATACAAGGGAATAACTTACACTGTCTATGATTCCCAAGCCTTCAGCACTATTTGCAATCAATTTTGAAGACTCACTCATATATACAATATATTCACCAGTATACTGTGAATCCTGCCTGGGTTTCAGTGGCCTTTCTGATTTCCAAATAAATTCATTAAAATAACTAATATAAAATACATATAAAATATTAATTAGTGTTCTATTATTTAGTAAATCATCCCTAGCTATGAAACAAATGTGTGTGTTTCTTTAAAATATGTGGAACTCAATTGCTATTTCAACAACAGTGTAGGAGGGACTGAAGTGACCATAGCCCCTACAGATCTGAATGTGCGCTTGACTAAGGGGAAGACTGTAAACCATATGAGCCATCTCCTTGGAAATGCATCTTCCCTTGGGGGCTGATTCCTACATACATACTTAGGAGTTAATCATTTGCCATTGGCAAGAAACAAACGCAGCCATTTTCACACTGACATATAGTGTCTACAGCTCTATAGATTTTTCAAAGGAAATATATTCAAGCTCTATCAGACTGAAGACTGAGAAAATAATAATCATAGATTCTTCTCTTTAAAGCCATTTGTCCTCTTGCTCCTGATTTTCATCAATTCTCTGTAATTTTCACCCACTCTGTCTCAGGATCATGAGTTATCACTGGTTGCCACCGGAACACTTCAGGGCAATTTGTCTTATTGAAACATGGGTTGGCCTCATGGCTGTGAATAATCATTCACTCTCTAATATATCATATATTTTCTAAAATTCTCTCCCACCCTAAGAACGACATAATGCTGTCCTGGAACTGATGAAGCCAGGGATTAATTGTTTTTTGGTGGTTTGAAAAGTGCTTTAGTTATTTTAACATGTTGCTTTTTTACAAATTTGCACCAGATTAAAGGCATTTTCTGAAAACTGAATAGTTAAACTATGCTCTGTGTATGAATAAGCATCACTTTGGTGCAGATAGGAGGCAGCACAGGTCTGGAAGTGGCATTTGAGTAGACAAAGCTCCTGAATTGGATATGGCTACCTTTTCCTTTTTTTTTTTTTTCTGATGGATCTAGTTTTGCTGAGAATGAGTTGATTTGAAGGACTGTCACTTTGTTGATTCTATAAAGGTACAATGTGTTTTCTGTTCTGCTAACACTTTTATATTTAAGCAGTGAAACACCAGAGTTCTTAGTATGCTTTAAATGGCATTCCCTTATTTTCAATATATGAAAACAATTCCAATTTCAATAGTAAGAACACTGTATGATAGTGGGGGAGATCCTAGCCAAGTCTGAGGTACATTACAAAGTTTTGATAGTGCAAAATACATTTACAACATAATAGTGTTTTCTTCTGATTAATTAACTTTTCTTGGAAGATAGCATCTTAAAAGGCAAAACACTTGTAAAATATATTTAAAGGCCTTTGGACATCAATATAATTTCTTTAAGGCAACTGGTGAGTTAAATGCAAACACATCAGAAACATATGGATTGAATATTCCTCAAAGCTCACACGGGCTCAAGAGTGCTAGTGTCTAGCAAAACCCAAGACTGGTTTTGCCAAACACAAAACATTTGCAAAGTAGTCTGATATATTTTCAGCAACACTAATTACTAGATAACAATGGAAAAGCCCATTTTGATTATGAAACACACTACCACATTAATGGTAGGCAAATTCCGTTCAACATATATTTCTAATCAGCATGATATTTATCAGAATCAACTGCTGACATTATATAGATACATCTCCTTGTCACTAATAAGAACCACCAGTAGGACTGTAGGGCCACAATAATCAATGTAATTTGCAATGGGCAGAGGTAGCTAACAGTTGCAATGACTTTCAGATTCTCATCGGAAGACCTCGCCTTCACACTGAGGGTGTTAGAAGAGCCAGAAGCAGTGTACAACTGCAGTGGCTACTCCTTGATGGGGTAACCAAGCAGAAAGATGAACACAAGTGCTTCTATTTGGAGTACTATATTTAATGTTGTATCAGATTAAGTATTATTTAAACACTGATCTATAACTTTTAATTGTCATTATGAAGTACATAAAATCAGATAAGTTTTTCATATCAGAAAAAATTCAAAACCTGAATCTTCTGATTTTGAGCTGTGTATCCTTGTGAAAGTTACTTAACTTCTATGAGTTTCAGTTAATTTGCTACCAAATAAGGTTAATAATCCATGTAGAACACAGTTTTTCAAGGTTTAGCAATGACATCTGAGCTGTGCCTACCAGGGTGCCAAGGAACATGAGAGATTGCTCAGTCAATGGCTGCTCATGTCATTAGATGAGCTAACTTCCTAGGCATTAAAAATGAGTACACTCATTTTAAATTGGTTAAATTTGATAAATTATTTAAATTATCAGTACTCAATTACATATGGATATAATAGAGATTATCAACAAAATAGTAGTAATTATACTGTGTAAATTAAAGTCATTTAGACTGTTTTAAGTATTTAAAATTGCATAACAAAATTATTGCAATAATTATCTAATAACATTTTTGAGATTGTCATTTTAATAGGGTTCTATTTTTCAGCCCCATCAATGAAAATGGGTAAATATGCCACATCAGGTATTTACTACTGGAGATGAAAAAGGGAGGTGAGTTTATAATGTTTTCAAATATTACTATTGAAGTCATAGATTTTCCCTGGATCCTTTATGTTATTTTTATATTTAGATACAGTTATATGTTATATAACTTCAACTTGTCAGGCAATCATTAATTCAAATAAGCCCTTAATCTCTACAATGCAATATTGGCACAATACTCTCTCTCTCTCACACACACACACACACACACACACACACACACACACAACTTCATTTCCGCTGTTTGGCGTCCTCACTGACATACCAATTAAACAGCTCTTACAGTGATTTAAAATATACATGAAGTGAGCTGAAGAGAATACTTACTCTTCCAACCAACGTTCACATGACTCCTGTATTACTGCATTTTTTGTTCCTGAGAAATAGCTAAAGAAATTATTTTTAACTCCCAGGAAGTTTTACATGTGAATTATACCGGGGTTGTAATTTACTTATTATAGCACTCTTTTCTCATCTGAAATCTCCGATCAATAAAATGTTTTGATCCATGGTGGCTAATTTATAGCTTTTAAAAGAGAAGAAAACAAGAGAGTGAAAATGACATCTTAGAATTTTTTTCATTCACTCAGTTGGGAACCAGTTGATTCAGATGCAATTGAACTGAATACACAAATGAACTGGGCCTAACATGGCCTATAGGAGTGCATTTAAAAAAATGTGTCTCAGTGTATTGAAAACCTTTTAGTGCAAGGTAGGGGGTTCTCTGCCTTTTTCAAACCATGACCCCACATTCAGGCACACACAAGCAGCTCTCTTTAGATGTGCCGAAGAATCTTTTGTTCTCCCGGCTTCTCCAAAGACCTGTTCACAGAATCCTACAGTGAGACACAGAGGATGTCATGGGAATTAGCACAAAGGTTATGGGGTGCTCCTGGCACATGAAGAGGTCCTCACTGCAAGTGACAGAACAAATCCACTTCAACAGAAGGGAGGTCAGTGCCTGGGAATGGGTTTCAGCCCTGTGACACCCCTCACCCTGATAAGTTGCAACCCAAGGACCCTGAGATTGAGAATCTCCATGTCAGTGGCACCAGTTCCCTGGTTCTGACCCCTGTGATGGTCCCACAGTATGTGCTTAATTGCTGTTTGAGAAACACTTTGCAGCTGGCAACACAAAGTGTATGGAGTGATCCTCTATTCTCTTGTATTAACTATCTTCAGATTCTGAAGAGAAGTAAGCTTGGGCCTAATGTGAATATGGCCCCGATGTGTAAATGTGCGTGATAGAGGCAGCCCAGGCCTGTGTTTGGGTTTCCTGTCTTCTTTCATTTATGTATGTATGTGTATGTGTATTTATTCATTTTCTTTTCTAAATAGAATTTCTCCTGAGAATTAAGTCTAGCATCTGTTGGTGTCTCAGTATTTCAACAGGATGTGTGGGAGTGATCAGGACTCAGGCAGTAGGAGTGGGAGGTCAGCTCCAAATGCTTTTTCTGCAGGTTTGACTGCACATAAGATCACCCCAGGTTGCATCTTCGCTGTACTTACTTCTAACCCAGTCATTTTATGGAGGTGTTAAAAACATGTCTTCATGTTAACCGGGGCTGGTAAAGCAGAAAACCTGTCTTGGAGTCATTCTGTTTATGTAGTCAAAGCAGGTCATTACTTGGTGGTTAAAGCAAACCATTTTATTTCCCATATAGTTTATACTTTATACTGAGGGTTTATTTCTCACTTTTATTTCCATAACAAAATTGTACCTTTTATCTTCTTAAGAGTTAGGGCTAAAGCCTCCTTATAGTTGGGATGTGACTGGAAAGAAAGTTTTTTTTCAAACCTAACAATTTTACATTAGGACTGTGACTCCATAGAGCAGTCTGAGAAAGGAATGTAGTTGTATTGGAGAAATGTTCTTGCTCCTCATTGTGGAAGGCATGAAAACAGCTTTAAAAATCCATTTTGTATGCATGTACAGATTAGTACCCACATTGCTTTTTTCATCTGATTCTTGGCTATTTCCTAGTAATGTTAGATGTTTGTGTTTCTCTATACTCTGGAATCTTTTTTTTTTTTTGATACGTATTATTTCTTTCTTTATGGTAATAAATATATTGAGTATGGAAATATTAAACCTGTTCATCATGACACACACACTCTGAGCAAAGTTCTTTCCTCAAGGCATGACACTTGGGGAGAGGAGAAATCCCTGGGATTTGCTTTATATGTGAATATCTGTGCTGTTATCAGTGGAAGTAAAATAGTGGGCAGACCACATAGAGACATACTTACCTAGATAAGACAAAGGAAGGAACCAATGAAGAGTCGAGATTATTAAGAGATTACTGTGGTGCAGGCAATACTCTGAATTCAGAAGCAAACAAAGAATTACTAAAGAACATTCTTATATTTTGCAGTTTGTCTTTTGTCTTTACGTTGTGACTACATTCATACCTTATGAAAAACAAAAATTTTTTTGGTAGTCCTCTTTTCTTAACAAAAAATAAGCATTAAAAAGAAATATGCGGGGGGCTTCACTGGTGGCGCAGTGGTTGATAGTCGGCCTGCCGATGCAGGGGACACAGGTTTGTGCCCCGGTCCTGGAGGATTCCACATGCCGTGGAGCAGCTGGGCCCATGAGCCATAGCCACTGAGCCTGCGCGTCCGGAGCCTATGCTCCTCAACAGGAGAGGCCACGACAGTGAGAGGCCCACGTACCACAAAAAAAAAAAAAAAAAAAAAAAAAAATGTAGGTTCTGATGAGAACCTACTGTATAGCACAGGGAACTCTACTCAATGCTCTGTGGTGACCTGACTGAGAAGGAAATACAAAAAGAGGGGGATATATGTATATATATAGCTGATTCACTTTGCTGTACAGTATAAACTAGCACAACATTGTAAAGCAACTATACGCCAATAAAAATAAGTAAATAAATAATAAAATAAAAAAGAAATATGGTTTACATGCCAAGTTATTCAGTGACTGAATGTAAGTGAGACTTAGCTAAGAGTCTACAGAAGTGGAGGTGGGATGGGATCTCTTTAAGGTCTTCATTTACTAGTAGGTATGTATTGAAAGTAATATTCTTAATGCATATTGAGGCTCCAGTATTAAGGTGTATGTTCAAATCATTCTACATTCTTTCTATAGAATCTAGTATCCAAATCCAAGTCCTTGGAATTTTAACTTAGAAGTGGGGCTACTTTGTAAAAATGAAAAACGAATCAAAGCAAAATGTGAAGAGATACACAAATACAATCATCATCATTACCATCATCATTGCTATTGTTTATTTCTCCTCAATTACAAAGCCCTTTTCTATGAATGTTTTCTTCCTTAGTAATTATTTACTTGATAAAATGATTTTGGGATTTGTGTTTGCAGTCAAGAGGGAGGAACTCAGATCAGACTGATTCTCTCTCCCCATAAACCAAAAATAATAATTGAATAAATAAATAAATGCAAACTACTTTTAGCAATGGTTTTCAAGACATTGGACATCAGGCAAAAAGGACATTTACCCCTGAGAAATGGTAAGCAAAGGAGGTGAGCCCTATAATTGCTCAAGATCACTGACTTGAGAGAGTTTAGGCTGTGGCAAGGGGTGGTAGATTCCCTAAGTTAAGGAGAAGGACCTTAGAGTTCAGGGAAAACAGTATAGTTAGAATTTTGAGAATCAAGTACTTAACGGAGTATCCTTGAATATTCAGCAAAGTGCTGATCTGCCCATAAAACCAGGAGAAGATCCCTCCAAAGAGATTATAAGAAATAGATCATGGTGCCTAAACAGGGCTGGGAGTAGTTCCTATTTCCGTCAGCTACACAGGGCATTGGGTAGAGTATTCAAAAAGATCTTTACTCAGTAATGGGAAATAATTAAGCACAGACTGATAAAACTCTGATCCCACCTAACAAATGTTAAAATTAAGACCAAAAGGATCAAATGATTTCCAAATAACTTAACTGCATCCCACGGTAAAGCTCAAGAAGTTTATAAAAAGAAAAAAATATATATAAAGTACGAATAAAGGTAAAGTTTATAATGCTTGGCATCCAAACAAAGTTTACCAGTCATACAAAGAAATAGGAAACTATGGCCTAATAAAGAGAAAAAACAATCAGCTGAAACTGACCAAGAACTGATGCAGATGTTAGAATTAGTGTACAAGAACACAAAACAGCTATTTTAGCTGTATTCCATATGCTCAGAAGGTTAAGTAGAAACATTAAAATATAAATAAAACACCCAAATCAAACATCTAGTGGTGAAAACTGGAAGTGAGATTAAAAGTATGCTGTATAGTATTAACAACTGATTAGACATGGCAGAAAAAAAGAATAGTGAACTTGAAGGCAGAACAATAGAAACAATCCAAAAGGAAATTCAGAGAAAAATACAATGAAAAATTTAAAAATAGCATCTCTAGCTGTGGGTCAACTTCAAGCAGCCTAGCACACATCTAATTGGAAACTTCTATAGAAGAGAAGTAGGGGAGCCTAAAAAGATATCCAAAGAAACAATGGCAGAAATTTTTCTAAATATGATAAAAGTTATAAACCCATAAATGCAAGAAGCTTAAAAATTACCAAGCACAGGAAACATGAAGAAAACGACACCAAATCACGTCATATTCAAATTGCTGAAAATCAGTAAAGAAAGAAAATCTTAAAGTATTTAGAGAAGAAGTCACTTTAACTTCATAAGCATATGGATAAGAATTACACCAGATTTCTCCTCAGGCAAAATGCAAGCATGTAGATAGTGGAGAATCAAAGTACTGAAAGATAAAACAAATGAAAAAAGACCAATTCAGGCCCTTTCAGAGTTATACACAATAAACCAATAGAGAAAATAAAGTTGAATTGAAAAACACACAAATCACACACAAGAAGGCAATGAAAGAAAAAAAAAAGAATTAAAAGAGACCAATATAAATATAGTGAGATAATAGACTTAATCTAAACATGTCAATAATTAGATAAGTATAAGTGGTTTACCCATCCCGCTAAAAGGAACAATGTGTGAATGGATCAAAAAGTAAGGCAAGTATATGCTGACTGTAAGAAACATACTTTAAACATAAAGACACAAATAGTTAAAAGTTTAAAGAATAAAAAAGACATACTATTCTAACACTAAGAAAAAGAAATCTACAGTGATTATGTTACTATCAGATTAAGTAGACTTCAGAGCAAAGAGTATTACCAGGGAAAAAGAAAGCCATTTCATAATGATAAAGAGGTTAATTTGTCAGGAAAACATTACAATCATAAATATCTATGCACCTAATAATGACATTTTAAATAATCAAAGCAAAAACTTATAAAACTGCAAAGAGAAATAGACATCCAAAATAATGGCTAGAGATCTCAATAGCCTTCTCTCAGTTATTAATAGAACTAGATTTGCAGTCAAACTCTCTATCCCTGAGCTATACCCCTGTGGCCTAAAATAGATAGCTAGTGGGAAGCAGCTGCAGAGCACAGGGAGATCAGCTTGGTGCTTTGTGACCACCTAGAGGGGTGGGATAGGGAGGGAGGGAGGGAAATGCAAGAGAGAGGGGATATGGCAATATATGTGTATGTATAGCTGATTCACTTTGTTATAAAGCAGAAACTAACACACCACTGTAAAGCAATTATACTCCAATAAAGATGTTAAAAAAAAAAAACAAACCTCCCAGTGAAGCTCCAACCCCACCCCCCCAAAAAAAGAACAACTAGAGAGAAACCAGTAAGGATAGAAATAGAACCAAATTATCAACCCACGTATCCTAATTGATACTTTAACAGTAAAATACACATTATTTTCAAACACATGGAACATTTGTCAAGGTAGGCTATATTTTGAGCCTTAAAGATCTAAATAAATTTAAAATAATTCAATGCTAACAAAGTATTCTCTTTGACCATTGCTGGATTAAATCAGAAATAAATAACACAAAGATCTCTGGAAAATCTACCAAATATTTGGAAACCAAATAACACACTTCTAAGTTACTCATGGTTAAAAAGAAATCAAAGGGGAAATGAGAAAGTATTTTTAATTAAATGAAAATAAAAACACAACACAACATTTTTTTAGATGTTGCTAAATCAGTACTTATGGGGAAATTTGTATCACTAAATTCCTAATGTAGTGTTTAATGATTAATTATGAATGATTAAATACTAAATGCTTCTCACTAAGACCAGGAACAAAACGTTTTTCATTCTTACCACTTCTATTCAACATTTGACTAGAGGGTCTTGCTAGTGTAGTAATGTAAAAAAATAAATAAATAATGAACATCCAGACTGAAAGGGAAGAAATAAAATTCATTTTACTAAGCAATTAGATGAACAACTCTGTAGAAAATTCAATGGAACCTATAAAATAAAGTACTAAAACTAATAATTGTGTTTAGCAAAGTTGCAAAATACAACATTGTTATATAAAAATCAGTTTTATTTCTATATGCTATTCTATTTAAAGTTGAAATTAAAAAAAAAAAAAACACCATTTACAATAGCAAAACTCCAAGCAAAATCCTTAAGGATAAAATGTGACAAAGATGTGCAAAATCTATATACTAAAGAATACAAAACTCTGCTAAGAGAAATTAAAGAACAAATGGAAAATCAAGTTGTACACCTTAAATATATACAATAAAAGAAAAAATAGATGGGGACACATAAAATTGGGTCTGAAGACTCAAAATTATTAAGATGCTACTTCTCCCCAAGTTGATCTTTAAATTCAACACAATCTCATTCAAAATTCTAGCAGATTAGTTTTTGGTAGAAATTGGCAAAGTGGTTCCAAATTTATAGGGAAATTTAAAAGATCTAAAACATCTGAAAAATTTTGAAAAAAAAAGAAGTTGGAAGATTAACACTACCTGGTTTAAGACTTATTATAATGCAGTGGTAATTAAGACAGTGTAGTATAGGTATAAAGATAAACAGATACACCAATGGAACAGAATATCATCCAGAAATATATCACACATATATAGGGACAGCTGGTTTTTACAAAGATGCAAAGATAATTCAGTGAAGAAAATATAGGTTTTTCAACAAATGATTCTGGAGCAACTGGATATCTATGTGTAACAATAAATAATACAATATGTATAATATACCTAAATGTAAAACCTAAAACAACAATACTTCTAGACAAAACCAAAGGATGAGGGATTTAGTGGAGAGTGTTGTAAACCAGAAATTACAAAGTGCATGAGGAAATTATAAAGAATAATTATATTTTGTATTAGTCAATATAGATTTATGCAATTACCAGTGAGAGACTATAGCATGTTTACCCTTCAAATATATTGACACACTTTTCAAAGAAATTTAATTTAAGATAATGTTTGGTAGTGAAAATTCCAGGAAAAGCAAAGTGTGTTAGAATCTTTCATGATCCTCTTTGGATAATGGTGAAGTTTGTTATTATTTACTTTTTTTCTTTTTCTTTCTGTTTTGCAATTTAGTATTTAAAGGTGTCTGGGAAAATGGTTGCCCATGTTAGAGGTAGAAAGTTTTTATGATATATCGAAAAACCAATGAGTTTAGTGTTCCTTCTCCTTCAAGACTGAGGAGACTAATGTTGAATTAAAGCGAAAAAACAAATCTTGCATGAGCCATCCTTCCTTCTCTCTATCTATGTGTATATCAAACCACAAGTCCCAGTTTGGGATTTGAGGAGCTGAGAACCAACCCTAAAGATTTTCCAAGCTGCTTGCTCTAGGGAGACCTGAAATGTCAAAATGTATGTCATCTCAACTGTCGTAGCACATCTTGCTACAGACCATGTAACCTATGAGGACTTGCTGCCATGAAAGCCCATAAATGCTCCTTCTCTATGAATAACATCTCTCCAATTAAAGCCATCTTTACTAAGCCTGCTCATTTTCAGACAGAAATATCGATTAACTCACCTATAGTCAGTACACAGAAACATTCCTTAATGAGAATTATAATGACCTCTGAACTCTGCTCTTTAACCTTGTAATATACTCTCTCAATTTTTGGTTAAGCGGTCCAGTAGCATATCACCAGAGACAGAAAGACACTCTAGTTCTTTATTGTTGACAGAACACAGAATGCACAGAAGACATGCTCAAAGCCTCATTTTAATGGGGATAGAGTTGGGAGTGGTGAGTAAAAAGGTCACTTCTACGGAATGCTTTCTCCTTGTTTGACAGGGTCCTACTAATCAACTGAACATTATAGGGGGGCACTTGTCTATCAAATAATATGGTCACTAAGGAGAAATACTATCAAGAAACCACAGATTGAACTTTCAGGTTAACAGTTATTTAAGTTGCATAATTCTCTATTACAATGAATATATTATTTACAGTAAACCCCAGAATAACTTCCAGCTGCCAGGTATAACCTTAGATTACTGTTAGGGAACTGGATGCCATGCCAATAAATTAACACTGAAAATTCATGCACTGGACAATTAAGTTAGTACATCAACCCACTGCATCCTTCTCTCATTTCACTTATTTCAAATTTGATCACCATTTGATATATAAGGCATTGCTGACACAGGTTGCTATGATGCCAGTTTACCAAAGAGATCAGAAAATTTGTTTAGAGAGTGTACACACTTCTTCAAAGATAAATGCACACCAGAGAAAATCCTAACAGCTTTTAATTTCCATGCTTTTCAGTTTTATTGTTGTAAATGCAACTGTTTATAGGACTAATGACACAGGCTGGCTCTGTCAAGTCAATTACACCAGTAGGCAGTTGGATCAGATTCTTAACTCATGTTCCATTTACACTATGTGGATGTCTGATATTTGACTAAATTGAATTGCACCAGAGTACCATGGTGCTTTCCGTTCTCTGCATCTCTGAGCACTTTATAGAACAATGAAATAAATGATAATATGCTAGATTCAGGGTGGTGAGTGTGCACAAGCACGTGTGGATAGAGCTACACAGTGAGTAATAGTCAATGGACAGCTCGGTCTGTTATATTAGATGCCTCAACTACAGCAATATTCCATGGGAGGAACCTTATCAATGCGTGTGTCTGTGTGTGCACGTGCGCACACGCATGCCCTTTGATTTTTAGTTTATTATTGTTTTGCTTGTTTTTATAGGGTAGAGAGGAAGTGGGGTCAGTGAACAGAGAAAAAGGAGAGATTTGTGATGTCAAATGCTCATATTAGTGACAGTACAACAGGACTCTGGTAACGTCTGGGCAGATGCTGAGCCAGCTCCCCACGTACTCCTAAATGCCAAAGCACTTTGCTGCTTACTCACATCTAAGCATGCAATTCTGGCAATGAGACACCCAATGTGCAGAGATCTTGATGGTCCCAACTGATGCCAAACTGTGGGAAGATGCACAGTGCAGGGAGGGTTCCTTAGGAGCCTGCCTGTAGCTTGCTCACTTATTGCCTTCAGAAAATGTGCCATGATATTGTTACCAGGTATTGAAGTCTGAAATGTGGACCAGAAATGCTATGTAAATTATGTCCCTTAATCCCAACAGGAAACCTCAAGCAAGCAGTAACATTCACCATAATACATAAAGAACTGGAGATTCTGGGATATTCATTTACTTGCTGTAGAGCACCTGGCATTAGAACTTGAACCCAGATCTGTCTAAATCAAATCATATTCTTTTACCACTCTTGTCACTCAGCTTCTCCTACAAGCGTATCATCGCTCAGAACGTGGTTGTTTTTTAGGGCCAGAGTGCTTACAAAACTCACAACATCATTTTTAAACAAATATTCATTACCTTTGTTATTTTATTATATCAATGCAAATTAGATCTTATTTTTAAATTCTTTTTCTTCCAGTTTGTTGAGATAAAATTGACATACAGCACTGTGTAAGTTTTAGGAGTACAGCATCATGGTTTGACTTGCATACATCAGGAAATAATTACCACAATAAGTTTAGTGAGCATCCATAATAATTTTATTCTTTAAAGAGTACAGCATCTCTGCCCTAAAGTATAGTCAAAGAACAACTCGTTAAACCATGGTAAAATATATCCTAACTTATATCTTGGAAATAATTAGATAATCTAGACTCAATTGGAAAGATCTCATTTGGGAACTGAAATTCAATGATCAATTTGGAATTAATACTACTAATTGGAAGAAGTCACTCTTTTTTTTTTTTTTTTTTAATAGAATTACCATACGACCCAGCAATCCCACTACTGGGCATGTACCCTGAGAAAACCATAATTCAAAAAGAGTCATGTACCACAATGTTCACTGCAGCACTATTTACAGTAGCCAGGACATGGAAGCAACCTAAGTGTCCATCAACAGATGAATAGATAAAGAAGATGTGGCACATATATACAATGGAATATTACTCAGCCCTAAAAAGAAATGAAATTGAGTTATTTGTAGTGAGGTGGATGGACCTAGAGTCTGTCATACAGAGTGAAGTAAGTCAGAAAGAGAAAAACAAATACCGTATGCTAACACATATATATGGAATCTAAAAAAAAAAAAAAATGGTTATGAAGAACCTAGGGGCAGGACAGGAATAAAGATGCAGACGTAGAGAATGGATTTGAGGATACAGGGAGGGGGAAGGGTAAGCTGGGACGAAGTGAGAGAGGGGCATGGACATATATACACTACCAAATGTAAAATAGAGAGTCAGTGGGAAGCAGCCGCATAGCACAGGGAGATCAGCTCAGTGCTTTTTGACCACCTAGAGGGGTGGGATAGGGAAGGTGGGAGGGAGATGCAAGAGGGAGGGGATATGGGGATATATGTATAGGTATGGCTGATTCACTTTGTTGTAAAGCAGAAACTAACACACCATTGTAAAGCAATTATACTCCAATAAAGATGTTAAAAAAAGTATTGAAAAAGAATAGATACATGTATAGTATAACTGAATCACTCTGCTGTACACCTGAAACTAACACAACATTGTTAATCAACTATACTACAATATAAAATAAAAACTTAAAAAAAAGTCACTTATTAAGTTTTCAGCGTTTTATAATCCTAAGTATGTATGTAACTAGGTCATCAAGGTAAATGGACAAAATGCTAATTCTGTGTGTGTTCATCAATCTTGGGTTATAATTTATCTATTAGTTTGAACTAAAGGAAGAACAGCACAATCATTTTTAACAATAATAAAAGAAAACCAAAGATATTTTTTTCACTCTGTTTCATAAGCAAACAAGTGGTGTGACCTTGCTCCTTTCCCATTTCTATCTATTTGAGACCTTGCCAACTTTCTTTCTCCAGTGTATTTCACCGTCTTCCATGTATTTCCAGGAGACAATGATACTGGAAATTACCTGCCAAAAAGAGGAAGCAGTTTGGACCAGACTTGTCAGGCCCAGGATGAGCACATGTAGGGCGACACTTTCAGTGCCCACCCCCATCACCTTAAAAATAAGCTCAGCCTGGGGGACCTCACTTCAGACTAAACTTTTTTCCTCTTTGTTGACCTATCAGTTAAAGTTTTACATGAGGAAAATTTTAGACGGCCATGACAGCAGCAGTAGGTCTGTGTTGGGCCCTTACAAGGAATAATGTGTCGATAGTCATTTTAATACAACTCCTGAGGAAGTTGAGTTAAGAGCTACAGTTTTTGCACGTTAATAGCATGGTGGAAAAAGTGTGTTTTAAATAAACACAAGATTTATCACCACTAAATTTTCAAAGGTATATAAAGATGTGATTTGATGTGGGTTGGTATATTTTATTATTTTATTTTTTGCAGTACGCGGGCCTCTCACTGTTTTGGCCTCTCCCATTGTGGAGCACAGGCTCCGGATGCGCAGGCTTAGCGGCCATGGCTCACGGGCCCAGCCGCTCCGCGGCATGTGGGATCTTCCCGGACGGGGGCACGAACTCGTGTCCCCTGCATCGGCGGGCGGACTCTCAACCACTGTGCCACCAGGGAAGCCCGGTATATTTTAATAACCACTTTCTCCAGTTTCCAACTGGAGAGTGATAGACAAAATATATAAAGCATATCTGAATTTTAATCTTCTGCAGTAAACTGCTGAGTAAATCTGTGATTGTGGCTTTATCTCTTTGCTTTCATTTTTCTGTCTCCCAGACTTAACACGGTTTGTGGAAGCTTCAAGATAGGTTAGAAACATAAACAAAAACAAAAAACAAAAAACCTCCAGTAAAAACTCTAGTAAAATTTCTAAATAGTAAAGCAATGTCTCAAATGCATTGTCATTAATCCTCAAGACCTGTTGCTCCTTAATAATTGTCTCAGATATTAAGACAATCTGGGAAAAAATTCAAAACGCTTTTTTTTTTTTTCTTTTTTGTGGTACGCGGGCCTCTCACCGCTGTGGCCTCTCCCGTTGCGGAGCACAGGCTCCGGACGCGCAGGCTCAGCGGCCATGGCTCACGGGCCCAGCCGCTCCGCGGAATGTGGGATTTTCCCGGACCAGGGCACGAACCCGTGTCCCCTGCATCGGTAGGCAGACTCTCAACCACTGTGCTACCAGGGAAGCCAAAAAATGCTTTTTTAAAGGCATTATGACAATTATGAACATCAATAATTTTAAATATTTTTTGAGTTCACAAAACAAAGACATGTAGAATAATATAAGATCTGAATAAAGCTGAGCAACTTGTCCTGAGTTCATAGAAGCCATGGAATTCAATAACATTGATGACAAAACAACCACCAATAGAAATTGAGAACTGGCTTGGAGCCAAGCACCGTATCACGGCAACTCTGAAAAGGGAGCATTTCATTATTTTACAGATGAAGAGGTTGGGTTTAGAGAGGCAAAGTACCTTCTCCAAGATCATTTGACTAGTAAATTTAGGAGAAAGAATTTCTCTTACTCATTCCAAGCCCATGTTATCTGTTCATTCATTCCATCCTCAAAAAAATGTATCTTCTCTATCTAAAAATTAATCAGTTTTGTTTCTTTGAAAAAGCATATAAATAAAACTTATGATCCAGGTTTCACCTCTAGTTAGTCTTACTGATGTCTCTCGGTTCCTGCGAGTAAAAGCATGGTGCATCTTTGCTCTTTCCAATATATTGAGGATGGAGTACTGACTCCTGTTCAAGCCAGTAGGCGCTGGGTTCAGATTGTCTGAAGTCAAATGTTGGTTTTACCACTTACTAGCTGTGTCATGTTGAGCAACTTACTTAACCTCTCTGTGCTTGGACTACCATATCTGTAAAAAGGGGGTCATAATAATTCTTACTCTATAAGATCATTATGCAGTTTGGATGAGTTGAACTTACACACACACACACACACACACAGTAACTACTCAATAAATGTCAATAAAATTATTATGGATATCAATAGCTGAACAAACAGGGAGACATATGTTAGCAAAGAAGATTCCCACCTCAAAGTTTTCATCTTATTCTTTACTTTCCAAGCATTCGTGCTTTCTTCCACAAATATATATCTTTTAGGTTTTTACTTTCTTGATGTATGATCCTGGTGATTTTTTCAACTCAGTGGAAATAGTATTTTGGAATAGTTTTGACTATCATCAGTCAGCTATGTGAGACAGGGAGTGTCAATCACCCTTAAAGACACCCAGGTATTATCTGCCTTGTCATTCTCACCAGGGCACTTGATGGCACCCTAGCACCCCAATACAATTGTTTTTATCATAAGGTGAGCCTGATGTGTGGATCTGAGGGAAATTCACTCACCTGATCTTCCATTAGCACTGCTTCACAAACCAGAACATGTGTTATTTTTAGTGAAATGATGACCCTGCTCCAAAATGCAGACACATTAAAGATGCCTAATTATGTACGATGGTCCTGTTTAGTTGCTAATGGGAGTAAAACACGATAAGAATTTGTTAAGCTAAACTACCAAATAACAGGCAAATTTTTTGTTCAGGTAACTTGTGATTTAAATATAAGCGATGACAAAAATTCAAACACACAATCATTTTAGGAAATTATTTTATGAAAGAACTAGAATTTCACATACATCTGGCACATTCTCAGCTAAATTGACCTAATATATTTCCAGGAATATGTCAATTAAAAATGTGCCCTTTGGAGGTGAGAGAAGGAGTACAGATTCCAGGATAATACATACTGGGGGAAAAGCAGGATATTGGCTTCCAGATTGCATAGCAGAAGTGGTTATAACTGAAAAATAAAACCGGGATTAGGCAGCCATTCAGTGTAGTCAAGTTGCTACTGTCCTAGCACTAGACCAGGATGCCTCAAGATTCAACTTTCATCAGTTTGTTACATCTGTGGTCCCTATACTGCTATAAAAGAACCCTCCTCCCATCTCTGTGTTTTCTTTATAAATGTCAGTTGCCTTTCTAGCCTTCAGTAAAGATCACATTTTTTTCTTTTTCTGATCCAGATTTTTGAAGATTATTTTATGTGCCTCTTCACTAAAAGTCTATCAGGATGACAAAGTGAGAGTTAAGAAGCAAAAACCAATCCAATTGCTTCATGCTTAGTACTAAGATGTGCATACTCTAGATTCTACAACAATTTGACAAAAGAAACTGGATTTGAAGTAGGTATTCATAAAGAAAAATCTCTCAAACACATACATCATTCTGATTTTAAGACTGCACTGGGAATTCCCTGGTGGTCCAGTGGTAAAGAATCTACCTTCCAATGCAGGGGACGTGGGTTCGATCCCTGGTCAGGAACTAAGATCCCACATGCCGCGGGGCAACTAAGCCTGCGTGCCACAACTACTGAGCTCATGCACCTCAATTGGAGAGCCTGTATGACGC
The DNA here is from genome assembly GCF_949987515.2 of Delphinus delphis. Taxonomy (NCBI): domain Eukaryota; kingdom Metazoa; phylum Chordata; class Mammalia; order Artiodactyla; family Delphinidae; genus Delphinus; species Delphinus delphis. The sequence goes on along the minus strand of NC_082684.1, from coordinate 116,779,916 downwards.
AAATTACAGAGCCCATGTGCCCTGGAACCCGTGCGCCACAGCTAGAGAGAGAAAACCCCCATGCCACACCTAGAGAGAAGCCCGTGTGCCGCAAAGAAAGATCCCACATGCCTCAAAATGACGCGACACAGACAAAAATAAATAAAATAATTAAATCTTTAAAAAAAAAAAAAAGGACTGCTATTCACCCTCTGGAGGACCAGGGCCTCTGTGGGCTTCTTTCTTTAACCTTACCATCTGTCATCAGGGTTTTAAAGAGAAGTCGCTTTGGGATCTTTATTTGTCTACTTACTCGCTTAATGCATGTACATTTATTTTAGAGACAAGAATAAAAGTTAAATTTTATCTTAGCCGGTGCTATTTTGAAATAAAGCATCTGGATGGCTGAGAAAGGCTATGGTGCCATATTGTTTTATAACTTAGAAGGTGCTGAACTCCATTATGAAGGAATTAAATACTCATGGGGTAGTTTGCTGGTGCTCTCTTTCTGGGAAATCATCATCCCTAGCACTCTGCTTCATTTTCCACCAAAATTGCTTCTTCACCAAATGAAGTCAGGGGAACTCAAAAAGCCAGTGTTACAGAAACAAAGACTCCAATCTGCAGCGTGGACCGTAATCTCATTGTGTCAGAAACTCTGAATTGGATCTGCTTGCTAAATTCCCTCTGTAATTTTGTCAGAGGGAATGCTGCTGTACATCTGCAGCTCTGTCTCTGTATCACCGTATTTTGACCATTCAAACAAACACTGTGTGTCCTGTTATTCTTTTCTTTCTTCCTTTTTTCCCTTCTTGTCTTTCTTTCCCTGTTCTCTTTATTTTTTCTTTTCTTTCCTGTGTCTTTTCTTCTACTGGCAGCTGTTTCCCCTGACTTCTTACATCTAAAATGGCTGGGCTGTGTAGTTTCAGCCTACCTCATGGGGCTCCTGCAGAAATTGTCTTGTTTACCATCTCAAAGAAACACTGATTTGTCAATAGATCACACATAATGACAGTGATGATGCTAGAAGCTTCCTCCATACACTTGACCATCTTCCTTCCAAGGATGGAAGGCACCTGAGGAGGCAATTTTTTTTTCCCTATGATATTGAATAATATAATTTCTATTCACATCTCAACTATCTGCACTTTACTTCCAGAAGCACCCTGCTCCATTTTGAAATTTGGTTCATTCATGTGTTGGGGATGGAGTTAGCTTTTGTAAAGGGAACAGTTTGCATTTATGGGTCTTGCTGAAAGGGATGATGGTCTCCTTATTGCTGTCTCCTGTTAAAATGAGAGGCTTTTGAAAGCAAGCAGAGTTCTCCAGAACTCTGTGTTTTTAGGAAACAGATTTCTCACCATCTTGTGCTGAACAGAGCAATGCTCACCCTGCCTGACAAGGCTGAGTTGTGGCCACTTCTCCAGAGGAGACAGAACACTGTTTTCACTGTAACAAGATAAGGCAGCCAAGCTGTATCTCTTAAAACACGCTTTATTTTTTTTTTTGCCGCTGCCCTCTCGCCTCTGGTTGCCTCTCCCTGGTCTGCCCTGGATGCCCTCCTGAGAAGCACACACACTCGTGACTGTACTCCTTTTTGTGAATTAGAGCTTCCCTAATGTCTCAGCCACGGGAGAGCCAGTGAGGGGCCACAGAAACAGCAAGGCCATTTCCTGCACTGCTTAGTCTGTGAGGTGACCTGATGGGAGAGGCATTTCATTCCATTCCAACCAATGCCATCTTCCAGAAAGGGAGACATTCTGTTAATTTTACTGAAGGCAAATATTTTATTTTCTTAACATAGTCCTGCAATTTTTTGATACAGTAATTTTATTTTTTTACCATTTGAGCCTTCACTGAAACCATTCACTGCAGTCAGAATATTAAATACAGTGCAGCAGATGTATATTTGTACCCTTAAATTTTTAATTGATCAAAGACTTGATTTTTATCAGTCTTTCTCCTCAACTAGCATCACTTTAGTCCTTAAAAATTGAGGAAGTCTCCTTAATTATTATTTTTTATGGTTAAGCAAGGTAGGTTGATAAGAAATTTTTAAGTAGACAAAGGATCTAATAAAATGTAGTATTTGTGTTAAAACATAATCAGGGTTGGGGTGAGAAACCCAAAGGGACTGTTTTCTACATTTATCTCTATTTCTTTAACAGAAGAGGTAAGGAGCAAGGAATTTACAAACAATTTTTTATCTTTTTCCAGAATTCACATTTCCCTTGATCATTTTTTAATGTAGCAGTTTGCTCATTCATCACAAGAATAGATAAGTTGGTACCTAGTTTTAATTTCAGATATCCAAAAGTGTGTAGTAAGCTAAGCTGTTTGTTTCCAATTCTGCCAGGAGAGGATGCAATTCTTTTAGAGGGTTATGGATGAAAATAAGCCACATTCAAAGGAACAGCCAATCCTAAAACTTGGCATTCTCCAGCTCTGCAGTAAAACCCTCTTACCACTTCCTCAAAGGGTTAATGGTGCCACTATACAGGGGACAATTCATTCTCCTGCTAAACGCAATGACAAATAACCATTATTTTTTCCAACTGCACTGATAATCGGGACAGCTTAAACATTTTCACCAGTATAAGTGAAACCATTAATCCTCTTGGATTTCATGATAAGTGGTGACTGGAAAATAATGACTGTGTCATTGAAGGCAAGAAAAAATGTTAACAATTAAAACGAGTTAGCCATTATCTTACCGGGTACTGAATCGCTTTCACATTTCATTAGCAATATTGTAAATGATATGTACCTTATTAAAAAGCTCTTATTATCCAAGAAACCTAATTAGTCAAAAATTCTCAGTCACCACTATCATTTTCTAATGATACAAATGCTACCATGGGTATTGCAATGTGGGGAATGTTTCTGTTTATCCATAAAAGATCGACAATATGTAATCGTTTCCCCAGAAATATCATAGAGCACAGGTATAACTCATTTTTTTAGAATATAATGACAGTTTATTTTAAGTGATCTACTCGGCTATTATTGGACAAAGTCCAAAATCTCTTTCTTAGCTATTTAAGCCAAACATTAAGCTTTTTGCCAAAAAATTATAAAAATTTAAGAAAATAACAATTACAATTTTATATGGTGCTTTGAACATGTTTTTTCCTCTCCTCATGTTCAATCCTTAAACAATGAAACTGATGAACTGACCCTGAGAATTGCTAAACTGACATGCCTGAAAGGAGGAGTCCCTACATTTCTCAAAAGAAATACCCAAGATCAAGTTTAAATCCAATAGCTTTATTCTCTAGACCTACAAAATCATGAAAGCAATACAACATTTCTGTGGGCAAGAGTATGAATACAGAAAGAGGTATCTGGATATTATTTACATGTGTACTAGAATGAATTAAGCATTCTCAGTCAGAATAATTCTACATTCAAACATGACGATATGTTTTTTTCTTTGAAAGTCAAATTAGAAAGGGGGGATGTATGCAATGTATGATACATATGGTATGTCATGCAGCACATTAACATATCTAATACTAATTGAAATGATTCATGTCAAGCACTTAGAATACCTGACATTTATAGGTGTTCAATAAATGGTAGCTATTTTATACTCATCAATATGTCAGATTACTTCAGGAATATCAAATGGAACACTTCTGCATGTATCTATCTGAATACGTAACAGACGTAAACGGCCTCTCTTACGGAATATGTGTCATGATAGAAATGACAGAAGTCAAAAGGCTTCTTTCTGGAGTCAAATTCTGCAATTGTGTGTATCACCTATCACTTTACGGCATTTTAAAATCTTGCTTTATTTCCTCTTTCAGTTTAAATTGCTTATTTAGTACTTAGTTTGTGCCCAGCTCTGTATTTGGCACAAGAGGGAGGGGAGAATAAAATAAAACCTCATATGTGGCCCTTACCCTCAATATAGCTTTTATTTATTTCATGGAATTTCCCCTAGGAGTCTTGTGTTTAAAAGTCTATAAAATTTTGTGCAGATATTTTTAAAAATTCTATAGTTTTAAAGATTCTGTATAAAATAGCTAGAACCATTGAAAGAAGTGGGAAGGTGAATGCAGGATGAAGGTGGGTGGAAAGAAAGAAAGAGGAAATTCAAGAAAGAGGAAGAAAGGCGAAAGGGAGGGAGGAGAGAAAGAAAGAAGGAAAGTGTTTATGCTGAGTGTTTGTGTATTATGCCATCTAGATGGGCCCTTAAAATCTGTGAAGATAGCATTATTACCTCCATTTTACAGGTGAAAGTAAATGCCTATGCTGTTCTCTTTACATCTGAGATGTGTTTTAAAATTAGTCAATTACTTGACTTTATTATATCAGTTCCAGTTGAGGTGATGCTAAGGTGATATCAAAGACTAAGTTCAAATTCAACAGAGGGCCTCCAATGAACCTACAAAAGCCTGTTGTGATGTTTTGAAGCCCAGGAATTGAGAATGGATCTGACCACCTGTTGCAATAATGGTGAACATTGTTCACATTTGCTCTTGAGTAAGGGGTTCTAGATCTTCTGCCTCTAATCACCTTGAGACAAGTTCCCTTGTCTCCTTGATTCCCTAGGCTCCTGCTTTCTTTCTACCAGCACAAGAACTCACGCTGCTTCCCTATTAATTGTTACCTGCACACTCAATGCCTAAAGCCAGCTTAGAAAGACAATAATTTTTAAAACTATATATCAAGGCAAAAAAAAATGTATAACCTGGAATATCAAATAACAGAGTGAGAGTGAAAATAATTCTATCAAGAACTCTTGACTTAGGAAATCTACAAAAGTTGAAGATGCACTTTGGAGCTTCCTAGTGCTGAGAGCAAACATGGAACCAATGCCATCTAGACCTTCTGATCAGATTTTCTCTCCTTTGCTGCTGCCAGGATGTAGAATGTCCCAGGTGACTCCTCTCTCCCTTCTCCAGAGAATCAGCTGACCATTTGGCAAATTCCAAAGTGTTCAGTCCTTTGATGATAACAGTAAATATAATGGAAGAAAGTTTCCATTCTCTTGCCTATCCTTCTTTTCTCTCCTTTTAAAATTTAGATCATGCCAGTGATGGGTCTTCCAGGAGTTAAAAGACCACTGTAAATGAAGTCAATATCATGTATGTTTCATAAAAACCAACTGGTCTCACTGCCCTGGCTCCTCTGTCATAGAAATGGGGTGGGAAAAGGGGTCTGTATGGCTTGAATTGTGTCTCCTAAAATTCATGTTAATGCCCTAATGCCCAATATGACTCCATTTGGAGAAAGGACCTTTAAAGATGTAATTAAGGTTAAATGAGGCCATAAGCGTGAGACTCTAATCCAACATGACTGGTGTTCTTAAAAGAGGAAGAGACAACAGAGACCCCACACACAGAGGAAAGAACATGTGAGAACACAGGGAGAAGGGCACCATCTGCAAGCCAAAGAGTGAGGCCTCAGGATAAACCATGTCTTATGGCACCTTAATTTTGGACTCTCAACCTCCAGAAATGTGAGAAAATAAATTTCTGTTGCTTAAGTCGCCAAGTCTACGGTATTTTGTTATGGCAACTCTATCAGACTAACCTAGGGCCTCTTGCATAAAAGGAAAGAAGCTGCAATGGTGATGGTGATGCTCGAAAGAAGCAGTGATGCGAGGAAGAGGCCGTGTTTCCCAAACTGCATTCCTCAGACTCTCTTTTCCCAGGATGTTAACAAGGATACAGGAAACGTGACATCAAAGGAGTTCGACAAACAGTGAGTTGCACATAGTTTGCCATATTTCTTTACTATAGTCATTTCCCAGAGTTTTGAATAAGCTAACTTGCACTGGTGTCCCCAGGATGAGGATATCATGGACAGAGTTTCCCAGAGTGTAAGGAAACTAAGGACTGATTTTCCTTGTAATATATTTGCATACCTTTAGTGTGCAGGTGGGAAAGAATGAGAGAGAAAGCAACAGCAATTGGTGGATTTGGAGAGAGTCACTTTTATTTTCTCTCCCATGCTTGCCTTCACCATCATGAAGACTTGATCTGGGAACATCTCTAAGAAGTGAGACCAAGGCAATGAAAGGGATGTGGATAATGTTCCAAGCAATTATTTAGGGAGGGAACTGAAGGTAGGGGTTGAGAACCTGGCTTTGGAATCAGCCATGGCCTTGACTGACTGCATCATGTTTTCTATGCAATCATTCAATTCTGTGTCATCGAGCAAGGAACTGAGCCTTGACTTCTTATTTTAAAAATGCAGATATCAGGGGCTTCCCTGGTGGCACAGTGGTTGAGAGCCCGCCTGCCGATGCAGGGGACGCGGGTTCATGCCTCGGTCCGGGAAGATCCCACATTCCGCGGAGCGGCTGGGTCTGTGAGCCATGGCCGCTGAGCCTGTGCGTCCAGAGCCTGTACTCCGCAACGGGAGAGGCTACAACAGTGAGAGGCCAGCATACCGAAACAAACAAACAAAAAAATGCAGATATCAATACCTTAGACATATTAATGTGCTCAAACCTTCCACCTGCTGTTTTGTCTTCCTGGAACTGCCATACCTCCATAACCTTCCACCTGCTGTTGGAACTGCCTCCTCCATGTGCCCTCTTCATCTGACACCTTCCTACTCTGCCTCCACGTCTTCACTCAAGCATCACCTCTTCTCCAAGGCATTGGAAGTCCAGGTAAGGTCTGACACGGTTCTCCCACTCTATTCTTCATCAGGTGCCCTCCCTGAGCACGTCTTCTTGTAACCTAATTTCCATCCTGTCTCTCCAATGCTGGACACACACAAGACAACATGGAAACATGAAGAACGCCTTGTGCTCCATGTCCTTGGGGGTACTCTGTGCACGTAACAGACATCTGTTGAGCAGAGAGAATAAAGTGATTTTTCTTTTTAAACCTCTAACTGGATTGTGTGATTTTTCTGATATATCCTTGTATCTATTTAAAAAACAAAAACAAAAACTCCCCAAAGCTATGCATGTTGAACCAGAGCTAGTTACGTATTTGATAAAAGTCTTCATTGAAAAGAATGTATTATCTAAAATCAGACCTGTGTTGGTTTCAGGTGGCCATTTGTACAACATGTGGCAACATTGCCCTGTCATATGTAATGCAACTTAGTTCCGACCTTACCGTGCCCGCACTACACCCTCCTATTGTCTGAAAGCCTGAGATGGGGTTCTGCCACAGATAAAAACAGAGTGTAACAAGGCCTTTAAAGGAAACAGGCTTGTCAGTGTTAACAGCAATTGACTATTCCCTCATATCCACGTTCCCTATGGAACCAATTTCCCTTAGATCCATCTTATAATTTAAGGCATCTGAGATCATGCAGAAGCCCAGACATAAATCCTACTAATGGCTTCATCCCTAGAGAATCCCTCCAGTGGTCCACTGAGAATACTTCCTCCTTTCTTCTCACAAGTAGCCCTGAAGTAACCCTTTTCTGTAGCAATAACTTTCAAGCTCACCAGGCCCCTGGGGGTCCCGCAAGTTGCCTCCCCTATTTCCCACAGCCTCAGTCACCCTGAAGACAAAAGGTTGGTCTGATAAGACCACATGGTAGTCATGGTCAAACTGTCTGTGGGCAGAACCACTCCTGAGAAGCGTCCCATATTTCAAATCATCATGGCTCTCTATTGATCCTTTTAAATTTATTTTCAGAAGAAATGTTCACTGTTTTACTTTTTAAAACTTTGATCATAAAAACTTTCAGGAAATTCATAATTCCCTATATCAGTATATTGATTTAGAAATAACAAAGCACTTCTAAATCCAGGCCTCATGTAACACTCATGACTATATATGAGGATGGATTCCACTGATGAGGAAGTCAAGGTTCAGAAAGATTAAGGTATTTGTCAAAGTCACATGTCTGGAAAGGGGTAAAACTTTAATGCAAACATAGCATCTTTGATTCTGATTCTGGTTTTATTATTACTGAACACTTTTTTTTTCCCCTACTTTTCAGATGCAGTTCAAGGGCAAAACTGGAAATGAATACTGGAGAAGACTCCTGTCGAAGGATGTTTCCACTGAATCACTTGCTTTGGAAATATCTGCCGTCATTTTTTAATAGGCCTGTGAAGTGAAATGAAGATTATAATTGCTCTTTCTGCTTATCTGTTAACTCGCTTACCAGAACTATCTATTAGTCTGGGCAGTGGAAATCTTCAGACTCTGGCACATAAGTAAGCATCGACTATAATATCTTCCTGCCAAGTCTGTGTCAGTGTCAGAGTCCGAGCCCAAATGAGAAGTTAGAGTATGATCGCAAATGTATGTAACATTGCTATGCAGCCAGTGATATGCTTGGGGAGCCGTTAACAAAATAGATGTGAACTGATCAACTCATATACAGAAAGGACTTCACTCTAAAGAAACTTACTTAACCTACAAGCATCTGGGAATGCAGCCTGAGAGTCAAAGTGTGCCATGTTGCTGCAGAAATGCCAAAAGGAAAGATTCCCTGGGCTTTTCCTACCTCACCCCTTGCCAGGTCTGCATTATGTTCAATTCAATTTGCTCTGGCCTTTCTTATTTTATTTTATTTTTTTTTAAATTTATTTAATTTATTTTATTTTTGGCTGTGTTGGGTCTTCGCTGCTGCTCATGGGCTTTTCTCTACTTGCAATGAGCGGGGGCTACTCTTCATTGCGGTTGCGCGGGCTTCTTATTGCGGTGGCTTCTCTTGTCGCAGAGCACGGGCTCTAGGTGCGCAGGCTTCAGTAATTGTGGCACGCGGGCTCAGTAGTTGTGGCTCGTGGGCTCTAGAGCGGAGGCTCAGTAGTTGTGGTGCACGGGCTCAGTTGCTCCGCGGCATGTGGGATCTTCCCGGACCAGGGCTCGAACCCGTGTTCCCTGAATCGGCAGGCGGATTCTCAACCACTGCGCCACCCGGGAAGCCCGCCTTTCTTATTTTTTAAGAGCAAGTAATACATACATGTAATTCTTTCCTTGAGGGTAGACTGCTCAAAGAACAAGCAGTCATTCATGCAAAAGCAGCCCCCATGAAGGCAAACATTTCAGGAAAAGACATGTAACCAGAGGCCCAGAGCTGTGGATTGTAAACCAACATGTTGCTTCATGACAGGTCGAATAGAGTGAGAGTCAGATCCTGGCTCTGCCTTGGAGTCCCCAGTTTATCAGAGCCCGCCTCAGGTCGTTACTCCTGAGGTAAGTGTCTTATAACTAAGGAGATGCTACAGGCAAGTGGGCCCTGTCGTGTTCCATCTACTCTCTGGGCCTCAGCCTGTGTCTGCAGGTGTTTCTCTGTATTGAATCTCCCTGGGGAATCCTTGGCTTCACAGCAAAAGCCGGCTGAAGTGAAAGTGATTTGATTTGGATCCTATTACAGGCACTTTACCTCTTCTATTTCCGTGATAATAGCAGATTGGAGTCGATTATTGTACTGGGAGGGGAGTTAATGTGATGTCGAGAAACACTGGGAAAACTGGCAAGGGGAGAGGGGGATAGATAAAAACTTTAGTACAGATTGAAATCTGCAGCCCAGGCCAGTGCGGCAACCGCAAGCTGTGTGATGTTTTGCAGAGGGTTGGGGTCATTTCCCTTGTTGGTGCTGGTTAAAAGACAACGAGCGCTTTGGCTACTCAGCTTAATGGAACATGCCCTCCTAATCCTTTGCCCCTTCCTCTGCAGCTTTCCCCTGGCCATGCTGCCCATTGGCCCAGGGGCTGCAGGAACCCCAGCCCTGGTGGCCTCTAGTTCTTTTCCCAGGAGGGCAGGAGGTGCCAGCCTTAAGCAACTCACCTCTGATGGTCACACAAGCCACAAATAAATCTAGGCTTATATTACAAGTACTGCTTTATGTTTGTTCCTCAAAGAGAGTGACAAATCTCCAAATACTCCTGCTTAGTATCCAGGCTGCATCTGCAGGGATGCCTATCAACCCTCCCCCGCTGTGGTCCGAAAACCGAGTGTCCAACATCAGAAGGAAGCAACTGTGGGTTAGAAAAATATTATGCAGCAGATCAGTCATCCCTAATAGAATGAAAGAACAATGCTGGACCAGCTGAAAAGTGAATTTGTCAAACAGTAAGTAAATATCCCAGTATGATTTATCCCTTGCATTATGATACCTATCTCTATTTATCCCTTGCATTACAATGATATATCACCATCATCACAATGATCTTATATTGAACACGGTCAAATATATTGTCTTAGACTTGATTTTCACTCCTGAAAAGTACCCACTTGTAATCTTGCTTTCTGAGTGTGTCATCAGAAATGTGCCATAAGATGCATTGTGCATTTGAGACTAGATTTCCATGTTTCTGCAGTTCTATAAAAGGGATATGGCAAATGTCATTTCAAAGGGTAATAGAATAAGGTGGTTAAAGAGAATCTTTTTCACTTTTGCTTTTTTTTCTTGTTTAACTTTGAAGTATGATATACGTACAGAAGAGCCCACATTTCACATGTTTATAAACTAACCATACCCAGATCAAGAAAGAGAAGTAGGCAAGCATTCCAGAAGCCACCCTCCCACTACTTGCCTCCACCACCAAAGTCAGTCTCTGTCTTAACGTCAAACAGCGCAGGTTAGTTTCGTCTGTTTTTGAATGGAATCATACAACATGCATTCTTTTTGTGTGTGGCTTCCTGCACACACTTGTTTATAATATTCATACATGTTGTTACATATAATTGTGGGTTGTTCATCCCCACTGCTTACAGTGTCCATTATGTAAATATGTCACAAGTTATTTATCCATTCTAATGTTTTGGGCATTTGGGTAGTGTCCAACGTCTGGCTACAGTAAATAGTGCTGTCTTTGGACAAACTTACATAAACATTCATTTTTAAAAAAAAAATTATTATAGTTGATTTACAATGTTGCATTAGTTTCTGCTATACAGCAAATTGTATCAGTTATACATATACATATAGCCACTCTTTTTTTAGATTCTTTTCCCATATAGGTCATTACAGAATGTTGAGAAGAGTTCCCTGTGCTATATGGTAGGTCCTTATTAGTTATCTAATTTTATATATAGTAGTGTGTATTTGTCAGTCTCCCAGTTTATCCCTCCCCCCACTCCCCCTGTAACCATAAGCTTGTTTTCTACATCTGTGACTAAAATTATCTTTTGTAAGTAAGTTCCCTTGTACCATTTTTTTAGATTCCACATATAGGCAGAACATGGAAGCAACCTAAATGTCCATTGACAGAGGAATGGATAAATAATTTGTGATACATATGTACAATGGAATATTACTCAGCCACAAAAAAGAATGAAATAATGCCATTTGCAGCAACATGGATGAACCTAGAAACTGTCATACTGAGTGAAGTAAGTCAGAGAAAGACAAATATCATATGATATCACTTATATAAGCATTCTTATTGGGCATATTCTTAGCAGGTAATTGCTCTTTCACACACGGTAGGCATATGTACAGCTTTAATAGCTACTGCTAAACAGTTATCCAAAGTCATTGTACCAGTTTAACTTTCACCAGCAGTATCTGGTAGATAGCCTTGGTTATTCCATATCATCACTAATATTTAGTATTTTCTGCCTTTGTAACTTTTGCTATTTATTCTTGGTGTGTAGGGTATCTTGTGTGGAATTAATTCCTATTTCCCCTGATGACTAAAAATTTGTGTACATTTTTGAAATGTTTACTAGCTATTTGGGTATCCTCTTTTGATAAATATATATTCAACTACTTTATCAATCTTTCATATTGAATTGTCTCTCATTTATTTGTAGGAGTTCTGTATATATTCTGGATATGAGTTTTTTTGTGAAATATGTATATTGAAAATATATTCCTCCACAATTTTGGGTTCATTTTATTCACTTAATGGTGGTCTTTAATTAATAGACACTCTTGATTTTAATATAATACAATATATCATGCTTTTCCTTATGGTTACACTTTGTATTCTGTTTAAGAAAGCTTTGCTTATACCAAAAGATTATATTTCTACACAAATTATCTTGTAGTAATAAATAGGGTGAACTTTTCTTTTTCTCCCCTAGTTTTGGCTGTTGACTATAGCACAAACCAGTTTTATTAGGCAAGCAAGAAATCTTACACAGATTTCCCACATAGTAACATGTACCCATTTTACTGATCTTGAAAGGGAATATACCATAGAACATGTCAACAATTTTTAGCAGACTGAAAAAAGACAGAAGTGAGAAAAGGGACTTTTGACTTTAATCCTGCACCAGCTTCACTACAAATTACATACTTAAGTTTTCAGGCATATATACCCTAGATAAACTTCAACTCTCCCACTTCTAACAGGAGAATAATAATAGCAATTACCTCATTGAGCCATTGTTAGGAATTAATTTAGAAAATGCATAGCACTTTGCAGAGCATCTGGTTTAAGTAAACTCAATAACTTTGGGCTTTATTATTAGCATTGAAAATAATATACGTAACTAGTGCTTTATAATTTGCAAAGTAAAAACTAATTTAATTGGAAACTCAGACAGTCCTGTGAGTGGGCAGCTATTTTATTTTGTCTCTGGAATTTCATGGAATATATTAAACCAGTATTTATTGAGCTCCTACAAAGTGTCAGTCACTGTACTAACACTTGGAGTCCAGCAGACAAAAGATAAACAGCAGTCCCTGTTTGCATGGGAGTTTTATTCTAGTGAGGAGAGACAGAATTAATCAAATAAATAAGATGAGTATTGTGTGTTAGGAGGTAAGTGCTCTCAAGAAAAAATAAAGCAGAGAATGAAGATACAGAATGATGAAGGAGGGATTGCAATTTAACAAAGTAGAGAGGGACATTTCCATGAGGCTTAAGGAAGAACAGGAATAAGCAAGAGTGAAGGAATAGATAGAAGGAAAGAAGGAAGGAAGAAAGGAAGGGAGAAGTGGATAAGATCCAAGAGGACAAAGGGAGTAGATTAGGTATACACGGGGGAGGGGGGTCAGAGTATGGAGTTCTAGTTTATACTTTGAGGAGAGGAATGTTTTGGAAAGATAACTCTGGCAGTTGTGTTGAGAAATGACAGTAGAGTCGAGTGTCCACCTGGAGAGACCAATCAGCAGGCAACTGTAATAGCCTAGGTGAGAGTTGATGAGGGTGGCATTGGAGGGGGTAAGACATAGTCAGACACTAGATAAATCTTGAAGGGACCAAGAACAGTATTTCCTGAGGTACTGGAGGTGGGATGTGAGAGAAGAAGAATACTCAGAGATAACTGAGAGAATGTGAACCTGAGTACCGAAAGCATAGAATTTCTGAGATAGGGTGACTGTGGAAAAATGGATTCAAGAGGAAGGATCCAGAGACCAGCTTTTGATATTACTACTACTCTGTGCTCCCTGAGATTGAGTCTTAATTCCCTAACATCAGTCTCTAAAGGTTTTCTTCTACTTTCTGATTAATATTCTTTGTCTCCAAATCCAAAACTAGCATTGTCTCTATTACACAAAAGCCACACACCAAATACAAGATGACCATTTCTCTTGAACCTTCCAGAATTGATGAATTCCTCTGCTTATTCACTTGTAAATGTGAGAAGCTAGGAAATGCCATGCGATCTATATAAAGAATCGAAGATTAGTGAGGTGACTAAAGATACTAATAATTGCGGTATGGACTATTAGATAAAACACTCCAAAAGTGATAAAATCCAAGTTGATCATAATGTTTCTTAATTGTTACAGCTTTCCCCCATCTACCTATAGAGAGAAATGTAAATGGCAGGATGTTCCATTTATTTAAAATACTATGAATCAGTATTTTTAGAGCGAGATGGCTTTGTCTCCTTCAGTAGATGCATAATCTAGTTGCTGTCTTATTTCCTAATTCAATAATTTCTTTGAAAATGTATCAGTGTGGTACAAAGATGTTGCTCATTTCTAATCAGCTTTCAAATATTTTCCATAACTAGGGTTGAATAAAGAATAATGCATTACCACGCAACGTGTGCATATGTACGTGTCCCTGAGTGTGGTATTGCTCTATGTGACTATCTTTGCTGGGTAGGATATACTTGAATGTGGAGAGTGTGACAGAGGCTGTCTAGATGTTCACTAATTATCATTCCTTCCTGATCCTCCTACAGGACATGAGAAGACTTCATTTTCCAGCCTCCATTGCAGTATTCTTGGGTCATACGGCTGGGTCCTGGCCAGTGGAATTGGAAAGAACTAATGTGTACTTCTTACTTCCAGTCAAGTCATTATTGTAATATAGATTGAACTGTTATTTTTGAGCCAGACCTAGTGAATGGATTGTTGGATAGGCCACTCCCCATTTTTAAGGAGCCCCAACTCCCATATAGACAGTCACACTTCATAACTATAGACAAAATACATTGTCCAGGGCTACAGCTGCCCTGTAGGTGTATAAAGAGCTATAGGACCCTTAGAGAGATATGAATTATTTTCCTTTGTAATTAAAGAATTGGAGAAGTAAAGAAATTTTACAGAAATGAATGATACCTGGGTAAGAAGCTAGCAGGTGGAAATGGAGAGGTAGGACATTGCAGGCAGAGAAATGGGTGATAAGTAAGTAAGGTATCAACTGACTTGATAAAGTTGGAGCTGTGTGCAGAAGGAGTGCCTGGCTTTAGGTGGTGGATATAATCATGAAGCATGGCTTTGTTTCTGCTGTGGTGCTATAGCTTCCAATAAGATCTCTAGAAGAGGGAACAATGGCCAAAAAGAGAAAAGGAGTCAGTGAAGGGACAGGGATAGAGCCCAGAATTACTCAAGGCCAATTCATCATTAGGAGACGATTAAAAGGACAAGTTGGCAAATGCCTATATAGGGCTCGGCTACAAGCCTGGGATAATGAATGGCTAAGGATGACTCCATGGGACTTCTTAAAATTAATTCAGCTGTCAAAGAAGAGGCAGGATGATGTAAGCTGTAGGAATGAGGTAATTTATGAGATTTCAGAGAGTTTTTAGCTTGATTTTTCAGTAATATCTTTAAAGAAGGTCAAAGACAAAAACTCTATACATGTAATTTTTAAAATTAAATGGTTTCTTAAAAAAGCAGACAGTCATGGTTGTTATAAATCAGCTGAGCAGCATATTGGCATGATGTGGGGTGCGTTCAGGGCATATAAATAAATTTACTGAAATTCATGCTTAAATTTTGACTGGGTTCTATAGCATGTGATTGTGTTACAGTTAAACACTTCTCAGCAAGGAGCCTTTTTAAACTTCTATCACTGAACTTGTTTTTTCCCATTTTACAGAGTAGTTGTGCATCTTCAATGCATAGGACACTGTGACCACTTTATGAACATCACATTCTAACATGGATAAAAGAGAAAGATTGGCCAAGTTAATATACCTTTAAGCATTTGGTAAAATAAATACTATAAGCAGCAAAGTCAAAAGGCATATGACAAATCCAGGAAAATATTTTTAATATGAGAAATTTTTAACAGTGGTTACTTCTTGGAATCAGGGATGGAGATGAAGAAGAAAGAGACATTTGTTTTTAAATGCATCTCTCTGTATCATTTCAATTTTCAATATAAACCTGTTTTACTTTTCTAATTAAAAAATATTAATAGGTAGTTTGAAAAAATTGTAAAAAATTATGTAAAAAGTGCATCATGGGATTTCCAAGAGACATAGTGCTTTTGGCTTTGAGAACCAGAAACACTTTTATGGAATAGACAGTGTTCAGTCTGTGTTTTGCAGAATGGATAAAGTTAGATAGTCAAGTATATGGCAAATAAAAGTCTCTGAAGAAAATGGAAACTTCAGGACAAGCAAGGCTCCTGAGATGGATAGATGTATGGCATATAGAAGAAATCGGTTGTGAGTGATAGAAGTAGCTCAAGCAGGGCTACAGGAGCCTGTTATAGAATCCAAACTGCGCAGGTCCTGACTATGAGAGGACATTAGTCAGGAGACAATTTTAGTTGCCCAAGTGAAAGCTAAAATTGATGTGGACAGGGTGTAATAGTAGGTATGTTTCAAAGGGCTCAGGATATATATTTGTTGACAGAGTGGATATGGACTGTAAAGAGTGAGATGAGTCAAGAATGACTCAAATTATTTTGGACAAAACAACTGGATAAAAGTTTATTTATTTATTGAGAAGAGGGTCACTAAGGGTTAAGCATATTACCTGAGGGAAATCAAAGGGTCAATACTGGAACCTTAAGTTTGACATGACTCTTGGGCAAATGAGTGAAGATGCTGCATCTGGATTTAGACAGGAATTCAAAAAATTCAGGACCAGGAGGAAGAATTTGAAAATTATCAGCTTATACATGCTATTGAAGACTTGGGAATAGACAAGTTCATCTAGGGTGAGAGAATCTGGTCAGTGAGGTTCTGTGACCATATGAAGTACTAGAACTTACAGACCCTTATTGAGGTCCAGGTGACCACAGAGGAGAAAAAAATGGAGAAGAATATTTTTAGAAAGAACAAAATATACCCTAAACCAGTAACAATTAAAATGCCGTAAACCAGTAACAATTAAAATAGTTTAGTGACATGTACAGCAATGATGAGGAAACCGAGTGTCTGAAGAATTAAATAACTTTACCATTCTCACAACCAAGCCTCATACCAGATCTTTCTGACTCCAAATCTTAAACAGTCTTCAGTAACAGCAAGTTTTACCAAGGGATATGGGCAATTTCAAATTCTTTATCTTTCTTTATGACATATATGAGAATAAATATGAAAGAAAAAGAGTATAATAAAATAAGTCAACCAAAATTAGTTGCATATACAAGAATCAGCCCCAGATGGACTTAACGTGTAAATGCCAAAAACAGAGAATTCTAATTTCAGCTTGGACATGTAGAGAGCTAAAAAACAGAAATGCTTATCCTTGCAACAGGAAAAAGCTCATAGGGAGCAAATTAAAAACTTTTCAAGAATCTATCCAATAACTGAGGTCACCTCAACGGTTAATAAATGGCCTTTCCAAAACCTGAAAAAATAAAGGAGATGCAGGTGCCAAGCATAGCAAAAGAGCTCTTTAAGTAAAGCACAGAGAAAAGAAAAAGGACTGAAAGATTCTAAGGAGGATTTTGATGAAGTGAGGGATTATTAAATAGTGTTCAGCCATCCCCCCACATTATTTAATAATAGCAAGGAAAAAATAGGGAAAAATAGTAACTATATAATATGTAATGCAGAAATCAGATGACACATTGTCTGGGTGATATTATCTGGATATTATCTGTGTCCAGATGAACATATCTCTTATGTAAATCTCTGAACTGAAATGCATAACCTGAATCTGACCATGAGGAAACATCATACAAACCCTAAATGGAAAGCTTCTATTCTACAAAAGTACCAATGTCATATTAGACTAAGAAAAATCACAACATAAAACTTCCACTAATTTTATTAAGTATATATTTGTTCCCCTGTATAGATAAAATAAAGTTAAATTTAATTCATTTACTGCTTACATTAGAGGAAAGAATTTAGATTTGTAAAGTCTGAATGCTTAAAGCTTTATTGTTTGAAAAATTTCATGATATTACATTCTAACATAATCAAACCAACTTAAATGTACTGAAAGAAAAAATTAAATCAAGATCTTATTTACCTGAATCCTTTTAGTTCCATCTTGTGTGTTGTTCAGTCAACAATAGCATATTTTTTTCACCGTTATCTTGTTTATTTTTTCAAAGGTAGGATAGGTGCAGTTGGGAAAGCTGAGGTTAAAAATCATATGGCAAATTCTCATTTCAAGTAGTAGAAGAAAAGAAGATGGATATAACACAAATCACTATGTACAATTTATGGAAGAATTAAAGGTAATTTAATATTATTATGAAAAATACCTGTGAATAATTTGAGCTATTACAGCAGGTCTAGAAATATAAAATAATGTGAACAGAAAGTGATCTATTGTTGCAACCTTACATTACAAAGATATTACTGTGCCCCAGCCAATCATTTTTGTTCTAGCTAAATTTTAATAATGAATTAGAGACAATACATTCATTAATCATAATAGATAAATAACTCTAACAAAATTTATTTAAAACTAAAGAGCAACTACAAAGTGGATTTATTAAAAATAGGGTATTTCTGTGTATTTCCATGTATTACTGTGTAACTCAGTGGCTTCCCATCTGAATTTTTAACTTCATTCTAAATATGTTTGCTTTAGGTTACAAACTAGCAGAGTTATGTATCTAAGTTGTAGTTACAAAGAAGCGAATTTCCCTAAATCTTTTGTTATTATTTTTTTCCTAAAACAATATTCTTTAGAAAATTTACATGGATAATCTTTTATAAGGGATATACATAAGTGTTTTCATGCACATGTATTTATATAACCTATTTGAAATGTACAGAGTATTTATCAACATCAGTGTTTAAAATGCCTTGAGACACACATCTACTTTTCAGACTATGAGAATATTTTACAATAGTTCCTTCTTTTACTCATGAGTTGATATGTTTAAAAATATAGCTTTGCCATTTGAGATGCTGCATAATTTACAGTAAGCTGGAAGAAGAGTAGATTTGCCTGTGGTGTTCAGGGATTGGCTCACTTCCAGATACAAGCCACATCAACAAGGAAGCCTGTGCAGGATGCTGGCATTCTCCTCCCTATCCTGGAGGCAAAGAAGATTCCAGAGCTCTGCAGGAGGTCCCCCAGAGGTCAAGCTTCCCGTGTTGTTATGGGAACTGTTTCTCACAAAGGAAACCCAGAATGATAGTTTCTGAATTCAAAGAAAGAAAAATATGCTGTTTGCAAGCCAGGTATAGAAAGTTGCTTACTGGCTTACTTGGAATTGGAAGATGTTTGCAGAGCTAAGAAGTACTTATTTACCTTGAAGAAGTGGGAGTACCAGTTGGAAGTCAAAATGGTGTCATTTCTTTCCTACCTGCACTGAAATGTGAATGAATTATTTATTGCAATGACCTGGGGGTAATGTACCACATAGTGCTCAGAAGGGCATTATGGATTTGGAGGAATTCAATAGAAATATACCAGTTTCTCTCACCAACTCTTGGCTTCAGAATAACTGTCTTCAGTCTCTTGGATACCTTTCATGACCCCCTTCTCTGCCCTGTTTACTAGTCTTCTCACCTGGTAGGAAACCTTTCCTGACCTATTCATGATGTTCACTTTATTTCTTCCTTCGCTCCTGTCTTTAACACCAAACATTTTGTCCAGTTTTATTGGGATAGAACTGACATACAGCACTGAATAAGTTTAAGGTGCACAGCATAAAGATTTGACTTACATATACCTAGAAATAATGACAATAACTTTAGTTAACATCCATATCTCCTATAAGTACCATAAAAAGAAAAACAATATTTTTTTGCTTGTCATGAGAACTCAGGATTTACTCTCTCAACTTTCATATATATCATGCATCAGTGTTAGCTACAGTCATCATGTTGTACATCACATCCCTAGTACTTATTCATCTTATAACTGGAAGTTTGTACTTTTGACCACCTTTTTCCAATCGCCCTCCCCCCAACTCCCTGCCTCTGGTAACAACAAAACCTGATCTCTTTTTTCTATGAATTTGGAAACTTAACTCTTTCACAGAGATTTTGACAGCAGAAAGCAAATAAGATTTCTATTTATTTATTTGCTTGTTTGTTTGTCTTTAGCACACATCAGCTCAAATGACAATCTGCTCCCCTATGTCTCCCTCCTAATCAACTTCTTTAATTGATTTGGATGAAAATGTTCCTAGTGTGACTAATTTTGCTTTCTGCTGAGCATCTAATAATTTTGTTTCTATCCAAGTCTATTAAATAATAATGTTTATAGTTTTTAAAAGGTTGGATTAGCTTTGTGAGGTCAGACAATAATGTTTAGTTCAGGGAATGCGTGGAGAGAAATTGAATTCATTAATAAGCAAGGACTACCTCTGAAAGAATAGAAATTTACAGCAGGCTTCAAATCGTAGTAGAGAATCAGCAGGCTCTTCGTATTTGTTTGATGCCATCAACTTATACTTTTCTATAATAAAACCAACAATTAGAATTCATAATATAAAACACCCAAATCTGACATTTTTTTCAACTAAGTCCAAGTGAATAAATTTTTTTTCATATACAACAAATATTTTTCATGTACAAAAATATTTTTTCATATATTTTTTTCTGTGTCTACATCTTCACCTCTTATCAGCTGCCACAAACTTGTATGACCCTTATTTACAGTTAGAACTATTGAAAAATCCCATCAGCAGGCCTGGCCCCAGCTTAATTTCCTTTGGTAATATTAATTTTCACACCTATTTAATCAAAACATTTAATGAGCCCCGAATATATTCCAGACACTGTATAAGGCACTGAAAATAAACCAGTGAATATATCTGTCTCTCATGAAGCTTGCATTCTGATGGGAAAAGACATTAAATAAACAGGAAAACAAATATTTACATGAGTTTCCAGAAATGATCAATGCATGTGCTGTGAAGGAAATAAAACAGGCAATGTAAAAGATAAGGTGAATAGGGATAGCTACTTTTGATATGGAAATTAGGAAAAGGCTCTATAGATTACTTTGGCTTCCATGTGGGGAATTGTACATAAGAACAGCCAGAAGCAGCATGAGCAGGGTCAATGCAATAGTCCAAACAAGAGGTCTTGGTGGCATGACCAGGGTAGAAGGGATGGTAACGAGAAGTAGTCAGGATCTGGATGTATGTCAATGGAAGAGCCAACAGGATTTTCTGACTGGTTGGATGTGGGAGAGAAAAAAGTCATGACAAATTTCAAGGTTTTTTTCCTGGAAGAGATACATAGGGTGAGAAAGACTGTGAGAGCAGGAAACTGAAAGGTCAGGGGTATAAATCAAGAGTTCTTCTTAGAACATGCACATCTGCGATGCCAGTTACAGAAGTGGGTAGACTTGAGATAGATGTAAGAGTTGGTAATTACTAAAATGTGTGGGCTGAAAATGAGGGGAAAGTGGAGGAAGTGAAGAGAAGATGACACCCAGGTTTCTGCCTTAGTGGGCTGGGTGAAGGAAGGTGCCATTCACTGGTCTGAAGATCACAGGTGGAAGAGGAGGTGTGGACCAAGGGCAAGTGGGAAAAGCTCCATTTGGAATATGATGGGGTTGAGACATGTTTGATTTTCAGAAGAGGTTCAGAGGTAGGGATCTGAAGGCCTGGAGGATGCCGAGGCTGGAAGTAACAGATTTGGGTACCAGTAACATGTAGATGGGATCTCTAATCACTGTCTTATATCCCTTCTTGCACATATTGCCCAATTCCCTCAAAAAGTTGTACATACTCCTAGTTTTCATTTCCTAACCTTCCACTTGCTCCTTGATCCGCCATATGAATGGGGATATGAGTAATATCCCTTCACTTGGCAAAACAGATCTTCACCACAATGGCCACAGTGTTGCTAAATCCAGTGGATGATTTTCGGTCCTCATGTTGACGTCTCAGAGCATTTTTATACTCAACCACTCCCTCCTTTTCCTTTGATTTTTATGACACAACATTCTTCCAATTCTTCTCCTACTTCTTTTTTTTGCTGTACCATCACTGTCTCTTTTGCAGAATCATCCACCTCTACCCAGTCTTTACCATTTGGAGTCTCTCATCCTGTGCTTCTCACTTCTCTCTATTTTTTGCCTTTAAAGAATCTCATCTAAGTCCATGGCTTCAGTTATTAGAGATTCAAATGCCAATGGCTTTTTCAGTGTTGCTTAGCTTAATGTGTGACAACACCATGCATCCGGTTAGGCAAATGTAGAATTGCCCCTGAATTCTCTGCACCTCACCTCCAGAACTATCCAGTCCATTACCCAATCCTTTTTGTTTCACCTGTCAAATTATTATTGAGTCCATTTGTTTTTTCATTATCTCTACTCCCATTTCCAAGCTGCCACTCTCTCTTTCCTGCAACATTTGACTCCCATAGCCCATTTCTCCTGCAGCTCACATAATCTTTTCAAAGGACAAATATGATGCTGTGACCTCCATGCTTAACACTATTGAAAGGTATCTCATCATTCTTAGAGAAAGAACAAAATCTTCAAAATCCTTCACTTTTGTGTCGCATGGCCACTGCTCAACTTTCGCTGCATCCCAAACCTCCTACCTTCTCATTGTCTCTCCTCCAGCCTCAAAGTCTCTCTTTCTGGTCCTCTAATCAGATACTCTACTTTTTACGATCAGTACTTTACACATGCTCATCCTTTCTCAAACCCTCCCTCTCACCCCATCCAGTTTTCTTCTACCATCCTTTAGATCTTAAGCAGCTCAAACTACATGTGCTTCAGGAAAGCCTTCTTAGAATCCTTCCATCCCTAATTTACATAAAATTTTCATTATCTGTTCCCATAGAGCCATTTTTCTATTTGTTTTTGCTTCTAGATGCTTTTAGATGTTCATTACTGTGTTTATTTCATGAAGCTCTTTCTGCCCCACTAGAGTCTAAGCTACATTAGAACAGAGAGGTTGTCTGGTCACTACTGAATCCAAGCATCTATCCCACATCTTAGCACCTAGTATGTATTCATTAAATATGTGTTGAATAAATTAAGGAGCCCTGGAGTAAGTGTTTCGAAAAATAAAAGAGAACATTCTTTTCAACATGAGTAAGAGTTTTCTGGGCTTCTGTATTATTCCACAAAATAGTCATTATGAGAAGAAGTTAATTTTTGAGAATGAGATGTTAATAGTGATAGTCAGAAGTCATGCGATACCTTCAAGCTCCCCTAATAAAAGAATTGGCACACGCTCAATGACATCTGTACATGCTGAAACATCAGTAAAGCATTCAACAAAACCTGACTCAATGACCTCTTTCCTGACCCCATAGGTCATATATATTTGGCCTGTCTCTAATCCTTCCCTTTTGATCTTCTCATATTTTGGCTACCACATTTTAGATCTTAAAAGCCTATATCCCCGGCCAGCCTCAGGGTCTCATCCAGTGATATATGTGAGCTTCAGAGATGGGAGGATAGAAAGAAAGATTCTATTACTTTATAATATTTATAGGGGGCTTCTGCACAGTCCTTCTCCTGTCTAACTATATGTATAAATGTATTAATGGAACATATTAGAATAACAATTATGAAATCTCCTACTTTAACTCTTGCTTTTCAAAAGGTGCTAGATGAACATTTTTTTAGTCAAGATCTAATGGGTCATGGGAGGCACCATATAGGCATACAAAAAACAAAATACTATTTCATATTATAAAAAACCCATGTAAACCTCCAAATAAGTAGGTTATGCTATTTATTGAGAGCATATTATATTCTAAGCACTTTTCCTGCACTATTGTTGTCCTCAGAAAATTCTCATTAAAGAGATATTGCTATCATTCCTATTTTTACATATGGAAACAGAAGTTTAAAGAGGTTAAACACCTTACCCAAAGAGTATACAGCATTAGCAATTGAAAGTTGATTGAATCCAGTACTCTTAATCACTATACTGTAAGGCTACTAGGGAGAAAGCAAATGAAAAGAAAGAGCAGGCAGACTCCTTGTAGCCATAACTTTACTTCCAGAAAAGGCAGAGTCATATAAATGTCACTGAATTTTGAATCAGGAAAAAAATGGGTCTGAGTCTTCCCTCTAATCCTCATTAACTTTGAATTAATCACTTAGGCTTGGAAGGTCACTTTTCTCAAATGTAATAGTGTCCTTATTCAGGATGGTAGTGTGAATTATCACATGACCTGATGACATCACATGACATCTGTGACATCACCAAATCTTGCACTCATTACTTTGTCAACCTCAAAAGCATGATTTAAGCCTCAAAAGATAGTGTTATTAAATATTATACAGGCGTATATAGCTACATATGTATATAATATATGCATATTTATAGGAGAAATGCTTTATTAAATTCAAATGTCATGATTAGCTATATAACACAGCTCCCTCCTTGCTCAAAAAGAGAGCAAATTCCCCAGCCATTTGACCATCTGCAAAATGTTAAAGCTTCTGCCACACACTTCACAAGTCCAGTCTTTTTGTCCCTAAAGCCCACTTGCTCTGCCTGAAGTGGGCAGGCAGGCTACACACACAGCCCTGCAGAACGAAGGGTTCAGTGTGGCTACGGGAAAGCAGCCTGCAAAAACACTTAAGGAGAAAGCATTATGTCCAATCTCGAAAATTAATATTAACTTCAGATATTCAGATTTGAGTGGGGAAGGTCCTGGTCTACGTCAGACAGGATCCAGTTATCTCACTTAATAACACAGTTGTAAATATGAACAAAATTAAAAAGAGATCAAACCCTGTAGACAAATGGCTTTGGCTAAATGCCCTCTCTTGTGATCTGAATACCAACTACCGTGTTGTATAGTCATTTATAAAGGGGCTTGGAGGTAGGCAATAGTGTGTGGAAGGGGTCATTAATTTCAGCCCACCCAGAAAGGTGTTAACTATGCCCCATCCTTCTGGCTAGATGATAATTAGGCCTCCTCTTTTGTGCCTCCCCAGAGGAGGCATATATACTGTATTACTCTACAACACAGTTAGTGCAGTGCCATTGCAGTGAATCAAATCTTGTTTATCCTAAGGATGGGGCGGGCTCACCGAGCTAGGGGTTTTATTTTTAATTGGGGTTCACAGCAGAGTGAACACCCTCTTAGCTGAAAATTCTGGATAGCTCTGGGGCACGTATGTTTAACTCCCTCCCTGCCAATCTCTTAGAGATTGCTGAATATCATCCATACAAATACTTCCTCCAACAAAAGGTCTAGAAGGCTTCTCGTGTGACAGGAATTCTCTCAAGTCTTTCCCAAGAGCTTATAATATCCTCAAGAGACTGATTAGTCTTCACATATTACTTTTATACTTTGGGATCACAAATTAATTTTAGCATCTAAGACTGTATTAAGTATTTTCACATTCATTTTGCATACTACAATCCTGAAGCCTGGAGATGTTTCAACAACTTGTCCAGTAAAAGAGGTCAGTTAATTGGAAAGCAAAGTGTAGGATCTCCCCACACACGTGGGCTGAAATAACATGAACTCTGTCCTAGGGACCTCCGAGCAGTGGTTTTGTTGAAAAGAGAGACAGTGCCTTGGATTGCCTTTAATTTTGACCGAAGCCACAGTCTGGCCTTTCAATCATTGCCAGGCAGGCAAGTACAGTTTGGAGCTGCAGGGTGCTCTTTGCTTTGCTCCTAAGAACAACGAAAAGTAGGAGCAAGACCCCAAGTAGCCTCAAGACCCGGGAGACCTCTGCTTTGTAGTCCTACAAGGTGTCACCTGGTATGCCTGAGGCTTCCGTGTTTATTTGTTGAGTGGCTCATAAGTGATGCACAAGATCTGATTCAATTAAACTCCCTGAAACTCAGTTTTGTCATTTGGTAAATGAAGGTAAAATATAAATTTTAACAACTTGCAACGATGACTCAAACAAATAATGAATGGAAGATGCCTGGCACCTAACAGGTACTTTATTCATATCATTATTTTTTCATAAGTCTCTTTTTATGTGTGAATGTATACATTTTACCCCTTACTTGTCTGCAAGTATATAAATGCAGGGTGTGACAGATTCATCTTTGATGGTCCCCAGTGAGGAGCTCAGTGAGTGTTGACTGAATTAACACTAGCATTCTAAGTGATGTCTAAATAGCATTTCATTGGGAAAAGAAATTGCCAGAGTGCACCATATGCAATGAATAAGAGTCCAAGCCCAAGGCAGGGGTGACCATTCTTTATCAAAGTGGAGTTTAATGAATCCGCTTCAGAACTGAGAGGGTTAAGAGACCAGCTGAAAGAGAAATACAAAGTACTTATCAGGATGGAACTGGGAGTGGACTGAGAATCTAAGGTTTTACGTGGGACTAAAACAGAGGAGTGGTTGTTCTCTGGAGGAAAAATGTAGAGGAAAGTTTTGGAGGCTAAGGCAAAATAAAATGATGCTTACATGAACCATGGAGGAAAATGTGTGCTTTAAGTACATGTAATGTAATGTTCTACATCTCAGAGAGAAGGTTGTGAGATGCCCAAATGAGAGTGGGTTGACTGGTGAGAAATCCAATCCATCAACATTTCAAACTAGGTTCAGTGGGAGTATCCTTGCCAGCAGGACTGAAGTAGATGGACTCTAGAACCCTTATCCCCCATGCTCCTATCCCACCTCCTCTTCAATCAGACCAACTCACGTCTCATTTTGCCCCCTTCAAAATTGGCTTTCTACATCAGTTCGCATTAGGAAAAATAAAGACTTTATAGAAAACTGACCATCAAAATGACTGGAAGTGAGTAAAGAATTCGTACTTCTGCTGCAACGATGATAAGGTTTAAATTCAGTGCTTGGTATTTTTAAAAATTAAATGCTTGCATCTACCTGGCAGGTTTCAAAATACGTACATTTGAGCAAAACATCAACAACCACAAAACCTCTTAGGAGAAAGGAATGAGAAAGCAAATTCAAATCTGTGGGCCGGTGTTTCTTTGGGTAATGTGCTACCTGACACGGGGCATTAATATTTCAGATGCCAGAGAGGAACTTGCCTGTCACACAAGGAGACAGTGACCCAACTTCTAGTAGCTCCGTGCTCCGCAAAGGGCAACCAGGGAAAGGGGAAAGGAAGAGAAGGCCCTGAGGCAAGCTCAACATTTAACTGGCTCTAAACAAAAGGAAATCTATGTAGATCAAAGCAGAATTTAGAAGAAATTAACAAAGATAAATGTAAAGGAAATTTAAGTATTGCTTTTAGAAATAAATCAGCATGCTTCTCTGAGGGAAGATTCTTATGTGTCTCAACAACAATGCTGTGCCTTATTTCTTTAAAAATTTACATGAGAACAACTCCTTCAGTTGTAACAAAGTGAAGCCATAACAAAACACAAGGACAGTGAATACTCAAAACGAGAATAAGAATAAATTTAAAGATATTGAAATCTTTCTACTTTATTCAGTGTTGCAGTTTTTGCAAGTCCTACCCATATATCTAAATATAATTAAAACTGAGTCTAATATTCTCTTTGGACAAGCAGAAAAAAAAATATGTATTCATCCTCCCTAACCTAGACAGCAAATGCCATTTTGTTCAACTCAGACATAGCCTGTGTCTGTAGGACAAGTCTGGGCTAAATCTGGGCCAGAGAGGAAAAAAAATACCTTCATTTATCTTAGTTTTTTTTTTTTTTTTCTTAATTTTAAAAGGGGACTTTATATTCAGTTCTAAATTTTCTGGAACTCATACAGCACATAGAATATAATAGATTTTCAAAAAAAATTAATCATGGAAATATACATACCATAAAATTTACCATTTTAACCTCTTAAGTGTAGAGTTTAGTGGCATTAATTACATTCAAAATATTGTGCAACCATCACCAGCACCCAGAACTCCTTTCATTTTGGAAACTAAAACTCTGTATCCATTAAACACTAACTGCCCCCAGCACCCCACAACCACGCTGCACTTTCTGTCTCTGAGAACTTGCCTGCTGTAGGAATTCATATAAGTAGAGTCATACAGGATTTGTCCTTTTGTGTTCAGCTTATTTCATTTAGCATAATGTCCTCAAGATTCATCCATGTGGTAACAAGTATCAGAATTTCCTTCCTTTTTAAGGTTGAATAATATCCAGTTGGATGTATATACCACATTTTGATTATCCGTTCATTGGTCAATGTACATTTGGATTGTCAGACATATTTTTTGAATGAATGGAGGGACAAAGGAATGGATGAATAAACCAGTGAATGAGTGGAGTGGAAAGAACTTACACTTTGGAGGAAAACAGAGCTAGGTCAAGACCTGTTCTAACACTACTGACTCTGCAAACTTGGGTAAAGGACTGCACCTCCCTGAATCTCATTTCCTCATCTGTAAGGAAGGGAGGGGATTCAATGAGAAAGATAACCCTTGGAAAATGTTAGTTACCCTCTGTCTGTGAGGCACCAGGACCAGAAAGGCTGGTCATTCTCCCCTCAGCTACTCGCACTGAATGACAGCAGAGCTGGCCAGGTTGATCTCATCCTCTGCAGCAGAGAATGAAACAACTGTTAAGTCCCAGCATACACTATGCTCCCTTCGAAACCTCTTTCACCCACTGTGAGAAGAGAAGTAACCTATGAACCATTTGCACAAGAATAAAATTTTACGCATCAAATCCATGCACACCAGTACTTACCTGTCACTTGAAAATGTAGTGTTTGTAGAAGGATAATCTCAGGTAAACACACCAAAACTCCTAGACTAGTATTTCCATGGCAGTCCTTGCAGTGGTGCAACCTCCTGTTTTTCTCTAGAAAAGTCAAAGAGACCCTTCAAAGCTTATATAGAAAACCTATCTTACCTGGGGAACCCTATAATACCACCCTGTTTCTTAGGATGAGCATTTGTCTAGACATTGAGGGTATTCTGTGTCCAGGAAGATGTTCTTTGTGATGCTTAAATCTGTACCTATTTGAATAACCACATCCTACTGTCTTTCCCTTTTGGCCCCCAAGAGCACTCCAGCCATTGAAAAGAGGCCAAAGTAGGTTCCATTTTCCTGTGAATCAAGATGACTGCTCTCTCCCAAGTGAGGTGGACAAGTCAAGTGCTTCGGGTTTGGTTTCTAGTCAGCCTAGGCTCCTCTGGAAAAGGCAGAAGGGCCAGCTACCTCAGTTTCCAAATATGTCAAACGAAGTGCCAGCCTTTTGTGAAACAAGTGCCCCCCTGTACATAGATGAAAAATGCTCTGAGAGTGGCCATATTTCTTTTTATTATTACTTTGTCATCAGTGATTGCCAAAGCCCTCAAGTGCTTATGTGCTTGCCTAGAAGCAACAGTGCCCAGTCCCTGCTTGAAAGGGGTTGACAGTATGTAAGTAGTTAACCCTTGCCCTGTTGAGCAAGCCCAATGTGATCACACACATATAAACATTTTCTCCATGTGGACGAGCAAAGAGGAACAGCTATTTTTTGCTGGCGGATGCTGTGCAAGAGGTCAGCTCCACCTCAAAATCAAAGCCTCGCAGGTAGTTAGGTGAAAACCCCATGGAGAGAAAATAAAACTGGAGCTACAAAGCTGATCTCAGTTCACAGACGGTTTTAAAAAACTGGCCCCATCTTTTGAAAGGCCGGTTAATAGTACTCTTTTGCAAATTACCACTCATTTGGGTAGTGACCAGACAGATCAAGATCATTTCGATCCTGTTACATTGGGAAGTTGAGTACTTGAAATTCAAGATCATTCATTCTTGCTGCACGTGCTGAAGCCCCTGCACTTTGATTTTCTTTCGGCTTCTGAATGTCCAGCTGTCCCTAAGGCCAAATGGCTCGTAGGCTTATGTTTTTTTTAAATTTAAATCTAGGTGATGACCCAAATACAAAAATCACTAACGCCCCCCACCCAACACACACACACACAAACACAGTGCTGGATTATTGCATTTACCTCCCCTCTAATTAACTAGCATTGTCTAAGTCGACAAAAAAATTTTCTCAATATATTGGTTAAAAATTAAATAAACAAGGAGAAACTGAGAACTATAAAGGCAGTGTGAAAGAATTATCAAACCAGAGAGCAAATTTGCTCTGCTTAAACCAGATGAAAACTGAGCTTTAAATTTGATAATGGAAGATTTATACATATATATATATATATATATATATATATATATATATATGTGGTTTTTTTTGGATTTTGCAGCCTAATGTTTAAAAATGAAATATTCAGTTATTGGGGGGGGGTGGATGATTTTAGGCAAAAAGCTTTATAATTTAGTAATTGGAGAAATGAAAGATGCCTTTCCAACATGTCATTAAAACTCTCTAATAAAATAGGGAAAATGAAGGTCTAAGATGACAGTCTTTATCAAAGTGTTTATAGAGACATTATATGTCCCCGTAATTGTTTAGGCCAGTGAATTAATGAATCCTCTCTGTAAGTCTCCATTTGAAATGATTTTGATGGTGTCTGCTGCTCGGCTGCTTTGGAAAAGCCTGTTGTCTGCAGCTCGGGAGAAGGGCCTTGAACCCTGCCATTCAATCCCTTTCAGCCCATCAGCTGAGTCTAATTGCCAGAAAGCACACGAGACCCCCGAGCCTGATTGTTCCCCCACCTCCTTTGAGGTTTGGAGGCATGAAAAGCAAAAGGGAAAAAAAAGCTCCCTTTTGATCTTCTGTTTCTTTCTCTCTCCCTCTCCCTCTCCCTCTCTCTTCCTTTTTTTGTCTGCCCACTCTTACTCTGAGAATGACACATTTCTTTATAAGGCTTCTTCTCCTTCTTATAAAGACAATAATTAATAAGGCCTTTATAAAATGAGGCTTGAATTGGTGTCACCTCAGGGGTGGTCTGGAGCTCTGAAGTGAAACCTCGGTGGGCCCCGGCCTTGTCTGGCCTCTGCACAGGTCAGGTTTAAATACCCTGACCCCAATTTTCAGTCTCTTTCCCTAATGAGGCGATTCGCACAAGGATACAAAATTATACGAGAAGGGAAAGAAGACAAAAGAGCCAAGGTGTAGTTGACACCACACTAGCCACATTTTATTATTATCTTTGTGCCTGTGACATCACAGCTGTGTATGTCCTTAAAGCAAAGCGTTTTCCCCTGGTTCCCATGGTGAGCTGTGTGGAATGACTTCACAGACCCCCGTGAGCTTGACAAGAGGAGTGGCTGGCAAGAGCTAGTGACCAGTGCCCAGGCCTTCCCCGGCTACATGAGTATTACCAGGGGCGCTTTCTGAATTTCTGCACCATCGCTTTCTGTCAATGGCTTAGGTAAAACTGCATTATTTGTATCCATATAATTTTGCAGGCTTATCATGTTGACATCAAGAGTTTAAAATGTTCTCCCGTGCGTGTTATCTGTCCTGGATCTGGCTAAAAGCAGGCTGGCTTTGAACAGAGCAGGATGAGAATACGGCCTCTTGCCAGAATGTCTTAAAGGCTTTTAAAATAGCTGAGTAACCTTAGCAAATTATATGCTTACTTCGTCCAGAGTTGCTAATCATTGGGTGGGTGACTTGTATGAATTATGTCTTTTTGGCTCAAAACATTTTTTTCACTAATAAAATGATGTGATTGAGGTAAAGGAAGAAAGAGTAAAATGGGAGTTGTAGTAGTAAATATAAAGGTAAGTCTTTTTCTCCTTTGCTATTACTTATTGCATCTGATACTTTTCAATCAATTTGGAGGGGTTCTCAATTCAGAAACAAAAATAAACAGAAAGAAACCTACATTTAAAGAATATGGTGGAATCCCAATGTACAGCCAAGTTCCAAATTCTAAAAGACTATGGAGTCCAGAAAAAAAAAAAAATGTTGCAAAATAAATACTCTAAATCCAGTTATACAAAATGAAATGAATCGAGATGTTTTTGTTTCTAAATGATGTTTTTCTTTTTTGTTAAATGGGTAGATATCTTTCATTTCTGCTCATAAAGAATGGTATCAGATACTTCCAGATAGATTACAGAGAAACAATCACCATCCCCAAAGAATCACTACACACTGACTTCATACAAATATGAGTAATTAAATAAGACCACTGTCTCTGAATAATGAAGGAAAGGAAGTGTATCATAATAGTAGATTTTATTATGGTATGGCAGATCCTTAATAGCCTTTATCTAATAGGAAGTGTGGGCTATCAGTGTATTCTGGTAAATTGCTTTCATTTCAGAATTTTGTTCACTGGTGCCACAATGGTCTAGGATTTTTAAAAATTTTTTTTAGATATAGGCAAAAAGAAATGCCAGTGAACTTGAGGGGAGAAAAATCCCTTGAGTAAAAGGAATATAGGATGGTAAGACAGTTAAAAAAGAGAGGAGGAGGTCTCTGCCTCCCAGGCCCATGGTAGGAGTGAAACTCTTGGCACCCTTGTGAGAAGGTGGGTCCTGTGAAAAGTTCTGGCCAATGAGTTGTGACCAAAGTGATGTATGCCATTTCTGGATCAAACATTTCACTGCCAGGGCAAGACCCTCAGGAGACCTTTTCCCTGTGGTATGATGACTGACCAAGTTTAAGATGGCAATGCTCAGTCAATCTGGGTGTCCTACAAGTAGAGCATCTGTGTCACAGCTGCGACTTCGGGTGAGGAATTAACCTTAGCTATTTCAAGCCATTGACATTTTAGGACTGTGTGTTACTGCAGCATAACCTGTATGTTCTGGTTGGACTGGACAGATCCTACTCAACTGAGCTGAGGTAAAGTACACTGTCTCATCTTGGAGTAGGGGGACAACAAAAAGATGTGAAGGGGTCATATGTAGGATAGCTTTGCTACAGCTTGAAATTGTTGATCATCATATGATTTCACTTATATGCAGAAACTAATAAACAAAGCAAATGGACAAACAAAACAGAAACAGACTCATAGATACAGAGAATACACTGTTTTTACCAGAGTGGGGGCAGCTAAGGGGATGGATGAAATAGATGAAGGGGATTGAGATGTATAAACTTGCAGCTATGAAATAAATATGTCACAGGGAGGAATACACAGGAGGAATGTACACCTAGGGAATATAGTCAATAATATTATGACAACTTTGATGGTGAAAAATAGTAACTGGACTTACTGTGGTGATCATTTCATAATGTATAAAAATGTCGAATCACTATGTCATATACCTAAAACTAACATTATATTGTATGTTAACAATAACAATAAAATAGCTATCTAAGCATGTGTCAAGACTAAAGGATGTCAACTAACCAAATAACCCTTAAGCCACATAAATGTTACATTGATTACATTAGAATTGGAAAAATGTTGGAGAGCAGGAAATGAAAAAATAAATATCCATAATATTTTTGAAGAATCACTTTTGGTTTTTTTTGTTTGTTCTGTTTTGCTTTTAGGAAATATTGCACATGAAGTTGTAAGGATGAACATATCTGATAAATAATATAGTACTTTGGTTAGTAAAATTGAAATCATCAGTTATAAATTTAAATACTGGGGTGGGATCAATCAGATAACATAGATTTATGAATTATTCATCAGGAAACTATAAAACAATAGAGGTCATGCCTGTGGCAGCTGGAGAGACCTGCCATGCCTAAAGGTATTTAAAATAACAATAATAATAATAATAATAACAATGATAATGGAATTCAACAAGGGACACACCAAATGTGCGGTCTGAATTCAGCCCTTCTGACACCAGTTTTCTACCCCTAGGCAATGATGTCTTTGGATTGAAAGTATTTTCGAGACTCTCTCAAAAGCTTCGAGTATACATCACAGAATCCTTCATTAAAACAATATTTTACTATGAAATTGTTTCATAGTAGAAAGATTTTCATGATTGAAGATTGATTGTGGCTCATGTGTGAGACCTGAAGTGATACTTTCAAGTAAATTGTTGTCACATAGACCTGGGCTTTGATTCAGCTCTGCCATTTAGACTGATGTTACTTAGAGCACTAAACCTGAGTCCCATTTTTCTCCAGTGTAATGGTGTGGGGCTGGGGGTACACCAATTCTCAGAATAATAACACCTACACAATTGGAGAGCAACTGTAAATAAGGTGAGGGTCAGTGGTTCAAGCATTGGTCCACAGTCTCTGGGTTCATGGCCTGCAGGCTGGCTGGCTGGGAGTCAGAGTCACAGATGCACAGCTGCTAGTGGAAGAGAAACATCAAAGAGCTAGAGGTAGCGTCTGCAATGCAGAGGCTACCAGCTGAGGACAGCACTTTCTTCTGTGTGACTACAGGACCTTACAGATTGGAAAAATTTATCTTCTGATTGAAAACCCAAGTATTTAGGATCATAATAGGATGGTGTCCCCCTCCTTCAATAGTCTGGAGAAAGAAGAATCTTTAAGGATCAAGCCCCTTGTTCTGTGCTATTTCATCATGTGCACAGCAACTGGAAGGGAGCCTGACCTTTGGACTTATTAGCAGGGCACCAACCCAATGAGCCACCAGCTGCACCCCGAGAGTCCACAGGCAGTCACACCAGATATTTGCCTGATTTTTTATGAACTATTCTATTCTTCTTCCATCATTTGTCAATGTAGTAGTGTTCCTTGAAATAATTAGGAATATGGAAAATAAAACATGTTTTAGAGTAATTATTTATCCTGAGTGTCTTTGCAAGTCTTATTTACTTTTATGATTTTTGTCAAAATTTTTATTTAACTGGTTGTTTTCTAATTTGAGAACTGGATCTTTACGTCTCTACACATATCTTAACCCTTGATTTTTTTCAATAAGATTTATAGTGGAGAAGACAGATCATTGGATTTCTCAATGAATAACTTCTCACACTGTAATGTGCATTTACAGATTACCCAGAGATAATCGTTAAAATGCAGATTCCAACTCAGCAAATCTGCAGTGGGATCTGAGTTTCTACACTTCTAGCAAGTGCTTGGTGATGGTGAAGTTACTGGTCCCCAGACCACACTTTAAACAGTAGAGGTTTAGACATTTTCTCAATGTTTATTTACCAAATCTGTAAATGGATTTAATAGCACCCACTTTACAGGGTTTTGGGTAATATAAGCACAAGTTAAAATGTGGCTTATTTATAAATGTATATCAAGTAGATAAAATATAAAACCCAAGATTATCAGACCTAGCAGTGCTTTCTCAATAATAATCGAGGAGAGTACTGTATAAAACAATTTTTGAACAATAGAAGGGACTTTGGGGAGTAGTACTTACTACCAAATGACAAAGCTCACTGTAGCTTTAATCTTTCTGTTCACATAAGAGTAACAGGGAGAGAACAAGGCATGCTAAGAAAAATGAGGTTGCAACATCTGCTGTGCCCAAAGTGAAGGACTGGATCCCTCAACAGCCAGCACCTCAGAGGCCAGTGAAAGTGGAAATAACCACCTACCATTGTATGAAGGTCTGTGAAGACTGATCTCACAAGGATAATAGAGAGGTAGAAAGTCCTAGAAGTGAGTAACATGGGGTCAAGAAAATGGTCAGTCTAGCTTGGATCACTGGAGAAAAGATCTGGTTTGGGACAGAAAAGTAGTCCAAGGAATTTTCTTCTCTTTTCTTCTTTTTTAACATCTTTTTGGAGTATAATTGCTTTAAAATGGTGTGTTAGTTTCTGCTGTATAACAAAGTGAATCAGCTATACGTATCCATATATCCCCATATCCCCTCCCTCTTGCATCTCCCTCCCACCCTCCCTATCCCACCCCTCTAGGTGGTCACAAAGCGCTGAGCTGATCTCCCTGTGCTGTGTGTAGGCCAAGGACTTGACAGGTCAGTTCAGTGACTGAAGAGAGAAATTCCTGAAATAAAGGTCCATAAATGTTTATCTGAAACTCTCAGAGCCAGATGTGTTTCCGAATTCAGATTTTGGAAAAGGACATTACATGGTAGCCTCAGTGAGGTCTGGGGCAACCCCCCACTTCTCTACCATTATTCTAATGCAATATTTCTGATTAAAATACATGGCCAGTCACAGTAAGTTGGAGAAATAGAGATTGCAGTAGCCTTAGAGCAGTACACATCATGTTCTGTCAACAGATAAATTATGGAGAAAAAAACTTTTTGTTTTGGAGCTTTTTGGACTTTGAAATTACAGAGGAGAAATTGTATACCTCATTTATTGAGGTGGGCTTGATAGAGCTATATGATTGTAATTGGGTCAGTTTGTTACTCACCATTGCTTGCTCTCTCTCTCTCTCTCTCTGCCGTCCCTCCACATGAGTACGTTAACAATTTAGTAACCTGCTAGTACATTTCATAGAGTCACTGAGTTTGTAATGGATTCTCTTTCAAAAAAAGGTTTTAAAAAGAGTTTTCTCTTTTTAATTTCCCAAATGAATGTAGGGGAAATGGCAATACAGTCATAGATTGAAAGAAAATCCAACAATTAGGTACTCCTTTTTCTCTCTGACTGTGCTTGTTACCAACACAACAGAGATAATACTGAACTCTAGTTTGTGATTCTAATCTAGTTTTAAGTGCTTACATAACAATGCACTTTAATGAACCTGACACTGTCTCATTTGATATGAAATTTCATAAAAACAGTAAATGTTTAATTGTGTAGCATTTGCTTTTCATTGAGAAATTGAAATGATGACCCTCAAGGTAATATTCAGGACTATTGCAAATGTGTGTGTGTGTGTGTGTGTGTGTG
Source organism: Delphinus delphis (assembly GCF_949987515.2). Classification (NCBI taxonomy): domain Eukaryota; kingdom Metazoa; phylum Chordata; class Mammalia; order Artiodactyla; family Delphinidae; genus Delphinus; species Delphinus delphis. The sequence continues at coordinate 116,743,989 of NC_082684.1, read as the reverse complement.
TGTATATATATATATATATATATATATATATATATATATATATATATATATATATATACACATACATATATACAGTCACTTTTCATGTAAAAAATAGGATTTCTACCATTATGGTCACCCTCACAGAAATCAAAGTACTTATGACAAAGAAAAGCAAATCAACCTCTCAATTTCCACCACTTTATAAAAGCACATATTTAAAGTTATACCTGAAACTGCCAGAGCTAAAAACAGACAAGCACTTTTCAAAAGTAAAATTGCAGTAATAGGAAAAAAAACTTCATCACTTCATTTTATTTTCAAAATGAACACACGAATGCAATTCACAACTTAAAATATTCTGTGTTATTGGTGCAACAGTTTTACCCAGTGAAGAAGTTAAATCAGAATGAACTGATTCTCCAAACTTCAGCTTATTCTGCCTGGAACCTTATGATTGTTCTCACGATATGGAAATTGCTTGTCAAAGAGGGATGTTTAGTGGAAGAGTGCTCATGATCTGTTTATTCTGAGAGTATGTTTCTGGAAGCCCGCATCCTTCCTCCTAGAGTCAACACAGATTCTAAGAATCAGAGAAATCGCAATACCGCGTACCTCCTAGTGAGGTCACCCACCACTGATGAGCACAGTAATAAACACAGATTACGCATCAGCCCACTAATGCTCACCCGCCAGGGTCCCCTCCAGGGAAGATATTTAGACTAAAGCCTAATAAAGACATCTGTGCTTGTCTTCCCTAGATGCAATTCCTAAAGAAACAGACATTGGTAAGGATTCTTTCTTACATGCCATAATGTTCTTTCACATTTAAAAAACAAAGTCAACATATCTGTGGACTAAAATATTTGAACACTATATTCTCTGGGATGAGCCATTATTCCTTTGATGATATGATTTTTTATTTAATTCTCCCATGAACTTTCTTTATAAAGTATAAAACGCATCCTTCTCCCCAATAAGTAGTATTTGAGCAGAGAGTAATTCTTCCAGCCCCTGATTTTATCCATAAATAGAAAACAAAATGGGAATTTGGTACCACTGAAATATGTATCCTTCAAAATGTTGGCTTCAAACTTACCTTTGCACACTCGGAAAACTTTGCTTTAATTGTTGTACAGAATCAAAGACATACTTTCTCATACCCTGAGGTATAGGAAAAATCAAAGAATGCAATTTTAATTCTATTTACTAGGAAGACTGTCTAGAACTGTTTCCTCATAAAACATATGCTTGTAAACAATTTAATATGTAGATATACAATGTTTATGCAAATACTTACACAGAGAGATTATTTCAATGGCATTATGGGCTTATTTTATTGGGATTAATATATTCCAGATGTTTTTTCTTTCAACTTAAGCCATCACTATAGAAAATGGAAAAGTAGAGGCATTTCAGTTGAAATTCAATGGTCAGCCATCAGGTCGCAATTGAAATTGTGCTAGGTGCAAGGAGCAGGGGAGAGAGAAGGCAAATGCTGTACAGTTCATCAGCTCTGATCCCTGCTCTGTGGGGAAAGTAGGTAAATAAATAAATAAATAAAAAGCAGCTTAAGCAAAAGAGGGTCCCACTTTTAAGGCTCTACTCAGAAGAGTGATAGGGATCAATGAACATTATTTCTACTCCAAAAACTCTGAGAAAGATGTAAATTTTTACTAACAGTTTCCTTGAGGGCATAATAATGGAAAAGGGTTCATTCAACTAAGCACAGTAACACTTCCTAACAATTCTCTTTACTGGTCCCTCTCCCCAAAGTTACTCCTTGTGACTTAGGTCTCTCTGTCTCTTCAGAAATCCCATTCTCCTCCATTGCTTAACCTCATCATTTCTCATCTCTCCTCTTTCCTACCTCTTGCTTCCACGTCATCCTTTTCTCTCTTTCTACTATGCCTCTCATGCTCCACGTAAAGCAATTTTCCCTGCTCTCTTCAATTATTCATCTCTACCCATCACCATGATGAACTCAATAGAGACCAACAGCAGAGTAACAAAGGAAAGGCTGCAAACTGTGCTAAAGTCAGGCTTATCAAGGTGTAATTTACATAGAGTAAGACTCATCCTTTTGAGATGTAGAGTTTAATGAACTTTTGTAGACATGTATATTATGTACATATCTACCACTTCCATCAATAAATAAATGTTCATTATCCAAAAAGTTCCTTTATGCCTCCTTGTAGTAAATCCCCTCCTTCTATCCTCTCTGGAAGCCATTCATCTGATTTTTGTTTCTATAATTTTGCCTTTTCCAGAAGTCACCTGAATTAGTTTCCTAGGGCTGCTGTAACAAAGTACCACAAACTGGGTGGCTTAAACAATAGGCATTTGTTGTCTCAAAGTCCTAGAGGCTAGAAGCCTGAGATCAACTATCAGCAGGGTTGGTTCCTTCTGAGGGCAATGAGAGAAGAATCTGGTTCAAGCCTCTCTCCTTGGTGTGTAGATGGCCATCTTCTCCCTGTGTCTTCACATCACCTTACCTCTATGAATGTGTGTCTGTTCCCAGATTTCCACTTTTAATAAGTATACTAGTTATTGGATTAGGACCCACCCTAATCTGGGTGACCTCATTTAACTTGAATACCTCTGTAAAAATGCTTATCTCCAAATATGGTCACATCAGAGGTACTGGGGCTTAGGACTTCAATACATGATTTTGGGGAACACAATTCAATCATACATCATGTAAATGAAATAATACAATACATAGCCTTTTCCTTTGATCTTCTCTCATGTCACATATTACTTTTGAGATTTACCTTTTTACCATTTTATTGCATATGTCACAACTTTGTTCCCTCTTATTGCTAAGTAGTATTCCAATTTATGAATGTACCACAATTTTATGTTCATGTACTAGTTGATGGATAGTGCAATTATCTCTAGTTTGGGGTTATTATTAATAAGCTACTATAAACTTCTGCATATAGATCGTTGTGTATATATATGCTTTTACTAGGTAACATCTAAGAGTGGAATTGCTGGGTCATATAAATGAGTGTTTAATTTTATAAGAATCTGTCAAACTATTTTCCAAAGTATCTGCAGTATTTTTCCTTCTTATCAGCAACGTAAGGTATTCCAATTCCTCCACGTCTTCATCATCACTTTGTATTGTCCATTTCCTTTACTCTCACTATTTTAGTAGATATATTGTGATATGGTTTTAGTTTTCATGAGCACTTTGTGATGTGCTTGTCCTTTTGTCCTATTTTTATTGCACTGTTGTCTCTTTTATTGGGTTGTACATGTTGTCTATAAAATCTGAATATAAGACTTTTAAAGATGTATGCTTTGCAAATACTTCCCCATGATCTGTGATTTGTCTTTTCATTTTCTTAATCATGTTTTTCAAAGAGAAGAGCAACCAGTCCTCTTTTAATATTTTGATCTTGTCACAGAAACAACTAGAAGAGAGACAAAGTCTGAATGAGTGTTAACAAAAAATGTTTACTAATGTCACATATTGAATAAATGTTTAGTGAGAAAAAGTGAGAATTTTTTTATGATAGCTCCTTCTTCCTCGGGATTCTTCCAGTTCCTCAAAGGTTTTACCCGCTGCTCATTCGTTGTCTGCTGCATTAATACTACTCATGCTATATCTTTGGTGATTTTAGTATCCATGTAGTTGATTGCAGATTTGGCATAGTTTGTCTCTCCTTTTTTCTGCTCTCCTCCAAGTCTGCTGGCTTCACCTGAACACTCTGCTCAAAATCCTACTCAGCTCCTTGACTCCTAAGCTTAAAGAGCACCAGGTCTCAGCTTTGTGTTTGTTTCCTTTCTATCTACACTCATTCTCTAGGGACAAGCAGTCACTCATGGATATAATACTATCTATAAAAAATGTGACTCCCAAATCTCCTCCCCGTTATTCATATAATTTTCAGGCAGCAAAAGCTATTATACTTTTCAAATAGAGTGTGGCCATTCCATGTTTTGCCTAAGTCCAGAATACAATGAGAACTTATGTAACAGCTTGAATAAAGCCCCCCAAAGATATTAGGACCTAATATCTATAATGTTATTTTGAAAGGGAAAGACAAAGCAGATGTGAATGAGACCTTGACTTGGGAAGATTATTCTGGGTTATCAGGTTAGGCCTAAATGCAATCTCAAGTATCCTTATAAGAGAAAGACGGAGGTACATTTGAACACACACAAAGGATGATGCAATGAGAAGACAGGGGCAGAGATTTGAGTGATGTGGCCACAAGCCAAAGAATACAGAAGCCACCAGAATTTAGGACATGCAAGGTTTATTCCCTAGAGCCTTGAGAAGGAGTACAACCAACCTTGCCAACACCTTGATTTCAGCTCAGTGATACTGATTTTTGACTTCTGGACTCCAGAACGGTAAGAGAATGAATCTCTGCTTTCTTAAGCCATCCAGTTTGTCATCAGTTGTTACAACAGCCACAGAAAGTGAATACAACTTACCCTGGACATCATTGGCACATCAATGAAGATTGGGCACAGATGTGGATGACCTGGCAGACTGAGGATCTGTTATTCCCTGATTGACAATGACTATCCTAACAGAGATTAGAGATGACACTAGAACATCAGGGTGAAGAACTTTCAAGAAACCTGAGATCCCTCTTTGATTCTTTGACACTTGCTGTGTCACTTTGGACTTGTCACTTAACAACTCTTGGATATCTACCTCACCTGGAAAACTCAATCCTAACTATAAATATTTCCAACTCTAACAATTTATGATTTCATCTAAATATTTTCACAATTGCTTATGCCTATTACTTTCAAGATGTATTTTCTTCATAAACAGGCTTTGTCTCAGTATCCCCCAATCAGGGGTTCCTGTCACTTCTCTCACTCTGGCTTTTCTACCTTTGGCCAAAGCTGAGCTACTCTCAGGAGCCTGCCTTGTGGAGAAAGTGGAATCCCATTGAATTGTCTTATTCCTGACCCCAGGGTCTGAGTAACATTTCCACCTGGTCCTAGTTTTCACATTAATCTCAGATGAGCAAGATTCTCTTCTGGTTTTTAGATGCCATAAAACTCTCATATTGAGTTTCCCCATCACCTCCTGACAGAATTTGGATAATTCCCAGAGGGTTAATTATGTCTACAAGAGTTAATTTGTGTAGGTTAATTACACTCTATTTCTGTTAAAGTCAGCATTGAGATGTAAGTCATCCTAACTCTGATATCTGATACTTTTGTAGTTTTTATAATATTTTAAATACTCTCTCTCTCATTCTTAGTACACATAAGCATTTTCTTTCTCTCTGTCATTCTCTCTCTCCCTCTCTCTTCTCTAACACTCTCAATCAAAACAAATTTCAATATAAAATATTTACACATGAATTATCCCCAAATTGAAATACTGTATTTACATTCATATCAGAAATGTCCCCAATATACCTTCACTGATTCTTTTTTTTTGTCTTCTGTTCTTGTCAGAAGTACTGGATAGTCCTTTGCCTTCTGTGAGAAACCCACTTTCCCTTTGAAGATTCCATTAAGCTGCTCTGTTCTCTCACAAGAATGAAACAGGTTCTCAACAGAAACTTATTTAAACACATACCTTGTCCATATATATTAATAGACAGAACAAAACAAATACATACAACTGAATAATGGTTCAGAAGGATCATGATATATACCCACCATGTCCTCACAAGGGCAATAATAACTCAGGATTTTTCAGACAGCAGAAAGCACAGAGCAGAGATATAGGTTAGATCTACTGGATTTTTGGATGCCATTAATGGGATAAAGTGTGAGGAAGAAGTTGATTACCCAACAGTGGAGATCAGAGAGACCAATAACACTCATAGTTTATGGAGACTCTAGCCCTGGGCACTGCCATGTTTGGCATGAGGCAGATAGATTGACTCTCAGAGAGAGGAAAAAGAATATGTTCAAAATAGAGTTTTGAGAAGTAGAACAAAGATGTGGGAAGAAGAAGTTCTTACCGTGATGCCTTAACACAGCAAACCCTCCATAGACATCATTGTTAGTGACAGCAGCAGCAATAGCTCTTATCATGCACCAAGTGGGGGTCTGGAGGTTAGGTGTTGTACAGGAGTGGGAGGGGACAACAGGAGGGTAGACTCACCAGGGTTAATGTAAAGCATGCAGATAAGAGAGTAATGAAATTCAGACATCTTGAAGAAGACCATTGTGTTTTGAGATGACTCTAATTGTTTAAATCTCCATTTTTAGAAAGACTGAAGTCCACATTACTAAATTTCAAACTTCTGGTTCAAATGATCTTCTTTGAAACAACCAGAACCAAATAACACTATCCTGAATTTATCCAAGAGCCACAGCAATTTGACAATATCCCTCAAGAGCTCTAAAGAAGTTTTATACTATGACATTATTATCCCACTTCTAGGATTTTTTCATCAAAAAATGTTCAAGATATAAAGATATCTAAAAAATGTTTATCTCAGCACTCTTTGCTATAGAGAAATATATAAACTACTTTTTTATAGAGAAAACTACTTCATTATAGAGAAAAACTAAAAACTACCTAAATAGCCCACAATAGAGAAATGATTGTTAGTTGTGATATAGTCATAATAAATTATTTTATGTCTATTTTTAAAATTTTAGACATAAAAAAGAAATATGTACATAGAAGTATACATGTTCATATTATATCAATCACTGCTCAATTTTGGATTGTGTAAACTTGGGTAACATCTGCTTTATTTTATATATATATATATATATATATATATATATATATATATATATATACTAAATATTTGTATTTCCAAAGGTTCTTTCATGATAATGCATTTGTTTTATAAGTGATATCAATTATATAAATAAGTTAAAACTGTAGAGCCACGTTATAAATTATGAAGTGGTCAATTAATGTGTGTTTTGATGTTTATTGAGTACCTACTATGATCCAGTCCCTGGGAATACCAAAATATATAAGGCATTTTAAACATTAGCCGAGAGAGTAAGAAAATAACCCAGAGAGTAATAAAACTTCATTTAAAAGTTTTATTCATTTAGTCACATATGTTACCAGTGCACATCTGTATAGTCTCAGTATTCACCTTAGGTCCTTGACAAAATCCACACTTCTGACAGAAAGAAAAAACATCATCAGCATCAATCATTAAGAAACTGATGATGAACAAAACTGAGTACACAATAATTATTTTAAATTCATCTGCATTGAAAAAGACAATGAAGAATGCTTCAAGTGGCAAATATAAATGTTTTTACAAAAAATTATGGAAAATATCATTTAAAATTTTTGCTAACAATGAGATCCAATTACTAAATGTATTGAAGAATTCTCTAAGATGCATTAATGTGTATGATCTAGAGTTCATTCCTATGAATATCTTCATTTCAGACATATTAATTCAATTTTCCTGTATTTCTGGATATAAAATGCATTTAATCGATACACTTTGATATCAAATTAGCAAAACTTTCATTTTTATTCTGAAAGATTATGTTATGTATTTTAAATTTTAATTATTATATATTTCTTATGTTTCTCATTTATAAACCTTGTGATTGTTTTGTTTAATATAGCCAAAGGTCAAAGAGAAAGAGCCATGAAATTATTCATGCAAAATATGTGCACCACAAAAGATTCTCATAGAATTAGACATAGGGTCTGAAGATGAGTTGGATTTTATTCCTTACCATGGTGCCAATTTTAATAGAGCAAAATGAATAGTTTTGGAAAAGTTTGCTCACATTAATAAATTGTTGGGTGTTTTGTTCTTCTGCTCAGTGAAGCTATTTCAGAAAAAAAAGGGAAGCAGGATTCTGAAACATGGTAACATGAACATGATCTCCTCTCCTCTCACTTCCAACTTCCCTAAAACAAACAGCTGCTGAAGCCCATACACGGGCTCAGCTGAAGTCCTAGTCTGTGTTTTATCTTCTGCAGTAAAAATCAGTGTAAGAACCTTCTCTCTCCCACGAGATCACCAAGATAGCTTAGGAAACCAATCTTAGAAAGCCCTAACAGATGAACTTCTGTTATAGCACCCTGAGGAGTAATGCAGAATAGCTCCCAAATAAAACTGGTAAAAATTGTAAGTGTGACAATTTTAAAAATGAGAATTTAAAATCTCTGAAAATGGTCCTAAGGACATACAGCCAATGAAGAAATATTTAATTGAGAAAACCTACTAAAACTAAAGTAAAAACAGTGAGTCTGTGGCATTTGAACCATGGCCCATTCCCTCCATCTTCCATCCCAGCTCAGTGTTATGGAAACTCTACTCCAGACAGGTGCAACCTAGCATACAATGATTCCTCTTCAACAGCTGTCAGTCAAAGGGCTATGGTATCTTTCCAGGAGAGGCAAGGCATCAACATTTCCAATCATGCTTCAGTTAGCTGTTGCAGAGACTATGTTCTAGGGAAACACAGTCAAGAGTCAGTTCTTATGTCCAGTTCCTACTTGTGGGATAGAGGCTCTATCTTGAGTGAAGCAAATTAAGAATACTGGGGCCCAGATAACCTATACTTCAGTTTGTTTGCCCTGTTTTATAAGAAGCAAGTGGAGAAGACCAGAGGTTACAACCTAGTCTATAACCCTCCATCCCCAGTGGAATGCTTACTTGATAATGGATATCTCTCAGAGAGAAGTATATCTTTGTCCCCATCCCCAACTCCAGGGCCTTAACAGACATTTTGCTTCAGGGTAGAGGCAGTCCATAAAACAGAGAGCTTTGAATCTCTTCCCAAGGAACTGACTCAATTGAAACGGAGTGTGGGGGATTAAACCCAAGCAAATTTTCAAAACAATGAAAAGTATGGTGAAAAGTAATTAAAAGGAAACTGGTAGATTCCTTAGAAATATAAGCTACACTATTTTATGACTAATTTTCCAGGGGAAAAAAAAAAAAAAAAAAACAGGGAAAGAGACCAAAACAATTTCAAATACAGACCTCAAAAACTATCCTTGTAGGGCTTCCCTGGTGGTGCACTGGTTGAGAGTCCACCTGCCAATGCAGGGGACACGGCTTCATGCCCCAGTCCGAGAAGATCCCACATGCCGCAGAGTGGCTGGGCCTGTGAACCATGGATGCTGAGCCTGCATGTCCGGAGCCTGTGCTCTGCAATGGGAGAGGCCACAGCAGTGAGAGGCCTGCGTACCAAAAAAAAAAAAAAAAAAAATCAACAAAACCAAAAATTGGTTATTTGAAGAGATCAACAAAATGGCAAAACTTTCATTAGATTGACAAAGAAAATAAGAGAGAAGACTCAATGAAAGGAAACAGAAATAAAAGAGCATATATTCCTACTGATTCTACTAAATTTAAAAGGAATATGAAAAACTGTATGACAATACATAAGATAACTTAGAAGAAATGTACAAATTCCTGGAAAAACAAAAATAAGCAAAGCTGAATCCAGAAAAAATAGAGAATCTGAATAGTCATTTAACAAGTGAAGTGTTTTAATTACTAATGAATAAACTACCAACAACAACAACAAAAAGTCCAAGCTGATATGGTTTCCCTGGTGAATTTTATCAAACATGTAAAAAATTAATACTCTTCCTTCAAAAACTATCAAAAAAAATAGAAGTTAGGGAACCCTTCCAAATTCATTTTATAAGGCCAATATTACCCAGATATCAAAACAGATGAAAATATAATAAAAAAATAAATCTACAGAATAGTTATCTATTATAAATATAGATGCTGGAGTGCTCAAAACAATACTAGCAAATCAAATCCAACAACATATAATATAGGCAAATTTATAGAGACAGAAAGTAGAATACTGCTTGCCTAGGGCTTGGGGTATGGGTGACTGGCAGTGAGGTGATAGTTAAAGTGTATGAGGGGGTAGCTTCAAGACGGCAGAAGAGTAAGACATGGAGATCACCTTCCTCCCCACAAATACATCAGAAATATAACTACGTGTGGAACAACTCCTACAGAACACCTACTGAACGTTGGCAGAAGACCTCAGACCACCCAAAAGGTAAGAAACTCCCCACGTGCCTGGGTAGGGCAAAAGAAAAAAGAAAAAACAGAGACAAAAGAATAGGGAAGGGATCTGCACCAGCGGGAGGGAGCTGTGAAGGAGGAAAGTTTTCCACACACTAGGAAGGCCCTTTGCAGGCAGAGACTGTGGATGGTGGAGGGGGGAAGCTTCAGAGCCACGGAGGAGAGTGCAGCAACAGGGGTGCAGAGGGCAAAGCGGAGAGATTGCCGCACAGAGGATCGGTGCCAACCGGCACTCACCAGCCCGAGAGGCTTGTCTGCTCACCCGCCGGGAGGGGTTGGGTCTGGGAGCTGAGGCTCCGGCTTCGGATGGATCCCAGGGAGAAGACTGAGGTTGGCTGCGTGAACACAGCCTGAAGGGGGCTACTGCACCACAGCTAGCCAGGAGGGAGTCCAGGAAAAAGTCTGGAGCTGCCGAAGAGTCAAGAGAGGAGAGAAGATTAAGAGCACCACATAAAGGACCTCCAGAGACAGGCGCAAGCCACGGCTATCAGTGTGGACCACAGAAATGGGCATGAGATGCCAAGGCTGCTGCTGCAGCCACCAAGAAGCCTGTGTGCAAGCACAGGTCACTATCCACACCTCCCCTCCCGGGACCCTGTGCAGTCCACCACTGCCAGGGTCCCATGATTCAGGAACAACTTCCCCAGGAGAACGCATGGCGAGCCTCAGGCTAGTGCAACGTCACACCGGCCTCTGCCACTGAAGTCTTTTCCTGCACTCTGAACCCATCCCTCCCCCCAGCCTGAGTGAGCCAGAGCCCCCAAATCAGCTGCTTCTTTAACCCAGTCCTATCTGAGCAAAGAACAGACGACCTCAGGCAACCTACATGCAGAGGAGGGGCCAAACACAAAGCTGAGCCCCAGGAGTTGTGCCAACAAAGAAGAGAAAGGGAAATCTCTCCCAGCAGCCTCAGGAGCAGTGTATTAAAGCTCCACAATCAACTTGATGTACCCTGCATCTGTGGAATACCTGAATAGACAATAGATCATCCCTAATACTGGAGGTGTACTTTGGAAGCAACGATATATGTTTTTTTTTTCTCTTTTTGTGAGTGTGTATATGTATGCTTATTTGTATGATTTTGTCTGTACAGCTATGCTTTTACCACTTGTCTTAGGGTTCTGTCTGTGCGTTTTTGTTTTTTCTTTTTTAGTATAGTTTTTAGTGCTGGTTATCATTGGTGGATTTGTTTTTCAGTTTGGCTGCTCTTTTTTCTTTCATTTTTTTAAATTACTTTTAAAAGTTTTTTAATAATTACTTCTGATTCTAATAACTTTTATTTTATTTCATTTTATTTATTTTATTTTATTTATTTATTTATTTATTTATTTATTTCATTTTTCTTCTCCCTTTTATTCTGAGCTGTGTGGATGACAGGCTCTTGGTGCTACAGCCAGGTGTCAGGGCTGTGATATGAGGTGGGAGAGCGAAGTTCAGGACATTGGTCCACCAGAGACATCCCAGCTCCATTTAATATCAAATGGTGAAAATCTCCCAGACGTCTCCATCTCAACACCAAGGCCCAGCTCGACTCAACCAGGAAGCTACAGTGCAGGACACCCTATGCCAAACAACTCGCAAGACAGAAACACAACCCCACCCATTAGCAAAGAGGCTGCCTAAAATCAAAACAAGGTCACAGACACCCCAAAACACACCACCAGACCTGGACATGCCCACCAGAAAGAAAAGATACAGCCTCATCCACCAGAACCCAGGAACTACTCCTCTCCACCAGGAAACCTACACAACCCACTGAACAAACTTTAGGCACTGGAGGCAGACACCAAAAACAATGGGAACTACGAACCTGCAGCCTGCGAAAAGGAGACCCCAAACACAGTAAGTTAAGCAAAATGAGACGACAAGGAAACACACAGCAGATGAAGGAGCAAGGTAAGAATGCATCAGACCTAACAAATGGAGAGGAAATAGGAGGTCTACCTGAAAAAGAATTCAGAATAATGATAGTAAAGATGATCCAAAATCTTGGAAATAGAATAGAGAAAATACAAGAAAGGTTTAACGAGGACCTAGAAGAGCAAAAGTGCAAACAACCTATGGTGAACAACACAATAAATGAAATTAAAAATTCTCTAGAAGGGATCAATAGCAGAATAACTGAGGCAGAAGAACGGATAAGTGACCTGGAAGATAAAATAGTGGAAACTACAACTGCAGAGCAGAATAAAGAAAAAAGAATGAAAAAAATTGAGGGTAGTCTCATAGACCTCAGGGACAACATTAAATGCACCACATTCGAATTATAAGGGTCCCAGAAGAAGAAGAAAAAAAGAAAGGGACTGAGAAAATATTTGAAGGGATTATAGTTTAAAACTTCCCTAATATGGGAAAGGAAATAATAATCAAGTCCAAGAAGAACAGAGAGTCCCATACACGATAAATGCAAGAAGAAACACGCCAAGACACATATAATCAAACTATCAAAAATTAAATACAAAGAAAAAATATTAAAAGCAACAAGCGAAAAACAACAAATAACATACAAGGGAATCCCCATAAGGTTAACAGCTGATCTTTCAGCAGAAACTCTGCAAGCCAGGTGGGAGTGACAACACATATTTAAAGTGATGAAGGAGAAAAACCTACAACCAAGCTTACTCTACCCAGCAAGGATCTCATTCAGATTTGATGGAGAAATTAAAATCTTTACAGACAAGAAAAAGCTAAGAGAATTCAGCACCACCAAACCAGCTTTATAACAAATGCTAAAGGAAATTCTCTAGGCAGGAAACACAAGAGAAGGAAAACAATAATGAACACAAAACAATTAAGAAAATGCTAATAGGAACATACATATCAATAATTACCTTAAATATAAATGGATTAAATGCTCCAACCAAAAGACACAGATTGGCTGAATGGATACAAAAACACAACCCATATATATACTATCTACAAGAGACCCACTTCAGACCTAGGGACATAAACAGAATGAAAGTGAGGGGATGGAAAAAGATATTCCATGTGAACTGTAAATCAATAGAAAGCTGGAGTAGCAATTCTCATATCAGAAAAAATAAACTTTAAAATAAAGATTATTACAAGAGACAAAGAAGGACACTACGTAATTATCAAGGGATCAATCCAAGAAGAAGATATAAAAATTGTAAATATTTATGCACTCAACATAGGAGAACCTCAATACATAAGGCAAATACTAACAGCCATAAAAGGGGAAATCAACAGTAACACAATCACAGTAGGGGACATTAACACCCCACTTCACCAAAGGACAGATTATGTAAAATGAAAATAAATAAGGAAACAGAAGCTTTAAATGACACATTAAATAAGACAGACTTAATTGATATTTATAGGACATTCCATCCAAAAACAAGAACATTTTTTCTTCTCAAGTGCTCATTGAACATTCTCCAGGATAGATCATATCTTGGGTCAGAAATCAAGCCTTGGTAAATTTAAGAAAATTGAAATTGAAATCATATCAAGTATCTTTTCTGACCACAACATTATGAGACTAGATATCAATTACAGGAAAAAAAAAATCTGTTAAAAAATACAAACACATGGAGGCTAAACAATCCCACTTAATAACCAAGGTATCACTGAAGAAATCAAGGAGGAAATAAAAAAAAATACCTAGAAACAAATGACAATGACAACACGATAACCAAAAACCTATGGGATGCAGCAAAAGCAGTTCTAAGTGGGAAGTTTATAGCAATACAATCCTACCTCAAGAAACAACAGACATATCAAATAAACAACCTAACCTTACACCTAAAGCAATTGAGAAAGAAGAAGAAAAAACCCAAAGTTAGCAGAAGGAAAGATCATAAATATCAGATCAGAAATAAATGAAATAGAAATGAAGGAAACAATAGCAAAGATCAATAAAACTAAAAGCTGGTTCTTTGAGAAGATAAACAAAATTGATAATCCATTAGCCAGACTCATCAAGAAAAAAAGGGAGAAGACTCAAATCAACAGAATTAGAAATGAAAATGGAGAAGTAACAACTGACACTGCAGAAATACAAAGGATCATGAGAGATTACTGCAAGCAACTCTATGTCAATAAAATGGACAACCTGGAAGAAATGGACAAATTCTTAGAATTGCATAACGTCCTGAGACTGAACAAGGAAGAAATAGAAAATATGAACAGACCAATCACAAGCACTGAAATTGAAATTGTGATTAAAAATCTTCCAACAAACAAAACATAGATGGCTTCACAGTCTAATTCTATCAAACATTTAGAGAAGAGCTAACACGTATCATTATCAAACTCTTGTAAAATACAGCAGAGGGAGGAACACTTCCAAACTCATTCTATGAGGTCACCGTCACCCTGATACCAAAACCAGACAAAGATGTCACAAAGAAAGAAAACTACAGGCCAATGTTACTGATGAACATAGATGCAAAAATCCTCAACAAAATACTAGCAAACAGAATCCAACATCACACTAAAAGGATCATACACCATGATCAAGTGGGTTTTATCTCAGGGTTGCAAGGATTCTTCAGTATACGCAAATCAATAAACGTGATACACCATATTAACAAATTGAAGGAGAACAACCATATGATCATCTCAATAGATGCAGAGAAATCTTTCAACAAAATTCAACACCCATTTATGATAAATACCCTCCAGAAAGCAGACATAGAGGGAACTTACCTCAACATAATAAAGGCCATATATGACAAACCCACAGCCAACATCGTCCTCAATGGTGAAAAACTGAAACCATTTCCACTATGATCAAGAACAAGACAAGGTTGCCCAGTATCACTAATATTATTCAGCATAGTTTTGGAAGCTTTAGCCACAGCAATCAGAGAAGAAAAAGAAAAAAAAGGAATCCAAATTGGAAAAGAAGAAGTAAAGCTCTCACTGTTTGTAGATGAAGTGATACTATTCATAAAGAATCCTAAAGATGCTACCAGAAAACTACTAGAGGTAATTGATGAATTTGGTGAAGTAGTGGGATACAAAACTAATGCATAGAAATCTCTTACATTCCTATACACTAATGATGAAAAATCTGAAAGTGAAATTAAGGAAACACTCACATTTACCATTACAACAAAAATAATAAAATACCTAGGAATAAACCTACCTAGAGAGACAAAAGACTTGCATGCAGAAAACTATAAGACACTGAAGAAAGAAATTAAAGATGGTACAAATAGATGGAGAGATATACCATGTTCTTGGATTGGAAGCACCAAGATTGAGAAAATGACTCTATTACTCAAAGCAATCTACAGATTCAATGCAATCCCTATTAAACTACCACTGGCCTTTTTCACAGAACTAGAACAAAAATTTCACAGTTTGTATGGAAACACAAAAGACCTTGAATAGCTAAAACAATCTTGAGAAAGAAAAATGGAGGTGAAAGTATGAGGCTCCCTGACTTCAGACTGTACTACAAAGCTACAGTAAGCAAGACAGTATGGTATTGGCACAAAAACAGAAATATAGATCAATGGAACAAGATAGAAAACCCAGAGATAAACCCACGCACATATGGTCACCTTATCTTTGATAAAGGAGGTAAGAATATACAATGGAGAAAAGACAGCCTCCTCAATAAATGGTGCTGGGAAAACTGGACAGTTACATGTAAAAGAATGAAATTAGAACACTCCCTAACACCATACACAAAAACAATCTCAAAATAGATTAAAGACCTAAATGTAAGGCCAGACACTATCAAACTCTTAGAGGAAAACATAGGCAGAACACTCTATGACATAAATCACAGCAATATTCTTTTTGACCCACCTCCTAGAGAAATGGAAATAAAAACAAAAATAAACAAATGGGACCTAAGAAAACTTTAAAGCTTTGGCACAGCAAAGGAAACCATAAACAAGACGAAATGCCAACCCTCAGAATGGGAGAAAATATTTGTAAATGAAGCAACTGACAAAGGATTAATCTCCAAAATTTACAAGCAGCTTATACAGTTCAATATCAGAAAAACAAACAACCCAATCCAAAAATGGGCAGAAGACCTAAATAGACATTTCTCCAAAGAAGATATACAGATTGCCAACAAACACATGAAAGAATGCTCAACATCATTACTCATTAGAGAAATGCAAATCAAAACTACAATGAGATATCGTCTCTTACCAGTCAGAATGGCCATCACCAAAAAATCTACAAACAATAAATGCTGGAGACGGTGTGGAGAAAATGGAACCCTCTTGCACTGTTGGTGGGTATGTAAATTGATACAGCCTCTATGGAGAACAGTATGGAGGTTCCTTAGAAAACTAAAAGTAGAACTACCATACGACCCAGCAATCTCACTACTGAGCATATACCCTGAGAAAACCGTAATTCAAAAAGAGTCATGTACCGCAATGTTCATTGCAGCTCTATTTACAATAGCCAGGACATGGAAGCAACCTAAGTGTCCATTGATACATGAATGGATAAAGAAGATGTGGCCCATGTATACAATGGAATATGACTCAGCCATAAAAAGAAATGAAATGGAGTTATTTGTAGTGAGTTGGATAGATCTAGATTCTGTCATACAGAGTCAAGTAAGTCAGAAAGAGAAAAACAAATACCATATGCTAACAAATATATATGGAATCTAAAAAAACAAACAAAAAAATTGTCATGAACAACCTAGGGGCAAGATGGGAATAAAGGCGCAGACTTACCAGTGAGTGGACTTGAGGACACGGGGAAGGATAAGGGCAAGCTGGGACAAAGTGAGAGAGTGGCATGTACATATATACACTACCAAATGTAAAATAGATAGCTAGTGGGAAGCAGCCGCATAGCACAGGGAGATCAGCTCAGTGCTTTGTGACCACCTAGAGGGGTGGGATAGGGAGGGTGGGAGGGAGGGAGATGCAAGAGGGAAGAGATATGGGGATATATGTATATGTATGACTGATTCACTTTGTTATAAAGCAGAAACTAACACAACATTGTAAAGCAATTATACTCCAATAAAGGTGTTGAAAAAACTAAAATAAAGTGTATGAGGTTTATGTTTTGAGGTGATGAATGTATTCTATAAATGATCTTGGTAGCGATCAGTAACTTTATGAATATGCTCAAAAACACTGAATTGTACAAGTTAAGAGGTTATGTGAATTATATCTCAAAACTGATGTAACCAAAATAGATACTCTACTGTATAATAAATAAGCTACATTTGTCAAAAGCTTTTTTTATATCTATTGAGATGATCGTATGGCTTTTAGTCTTCAATTTGTTAATGTGATGTATCACATTGATGGATTTGTGAATATTGAAAAATACTTGTGCCACTGGTATTAATCCCACTGGGTCATGGTTTATGATCCTTGTAATGTATTGTTTCATTCAGACTGCTAATATTTTGTTGAGGATTTTTGCATCTACATTCATCAGTGATATTGGCCTGTAAGTTTCTTTATTTTTGATATCTTTTTCTGGTTTTGGTATCAGGGTGATGTGTTCAGAAGTGTTCCTTCTTCTGCTATTTTTTGGAAGTTTTAGAAGGATAGATGTTAACTCTAAGTATTTGGTAGAATGCCCCTGTGAAGCTATCTGGTCTGGACTTTTGTTTGTTGGAAGTTTTCAAAGAACTGATTCAATTTCGTTACTGGTAATTGGTCTCTTCATATTTTCTATTTCTTCCTGGTTCAGTCATGGAAGATTGTACATTTCTAAGAAGTTTTCCATTTCTTCTAGGTTGTCCATTTTACTGGCATAGAATTTTTTGTAGTAGTCTCTTATGATCCTTTGTGTTTTTGTGGTATAGATTGTAACTTTTCCATTTTTTGTTAATGAGTCTGGCTAAAGGCATTAATTTTATTTATCTTTTCAAAGAACCAGCTTTCTGTTTCATTTATCTTTTCTATTGTTTTCTTCATCTCTATTTCATTTATTTCTGACTTTTATGATTTCTTTCCTTCTTCTAACTTTAGGTTTTGTTTGTTCTTCTTTCTCTAGTTGCTTTAGGTGTAAGGTGAGGTTGTTTATTTGAGATTTTTCTTATTTCCTGAGGTAAGATTGTGTCACTATAAACTTCCCTCTTAGAAATGCTTTTGCCGTGTCCCGCAGGTTTTGAATCATCATGTTTTCACTTTCATTTGTCTCCAGGTATTTTCTTTTATCTCCTGTTTGATTTTTTCAGTGATTCATTGGTTGCATATTGTTTAGCCTCCACGTTTTTGGGTTTTTTGCAGTTTTTTTCTTGTTGTTGATTTCCAGTCTCATAACATTGTGGTCAGAAAAGATGCTTGATATAATTTCAATTTTCTTAAATTTACTGAGGATTGCTTTGTGGCCAGCATGTGTTCTTCCTGGAGAAGGTTCCATGTGTAACTGAAAAGAATGTGTATTCTGCTGCTTTCATATAGAATGCTCTACAAATATCAATTAAGTTCATTTGGTCTCATGTGTCATTTTTAAAATTAATTTTATTGGAGTATAGTTGATTTACAATATTATGTCAGTTTCTGCTGTACAGCAAAATGAATCAATTTTATATATATATATATATATATAAACTCTTTTTTAGATTCTTTTCCCATATAGGTCATTACAGAGTATTGAGTAGAGTTCCCTGTGCTATACAGTAGGTTCTCATTAGTTATCTATTTTATATATAGTAGTGTGTATATGTCATTCCCAGTTGCCCAATTTATTCCTCGCCCCCCCCCTTTCCCCCTTGGTAACCATAGCTTGCTTTCTACATCTGTGACTCTATTTCATAAATAAGTTCATTTGTACCATTATTTTTTTAGATTTCACATGTAAGCAATATCATATCATATTTCTCTTTCTCTGTCTGACTTACTTCACTTAGTATGACAATCTCTAGGTCCATTCATGTTGCTGCAAATAGCTTATTTCATTCTTTTTTATGACTGAGTAATATTCCATTGTATATATGCACCATATATAAATATATATATATATTTTTTTTGCGGTACATGGGCCTCTCACTGTTGTGGCCTCTCCCGTTGTGGAGCACAGGCTCCGGATGCACCATGGCTCACAGGCCTAGCTGCTCCATGGCATGTGGGATCTTCCCGGACTGGGGCATGAACCCATGTCCCCTGAATCGGCAGGCGGACTCTCAACCATTACACCACCAGGGAAGCCCCCATATATTCTTTGTTCATTCCTCCACCTATGGACATTTAGGTGGCTTCCATGTCCTGGCTATTGTAAATCATGCTGCAATGAACATACGGGTACATGTATCTTTTCAAATTATGGTTTTCTCTGGATATGTGAACAGGAGTGGGATTGCTGGATCATATGGTAACTCTATTTTCAGTATTTTAAGGAGCCTCCATATTGTTCTCCATAATGGCTGCTCCAATTTACATTCCCATGAACAGTGTGGGAGGGTTCCCTTTTCTTCACACCCTCTCCAGCATTTATTGTTTGTAGATTTTTTGATGATGGTCATTCTGACCAGTGTGAGGTGATACCTCATTATAGTTTTGATTTGCATTTCTCTAGTAATTAGTGATGCTGAGTATGTTTTCATGTACTTTTTGGCCACCTGCATGTCTTTTCGGAGAATTGTCTAATTAGATCTTCTGCCCACTTTTTGATTGGGTTATTTGGGTTTTTTTTGATATTGAGCTGCATGAGCTATTCTCATATTTTGGAGATTAATCCCTTTTTGCTTGCTTCATTTCTCCCATTCTGATGGTTGTCTTTTTGTTTTAGTTATTGTGTCCTTTGCTGTGCAAAAGATTTTAAGTTCAATTGGGTCCCATTTGTTGATTTTTGTTTTTATTTTTATCTCTCTAGGGGATGGATCAAAAAAAAAATCTTGCTGCAGTTTATGTCAATGTGTGTTTTGCCTATGTTTTCTAAGAATTTTATAGTATCTGGACTTAAATTTAGGTCTTTAATCCATTTTGAGTTTATTTTTGTTTATGGTGTTAGGAAGTGTTCTAATTTCATTCATTTACATGTAACTGTCCAGTTTTCCCAGTGGTAACTTTTTGAAGAAACTATCTTTTCTCCACTGTATATTCTTGCCTCCTTTGTCATAGATTAGGTGACCATTACCATAGTTCATGGGTTTATCTCTGAACTTTCTATCCTGGTCCATTGATCTATGATTTCTGTTTTTGTGCCACTATCATTCTGTTTTGATTACAGTAGCTTTGTACTATAGTCTGAAGTCAGGGAGCCTGATTCCTCTAGCTCCATTTTTTTTCTCAAAATTTCTTTTGCTATTCATGGTCTTTTGTGTTTCCATACTATATGATTTTACTTATATGTGGATTCTAAATAACAAAGCAAACATATATACATGACAAAACAGAAACAGATTCATAGATACAGAGAATAAACTGGTGGTTGCCAGAGGGGAGGGCAGTAAGGATGGGTGAAATTGTTGGAGAGGATTAAGAAGTACAAACTGCCAGCCATAAAATGTCAAAAGGATGTAATGCACAGCATAGGGAATATAGTCAATAATATTTTCACAATTTTGTATGGTGATAGTTGGTAACTAGAATTCATGGGGTAATCATTTTGTAATGTATAAAAATATCAAATCACTATGTTGTACACCTAAAATAATATAATATTGTAAGTCAATTATACTTCAATTAAAACAATTTTTAATGAAATCCAACATATTTATTTATTTCTGTCATGAATTGTACTGTGTTTCCTATCTAAAAGTTCATCACCAAGTCCAAAGTCACTAAAATTTTCTCCTGTATTTTCTATATTCATATACTTATTTCAGAACCTCATTATGTTGATTATTATAGATTTACAGCACATTTAAAATTGAAAAATATGAGTCCTCCAATTTTGTTGTCTTCCAATACATATTTTGTCTGTTCTGGATCATCTACATTTTAATATAAATTTTTGAAAAGTCTTACCAAGTTTTACAACACGCATGCCAGAATTTTATAGGGAATTTATTGAGCCTGTAGAGATTACTTTAGAGTAAATTGCCACATTATAACTCTAAAATATTAATGACTTAACACAACAAATATTTCTCTCTCACTTTACATGTTATCTTGGCATAACAACAGGTTAGTAACATTGTCTCTGCTCTAGAGAGCTCATAGTCTATTGAAGGACATCAGAAATAGAAATTAATAATTGCATCTCAATATGTTTGTATGGTACTGACTCTTAATAAAGTCATGTGTATACTCCAATTTTTCACAAGGGGTGGGAGTGGCCAACTCTACCTTGTAGTGGAGAAAGGGTAGATGACAATCAGATGGAGTTTGCAGGAGTGATGACCAAACCAGTATTGAAAGATTAATGTGAATTTCACAACACGTAATGCATGGCAGAGGTGGTACTTGGGTGGTGGGAGCAGCAAGAAGGTATGGTAAATGGCCAAATCATGAAGAATTTGTATCCCATGCAAAGGAGTTTGAACATTTATTCATAAAATACAGGAAGCTATTGGAACATGTCAAGGCATGATCAGATTTGGTAGAGGTACTGAAAGACTAATTCAATTTGGAGAGTGAAGAATGGGCCAGAGGGTAGGGTGGGGTAAAAAGGGAGAAGAGTAGATAAGAGGGTACATAAAGAATAACCTATCAAGTAAGTGAAGTTTACCTTACATGACTCATTTCTTTGACACTTAAGATCATTGCTTCCCTTTTGATAATTGCTTCCAGAACTTTCCTCAGCAGTGACACCACACCAACTTCTCTAGACCTTGCAGATCATCCCCCTTCATATTTTTGTTTTTGCATATTTCAGTTTTGCATCCAGCTTTTCACCTCCGCATAAAAAACAACATGTACTTTCTTGATTTTGATCACCTAATTCTCTTAATAGACTTTATTGTTATTTTTCTGGACCAGATATTTGAAATGTAAATTTTAGAAAATGCTTTGTTTGAAATTATTTTTAACGAGGATTTTCTGAAAATTATCTTATAATAATGGGATTTAATTTTCTTTTACCAATGTTTTCTCTACCTGTTCTGATCAAATATGTTGTCTCTTCTCATTATAAATAAATAAATAAGAAGAGAAAAAAGATAGAAAACAACTTATTAAGGTTGGCTTTAATTCGAGTAAAGCCAAAATATTCCAACCCTAACCCTGATTAAGTCGGAACAATTGTGCATATTATTTCAGAGGAAAAGAATCTATTGGAAGAAAAAAAAAATGTCGTGACAACTTCTTTGTAATTACTTGTTGGTATACTTTCATGAAGAGTTCAAATGATATTTCCTAAATTTTCACCAATAGACACAGCAGATATTTGAGCAAGTTTGCATCTGAAAAGTTATCAAAATAGATTTGCCTAAGTTGAACTGATTTTTTTCTTTTTTTTTTTTTTTTTTTTGTGGTACGCGGGTCTCTCACTGTTGCAGCATCTCCCGTTGCGGAGCACAGGCTCCGGATGTGCAGGCTCCGGATGCGCAGGCTCAGCAGCCATGGCTCACGGGCCCAGCCGCTCCGCAACATGTGGGATCTTCCCGGACCAGGGCACGAACCTGTGTCCCCTGCATCGGCAGGTGGACTCTCAACCACTGCGCCACCAGGGAAGCCCCTGAACTGATTTTAATGTTTTAATATTCTCAAATTTTCCTCTTGACTCAGGTTTTGATATCAAGGAGGACTGTATGATATGTGTAAAGAATTTAGAAGGAAAAACGCCTAGTATACTAGAAGGAAACAAAGATCCAAATCCTACTCTATCTAAAAAGTCTAAACATAAACCTTCTCCAGCACCCATATGTCAATCTTTGTTCATCTTAGAGAGTTCAAGTAGCTTTCTATAACCTATAAACAACTCCTACTGGAATATCTTCAGAGAGGGGTTAACATATTGATAAATACACTTGAGCTCAGCTACAGGAATTTGGGACTAATGTAGTTCCAGAAGGAAATAAGGGACCTGGAGAAAGGTTCAACCATACCAATATGCCAATCATAGCAAACGGATGCACAGGGTGGTAAATGGGGATTACTCACTCAGCAGTGAGCTGTCTCAAGTTATCCAAGTGCCATAACTGGATATAATAATCACACACTTGTCTTGATTTGTCACAATCTTAACAGGAGAAACCACTGTCCACTTCAAATGGAGACAGTCAGGCAAACCTGATCAGATTATTGCTGTCATTATTTCAAGCAAATTAACAGGTTACAAGATTGCTCACCTTATCTGACACCATTGTGAAGTTTGACAGCCTGGGCATCAAATGAGAAAATACATCAGACTGATTTGCAAAGAGCTCACCTAAGATGACTCATTCAGTCCAAAGGGTCTTTACTTGGATGAATCGTTAGCAGTGAGACACTTCCCTGGGGTCAGTTTAGCAGTTTAGCACTAAACACAGTTGCCATTTCTTCCAGAAGTCCCTGGAATAGTTGGGTTCTGGGGTAAGGCTTTTGAAAAGGGAAGCCTGACCATTCAAACCCAGTACAGTTACACTCTGTATCAGGGCTTTCTCCCTGGAAGTCATGGCTTCCCAAGCATCACCAGGGAACCACAGATATATCTACAGGAAAAAAAGTTTTGAGTGTCATTTATTAATGCTGTCACAATTTAACACAAGGGGAAAACTCGGTCAGTGAGTGTTTGAAGGGCAAGAACCCTCTTTAACACACAGTTATTTCCTCTGTATCAGAGCACAATTAACATAACGCTACACTGTCCTGGCTCCCTCATTTTCTTTTAACTGTGTCTCAGCTACGTATGTCCAGAATCTTTGGTGTATGTCAGTGTGTGTACATGTGTGCCTACACGTGTAGGGAGCACTGATACCATGCTTTCTGTAGCCTCCAGTTATTCCCAGAGGCTGTTTCCCATCCATTCCTAATCATAAGCCTGTCTGTCTTAGCTTAATATGTCACGTCATTCAGGATGCAAAAAAGGAGGGGTGGATGGCCCCAACCTCCCACCTTCTACTAAGTCTGGGGTAATTGATTTTTCTTTCACATTGTTGATCAGTGCTAATGGAGTTCTGTCTCCTTTTTAATTTATTTGCTTAAAATTCCCAAATTCCTTTAAAAAAATCCCCAACATACTAAATTTTCTTTACTATGTCATCAAAGCTGCTGAATACTACATGTCTCTAATTCTGGAGCAAAAGAAATCATTATGCAGAAGTTCCAAGGAATCACTCAAAATTCTCATTACCTGGACCTAGGAAAACCTTGAATGAAAAACTTTATTATTAAAATATTTCGGAGTCTCTCCCAGACTGTATTTGTCTGGCTGCCTACATTATACATTCCCATTTGTTGGACATTGGGAAGCAGGACAATGTGTTCAAAGGATCACAGGATTTGAAAGCATATCCTTTTGTGCTTGAAATCTGCCTTGGCTGTTTAATTGCTTTGTGACCTTATGTCATCACATTAGCTGAGTTGACACCTGTATTGGTACCTGTATCAATCAGGTTTCCAGAGGAAACATACGGTGCATTCAAACTGGGTCATTTCAAGACAATTTAAAGAAAGGACTATGGACTTCCCTGGTGGCGCAGTAGTTGAGAGTCTGCCTGCCGATGCAAGGGACATGGGTTCGTGACCCGGTCTGGGAAGATCCCACATGCCGCGGAGCGGCTGGGCCCATGAGCCATGGGTGCTGAGCCTGCGCATCTGGAGACTGTGCTCCACAATGGGAGAGGCCACAATAGTGAGAGGCCCGCGTACCGCAAAAAAAAAAAAAAAAAAAAGAAAGGACTATTTATAAAAATTTCGAGTGATTGTTTTATCACTGGCTACTTTATTAAAATCGCAAACATATCTGGTGAGTTTTCCTTTAATTCTTTTTAAATTAAAAAAAAATCTGGCTATACACTAATTTTAAGAGCACAGCTAAAACAATGTATTATTTTTTTTTAAAAAGCTGTTATGTCAATATTAAATAGACTTTAAGGCAAAATTCATCACTATGTATAGTTAGTATCATTAAATAGTGATAAAAGAACAAATCTGAAATGACAGAAATAACGAGCCTATGTGCATCTACCAAAATAGCATCAAAAATTATCAAAAACTATTGACAGAATTTCCAGGAAAAATGGACAAGTAAACAGCCATGTTGCAAGATTTTAAGACCTCTTTTTCAAAACTGAAAATCAAGTGAACAAAAATTATTAACAATGTTGAAGAATTGAGAAATAAATTGAACAAAAGTGGATGCAAAGCAAGTCTCAACAGATATTAAAAGATCCTGTTATTATAAGACCACATTTTTCAGACTATAATTAATGGTCAATCAAGAGGTAATAATTAGCATTTAAAACTGTATAGAACTAAGTGCATAAGGAAAATTCATGCTGCTAAAACTGGTATCTAAAGGAAAATTTATAGTATGAAAAGCATATATTAGAAAACAAGAAAGAATATGAATTAATCTAAGTGCTCAACTCACAAAGTTAGGAACACCATGAAAAACTGACAGAGAAAATACAGAAATATTAGGGAAGAAAATTTAAAAATAAAAGCAAAAACTTAATAAAATGTTAATAGTAACATACTTTCTAATATGTGAATATTAATTGTCATTACTGATATACCTGATTGTTTTATTCCATTCCACCTATTTTCCCTGTATTTTTATGCACATTTTTTTAACTTTCATTTTCTCCTTTCTGCCCTCCATTAGATTTGTGATATATTATTGATTCTCATTTTTCTCTTCTACTGATTTCAAAATTTTTCTCCTCTATTGTTTTGAAAACTATTCTCCACTCTTGATTGGAAACTGAGAATCAATACAATTAGAATTTGATTCTTAAAAAAAAAAATTAAACTCTCAGATAAACAGGCTAGACTTATCAGCAAATAAGATATAGTACAAAAGAAAATAATATTAAAAGTAAAGAAGGCAACATAACCAAATATATATATATATATATATATATATACACAAAGCTATACCAGGATATAACTTGGCCCATCAAAATAATCTTGTACTTTTAAAGATTTAAGTTAGTTCATTAGCAAAACTGGAGGGGATTTGTAGAGTAAAAAAGACTCTTTAATTTTTTGTTGCTGCTTACTAATGCTACTCCCTGTAGTCCTATATGTCTGTTGCTCTCAGACCTGTGTGAAGAACTGTAAAGTGCCTGGGGTGTTTATGCTACTTGAATGCTAACAAGTTAACCTGCCTCCAGTTTTATAATGCTGGTAGAAGACACAAGACTCCTAGGTCAGAGACAAAAGACTTCATTACTTACAGCACAGCAGGCATTCTGAGCTTCAATTTCATGGCAGGTGCAATAGTCCACCAAATCCCAAGGGGACAATAAGCACATAGAACTAGAAGGATGCTGTATACACAGTGTTGTGCATCATGACTGAGGAATTTTGAGCTCAGGAAACCCTATTAAGTTATAAGAGGATGCTAGAAAACCTGTCCAAACCTTGACCCAGGAGAAGACATAATCTTTATTATACTGAATAACAAACAAATATTCCCTCTGCTTTCTGGAAGAAGAAATTATCTCCATCTTCCAAGGCTGTCTTTTATACAAACATCTTTGAAAAGATAGTTTGGAACAAAAATTGTCAGTGACTCTACTCACAAGATGTATAGAAGCATGAGAGATCCAATGGAAAGTTGTCTCTCAAAACTTATTTCTGCTGCTACTGCTGCCACTGTATTGGAGTTAAAATATGTGTAATTTCTCCCTGGGCCTTTCCTACATCTCCCTGTGATGTCCTGAATATAGGAAACAGCACTTAGAAAACTCATCATTCCTCTTCAAACAATACCTCTCATGGGGGGTAGGGTTTTGGGGGCAAAAACAAAATAATTGCTCCAAAGAGTTAATCATGACACTTAATACCTGGGTAAACTTTCATCTTAAATTTCCCAAATTGTTTCAATCTATTCATAGTAGTATGTTCTTGGCTAACATTTCTGGAGTAGGAAAATAGTATGGGTACACTCATATTTCCATCTAAGACCTACCTCTGCAAATCATCTTGCAGATGATGAGATGTGGAATATAAATATTGTTAAAAATATATAAAGAATGCATATATGTCCATTATTGATTTAATGGCAGCTTTCTTAAAATGTTCCATACCTTCTACAAATGCTAATGTTGGACTTACTTCTTGCTAACCTCAATACCTATCCTCTTGAGCAAACAATTTTGGCTATAAACTATTCATTTCTTAACTCTGTGGTTCCCATGTATTTCCTGACATATTAAAGACAACATTACAAATAAAGGCATGGTGAAAGATAATAGTTGCTGTGACTTTTGTTTCAAAAAATACTAGACTCAACTGTGGTTTCTAAAAGTGTTACACAGAAGAATACATTTGAGGAGTTAATAATTCTTTTCCATGAACCCACAAACCTGATTGCATCATGTACTGAATGGTCTTATGCTTTTAATTTTCTTTTTACTAAAATTAGTAGCAATTTTCTACATTTTAAATATATTGTACATGAATTTTTCCTGCTATGTCCCACAGTCTCCTGAAGAATTATTCAAAAGTGCCAAGCCCTTTTAAAATATCTTTTGTGACTATTCAAATCTCTGATCTTTAAACTGAAATTGATGAACTAAGATCTGCAAATCTGCAGTTTTAATTCAAGTTACATTTTATGTTAAAAGTAATAAAAACCATGACTATGTTTGATATGGTTGATGATGTTACCAGGACAGACATTCAAGCCAGTTAATTTTATTTCAGGCAATTGTTAGCAACTGTTTTATTTATGCTACAGACAGACTACCTCTTATACAGACCAGTGGTATATTTTTCCCATTACCAGAAACAGAGTGTGTTATTTATATGGGGTATGCTAGAAAACCTATCCAAACTATGCACCAGAAAGAGACATTTTCTTTATTATATTTAATCATTTAACAGACATTTAACCAAATAAATGAACAATATTTTTTAAAAATAAAGTTATGAATGATTCTATAAATGCATATATATGAATCGTAATTGTGTGTGGTTTCATCTAACTTTAATTACCTCCTTAAAAGCCCTTTTTCCAAATATATCCACTTTAAGGATTAGGATCTTAACATACAAATTGAGAGGGAGTACAACTCAGTTCATAACTAAGAGGTAATTTTGGGATTCAGTAAGAATTTCCAGTAAGTATACATGGGGTCTAAGGCAAAGGATAATTTCCATCTATCTACCTTCAAAGTATACCCCCTAACACAGAGTTACAGTCTTTCACAAATCAAATAAAGGATCCACACTCCCATTATCTGAAAAGACATTGACCCAAAGATTTCACATTATTTTCTCTACAGGTGGTTTTCAGTCCAATAACATTTCAGAGTATTATTGGAAACCAGAATTTTTGTGCCCCTTTGAAGGACTGTAAGTACTCACAATAACTTCCATGTTTGGCAACAGTTGCAAAGCTCTCACTAGGACCATGACCAGTGTCTCACAGGGTCTATAAAGGTGTTCACAGTTAGCCTGGTCTTCACTCACCAGGTGCCACCTCAGTGCTCTGCTACAGCTTGAATAGAAACACTTATTGCCCAGAACACTATATTTTATATCATCAAAAAAGAAAAGCTTTTTTTTCATGAGTACTATACACAGAACTTTTCTTAGGCAACATATCAACCTCCTACTAGCAGTAAGTATCCAACTTTACACAGAATTGGAAAACTTATGACCCCCTTCAGCTAAATGTTGGGAAAACCTTACCATGTCATGAAGTATCCTCAGTGCTGGCTCTCCTATGTGAGCTTGAGCACATGGATGTTCCTTAATAATCCACACTAGATACCATCTCTGCCATGGCAACATGGCCAGCCACAGAAATTTGTATTTTATTTTATTTATTATTATTATTATTTTTTATTTTTTTTTTGTGTGGTATGCAGGCCTCTCACTGCTGTGGCCTCTCCCATTGCAGAGCACAGGCTCCGGACACACAGGCTCAGCAGCCACGGCTCACGGGCCCAGCTGCTCCGCGGCATGTGGGATCTTCCCAGACCGGGGCACGAACCCGTGTCCCCTGCATTGGCAGGCGGACTCTCAACCACTGCGCCACCAGGGTAGCCCATAAATTTGTATTTTAAAATAATATTTTCTGAGGTAAGAAATAGGAAAGAGTTGAGTCTGTAAAAAATCACTTGAGAGGTCATCTCTGAAGCTTTCACTTTTTCATTCATTATTTCTGGCAAAGGAAGAACTATTGGCTGCTTTAGCTTTTCAAGATATAAGTCCAAATCTTCAAGAGCTGGACAACCAGGCAGCTCCCTCCACTGGCCAAGATATTCATACAAATAAATGACTGCTGAACAAAAAATCCTTGGCTGGGAGATTCACACATTAGGCAAGCTGAAACTCCTGATTGAAGAAGAAGATTGTGAAAGGACTTAGGTGGAAAATAAGGCACTGACAAGCCAATTCACTGAATGCATGTGTGTATTTAGTCTATGTTTACAATAAAATACAAGAAAATTCAAAAGACAAAGTCTTGGGCTTCCCTGGTGGCTCAGTGGTTGAGAGTCTGCCTGTCGATGCGGGGGACACGGGTTCGTGCCCTGGTCCAGGAAGATCCCACATGCTGTGGAGTGACTGGGCGCGTGAGCCATGGCCGCTGAGCCTGTGCGTCCGGGGCCTGTGCTCCCCAACGGGAGAGGCCACAAGAGTGAGAGGCCCACGTACCGAAAAAAAAAAAAAAAAAGACAAAGTCTTTGATATTAGAGGTAATAATATAAAAAGAAATCTAATCAAGATGAAAAGCACTGGTTGAAGGTGGGTGATAAGAAAAATAATGATACAAAATAAGAAATACAGAACAGAGTCAACATGGCAGAAAATAGTAATGTAATTAAAATTTTTGAAAATTTTCACAGAAAAAAAAGCACAAAAATTTTATCCATTAGGACCTTTTTCTATTTAAGTCATAGAAAGTTGTCCTTGACTGGTTTAGTAATAAGTAATGTCAGAAGTGGGTCAGTTCCAAGACCGTTAAATTCAGTGGCTCTACAATATTCTCAAAGACCCAGATTCTTTCCATATTTTTCCTGTGTCATCATTAGAATTATAATAAATATTTTAAACTGTTGTGTAACACATTACAAAACTTGAAGTTTTAGGGTCAGTTGAAGAGACAGAACAGTTTTAAACACATTAACAATAAGATGCAACTTTGAAGATCTCTGCTAGAAATGTTATGAAAAAATTAAAAATAATAAAATAATTTCAAAATATATTCTTTATAAAAAATACCAATAGGATAGTATTAGAAACAGATATAAGTAAGAAATTTATTACAACTAATGAATAAATACCAAAAATAATTACTTATGTTTTTAATGTTCTGTTAATCAATAATTATATGCATATGAATTTATATTATTTTCATTTTTTGAGAAATAATTTTATTTTTGAAAATGGTTTTTGAATAGAAGACTTTTATATGTCTACTCATATAATAAAACATTTATGTATATCAGTCAATAAGTAATTTTTAAAATTATATAGTTTCAATTACTTTTAGGTTCCCCTTCCACTGTCAAAAGTGTGTCCATTTAAACAATACATTATATGTTAATTTTATAATTAAAATTTTAAAATTAAAGTGAGAGACTCTATAGTCTATAGTCTCTATAGAGAATCTGTACCCTATGAAGATTGACTATAGAGGAAAAGAGGTGGAGGTCCAAGCAATTATCCTGAAAAGAATTTCAATTTAAACCTTAAGATGTCAAGGAGATGAGCAAGAATCAACAAAGGAGATAGGAGACTGAGAGCCCAGAGGATAAAAAAGTAAAATAAAATAAAACAAGAAAGCAAACAAATATGAGAGTATGAAGTTTGGGAAACTAAGTGAAGAAACTCACTTAAGGAAAAAAAGTGGTCAATTGTGTCAAATGTTTCTCTTAGTTCATGTAGGATCAGGACTGATGATCCCATATTGGATTTAGCAACATGGAGGATATTGGTGATCTCAAAGACAGTGATTTTGGTGGGTGTAGGCTGAGGGAAATGTTACCAAACCAAACTTGGGTCTGCTTGCCTGCTGGCAGTAAAACCAATCTACCAATACTGGGTTGTGGTGAAAGCAAGTGCAGCATTTATTGCAAGGCGCCCAGCAAGGAGTCCAGGCAGTTAGTATTCAAAAGTTTTGGCTCTGGGAATGAGTACCTGGTGCAGGGTGGAGAGTAAGACTTACTGAAAAAGAGGAGATCAAGAGAATGAGAAGCCAGGATAGTAGATGGATCATCTATATGGATAACAAAATCAGCAAGAAGTTTCACAATGGTGTAAGAGGGAAGGATTATGGGCCAGAAATGAAAGTCTCAAAGGAAAAATTGGGGGACCCAGCACTCGATAGATGGCTGCAAACAAGAGGGTAGTGGGTGGTATAATCTGATGACCTGAGATTCATACTGAGAAGAGGGAGGGAAAGAGCAATGTAGAGCAAGAAAGACCTCTATCCCACCTCCAGACCAAATTATTAAAAGTGATAAATGGAATATTGCCTGCAATATCAGTAAACAAAGAATGGCACTGTCATCTGAGATTGTAGCCACCACCTATGGTGAACTGGTGAGCCCGGAAGGAACTCAGGAAGGAAAAGAATACATGCCATCTAGCAGCCATAAGACTACAGCCTCTACTGACTGTGAGCTCCTGAGGAAACTCAGGATGTCAAAACACAGAATACTGGCCCCAGATAGCTGAGATGCATATCAAAGGAATGATGTCAGTGAGCCCAGACTCTTGCATCTCCCATACATAGAAAAGGGCTAAATTCCTTAACTTGTGATTTCTAGTTTTCTTTAATTAACAGTATTGTTTTTGTTCTTACTATCTGCCTTTTGTTGCAAAACTCCTATATATCCTAGCTGCCCCCCTTTGTCTCCTTGGAGCAGTTCTCTCAGGATTACTTGAGATTCTGCATCCCTGGGGTTGAAGTCCTAAAAATTCCCACTGAATAAAACATAACTCTCAACTTTTAGGTTGTGAATATATTTTTTTAGTCGACAAAGGTGTATGGAAGAAAAAAATATCTACCCCTTAAGTCAGTGGAGATGGAGTGAGAAAAGGAAACCACAGTAAGCCAGGAAAATGGGAGTAGATAACTGGCCCTGAATGAGTCAAGGAAGATAATGAGTGAGGCTGTAGAATGCTTTAGAAAGGCGCATAAGATCGGGAACATCTTTTCAGGAGACAGGGTTCTGAGGGCCTCTTTTCACTCCTGCCCATGGCACTGTTGGACCTGAGTGGGGGAATCTTATTCAGACACACAAAGCTCTAAGGATTCCTCTTTCTCTCCCTTTTAATTAAACAGTAAAAACCAATAGAACAGTAGAATAGTCATGTGTATGACTTGGCGTTCCATACACACCAGAAATGGTGAGTTTTCATAAGCTGAAAACACCCATGTAACCAGCACGCACATCAAGGATCAGAGCATCACCAGCTCCCTTTGTGTTCCCTTTTCAGTCACTATCAGGCTCCAAAACAACCACTACCCCATTTCTCACACCACAGATGAATTTTTGGGGTTCCCTTCAGACATCTGTTAATGGAGGCAAGAGGTAAGGTGAAGATGGTCTTACCATGAGTTGGCAGTACTCTGTGTCTCCATTTTGGTATATTGATTGCTAGCATAAAGGCCATGGTCCGGGCAGAGTTAGCCATAAAGCCTGGACCCATCTGGAAAATCAATCGTTTCTTCCCTGTATTCTTATAGCATTTTGTGCCCACCCCAATAATAGCATGTTTAGTACAATATTGTAATTATATGTTGAACACACTCCCCTTAATTCTTTGAGATATCAAGTTTTATTATTTTTTTTATTCCCATGCGTCTTTAACATGGTAGATGTTTAAAAAATGTGTTAGTTAGAAATAAGTGTATATCTCTGCCATTGATACTAAAACCAAGTGAAAAACAGAAATTCTCAGAAAAAGGTTGTGTGTATGCTGATCCTTGTATATGACTGCATATATACACAATTTACAAAGCTGTAGGTCCATCATCTTGAAGAAGTCTTTAAAATTAGTTGATTTTAAATATTTCTCATTACCGACTATATTAATTCTCTGAACTGACTTTGTGAAGTATAGAATTGTAGGAATGATGTTTTACAATGAATTAGGACAAACTTTATCTGATTTCTCACCTGAAATACTTCAACTGGTGTCACAAAAGTATCAATTAAGGGTCTTTTGTGTACAGAGAGCTACTTTATAATGTTCTAGGAATAAAATGAGAGCTAGAAGACATGATTCCTACATCAACATTTGATTTTGGCAATATCCCACTGAAAAGAGAAGCGAGGAAGCTACAGCTCATAATATTTGCAGATGAAGGAGCCAAGTCACAAGAAGGTTCAATGGCCTCCCCATGACAATGTGAATTAAATCCAGAAGTCTTTTATTCTAGTCCATATTTTACACTGTTTACAGCTTATCAATGCCTGGAACTTCACTATCAGAGATTTGTTCCTTGGAGTAACTGTCTTCTGTGAAAATAAAACATACTCTCAAGATTCACAAATACCTCTTAGTTTGAAGAAGGTGGTTTTGGTAGAGGTATGGGGGAGAACTCATGCTGGAAGCATCAGAGAGAGACTCCAAGAGACTAGTAACATAAATGTGAAGGGTCCATGGCCTTAAAGAAAAAGACTTTCGTCTTCACAGATCTCAAGTAAAGTTGATTTTTTAGTTCTGAAGAAAATTCAGTCCATTCGCTTCATGATGTTAAAAAAATACATAAGTTGGGGCTTCCCTGGTGGCGCAGTGGTTGAGAGTCCGCCTGCCAATGCAGGAGATGCGGGTTCGTGCCCCGGTCTGGGAAGATCCCACATGCCGCGGAGCGGCTGGGCCCGTGAGCCATGGCAGCTGGCTGAGCCTGCGCGTCCGGAGCCTGTGCTCCGCAATGGGAGAGGCCACGACAGTGAGAGGCCCGCGTACCGCAAAAAAAAAAAAAAAAAATACATAAGTTGGTCCTGTTGGAGTGGCCAGTAATTTGACATCAATGCACCTTTCTCCCAAATTCAATGATTGAGTCCCTTTAGTTGATAATTACCGAGGGTCTACCTGACAGGCACTTATCTATGTATGAGGGATACAGCAATGAAGAAAACGGAATCTTTGCTCTCAACGAGTTTACATTCTAATGCAGAAGTTACTGTGCTTGAAAAATAGCTAATTTTAGCTACTGACTATCTGTGATAAATTTTACCTCTTTAGCTCCAAGTTATGTGTCAGATATACCTATATTTCCACCTATTTCAATGTGTCCAGAAGAAAGCTCATTATCTTCATTTTTTAATTACTTAAGTATAGTTGATATACAATGTTGTGTTAATTTCTGCTGTACAGCAAAGTGATTAAGTTATACATATTATACATTCTTTTTCATATTCTTTTCTTTTATGGTTTATCGCAGGATATTGAATATAGTTCTCTGTGCTATATACAGTAGGACCTTGTATCTTCGTTTCTGATAGCTCACATTTCCAATGATGACACCATCCTCTATGCTGTCACTCAAGTTGGAAACCTAAGGATTATTCTTGGTCACTCGCCAGTCCCAACACTCTCAGTAATCAGTCTTCCAGACTCAGTGACTCTCCCACATAAAGAATTGTTCCCTCCCTCCATCTTCATCAGCCATCATCATTTCCTCCTGCCTAGGCCACTGTCATCTCCTCCAGGGAGGTTCCTTGTTCCTCATCACTCTGCCCTCCAACGACGGCATTCACTGCTCACGGAGTGATCTTTCAAAGCCTAAAATCTCATCATGACAAGCTTCTGAATAAAAGCTTTTCAGCGAAAGTTCAAAATTCATAGACTTAGCCTACCTTCCCAGACGAATCTTCCCCCAAATAAGCAACAAATCACTCAATATTTTCTTGCTTCTCTGTTTTTCAAACACTGACCCTTTGCTTCTTGCTATCTGTGCCTCCAGGCCTTTTCCCTCTGTCTTTGCAGGACAGTCTCCCTTTCATATACTAGGCATCTTTTCAAATATCATCTCTTCAGAGATGTCTTCTCTAGCCATCTTATAAAATACTTTTCTTCTACACGTCTCTGTCCCCAACCAGATCACTCTCATTATTTTCAAAAGTTATCACTATCTAAGATCACCTGAGGAATTTATTTGGTTAGGGATTATTTTCTCACTATCCTCTATATCAGAGAGTAGATCCTGATGTCCCACACCTGAAATCAGTGCCTGGCACAGAGGAGATTTTTCAGGATTACTTACACAAGGGCCAGCACCTTCTCTCCAGAATTTTCCTAACCATTTTGAGATTTTAACAACTTCGAACCATAAATTGTCCATTTTTGTGTGAAACTGCAACACTTTTATGTATTTATTTTTATAATTCTCACTTTATATTATAATTATTGGTAGAGCAGGTTAAAAATAATATGTTGCATCTTTCACCACATTCAACTTCTAAGGATGATGAACAGTTGTTAATTTCATCATCTTAAGCAGTAAAAGAGAAAATGTTAGGAGTTGAAGGATATATATGTAGAAGAGAAAATGAAGGAGAAAATAAGTTGACAGCAGGTTATGTTTATCAATAATGCAACACATCTCTTTTCAGGACAACCTAGGAGTTTAATAAAATGTACTAATACTTACAAAACCTCAGAGAGATGGATTTTGTCTTGGAAAATGTGCACTTTCTGGGAAATTTTAGAAATCATTGAAAAAGTTTATACTTTCAAAATTATGGAATTCAAGCAATTGGAGATTTTAGAGCAATCACAGATGACATCTGGGCTACCTTGATTCATGTAGTGTGTGCACACACATACGCAGATGAAATTATCTACATAATACTGTGCATGGTGATAATAAAGATAACTGTGAGCTATAAAGAACATTCCACATACCTCATATTCTATCTCTAAACAAACTTGTGAACCAGGCAAATGTGGTTAAGCTCGTTTTGCAGAAAAGGACAATTATTCTCAGAAAACTCTGCCATGGATCAGCAGATTAGGGCTCTTTCCTGACCACTGTCTCAGTACATCTGCTTTTTGGCCTTGAAATAGTCATTTTTCCACTATTATGTTTCTTTTTCTCATTTCCAAAGACATATGATAAAAATCTAGCAATTTTTAACATACAACCCCCATTTTTTTTTTTTTTTTTTTTTTGCATAAGGATCATTGAGAACTACATGAAATCTATGGACTCTCTTCACCGAATATTTCACATACACATGAAACTAGATCTTTTAATGATCAATAGAAGTCATACTAAGAACTTCTGTGCAGGCTCTAAAATTATTCTATTATTCATATGAAGGTTATCTTAAGTTTCTAACTGAATGTTATCAGCAAAGGTTGAACTTCTGGAGAGCTTCTTAAATTAACCCATGGGAGTCTTCATAAGCACTAAATTCTTTATTCTCCAATTGTGTAGAATTTCTGAATTGCATTGCAAGCTTTAATTTAAACCAAATTGTAGAAGGTTTAAGAATTACATTTTCCTCTTTGAGATGCAGTTAGCAACCATTTTTTTCAGGTTGCCAATACCAGGCAAACGGGCCAAAGCATTGTTGCCCATTCCCTGGAAGATCCCTGGACTGGAAATGCACAGCTAATTGTAGAGCATGTGTTAGTGCCTTGTCAACAGAGATTAACAGAGCTGCTCTCCCACTAATAGAGCAGGTTGTCCGCAGGGGAGCTGATAAGTAAGCAGATGACTGTAATTTTAAAAGGCATGTGTCCCTAACTTGAGAGATCCTGGTCTCATTCTGCATTCTGTAAACAGTCACAGTCTTACGGACTCTGAATAAGCGAGATCCCCAAAGACCACACTCCCTGTGAGTAAGTTCGCATCTGTAGAAGTAGCATTGTCTTTTCCAGTTCTGAAAGGTGTCCTGACGCATGGACTCATCCTTAAAGAGAAGCTTATATCATAAAAGAACCCAGCTCAGTGTCTTACATACGAACTTAGTAAAAAAAAAAAAAAAAAAAGAACAACAACAAAAACAATAATAAGGGACAAACAATGTTTGCAAAATATTCAAGAACAGTGGGAAAAGTCTAGGTAGAAAATTAAATTGATGTTAATGAGCAAAACTGGTGTGTGTCCAGTTGTCCTTTTTTTAAATAAGAGAAACAAAGAATTTCACTGTGTATAAGTTACTAACTTTCATCTTCAGTTGTGCATTTGAGGGAATTTGAGAGAGCACTCTAATTCATTCCACAAATATTACTGAGCCCCTACTATGTCCTAAGAACCTAACACATGTTAAGGAATAAAACAGAAATACTTGCCTTCTTGGAGCTTACATTCTAGTTGGGGGAAGTGTAAGAGTGGTAAGAGTTGGCTTCCAGGATAAAGGAATAAATAATCATTGTATAAGTAAATTATATTACATGTTAGAAGGAGAAGAGTACTGTGGACAAAAGGAAAAATTGAGCTGGGTGTGGAAAGTAGGAATTCTATATGGTAAGCTATATGGCCAGTTTTTAGAAATGTCTGAGTAAGTGTCTTTTTGAATGCTTGCCATGTGCCTCACCCTCTCCAAGAATCCCTGTTATGGGGCAGGGATTTCTGTCTCCAGAAATCATCTATTAAAGTGTAGTTAGATTAGCCAGTGATCAGGCTGGAAGGCAGGCTATATTGTCCTGGGGCCTTAGCCTCCTCACTCCTCCCAATAGATGATTTCCTTCCCAGTAGACACCCAGAATCCTTATGTTCCCTCCAACCTCTTTTCTGATACCTGCTCTTGCAAGTCTTCTTTCATGGTGGGGAAGGATGTATACCTTAATCAATGTGCTCTACAAGATCTTCAGAAGAGGGAAATGTCTTACACACATACTATTAATGAGGATAGAGTCTAGGTGAGATGTCAGGGAAGAAAACATGATGGTGGAGTTCCAAGTGTTGACAATCAGGTAGTGGGTAAAAGGGAACTGATGTGTCAGAAGGTAGTGACAAACTTCACATCCAGCATAGAATTCTCTACACCCCATGGCTTACCTCAATGCACATGGTGAGTTACAGGAGGTCCATGCACATGCATCCTCCCAGTGAAATCATTTTATAATGATTGAATGAAACAGATTGGTATAATTTTAAAACCAACTGACCTTAAAGGATGTATTCAGTTGCTCTCCCAATAGGGGGTATGTTTTGGAGTCAAATTGAATTAGTTTTTTTTTTTATGATTTGAACAAAAGTTCATTCTCTGCAAAACTATAGTCACAACTACAAAAATTTGGTACATTCCCTTGTTTATTTGCTTGTTTGAAATGAACGATGTTGTCTACTGCAACATTCATATTTCATTGAGAAGGTTTAGAAAGTTAGGAGTTAAATGAATGATTCCTATTCTACTGTTTCTAAACCACAACTTTCTTACTTGTAAGAGATACAAAACAATATTCCCTAAATCTCACCATTTCACATATAGTGGCTTGTGATTATTGCTGAACACATACATTCACAGGTGGAAATTTAACAGAATTATAATAACATAGCAAATAAAAAAAAATCCATGACTTTGATGCTAAAAGTTAAACAAACAAACAAATAAAAAGGAGTGAAGGGAAAGCTCTTTTCTACAGTAAAAAGTTACTAAGTGACAAATATTGGAGGAAAAACAGGGTTAGAAAATCACCACTTTACAACTACCATTGTCATAATTAATATAGGCAAGAATTATCAATGGATCCTAAAACTCTTGTGTGAAATTTTGTTAAAGAATAGTGTATCTACCAAGGCTGCTGAAGAGGGTGTGGAGAAAAGGGAACCCTCTTGCACTGTTGGTAGGAATGTAAATTGATACAGCCACTATGGAGGATAGTATGGAGGTTCCTTAAAAAACTAAAAATAGAATTACCATATGACCCAGTAATCTCACTACTCAGCATATACCCTGAGAAAACCATAATTCAAAAAGACACATGCACCCCAATGTTGACTGCAGCACATTTACAATAGCCAGGTCATGGAAGCAACCTAAATGCCCATTGACAGACGAATGGATAAAGAAGATGTGGTACATATATACAATGGAATATTACTCAGCCATAAAAAGGAATGAAATTGGGTCATTTGTAGAGACGTGGATGGATCTAGAGACTGTCATACAGAGTGAAATAAGTCAGAAAGAGAAAAACAAGTATTGTATATTAACACATATATGTGGAACCTAGAAAATGGTACAGATGAACCAGTTTGCAGCGCATAAATAGAGACACGGATGTAGAGAACAAATGTATGGACACCAAGGGGGGAAAGTGGCAGGGCGGTGGTGGTGGTGGGATGAACTGGAAGATTGGGATTGACATATATACACTAATATGTATAAAATAGATAACTAATAGGAACCTGCTGTATAAAATATAAAGTAAAATTCAAAAAAAAAAAGAATAGTGTATCCACACAGTCTAGAAGTATCTCCATATGGGTTTCTTATTAATTATAAAGGAAAAAATATGAGAACTTTACAATAGAAAATAGTGTATAAACAACCTAAATCAAGGTATCACGTGCTTCCTGATATGGT
This sequence comes from Delphinus delphis, assembly GCF_949987515.2. NCBI lineage: Eukaryota > Metazoa > Chordata > Mammalia > Artiodactyla > Delphinidae > Delphinus > Delphinus delphis. Next base: position 116,704,563 of record NC_082684.1, on the reverse strand, counting down.
TCACAGAGAAGGAAATGGCAAAACTTATACAGTAATCCTGCCAGAAAATGCATAACCTGAATCAAATCATTAGGGAACAATCAGACAACCCCAAATTGGGGAACTTCTTAAATAAACACTTGGTCTATACTCTTCCCAACTGTCAACTTCATAAGAGAAAAGAATAAAACTAAGAAACAGTTTCTGTTTAAAGAAAGTAATGAGGCATAACAACTGAGAGAAAAGATTACAACCAAGGAATGGTTTCTGTTTAAAGATAGTAATAAGATGTAACAACTAAGTGAAATGTGTGATTTTAGATTGGAACTTGAAAGGAAAAAATTGAGACAACTACAAAATATTGAATTTGGACTACATATTAGGTAATACTATTTTATGTGTGTTCCATTTCCTTAGTTTTAATAAATGCATTTTAAATGTTGTATTCTACTATGAGAATATCCTTGTTCTTATAAGAGATACATGTGGAAACACTTAGGAGTTTGTATCTTATATTATATGGTTCAGCAAAATAATATTTCTGTATAATAAAGAAATTAGCTGGCCTTTGTCCCTGGATCCTGGGAGGTATACTACAAACACTTGGAATTTCCTGTCTTTGGGATTGTCTCTTTTCAGGCTTGGGATTATCTGTCTTTGTTACTCTTGGTGGTCCCCTTGGACCACATCAGATCATTTATGCTAACCAAGTGACTCATGGTGGGTCCCTAGATAGTTTGTGTTAATAAAATTACTCAAGATGGAAGATGGTCATGCTCAAAAGACCAATCATGTGATTACAGGGTGGGGCTTTGAGCCTCTCAGTACCCACCCAAACTTTGAGCAGAGAAGAGGGCATGGATGTTAAGTCATATAGCCAATGATTTAAGTGATGATGTCTATTTAATGAAGCCCCAATAAACACTATGGACACTAAAGCCTGGGCAAGCTTGCCTGGTCGTTAATCCTCTGTATTGTCACGTACTGATGTCAGTGGATAGCATGACCCCAAAGACAAAGGCAGCTTTACATATGGGACTCTCTCAGCCTGCCCTTTGGCTATTTCTGATTTGCATCCTTTTCCTATTAAAAAAAAAAAAACACTGTAATCATAAGTAAAGAGCTCTCCTGAATTCTGTGATTGAGTTGAGGAGATTATCAAACCTGAGCAGCTCAAGGGAACCCCTAAATTTGATCAGAAGTGAGAATATCCTGGGGATGCCTTAACTTACAACTGGTGCCAGAAATGAGAAGGATTGGGAAGTTTGACCTAATTCTGGGAAGATGACAGTTGCAGATTCATTCATTCATTCATTGTAGATTTATTTTACTATTTTTTTACAAATTTCTTATATGTTCAGTGTTTAAAAAAATATTAGTAAAAACAAAACTGTATGGCTCTTACATAACTTCAGGAAGTGGGGAAAATAATCTGAAGACAACGTTCAATAGACCACCAGTGTGCCTCTATGGTCATGTCACAGAAAACACTGAACTTTATCTGGTTAGGTGAACAATTAGATTGTTAGATGAATTTTTCTCCAGAAGTTAGTTTGTTTAGATTGAAAAAGACTGTTTTTAAGCCAGTTTGATTTTATGTGCTTAAAAATGCCCCAAACTAAATATTAAATGCTAAACCCATGCCATTACTAGCATGAAAATGAAAACACTTTCCTGGTAGACTTGGGGAAAAATTCAAATGGAAATCTTAAGACCATGCTGAAAACAGTATTCTTCTAAACAACGGAGTATATTCAACTGATAGAGATTTTTAGCCATCCAAAGACATTTTAAAAATCTGTGCCTGGCTCATAGTGGATGCTCAATGAATAGTTATAGTAATAAATATCAGACAAGAAATATGAGGGATTTGAGGAAATGGTGATATCAATGATTACCTCTTTTGGTAAGGCACTTTTCATTCTTTGAGCTAAAAAAGTTTATGCAGCATATTGTTACCAAGCTGGAGTGGGATACTGGGTAGACAGTTTGAATTATCATTGTGATACTACAGAGATCATGAAAACTAATAGATTCTCAAGGTCGTAGACTGCAAAGTACCAGCCAGTTCAGTCTCTTTTCTCACCATGTCACAGAAGTGTCCAAATTGAGGACTTTGATGACTCTTCTTATAGAATTCAAGAGACAGAGATAGACAGACAGAGAAGACAAAGGGAGAGAGAGACAGAGACAGAAATAGAGACAGAGAGAGGCAGAGAAACAAAGATAACAGACACAGAGAGAGTCAGAGACAGAGGGCAGAGTCAGAGACGACAGAGACAGAGAGAGAAATAGAGAGAGAGGGGGGAGGGAGGGAGGAAGGAAGGAAGAAGGAAGAAAAAAAGAAGGGAAGGAAGGAAGGAAGGGAAAGAACCAACCCTTTTCCTTGTTCAAAATGTATCACATTGACAATTAAACATAGAACTTCAATTTTCATTTCTTTCAACATTCTATACTTCTGTGGTTCCACTGTTCAACAGCAACCTGTTTTCTCCTGTATAATGAGTTTTGTCCTCCGTTACGCCTTCATTGTCTACATCAATATCTCAGACAAAAGCTTTTAAAATAAATTTCATAAAATCTTGAACATGTTGCTTGTAAGTTCTATAGCAGTAATACAATGTATTTGAAAATGCATATTAATTCAGTTGCAACCAACTTACATGAATGCAGGAGAAATAATTGACTCTGTATCATTCTCTTTCTTCCTCTCTCTCATCTGCACACATTATATATCTTACATGTTGCATTTTGCAGCACTGCATTTTTATGTGGCTGTCATTCTGAGTTGGTCTAGCAAGTAAAATCAATTCTTTTTTTCCCAGTAAGATAGTCAAGTGTCTGACACCTGCTTTCTTTTCTCAGCTATATGAAACAGCTTAAAGCATCAGAATACTTCAGCTAGACTTTTTAATTATATATCTTAGCAGTCCAATGTATTCAGGAACCGTATTTAAATATTCAACCTGAAATGGACTGTGTATTAAATTAAGTAAACTACTAACTAAAGCAACTTTGCTTGGTGTATCTGCGATCAGAAGTGACAATTCATCTAATTAGTTTGTAATACTGGATATGTTCTAAATTATTTCCCTCTGTTTTTTTTTTTTTTTGTCTTCATGGCCACTGTGCATGTATGGTCCACAGACATACTTGATTTCTATTAAAGGATGACTTCCACCAACCAACACATTAATTAATATTTGTTCTGTGCCTAATGATATGTATAAGGTGTACTATTGAGTGTGCGGATGACCCAACAAATAGCAATGATCTATTGTGGAGTGTTATGACACATCTCAGATATCTAACACCAGCCAGTGGTTAACCTTAAGTGACCTATGAGTTCTCCAAGACAAGCTTCAAGGAAGGTGCAATTAAGGGTGTGTGGCCCCACCCCTTTCTATTATTCTTAGAACTATATCAGTGTACCAGTGAAAGACTAAAAAGATTAAGGATAACCTTGAACTTTCAGTCTCAATTGACCAGTTGATAATCATCAATATTCATCACCCCAATTATCATCTTAGAAAAACAAATCATTGGCAAACTTTGGAAGTTCAGCTGCTTTTGGCAGCAAATGTCCCATTGTCTCATAATCTGACTCATAACCAATGTAAGGCAGTGCTCCACTGTGACCCACTGGGTCAGACCATTTCCAGTGGCTCCCAGAGGGGCTGAAATTGGCACCAGATCTTGAAGGGTGGGGAGGACTTAAAGGAGCAAAGAAAGGCCAAGAGTTGTATGTGTCTAAGATGAAGGGCAAGTGGAACAGTATGGAGAAGGCTCGACACAACAAAAGAGCAATAATGGAGGTTGGGACTCAGGGCAGGGGCATAGCAACAGGGGAGAGGCTAAAGAGATGTGGTTGAAGCCAACTGAATGAGACTAAAGTGCTAGACTTTTATTCCTTAGGCCAAGTAGTGGGTTTTCATTTAAACTTTTCTGTTTCAATTCTATCACATAATACATATTTTAAGTTCTATTTTAATTTTTTGTTTGTTTGTTTTGGTTTATTTGGAGGGAGATGAGAAGTATGAGGAGACGTGTGCCTGGTAAAGATTCAGACCATATCAATAACTTTACTTAGCAGGCAACAACAAAAAATAAGAATTGGAAAAATAGGGTCTGCTGAGCCCTTGTGTTATTTACCACTTAATGGAATGTTGGCTGAAAACAATAAAATAAATATTTCATTTTACCCAGCATCACTTAAAAAGTAAATAAGACACAGAGTCCTTCTAAGACAACTGCTGTGGCAGTATGGAGTAGATATAATGTGATTCAAGCTGCATAAAGTTTAATATAATATTCTTGGGCTTAGGAGTTTATATCTTCCTTTCCCCTCAAACAGTCCCCTATATGATTCCCATAGGTAAAATCATCTCAGTGGGTTTCGCAAACCAGTGTAAATAAGTGTAGGTTTGCATTAAAGCTCTGGCTACATATTAAAGCCGAATCAACAGCCTTTACTAATAGAGATATTCAAAAAAGATAAAACATCTCAAAGCACAGGCGCTGGGTTTGTGCTGCTATTTCATGTCAAGGCAATTACAGTGATGGTATTAGGGAAGATGAGGGCGGGAGTGGTGTTGTCATCCAGGGGGAAGGGAACGAAAGCCTTTAAGCAATCATGTAGAGCATGCAGAACATCTTAGAGCTGGGGAAGCAACAAAGCTCCGCGCTGTCGGAGTATCGATCCGTTCCAGAAGGTGCAGGGAGCCGCCAGACCGTGATTGCCTTCCCCACTGTGTTTAGAGAGGTCTGAAAGAATACAGTATTGATCTGGCCCCGTTCCTGAGAAGTAACTTAGAGATAAGCCCTGACTGGAGGCCACCAACCTTGAGAACAAAACTGTTGCAAAGACGTCCTCTTTGCCATGCGTCCAACATCAGTGCTAATGCTGTGTGGGTGATGATGAGAACACACTTAAACCCCGTCCGGGAGAAGCTATCCACGTGCTTTCTTCCCCTCCTCGATCCCCGGAGTCTCCAAAGGCTGAAACTGTCAGATCAATGTTATGAGTGGAGAGGAGGGGAGGGCACAGCTGAAGTCCCATTTGTGAAGTTGTGTTTTGTCAAGGACGAAAGATTTGTGTTTCTGAAGCATTGTGTGAATTTCTGAAGTTTTGAGTGTTTGTTCGAACCTTCTCCAAACTTCATTTACCACATCTTCTAAATGGAACTAATAATGCCAATTTTGCAGATTGTGGTCTTAATTCAATGCGATAAAAGAATGTATTCAGGAAGTGATAGCTCGTAATTGTCAGGCTCATGTCTGGGGGGCAGTGAGGAATCCACTACCATCTCCTCCCTGCTTTCTCTCAGCCACCAACTTCTATGAATCCATCAAACAAACAAACAAAAATCCCCAACAACAGACAACATCAATGAAAACACTTTTCAGGGGAAAAGATACTTTCAAATTTTCTACTTCCAGAGCTGTGTGTAGAACTAGTTTGCCACTTTAATCCTTGTGCACTACCAAACCTCAAGTTTCAACTTGGAAATAAAAATAAAGCCGACTGAAACTTCTTAATTTGCATACCACTCAGTGTGTCCTGGTTTCCTGGTGGAAATTACTGTAACCACAGGATTTCGCATGGTTTCAACCTCCAGCCACAAGTTAAAATTGGCCAGATGTTACTGAGAAGTTGGGGAACTAGACTGTTGGCTGGGGATTCATCCTGATGTATAACTAGATCCAAATACACATTCATTTGGACTGGGGTTTTAGGGTACAGCAACTTTATTTCTCCCGTTTGCTAAGGAATATGGCTCCAAGTTTGTCACTCCTTGGGGCAAGCTAGTCCAATAATTTTGCCGTGGTACTATAAATCCTGGATCACCTCCTCAGCCTGTGAGGGGCAATGTTATCTCCCTGGTTTATGTTGTGTGTAAAATGGGGTACATCCTTACATCCTCGGTACCAAGGATTTTATGAGTCACACGTAAAAAGACTTGGTGTTCTGTGTGATTTTTCTTCCTAAATCAGTATCAGTTCACCGTAGCTATAATGACATTGTTTCATCAATTTCTGAATTGAGTGTGTTGGATGAACAGCCACTTCTCAGACTATTTAAACAAAAATGAATTTTGTAGTTTTGTCATATTTGAGCTCAGTTCAATAAGATACAGGTAGATGAGAGACAAAGTCCCATCTCTCAGATTACTTTCTCCAGCAGTGAAGGGAACTAAAGCAAACTTGCCAGGAACATGTCTTGTGGATTTAAAGATCATAATTTTAATAACAATAACACCTCACCATTTTCAAAGTGCTTCCCGTGCATTGTCTATTTTTTATCGTCCTCGAGGCTTCTGGAGGTCAACGTGCACATTCATCCCGGCTTCATTTGATCCACCTCCGCTTGACCACTGCCGGACTTTTTCCCAGGCAAAAGGAGAACACCCGGGAGGGTGCACAGACTGGACAAAGAGGCTGCAGAGGTGATTTGATTTCACCACAATCATTTCATCTGTCTTAGCAGAAATCCCCTGGGCTGCCTTCCCGTATACAAACTTGCCTTTGTTCACACAGCTCAAAAAGAAAGCTTCTCCTTCAAAATTTAACGGCCTCCCTGAAACATTTAAAGGAAATGTGGCCTATAACTGTTCAACGTGAAATGCAAGCTCGTCGATCCTTTGTCCAAAGGCTAATATTTAATCTTTTAAAGCTCCTAGGAAGTGTCTTTGAAGCTCTGATTTTATTTGTCAAGCCAAATACAAATAATGCTAAATACTTATGTGCTTTATAAAATACATGAAGTATTTATCTGCATTTTCAGCACACCCTTAGTCAGTCCTATACCCTAATTTATCACCATGCAGAGGGTATTAAGATCATTGATTTTCTGAAATGTATCCATAATTGAAAAATCCTTTTAATTGTCTTTTCCGACCACAACTTTCAAAAATAACACATTTTGTGACCAAGATCCCCGACCTCAAGAGGTAGAATCATGTAGCAGCTTAAAAATTCCCTGCACATGAAAAGGGCCAAATGGGTTGTAAAGAGGGATCCCTTATGGAGCGAGCCCGCCGCCCACACACCCTCTGACATGCCCACCTCTGTGAGCACAATAATTACCCATGTGATAAGAGTACCAAGGGTCTTTGTTATCTCTTTCAGCCCTCCTTTTTTCTTCCTTTCCTAGTTTTTCAGTTCTAAGAGAAGTCAAGGTGAAGGGTTTAATGCTTCTGAAGCTGGGGCAAGAAAACAAAATTGCCTTTTCCTGTGGTCAGTGCAGAATACAGGGAACAGTTAAAACAGATCCACTGAAGTGAACAACCTTGATGCGACCAAGGGAGAAACACCCCCTTTAGGTGCTCCCCACAGGGTTCCCTTTCAGTTGCTGGGCCAGGAAGGTCGGCCCATCTCTATGACTCCCTTTCAAGTGCACTGGCTGACCGTCAGAAACGGGTTCCGCATGACTGCTGGTGCTCAGACAGACTCCTCAGAGAGAGACCCCTGACCCACCAGAGGGGAGGAACCAAAGCAGGGATCAGGCAGTTTATTTCAAGTGTGTGTGTGTTTGTGTGTGAGAGAGCACAGGCTACAAAGGTGAAGGAAGCCTTTCAAATCTGGACTCCACTACACACACACACACACACACACACACACACACACACACATACACACACACACTAGGCAGAAGAAAAATAGGAAATAGAAATAAGAGAGACTGTCTTTCAGACGTAAACAACTTAGAAGACGCCGAGACTATTGGTGGCACTGCAGAGTTAGAAATTTCTATTTTAATTCTACCCCACTGGTTTGAAGGAACAGAGTGAATATAGTGGTATTTATATACTTTTGCACAAAATGTACTATTCTGCAGCTAAGGTCTTCTGTCTAGGTAGATGTCCTTCCATCATTTGTTGATACATGAAAAGTCAAACATACAAATTGGTAGAAAATTCCACTCTTGTTATCTAGTAAAGGATTTTCTCTGCTACAGATGCACAGGGCTGTGGTCTTTTGGTTGCCTGGTACATCCTTGGATGCTCACACAGTAATTAATAAGCAGAGTTAGCAACATAACCACACTCATAGGTGGCACTGGCAAGTTCTGGAAGAAGCCAGAGATCCTTTGGCCTAAATTTTTCTCATTTGCAAATTGGAGGTGATTTTGTTTCCTCACAAGCATCCTTGCTCGTGAGCCAATGACTGATGGGTATTCTCACACTATCAAGCAGCTCTTGAAACTTCCTGTAAGATACTGGAGATGTTAAGTGTAGTACTGGGCACTTTTGTTACCTTCCATTTCTCCTTCTATTGAGAGTCTCTGGGTTGGAAACCTAGAGTCTTGAGTGTCACAGCAAGTCATGGGCTAGAATAGGAGACCCAGGAGTTGAGGTGATTGCACTTAGGCTGGAGAATCCTTGTGGTGGGAATACGGCAGAGGAGGCTCAAGCATAATTCCTACATTCAGCAAATTTTATTGAGATCCTATTTTATTTCAGGGCTAGAGATACTTAAATACTGATGGACACAGCCAGTTCTTGTGAAGCCCACCCCCTAGGAAGGATGGCAAAAAGGGACAGGTAATTCTACTTGTGTTAAGTCACATGAAGAAGTGATGAATTCTGATGGGGGATATAAGAGAAGCAAACTTAGGGTGAGGAATGGGGAAGGGTTTCTGGAGAACAGGATGCTTGCATGATAAGGGAAGAAAGTTAATGCACATGTGACTTATAAGACCTGATTTTACAGATTGTCTGTTGTGACTATCACATGTATCTACAATAATTTTCAGATACACTCTCTCCTTTCCAATCCCACTCTTGTTTACCTCCCTTCAGCTATCACAACACACTAGTTAGATTTGAAAACTCTCTTTTGGAAAGTTTAATTTGGACATTTCAGCAGGGAAACAATCTCAGTAGCCTATCTAATGAATAGAAAAAGAATTGTATTTTGACATCTATAATAAAACCACATAAAATAGCCCCAACTGATTTTAAAACTCATATTTCAACCATACATTAAATGTTTATTTTCAAAAGCACTACCTCTGCATTGCCTTACATCTTGCTATCATTTCATAATTTATTGTCCTTAGAAAATTCTGTGACTATTATGAAACTTAAGGCACAGGTTTTAAGCAGAAATGGGATTTCTTTTCCCACAAAATTTAGGATATTAAATTCTCCCTTTATTGAACTAACAAAAAAGATATCCAATTTTGCGTAGGTAGGGCTTAAGGTAGCTGCAGGTATAGTCCTTTTGGAAGAGAGAATAAGACTTTTAAAATGTGGAATTTGAAGATAAACTATGAAATGTTGACTTGCCAACTTGCAGCATATCAAAATGTCAGCTCAGCACCTTAAAGAGTCTAAAGGGATTATTCAGCCCAATTTTCTCTGTGCTTAATGCCATATCCTGGCTTAGAGTCAGGCTCTTCTGGAAGAACATTTAACTCTTTCTGCACACCATGGCCTCATTTCATGCAATAAGGTTGCCATTTCCTAAATGAGATTCTAATAGTATGAAATATTTCCCTCAGCTTTGAAAGGATCCTTGCTTTGAGGATATAGCTTACATACTGCGATAACCTCAATCATTCCCTGGCAAGAATATACCAAAATCACACTTATGCTTCCATTAGTAGGGCCTAACAAGAATGATAATAAGAATATTCTTAGCATTATCCCAAGAAGGGACAGTGGCTTGAATCTTATGACAACCTCCTTTAAGCCTGTGAGGATTGTGTGATGGCTTTAATGAAACAGCATAAATCTTCAACCATGACATTCAACCTCTGAAGGAATAGATATGTCACATAACATTTGGAAGGGACCTCAGAGGTGGACAAGTCTATTTTCTGTATGATTCATGAATCCCTTCTGTCATTCTTCTGACAGATGGACACAAGGACTCTGAGTCCTTTGCTCTCAAAGACTCCCCAGAAAGCAGCCTATTACTTTGTTTGATGGGTCCAGTTGAATTTTTTCTTTATACTTTGTTGTAATTAGCCTTCAAAAACTTTAACCACTTGAGTTATTTCTGTACTAAAGGATCTCATAGAGTAGAGCCATTATTTTCACACAGGACATCCCTACTTGTATTTTACTTAAAAATCACTTCTTTATGTATTCACCCATTTACTGGGCACCCACTATGAGTTGCACCCATCGAGTTTTGATATTGCAGTAAACAAAACTGACAAATTAATTCTCCTCTTGGGACTCACATTCTGGATTGGGTGTAGAGGGAGAAGATAAGCAAACAAACAAGCAAAAATGGAAAATGTCAGGTAGAGAAAAATTAGATAGAGGAGAAAGCTAGGGCATGCAGGGTGAGGAGAGGAGCTCTGAGTTTGTATCAGGTGGTCAGGGAAGAACTCACTTACAAGGTGATATGTGTGTAGATGGAGACCTGAGAGAGAGAGCCAGGAGGAGACCTACGGGGGTTCCCAAGCCCTCGCACTCTGCACTGGCAAATGGATGTCACCTCTCCTATTGGTTCTGATTGGTTGGTGATGCTGTCCAGATCTCCACACTTAAGGCTGGATCCTTGATAGTGTAAAAGGGAGCATTATTTAACAGTATCTGCCATGGATGCCAGACAGGGATTGGGCAGTAAATATTCACTATATGCATGTTGTAGACCTATGATACTTGCTGCAACTCCTTATAACCTTCTCTTCTCTAGCTTGTATATCTTCATTGTTTTAAGTAAATCTCTCATTTTATGCTTTTTTTTCCCCCCATCTTTGCCATGTTTGCTCTTTCTCTAGAATAAGTGTTAATATGTTTCTTAAAGGGCCAAAGTCAGGGCTGTGCATAGTAATGCAGGTGTGGTCTGGCGAGCAGAGAGAAGATCTAGAATCTCAGTATCCTTGTTCTGGACTCCACACTCAGACATATGCAGTGTAATTTCTTATTATTTGGTTTGGGAGGGACTTTTCATTACATCTGTGTGTTTAGTGCTAAGTGATGCCAGTATGACAGGCACAGGACAGGTACTTTTCTCTTTCCTTCTTTCCTTGGCTAAAAACTTAACATGCTGTTTAAAGAAAGAAATGCACATGGAAGGAGTACCATTTGTCAAAACAGACTTCAGTCACATCAATTTGCAAGTCCCAGCACAGAGCATAAAACGACAGTTTCATGTTGCCCATTCTTAACAAAAGGTTAATGCTTTAAGCTTTAAAAAAATTTGGATCTGTTGGTTGGTAATTGGAATAAACATTCAAATTTGAGCATCAAATTTCTCATTAGTCTCACATCAATACCTGTGCTGCAACTATGGATCAGTGAACTGGGCTACTCGCTGCCCAAGTGAGTTCATTAATCACTCTCCCCTAAGATGGCTGTGTGAGTACACAGCTGTTCTAAGCAGCTGTCTCCTGGTACACTCCTCTCCTACAGACGATGGGAAGCTTTTTGCATGAGTCCGCTGTTGTTTTAGCTGGAAGCCCCACTTGTAGTGACAGGTCCAGAAGCAACCGGGTCTCAGGTCAGTAAAGCATTCCAATTTGTAAATGGTCACTTTATGGTCACAGATAGAAAGGTTTAAAACCATTAAGGCTAAGTTTCCGTATCTTATCTGACTTATCACCAGCAAAAAGAAATACGAAGCTATGCATTTCAAGACTACACCGTATTTGGTGAAAAGCCACAAACCCAAATTGAACTCTCATGACCCTTTTTCTCCTGCCCAAAACGATAGGGGCTGGTACCTTAGCTCTCTGGCTCTTCCAGATATAGATAGTTAACTTTATTTTCATATTTTCGGATACACTTGGCTGCTTCAAGAGATCAGAATCCACACACAGCTCCAATTCTCCATTATATTGAAGCTAGGACTCCAGTAATTGGAGCTTATCCTGTTTTAATATATGCAATCAGGAAATTTGAAGCGGCCTTGATGGCCCCTATAATATTTCCCTTAGATGCTCTCAGATATGTCAGCGTCTACAAGTTCATCCACACAGCAATGACCTCATGTGGCAACCTTTTTCCATCCACTAGAACACTTAGTAGTAACATGAGAACCTGATTATCTTCTCTTAGGAAAAAAAAAAAGAGAGAGGAGTAAAGACTAAGAAAAACAACACACATAAATACAAATTAAAGAGGTATCTTTCTCTTGTAAACAGAACCATCAGGAGAAATAGACACGCTGGAGAAAATAAGAATCACATAATCCAAATAATTGCTTTGTGGAAAGGAGGTAGGTGGGAGTTTGTTGGGAATCAAGGCCTTCTGGGCATATCTATTTCCTAGAGATGTATTTAGTCTTTTCATATTAAAGAAAAGAGAAGATTTCAAAAGTTCAACTCATGAAAACCTTCCTTTCTCTCATTAACTGTAATCAGGAAATAAATAAAAGAAAGGGGGAAGGGAAATAATGAATTTTTCCTGGGTACTTCTTAGGCAAAACATTTAAAATTAGATTTTCCTATTGTGTGTTTGGGACAGCTCTGAGGTAGGCAATGCCACCCCCAAGTGCAATAAGGCAACTGAAGGTCATTTATTCATTCATTCATTTGATAATCCTGTAACAAATATGGACTAAGAAACTATTATGTGCAAGGTTCTGTTCTAGGCCTTGGGAATAGAGGTAAACAAGGTAGCACAGGGAACTATATTCAATATTCTGTAATAAACCATAATGGAAAAGAATATGAAAAAAATATATATATATATGTGTGTGTGTGTGTGTGTGTGTGTGTATATATATATATATATACACACACACACACACACACATGTGAAACTGAGGGAGACAGGGATAAATTATGAGATTGACATATACACACTACTATACATAAAATAGATAACTAATAAGGACCTACTATATAGCATAGGAAGCTCTTCTCAATACTCTGTAATGACATATATGGGAAAGGAATCTAAAAAAGAGTGGATATATATATATATAACTGATTCATTTTTCTGTAACTAACATGACATTTTAAATCAACTATAATAAAAATTTAAAATTATAAAATAAAAATAGTAAAAAAAGAACTGAATCACTTTGCTATACACCAAAAACTAACACAACATTGTAAATCAACTATACTTCAATTAATAAACAAACAAACAAAAAAACAAGGTAGAAAAGAGCCTTGTTTTTACAAAGCTTACATTCTAGTGAGCAGAGACAGGAAACAAACAAGAAAATATCAGTCCGTAATAATTTCATGGATAAAAATAAAGTAGAATCCTATCATAAAGAGAGATTGGAAGTTATTTAAGATTGAATGGTGTCGGAAGACCTCACTGGTGGGGGAGGGTATTGAACTTGAGGCCTATAAAACAAGAGCTAGTGTTGCAGAAGCTGGGAAAGTCCTTCCCCCAAGACTACACAGCTGGCCCAAGATGCAGGATATTCAAACCCACTCCTGTATATGTGCAAAGACCAAGCTTTCCCCCAACATCCTATTTAATGGGTCATTGTGAAATATTTGACTAGTTTTATTATCTATATAATCAAGAAGATAGCTGGCAATTACATGTAAAATGGAAGTTATGAAAATGGTATAATCAGATAATTAAATTATACATTTTCTGTCTCTGTTTGGGTCTCTCCAAATTGTTTATCTATCCAGCCTCATTTCTCTGAATAATCGTCTAGGCTAAACTATTTTGGAAGTAGCTTTACCTTGAATGCATTGTTTCTGGACATTTCCTCATCCTTAAAATTAACATATTTCCCCATTATGGAAATACTGTGCCTTTGTCCTCATTGTTCTCTGATTCTTACCCTTTTAACATCCAATTTAGCCTAGTGTAGCTTAAAATTACATTGGCTGTGGCATGGCATATTTTGGGACCAGAACTTTGTATTCAAGCCAATGAGGGAATGCAGCAAGAAGCAGGATGTAAAAATGATTTCTAAAACATTTAAAAATACTACGTGAAAAGGCATGCCCAGAAAGCCTTGGAGAGTTGAGACATCTATGCCCAGTGGGGTCTATTAATGGAAATTGTTTAATGAGTGTCTTTTAAAGTAATTACCTATTAAAATACTAAATACTTGAGTGGAAACTTTGGTCTCTAATAATCTTGGAACATTTTGTAGACTCTCGACTCCAGGGATGTTTTCGCTCACTACTGATTTGCAGCCCCTCCTGAGGTTGATTATTTCAACTCCTCCAACATGCCCATCAGCAGAGCGATCTTTTATAAATCCAGCTAGCTGAAGAGTAACCCAAGTGTCAAACCAAAGTTGATAACCTCCAACCTTTGAGATTTTTACAGACCTGTTGACATAAAAACCAATATTTATACTTTTCCCTTTTCCTTTTATGTCCTTATCAACTTGTTTATATAATTGGTACTAGGAGCTCATCAGATAAAACTGTCTTTGTTTTATGACATACATGGAGGAAATTGCTAGGCAATAAATATTATTATAAAAAGTATTAATACGGCTCAGATTTTGAAATATGTTCACTAATATTTTACTCATAAAAATGAATTACATTATTTTCCTGGAATGTTCCTCCCTGTTCCTGTTTTTGATGAAATTCCAAATATGGATCCAATTTCTCCTTTATATTTGAGTTGTATTTCATTCCATTTTCTTCCAACTTCAAGGATTGAATTAAAGGGAATTCTATGTACTTTATATTGTTGAATAAAACAATAATCCAGAATGATTTGTATAAACGATCCTAGTGAGAAAATAAGTACAGACACATAAATCACTTGTATATGTAATTTTTATAGCTATGAACTTTGCAAAATATGTTATTTACCACATTATCATTTCTGACAGTTGTATCTCAGGTGTGAGAACATTGAGCTACAAGAAACTGTCACAGATGCATGAAATTGAGAGCTAAAAGAAACTTGAATAGACATCTGGTTTAATTCCTTCTCTTTAAAAATGTAGAAATCAAGATCCAGAAATGTTATGGGCCTTGTTTCCAGTCACATAACTAGTTAAGGGTAGAGCCCAGACCCTCTGACTGCATGTTTGAACAGCAACAAGGAGAACTTTCTTCAAGCTGTTGGTGTGAAGCTTCTTTGATCTAATTATACAATCTTATTTGAGACTTAGTGAGATATTTATCTAAAGAATGTCTTATTAAGAAAAACTTCTACTAACTAGGAAACTGTATGTTGTGGACTGGATGTTTGTTTCCCACCCCCTCCATTACCACCAAATTCCTATGCTGAGTCTTTAATCTCCAGTGTGGCTGTATTTGGAGAAGGGGGCTCAAAGGAAATAATTAAGGTTAAATGAGGTCATGAGGGTGGGGCCCTGATCAAATAGGATTAGTGTCTTTATTAGGAGACCTGCCAAAGAAAACTCTCTCTTCCTCTCTCCTTCTCCCCATTCCTCTCCCCAGTCTCCTCCTCTCCCCACAAATGCACAAAGAAGTGATATGAGCACACAGAGATGGCAGCCACCTACTAGCCAAAAGAAGAGGCCTCAGGAAAATACTTTACCACCACCTTGATCTTGGATTTCCCAGCCTCCAGACCTGTGAGAAAGAAATTCTGTTGTTTAAGCCACTCAGTCTATTGTATTTTGTTATGGCAGCTCAAGCAGGCTAATACACCATAATAATTCAAGTGAGATTTACTTAATTTCCCATTTTGTACTTAATATGGATAATTGATTTGCTTAACAAGTACATGGTATTAAATGAAAGAAAAAAAGATAGTTGTTAAGACAGTGATTCTCTATATTAGAGAACATAATAGAACATAATAATTAGTTTGGAAAAGCATATTCTAACATTATTGCTTCTGTGATAACTATTCCTATAGGTAAAATTCTACAGATCTTTGATAATTTTCTTAGAAAAATTATTGAAATTGGAATTGCTGGGTCAAAGTATGCATGTACTAAGGCTTTTAAAATTCTCACAGAAATATAAACGGCATAGTATACTACTCTCCAATAATTCACTTTGCAAAATAGGCCGGCATGTTGATGGATAAGAGGTAGTGAAGAGGGCTGTTCTGTATAAATCCTTTTCATAGATAGCTGCCTTTCACATGTAAGGAACTCTGCTTAGACTGATTCCAAAGAACACTTGGGAATCTATGAGGGAGTG
Organism: Delphinus delphis; assembly: GCF_949987515.2. NCBI lineage: Eukaryota > Metazoa > Chordata > Mammalia > Artiodactyla > Delphinidae > Delphinus > Delphinus delphis. The sequence goes on along the minus strand of NC_082684.1, from coordinate 116,688,560 downwards.
AGATACCAGGAGGAGAGGGAGTTTGCTTTCACTTTTGTTTATTAAAGACAAATTACCACATTACCAGGACTTAAGGACACACAGCTGGCTAAAAATTAGCACCAATAAACAAAGAAAGAATTCTGTGACCTAATTTAAACGAAAGTCTCCTGTAAGAATAAAGATAAGCAGGACCCAAGTGTGAGTCTGAACCTAACACCAGTTACCAGGACATTGATTCAAACCATTCTTCAACTTTCTTTTTCTTACTTCCTTTTTTTTTTTTTTTTTAATTTGAGAGTTCGAGATTTGTTTTCTACAGGATACAATTGGCATCTCCCTGGCCACCCTGGAGGGTAGTACAAAACACACTCCAACTCAGTCATTAATGACCGACAAGAGTGTTACATTTTATGTAGCTTCATATCAAGAAATTCTTCTAAATGATAACCGATGCAGTAACCCTCCCAGAAAATGAAGAGTCTGGAGGATTTTGTGAAGAAAACTAGTCATCTTTTGAAAATCTCTAGTAGCCACATGGGGATTTTTGAACTGAGGAGGTGAGCTTTGCTTGCTTGCGCCTTGACCCCACCTCAGTCTGAGGTGCAGAAATTGAAGGCTGTATCATTTCTTTTGAAATAGCTACCTTATGTGGAGCAAGAACAATCAAAAAATTGAGCTATGGTCTAATAAGTGTAAAAATAAATATTCTATCTTACAGGAATATCTCCTATTAATGTACTTTGAAACCAGATGTTCAAACACATGTCCACATGTAGGCACGCCCTCCCATCCACTTTGCACTACTTATATCTGAACATAGTAAGAAAAGTTAAAATTTTAAAAGGAAAGAAAGTATATCATAAAGATATACTAACCCTCGAATTCCTCAGAGGAGTGAATAACCTTTTCTCTTGATACAGGAACCAAGCATTGATCTGTCACACTGTTTGTTCTAGTAGACTCCCAGAGGCACATTCAGTTTGAAACGTTAAGGCTAGTTCATTAGGCGTCCCTAGCTCGTTTCTCCGAGAGAATCAAGATAACGCTGTGGTTAGTTAATGGCTTTCTCTTGTTTCCCCCAGAGCCTGCCTGTTTGAAGCCTGCAGCCTCGAGAAGCTTCTTCCCCCCTTCTCTTTGCTATTAGTCACAGCTGGTAAGGCTCACAGGAGCCGAGCTTGTTTGAAAACAGTCGGATCACGAAAATGTTTTGAGTCTTTCTGCTGCAAGCAACAGACTTGGCCCGGGGTTCCAGGAGGAGATGGAGTGGGAGTGGGGCTGGGGCAGGGATGCACCAGGAAGGAAGGAAGAAAGGGAAATTGCTAACCACCTCACTTCAAAATCCCCTCGGAGGGAGCCGCGTTGGGCAGCCTTGCTGGGAAGGTGGGAGGACTAACTAACTTTAAAATGAAGTGATGCCTCTTGGGGCTCATGTCTTCTGCCTGGTACCCATTGTGCTCCCTTGTATTCTGGTAATGGGTTGGGGGCGGGGGGCTAATGATAAGACCCTAGATGTAGTGAACGGACCTTTGGCTCTTGCAGTTCTCCAAGACCCACCCACCCAACCCCATCCCCCTTCCTTCTATACGTACTTTTCATAGAACCAGAGCAGAAGGAAAGAAAGAAAATAAGAACTTAAATATAGTAGGTACATTCAAATTCCAAAACTAGACCCATAAGGATCTCTTAACATCCTGGGGTTGAACTGCCGAAAAGAAAACACGGCGCCTCACAAGAATGGCTTGATTTCTAACAGCCCTGTAATTTGGTTGTTCAGTAATTCCTCCTCACAAAACTGGCCCTAGAAATGCTGAATAATTTAATCTTTTGCCTCTGATAGAGCCCCCGTGAACTGCTACCAGGGCCCACGCGTCTGCTGTTCCCTAGGGTGGCGGGTGTGGACTGCTGCGCAAAGGGATGCTCAGACGTCTCCCACGATGATGTAGGTGATAAAAATAATGTCATCGCCGGTGACAAATTACCCTTTGTCACAACCCCTAATCTTGATTCATGAATGCTTCGGTTGCATTAGGTTTATGAGGCCAATAAACATACATGCTTTGGGGCCGAGTTTAAATACAAGCCGGAAAGGTTTCATTTCGCTTTCTGGGTGTTTCAAGGATTCATATTGTACTGAGAAATCACAGAGGAAAGTTTTACAAGGGATCAGGTCAAGCCCATAAAAGTAATGCGGTTCTTCACGTCACCTCTTTCAGGGCAGTCTGAACGGGCTCCTTATCTAGTTGGGGTTTTTCAGACCACATCCCTGCCTCTTCTTAAATGGTTTGAGGAAATGTAGTTTCTTCCTCTGAATTTGGAACATGCTAGTGCCTTATAAGAGATAATAAACCCAGGAGTGTATGTTGACTTTCAAATTCAAACTTGATGAAAAACCAAATGAAAAACATTGAAACAGATTCTTAATTTCTCTCCAAAATGGAAATATGTATGTAATATTTCTAATTAACAAGCAATTATCTAATTCTCTCACAATTATGTTTTAGGTTTTAATCTCTGTTCAGAGGTCATAGATAGAAGATAAAGAAAGACCAATGGGAAGACAGAAAATTAGAGATCCACTAGAACTTGTCTGGATTGCCCACTACAGCTCTTGTCATACAGTAGAAAGATCGTCACTAATAGATAGTTAGCTATTTTATCTTAATGTTTACTATTGGAAAGATACGGCTACCATGCAATGTTTCTAAAAACATACTAATGTTTCCTATACTAATCTTTCAAATATGAATATTTTTAATCATCCAGGTTAAAGAAAGACTACTATATCATGAAATAAGAATCAAGTCATACCTTATACAAAGATTTTACTTAGACTTACAATTTGGGGGATTTTATCTAATGTCTAATGTTGGACATTGGCTGATTGCATACTATTATCTAGCAACTTATCCTGGAGGTTAAAATATCTCTGGGTATGCACTAAGTAACATTAGTGTTGTTCATTTATTCATCAGGCACCAGTAAAGACTGCATTAGTTAATACAACTCATTCTCCATACTTCTGCTCCTGACAGCTTCATCCTCCTGAATCTTCTCTTTCTGCCTGACCCTTCTCTAGTGTGTCTTCTTTTTCACATGCCCTGCACATTGATTGTTCATGGCCTTGGCCCTTGGTTCTAATTGATCCATATTTTTCTCCTCAGAGAAAGGAAGACTGTGTCTAGTCACAAAGGCAGCATCGGATCCCACTCTAGTTTGCCTTCACTGAACACCAACTATATACCTGACATTTTTTTCTAGTCACTGCAGGGAATATAAAGGTAAGTCTCATTATCTGCTATCTTGGCAGATGAGATAATAATCCTATTCATAATAAGTAAAATCACATATCTGGTACTTATTATATGTCAAGCATTGTTCAAAGTGCTCTATACATAAACTCTCTTAACCTTCGAAGAATCCTTTGAGGGAAGTACTATCAGTATTTCCATTATACAGAGAAGTCAATAAAGACATGGAAGGGTTATTGCCCAATGTTGTAGAACAAGAGTACAAATCACCATGGGGCAAAGGGGAATTGGAAAAGTAGTAGACAGGAGACACAAACAAAATCCCATGGAGTCTCAACCAATGGGGATTAAAAAAAAACAAACAAATAAACAAATAAAAAACATACACAAATAAGCCAGATTTCCTGAAAAGCTGACCTTTGAAAGGAGAACTTTAACACAAATTTTAAAGACTTGCTGTATTTCAGGAACTTATACCAAGTACTTTGCTTCATATAATCTGCACCAAATCCCCGTTTCACAGATAAATAGATACCTAGAGAGGACACAGGTTGTCTAATTTTGAAAAATGGTAAAATGCAAGGCCAGAAATTAAACCCAGGTCTGCCTTAACTCAGCACCCATGCTTTTAGCCATTTTACTAAACTGCCTATATCTTTGCTGTGGGAGATGCTGAGGGGTGAGTGAGATCTTGAAAGCCAGAACTGAGAGGATAGGAAAGTGCAGTGAGAGGATAAGTATGAGTAAAGAGGCAGGTATGGATTCTGAGGAAAGAAGGGATATCTTACCTTTGTTCTTCCCTCTGCAACAGGAATGCATGACACTCATACACCTGGCCCACAGCAGGCACACACCCATATTTTACAGGCTCTGGGGAGGTAAGAGAGGCCATGAGAGTGATACCTGGTATGAAATGGAAAAGTAAGGCTGCCATGCTTTGTGTAGAGAAATCTGGGAACAGAGATTGGAAAGTAAGGTTGGGGATGTATCACAAAGGGCCAAGATGAGAAGTGTTAACTCTGGATGTCATGCAGTGGGTAGCTATTTATAATTTTTAAAAGACTACATGATTGGAATTAAGCTTTAGTAACATTAATTAGACAATGAGATATATTTGGATGAAAAGATCATTTTGGAGACCCTTGAAAATAATTCAAAAAATCGATGAGTGTCTAAACAATAATGTGGAGAATAATAATCAAAAAGTCCCTGTGGATATAGAATACACATTTGGCAACTGATGTCAATGGGATTAGAGAAAGGGAAGAAGGACTGATGATTGTCAAGTTTCCAGACTTGCAGACCTTTAAAATAATTGTGTGTCATGATTTTATTTTTATTTTATTATTTTACTTTATTTATTACTATCTATGAGAGATAAAAAAAAATTAAGAAACCCAGCTGATGTGATGATTAACATGATGAGTTTGGATATTTGGACAACTTGATTTGAGGTACCCATAGAACATTCCATTGGAACAGTCCAGCAGGTATTTAAAAATGTGGATCTGTGCTCAGAAAAGGAGTTGAACTTGAAAATATAATTTTTAAATAAAATTTATTCTTAGAATCTTTTTAGATTTATATAAAATTTGTGTAGATATTGTAGAGGGTTTTCATAGACCTTACACCCAATTTCTCCTATGATTAACATTTTGTATAAGTATGGTACATTTGGTAAAATTAATGAGCTAATATTAATACTTCATTATTAACTAAAATCCATAGTTTATTCAGGTTTGCTTCAGTTTTACTTAACGTAAAGCTTAATATTCTTTTTCTGTTCTGGGATCATAATCAGGACACCACATTCCATTTAGACATCATGTCTCCTTAGGTTCCTCCTGGCTGTTACAGATTCTCAGACTTCCCTTATTTTCAATGACCTTGACAGTCTGAGGAGTACCAGTCATGTATTTTGTAGAATGTCACTCTGTTGGGATGTGTCTGATGTTTTTCTCATGATTATTTTCTCGGGTCATGAGTCTTTGGAAGGAAGACCACCATGCCACTCTCATCCTATCATATCAATGGTACATATTGTCAACATGACTTATGACTGTGACTGTTGACTCTGATGACCTGGCTGAGATAGGGTTTGTCAGATTTCTCCATTATAAAGTTACTCTTCCTCCTGCCCCTTTCCATTCTGTACTTTCGGAAGGAAGTCATTTAGGTGCCGCCCACACTTAAGGACTGGGAATTATGTTACCCTCCTTGAGAGTGAAGTATCTACATAAATTATTTGGAATTCTGCACAGAATACATCTCTTTTCTACAATTATTTACTTTTATAAATAATTATTTTTCTTTCATTGATTTATAACAGTGTTGACATACAGATATTTATGTTATACTTTGAATTATAGCACAATATTAATTTACTTATTTTCTTGCTCAAATTATTACAGTTTAGGCCATTGGGAACTCTTTCTTTCAGTGCCTGTGTCCCTTTGACATGCTTCATCATTTTGTGTGAGGTTTTTTGGTGTGGTATCAGAATTGTTAGCCCATATGGCACCATGGGAGACAATTTCCTCAACTAGAGTACAGTGCTCATTTACAGTTTCTTTCCACTTTAGTTTTATAGACTCTACTAATTTCCAAAGTCTCTTAGGTAAGCACCTATTTCCTCTACCAGAATACATATTTGAAATGCATAATTTGCACAAACATGATGGCTAATGGCAAGAGTTTAGAAGAGTTTGCTGAGGAGGTATAGGGTCAATGGTGCATCTTAAAGAAATGCCACTGTGTTTGGAACTGTAGGAGAAGATGGAACAAGTGACAGTGATAATAAAGAAAATTAGATGGAGAATGAAATGAATACATTGGTACAGATCAAAGTGGCAAGAAAAGAAGAGTTAGTTGGTTGGGTGATATGGAGCATAAGGATGAAGACAAAGAGCTCACATCTATAGACCAAATGTGGGCTCCTTACTCAGGACCATTCTTTTTTGTTTTTACAAATGTCCTCTAGAGACATTCCCTCTTTGGGTGCCAGTGGGACTTTCTTAACGAAAGTCCTCATGTCACCCCCAGTAACTTCTCCCTCCAGACTCTTCTCCTTCCTCCTTTTTCCTTCCCTTCCTCCTCCCTCTAGGCATCACATTTGGTAGCCCCAGTGTTGGAAGCTATATAAGGTAACGCCTAGTCTAATCTAACTTAATTTTATCTTTCATTAATAATTCTCCAAGCCTCAAACAGCATTTCTTTCAGAAAGCCCCTCTTGAACTTGCCTCCACCAGAAGTTAGATGCTTCTGTTATGAACTCCCATCACAGTACTTTCCCTGCTTTGTCATCATTTCTTGTTAATTTCTTGGCATTCCCTTGCTAACCTATCAACTACATGAGAAGAAGACAATATTTATTTCAGTCACTACTGTGTATGAAAATAGAGTGTGTGACATCTGGTAAGTTCTTGATAAATCTTTGGTACATGAACTCATCTACTGAAAGAACCCTTAGCTCTTATCATGTCAGCCTGATCTGCAAATGATATATTCCTTGTCATCTTTGAAATCTATTCATTCCATTCTTCCCTTTTCTTCTCCTCCTCAACCAAAACTTATGCTCATTATTCAGCTTCCCAGTGATTTCTTTTGCTCCCCAGTTTGTAAAATATTCCATTTTATGTCATTCAGTTGCTCACTTTGATTTTCCATCACTTAACTTTGTCATGAGTCCTTGTTTATGGCATCTGCTAGATGGCAAATTTTCTGAGAACAGAGGATGAAATCTCTGTTTAACTGTAACAAATATTTATTGAACACCAAGTGTATACATGGAGGGAGAAGACTTGACCTCTGTCCTTTAGGAATTTATAATGTAGCTACAAGACAAGACAAAACATGAAATGATGAGGGAGTATTTGCAAAATAATGTAGAAGAGTTTGTGAGAGAGTACAGACTGGATTAGTAATTGCAGGAAGCAAGTAAAACCCAGCTTGGAGTAGAAATTGTCAGGGAAGGTATGGTAAAATTGATGAGTCTGGAGAACTTTTGGACAAATGTGGGGCACTTGCACCTCTTCTTGTCCCTTTTGCAACCCCGTTTCAGAGGCAGAGGGAAAAAATGCAAAGGTGGTGTCAGAAAGTCTGATTTCAAACAAGCCTTGGGTCCACTGTTGACTGGTTGTATAACCCTGGGCTAGTCACATAAATCCACTGACCATGAGTCACCCTTCTGTAAGGTAGTGTTTTACATTTAGCCTACTGCTGATTGATAAGATTTGGAGGCAAGTGGGTAAGGGTAAAAGAATAATCAAAACAGACTTCTAGGTTTCTATGGAAATAGTAATGTCATTAATTGAGATGGGGAAAACAGGAAGAGAGGGAGGTTTAGAAGGAAGAGAAAACTAGGCAGTTAGACAATCAGCAAGCTGTTTTTGACAAGTCTCACTTGCAATACCTATTAGTGACCTGTTCCTGCACTTCTTCCAGATCTCTTTCCCCCCATCCCATCAACCCAAAAGAGCATGTTCAATCACTGTCTGCTTCTACTCTGACTTGATTTCTTATGTAGTATATATTCCTTTTTGAAATTATGTTAGATTTCTCCTTTTTTTGTTCACTGTCTATATCCTTCTCTACAATATAAATGCTAAAAGGAGAAGTAATTTCTGTTGCTCACTATAGAACATCTAATGACTTATATAGTGGCTGTCATATTGCCAACACTCAACAATGAATGAACAAATGAGTAAATAAATGAATAAATGAATGAGTGAATCTAAGTAGCTATCTCAATAAAACTGTTCAGTAAAGGTGTTTGGGAATCACAAGTCAGAGTTAAAAATACAAATAACTAATCATCTGCAATCAGATAGAATTTAAAGCCATGGGAATACGGATGAAGAAGAGTCAAGAAAAAGATGAGGAAATGCCAGCAAAAAGAGATTGCTGATGCCCTAGAATGTATGCAAATTAGCTGGGTTTAAACTTAGTTGCTTGTTGCCTCCAGAGCTGAGACTTTGGAGCACTGTCCTGCTCTGCCTCTCCCCACGGGGGGAGGAATCCTTGCTCAGACCCCACCTCTCCAGCCTCCAGTAAAATCTCCCTCATTCACGTCCTCCACCAGCCCTTGAAACAGATCTGAAGCAGCTTCAGATTGTGAAGCAGTCACATTAGCGACTGAGAGTGGCTTGTAGGACTTAAAAGATGTTTACATTTGCATTAAGAAAACAATCTGTAATTTAAAAGAAGTTATTTTATATATATATATATATATATATATATATATATATATTTAACCCAGCAATCCCACTACTGGGCATATACCCTGAGAAAACCATAATTCAAAAATGCTCAACATCATTAATCATTAGAGAAATGCAAATCAAAACTACAATGTGACATCATCTCACACTGGTCAGAATGGCCAGCATCAAAAAATCTACAAACAATAAATGCTGGAGAGGGTGTGGAGAAAAGGGAACCCTCTTGCACTGTTGGTGGAAATATAAATTGATACAGCCACTATGGAGAACAGTATGGAAGTTCCTTAAAAAACTAAAAATAGAACTACCATATGACCCAGCAACCCCACTACTGGGCATATACCCTGAGAAAACCATAAATCAAAGAGAGTCATGTACCACAATGTTCATTGCACCTCTATGTACAATAGCCAGGACATGGAAGCAACCTAAGTGTCCGCTGACAGATGAATGGATAAAAAAGATGTGGCTCATATATACAATGGAATATTAGTCAGCCATAGAAAGAAACAAAATTGAGTTATTTGTAGTAAGGTGGATAGACCTAGAGTCTGTCATACAGAGTGAAGTAAGTCAGAAAGAGAAAAACAAATACTGTATGCTAACGCATATATAATAATTTATTTTTTTATTTTATTTTATTTTTTTTTTGCGGTACGTGGGCCTCTCACTGTTGTGGCCTCTCCTGTTGCGGAGTACAGGCTCCGGACGCGCAGGCTCAGCGGCCATGGCTCACGGGCCCAGCCGCTCCACGGCATGTGGGATCTTCCCGGACCGGGGCACGAACCCACGTCCCCTGCATCGGCAGGCGGACTCTCAACCACTGCGCCACCAGGGAAGCCCAATAATTTATTTTTAACAGCAAAATTTTAGGCTTCAGCTGCAGATCATTCTCAGAGATCATTAAGTAAAAGCCCTTAGGTGTATGTCTAGTCTCAGTGGATAGTTTCCTGTTAACACTTGAATATAAAAAATCCTGCTCCCAGAAGATTGGTGATCAGAAAAATATTTAATATCCCATCCCAGTTTTTCTACTTAAAGAATTACCCAGCCTCTTTCTATGAGTGATAACTCACACCCCCCAAAAATGCCAAAATTGTGTCTTTTGCTATTGTTTTTCTACCTAACTAAAGAAAGAGAAAGAGAGAGATGGGCTCTGTGTTCCATGCCAAGTATTTAAGTAGAAAGCCATCTGCACCTTTTCATCATTAAGTACAAAGTCCCTGGTTAAGATCTTGCAGCCTCCTCCTTTTGAAAGTCACAGCAATTCATGAATATAGACTGATTTTGGTTCAGCTGGTTATAATGTGTTCGCTCTTAAGTTTGAAATGCTTGCAAGTAAGAAACAAACATGCTGTCAGGAAATCAGTGCTTCTTTAAGGGTGAAAAAATAGAACATCTTTTTCATTTGCTTCAGGGGACAAGCAACCTAACACAGTATTTTTCCTACAGTCTGTGATCAAGAGTTTTAGGAGATCTGAATTCAAGACAAAATTAAGAAAGCAAAGAGTTCAGAACATTCAATCTGCTCAGCAATTCACTCTTTGATGCTCTTCTGTGGTTTAATCAGTGCTGAAACTTGTCTCAGAATACGAAGGAAGAAGGACATGGCTTGTGTCTTCTTTAGAGGAATGAGGCCTTCTAGCTGAATATCCATTTATAATTTCTTCTCTTAAAATAGTATTTTTCTGGGCAGAAGATTTTATTAAAGAAATTAACATTCATAGAAAATATCATTTTCATTAAAAATTTAAATAATAATAATAAAAGCAGCTTTGCAAACCAAAACCTATGTGTGTGTTCCTACTCTTTGGAAAGACAATTTTTGATCTTCTGGTTTAGGTAGAAATTAACATGTCTTCATGTCAACATTGTATATCAAAACTATGGTTAGACCTCATTATTAAGTGCCATAAATTAGAGAATAATGGAGATATTTTTTGTTTTAAATATGATCAAATATTGTGGAACCAAAGTTGAGTTACACACAGAATAATTTCAATGGAGTAGTTCTACAATAGTGAACTGAGGAGGATTAAGCTTGACAAATCCTTTCATTTGAACTCTTTATACTCAAGTATTCTCAGACACTGGGTAAATCAAGATGGCAACAGCCAATTTGAAGCAACAATGAAAAATTCTAACCTTAGACATCCATGAAGGCTTTAATTTTGCTCCCTGATGAATCTCCCACAAAGTTTCTAAATCCATCTTTCCCCCTTTTGGTTAGTGCAGCAGTGTACTAAACATACTGTTTAGCACCGAGGTTACTCTAAGATGTCATTAAAGTCGGTCTTCAATAATGTATTTATATTTGCTTTTGGGGATGGGGATGGTAGTGGGTTGTATGCAAACTTGTAAAATAAAACTTAGAGTGTCTGAAAGAACTTCATTTCACATATGACCTTTTACAATAATTGGATCTGAATTATAATCAGTCACCTGAATCCTGAAATAGATAAAATAGTTTTTTAATGTTAAAAAGTTTTTAGCCCTTCGTTGATTATCTATCAGTGCTTACAGTCCTGTGAAAATAAGATAAATGAGAAATTTGGTCTCTAATTAGACTTCACTAGATTTACAGCTTTTAATTTATACGCCAATGCAGCTCAAGCCAGCACTAACGCAGATAGAGATGGAGCCACAGTTTTCAATTGATTTAACAATTTAATTGCAGCATTAACATCCATTAACATTTAACTAACCTTTTAAACTAACCTCAGGCACAACCTTAAAGACTAAATGAAGTAAAATTGCATATAAAAAGGTACTAACATCCAGCTGTAAGGAGCCAAAGTGAATCTTGAGGGAGATTTAGCTTCACTTCCTCACATCAGCAGGAGGGAGTCTGTTTTCCTTCTTGCAAAATTCAGTAGGAAAGCATGCTCTGATTTATAGGAAAAGGAAATAGGCACCTTTGATGGTTATTAACTAGCATTTGTGTCTTCTTGTCTATGGTGGTAGCTAAAAGACACAACAACCCTTACAATGGTGCAGAGCTAATGGTCAAATGCTAAGGAATGTACAGATCTCAAAAAGAGGACCACCTCAGAACCAAATGCAAATTTGATCAGAAGCTGAAATATAATACACTTCAAACCCTACTGTACTCATGAAACGTGGAGAATACATGCATTAAATCCAGTTAGCCAAACCAGCCCTATACATTTTTGGTTTGTTTGTTTGGATTTGGGGTTGGGTTGTTTGGTCAGTGTTTCTCTTTAAAATTTTTTTCAGCTTTCTTTGCTCTTTTTTCAATTGAATGAGAAAATTATAATTGAGCAATATATTTTAAATTTTCAGGAAAATTCAGGGTTGTAGCTGTAAGCTTGGTTTTAAGATAGGAAAGATGAAGAGAGAAGCTTTAAGATATCATTCTCTGCCTTCAAAAACAAATACTAAACTGTAAACATCTGGTTTCACACATGTGAGATATTTTCTAAACAAGCACAGTCACTTGAGATAGCTTTGCTAATTTAACTGTAGAGTTTCCTTAAATGTTGGTTTTAGAGCATTTCTGCAAAGCAACACTTGGGATGACTAAACAAAGTAATGCTGAGGTCCTTGTGGTTCTCAGGAAGCTGTCCTGCAGCATCAGCTTAGGGGTTGGTCCCACACACAGACCCAAGGCACTGGGACACCTGAGACTGTTCCCTCTAATGCCTTAGACTGAGAAGGCTGAGGAAGCAGGAAGACCTTCCAGCCAACAGAGCCACACTGCTCCCGGACTGGTACTATACATCATGTATATAGTAGTTCAATGATCCGGATATTAAAAGCCCATAGTTGTAAGCATTGACACAGTATATTGTCACTCTGCTGTTTTTCATGCTTCCTGGCACTTCAGTTCCAATTTATGTTGCAGGACTCTGAGGATATATTACATTAACACTGTGCTCATCCAGGAAATGTGGGAGTATTGTAGACATGCTTGCCTTAGAAACTCTCCTGTAGCACCTCACAAGAAAGAACTGTAATTAACCTTAGTAAACAGGAAGAAAAAGTGATCTGAGAAACCACTAGTGTGATAATATGTTATAATCAGCCTTTTCTGTTCACATTTGGTTTAGTAATGCTTTATATACAAATACCACTGATGTGTCTAATTTATCTTATTATAGAGAGTTATACATCCCAATTCAGTACAGGGTAAGGGGGCTGTGAAGTCAGGCTGTATGAGTTTGTATCCTGCCTTCACCCCTTGCTTGTTTTATGTCGAAAGCTTGTTCTTAAAACTCTCTAGGTCTCTATTTCTTTTTCTTAAAAAAAGAAAAAAATAAAATAGGTCCTTCCCCATAGGATGGTTTTGAATATTAAATAAGTACTCAACATGGAATGCATTTTTAGTACAGTGGGCAGCAGAGGATTTTTATTCAATAACTGTTGGAGAAAGACAGAGAGAGAGAGAGAAAAAAAAGCATGAAAATGAGATTCAAATAAATTTGCAAACATAAAAATTACATATCAAAAATACTATTAATATAGCTATTGTTATATGGTGCTAAATGAAATCAAATAGATAAAAAATACTAAAGTTTTGAGTGAGTGATTCTGAAAAACAAACTAACAACTTACGACCTTGGACTTAAAATAGACTGTATTAAAATGTAAAATGATAAAGTTTTTAGAAAAGAAAATAGGACAAAATCTTCAGGATGTGTTTCTGAGACTTGATACCAAAAGCACAAGCAATAACAGCAAAAATTGATAAGCTGGACCTCCTCAAAAAAAAAAAAAAACAAAAAAAAAACAACTTTGATTCTGCAAAAGATTTGGTTAAAAGGATAAACAATCAAACTACTGATTGGGGGAATATATTTTCAAACCACATATTCAACAATACAGTAGTATTTGGAATATATAAAGGAATCTCAGATCTGAAAAAATAGGAAATCAAACAATTAAATTAGAAAAAAGGGAATAAAAAGACAAAAACATTCCATTGAAGAGGATATGCAGATAGTAAACAAGCATATGGAAAGACACTTAATATCTTTACTTGTTAGGGAATTACAAATTAAAACCATGAGATATCACTATAGAGCTAACAAAATGGCTAAAATAAAAATAGTGAAATCCCAAGCATTGACAAGGATGCAGAGAAACTGGATCATCCAAACATCACTGGTGGGAATGTAAAATGGTACAACCACCATAGAAAACAGGTTGACAATGTCTTATAAAAGTAAATATGTGATTGCCATACAACCCAGAGATTGCACCCTTGGGTTTTGGGTTTTTTTTTTTGCAGTACGCAGGCCTCTCACTGTTGTGGCCTCTCCTGTTGAGGAGCACAGGCTCCGGACTCACAGGCTCAGTGGCCATGGCTCACGGGCCCAGCTGCTCTGTGGCATGTGAGATATTCCTGGACCAGGGCACGAACCCGTGTCCCCTGCATTGGCAGGCAGACTCTCAACCACTGCACCACCAGGGAAGACCCCACCCTTGGGTTTTCATCCTAGAGAAATAAAAACTTATTTTCATACAAAAAACCATGAATGTTCACAATAGCTTTATTCACAATAGCCCTGAACTGGAAACAATCCAAATTTTATTCAACAGGCAAATGGTTAAAAAATTATAGTTCATTGATATTATGGAATACCACTTAGCTATAAAAAAGAACAAAAACTGATACATGCTACAACTTTGATTGGTCCCAATTTAATTACCTTGAGTGAAAATGTCAATCCCATAAATTTGCACACTGTAAAATTTAATTTATATAATATTCTTGAAATGAAAATGAACAGATTAGTGGTTCTCAGGGGTTAGAAATGGGGGCTATAATTACAGAACAGCAGCACAAGGAATCCTGATAATGATGAACTGTTCTAATCTTGATGATAGAATTGAAATACACAAATACTCACATGATGAAATCACATAGAATAAATACACACACAAACAAATGAGTATGTAAAACTGGTTGAAATACAAATAAGATCAGTAGGTTATATCAATGTCAATTTCCTGGTTATGGTATTGTTTTGTACTATAATTATGGAAGTTGTTACTTTTGGGGAAAACTGGATGAAGCGTATACATGATCCCTCTGTATTGTTCCTAACAGTTGCATGTGAATCTACAATTATCTCAAAATAAAATGTTTATTTAAAAAATAAAGAAGAGAGACTGGAAATAATTGAAACCTACAAAGAAGCTTGGATCTCAATAATTTATGGGTGAGAATAAGGTTAAGAAATCTGTTCAGCCTCCAAAGTATACATACACTCCAATATTCACTTCAAATCTAGCCAAGAAAAATAAAGAACAGAAAAATCTCAGAGGGTGGAGCCCAGGTCCATAGGTTAGCATGGAAAATGGAAGAGGCCTTGAGAAGGAACATCAGCACCAGATCAGGGTATTCAAAAATGTCATCCCAGAAGGATTTCAGTGTTTGCTGTGTCTCCCTCCTTTCCTCTTTCCAAATGGGGATTTACTGTGGTTGTACTGTCCTTTTATCTCACTTTATATTGGGTGTTGGGTGAAAGGTACATTGTCTTTCTAGTTCATGTCTGGATCAAGAGGAGTCACATTTCACCTTGTAAGACTACCATGTGTCACCCCACAATGAAGAGACTTTTATAAGCCACTGAATGATCCTGGATTACTGAATAGGATCTTTGAATTGACTCTATTGAATATGGAAGAAGTAGATTCCCTACTGGAAGAATAGTTAGCTTGATTTTGGTGACTAGACAGGTAGACAGGGTAGTCATTAGGGCTAGTTCCATTATTCCAGTTCTCATCCTTTCAGGCCTATGATAGAGTTGCATTTGTCTGCCTCTTTGAAATAGGGTACAATCATTTGACTTGTTTTAGCTAATGAAATGTGAGTAAAAGTGACACCTATGGAAACGTTTAAAAGCCATTGTCCAACTCACCATATTTCCTTCTATTTTGCTATTATAACCACAACATCCCAAATGCTAGAGGCTACACCAGCTTCCATTCCAGAGTAAGGACAACACAGCACATATTCCCTGCCAACCTGCAATGGATATGTATGGTGAGCGATAAATAAACCTCTGTTAGCTTAAAACTCGAAGAGCTGGGAATGTTTGTTGTTATAGCAGTACCTAACCCATCCTGACCAATGCAGCTTTCCTGAATTACACAGAGTAGCCCAGAAGAAAAAGGTTGTAATGGATCCATGTTTTACTTTTTCTGCCCAGAGTGAGAATGTCTTTCCTAAATCTGGATAAAAGCCAGAGCATGCTTCTCTCCAAAGTAATCTGAAGACACTAGATATATGCTTGACCATCTTCTCTTATAGCTCAGACCTGACAAATGAAATGAATGTAGCCTGTACTCTGAGTCTGGAGCTACTTTCACAGGGGCTGTAGAGAGTCTACTGTGGTGGTAGTGGTTATGGTGGCAGCAGCATCCACTTACATGGGACCAGCCCTCTTAATGAGGCTAGCAATAGACTCCAGTGCCAAATGACCATGGCATCCACTGGTTGGCAGAGATGGCCTTGGTGTTCTCACTACCCTGCTGTGATATAAACTATGGTTCTTACTATTACCCAGCCTCTCTTTTCCTAAGCCTGATTCTACAGCCTTCCCAGAAATTCTGTGAATTACCCAATATTCTTTCAAGGAATCCCTCTGATGCTTACAACAAACAGTGTTAGTATCTATTTCTGGCAGTTAAGAGCTCTGAGAGTTACAGACTGATGCAGACCTCATTTCCTGACATTAATAATACTGAGACAATATGAATGATGCAAAACCCTCTTTAAATTCTGCATGTTTCATTCTCAGTAGATATCTACTACTATGAACTACTCGAATATAATTGTTTGACAAAAGCAAAGTAAAAATCATCCCAAAAGAACAAAGAATGACCAAATATCACAAATGCTCAAAACTATTTTTTTAAACCAGAGAAATCATTCAGGGGTAACTTTTCAAGTGTCTTAAGTAGAGTTACCTAGTGTTGAATACATATCCTAGGGCCAAGCTGAAAGGTAGAGTCTATGTTAAAGAACACTTGGAGAAGACCTTAATCCCACTATTTCTTCTGAGAACAAAAATACATGAGAGAAAAAGGTTTTTTAACATTTGAATCAAGTTTTATATGTTTTAATACAAGGGTGTGGGTTTTAGTTGTTGATTTTGGTAGTAAAAAATATAGGAATGTCTGTGTCATAAGCTTTTCTCAGTGTAAATCACAATAATTACTGTGGCCCACAGTACTTTCCAAAGATGTTTACAGAAATATCTCTTATGCCATAAGTTCTCTGGAAGCTTGTCACTCCCCAGTTGAGAAGTGGAGTCTATGTCCCCTCCTCTCACACAATTGAGTGACACTATGGCTTCTGAGACTGAGTCATAAATGTCCTTCACTTCTGCCTTGCTCTTTTAGAACACTTGCTCTTGGAACACAGCTACCACATTGAGAGGAAGCTCAAGCAGCCCCGGGGAAGCCCACATAGAGAAGAACCACAGCCCTGGCTGAGCTCCCATCTGACAGCCAGCATCAACTTTCCAGTCATGTCTTCAACATGGATCCTCTCAGCCCTAGTGAGCCACCCCAACTGATGTGGGTGGAGCAGAGATAAGACATGCCCCCTCATCCCAAGCATTGCTGCCCCCATTGTGAGAAAAATATTTTTTAATCCACTAAATTTTGGGGTGGTTTTTTACACAGGAAAAGGTAACTAATATAATAGTATCTAGATTAACCTTTATGATACAGGTCCAGAAGGAAAAGGACTCATGTTTCAGTTCATTGCACTTCCATCTAGACATTAGCAGAATCACAATACTATGATGGCAACGTTAAGATAAAAAATTGGCTTCAACTGACAGGACACAGTTCTGTGAGCTGAAAAGCATCAGCAGTGTATGAGAACTGACCTGCCAACTGGGTGAAATATTCTGCACAAGAGCTCTGTGGTTGAAAAAGAAGCTCTCAAAAGCTCCTGAGAACTCTCAAATTATTTACAAAGACCCAGCTCTTCTCAGTTCTCAGCCTGGCCATTCACTGTGCTCCTCAGGCATGAACCCCATTTTATCTGACCCTTTCCACAGCAGCAAAGTTATCTTAAAGTCTCCACCATCACCAGAGAGAGCATTTAACAGTAGCTATCAAACCATCAGAACCTGAGTTGCTTTATCACTCCCTCCTACTCATCCCCAAGGTATATGATTTTGAGTAAGAACACTTAGGGTCCTCTTAGACAACTCAAAAGGAAAAAAGAAGGAAAAGATTTTATTTACTTAAAAATTGCAGACACACAGTCCATCTCTGTCTCTCTGTCTCATCTCTCTGTCTCTATCTATCTATATGTGTATATATATATAATCTTGTGTCTTAAAAGAAAATTCAGTAGTAAAGATAGAAGGGAGAAAATTTAATTTGCATCTTTTCTTTTAAGAACTTTATAGTTTTTCTGATACAAGATTCTCTGGAGGGGAACCAGTGATATACTATTGAAGTTAAACAGGAGAAGCCATGAAACTACTCACTAATAGAAAGATGAAGATAGTCCAAGGAAGAACTTGGAGTAATAATAATATTAAATTGTACCATCTTCTCTCTTCTTATTGTCATTTATTCATTCATTCTGTGAATAGTTTGTACTTGCCACCTGCTGAGCACCTCCTTTAGTATAATGTCTTTTCTGTTGATAGACCTTAGATACAATGGATATTAGTAACTTTCACTGCTCTGTGCTGAATTTGCAGTGGAAGTAGCTGTTAGTCTTAGGTATTTTTTCCTCCTAGAATAGTGTTTCCTTAGACACAATGTGTTGCCTTCACTATAAAAGCCCTCTGAAAAATCTGTAGTTCCAAGCCATCGTATTCATTGAGCAAAACATGTATGCCCGTTCTTAAACCTTGGAAGAAAAATCCAGTGATTCATCCACCTAGTCACCTTCCCAGGGAATAAAGGGCTTAGGAAGAAGGCTCTAGCCTACTAAGAAGAGGGTAAGTCAAAACTGACACACTATAGACTGATATTATGCTCAAAACTTAGGTCATACCCAAGCAGGAGAAGGGCAAATTTGACCAGGGTGTATCCAGCAGTAGGAAACAGTTCACTGGGATTAGGGCTCCAGTGGATTTGAGGTCAGGGGTAAATCAAAGGTTTGGATCCAGGAAGTTGGCAAGGTGAGAGTACATAAAGAAGGGGACTTGTGCAAGAGACGAGACAGCATCCAAGAGGAGACTCATGCAAGAGAGGAGACAGCATCCAAGCCAGGGAGTTTGAGGCCAATTCTAGTCCCCAGTAGATGTCAAAATGTGAACCAATATCTGCCATATCCCAAAATTCTTGCTCTTAACAATTAAGCTAAACTATATTAGTATTTAGAAATTAATAGATTTGAAATCAGCATTGTGCTAAACTAGGTATCCAAATAATCAGTAGTCATTTTTTTATTATGACAAATCTGGAATTTCCTTGACTTCTTCAAACTCTCAACCAAGAGTTCAACCTACTTAGGATATTTTTATAGAAGAGAAAATAAATTGGGCCTAATAGAAATCCTATTAACAAAATCCTGCTATCAAAAGGCACTCTGAAAGCCAAATGTCAATCAGGCTGGAAGTCCAGAATACATTGAATGCATATCTACTTGCTGTCCAGGGTCCTTCCTGTTCAGACTAAATCAGACCATCTTTGTCATAGATGTATAGCTCAGTGGTTTGGGTCGAGAGATGTAGAGACCATGAGATGGAAGATATCTACTGAGAAGGTAAAGTGGCTTTGGTGGACATTGATGGAGTTAATGCAAATTTTGGCATAATAGTAGACATTTCTTTCCAGATATGCATGCTTAAAATCAGTTTCATAAAATGCTCCCAAAAGGTTTTCATGAATTTCAAATTATTTTTCTGCTAAATGATTACATATAATATAAAGAGAAGAATCTTGGACATTTGGAAGAGAGAACATTCAAAAAAAATAGTTTGTAAAAATATGTGATTATTCCTGTATGTGTCATTACTACTGATGAACAAAGAGAAGTCAGGACCAGAGGCGTCTTTATTCTTAGCCTCAGAGCCAAGTACAGTACATGGCACACAGTACACATTTGACCCATATTTGTTAAATGAGAGAAAGATTCTAGATGGCTCAGATGGTTAGACTTCTTCCTTTTGATTCTGAACACCTTTATGAATGTAGCCCACTTAAGGAACTTTCCAGCTCTTTCCATTTTTACTATCTAAATTATAGATATGCTTTCATAGAAATGATTTAAAAATAGTTAATTCCAGCACAGCCCTGATGTTTGTGGGAGATTGCTCTTGTGAACTCTGGGCATTGCCTCTGCTACAATCAGGTTCCTAGACAAGGTAAATGTGCCAGAATCTGAGTGAGCACAGTGTGGAAATGTGCCCCCACTTAGCATGGTTCACCACATGTCTGTGTTTCCTCACCAGCTGAGCTGGGCTGCTGCTAGTGACGAGATAGCTTATGACAAGAGCAGGTAAAGGGAAGAAATACGCCTTGGGAGGCAGCGGGGTGGGTTCTTCCCCTCTGGAGACTCTATCTTGCCCCCTTTTTTCTCTCACATCTAATCAGTGCCAAAAGGGCCAAACACAACCTTTTTTTCCCCCGTTTCCCACAAAAGAGACAAAGGAAAAATAGTATAACTATAGAGCACTATAGAAACATTAGCCGTTATTTGCACTTTGCAAGTTGATAAACTTAACCCATGGAACCCAAAGGCATATTGTAGGATCTGAAGATTATAGTTTGGGTTTGAAGTTACTCTTTTGCTGGGGTTTACTCTTTTATCCAAATAGAGAGTTCATTCAGTTGTTTTCTTCTTCCGTATTTGCAGGTTTAACTCTTTTTGCCTCCCCTTTGTTGAAGGCAAGAACTTTTATAACTTTTTAAACTTTTATCACTTTTATAATATGCTACTGAGCCCTATCTGATACTTTGATTTTAGTATAGCTGCAAATAAACAAAGTCTTTAAAATAATCAAAACTTAAATGCAAAGGGAATCTGGGAAGTAAATAATTGAATGTACTGTGATGGAATCTCTAATACATAACATTTACAAAGACATTTTGAGGTAAACTATTTGGTAAAGGGTAATACAAATGGCCTTGTTCAGTCTTACTAGTGAATTTTAAACATTAAAAAATAATTGGAGAAATATTTTTTAAAATCTAAAAATAATGCGTGCTAGTGAGGATAAGGCAAAGAGGGTATTATAGAAATGTAAATTGATCCAATATTTTGAAAAGCCATTTGTCAATGTGAACCAAATGTTCTTAAAATGTTCAAGTTAGTGCACTTTTTGGAATACTGACTAAGGGAACTGAAGAAAAAGTATTGTGTGTAAATTATAATTTCTGTGCTATACAAAATTGTGAAAAATTGAAAACATAGGCAATTTGAAATCAAAAGATTATGTAAATATGGTACAGTTATTAAACAAAGTTTTATAATAACATAATAAAAGCTTTCAATGGGTTTTGAGTTAAAAAAAAACTATAACAGATTGTACATATCACACATGATAGAGTAAGAGAAGGGGGGGCATCTAGTGATATGTTTATGTTCATAGTGACTAGTTTGTGTTCAGTTCCTTACCTTCCCTTTTTTTTGCTTTCACCAATAGACATTTATTTTATGTGTATACACACACATACACACACATAAATAGAATTTTAAACCTATTAGATTGTAACGAGAAGCATAATGGTATTTAGAATACAATTTGTCATCTAGGATATTGCCTTTCTCTATAATAAACACAAGGACAGGATGAATACCACCGTTTATTCTAAGAATGTGTGAGTTGAAAAGAAAACAAGAGAAAACCCCTATAAAAATCTACCTCCTACCCCCTCTTCTGCCTTTGCTTTGAATTTCATCAAGTATACTTCCATTTTTCAAGGAGAGCTCTAATCAGGGCGAAGGGGTGGAGTGTATGAAATTGTTGGCTATTTACCAGAAGTGAACACTGAAATCACATCCGTGCCCTGAAGCATTATGGGGCCTTTCAAACAGCCTCTGAGATGGCCACCTATAAATCTCTGTTCCTGTCATGTTTAACTAAAACCCAATACCCACTGAATAAGAAATTCATCAATGTTATAAAGAAAACAATGACAAAGCACTCTCCTTTGTGTCAAGGAAAACTGACAGTTCCACAAGAAAAAAAGAAATCATTCTCTAATCCTTTCTACTTCTCTCCTCATTTTTTCTCCCTTTGCTCTTCTAATATATTGTGCTCGTGTCCCTCTCTCTCTCTCTCTCTCTTTCTCTCCATTTCTCTGGCAAGCATCCATTCCAGCTGGGCCAAAGGAAGCAGTTTTCAGTGAGAGGGAAATATTTTAGTTTACAAAAATTTGAAACCACAAATTATCTTCCCAAACTTACAACTGCAGCCCATGATAATACATGAGGCACCTCAAGCGTCGATTCATTCTGAAGTCCTATGTGAAGAAGAGAGTCACGTGGCTCAAGTCCTTTGTATTCCAGCTGCACATTGCTATTCTATCTGGAGTGGTGTTTCATTCTTACAGTCATAATCATCTGTTACTCCCCTATGATCCTGCTCAGTCTTCCTTTTTTTTTTTGCGGTTACGCGGGCTTCTCACTGTTGTGGCCTCTCCCGTTGCAGAGCACAGACTCCGGACGCGCAGGCTCAGCGGCCATGGCTCATGGGCCCAACCGCTCCGCGGCATGTGGGATCTTCCCGGACCAGGGCACGAACCCGTGTCCCCTGCATCGGCAGGCGGACTCTCAACCACTGCGCCACCAGGGAAGCCTCAGTCTTCCTTTTAATTGTCTTGGGAAAAATCACTAGGAGTTAGGGAGAACTGTGAGTCCAAGAAGGGCATGAGACTTAATTTGATGCTATGAGCTTATGTACTTTGTCTTCTCTTGTATCTTACAATCATGGCAGTAGATGAATTAGAAGACTATGTAATATTTGGAAAAATAATGTTAACCTGCTGATAAGGTTTAAATTGGGTTTTGAACATACACTTTGGCATGTGCGTTGATCATGTTTCAGATTTTTTTTTTTTTCTCTTAGGGAATCTAGAAGGTAGTGTAAAGACACATCCTGTCTCAACTGATACACTCAATCCATTGGCTCTGAAACTGTTCCATATCCTGGTAGGAGGAACTCCTACTGGACCCTATCTCAGATCTCCCTCATCCCCTGTAGATTCTGCCCCAAGGAGACCCCACACAGGGAGGAAGATAGGTCCTGGGACCATCACAGGCCTTCACTGCATCCTTTCCTTCCACTCAGGGCCGTTCAACTTTTTATCACTGTAATACCAAATCTTATTAATTTACAGTATGAAATCTATTCTTAAAAGTGGATATTTAAATAAGCATTTTTAAAATTGATTTTAAATTATTTTAAATGTATTTTTTAGCTTTTAATCCAAGTATCCTATGTTCATCTCATTATTTCATCTGCTATTGGTAATGTCGTCAATTCTGCATAATATCAAGAACCAAATTACATGATCTATACACACCTAACTTACAGAGTACAGTCCATAAATTTAATTTTATTACCAATTAATTACTATTAATGCTATTATTATTTTTAGTATTTTATTAATAGTATACAAGATTAAAACTTTAGAGATTATAAATATTTTAACAGAGATATTTCCATTATAGCTTTAAAATAATTTTATAAAGAAAACAAAGATGATGTGATTCCCATTACATTGATGAAGAAATTGAGCTTTTAAGTGCAGAGTATTTCTCAATGTCTCACAACAAGTGACCATTTTGGAATTCTAACAAAAATGTTTTTGCTTCTTATATCTAGAGATCAAGCCAAGTTGTAATATTCAGGGTGTCTAATTCTTATAATATTACTACTTGGGGCTCATTGGCTATACTATCTCTCTCATTGCATTTACTTGATTAATGGAGAGGTCAGCTACTTGCCCTATGCACTTGGTCAGCAGAGTCCCAAACTAATAAACATAACCAGTGAATTTGTAAATTGTGAGAAATCACATATGATAGAAATCTCAACTATTGATAAAGACAACCCAAGCTCATTTTTAATGATGAAAGATATGGTTAGAACTTTCTCTTGGTATTGAAATGATAATCTGCACTAAAACCTTCTCTAATGAGTCAATAATGATGCTAAGACTTTGTCACTATGGGCATGAATCCCCCAGTTTTGCCCACCCCTCATTGGCACTTTCCTCCATGTTCTCAGCCCAGATGCCCATGCTGACATGCATCTGGTCCACAGAAAAATAGACACATTTTCAGCACATCTACTCTATGTTAATATTCCCCATTCCTCTAAAACATCAGTACAAATGTGTCTAATATCCACAGCTATCACTTTTTGTTATAAGGATATATTTGCAGCATATTTTTCTTGCAGCAAATTTCTATCACCATTTAAGGTGTCTGGATTGGCTCTCTCAACTGAAAAGAAATATTCTGCCACTTCTCTTTCTCTAGGCAAGAAGAAAGCCAGAGGTGGCATGAGAAGCCCTTAAACATTATGCAAAGCTGCCTGACCTTATGCTGGGAAGTAAAGTACAGGTAAGCTGGTATATTTGAGATGGTGGCCCCATCTTTAGACAAATGGCCTGACACTCCATACGTGAAAGTAAACCTGGCATCCTGGGTTAGGTTTTCCTGTGGGCATCTGAAGCTAGACTGAACGACAGGCTCTGAAGATTGAAGAGCCAAGAATGTGATACATAACTTGTTTTCATGCTTCTGCAATGTCTAGTTTGAGCTTATTAATATGTGCCTTTTATCCAATCACCTAGAAAAGTATTTTAAGGTTACAATAAAGAGATAATCCTGGTTAAGTAATCTTTGGGAATATTAAATGTCTAATCAAGTCAGAGTGGAAATATTTCATTGGTACAATATGTAAATTTCTCAATCTTTCCTTTATAGCGAATGCCCCAAAACCAAAGATAAATTTGTCTCCCCACCATCACAACAACAACAACAATTTTGAATATAGAATTAAAAATTAATCAGTACTTCTTATTTCTCCCTTTAAATTGTGAGGAAGAGTGAAGCTTTTTTATTATAACTATTTTAAGGAATATCAAAATTATCAAGGGATATTAGCAAACAATTTCTTTCTTTATGCAAAAGAAACAAAAGAAAGGAAAGAATGGAGGGGGAGAGCAAGAAATAGAGGGAGAAAGAATGGGAAAAAATGAGAGGGGAAGAGGTTGGATGATGGGTGCAGAGTGAGAGGGAGGAAGTCCAATAACTATTTAGTGATGATTCTACTATAAAGCCAATTATTTTGCACTGAACAAGCTTTGTTCTTCTAGAAAAATTGTGTTAGCTGGCCATGAATATTGTGATTCTCTATATAAGGTCAAAATACTTAATGCTACGAATATACCCTTCCAGATTTAGTTATTTAATTTACTTTAATTGGTAAATTTATGCTTAGCTGAGCAGTACTATGAAATTGATTAATAAATTACATTCTACTGTCAGTGTTCTAGGATTTCTTACTAGTAATATTTGAAGCAGAGTTGACAGTAATTAAATAATAATTTCATCACCGATAACAAATATATTCAACTGAATGAATCACTTTTGTAAGATATTGAAAATCCTATTCTTATAGTATTACATTGATTGAAGGATGGATGAAGAGGACAATTTTCTTAAAGAAACTGTAGATTAAGACATTCCTTCCCATTATAAAGATATCAAAATATAATCTTTTCCTTTTTTTTTTTTTTTTTCTTTAACAAATGGAAAGCTGTCAATTTGACTCATTTGAAGCCAATAGTAACCATCATCCCCAACCCCAAATGGTGTGATTTGGAATACTGGCAATAAAATATATTTTGGGAGGGGTGCAAAATAAATGAAAGTCTCATCAATAGAAGATTTGCATTTTTTCATGTTGTAATGCATACTACAACTGAAGGTGTGCCATAACTTAATGGGGAGTATTTTTATCTTTTAGGTGTATATAAGACAACTCTATATCTTAAAATCTTTGGGTGGACATATGTTTTTGTTTTTTCCTGAGTGAAATTATGGTATATTAAAGTCTATGCTTAATTTTGTAATAAACTATTAAACTATTTTCCATTGTGTCTGTACCATTTTACATTCCCAGGAGCAATGTGTGAAGGTCCTAGTTTCTCTATACCCTCATCAACACCTGGTATTGTCAACCGATTTGAATGTAGCCATTCTAGCAGAGAGGTAGCCGTACTGCACTGTAGATTGAATTTTCATTTCTTTAACAAGTTATGATGTTGGGCATGTTTTCATGTATGAACAAGTTTTTGTACATCTTTTTTGGTGAAATAACGTTGTCCATTTTTATTAGCTTTGTATTCTTATTGAGCTCTATAAGTTTTTCATATATTATGAACAAAAGTCCTTTATCAGATACATGAGTAGCAAATACTTTCTCCCACTCTGTGGACTTTTCCTTTTCAAGAGCAGTGTAATTTTTTAACAAGCAAGCAAGCAAGCTTTATTTATTTATTTATTTGTTTGTTTGTTTGTTTATTTATGGCTGTTTCAGATCTTAGTTGTGGGCACATGGGCTCTTCACTGCGGCACCTGGGCTTCTCTCTAGTTGTGGTGTGCAGGCTCCAGAGTGCGTGGGCTCTGTAGTTTGCAGCACGCAGGCTCTCTAGATGAGGCACCAGGCTTAGTTGCCCCACGGTATGTGGGATCTTAGCTCCCCATCCAGGGATTGAACCACGTCCCCTGCATCAGAAAGCAGATTCTTAAGCACTGGACGACCAGGGAAATCCCCAAGAGCAGCATTTTTTTTATTCACTGATGTTAAATTTATTATTTTTTTTAAGTTTAGGAATTATAGTTTTGTTGTCATAGCTAAGAAATTTTTGCTTAATTTAAATCCAACACCCTATTCTATTTTGTTCTAAAAGTATTATGATTTGTGATATTTTACATTTGGGTCTATGATCCATTTTGAGTTAAAGTTTGTATATTATGTTACATGAAATAGCAACCCATGTTTTGGGGGGTGGGTTCTGTTCTTTCTTTTTTTTTGTTTTTGGTCAAATTTCTCAGAAAAAATGAGTTGAAAAACCTACCCCTTTCCTCAAGGAATTGTCTTAGAAATGTTGAAAAAAATCAGTTGAATGTCTGAATAACTCAGAATTTGCCTG
Source organism: Delphinus delphis (assembly GCF_949987515.2). Classification (NCBI taxonomy): domain Eukaryota; kingdom Metazoa; phylum Chordata; class Mammalia; order Artiodactyla; family Delphinidae; genus Delphinus; species Delphinus delphis. The sequence continues at coordinate 116,661,991 of NC_082684.1, read as the reverse complement.
TAATCTCAATTCTGTTCTATTAATATATATGTTCATCCTTTTGCTAATGTCACACCGTTCTGATTACTGTACTTTAAGGTTGAAATCAGTTAGTGTGGGAACTCCAAACTTCTTCTTATATATAATTATTGTGGGTCCTTTGAATTTCTATAAAGTTTTTGGCTCAGCTTGTCAATTTCTCCAAAAAAAAGCTTTCTGAGTTTTGATAGGGATTGCCTATTTTACATACATGATCATGTCATCTGCAAATAAAGATAATTTATTTCTTTTCACATTTATATAACATTTTTTATTTTTCTTGCTCCATTGCTTTAGCTAGAGCCTCTAGTACAATGTTAAATAGAAGTGCGTAGAATGAGCATACTAGTTTTCTCCAAGATCTTAGGGGAAAATCTTTCAGTCTTTTATCATTGACTATGATCTTGGCAGTGCATTTTTTACAGATGACTTTATTAGGCTGAGGAAATCCCCTTCATTTCTTAGTTTGTTCACCATTTATATCATGAAATGTTGTTAGGTGTTGTTAAAGGCTTTTTCTGCATCCATTGACATTAAGATAATCACATGGCTTTGTCCTTTATTAATATGGTATATTATATTGATTAACTTTTGATATTAAACTTATCTTTCATCTGTGATAAATCCTGCTCGCTTATTGTTATTATAAGCTTGTTGCTTGTTGCTCCTTTTTTTAGGTATTGCTGTATTTTGTTCACTAGTATTTTGTTGAAGATTTTGTATCTATATTCATAATATTCATAATATCCAATACAGGATATTGGTCTGTAATTTTCTTTTTTGTTTATGATATCTTCATCTGGTTTTGGTAACAAGGTAATGCTGTTCTCATTAAATGAGTTAGGAAATAATTCCTCTTCTGTTTTTGAAAGAGTTTATGAAGAATTGGTATCGATTCTTAAATGTTGGGTAGAATTCACCAGTGAATCTATCTGTTTCTGGGCTTTTATTTGTAGGAAATTCTTAAATAATCTCTTTCCTCTCTTTTCTTTTTATAGGTTTATTCATGATATATATTTCTTCCTGAGTAGTTTTAGGTAGTTTGTGTCTTTTTATGGATTTGTTTATTTAATCTAGTTCATGTAATTTTTGGCACACAATTTTACTAGTATTCCCTTATTCTTTTTATTTCTGTAAAGTCAGTAGGGATGTTCTACCTTTTATTACGGATTTTAATACTTTGAATCTTCTCTCCTTCTTTTCTTGATTAGTCTAGATAAAAGTTAGTGAATTTTTAAAATCTTTCCCCAAATCACCTATGGTTTTCATTTATTTTTCTGTATTGATTTTCTATTCTTCAATAGAATATTTGAATTTTCTATTCTTCTAGGTGGTTTGTGACCACCTAGAGGGGTGGGATAGGGAGGGTGGGCAGGAGGGACACTCAGGAGGGAAGAGATATGGAAACATATGTATATGTATAACTGATTCACTTTGTTATAAAGCAGAAACTAACACACCACTGTAAAGAAATTATGCTCCAATAAAGATGTTAAAAAAAAAAAAAGATCTGTGTACTTACATTTGTTCTACCTATATAATCCAGAATAATCCCACTACTTTAAGGTCAGCTGATTAGTAAACATAATTCTATCTTCACATTTTGTTGCCTTTTGGCATGAAGTATGAGAGATAACATACTCACAGATGCCAGGGATTAAGATGTGGGCATCTTCGAAGAGGGTCTTTATTTTGCTTAACACTCTTTGAAATATTTCTTCTTTTTAAATAAAGGTGTTTTACAGCTACATGTTTTTCCTATAAACACTGCTTCAGTGCATCCCATAAATTTTGGTATGTTGTGCTTATCTTTTCCTTCTTCAAATATTTTCTAATTTACCTTCTTTGAGCCATTGGTATTTTTAGAACTCTAACTTAATTTCCACATATTTGTAAAGTTCTCAAACTTCCTTCTCTTCTTAATTTCTAAAATTATTCCATTTTTGTTGAAGAATATACTTGCTATGATTTCAATTATTTCATATTTCTTGGTGTTTATTTTATGGCCTAGGTTGTGGTCAATCCTAGTGAATATTCCGTGTTTGTATTCTGCTATTTCAGGATGCAGTGATTTAAAGGGGTAAGTCATGTCTAGTTGATTTAGAGTATTTTTCAAGTCTTCTATATCCATGTGAGTATTCTATTTATTCCTTAAGTTATTAAAAATAGAGTTTTGAAGTCTCCAACTATTACTATTGTTATATTTTCTATTTTCTCTTCAATTTTGAAGGTTTTTTCTTCACATATTTTGGGGCTCTGCTTTTAGATGGACATACATTTTTTATTTTTCTATCTTTCTGACCCTAAAACCTTTCTTTATCTCTATTCATGTTTTATTTTCTCTTTTTATTTCAAGTTTATCTTGGGCTAATGTTAGTATAGCCATTCCAGCTTTTTATGATTGCTATTTGCATATTATATCTTTCTTCATCCTTTACCTTCAATCTATTTGTATCTTGAATCAAGTGTGTGACTTCTGAAGATAGCACATAATTGGGTCTTTTTTTTTTTTAATCCAGTCTGACAGTTTCTACCTTTGACTGGATTGTTTAAATTATTCACATCTAATGTTATTATTAGTATGGCTTGATTTAGCTTTCAGCTGTTTTACTTTTGGATATTTCTATGCCTCATATTTGTTGTTGTTGTTCCTTTAACTCTTTTTTGCCTTCTTTTGTATTAGACAGATATTTTCTAGCATGTTATTTTAATTCACGTGATCTTTTTTTTTCAAGTATTTGAGTTATTTTCTTAGTCGTTGCTATAGTGCTCACAATATTCATCTTAACATAGATATAATTCATATTTATACTAATTTTCAGTAAGACAGAAAGTTTATTCCTAATAACTCTAGTTTTACTCCCTCTTTTTTTGCTGTTATTTTTATACAGTTACTTCTATGTGTGTGACTAATCCAACAATATATTATTATAAATATAACTTTTTATGATTTAGGCATTTAAAGTAGCTAGAGAAGAAAGAACATATTTCTAAAATAAGAAAACTATATGACAGTAAACTGTATTGTCATATAGTTTTCTTATTTTCCCTTTTTCGTTCTCTTTATTTCTCCTGTGGATTTGCCTTATCATTTGGTTTTATTTTCTTTCTCCATTTCATGTTTTTTCCCACTCAACTCCTTTGTGCTTATTGTCAAACATATTATAGTTTTATGTGTAATAGACATCAAAATACAATTATATACATATTATTTATTAATTTGGTTTTTAAACCAATTATAAAAGTAAAGGAAAGGATATATATATAATTAAATAAAATACCTATATAACTATCTTTCCTGGGCTCTTTTCTTAAAAGTGTAGATTTAAATTACTCTCTGGTGTCACTTGCTCTCAGTCTGAAGAAATTCCTTTAGAACATCTTATAGGTCAGGTCTGCTATCAAGTAAATTTCTCAGTTTTTGTTTATCTGTGGATGTCTTTATTCATTTCTGAAAGGTAGTTTGACTCAAATAAAATTCTCATTTGGCCATTTTTTTCCTTCTACACTTTAAATATGTCAACCCACTCCCTCTGACTTTTATTATTGCTTATGATGAATAACACGTTAATATTTTGGGATCTTTTTGTGAGGAGTTATTTTTTCTTGCTGCTTTAAAATTTTTCTCTTTGTCTTTATTAACATTTTTTTCTTGTATTACATTTTGACTATTATGTCTCTGGGTTCTGGACCTGTTTACATTAACCCACTTAGAGTTTGCTGAGCTTCTTGGATGAGTAGGTTAATATTTTTCATCAGATTTTACAAAGTTTTCATCCATTACTTCTTTGAAAAAAATGTTTGTTCATTTTTCTCTTTCTCTCTTTCTGGGGCTCCTATTATGTGTGTATTGGTGCATTTAATGGTATCTTAGCATTTTTTTTTTTCTGAGTTTCTTTTACTCCTCTCTTTTGAAAATCTCATCATTCCTATCAACCTATTATTAAGTTTGTCAATCCTTTCTTCTGCCAGCTTATATCTACTTTTGAGCCCCTCTAATGATTTTTTTTTTTTTTTGGTTATTGTATTTTCAAACTTTTTTCATCTAGTTCTTTTTAAAGTTTTTCTATCTCTTTACTGATATTCTCTATTGGATGAGGAACTGTCTTCATGTTTCTATGCCACTGTCCTGGAGCTAGGAGCAGGATAATGACCAGCTTCTCCCAGAGTGACACCCTGCTTTGTGAGTGAGGCTCTGTGTGGGGACAGTAGCCCCTGATTTCTTGGGTTGTCTTCCTGGTATGGAACTTTCACCCTACCATCAATCTGTAGCAGTGGTGTTTGAAGTCCATATGCTGAGTTTGTCATACCTAGAGTAGAGTTTCCATCCTATTCAAGGATGCAGAGTGCAGGAAGAGAGACTTAGTGTTCTTCACTGAGCCTACCCAAAATTGAACTTCTACAAATGAAGCTGAGGTGGTGAAAGAGTTCTATGCCAACCTCTCCAGAGTGAAACTATAGTACCTAGGCTAAAGCTATGTGGAGAGGGAGCCCAATCATTTTGACTGCATATACCCAGAGTGGAGCTTCTAACATACTGAGCCAGACCAGGAGGAGAGGATATAGGTTATGGCTCAAATGCCATAGACTCTCCCTTTTCTGAGATTTTCTTGAATGTATGTTCTTCTATTTGCTTTGTTATCTTAGGACAATCCCCCCAAACTGTAAAAGTTATTTTTGTAAATTTCAGCAGTTAAATAGCTGTTTCACTGTAATGAGTGTCTATCTCCCTCTTCCTACCACCATTCTGAAAGATATTCCTTTATTATAAAAGTACTGATTCTTCAAATTCACAAAGTGGGAATATCTGTCCATTTGTTATTTTTTATATTTTTTTAATTATCTCAGCAATGTTTTGTTGCTTGCAGTGTACAGATGCTGTGCTACCTTTGTTAAATTTTCCCCCAGAGTATTTTATTCCCTTTGATGCTATGATGAATGTAGTTAATTTTAATTCATATTCCTATTATTTGCTGCAAATATATAAGAATATAATGTATATTGTGAAAATAAATGAAGACTCCCAAATGAGAACAAACAGAAGCAATTTCTTCAGAGCTTGCTATAAAATAAGAGAGTTAGCTACCATCATTTGTTTTGTCAGAAAATCAAAGACAAGCAGGGGAATGGGAAGATGATAGAGGAAAACAGTGAAGGGCTTTGGGTATGCTCTGATTGGGGGTTTGCTGGCATAGAGAAGTTGTTGGTGGGCTAACTAGGACTGTTTTATGTATTTGGTTTAGGGAGCATATTTGGTTTTGTCTAATTGATCCTGAGATGGAAGTGGAAACAAAAAATAAGAGTGTATTCATTGACTAGTTCCTGACTATTTTACACTGATTGCTTCAGTGGCTGTGTGGCAGAATTCTCTCGTCATATACAGTTTGTCCATTGTTTATTGGCAAATTCAGTCTTTCAGTATATTGATCTGTTTTTTGCTAAACTCATTTACTAATTCCAGTCGTTATTATGTAGATGCCTCAAGATTTTCTACACACAGGATTGTATCATCTATTTCCTATGAATAAGAATAGGATTGCTTTACTTCTTCATTTCCAAATGGGTGCCTATAACTTTTTGTCATTTTACTGGAGGGTTTAGCCAGTACAATTTTGTTTATCAGAGAATAAAATTTTATTTTCATAGAAAAGCTTAAATGATACACAAAAAAACAAGTGCAACTAAATTAGTAATTTAAGCAAATTGCAGAGTAAAATTATATATCTATATATGTACAGATCTATATCTATATGCTAGAAAAAAAAAATTAGAAAATTAAGAAACACAATACAATTTCCAATAGCATCGAAACACTTAAAATATCTGGAAACAAATTTAATTTAAAAATGTTCAAAATTTCTACATTAAAAAACACAAACCTTGGTGAGATAAATTAAAGTTGGCCTAAGTTATGGTTACATGAACATATTTTTTTATTGGAAGATTGAATACTATTAAGATATCAATTATTTCCAAATTTATCTACAGGGTCAATACAACCTCAATAAAAATGCAAACATAGATTTTGTGTGCATGTGAAAAACAAGAAGCTGATACTATGATTTATATGGAAATGCAAAGGGACCAGCACAGGCAAAAGAGTCATGAAAAATAAAAGTAAATTTTTTCTGATATGAAAACACTCTGTAGGACCAATAGTCTGGTACTGGTATAAAGATATACAAACATCAACATTGAGCATGAATATTTCACTTCCAGCAAAGATGAAGTGGTAGGTAAAAGAGCTACTTGTTTTAAACAAATATGTAGCTTTGTAGAGTTTGGCATTCCTTAAAAAGTTAAACATGGACTTACAACACTTACCATATTATCTAAGCCATTCAATTTCCAATTTCCCTTTGTTTGCCAAAGGCAAATTGAAGTGTAAGTCTATGAAAATATTTATATATAAATGTTCATAGCAGCTTAATTTGTAAAAGGCAAAACTGCAAAACAACCCATATGTCCTTTAACTTTTTTTTTAAGATTTTTTTTTTTGATGTGGACCATTTTTAAAGTCTTTATTGAATTTGTTACAACATCGCTTCTGTTTTTTTATGTTTTGGATTTTTGGTAGTAAGGCATGTGGGACCTTAGCTCCCTGACCAGTGATCGAATCCATAACACCAGCATGAGAAGGTGAAGTCTTAACCACTGGACCACCAGGGAGGTCCCAGTCCTTCAACATTTGATTGAATAAACAAACTATGGTGTATCTATCATACAATGATGTATTACTTAACAATGAAAATGAATAAATGAATTCTTGATATATGATACACCATAGATTAATATCAGGATAATTATGCTGAACAAAAATGACAGATAAGAGGGAATACATGCTGTATGATCCCATTTATATAAAATTCTAGCAGATACAAACTAACCTTTAGGGAAGGAAAGTAGATCAGTTGTTGCTAGGCAATGGCATGGGTGAATACATGAGGGGAAGGTGGAGGAATTATTGTATTGCAGGAAGAAACTTTTGAGTTAATGGATAGGCTTAACATCTTGATGGTTAAGGTTTCATAGGTGTGTATATATATATATATATATATATATATATATATATATATATATATACAATTTGATGGGCTTGCCATATATACATATATATGACAAGCCAATCAAATTGTACAGTTTAAATATATGTTTTATTGTAAGTGATTTATACTTCAATAAAACTGTTTTAAAATGAAATAGAGTCCAGAAATAGAGCCATAGCTATATGAATAATTGAATTTACACAAAGATGCCAAAACAATAAACTTGAGACAGAAAATTGTTTTCAAAAAGTAATCCTGAAACAACCGGATGTTCATATTGAAGAAAGAAAGACAATTCAACCTTTTTCTCACACCATACAAAAATATTAATATTTGAGAGGTCGCAGACTTCAAACAGAAGTTAAAATAACAAAGTTTCTAGAAGAAAATATAGGAGAATATTTCATAATTTGGGGATAAGCAAAGATTTCCTGGAAACCTTTGAGAAGTCTCAAAGAACCTGGTAATCATTAACCATTGATTATTGGTAATCTATTAAAAATAATAAATAAAAACCAAAATTTTATCAAAAATTTAAAAATTTTAATGACTGCACAGTAGTTATACCTCACAAAAGAATTTGTATCCATAAAGTATATAGAACTTCTACAACTTGATAAGTAAAACACAACTAACCTGATTTTATAAAATAACAGTTTAGAAACTTGATAGGACATGATGCAGAAGAAGTAATGACATGTTGAAAGAGATAACAGATAAGTTGTTGTTGATGAGGGGAAAGGTAGGAGGAAGCTTTCTGGAGTGATGTGACTGTTCTGTATTTCTATAGGGATGTGGGTTATAAGGGAGTATGCTTTTGTCAGAACTCATCCAACTGTATACTTTACATCTATTTATTTCAATCCATGCAACTTATACCTCAACTTAAAAAAGACACATGTGTACCATTCTTATCATTTGTAAAATTACATGTAATATTATCTAGCCACAACCTAGACTTAGAAAAAAATAGTATAATATTGTTATTTTATAGACCTATGCAATTCATATAAAATCTATCACGATGATGAGCTGATCCTGACAAACTATCAGAACTTCCCAGTCTTGCTTTATAAAAGCATGAGTACTTTTTGATGATAGAAAACCTTATTATGTAGGACTTGTGTACATTATTCTATAAAGTCAAAATCATCTTACTGTTTTCCATCTCCATTATTGTCAAATTAGACTGAAACACCTCAGGAGATATATACTGTGAGTGTAAGAACACAGAAGGAATTAATTAGGATTGATTTTATTATCTTTGTCTAAGGTCTTTACAGTAATGGGATATTTAAAACACTGAGTCAGTAGTAAATGGAACACCTAGTGATTACTTGAGTACATTCCACAATTCATTTTTTCTCCTTCAAGCACAAAAGGAATTTTTAATGTTATTCACATTTTTAAACTAAACATTTTGTTTTAAGTTAATTCTAGATAGACATATAGTTGTAAAAAATAAAACAAGGAGATTATGTGTACCCTTTAACCAGTTTCCACCAATGGTAACTGGTCCTTGAAAAACTATAGTACAGTATCACAACCAGGATATTAAGATTCAGCCGGTGAAAGGACAGAACATTCTATCACCAAAAAGATCCCTGTGGTTCCCATTTATAGCCACACCTACTTCTCTCCTGCCTACAACCTCTTCATAACCCTCAGTAACTACTAATCTTCTTTTTTTTTGGTATAATTCTGTCATTTCAAAAATGTTATAAAAATGGAATCATAGTGTGTAGCCTTCTGGGATTGATTTTTTTCTTTTTCATTCAGCATAATTCTCTGGAGATTCCTCTAGATATCATGAATATAAGTAGTTCATTTCCTTTATTTCTTAGTGGTATTCCCTGGTATGAATATACCATATTTTTTCATCACTGACCCATTAAATAAGCCTGGGTTTTTTCTAGTTCTGGAAAATTATGAATAAAGCTCCTATGCACATACATGTACAGGTTTGTGAGTGAACACAAGTTTTCATTACTCTGGTATAAATGCCCAAAAGTGTAATTACTGGGTTGTATGGTAGTTGCATCTTTGGTTTTATAAGAAACTGCCAAACTGTTTTCCAGGGTGACTTTACAATCTTACATTTCTACCAACAATGTTATGAGTGATCCACTTTCACCATTTCCTTGCTAGCATTTGTTGTTGTCACTATTTTTTATTTTAACCATCATGACAAGTTATAGGACTACTGCATTGTGATTTTAATTTGCATTTCCCTAATGACTAATGGTGTTAAATATCTTTTCATGTGATATTTTTCTATCTGTATATACTTTTCAGGAAAATATCTCATTTCTTTGGCCCAGTTTCAAATTAAACTTTTTAGTTTTGTTGTTATTTTGTTCTGGCTTGTATTATTGTTGAGTTTTGACAATTATTTATATAGTCTAGATACCAGTTATTTGTCAGCTATCTCCCAGACTTTAGATTGTCTTTATATCCTATCAAAGATGATTTTCACAGAGCAAAAGATTTCAATTTTTTTTTTTTTTTTTTTTTTTTTTTGCCATGGCTCACAGGCCCAGCCGTTCCGCGGCATGTGGGATCTTCCCGGACTGCGGCACAAACCTGTGTCCCCTGCATCGGCAGGTGGACTCTCAACCACTGTGCCACCAGGGAAGCCCCAAAAGATTTTAATTTTGATGAGGTCCAATTGTCAGCTTTTTTTTTTTAACATAGATTTGCTTTTTGTGTGAAGTCTAAGAACTCTTCACTTACTTACCTAAGAACCCAAAGATCTTTTTTCCCCATTATTTCCTAGTACTTCTGTACTTTTACATTTTACATTTAAGTCCATGATCCATTTTGAGTTGATCCAGTTGAGTTAATTATGTATAAAATATGTCTTGGTTCTTCCAATCTAAGAACATGGTATATCTCTCCATCTGTTTGTGCCTTCTTTGATTTTTTTCATCAGTGTCTTATAGTTTTCTGAGTACAGGTATTTTACCTCCTTAGGTAGGTTTATTCTTAGGTATTTTATTCTTTTTGTTGCAATGGTGTATGGGATTGTTTCCTTAATTTCTCTTTCTGATTTTTGTTGTGTATAGGAATGCAAGAGATTTCCCTGCATTAATTTCGTATCCTGCAATTTTATCACATTCATTGATTAGCTCTTGTAGTTTTCTAGTGGCTTCTTTAGGATTTTATATGTATAGTATCATGTCATTTGCAAACAGTGAAGGTTTACTTCTTTTCCAATTTGTATTCCTTTTATTTATTTTTCTTCTCTGATTGCCATGGCTAGGACTTCACTACAATGAGGTATCACCTCACACTGGTTAGAATGGGCATCATTAGAAAATCTAAAAACAATAAATGCTGGAGAGACTGTGGAGAAAAGGGGAGAAACTCTTGCACAGTTGGTGGAAATGTAAATTGATACAACCACTATGGAAAACAGTGTGGAGCTTCCTTAAAAAACTAAAAATAGAATTACCATATGACCCAGCAATCCCACTACTGGGCATATACCTAGAGAAAACCATAGTTCAAAAAGAAACATGCGGGCTTCCCTGGTGGCACAGTGGTTGAGAGTCCGCCTGCCAATGCAGGGGACACGGGTTCATGCCCTGGTCCGGGAGGATCCCACATGCCGCAGAGCGGCTGGGCCCGTGAGCCATGGCCACTGAGCCTGCGCGTCCGGAGCCTGTGCTCTGCAACGGGAGAGGCCACAACAGTGAGAGGCCTGTGTAACGCAAAGAAAAAAGAAAAAGAAACATGTACCCCAATGTTCATTGGTGCACTATTTACAATAGTCAGGTCATGGAAGCAACCTAAATGTCCATCAACAGACAAATGGATAAAGAAGATATGGTACATATATACAATGGAATATTACTCAGCTATAAAAAGGAATAAAATGGGGTCATTTGTAGAGACATGGATGGACCTAGAGACTGTCATACAGAGTGAAGTAAGTCAGAAAGAGAAAAACAAATATTGTATATTAATGCATATTTGTGGAATCTAGAAAAATGGTACAGATGAACAAGTTTGCAAGGCAGAAAAAGAGACACAGATGTAGAGAACAAATGTATGGAAACCAAGGGGGGAAAGGGAAGGTGGAATGAATTGGGAGATTGACATATTGACTCTATTTCACTGTGCTGTACTGTAGAAACTAACACAACATTGTAAAACAACTATACCCCAATAATTTTATTTTTATATATATATATATATATATATATATATATATATATATTAGTCTTGGGTTGAAGCTCTTTTTTGTGATTTATGGATATGCAATTAATCTGGTACCATTTGTTGAAATGGTTATCTTTTCTCCATTGAATTTCTTTTTCACACTTGTCAAAATTAGTTGGCCTTATTTCTGTGGATCTATTTCTCGGTTATTTTGTATGATTTATTGATCCATATCTATCTTTCCATTATATTCATGTTTACTATAGCTATATAATGTCTTGATATCAGGTAGATTGACTTCTTACAATTTATTCTTCTTTTTTAATAATAATTTTAGCTATTCTAGTTCTTTTGCTGTACCATAAAATTGTTAGTCTTGTCTATATCTATAAAAAATATAATCTTGCTGGGATTTTGGTAAGAACTTTATAAAACCCATGTTTCAATTTGAGAATAATTGACATCTGTCTTATGTTGAGTTTTCTAATGAATGAACATGATATGCCTCTTTATTCATTTTGACCTTTGATTTTTTTCATCATCATTTTATAGTTTTCAACATATAAGTTCTATACATGTTTTGTTAGATTCACACCAAAGTAAATCATATTTAATAACTAAAATTTCCAGTTGTAAATAGTTATTGTTTTTTAAATTCTGTGTCCACATATTCATTGATAGTATATAGAAATGCAGTTGATTTTCTGTGTGTTTATCTTATATTTTGCGAAGTTGCTGAACTTATTAATTCTAGGACTATCATTTATTTGGTAGATTACTTAGGATTTTCTATGTAGACAATTATAAGGTAATTTTATTTTTTCCTTCCCAAACTGTGTGCATTTTTTTCCTTTCCTGTATTACAATGGCTAAAATTTCCAGCAGTATGTTGAGTAATAGTAAGAACAGACATCCCTTGCCTTGTTTCTAATATTAGGAGCAAAGCATTAGTCTTTTACTGTAAATATAATGCTACCTGTGGATATTCTTTATAAAGTTGAGGCAATTCCTCCTCTTCCTATTTTTCTGGGAGTTCTATCATAAATGAATACTGAGTCTTGTCAAATGCCTTTTCTGCATTAGTTAATATAATCATGTGATTTATCTTCTTTTAGTGTATTAATATGGTGGATTATATCAATTGATAATTGATAAAACAGAACACATCCTGTTTTATTGATTATTCTCTATTGGGTTTCTGTTCAAATTTTTATTTATTTATTTATTTCTGATTGGAAGTTATTTTGTTGTTTTTTAACTGGATTCTTGAGGTAAGTACTTAGGTTATTGATTTGAGACTTTTTCTCTCTCCTAATATAAGCATTTAATGCTATAAATTTCCCTCTTAGCACTGCATTAGTTGTATCCCCCAAATTTGAATATGTTTTATTTTCATCTTAAATTCAATGTATTTTTTTCATTCTCTTGAGGTGTCTTCTTTTACCCATGGATCATTTAGAAGTGTCGTGTTTAATTACAATGTATTTGAAGAATTTCCTATTACCTTTCTCCCTTTTTTTTTTTTTAAGGCAGCCCTAGGAAATGAATACACTACTTCTAGCAGAGAGAAGTTCCAGAGTAGCTGGGTGATGGGTGTTTATTTGAACAGGTTTTAATCCCCTGAAATTCTTTTTTTTAAATTAATTAATTAATTAATTTATGGCTGTGTTGGGTTTTCATTGCTGTGTGAGGGCTTTCTCTAGTTGCAGCAAGCAGTAGCTACTCTTCGTTGCAGTGTGCAGGCTTCTCATTGCGGTGGCTTCTCTTGTTGCGGAGCATGGGTTCTAGGCATAAGGGCTTCAACAGTTGTAGCACGCAGGCTCAGTAGTTGTGACTCACAGACTCCAGAGTGAAGGCTCAGTAGTTGTGGCAGCCAGGCCTAGTTGCTTCGCAGCATGTGGGATCTTCTCGGACCAGGGATCGAACCATGTCCCCTGCATTGGCAGGAGGATCCTTAACCACTGTGCCACCAGGGAAGTCCCTACCTTTCTGCTTTTAATTTCTAGTTCGATTGCATAGGTTTAGAGATCAGATTCTTCATGATAGCAATTCTTGGGATGTGCTTTTTGCCCAGGATATGGTATATGATTTTAAGTAGAGGAGATTATCAATAATCTGAGTAAACCTGATACAATCATTTGAAAGGCCTTAAGAGCAGAACTGAGGTTTGCCTGAGGAAGAAGAAATTCTAGCTGTAGACTGCAGCATCAGCTATTGTGTGAGAGTTTCCAGGCTGCCCTTCTTGATGGCTTGTCCTACGGATTTTGAACCTCAGTCCATAATTCTATCTTGTGGTTATTTCACTAGGTCCTGAATACATGGTTGTAACAGGCATACTCTACAACTGGCAGAATCCCCACATTGGTTCCCTAAAATGTGGAGTGAGGGCTATTATACTAGGAAAGGCCAAGTGGAAAACACAAAAACTGCCTCTACTTAGAAAAATTGTAACCTAAAATCAATACTGCATTCCTGGAGGGACTGCAGAGATTAGTGCTACCATCAAGGACTTGAAGGATGCAGTGTGGTAATTCCCACCACATTCCCATTCAACTCGATTTGTCTTATGAAGAAAACATATAGATTTTGAAGAATTACAGGGAATTATTGTAAACACCAGGTTGTGACTCCAATTACAGCTGCAGTTCTAGATGTGGTTTTGATGCTTGAGAAAATTAACACATCCCCTGGTACCCAGTATTCAGCTATTAATCTGGCAAAGCTTTTTGTTCATAATACCTGATAAATAGACCTGGGATTGCAAAACAATTATACTCCAATAAAGATGTTGAAAAAAAAAAAACCTGGGAGCAGTTTTCTTTCACCTTGCAAGGTCAACAATTCACCTTACTTTCCTATTTCAGGGATATAGCAACTCTCTAGACTTATAATTTAGTCCACAAGGATCTTAATCACCTTTCCCTTCTACAAGACATCATACTGGTTCATTACATTAAGGATATTATTCACTATTCTAGATATGGTGAGCAAGAAATAACAACTTCTCTAAACTTATTGGTAAGACACGTGTGTCAGAGAGTGTGATAAAAATGTCCCTGATAAAAATTCAGAGAGATTTTATGTCTATAATATCTCTAGGGCTTTGATGGTCTGGACCATGTCAAAACATGCCTTCCAAGGTGAAAGTTGTTGCACGTAGTTCTTCCTGCAACTCAAAAAGAGGCACCATACTTAGTGGACCTCTTTGGATTTGGGAGGCAATATATTTTTCATTTGGGTGAGTGTGCTCTTCCAGCCCATGTACCAAGTGATTCACAAAGCTGCTGGTTTTGAATGGAACCCAGAACAAGAGAAGGCTCTGCAAGTCCAGGCTACTGTAAATGCTATTCTGACACTTAGGGCTATATAATCCACTAGATCCAAAGTGTCTATGGCAGATAGAGATATTTGGAGTCTTTTATAGGACATTATAGTTGAATCACAGGGAAGACCCTTAGAATTTACACCAAAGCCCTGCCATCTGCTGCAGATATCAATTTTTAACTTTGAGAAACAGCTTCTGACTTGCTATTGGTCATTAGCAGTGATTGAAATTTTACATGGGCCACTAAATTAACATGTGATTTCAGTTGCTCATCATGAAGGGAAGTTGTCTGACCCATCAAGCCATAAAATTTGGATTTCACAGCAACACTCTATTAAGAAATAGAGGCAGTATACACAAGATCATAGTTTTGTATATATACTTAGAAGCAGATTGCTGCATCATATGGTTAACTCAATGTCTAACATTTTGAGGAACTGTGAACTTGTTTTCAAGAGCAGCTACATAATTTTACAACCCCACCAACAATGTAAAAGAGTACCAATTTCTCCACAACCATGCTAACATTTGTTACTTTTTCTCTTTTTATATAATTATCTTATTAAATGTAAAGTATTGTCTTATTGTGACTTTGATTTATTTCACTAATGACTATTAATGTTGAGGATTAATTGAATTTTCATGCAGTATTTTCATGCACTTGATGATTTAAATAATCTTTTGGGAGAAAGTTTTATTCAAACTCTTTGTCCAGTTTTAAATTTTCTTATTTGTCCTTTTATTGGTGACTTGTAAGTTCTTTATTTTTTTAATATAAGTCCCTTATCATATATATCATTTTCAAATATTTTTTCCCATTCCATTGAATATTTTCTCTCTTTTGTGATGTCTTTGAAGCACAGTTTTTAATTTTGATGAAGTTCAATTACTTAATTTTTTGTTGTTGTCACTTTTACTTCTCGTGTTTTAGCTATGAAACTATTGACTTTCCAAGATTGCAAAGATTTACTCATATTTTATGCTAAGCATTGCATAGTTTTCACTCATTCATTTAGGTCTATGGTCCATTTTGTATTAGTTTTGTATGTGATATAAGATAGGCATCCAACTTTATTCACTTACATGTATCAATATGTAAGTGTTGTATCAACACTATCTGTTGAAGACGATTTACTCCTACATTGAATTATCTTGGCACCTATGTCCAAAATTAATTCACCATAAAGGTAAGGGTTTATTTACTTCCAATTCTATTTCATCCATTTATATATCTATCCTTATTCTAACACACACTGTTTGTATTACTGTAGCTTTGTAGTGAGTTTGTAAATCAGGAAGTAAGAGTACTCCAATTTTGTCCTCCCTTTTCAAGAAGTGTTTTAGGGGGAGCAAAGATGGGTCCCTTTAATTTTAAGATCAGCTTCCCAATTACTGAAAAAAAATGCAGCTGGGATTCCGATAGGGATGGCTTGCATTGAATTTGTACATGGGTTTGTGGAGTATGGCCATCTTAGCAGTATTAAATATACTGATTCAGAGATTAATGTTTTTCTATTTATTTTAGTTTTCTTTCATTACTTTACTTTCAACAGTGCTTTAGAGTATCCAGTGTATGTCTTGAACTTTCTTTGTTAAATTGATATCTAATTATTTTTTTATGCTAATATAAATAGAATTCTTTTCAAGGTTTTACTTTTGCATTGTTCATTTCTAAAGAGTATTCACCCAATGTGGGGCTCGAACCCACGACCCTGAGATTAAGAGTCTCATGCTCTACCAACTGAGCTAGCCAGGCAATCCCTGCATTGTTCATTTCTAGTATATTGATATACAATTGACTTTTGTATGCTGACTTATATCCTGCACCTTTCTGAATTCATTTATTAGTTTTAATTGTAATTTTGTGGATGCCTTAGGCTTTTCTGTATACAAGATCAATTCATCTAGAAATGGAGATAGATTTACTTCTTCTTTCCACTCTGAATGGCTTTTAGCTTTCTTTTTTTCCCTTTACCCTGGATGGAACTTCCAAGACAATATTGAATAGAAGTGGTAATAACAAACACCTTTATTTTCTGCATGAACTTAGGTCAAAGTTTTAGTCTTTTTTCCTTCCGATGATGTTAGCTGTGTATTTTTCATAGACTTTGTTAAGTTGAGGAAGTTCCCTTCTAACCCTAGTTAGTTGAATTTTTTTTTTATCATAAAAGGGTTTGGGTCCTGTTAAATGGTTTTCATCTATTGAGATGATTGTGCTGTTCTTATTCTTTATTCTGGTGCAATAGAATCAGCTGCAAATGTTATTGAAGATTCCCTGTACATAGCCACTTTTCTCTTGCTGCTTTCAAGAATCTCTCTTTGCCTTTGTCTTTCAATGTTTTCACCATGGCATCTGGGATCTGGATCTTAGTAGGAATTTTTTGAACTTCTTAGACATGTATTTAAATATTTTTCATCAGAGCTGAAGATTGGAAGTTTTCAGTCATTATTTCTTTGGATATTTTTTCTGTTCCCTTTCACTCTCCTCTCTTTTTGAAACTCCCATTATACTTATGTTGATATGCTTAATTGTCTCTTATATTTTTCTGAGGCACTGTTCACTTATTGTCTATTCCTTTGTCTCTCTGCTCTTTGGGTGGTTAAATTTCTATTGCGTTATATTTCAGTTTGCTGATTCTTTCTTCTGCCAGTTCAGATTTCCTCTTGCTCAGTTCTAGTAAATTTTTTTAAAAATTTCATTTATTGTGCTTTTTAGCTGCAGAATTTCTATTCAGTTTTCATTATAGCTTCTGTCTATTGATATTCTCTACTCAATAAGACACTATTTTCATCCTTTCCTTTAATTCTCCAGACATGGTTTCCTTTAACTCTTTGAACATGCTTGAAATAGCTGATTTAAATTTTATGTCTAATGTAACTCACGTCTGGGCTTCCTCAGGTACAGTTTGCATTAAACTGCTTTTTTCTTGTTTGTAAGCCATACTTTTTTGATATTTTGAATATCTCCTAATTATTGCTGAAAACCTTCATATTTTATTTATATATTTTTTAACATCTTTATTGGAGTATAATTGCTTTACAATAGTGTGTTAGTTTCTGCTGTATAACAAAGTGAATCATCTATATATACATATATACTCATATCTCCTCCCACTTGCATCTCCCTCCCACCCTCCCTAACCCACCCCTCTAGGTGGACACAAAGCACCAAGCTGATCTCCCTGTGCTATGCTGCTGCTTCCCACTATCTATTTTACATTTGGTAGTGTATATATGTCCATGCCACTCTCTCACTTCATCCTAGCTTGCACTTCCCCCTCTCTGTGTCTTCAAGTCCGTTCTCTATGTCTATGTCTTTATTCCTGTCCTGCCCCTAGGTTCATCAGAACCTTTCTTTTTTTTTAGATTCCATATATATGTGTTAGCATACAGTATTTGTTTTTCTCATTCTGACTTACTTCACTCTGTATGAAAGTCTCTAGGTCCATCCACCTCATTACATATAACTCAATTTCATTTCTTTTTAGGGCTGAGTAATATTCCATTGTATATATGTGCCACATCTTCTTTATCCATTCATTTGTCGATGGACACTTAGGTTGCTTCCATGTCCTGGCTATTGTAAATAGAGTTGCAATGAACGTTGTGGTGCATGACTCTTTTTGAATTATGGTTTTCTCAGAGTATATGCCCATTAGTGGGATTGCTGTGTTGTATGGTAATTCTATTTTTAGTTTTTTAAGGAACAACCATACTGTTCTCCATAGTGGCTATATCAGTTTACATTCCCACCAACAGTGCAAGAGGGTTCCCTTTTTTCCACACCCTCTCCAACATTTATTGTTTATAAATTTTTGATGATGGCCATTCTGAACAGTGTGAGGTGATACCTCATTGTAGTTTTGATTTAATTTCTCAAATGATTAGTGATGTTGAGCCTCCTTTCATGTGTTTGTTAGCAATCTGTATATCTTCTTTGGAGAAATGTCTATTTAGGTCTTCTGCCCAGTTTTGGATTGGGTTGGTTTGTTAAATCTTCACATTTTAAATAATATACTATAGCACTCTGGAATTAAGGCTCTCCTCCTTCTAGTTCATTGTTGCTTTTGTTCCTATTTATTAGTGACTTTTCTGAATAAGATCATCTGCTTTTCCAGCATCCAGTCTGGGAGATATAAGACAAGAAGAAAGACGAAGGAATTCACCATCATGTTGTCCTGAGAACCCTAACTATTCTGCCTTCCTCTCTCCACCTTTCTGTGTCTTCATGTTTGTCATATAGATAATATCCAGGAATATTTCTGTTGTACTTAAGGAGAGTAATAGAGAAATGTACATCTACCCAGAAGTGAAAACCCCAATGTTGTTCACTTTTAAAATCTAGTTTAGATATGGAGAATTTACTATTAATTCAGTGATGGTTTTTAAGGGAAATGTGAGCTTACAACTATCATGTGATTGAAAGGAAATAAGGATCTCTTTTTTTTATAGATCTTTGAAATACCTATTCCAGTGCTTACTCAAGTGAGATCTCATCTCCAATATATTGGTGATTTTAAATTTATCAACTCTTAAATAATCAAACTTTCTACAGTGTCTCATAAATGAGAAAAATTATAAAATTTTTAGCATTTTAAGTTTGTTAGTAGGGAATTAGAGATTCTCTTTGTATTAGTCTGCTCAAGCTACCATAATGTAATAACACAGACTTGGTGGCTTAAACAATAGAAATGTATCTTCTCATCAGTCTGGAGGCTAGAAAGTCCAAGGTCAAAGTGTTGGCTGATTCATTTCCTCGTGAGCTCTCTCATGGCTTGTAGGTGGTTACCTTCTTTTCAGATACTCACTCCTCAACAGATGGCCTTTCTTCAGTGTGTACACATGGAGAGAGCGACAGAGAGAAAGAGGCTCTCTACCCTCAGGACCTCATTTAATCTTAATTACTTCCTAAAGACCTTATCTGTAAATATAGTCACATTGGCACACTGGGGATTAGAGCTTCAATCTATGAATTTTTGGGGGGGACACAGTTTCATTCACAGCACTCTTCTATTCATTTTTGTTCCCAGCACCAAAGCAGACCTGGTATATATTATTCACAATAAAATGTGCTTTCTAGGTGAATGTGTGAATATATGAATGGATGTTGAAAGAATGGATGGATGCAATCATGAATGTATCAGTCACTAGAAGGGCTACTATTTTGTAACTTAATTTAATTTAATTTTTTTATACAGCAAGTTCTTATTAGTTACCCATTTTATACGTAATAGTGTATATATGTCAATCAAAATCTCCCAATTCATCACACCCCCACGACCTCCACCATATTCCCCCCTTGGTGTCCATGTGCTGTTCTGTACATCTGTGTCTCAATTTCTGCCCTGAAAAATGGCTCATCTGTATAATTTTCCTAGGTTTCACATATATGTGTTAATATACAATATTTGTTTTTCTTTTTCTGACATACTTCACTCTGTATGACAGCCTCTAGATCCATCCACGTCTCAGTTTCGTCCCTTTTCATGGCTGAGTAATATTCCATTGTGTATATGTACCACTTCTTCTTTAACCATTCATCTTTTGATGGGCATTTAGGTTGCTTCCATGTACTGACCATTATAAATAGTGCTGCAGTGAATATTGGGGTACATGTGTCCTTTGAATTATGGTTTTCTCTGGGTATATGCCCAGTAGTGGGATTGCTGGGTCATATGGTAATTCTATTTTTAGTTTTTTAAGAAACCTCCTTACTCTTCTCCATAGTGGCTGTATCAGTATACATTCCTACCAACAGTGCGAGAGGGTTCCGTTTTCTCCACACACTCTCCAGCATTTGTTGTTTGTAGATTTTCTGATGATGCCCATTCTAACTGGTGTGAGGTGATACCTCATTGTCGTTTGGTTTGCATTTCTCTAACAATTAGTTATGTTGAGCAGATTTTCATGTGCTTCTTGGCCATCTGTATGTCTTCTTTGGAGAAATGGCTATTTAGGTCTTCTGACCATTCTTGGATTGTTTTTGCTTTTTTAAAATATTGAGCTGCATGAGCTGTTTATATATTTTGGAGATTAATCCTTTGCCCATTGATTCATTTCCAAATATCTTCTCCCATTCTGAGAGTTGTCATTTCGTCTTGTTTGTAGTTTCCTTTGCTTTGCAAAAGCTTTGAAGTTTCATTAGGTCCCATTAGTTTATTTTTTATTTCCATTGCTCTAGGAGGTGGATGAAAAAAGATCTTGCTGTGATTTATGTCTTCCTATGTTTTCCTCTAAGAGTTTTATAGTGTCCAGTCTTACATTTAGGGCTCTAATCCATTTTGAGATTATTTTTGTGTATGGTGCTAGGGAGTGTTCTAATTTCTTTGTTTTACATGTAGCTGTCTGGTTTTCCCAGCACCATTTATTAAAGAGACTGTCTTTTCTCCATTGTTTACCCTTGGTTCCTTTGTCATAGATTAGTTAACCATAGGTGCGTGGGTTTATCTCTGGGCTTTCTATCCTTTTCCATTGATCTGTATTTCTGTTTTTGTGCCACAACCATATTGCTTGATTACTGTAGCTTTGCAATAAAGTCTGAAGTCAGGGAGTCTGATTCTTCCAGCTCCGCTTTTCTACCTCAAGACCTCTTTGGCTATTCGGGGTCTATTGTGTTTCCATACAAATTGTGAATTTTGTTTGTTCTAGTTCTGTGAAAAATGCCATTGGTAGTTTCAGAGGGATTGCATCGAATCTGTAGATTTGGGTGGTATAGTCATTTTTACAATATTGATTCTTCCAATCCAAGAACATGGTATATCTCTCCATCTGTTTGTATCATCTTTAATTTCTTTGATCAATGTCTTATAGTTTTCTGCATAGAGGTCTTTTGTCTCCCTAGGTAGGTTTATTCCTAGGTATTTTATTCTTTTTTTTTTTTTTTTTTTTTGCAATGGTAAATGGCAGTGTTTCCTTAATTTGATTTTCAGATTTTTCATCGTTAGTGTATAAGGATGCAAGAGATTTCTGTGCATTAATTTTGTATCCCACTACTCCACCAAATTCATCAATTACTTATAGTAGTTTTCTGGTAGCATCTTTAGGATTCTTTATGAATAGTATCACTTCATCTACAAACAGTGACAGCTTTACTTCTTCTTTTCCAATTTGGATTCCTTTTATTTCTTTTTCTTCTCTGATTGCTGTGGCTAAAACTTCCAAAGCTATGTTGAA
Source organism: Delphinus delphis (assembly GCF_949987515.2). Taxonomy (NCBI): domain Eukaryota; kingdom Metazoa; phylum Chordata; class Mammalia; order Artiodactyla; family Delphinidae; genus Delphinus; species Delphinus delphis. Next base: position 116,640,265 of record NC_082684.1, on the reverse strand, counting down.
TAATAGTGGTGAGAGTGGACATCCTTGTCTTGTTCCTGATCTTAGAGGAAATGCTTTCAGGTTTTCACCACTGGGAATGATGTTTGCTGTGGGTTTGTCATATATGGCCTTTATTATGTTGAGGTAGTCTCCCTCTATGCCCAATTTCTGGAGAGTTTTTAACATAAATGGGTGTTGAATTTTGTCAAAAGCTTTTTCTGCATCTATTGAGATGATCATATGGTTTTTATTTTTCAATTTGTTAATATCGTGTATCACATTGATTGATTTAAGTATATTGAAGAATCCTTGCATCCCTGGGATAAATCCCACTTGATCATGGTGTATGATCCTTTTAATGTGTTGTTGGATTCTGTTTGCTAGCCTTTTGTGGAGGATTTTTGCATCTGTATTCATCAGTGATATTGGTCTGTAATTTTCTTTTTTTGTAGTATCTTTGTCTGGTTTTTATCAGGGTGATGGTGGCCTCACAGAATGAGTTTGGGAGTGTTCTTTCCTCTGCAATTTTTTGGAAGAGTTTGAGAAGGATGGGTGTTAGCTCTTCTCTAAATGTTTGATAGAATTCACATGTGAAGCCATCTGTCCTGGGCTTTTGTTTGTTGGAAGATTTTTAATCACAGTATCAATTTCATTACTTCTGAGTGGTCTGATCATATTTTCTATTTCTTTGTGGTTCAGTGTTGGAATGTTATACCTTTCTAAGAATTTGTCCGTTTCTTCCAGGTTTTCCATTTTATTGGCATAGAGTTGCTTGTAGTAGTCTCTTAGGATGCTTTGCATTTCTGCTGTGTCTCTTGTAACTTCTCCTTTTTCATTTAAAATTTTATTGATTTGAGACCTCTCCCTCTTTTTCTTGATGAGTCTGGCTAATGTTATATCAATTTTGTTTATCTTCTCAAAGAACCAGCTTTTAATTTTATTGATCTTTGCTATTGTCTTTTTTGCTTCTCTTTCATTAATTTCTGCTCTGATTTTATGATTTCTTTCCTTCTATTAACTTTGTTTTTTGTTTGTTCTTCCAGTTCCTTTAGGTGTAAGTTTAGGTTGTTTATTTGAGATGCTTGTTGTTTCTTGAGGTAGGATTTTGTTGTTGTTGTTGTTCCAGTACGTGGGCCTGTCTCTGTTGTGGCCTCTCCCATTGCATAGCACAGGCTCCGGACACACAGTCTCAGCAGCCATGGCTCACGGGCCCAGCCATTCTGCGGCATGTGGGACCTTCCTGGATCGGGGCATGAACCCGTGTCCCTGCATTGGCAGGTGAACTCTCAACCACTGCGCCACCAGGGAAGCGCTGGGGTAGGATTTTATTGCTATAAACTTCCCTCTTAGATCTGCTTTTGCTGCATCCCCTAGGTGTTGGATCATCGTGTTTTCATTGTCATTTGTCTCTAGGTATTTTTTTATTTCCTCTTTGATTTCTTCAGTGATCTCTTGGTTAAATAGTAATGTATTGTTTAGCCCCCGTATTTTTGTCTTTTTTATTTTTTTTCCCTCTAACTGATTTCTAATCTCATAGCATTGTGGTGAGAGAAGATGCTTGATATGATTTCAATTTTCTTAAATTTACTGAGGCTTGATTTGTGACCCAAGATGTGATCTATCCTGGAGAATGTTCTGTGCGCACTTGAGAAGAAAGTGTAATCTGCTGGTTTGGGATGGAATGTCCTATAAATATCAATTAAATCTATCTGATCTATTGTGTCATTTAAAGCTGTGTTTCCTTATTAATTTTCTGTCTGGATGATCTGTCCATTGGTGTAAAGGAAGTGCTAAAGTTCCCCACTGTTATTATGTTACTGTTGATTTCCTCTTTTATAGCTGTTAGCAGTAGCCTCAGGAATTGAGGTAATCTTATGTTGGGTGTATATATATTTATAATTGTTATATCTTCCTCTTGGATTTATCCCTTGATCATTATGTAGTGTACTTCCTTTTCTCTTGTAACATTCTTTATTTAAAGTCTATTTTATCCAATATGAGTACTGCTACACCAGTTTTCTTTTGATTTATATTTGCATGGAATATCTTTTTCCATCCCCTCACTTTCAGTCTGTATATGTCCCTAGGTCTGAAGTTGTTCTCTTGTAGATGGCATATATATGGGTCTTGTTTTTTTTATCTATTCAGCAAGCCTGTGTCTTTTGGTTGGAGCATTTAATTCATTCACGTTTAAGGTAATGATCAATATGTATGTTCCTATGACCATTTTCTTAATTGTTTTGGGTATGTTTTTGTAGGTCCTTTTCTTCTCTTGTGTTTCCCACTTAGAGAGTTTCATTTAGCCTTTTTGTTGTAGAGCTGGCTTGGTGGTATTGAATTCTCTTAGCTACTGCTTGTCTGTAAAGCTTTTGATTTCTCCATCGAATCTGAATGAGATCTTTGCCAGGTAGAGTAATCTTGGTTGTAGGTTCTTCCCTTTCATCACTTTAAGTATATCATGCCACTCCCTTCTGGCTTGTAGAGTTTCTGCTGAGAAATCAGCTGTTAACCTTATCAGAGTTCCCTTGTATGTTATTTGTCATTTTTCCCTTGCTGCTTTCAATAATTTTTCTTTGTCTTTAATTTTTGCCAATTTGATTACTATGTGTCTTGGGTGTTTCTCCTTGGGTTTATCCTGTATGGAACTTTCTGTGTTTCCTGGACTTGGGTGGCCATTTCCTTTCCCATGTTAGGGAAGTTTTTGAGTAGAATCTCTTCAAATATTTTCTCGGGTCCTTTCTCTCTCTCTTCTCCTTCTGACACACCTATAATATGAATGTTGTTGCATTTAATGTTGTCCCAGAAGTCTCTTAGGCTGTCTTCATTTCTTTTCATTCTTTTTTCTTTATTCTGTTCCACAGCAGTGAATTCCACCATTCTGTCTTCCAGATCACTTATCCATTCTTCTGCCTCAGTTATTGTGCTATTGATTCCTTCTGGTGCAGTTTTCATTTCAGTTATTGTATTGTTCATCTCCATTTGTTTGTTCTTTAATTGTTCTAGGTCTTTGTTAAACATTTCTTTCATCTTCTCGATCTTTGCCTCCATTCTTTTTTTTTTTTTTTTTTTTTTTCGATATGCAGGTCTCTCACTGTTGTGGCCTCCCCATTGTGGAACACAGGCTCCAGATGCACAGGCTCAGCAGCCATGGCTCACGTGCCCAGCTGCTCCATGGCATGTGGGATCTTCCCAGACCAGGGCACAAACCCGTGTCTCCTGCATCAGCAGACGGACTCTCAACCACTTCGCCACCAGGGAAGCCCTGCCTCCATTCTTTTTCTGAGGTCCTGGATCATCTTCACTATCATTATTATGAATTCTTTTTCTGGAAGGTCTCCTATCTCCTGCTCATTTAGTTGTTTTTCTGGAGTTTTATCTTGTTCCTTCATCTGGTACATAGCCCTCTGCCTTTTCATCTTGTATATCTTTCTGTGAATGTGATTTTTGTTCCACAGGCTGCAGGATTTTGTTCTTCTTGCATCTCCTGTCTGCCCTCTGGTGGATGAGGCTATCTAAGAGGACTTTGCAATTTTCCTGATAGGAGGGACTGGTGGTGAGTAGATCTCACTGTTTCTCTGGTGGGCAGAGCTCAGTGAAACTTTTATCTGATTGTCTGCTGATGAGTGGGTCTGGGTTCCCATTCCTGTTGATTGGTCTGAGGCAACAACACTGTAGCCTACCCGGGCCATTTGGTGGGGCTAATGGTGGACTCTGGGAGGGCTCACATCGAAGAGTACTTCCCAGAACTTCTGTTGCCAGTGTCCTTATTCTCACAGTGAGACAAAGTCACCCTCTGTCTCTGCAGGAGACCCTCCAACACTAGCAGGTAGGTCTGATTCAGTCTCCTGCAGGCTCACTGCTCCTTCCCCTGGGTCCCGATGTGTACACTACTTTGTGTGTGCCCTCCAAGAATCGAGTCTCTGTTTCCCCAAGTCCTGTTGAATTCCCGCAGTCAAATCCCTCTAGCATTCAAAATCTGTTTCTCTAGGAATTCCTCCTCCTGTTGCCAGACCCCCAGGTTGGGAAACCTGACATGGAGCTCAAAACCTTCACTCCAGTGGGTGGAGTTCTGTGATATAAGTGTTCTCCAGTTTGTGAGCCACCCACCCAGCAGTTATGGATTTGATTTTATTGTGATTTTGCCCCTCCTACAATCTCATTGTGGTTTCTCATTTGTCTTTGAATGTGTGGTACTCTTTTGGTGAGTTCCAGTGTTTTCCTGCCAATGATTGTTCAGCAGTTAATTGTGATTCCAGTGGTCTCATAGCGGGGAGTGAGAGAATGTCCTTCTACTCCACCATCTTGAACCAATCCTCCCTAGAAGGGTTACTTTTAATTTTCTCCTACATACTTTACCAGGGTCTCACAGTAATAGTATTATCTTCCAGGAAACATGCTAAGTGTTTTACACTAAGTGTCCTAATTAATCCTCACATCAACTCTACCAGGAAGGCATGCTACCCTTATTTTATAAGTGTGAGAACTAAGGCTTAAGAGGTTATGTGACTTGCTGAAGATCTTAGAGATATTTAGTGGAGAACACCATGATTTAAATATAAATCTAATTGAATCCAAATCCCTGATATCTATTAATATGTGTTGTTGTCCTATGTCAAATCCTGTGAGAGCTAAAACCCATATCTTTGTGACACATAAACCAAATCATGAATACACAGTAAAGGTTATTCTAACTCTAACATTATTAAGGAAATTCCAAAACTGATTCTTTTTGCATAAAAGTATACCATGTTCAATAATTTCAAGCTGACATTTATTTAGTTTGGTTGAGAAGCTAAACATTAAATTCCAACAAACCTGTATTTTAAGCTCCAATGGATGGTGGTGCTTGGTTGTGGAGAAACTTCTCTGGAATCCTGGGAGCATGAAAGAGGAAGTGCAGAAAGTTAGGTCAGAAGGTGAAGGCCCTGGGGGAAATGTCTAAGGGAATTAATACATTAGGATATTGACTGCTTTCTCCTCAAAATTTTTTAATCGTATTCAGGGATGGAAACATAAGCACTGACTTGGAATTTATTCCCCAGCCTCTAAAAGATAACATCTCTTGTTGATTAACTTTATTCAATTTAAGCATATTAGAGACAAGAAATATTGTAAATAAATATTAACCTGGAATTTAACCATATTCTAGTCAATCATTGATGCTTTTTGTGTCTACTATACAGTGCTTAAAATTCATTATGTTTACTTTTTGTCTTGCAGATTGTACTTTCTAACTAAGAATTTCATTAGGGAGGCCAGTATAAGTCTATGCTCCAATTAAGAGTGAAGTGAGATTACCTACACCAAGAGTGTTGGTGTAGGAGGTGATGGGAAATAAACTGTGCTTCACTAACAAGTGAGATAGTCCACACACTTAGGTATACAAGATGTCTGATGGGAAGATAATTGCCAACAGATAAAAATCTGAGGGGGTCTGACCTTCAAGATGGAAGAGGAGTAAGTTGTGGAGATCTCTTTCCTCCCCACAAATACATCAAAATTACATCTACATGTGGAACAGCTCCTACAGAACACCTATTGAACTCTGGCAGAAGACCTCAGACTTCCCAAAGGCCAGAAAAACCCCACATAACTGGGTAGGGCAAAAGACAAAAAAGCACAGAGACAAAAGAATAAGGATGGGACCTGCACCACTGGGAGGGAGCTGTGAAGGAGAAAAAGTTTCCACATGCTAGGAATCCCCTTCACTGGTGGAGATGGGGGGTGGGAGGGGGGCACATTTCAGAGCCATGGAAGAGAGCACAGCAACAAGGGTGCAGAGGTCAAAGCAGGGAGATTCCCACACAGAGCATCAGTGCTGACCAGTCCTCACCAGTCTGAGACACTTATCTGCTCACCCACAAGGGCAGTGGAGGCTGGGATCTGAGGCTAAGACTTTGGAGGTCAGACCCCAGGGAGAGGATTGGGGTTGGCTGTGTGAAGACAGCCTGAAGGGGGCTAGTGCACCACAACTAGTTGGGAGGGAGTCAGAGAAAAAGTCTGGACCTGCCAAAGAGGCAAGAGACCATTGTTTCAGGGTGTGTGAGGAGAGGGGATTCCTTCCCCGTGGGCCCACAGAAGGCAGAGCACCACCTATGCAAGCTCCAGAGACGGGCACAAGCCACGGCTATCAGCTTGGACCCCAGAGACAGGCATGAAGCACTAACGATGCTGCCGCTGTCACCAAGAATCCTGTGTGCAACAGAGGTCACTACCTACATCCTCCCCTGGGAGTCTATGCAGCACGCCACTGCCAGGGTCCTGAGATCCAGAGACAGCTTCCCTGGGAGAACACACAGCATGCCTCAGGCTGTTGCAATGTCATGCTGGCCTCTGTCGTTGCAGGCTCACTGTGCATTCCAATTATGACTACCGTACCCCTCCCTCTCCCCAGTCTGAGAGAGCAAGAGCCCCCTAATCAGCCGCTGCTTTAACCTCCTCCTGTCTGGACAGGGAACAGGTACCTAAGGGTGACCTACACACAGAGGTGGGCCAAAACCAAAGCTGAACCCTGGGAGCTGTGTGAACAAAGAAGAGAAAGGGAAATTTCTCTGTGCAGCCTCAGGAGCAGCAGACTAAATCCCCACTATCAACCTGATGAACCCTGCATCTGTGGAATATCTGAATGTACCCAAAATTTAGGCAGTGGACTTTGGCAGCAAATGTAGACTTGGGGATTGCTGTCTGTGACTGATTTGTTTCTGTTTTTCAGGTTTATCCTAGTTTAGATTGTAGTGCTGGTTATAATTGGTGGATTTGTTTATTAGTTTGGATGCTCTTACCTTTTATTGATTTATATATTTTTAATTTTATTATTTTTTAATTTTATTATTTTTAATTTATTATTTATTTTGCTTCATTTTATTTTATTTATTTTTCCTCCCTTTTTTTCCGCCTTTTCTTCTGACAGGACAGGGTCTTGGTGCTCCAGCCAGGTGTCAGACCCGACATTCCAAGGTGTGAGAACCAAGTCCAGGACATTAGACGACAAGAGACCTCCCAGCCCCATGTAATATCAATCAGTGAGAGATCTCCCAGAGATCTCTATCTCAACACTAAGACCCAGCTCCACTCAACAGTCAGCAAGCTCCAGTGCTGGACACCCTATGCCAAACAACTAGCAAGACAAGAACACAACTCCACTCATTAGCAGAGAGGCTGCCTAAAATCATACTAGGTTCACAGACACCCCAAAACACACGACCAGATGTGGCACTGTGCAATCAGAAAGACAAGATCCAGTCCTGCACACAAGAACATAGACACCAGTCCCCTCCACAAGGAAGCCTACACAAGCCTGAACCAACCTCAACCACTGAGGTCAGACACCAAAAACAATGGGAACTAAAACTCTGCAGCCTGTGAAAAGGAGACCCCAAACTCAGTAAGTTAAACAAAATGAGAGGACAGAGAATTATGCAGCAAATTAAGGAGCAAGGTAAAACCACACCAGACCAAACAAATGAAGAGGAAATAGGCAGTCTACCTGAAAAAGTATTCAGAATAATGATAGTAAGCATGATCCAAAATCTTGGAAATAGAATGGAGAAAATACAAGAAACGTTTAAGGAGGACCTAGAAGAACCAAAGAGCAAAAAAACAATGATGAACAGCACAACAAATGAAGTTAAAAATTCTCTAGAAGGAATCAATAGCAGAATAACTGAGGCAGAAGAAAGGATAAGTGACCTAGAAGATAAAATATTGGAAATAACTACCACAGAGCACAATAAAGAAAAAAGAATGAAAAGAATTGAGGACAGTCTCAGAGGTCTCTGGGATAAATTAAATGCACCAGCATTCAAATTATAGGTGTCTCACAAGAAGAAGAGAAAAAAAAAAAAAAAAGGGTGTGAGAAAATATTTGAAGAGATTATAGTTGAAAACTTCCCAACATGGGAAAAGAAATAGTCAATCGAGACCAGGAAGCACAGAGAGTCCCATACAGGAAAAATCCAAAGAGAAACAAGCCAAGACACATATTAATCAAACTATGCAAATTAAATACAAAGAAAAAATATTAAAAGCAGCAAGGGAAAAACAACAAATAACATACAAGGGAATCACCATAAGGTTAACAGCTGATCTTTCAGCAGAAACACCACAAGCCAGAAGGCAGTGGCTGGACATATTTAAAATGATGAAAGGGAAAATCCTACAACCAAGATTACTCTACCCTGCAAGAATCTCATTCAGATTCAATGGAGAAATTAAAACATTTAAAGACAAACGAAAGTTAAGACAATTCAGCACCACAAAACCAACTTTACAACAAATGCTAAAGGAACTTCTCTAGGCAGGAAACACAACAGAAGGAAAAGACCTACATAAACAAACCCAAAACAATTAAGAAAATGGTCATAGGAACATACATTTTGATAATTACCTTAAATGAAAATGGATTAAATGCTCCAAACAAAAGACATAGACTGGCCAAATGGATACAAAAAGAAGACCCATATATATACTGTCTACAAGAGACCCACTTCAGATCTTGGTATACATACAGACTGAAAATGAGGGGATGGAAGAAGACACTCCATGCAAATGGAAATCAAAAGAAAGCTAGAGTAGCAATTTTCATATCAGACAAAATAGACTTTAAAATAAAGACTATTACAAGAGTCAAAGAAAGACACTACATAATGATCAAGGCATCAATCCAAGAAGAAGATATAACAATTGTAAATATTTATGCACCCAACATAGGAGTACCTCAATCCATAAGGAAAATGCTAACAGCTATAAAAGGAGAAGTAACATAGTAATAGCAACGGACTTTAACACCTCATTTTCACCAATGGAGAGATCATCTGAAATGAAAATAAATAAGGAAACACAAGCTTTAAATGACACAATAAACAAGATGGACTTAATTGATATTATAGGACATTCCATCCAAAAACAAACAGAATACACTTTCTTCTCAAGTGCTTATGGAATATTCTCAAAGGATAAATCAAATCTTGGGTCACAGATCAAGCCTCAGTAAATTTAAGAAAATTAAAATCATATCAAGTATCTTTTCTGACCATGCTATGAGACTAGATATCAATTACAGGAAAAACACTGTAAAAAATACAAACACATGAAGGCTAAACAATATGCTATTAAGTAGGGCTTCCCTGGTGGTGCAGTGGTTGAGTGTCCACCTGCTGAAGCAGGAAACGTGGGTGCATGCCCCGGTCTGGCAAGATCCCACATGCCGCAGAGTGGCTAGGCCTGTGAGCCATGGCCGCTGAGCCTGTGCGTCCAGAGCCTGTGCTCCACAATGGGAGAGGCCAAAACAGTGAGAGACCCACATACTGCAAAAAAAAAAAAAAAAATGCTACTAAGTAACAAAGAGATCACTGAGGAAGTCAAAGACAAAATAAAAAAATACCTAGAAACAAATGACAATGAAAAGACAATGAGCCAAAACCTATGGGATGCAACAAAAGCAGTTCTAAGAGGGAAGTTTATACCAATACAATCCTACCTTAAGAAACAAGAAAAATGTCAAACAACCTAACCTTACACCTAAATAAATTAGAGAAAGAACAACAACAACAACAACAACAAAAAGAAAACCCAAAGTTAGCAGAAGGAAATAAATCATAAAGATCAGATCAGAAATAAATGAAGGAAACAATAATAAAGATCAATAAAACTACAACCTGGTTCTTTGAGAAGACAAACAAAATTGCTAAATCCTTAGCCAGACTCATCAGGAAAAAAAGGGAGAAGATTTAAATGAACAAAATTAGAAACGAAAATGGAGAAGGAACAACTGACACTGCAGAAATACAAAGCATCATAAGAGATTACTGCAAGCAACTATATGCCAATAGAATGGATAACCTGGAAGAAATGGACAAACTCTTTGAATAGCAGAACCTTCCAAGACTGAATCAGGAAGAAATACAAACTATGAACTGACCAATCACAAGCAATGAAATTGAGACTGTGATTAAAAATCTTCCAACAAATCTACAAAAAATGGTACAGATGAGCTGGTTTGCAAGGCAGAAACAGAGTCACATATATAGATTACAAATGTGTGGACACCAAAGGGGGAAAGTAGGGGCAGGGTGATGGTGGTGGGATTAATTGGGAGATTGGGATTAACACATATACACTAATATGTATAAAATGGATCACTAATAAAAACCTACTGTATAAAAAAAAAATCTTCCAGTAAACAAAATCCTAGACCCAGATGGCTTCACAGGTGAATTCTATCATATATTTAGAGAAAAGCTAACACTCATCCTTTTCAAATTTTTCCAAAATATAGCAGAGGGAGGAACACTCCCTAACTCATTCAACAAAGCACCCATCACCATGATCTCAAAACCAAACAAAGATGTCACAAAGAAAGAAAACTACAGGCCAATGTCACTGATAAACATAGATGCAAAAATCCACAACAAAATACTAGCTAACAGAATCCAACAGCATTATCAAGTGGGGTTTACCTCAGGAATGCAAGGATTCTTCAATATACGCAAATCAATCAATTTGATAAACCATATTAGAAACTGAAGGTGAAAAACCAGTGATAATCCTATAGTTGCAGAAAAAGCTTTTGACAAAATTCAACACACATTAATGATAAAAACTCTCTAGAAAATAAGCATAGAGGGAACCTACCTCAACATAATAAAGGCCATATATGAGAAACCACAGCTAACATCATTCTCAATGGTGAAAAATTTAAAGCATTTCCTCTAAGATCAGGAACAAAACAAGGTTGCCCACTCTCACCATTTTTATTCAACATAGTTTTGGAAGTTTTAGCTACAGCAATCAGTGAAGAAAAAGAAATAAAAGGAATCCAAATGGAAAAGAAGTAAAGTTGTCACTCTTTTCAGATGACATGGTACAATACATGGAGAATCCTAAAGATGCTAACAGAAAACTACTAGAGTTAATCAATGAATCTGGTAAAGTAGCAGGATACAAAATAAATGCACAGAAATCTCTTGCATTCCTGTACACTAATGATGAAAAATCTGAAAGAAAAACTAAGGAAACACTACCATTTACAATTGCAACAAAAAGAATAAAATACCTAGGAATAATCTTACATAAGGAGACAAAAGACCTCGTTGCAGAAAACTATAAGACACTGATGAAAGAAATTAAACATGATAAAAACAGATGGAGAGATATGCCATGTTCTTGGATTGGAAGAATCAACCTAGTGAAAATCACTAGCCAAAACAGTCTACAGATTCAATGAAATCTCTATCAAACTACCAATGGCATTTTTTACAGAAGTAAAACAAAAAATTTCACAATTTGAATGGAAACACAAAAGACCCTGAATAGTCAAAGCAATCTTGAGAAAGAAACATGGAGCTGGAGGAATCAGGCTCCGTGACTTTAGACTATACTACAAAGATACAGTAATCACGACAGAATGGTAGTGGCACAAAACCAAAAATTTATATCAATGGAACAGGATAGAAAGCCCAGAGATAAACCCACACACATATGATCAACTTATCTTTGATAAGTGAAGCAAGAGAATACAATGGAGAAAAGACAGCCTCTTTAATAAGTGGTGCTGGGAAAACTGGACAGCTACCTATAAAAGAACGAAATTAGAACACTTCCTAATACCATATGCAAAAATAAATTCAAAGTGGATTAAAGACCTAAATGTAAGGCCAGACACTATCAAACTCTTAGAGGAAAACAAAGGCAGAACACTGTATGACATAACTCACAGCAAGATCCTTTCTGGCCAACCTCCTAGAGAAATGGAAATAAAAACAAAAATAAACAAACAAGACCTAATGAAACTTAAAAGCTTTTGCACAACAAAGGAAATCATAAACAAGATGAAAAGACTACCCTCATAATGGGAGAAAATATTTGCAAACAAAGCAACAGACAAAGTATTAATCTCCAAAATTTACAAGCAGCTCATGCAACTCAATTTCAATAAAACAAACAACCCAATCCAAAAATGGGCAGAAGACCTTAATAGACATTTCTCCAAAGAATATATACAGATTGCCAACAAAAACATGAAAGGATGCTCAACATCACTAATCATTAGAGAAATGCAAATCAAAACCCACTAGTCAGAATGGCCATCATCAAAAAAATCTACAAACAATAAATGCTGGAGAGGGTGTGGAGAAAAGGGAACACTCCTGCACTGTTGGTGGGAATGTAAATTGATACAACCACTATGGAGAACAATATGAAATTTCCTTAAAAATCTAAAAATAGAATTACCATATGATCAGCAATCCCACTACTGGGCAAATATCCTGAGAAAACCATAATTCAAAAAGACTCATGAGGGCTTCCCTGCTGGCGCAGTGGTTGACCATCCACCTGCCGATGCAGGGGACATGGGTTCATGCCCTGGTCTGGGAGGATCCCACATGACACGAAGCAGCTGAGCCCGTGAGCCATGGCCGCTGAGCCTGCGTGTCTGGAGCCTGTGCTCCACAACGGTAGAGGCCACAACAGTGAGAGACCCATGCACTGCAAAAAAAAAAAAAAGACTCATGGACTGGAACTCACGAAAAAAGTTATCCCACATCCAAGAAAATGGAGAAAACACAATGAGATGGTAGGAGGTGTGCAATTACAGAAAAATCTAATCCCATAACTGCATGGTGGGTGATACAGACTGGAGAACACTTATACCACAGACGTCCACCCACTGGACTGAAGGTTATGAGCCCCACGTCAGGCTTCCCATCCTGGGGGTCCAGTAATGGGAGGAGGAATTCCTAGAGAATCAGACTTTGAAGCCTAGTGGGATTTGTTTGCAGGACTTTGACAGGACTGGGGGAAACAGAGACTCCACTCTTGGAGGGCACACACAAAGTAGTGTGTGCATTGGGACCCAGGGGAAGGAGCAGTGATCCCAGGGGAGACTGAATCAGACCTACCTGCTAGTGTTGGAGGGTCTCCTGCTGAGGCAGGGAGTGACTGTGTCTCACTCTGAGGACAAGGACACTGGCAGCAGAAGTTCTGGGAAGTTCTCCTTGGTGTGACCCCTCCCAGAGTCTGCCATTAGCCACACCAAAGAGCCCAGGTAGTCTCCAGTGTTGGGTTGCCTCAGGCCAAACAACCAGTAGGGAGGGAACTAAACTCCGCCCATCAACAGTCAAGCAGATTAATGTTTTAATAAGCACTGCCCACCAGAGCAACAGTCAGCTCTACCCGTCATCAGTCCCTCCAATCAGGAAAATTGCAAAGTCCTCTTAGATAGCCTCATCCACCAGAGGGCAGACAGGAGATCCAAGAAGAACAACAATCCTGCAGCCTGTGAACAAAAACCACATTCACAGAAAGATAGACAAGATGAAAAGGCAGAGGGCTATGTACAAGATGAAGGAACAAGATAAAACCCCAGAAAAACAACTAAATGAAGTGGAGATAGGCAACCTTCCAGAAAAAGAATTCAGAATAATGATAGTGAAGATGATCCAGGACCTCAGAAAAAGAATGGAGGCAAAGATCGAGAAGATGAAAGAAATGTTTAACAAAGACCTAGAACAATTAAAGAACAAACAAATGGAGATGAACAATACAATAACTGAAATGAAAACTGCACTAGAAGGAATCAATAGCACAATAACTGAGGCAGAAGAATGGAAAAGTAATCTGGATGACAGAATGGTGGAATTCACTGCTGTGGAACAGAATAAAGAAAAAAGCATGAAAAGAAATGAAGACAGCCTAAGAGACTTCTGGGACAACATTAAATGCAAAAACATTCATATTATAATTTGAATATTTGAAGAGATTCTACTCGAAAAATTCCCTAACATGGGAAAGGAAATGACCACCCAAGTCCAGGAAGCACAGAGTCCCATACAGGATAAACCCAAGGACAAACACCCAAGACACATAGTAATCAAATTGGCAAATATTAAAGATAAAGAAAAAATATTGAAAGCCGCAAGGGAAAAATGACAAATAACATACAAGGGAACTCTGATAAGGTTAACAGCTGATTTCTCAGCAGAAACTCTACAAGCCAGAAGGGGGTGGCATGATATACTTAAAGTGATGAAAAGGAAGAACCTACAACCAAGATTACTCTACCAGGCAAGGATCTCATTCAGATTCGATGGAGAAATCAAAAGCTTTACAGACAAGCAAAAACTAAGAGAATTCAGCACCACAAAATCAGCTCTGCAGCAAATGCTAAACGAACATCTCTATGTGGGAAACACAAGAGAAGAAAAGTATCTACAAAAACAAACCCAAAACAATTAAGAAAATGGTCATAGGAACACACATATCGATAATTACCTAACACGTGAATGGATTAAATGCTCCAACCAAAAGATACAGGCTTGCTGAATGGATACAAAAACAAGACCTATATATATACCGTCTACAAGAGACCCACTTCAGACCTAGGGACACATACAGACTGAAAGTGAAGGGATGGAAAAAGATATTCCATGCAAATGGAAATCAAAAGAAAGCTGGAGTAGCAATACTCATATCAGATAAAATAGACTTTAAAATAAATAATGTTACAAGAGACAAGGAAGGACACTACATAATGATCAAGGGATCAATCCAAGTGGAAGATATAACAATTATAAATATATATGCACACAACATAGGGGCACCTAAATATATAAGGCAACTGCTGACAGCTGTAAAAGAGGAACTCGACAATAACACACTCATACTGGGGGATTTTAACACCTCAGTTACACCAATGGACAGATCAGCCAGACAGAAAATTAATAAAGAAACACAAGCTTTAAATGACACAATAGACAGGTACATTTCATTGATATTTTAAGGACATTCCATCCAAAAACAGCAGATTACACTTTCTTCTCAAGTGCTCATGGAACTTTCTCCCAGATAGAGCACATCTTGGGTCACAAATCAAGCCTCAGTAAATTTAAGAAAATTGAAATCATATCAAGCATCTTTTCTTATCACAACGCTATGAAACTAGAAATGAATTACAGGGAAGAAAACATAAAAAACACAAACACATGGAGGCTAAGCACTACGTTACTAAAAAACCAAGAGATCACTGAAGAAATCAAAGAGGAAATCAAAATATACCTAGAGACAAATGACAATGAAAACACGAAAATCCAAAACCTATGGGATGCAGCAAAAGCAGTTCTAAGAGGGAAGTTTATAGCTATTCAAGCCTACCTCAAGAAACAACAAAAATCTCAGGTAAACAATCTAACCTTGAACCTAAAGGAACTAGAGAAAGAAGAGCAAATAAAACACAAAGTTAGCAGAAGGAAAGAAATAATAAAGATAGAGCAGAAATAAAAGAAATAGAAACAAAGAAAACAATAGCAAAGATCAAGAAACCTAAAAGCTGGTTACTTGAGAAGATAAACAAAATTGATAAACCATTAGCCAGACTCATCAAGAAAAAGAGGGAGAAGTCTCAAATCAATAAAATTAGAAATGAAAAAGGAGAAGTTACAACAGTCACCACGGAAATACAGAGTATCCTAAGAGATTACTACAAGAAATTATATGCCAATAAAATGGACAACCTGGAAGAAATGGACAAATTCTTAGAAAGGTATAACCTTCCAAGACTTAATCAGGAAGAAATAGAAAATATGAACAGACCAATCATAAGTAATGAAATTGAAACTGTGATTAAAAATCTTCCAAAATAAAAGGCTGGGACCAGATGGCTTCACATGTGAATTGTATCAAACATTTAGAGAAGAGCTAACACCCATCCTTCTCAAACTCTTCCAAAAAATTGCAGAGGAAGGAATAATCCCAAACTCATTCTATGAGGCCACTATCACCTTGATACCAAAACCAGACAAAGATACTACAAAAAAAGAACATTACAGACCATCATCACTGATGAATATAGATGCAAAAATCCTCAACAAAATACTAGCAAACAGAATCCAATGACATATTAAAAGGATCATACACCATGATCAAGTGGGATTTATCCCAGGGATGCAAGGACTCTTCAATATACACAAATCAATCAATGTGATACACCATATTAAAAAACTGAAGAATAAAAACCACATGATCATCTCAATACATGCAGAAAAATCTTTTGACAAAATTCAACACCCATTAATGATAAAAACTCTCCAGAAATTGGGCATAGAGGGAACCTACCTCATCATAATAAAGGCCATATATGACAAACCCACAGCAAACATCATTCTCAATGGTAAAAACCTGAATGCATTTCCTCTAAGATCAGGAACAAGACAAGGATGTCCACTCTCACCGCTATAATTCAACATAATTTTGGAAGTCTTAACCATGGCAATCAGAGAAGAAAAAGAAATAAAAGGAATACAAACTGGAAACGAAGAAGTAAAACTGTCACTGTTTGCAGATGACATGGTACTATATATACAGAATCCTAAGGATGCCACCAGGAAGCTACTAGAGCTAATCAATGAACTTGGTAAAGTTGCAGGGTACAAGATTAATGTACAGATATCTCTTGCATTCCTATACACTAGTGCTGAAAAATCTGAAAGAGAAATTAAGAAAACACTCCCGTTTACCATTGCAAAAAAAAAAAAGAATAAAATACCTAGGAATAAACCTACCTAGGGAGACAAAAAACCTGTATGCAGAAAACTATACGACACTGATGAAAGAAATTAAAGATGATACCAACAGATGGAGAGATATACCATGTTCTTAGATTGGGAGACTCAATATTGTGAAAATGGCTATACTACCCAAAGCAATCTACAGATTCAATGCAATCCCTATCAAATTACCAATGGCATTTCTTATGGAACTAGAACAAAAAATCTTAAAATCTGTATGGAGACAAAAAAGACCCCGATGAGCCAAAGCAGTCTTGCAAGAAAAAAAACTGAGCTGGAGGAATCACACTCCCTGACTTCAGACTCCACTACAAAGCTACAGTAATCAAGACAATATGGTATTGGAACAAAAACAGAAACATAGATCAATGGAACAAAATAGAAAGCTGAGAGTTAAAGCCATGCACCAAGGGTCAACTAATCTATGACAAAGGAGGCAAAGATATACAATGGAGGAAAGACAGTCTCTTCAATAAGTGGTGCTGGGAAAACTGGACAGCTACATGTAAAGTAATGAAATTAGAACACTCCCTAACACCATACACAAAAATAAACTCAAAATGGATTAGAGACCTAAATGTAAGACTGGACACTGTAAAACTCTTAGAGGAAAATGTAGGAAGAACACTCTTTGACATAAATCACAGCAAGATCTTTTTTGATCCACCTCCTAGAGCAATGGAAATAAAAATAAACAAATGGGACCTAATGAAACTTCAAAGCTTTTGCACAGCAAAGGAAACCATAAACAAGACCAAAAGACAACCCTCAGAATGGGAGAAGATATTTGCAAATGAAGCAATTGACAAAGTATTAATCTCCAAAATTTACAAGCAGCTCATGCAGCTCAATATCAAAAAACAAACAACCCAATCCAAAAATGGGCAGAAGACCTAAATAGACATTTCTCCAAAGAAGATATACAGATTGCCAACAAACGCATGAAAGAAACCTCAACATCATTAATCATTAGAGAAATGCAAATCAAAACTACAATGAGATATCATCTCACACCAGTCACAATGGTCATTATCAAAAAATCTAGAAACAATAAATGCTGGAGAGGGTGTGGAGAAAAGGGAACACTCTTGCACTGTTGGTGGGAATGTAAATTGATACAACCACTATGGAGAACAGTATGGAGGTTCCTTTAAAAACTAAAAATAGAAGTACCATATGACCCAGCAATCCCACTACTGGGCCTGTACCCTGAGAAAACCATAATTCAAAAAGAGTCATGTACCAAAATGTTCATTGCAGCTCTATTTACAATAGCCAGGACATGGAAGCAACCTAAGTGTCCATCAACAGATGAATGGATAAAGAAGATGTGGCACATATATACAATGGAATATTACTCAGCCATAAAAAGGAATGAAATTGGGTCATTTGTTGAGACGTGGATGGATCTAGAGACTGTCATACAGAGTGAAGTAAGTCAGAAAGAGAAAAACAAATATCGTATATTAACGCATATATGTGGAATCTAGAAAAATGGTACAGATGAACCGGTTTGCAGGGCAGAAATTGAGACACAGATGTAGAGAACAAACATATGGACACCAAGGGGGGAAAGCCACGAAGGGGTGGGAGTGGTGGTGTGATGAATTGGGCTATTGAGATTGACATTTATACACTAATGTGCATAAAATTGATGACTAATAAGAACTTGCTGTATAAAAAAAAATTAAATTAAATTAAAAAAAAAGAGTCATGTACCACAACATTCATTGCACCTCTATTTACAATAGCCATGACATGGAAGCAACCTAAGTGTCCATCAACAGATGAATGGATACATCATATACACAGTGGATTATTATTCAGCCAAAAACAAATGAAATTGAGTTATTTGTAGTGAAGTGGATGGTCATAGAGTCTGTCATACAGACTGAAATAAGTCAAATAGAGATAAACAAATAATGTACGTAACACATGTATATGTAATCTAAAAAAAAAAAATGGTTCTGATTTTTTTTTTCTGAACCTAGGGGCAGAACAGGAATAAAGATGTCGTCGTAGAGAATGGACTTGAGAACATGGGGAGGGGGAAGGGCAAGTTGGGACAAAGTGAGAAAGTAGCATTGACATATATACACTACCAAAGGTAAAATAGATAGCTAGTGGGAAGAGCTGCATAACACAGGGAAATCAGTTTGGTGCTTTGTGACCACCTAGAGGGGTGGGATAGGGAGTGTGAGAGGGAGGTGCAAGAGGGAGGGAATATGGGGATATATGTATTTATATAGTTGATTCACTTTGTTATACAACAGAAACTAACACAACATTGTAAAGCAATTATACTCCAATAAAGATGTTAAAAAATATATATCTGAGGAGGGGTTCCTGGCAGTACTTTAGGAGGAATGCATTTCAACAACAGTAATGGCTAGAGCTAGGATTTTCTATCATCCAGCACTTAGCGAGCTTGCCCAGGTAAAGGACTCATGCATGAAACATCCAGGGAAAGAGGAGATGGGCATCTGAAAGTGAAAAATGATTTTTCTGGTACTGAGCTGACTGCAAACTTAGCCATTCTTGGCCACTTTTAAATTGGAGTTATCCCACTTCTCTCCTTCAGAAAGGGGCATGGAGGGCTACAAATTGCACTGGAACAGGTCTAATTTTACCAAATGAATATTCAGATTTTTTGTATTACCAATCTCTTATGTGTGGAGCAACATCTTCTGTATGGATGTTAGCAATTATTTGTGTATGATTTTCTATGGAACTTTACAGGGATGAATTGCCTTCCTTTGGAGGAGCTGCCAGCTTTATACTCAGTGATAGCAAGCTTACTTTTTTTTCAATTTAATTTTCATTTTTTATTAGAGTATATTTGATTTACAATGTTGCATTACTTTTAGGTGTACAGCAAAGTGACTCAGATATATATATATATATATATATATATATACACACACATATATGCATTCTTTTTCAGATTATTTTGCCATATAGGTTATTGCAGAATATTGAGTAGAGTTCCCTCTGCTATACAGTAGGCCCTTGTTGATTATCTATGTTATATATAGTAGTGTGTATATGTATATGTCCCCCTTCCCGCCACGTTTCCCCTTTGATAACCATAAATTTGTGTTTGGAGTCTGTTTCTGTTTTGTAAATAAGTTCATTTGTATCTTTTTTTTTAAACTTTGCAAAGTGTGTACAGTTTATTTGGTTTTCTCTGCATTCTGTTACCCTGCGAGATGGGAAGGGGGAAAGTGAGTGAACACCATACCTATGTAGGATTTGACCATCCCCATGAAAGAGGTAGCTCAGTGCACGGGTTGTTTGATGTGAACCTGACCATAAGGAAAGGCCATAGAGAAATAGCAAAGTTCTTTGTTATTTTGTTGACATTTTTTTCTTACACCTTAGCCTCAACAGTTACTCTCAATCTTTGTCTTTGTCTTGTTTATCTAAAACCAATGCTGAGTCCTGTTCATATCAATCAATGCTGCTTCCAGATGATGACAAAGGACTCCCAATTCTTTTGTTTAACAGCTTATTCAACACCTATTGCCTTCAGAGACATTTTAAGATCTACACTTCCTGACTTCATGGCTAACAATCTTCTAAGGTGAAAAAGAGGCAGTTTAGTTGAAAGATAGAGCTAGATTTCTCCACTTTTATAGTGGTAGGAGTAATGGGTATGACAAGAAAGGCCATATCTTTTAGGAGATTGGGAGACTGAAACAGAAATTCAAATTTTAAATCATGATTATTGAACTAAAAAGAGAAGTTCAACGAAGTCTAAGGACTTTTTACTTTGCTAATCTAGAATTTATAATAAATAAGACTGTGGCTAGGCTGAAACAAATCTTTGCATAAAATACTTTGCTGGACAAATTATCAATGTGCACACAATGGTAGGCAAGAATATTTATTTAAGGGAAAAAATTTCAAACATTAGAGAGGCATGTATTTACACATAATAATGGAATTATTATTTATGTATGCAAACTGAAAATCATGAAAGTTGCCCCACTTTTCAGAGCTTCTTTAACTCACTATGTGTATCAGAAAATAGCAGACACTGTCTTGTTTTTAAAAGAAATTTTGTAACTTTGTTGTAATAAAATAAAGTAGATAGGCTTTTCTTCCTAATTAATCTGAATTAGTGTAGTTTTACAATATTTTGCATGGATTATATAATATTCTTTAAGAAAATTAATAGCATAAATCTCTGCACAAGAAATCATCACACTGTGTTTCCAGGATCAAATGTTTCTACTGTAACTTTTTTTGTTAACATCTCTGATAAATCATCTTTTTCAATACTGTGCCACACTACAAAGAAGACATAATCATTGCTATCAAATACAGAGAGATGAGACCAACCTACAGTCAAATATTGATGCCCTTGATACTTCCCAGTGGCCTACAAACTCACTCAATCTCAATATATGCATAGAAAGGTTTTTTTTATGGATTACATATTTTCGTGCTGTATGCATATTATGTATACAATAATAGGAAATAGGAAATAAAAATAACATGAGACAGGATTTTTGTTTATTAACACTCTAAACAACTTTTTGCATTCACTAAAATTATTAACAGCATGGCTAAAGCAGAAATATTATTTTTCTTTCAAAGTTTACAAACATTTGAAGTTATGTTTTTAAATTCAGTTTGTTCCAATGATCTGGTTACGATAGCTGTCAGAGTTGAAAAATATCTCACAAAAATGTGCCACTTTCTGTTACTATCATCCACTGATATACAAAGTTTGTTATTTGAAATAACAAATTTTTATCTCATTTTTGTCAATCAGTTCATCATGCAAACTAATCAAAATGTGTTTCATTTTTATATACTCAACAAATGGGTTCAAAATCCATTAAAATTGTAATTTGAATGATATTTTAAAGCAGTTAGAAAAATACTATTTCTGAGGTTTTGTGTCTGTGTTGTGTAGGTGTGAGTATATGTGCATGTGTGTGTGTGTCCATGTATGTTGATATGGGGGCATTTACATGTGTACACATATCTCTTGATAAACAACAACACATAATAGTGAAAACATTTCCAAATGCTCTTTACAAAATTCCATCTCCTCCTTACCTTAAGGTGTGTCTGTTGAGTTCTGTCTTTTTCTTTTTGAGCACATACATTTGCATTATTTTTTTGATAGATTTTTTTCAAGAATTCTTTTTTTAGTTCTTGTCCATTTTATGAAAGTTAGTTAATTAAAGCTAGATTTATGTAGATTACACATGCATGTAAGCAGGAGCATGCAAATTGCAGCATATCACAACAGGCTAGAAGAGAACTCTAAGTCAGAATTCCTCACCTGTTGAATATCTGACATATTGATAAATGGTGAGAAACCTAGTGTGAATCCACATATTAAATATTAATATTATTTAATTTTCTTATTTTATTAAATAAAAGTAATCATACACTTTAATGTATTTTTTCCACACTCAAATAGATCTTGCCCCTCTCTTTAAAGAACACTGATTTAAATAAATTCTCACAGTCAGCTCACATAGAAGAGTCTGCTTTTTCTTTCCTAACTTCTTGTAAACAATACTTGAGCATAGGCAAATAAATAAGGTTAGATTTCCTAGAAAAATGTAGAAACATGAAGAATTAAGAATAATAGAAACATGAAGAGCTAAAAAAAAATTAAAATAATGAATAACAAAAAAATTATAATGTGAAGAATTTAAAAAATAATATATGGCAGTAGTTAGCCAAAACATGGTTTTCTTACTTCTCAAAATATATGTTTATTGCTCTCATTTTTCTGGGTTTTGACAGATATCAAATATAGACTAAAAGCCAGAATACAAATAAGAACACTGATTCTGCAAATACTTCAATGAATTGTTTTTTCTTTAAAACATATCCATTCTTTATGTTAGTCTCCAAAAACTAATAGAAAACTATTTCATAAAGAACTTGCATATTTTATTCTAAGCAATTGACTGTTTCACTTTATTGGTAATATTTTAAAAATGTTCATAAAATCAAAATGGAATGAAAACTTGTACAATGTCCATGTCTTCTTTTAGCACAGATAAAAATTTAAATAATGAATAAAACAATGTAGATTCTCAAAATAGTTTTATCTGGGTAATACTCTATTCATTTTCTCAATGAATGCCACCATCAGTGAAACTGTTGCAAGATGAATAATTCAATCCTCTCTTTCATTTCATATAGTATTCTCCCAAGTATCAGAAATAAGAGGCTGCAATCCTTAATCATAAAGTTGCCAGTTGTACCAAAATTATTATAAAAGAAAAAAGATCAGAGCTTTGGTCAAATGCTAGCTAAAATTTATTTGCAAGTCAAAATATGGGTAATGGTTAAATTCCTCCTGTGATATACTTTCAAGGCAGTGCAATTTCTTCTCCACTGGAGTTCCCAGCATGTGTAACAAAAGCGAAACAGAACAAATCTGTTCTCCATCAATATAAGGTTAATTTTTTTTCTAATTGGTAGGAAAAATAATCTCATCTGACTGCCCCATATTTCTTTCCAAATTAAAGCATACCAACCCAGCATCACCACTTTTGGCAAGCTTTCTTTTATTGGGCATGCAATAAATAGGATTTCCCTTCATAGCTACATTTTTTTTTTTACTTTCTTAATTGTAAATACAAATATACATTTGAGGAACTCACACACAGTTTTGGCTCTATTAACAAATGGACTGAATTTCAAAAGCTTTTGTGTAACTCAATTGTGTATCCTCACATGATCATAAATATTGATTTACATATTGCCACCAGGACAGTAGAGAAAGATCTGTTTAATATAAAACATACTCTAAAACATACACCATGTGTGTCCGTGTTTATATTTAGAGTAAGTGGTGATGACCTGAGCTAAAGGAACATATGTACAGTGATCTGATACAATAGAAAGTGCGTGCTATTTGGAGTCAAATAGCCTGTGCTTGATTTACTTTACTAAACGGTAAAATTTGTAAAAAACAGATACTAAAGTAAATCTCTAGAAGGCATGATGATAATTACATTTTTATTGGCTTGTTGTATAGATTATGAATATGAAAACCTACTCTTATTCAATGAGCTTTTATTGAGCACCTCCCATGCCCTAGATTCTCTGCTTGGTACGAGGGTACAGGTATAAATATGATACAGCCCCTGCCATTAAGGGACTGCTCATCTGTTTTTATCACTAGAGTTGTAAATGTAGTAGTAATGGCAGTAGTCATAGTAAAAGAAATAGTAGATGATATTTACTGACTTCAGCAAAAGCAGTGAGAAAAGTTATTTACTTGTTCATCAACAGATACTGATTGAATGGTTCCCAGATGACCAAGATATAAAAGTGATGAAATACCTGCCCTCAAAGAGTTTAGTAGGAAAGACCAGCAGGTAAGAGAGGTACAATATCCATAAATAATGTTTGAAGAGATACAACATACTATGGAGCACCAAAGAATAACAAGTAAATCTTACCCAAGGGGATATTAGAATAGTCCTCTTAGAAAGTGTAGAATCTGCCTTGCAGACAAGTGGAGTGGTCTGGAAGAGCATGGCATTCTGGAGTTTCTTATAAGCAGCATGAAGTAAATGAAGCACAGATGGTGGATAGAGATGCAGAGAGGAATGAGAATCCAAAGACCAGGAAAGTCCAGATTGTGAAAGGCTTTTAATACTCAACCCTGGAGGTAACTGATACACACTAAAGGATTTGAAAGAGGAAAATTATCTTTTTTCATGTGCCAGGGAAATGGGAATTATCTTAATGTCATCTGGGCCATGAGGGGTGATTCTAGAGGCCAGTCTCCACCAGCCCATGGAAGAAAAGAGAAATGAAGCTGAGAGCATTAGCATTAGTGGTGGGGTGTATGGGGGTCTGGGCTAGCAGGCTTGAAAGTTAGACCTGTATAGTTGAGGAAGAGGGGTTGTTTAAGGGACCCTAGGCACAATGCTCCATTCTCAAAGATCTCTGAGTTCCCTATTTCTTTTCATTTCTCAATCATGTCAAATGACACAAAGACGCTAGCTAAGCTCTCTAAAATGCAGAGAAGGGAAGGGGAAAGTTTTCATGATGAGCCTACACCAACAGGCGCTAGACCTCAGATTCATTAACATAGAAATTGTCACACAATAAACACTGTCTGAACATTTTCATAAGGCAACATCTGTGCATAAAGTTAGCATAGTGCTTCTCCTCCTTGCATAGCAATCCCCTGGAATGTTGGTATCTTGTTAAATGCAGACTCTCAATCAGTAGGCTTGAGATAGGACCCAAGATTCTGTATTTCCAGCAAGTTCCCAGTTGATGCTGAGGCTGATAGACCAGGAACACACATCCAGCAGTTTAAAAAGGAGTTAAAAAAAAAAAAAAGTATGGTCCCTGCTGTTGTGGAGCTGATAATCTGAATAGAGAGACATGATAAATAAATCTCTGCAAAGCAGTGTGGTAGAGCTATCCTGCAGGGATGTACAGGTACTGTGTGAACAAATTTCTGTAGCTGCAAATATAGTTGTCATGAGACACTTCTATTTACATGCTTAAAAAAAAAAACTAGTGAAAAAGTGTATGTACTTCAACACTTTAAAGTAGAAAGAATATGCACCTTCAGTTAAATTTCTTTAAGGCTCTAGAAACAATTTGCTTTTTTTTCAGTTCTCTTATTAGACATTTAACCTTTTTTCTTTATATCATTTTGCATGGTCTTCTTGCATGTTAAAGATGTAGAAAGGGATGTTGAACATTAATCTTAGTATAGAATTTTGATTATAACCTAAGGATAGTTTCTTCCATGAATTTCTTAGCCAAGTTTATGAGCACTTTTTTCCCATGTAAAGGCATCTTATTTTAAATATAGCAGTGTGTATATGTCAATCCCCAAATTCCAATCTATCCCTTCCCCCCACCCTTCCCCCGCGGTTCATTCTCTAAGTCTGTGTGTCTGTTTCTGTTTTGTAAATAAGTTCATTTGTATCACTTTTTTAAGATTCTGCATATAAGCGATAAAAATAATGCACAAAATAAAACTTGATTAGAAGGAACATGTTATGGTTTGGGGGTAAAAAAAAGTGTGTCGACTCTGAGAGTCGGAGCAAGAAGATATTACTAGAATTGTTTTCTCCTTGCTTGGTGCATCTTTCCTCCCAAAAAATCACATTGATTTCTGCTGTAGGCAGATTTGACTAACAACTTTTGAACTGAAAACTCTGGTTATTACTCATGTCTTATTAGCAAAGAGGAAACTCGAATTCTCCACTATCTTTCTCACAGGCTAACCTATTTTGAGAAATTGGTATGGTCAGTGACATGAAAATTTTTCACAACAATATAAAAGGAGAGATTTCTAATTAGGAGCTATATTTTCTATTCAGAATATATTTGAGGCAAAACTACCCTATATTCTTTCAGGATAAAATTATAACTGTAACATTTCAGTGAAAATATTTTTATAACAGACATCTTCCTCTTGTCCTCTACAAATAAAGATATGTTGATATTTATATT
Source organism: Delphinus delphis (assembly GCF_949987515.2). NCBI lineage: Eukaryota > Metazoa > Chordata > Mammalia > Artiodactyla > Delphinidae > Delphinus > Delphinus delphis. The sequence goes on along the minus strand of NC_082684.1, from coordinate 116,614,253 downwards.
TATATACAATGTTTGCATGTAATCCTCAGAATCTTCTTCTGAGACAGTTTATGAGACATACTTAAATATCAGTCTAGTTAGCTTCCAATATCACTTTGTTTTTGCCACAAAGTACTATTAGCTGGTGTATTGGTTTTCTGGGGCTGTGTAACAAAGTACCTCAAAATGAGTAGCTTGAAAAATGGATATTTATTGTCTCACAGTTCTAGAAACTAGAAATCTGATCTCAAGGTGCCAGCTGGAGATATTTAAGATTAATTAATTTTATTTTGTTTTGTTTTCAGTTTTAAGTGTCAGAATTATACCTACAAGGACTCTCTCCTCAACACATGTCAGCAACTTATAAGGAGGTAAAGAAGGTGGAGGACTCATTATACCCAGAACAAACCTACCTCATTATCAGTCCTTGGATGGAGTGAACCATCTCTAGCTATTACTTTAATGGGATTGCTCTTTCTTATGGACAGAAGGTAGCAAAGCCCTGGCTACTTGATACAGTTTTCTCATCTTAATCACAAAGAGACTTTCTTTCTGACTGAATGTTCCTTCTTGATCTCACAGACACTGGAACAATTTGTCCAAAATTTAGGTGGCAATGACATCAGCTGAGTATTGTTGGAATCGTTTCCTCACTTTTATTTTTACCTCTATTTGTTTTTTCTTCTTCCTTTGAGTGAAATGAGTTCCAGCCAAACTAAGATCCACCATACACATTTCTATCAGTGTTAGAAAGAGAGTATTTCATTTCAATTACAGAATTCAGTTTAAATAATAATAAAAATGCTAGTACATAGCCCCAAGAATTGCAACTAAGTGCCTTATGTTTACAAGTTAGAAGCAAACCCTAAATTTAGTTCCATATAGGAAAATCCACTTAAAATGTAATTCAAGGTTACCCAGCATGAATATTTCAAGTACCAAAGTGTAAAAAGCTATGAAGGTAAAATGTACTTCTTCCAAGCATGTGAGATGTAAAGATGACACAACTGTTGCCTGCCAATAGGCTTTGATTTTTTTTTAATGTAACACAATGAATTTTTTCAGAGTTACTCAGTCCATAGTCTAAGGAAATATTTCCAGGCACATAATGACTGATTGCAACTAAGAAGAGAGATAGTTCATAAAAAAATTTATCAGGGTCAAAGGTATGATCTATTGGATGATAGAAGCAGTGTCACTGACCTGTTTCCTACAGTGAAGAAAACTGAGCCCAATAACTATCCCAAGCATGGCAGGTGAAGATGAAGCATAATTTGTAGCAGGCACTACTCAGGGTACAGGTGACACAGACATGGGTAGGACACAGCCCTGCCTTTAGGAGCTAATCATCCAGTGGACAAGCACAACTACATCAGACAGGACCCAGTTTATGAGAGAGATGGATGGAGAGAGGAAGGCAGTACAGGGGACGGAGTGGTTAGGTCTGACTGGTAACAACCAGGGAGGGTCCATGGAGGAAATTGTAACTGTGATGAAATGTGAAAGAGTAAAGTTTAAACTGACAGAGAAACTGAGAGAGGACATTTCAGAAAGAAGGAATAGTGTGAACATAGACACAGATATCATTCAGGATGACTGAAATGTAAGTATCTGAAGATTAAGATGAAATGATAGTGTCTGGGTTTAGACTGTGATGATAGCAAAACCATACCTTAAAAAGTGGTAAAGTGGGATAAATGCAGTTTTAAGTGAACATTGGGATAAATGTTTTATGATGGTGCTTAATTCTGAAAAGTTAAAATATAGTTTAATGTTCATAACATTTAACATGTGTGGCTAAATATTATTACTACAAAGTGAGTTGATGACAATTTTCATTGCAAATATGCATTTCATTCAATGCTATGACCACCAATAAACTATGTCCCACCTCACCAGGTTGAAAAAGGAGAGGTGCTAACCCTGTTGAACACATACTGTATGCAAGATACAGGACATATATCCCTAATTATTTAGATGAATTAAACCTTTCTCCAGGTAACTCCAGGCAGGCTTAGAAGAGGAAAGAAGCAATCATCATGGAGTGTAATGAGCACCACAAAAAAAGACACATGTAGGGTTTGGAAACAGCTCAAAAGCAGGGTCAAGGAAACCATCATGAAGAAGGTGCCACTTCAGCAGTGACATGAAGGACAGCTGAGTGTCCCTTGTGAATATAAAGGTTAGCATGCTATGAGAAGTGGTGAGAGGAATGTGGAGTTGAAAGACCCTTCAGCATGGAATCTCTGTGGTGAAAGGAATGGGTGCAATGGGAGCAGGTTTTGGGGTGGAGGGGATCAGACTGAATAGGTCGACAGAAGCTCCATCTCCCAGGTCCAGAAATATCATACTGTGCAATCTGGACTTGATTCTGCTCTGGACAGGACTTTGTTGAAGATTTTTAAGAAGGAACTGACTATATCTTACTCATGTTTTTTTTCATATAGTGTGATGGATCAGAGTAGAAGCAAAGGGAAAATGAGAGGCAGGAGACTTAAAAAAAGATGATCACAGTTGGGCAGGGGTGCAGAGGAAATGGAGAAAAGTGGGCCTACTGGGGATATGTTTTGGAATTTGAGCAAAAAGTACTTTCTGATGGATTGAAGGTAAGGAGATGAGAAACAGAAAAGATTAATGGAAGAGCTTTAGATTTTTGACTTGTTCAACTGTGTAGATGTTGGTGACATTTACTGAAATTGGAGAGACAGGGGGTATAAAGTGGGTAGAATATGAAATGAAGAGTTCTATGTTCATTGATGAGTTTGGAAAGAATAGTTTTGAAGGAATAGGGAAGGAATAAAAATTAAAATAAGCTGAGGGTAGGACACAATACGAGAAAGATTCTTCAAGATCATATAAACAAGAAACAGTGTTTTGTCGTAAAGCTAGTGTTGCATGTACAGAGCACATAAAATATTCACAAATTCATAAAAGATATATATTCATTTTATATTGTATTTTTGTGAAACAAATGTTAATTGGTATTAATGCTTATGTGTTATTCAAATATTTGTTGAATGCCTGCTATGATTGAACTGGGTTACCTTGAGTTATATGATCTCTACTGAAAGACTGAGACGGTGAACATTTTAATAATGTACTTCCTCATGCTTGAGCCTCTATTCCAGATTATAGTGAAATCACCAGGTAAATGGGTGACAAATCAAAGGTTTCTCATAAGGTGTATCTTAAGTTAAATTAATTCAGAGACGAATGAATAACTTGGACAAAATAAAAGTGAATTTACACTTATTAATTCAACAAAAATTTAGTGAAAACTTATCCATATGCAGAATGCTTCACATGGGCATAGTGGTGCAAAGAATTTTCTGAACTCTCTGCAGCCTGGAAGCTTATAGAATAGTGAAAAACGGTGATAACAGCACAAAGCAATATTTAATCATTATTAAACTATTAATAATTTAATAAAGTGAGAGCTGCAAAATCATGATAAGAATTTAGGAGAAGGAAAAAAATTACCTCTAACACTAATCAAATTTAGGGTTAACAAAAGCTGGGGACATATAGCTAATGGATTGGGTGATGATCAGTGTCCCAAGGGTAGTGATGGGCTAAATTAATAGGCTGAATTTATTAAGGTGAAGCAAAGTTGTTCCGACAACAAAACAGAACAAAACAAAAAAAATTGTTACCTGGGGCAATATCAATAGCTGACTTTTATTGAACAACTTTTATGTGTCAGGCACTATCCAAATGTTCATGTCTATTAAATAATTTGTTTCCAAATTATTCCAAAGAAACAAATACCATTGCTATCTTTATCTCTATCATTGAGGCAACCCAGGCTCTGTGTGGCAATAAATGATAAAATTAGGATTGGAACTCAGGCTGTGTACCTGAAAGTTTACATGTATTACAATATGCTAACATTTTTTTAATTTAAAAACTAGCTTATCCAAAACTACAACTGCAATAATCCTACTTCACTTCTACACTTATGGTATATTTACTTGACTTCTATCTTTAGCCCAACAAATTCTAGAGTGGTGTATTTGTATTAATTAATTAGTTCATGAAGTTAATATAGCATGCCTCACTTCAAAAAGGATTTTCTAATATGATATTAAAAGTAAAATATAATAGTTGTATGAGTTTAGACAGCCTAGATTGTGTGCAGAGAAATGAAACCCAGATAGCCTTGATTATATTATATCATATGTGAGCTTTTATTTTAGTCCCTTTTGGTATAACAAAAATACCATGGACTGTGTGGTTTATAAACAACATTTATTTCTCACAGTTCTGGAGGCTGGGAAATCCAAGATCCTAGCACAGCAGACTCTGTGTATGGTGAGATTTGCTTCCTCATAATTGATATGGAGCAGGACCCTATAGTCCTTGCCCCCCATGTCCTCAGCTTGCTTTTTGTCTGTGGAAAAACTTTAGCTAAAGAATAAGTTTAATCAGAGAAGTGACAAAATGCAGAAACAAAGGAAAACAGTCAAAGAAGACCAAATAATAATAGTTTAGTCATTAAGCATAGTCAAGGATCTTTAGTTCTTCCTTAAGACCTATAGATAATATTCTGAGCCATATCCTGTGAGCTGTTTTGCAGATACTGAAGCCCCCACCAGGTGGAGGAGGATGACTATATGATGACTAAATTGAAGCCATGACATAAGCTACTCCACTTCACACAATTCCAAAAACTGACCTCAAAGAAATGGGAAAAACTCTGGAACTAAAGATTAACTGTACTTAAAACAATCAAGATGATACTGATCAGACCACCACATTACTGATCTCAAGATAGCTGTCAGAACTGACTATGCTGTTCTGCTCCCTCCATTTGCCTGTACAACCCTGAAACTCCCTTTTAAAAACCCCTGTCCCCTGAACAGCCATTGGGAGTTGGTTCTCAGACAGGAGTCCACCCTCTCCTCCTGTTGCTGGCCTCTGAAATAAAGAAACCTTACATTTCTTACCAATACTTGTCTCTCAAGAATTGGCTTTCGAGTGACGAGCAGCCGGATCTGGGTTCGGTAACATAATGACTGTCTTTTCTCTATAACCTCATGTGGTGGAAGGGGTGAGTTGTTCTCTGTGTCTCTTTTATAAGAACACTAATCCCATTCATGAGGGCTCCACCCTCATGACCTGATTCCTTCCCAAAGATCCCATCTCCTTGATACCATCAAGCTGGGAGTTAAGTTTCAACATATGAATCTTTAGGGGATGAAAACATTCATAGCAACTTGAAGGCAAAGAGAACATTTGATGTGGAGAAGAGCAGACTTCAGTCATGTAGTACATATTTACTTTAGAATGAGGAAGCAGTAAACTTCAGTAAACTTCGAGATGCCCAGGTCCTGTTTGATTTAACTGTTTAAAGATCACTAGTGTTTTTAACCCCTAAGAGAGAAGAGAAAACAGAAGCCCAGTATGATTTTGCAGAGAGAGAAGTGAAGGGATGCGGGCAGCCAGGGAGAATCCCTGAAGTGAAAAGAAGGCCTCCGGGAAAGTATCACATTCTGGAAGGGGGGAGATCACTTCCTGGAAGTTTCATAAACATGATGCCTGATTCTTTCACTCCATAAACTTTAATGTCCAGCTCCAAATAAACCATGTTCCTTCCCACCAGGTGGACTCATTATGTATGTCCTATGCTGGTGGAACCATCTCCTTTCCTTGCCTCTCACATTACTTCAAAAACACTAGAAGGCAGAATTGTCTTCTTTCCCATGCTCCTGTTTCATTTCTCCCAGTAAAGCAATATCCAGTGAACTAAAATAGCTGTCAACTTGCTAATAAATAAGAAGTATTAAACAAAACTCAGAGTAACGGAGCTGTGTAGGGGTGACAAGTATTCAGGGCTGTCAAGTATCCCAGCAGCTCACTCCTGAGGGTGCCACTTTGTAAACAGGAGCACTGATGGGCATCTTGGAGTGCTAGGGGTTTCCAATTCCCACCTGCCATCAACACGTGAGGATAAACACGAATGGGAAAAGTGCTTCATAGCACGATGGGAATTGAACAAGCTTGTCATTAGCACTATGGGAGAGATTTTACAGTGTCTGGATCTGAGCAACCTCTGTTCACAGCCGTTGTGTGCATGCATGTGTGATATAACACTAGGTGGAACTGTTTATTATTATTTTTTTCAATCAGCTTGTGTGCACAAGTAGAATGTGCCTGAGAAAATAGTAAGAGAAAGTGTTTGGAATAAGTAAATTATTTACCCACACTGCCTCCCCATCCCCTGCAAGTACATCTTCCTGGTATATCTGAAGGATAGAAATCCAGAACGTCCATGTCCTCTGAGGTGCTTGATGTGACACACTAGTTCTGAGCAATGTCACTCAAAACCCTCCAGATGAAAGGCGGAGTGGCTGTTGACAACTGAACTTCCTTCTGTTGCTACAGGAAAGGTGAAAAATAAGAAGGCACCATGGGCTTCATAATTTGCAACACCCAAGGCAAAATGAAAACACAAGGTCCCTTGTTCAAAACATGATTAAGAATTTCAAGATGGCTACTGCAGATCTTTTAACAAGCACATGGCCCTTCTATGTCACTGCAGAGGTCACACACCCATGAAGTTGGCCTTGTAAAAAGGATCCCAGGACTGGAACTTCTAGGAAACAGTCCTAAATAGTTTTATTATTTTCTAGGACTTAGAACATGAATGTTCATTATTTTACTTTCCCATGGTACCCCAAATTCTTAAAAATTAACCTACTTTTTCAAAATGGCATCTTGTGTAAATCAGTAGTAGCTGAGAATGATTTCACAAGTGGGCCTGGTCCCTGTGACTCTGACTCCCCCACTCTTCACCCTTGTCCCTCCATTTCTTGTCCTTCTGCAAGTCCCATATCACAGGAATGGGAATATGGGAAAGTTCTACATGTTTCTGGGTTTTTTTTTTACCATATCAGTATGTTTTCCTGCTTCAGTTAACTTCCCAGTGAAATAGCAAAAGTTAATCCCCTTTAAGCCCTTTATTTCCATCCCCAACCTCAGGGAATGTAACTTCTCAGCAAAAATGCAAGCCATGCCTAAAACCTGCTGGTTGCTCACTGTGATCTGGAGAGGATCTGCTGCAAGGGATGCCCCTTGTCAGTATCCCTGGACATCCAAAGGTCCCTTGTAGATGTTGCTGTAGTAGCTGCTACCAAATCAAACATGCATATATAGGGAAAAAATAACTGAAGGATACAAGGAACTGTTTACCAGTAACAATGCAAACAAAGGGAAAAAATGTGTTTCTGCCATTTATTTTGTTACTTCTAGAGCAAAGTTATTTTAAGTGTTCCAAAGAACATACAAGTTTGTGAATATGTCTATTAATCAAAAATTACAGAGAAAATCAGAAACTCTGGTAGGAAGATATATGGGCAAATGAGTCTCCTTGGCTTTAAATGTTTGAGAGGAATAAGGTATTAAAACACAAAATTCAACTGAGTGAATTTAAAAATCTAGTTGGCTTTGTTCAATGATTCATGGACTGGGCAGCATCCCACCTAGTAAATAGAAAGGAGCTCGTAGGAGTTATACAAAATGGAAGACTTTTATAGGCAGAAGAGTGGGCAGGACAAGGAAAGAGGGGATTGTTTCAGACAGGGTCCCCTTCCTTTAGGGGATGGACAGGGTTTACCAGGTGATTCCATCACTCGTGCTGACCGGGAGATTCCAGACTGGCTGGTTAAGATTACATTCTGGGGGAGGTTGAAACTGCAATTACATTAAGTATTAAGTCTCACTTTGGTGACATGGGCTTAGCACAAGTGACTCCACTTTGGACCTGTTGTTTCGTTTTCAACAAAGGTCACACTATAACCACCTCTTGCCTCACAAACTGAATCAAGTTTCAAACTGTAATCAAATCTTCATTTTCTCATAAACTCATTTTCTCCATCAAGAGTAAGTGGGGGGGAGCTTCAAGATGGCAGAAGAGAAACATGCGAGATCATCTTCCTCCCCACAGATACATCAGAAATACATCTACATGTGGAACTCCTCCTATAGAATACCTACTGAACGCTGGCAGAAGACCTCAGACCTCCCAAAAGGCAAGAAACTCCCCACGTACCTGGGTAGGGCAAAAGAAAAAAGAAAAAACAGAGACAAAGAATAGGGATGGGACCTGCACCAGTGGGAGGGAGCTGTGAAGGAGGAAAGGTTTCTACACACAAGGAGCCCCTTCGTGGGCGGAGGCTGCGGATTGTGGTGGGGAAGCTTCAGAGCCACGGAGGACAGCGCAGCAACAGGGGTGCAGAGGACAAAGCAGAGAGAGTCCCGCACAGAGGATTGGTGCCGACCAGCACTCACCAGCCCGAGAGGCTTGTCTGCTCACCTGCTGGGGTGGGCAGGGGCTGGGAGCTGAGCCTCGGGAAATCCCAGGGAGAGGACTGGGGTTGGCGGCGTGAAAACAGCCTGAAGGGGTTAGTGAGCCACGGATAGCTGGGAGGGAGTCCAGGAAAAAGTCTGGAGCTGCCGAGGAGACAAGAGACTTTTTCTTGCCTCTTTGTTTCCTGGTGCACGAGGAGAGGGGATTCAGAGCGCTGATTAAAGGAGCTCCAGAGACGGGCACAAGCCGCGGCTATCAGCGCAGACCACAGAGACGTGCAGGAGATGCTAAGGCTGCTGCTGCCGCCACTAAGAAGCCTGTGTGCGAGCACAGGTCACTCTCCACACCTCCCTTCTGGGGAGCCTGTGCAGCTCGCCACTGCCAGGTTCCCGGGATCCAGGGACAATTCCCCGGGAGAACACACGGCGCGCCTCACGCTGGCGCAATGTCATGCCAGCATCTGCTGCCACAGGCTCGCCCGCATCCGTAACCCTCCCTCCCCCGGGCCTGAGTGAGCCAGAGCCCCCGAATCACTGGCTCCTTTAACCCCGTCCTGTCTGAGCGAAGAACAGACACCCTCAGGCGACCTACACACAGAGGCGGGTCCAAATCCAGAGCTGAACCCCAGGAACTGTGAAAACAAAGAAGAGAAAGGGAAGTTTCTCCCAGCAGCCTCAAGAGCAGCGGATTAAATCTCGACAATCAACTTGATGTACCCTGCATCTGTGGAATAACTGAATAGACAATGAATCATCCCATATTGAGGAGGTGGACATTGGGAGCAAAGATATATTATTTTTTCCCCTTTTTCTCTTTTGTGAGTGTGTATGTATATGCTTCTGGGTCTGATTTTGTCTGTATAGTTTTGCTTTCCCATTTGTCTTAGGGTTCTGTCCACCCGTTTTTTTTTTTTTTTTTTACTTTTTAAAATATTTTCTTAATAATTATTTTTTTTATTTTTACTGTAATAACTATTTTATTTTATCTTACCTTCTTTTATTTTATTTTATCCTCTTTCTTTCTTTCTTTCTTTCTTTCTTTCTTTCTTTCTTTCTTTCTTTCTTTCTTTCTTTCTTTCTTTCTTTCTTTCTTTCTTTCTTTCTATTTTTTCTCAATTTTATTCTGAGCTGTGTAGATGAAAGGCTCTTGGTGCTCCAGCCAGGAGTCAGGGCTCTGCCTCTGAGGTGGGAGAGCCAACTTCAGGACACTGGTCCACAAGAGACCTCCCAGCTCCACGTAATATCAAATGATGAAAATCTCCCCAAAGTCTCCATCTCAAAGCCAAGACTCAGCCTCACTCAACGACCAGCAAGCTACAGTGCTGGACAGCCTATGCCAAACAACTAGCAAGACAGGAACACAGCCCCATCCACTAGCAGAGAGGCTGCCTAAAATTATAATAAGGCCACAGACACCCCAAAACACACCACCAGATGTGGACCTCCCCACGTGAAAGACAAGATCCAGCCTCATCCACCAGAACACAGGCACTAGTCCCCTCCACCAGGAAGCCTACTGAACCAACCTTAGCCACAGGGGACAGACACCAAAACAAAGGGAACTACAAACCTTCAGCCTGAGAAAAGGAGACACCAAACACAGTAAGTGAAGCAAAATGAGAAGACAGAAAAACAGCAGATGAAGGAGCAAGGAAAAAACCCACCAGACCAAATAAATGAAGAGGAAATAGGCAGTCTACATGAAAAACAATTCAGAATAATGATAGTAAAGATATCCAAAATCTTGGAAATAGAAGAGAGAAAATACAAGAAATGTTTAACAAGGACCTAGAAGAACTAAAGAGCAAACAATGATGAACAACACAATAAATGAAATTAAAAATTCTCTAGCAGGGATCAATAGCAGAATAACTGAGGCAGAAGAATGGAAAAGTGATCTGGAAGATAAAATAGTGGAAATAACTACTGCAGAGCTGAATAAAGAAAAAACAATGAAAAGAACTGAGGACAGTTTCAGAGACCTCTGGGACAATATTAAATGCACCAACATTCAAATTATAGGGGTCCCAGAAGAAGGAGAAAAAAGGAAGGGACTGAGAAAATATTTGAAGAGATTATAGTTGAAAACTTCCCTAATATGGGAAAGGAAATAGTTAATCAAGATCAGGAAGTACAGAGAGTGCCAAACAGGATAAACCCAAGGAGAAACATGCCAAGATACATATTACTCAAACTATCAAAAATTAAATACAAAGAAAGCATATTAAAAGCAGCAAGGGAAAAACAACAAATAACACACAAGGGAATCCCCATAAGGTGAACAGCTAATCTTTCAGCAGAAACTCTGCAAGCCAGAAGGGAGTGGCAGGACATATTTAAAGTGATGAAGGAGAAAAACCTACAACCAAGATTACTCTACCCAGCAAGGATCTCATTCAGATTTGACGGAGAAATTAAAACCTTTACAGACAAGCAAAAGCTGAGAGAATTCAGCACCACAAAACCAGCTTTACAACAAATATTAAAGGAATTTCTCTAGGATGGAAAAACAAGAGAAGGAAAAGACTTACAATAATAATCACAAAACAATTAAGAAAATTGTAATATGAGCATACATATCAAAAATTACCTTAAATGTAAATGGATTAAATGCTCCAACCAAAAGACACAGATTCACTGAATGGATGCAAAAACAAGACCTGTATATATGCTGTCTACAAGAGACCCACTTCAGACCTAGGGACACATAGAGACTGAAAGTGAGGGGATGGAAAAAGATATTCAAAGCAAATGGAAATCAAAAGAAAGCTGGAGCACCAATTCTCATATCAGAAAAAATAGACTTTAAAGTAAAGACTATTACAAGAGAAAAGAGAGACGCTACATAATGATCAAGTGATCAATGCAAGAAGAAGATATAGCAATCGTAAATATTTAGGCACCCAACATAGGAGCACCTCAATACATAAGGCAAATACTAAAAGCCATAAAAGGGGAAATCGACAGTAACACAATCATAGTAGGGGACTTTAACACCCCACTTTCACCAATGGACAGATCATCCAAAATGAAAACAAATAAGGAAACACAAGCTTGAAATGGTACATTAAACAAAATTGACTTAATTGATATTTATAGGACATTCCATCCAATAACAACAGAACAGACATTCTTCTCAAGTGCTCATGAAACATTCTCCAGGAGAGATCATACTTTGGGTCACAAATCAAGCCTTGGTAAATTGAAGAAAATTGAAATCGTATCAAGTATCTTTTCTGACCACAAGGCTATGAGATTAGATATCAATGACAGGAAAAGATCTGTAAAAAATACAAACACATGGAGGCTAAACAATACACTACTTAATAACAAAGTGATCATTGCAGAAATCAAAGAGAAAATCAAAAAATACCTAGAAACAAATGACAATGGAGACATTACCACCCAAAACCTATGGGATGCAACAAAAGCTGCTCTAAGAGCAAAGTTTATAGCAATACAATCCTACCTTAAGAAACAGGTAACATCTCAAATAAACAACTTAACCTTGCACATAAAGCAATTAGAAAAAGAAGAACAAAAACCCCAAAGTTAGCAGAAGGAAAGAAATCATAAAGATGAGATCAGAAATAAATGAAAAATAAATGAATGAAACGATAGCAAAGATCAACAAAACCAAAAGTTGGTTCTTTGAAAAGATAAACAAAATTGATAAAGCATTAGCCAGACTCATCAAAAAAAAAAAGGGAGGAGACTCAAATCAATAGAATTAGAAAAGAAAAAGAAGTAACAACTGACACTGCAGAAATACAAAGGATCATGAGAGATTACTACAAGCAACTCTATGCCAATAAAATGGACAACCTGGAAGAAATGGACAAATTCTTGGAAAGCACAACTTTCTGAGACTGAATCAGGAAGAAATAGAAAATATAAACAGACCAATCACAAGCACTGAAATTGAAACTGTGATTAAAAATCTTCCAACAAGCAAAAGCCCAGGACCAGATGGCTGCACAGGCGAATTCTATAAAACACTTAGAGAAGAGCTAACACCTATCCTTCTCAAACTCTTCCAAAATATAGCAGAGAGAAGAACACTCCCAAACTCATTCTATGAGGCCACCATCACCCTGATACCAAAACCAGAAAAAGATGTCACAAAGAAAGAAAACTATAGGCCAATATCACTGATGAAGATAGGGGCAAAAATCTTCAACAAAATACTAGCAAACAGAATCCAAGAGCACATTAAAAGGATCATACACCATGATTAAGTGATATTTACCCCAGGAATGCAAGGATTCTTCAATATATGTAAATCAATCAATGTGATACACCATATTAACAAATTGAAGGATAAAATCTATATGATCTTCTCAGTAGATGCAGAAAATGTTTTCAACACAATTCAACACCCATTTATGATAAAACCCTTCCAGAATGTAGGCATAGAGGGAACTTAGCTCAACATAATAAAGGCCATGTATGACACACTGACAGCCAACATTGTTTTCAATGGTGAAAAACGGAAACCATTTCCACTAAGATCAGGAACAAGACAATGTTGCCCACCCTCACCACTGTTACTCAGTATAGTTTTGGAAGTTTTAGCCATGGCAATCATAGAAGAAAAAAAAATTAAAGGAATCCAAAAGAAGAAAAAAAAATAAAGGAATTCAAATAGGAAAAGAAGTAGTATAACTGTCACTGTTTGCAGATGACATGATACTATACATAGAGACTCCTAAAGATGCTAGCAGAAAACTACTAGAGCTAATCAATGAATTTGGAAAAGTTGCAGGATACAAAATTAATGCACAGAAATCTCTTGCATTCCTATACACTAATGATGAAAAATTTGAAAGTGAAATTAAGAAAACTCTCCCATTTACCATTGCAACAAAAAGAATAAAATATCAAGGAATAAACCTACATAATGAGACAAAAGACCTGTTTGAAGAAAATTATAAGACACTGATGAAAGAAATTAAAGGTGATACCAACAGATGGAGAGATATACAATGTTCTTGGATTGGAAGAATCAATATTGTGAAAATGACTCTACTACCCAAAGCAATCTACAGATTCAATGCAATCCCTATCAAAATACCACTGGCATTTTTCACAGAACTAGAACAAAAATTTTCACAATTTGTATGGAAACACAAAATACCCAGAATAGCCAAAGCAATCTTGAGAACAAAAAATGGATCTGGAGGAATCAGACTCCCTGACTTCAGACTATACTACAAAGCTACAGTAATCAAGACAGTGTGGTACTGGCACAAAACAGAAATATAGATCAATGGAACATGATAGAAAGCCCAGAGATAAACTCACACACATATGGTCACCTTGTCTTTGATAAAGGAGGCAAGAACATACAGTGGAGAAAAGACAGCCTCTTCAATAAGTGGTTCTGGGAAAACTGGACAGGTACATGTGAAAGTATGAAATTAGAACACTCCATAACACCATACACAAAAGTAAACTCAAAATGGATTAAAGATCTAAATGTAAGGCCAGACACTATCAAACGCTTAGAGGAAAACATAGGCAGAACACTCTATGATATAAATCACAGCAAGATCCTTTTTGACCCACCTCCTAGAGAAATGGAAAAAAAAATATATATATATATATATAAATAAATGGAACCTAATGAAACTTCAAGGCTTTTGCACAGCAAAGGAAACCATAAACAAGACCAAAAGACAACCCTTAGAATGGGAGAAAATATTTGCAAATGAAGCAACTGACAAAGGACTAATTTCCAAAATTTACAAGCAGCTCATGCAGCTCAATATCAAAGAAACAAACAACCCAATCCAAAAATGGGCAGAAGACCTAAATAGACATTTCTCCAAAGGAGATATACAGATTTCCAACAAACACATGAAAGAAAGCTCAACATCATTAATCATTAGAGAAATGCAAATCAAAACTACAATGAGATATCATCTCACACCAGTCACAATGGTCATTATCAAAAAATCTAGAAACAATAAATGCTGGAGAGGGTGTGGAGAAAAGGGAACACTCTTGCACTGTTGGTAGGAATGTAAATTGATACAGCCACTATGGAGAACAGTATAGATGTTCCTTAAAAAACTAAAAATAGAACTACCATCGACCCAGCAATCTCACTACTGGGCATATACCCTGAGAAAACCATAATTCAAAAAGAGTCATGTACCAAAATATTCATTGCAGCTCTATTTACAATAACCAGGACATGGAAGCAACCTCAGTGTCCATCAACAGATGAATGGATAAATAAGATGTGGCACATAGATACAATGGAATATTACTCAGCCATAAAAAGGAATGAAATTGGGTCATTTGTTGAGATGTGGATGGATCTAGAGACTGTCATACAGAGTGAAGTAAGTCAGAAAGAGAAAAACAAATACTGTATGCTAACACATATATATGGAATCTAAGGGAAAAAAAAGGTCATGAAGAACCTAGGTGCAAGATGGGAATAAAGACACCAACCTACTAGAGAATGGACTTGAGGATATGGGGAGGGGGAAGGGTAAACTGTTACAAAGTGAGAGAGTGGCATGGACATATATACACTACCAAACATCAAATAGATAGCTAGTGGGAAGCAGTCGCATAGCATAGGGAGATCAGCTCAGTGGTTTGTGACCACCTAGAGTGGTGGGGTATGGAGGGTGGAAGGAAGGGAGATGCAAGAGGGAAGAGATATGGGAACATATATATATGTATAATTGATTCATTTTGTTATAAAGCAGAAACTAACACACCATTGTAAAGCAATTATACTCCAATAAAGATGTTAAAAAAAGAAAACAAACAGTAAGTAGGAAGATATGACATGAAAGTATCTATGAGAAAAAAAAAAGTTATGTGTAATATAAAAAAGACATATTTGTAATTATGGCCTAATTCACTTTTTCTCCTAATCCAACTAGAAAGACATACATTTACTCAGGACCTTTTCTTTTGTGATAGTACAGCTGGCTGCCTTTTCAGTAATTTATTTTAAAACCTGGTTTTTGCCCAGTGCAGGAATTTTGAGCTAGGTGGGCATGCCTGACAAGAAATGAATGATTAATCATAATATTCAGCTATCTGTAATTTAAAAACAAACAAACAAAAAAAAAACATATTTGATTCCTGAGCAAGAAACCAGGAAGAAACTTTTTTTACCAAGCAGCAAAGAACACAGATGCCTCTACAAGGTTAAGGCAGTTAAATAGAGAGATATATGTTTTAACGGAGTTGCGCTTTAAAGTTACTTCTAATTTATCCACTTACTAGACATGTATTGAGGTAAAATGATCAGCAGTAATGTGCTGCAGAAAGATATATACTTTTTTAATTGTAGCCAAGAGGAAAAAAACAGCATGGAATAACTTAATCATTGCTAATTATAATATCACTGAGGTAATTACAATAGATTTTGATTGTCTCATTTTCACACCAGAGGAGGGCACAATGCTGGCGTTTCTCTTAATACATATTTGTTTTTAGAGAAGAGCTGACAATTACACTAATTGTAGTCACAGCATGAAACTTTGTTTTTTTTAAAAAAAATTTGTCTACATGTCGCATGGAATAAACGCGCCCTTTCTGTTTGGTTAGGTGCAAATTAAAGACACATTAATTGCCTTGTTTTTTGTGGTAAGAGATCTCTGCATTGTTGCAAGCATTACCAATTTTACAGGAGCAAAATCCATTTCGAAGTCCTCAACATCTCAAGAAAGTGTCCCGCTGCTTAAATGAGTCACTTTTATGAAAGCTTTGGAAGACAGCCCGTTCACTTCACCGGAAGCCACATGATCCTTAAATTCACCACTTGCATTCAGGAAGGTGAGGGAAAATCCTGATAAGAAAAATGCCAATGAAAGCTGAATTTTTAGATGCATCTTGTTCTACTGCTGCAAAAAAACATTTGAGTATGAACTGTATCTGTGTGTACAGGTACGTCTATGAGGAACTGCCTGATAAAGTCAGGCACCTGATAGGGGCACCTGAAAGTCTGACCTTAAACAGAATAGAGGAGAGGAAATGAAAGTTGCCAGACTTGCAAGTGTCATCAGGATTGGTGTCTGGTCAGTTGGTTGGTTCTTCTTGCCCACCTGTGGACTGCAGTCCAGGCAATGCAGTCTACATTGCATCCTCTCCTTGGTAATAAGAAAGCAATCTTAGAACTGTGCTTTTCCCCTGTACTTTGTAAGATGCCTTATGCATGTTTTCCTGCATTGACCTGTCCAATAAGCTGTAACTGAACGGCTGGCCATTTCCATTACCACCACCACCCCCGCTTTTATTACCATCTTGCCAAAACTAACAGAGGAAGAGGTACTGCTAGCCAGCTGGAACAAAAGAGAAAAGGCAAAACTTGGATTGGGTGTCTGGACAGTCACTAGGGTTCCTAGAATGCAGTAGGTATTATTGACCCTGTTGACACTTTATTGTTTCAAAAAACTCTATTTAAAAAATCCACATCCAACATCTTTCGAGTGATGAGAGGTACTCAAAGAGGTACTACACAGAGAAGTAAACTCAACCATATAGAATGCTCAAATTGTCTTATGCTGCAGTGGATCTTACCAGGCAGGTAATCAAAGCAGCAGTCACATAAAGAACCGTAGCATATAGGCTGCATAACTGGAGTAAAATTATACATTAGAGAGAAGAATATATTAATTTATTACACAATAAGTAAATACTATAAAACCCTGTGGGTTTTGGGGTTAATAGAAATATATTTGACATATAAATAATGCTGTGTAAGTTTAAGATGTGCAACATGTTGATTTGATACATTTATATATTTCAATATGGTTGCCATTGTAGCATTAGCTGGCACCTCTATTACCTCACATAATTATCATTTCTTTTTTGGGGGGTGGGAATAATTAAGTTCTGGTCTTGCAACTTTGATATTTATAATACAATATTCTTGTCTATAATCACTATACTGTGCTTTAGATCTATGGGACTTATTTATCTATTAGTTGCAAGTTTGTACCCTTAAAAAAATATTTCTCTTATCCTCCCACCCTCATCCCCTAGGAACCACCATTCTACTCTCTGTTTTTATGACTTTGGCTTTCATAGATTCCACATATAAGTGATATCATATAGTATTTGTCTTTGTCTGACTTATCTAACAGCATAGTGTCTTCAAGTTCCATCCATGGCAAGCATTTCTTCTTTCTCATAGCTGAATGATATATATATATATATATATATATATATATATATATATATATCAGTATATATATATATCACATATTCTTTTTTTTAATATCTTTATTGGAGTATAATTGCTTTACAATGGTGTGTTAGTTTCTGCTCTATAACAAAGTGAATCAATTATACATATATCCCCATATCTTCTCCCTCTTGCCATTCATTCATTGAAGAGCACTGAATGCTTCATATGGTACAGAGCATCGTATCTTTGCTATTGTGAATAATGTCCCAATAAACATGGGAGTGCATAGGTCTCCTCACTACCCTGTTTTTATTTCCTTTGGGTATATCCCACAAGTAGAATTGCTGGATCATATGGTAGTTCTCTATATAATTTTTTGAGGAACCTCCATGTTGTTTTCCATAGTGGCTAAACCAATTTACATTCTCACCAACAGTATACAAGGGTTTCCTTTTCTCCACATACTCACCAATACTTATTATCTCTTATCCTATTGATGATAGCCATTCTAACAGGTCTGAGGGGATATCTTATTGTGGTTTTGATTTGTATTTCCCTGATGATTAGTGATGTTGAGAATCTTCTCATGTACCTGTTGGCCATCTGGTTGTATTTTTTGTAAAAAAATGTCTATTTAGCTCCTTTGCCCATTTTTAAAATTGGACTGTTTATTTTTTTGTTATTGAATTGTATGAGTTTCTTATATATATATTAGATATTAACCCCTCATCTTATGTATGTTTCTCAAATATTTTCTCCCATTCTGTAGGTTACATTTTAGTTTGTTGATTGTTTCTTTTGCTGTGCAGAAGCCTTTAAGTTTGATGTGGTCCCACCTGTTGATTTTTGCTTTTGTCATTTGTACTTTTGGTGTAATATCCAAAAACTATCAAGACCAATGTTGAGGAGATTTTCCTCCATGTTTTCTTATAGGAGTTTTAAGGTATCATGTCTTATGTTTAAGTCTTTGGTCCATTATGAGTTAATTTTTGTGAATGGGATAAAATACAGGTCCAAGTTTATTTTTCTGCATGTGTTTATCTGGTTTTCTCAACACCATGTGTTGAAAAGACTATATTTTTTCCATTGGATGTCCTTAGCTCTCTTGCCAGATATTAGTTGATGTGGGGGTTTATTTCTGTGCTGTCTATTCTGTTCCATTGGTCTATGTATCTATTTTTATGGCAGTGCCATACTGGTTTTTCTTTTTTTTTTTTTTTTTTTTTTTTGCGGTACGTGGGCCTCTCACTGCTGTGGCCTCTCCCATTGCAGAGCACAGGCTCCGGACGCACAGGCTCAGCGGCCATGGCTCATGGGCCTAGCCGCTCCGCGGCATGTGGGATCTTCCCGGACTGGGGCACGAACCCATGTCCCCTGCATCGGCAGGCAGACTCTCAACCACTGTGCCACCAGGGAAGCCCCATACTGTTTTATTATTGCTTTGTAGTATAGTTTGAAATCAGGAAGTTTGATGCTTTGTTCTTCTTTCTGATGATTGCTTTGGATATTTGGGGTATTTTGTGGTTCTATACAAATTTTAGGATTTTTTTTTTTTCCTGTGGAAATGCCATTGGAATTTTCATAAGGATTGCTTTAAGTCTATAGATTGCTTTGGGAGTATGAACAGTTAAACAATATTAATTCTTCCAATCCATGAACTCAAGGTATCTTTCCATTTGTATGTGTCTTCAATTTCTTTCAAAAAAGACTTGGGGGGAGACCTTCAAGGTGACAGAGAAGAAAGATGTGGAGATCACCTTCCTCCCCACAAATACATCAGAAATACATCTACATGTGGAAAAACCCCTACAGAACACCTACTGAACCATGGAAGAAGACCTCAGACTTCCCAAAAGGCAAGAAACTCCCAGCATACCTGGGTAGGGCAAAAGAAAAAACACAGACAAAAGAATAGGGACAAGTCCTGCACCTCTGGGAGTGAGCTGTGAAGGAGGAAATGTTTCCACACACTAGAAAGCCCCTTCACTGGTGGAGACGGGGGTGGGTGGGTGAAGGGAAATCTTCTGAGCCACAGAGGAGAGCACAGCAACAGGGGTGCAGAGGGCAAAGCAGAGAGATTCCCACACAGAGGATTGGTGCCAACCAGCACTCACCATCCCAAGAGGCTTGTCTGCTCACTTGCCAGGGCGGGTGGGGGCTGGGAACTGAGGCTCGGGCTTCAGAGGTCAGATCCCAGGGAGAGGACTGAGGTTGGCTGCATAAACACAGCATGAAGGGGGCCAGTGCACCACAGCTAGCCAGGAAGGAGTCCTGGAAAAAGTCTGGACATGCCTAAGAGGCAAGAGACCATTGTTTCCGGTTGCATGAGGAGAGGGAATTCAGAGCACCACCTAAATGAGCTCCAGAGATGGGCGTGAGCCATGGCTATCAGTGTGGACACCAGAGACGGGCATGAAACACTAAGGCTGCGACTGCAGCCACCAAAAGCTTGTGTGCAAGCACAGGTCACTTTCAACACCTCCCCTCCGGGGAGCATGTGCAGCCCACAGTTGCCAGGGTTCTGTGATCCAGGGACAAATTCCCCGGGAGAACACATGGCTCGCGTCAGCCTGTTGCAATGGCATGCTAGCCTCTGCTGCCGCAGGCTCACCCTGCATTCCATACCCCTCCCTCCCCCTGACCTGAGTGAGCCAGAGACCCCTAATCAGCTGCTACTTTAACCAGGTCCTATCTGGGCAGGAACAGATGCCATCAGGCAACCAACTCACAGAGGCAGAGCCAAATCCAAAGCTGAACTCCAGGAGCTGTGCGAACGAAGAAGAGAAAGGGAAATTTCTCCCAACAGCCTCAGAAGCAGCAGATTATGTCTCCACAATCAACTTGACATACCCTGCAACTGTGGAATACCTGAATAGACAATGAATCATACCAAAATTGAGGCAGTGGATTATGGGAGCAACTGTAAACTTGGGGTTTCCTTTCTGCATCTAATTTGTTCCTGGCTTTATGTTTATATTAGTTTAGTATTTAGAGTTTATTACCATTGGTAGATTTATTTATTGATTTGGGTGCTCTATTCTTCCTTTTTTTAAAATATATAGATATGTATATTTTTTTCCTTTTTCTTTTTTTGTGAGTGTGTATGTGTATGCTTCTTTGTGTTATTTTGTCTGTATAGCTTTGCTTGTACTATTTGTCCTAAGGTTCTGTCTGTCTGTGTTTTGAATTTTTTTTTGTGTATAGTTTTTAGAGCTGTTATCATAGGTCTATTTGTTTTTTTCTTTGGTTGTTCTCCTTTCTTTCTTTTTTCTCCTTTTTTTATTAGTTTAACTTTTTAACTTTTAATAATAATTTTTTATTTTAATAACCTTCCTTCCTTCCTTCCTTCCTTCCTTCCTTCCTTCCTTTCTTTCTTTCTTTCTTTCTTTCTTTCTTTCTTTCTTTCTTTCTTTCTTTCTTTCTTTCTTTCTTTCTTTCTTTCTTTCTTTCTTTCTTTCTTTCTTTCTTTCTTTCTTTCTTTCTTTCCTTATGAGCAGTGTGGATGATGGGGTCTTGGTGCTCCAGCCAGGTGTCAGACCTGTGCTTCTGAGATGCGAGAGCCGGGTTCAGGACATTGGTCTGGCAGAGACCTCCCAGCTCTACATAATATCAAATGAAGAAAGCACTCCTAGATGGGGGAAGAGTAAGATGTGATCACCTTCCTCCCCACAGATACACCAGAAATACATCTACAGGTGGAACAACTCCTACAGAACACCTACTGAACGCTGGCAGAAGACCTCAGACCTCTCAAAAGGCAAGAAACTCCCCACGTACATGGGTAGGGAATAAGAAAAAAAGAAAAAACAGAGACAAAAGAATAGGGACGGCACGTGCACCAGTGGGAGGGAGCTGTGAAGGAGGAAAGATTTCCACACACTAGGAAGCCCCTTCGTGGGCGGAGACTGCGGGTGGCGGAGTAGGGGAGCTTCGGCACTAGGGAGGAGAGCGCAGCAACAGGGGTGCGGAGGGCAAAGCGGGGAGATTCCCGCACAGAGGATCAGTGCTAACCGGCACTCACCAGCCAGAGAGGCTTGTCTGCTCACCCACCGGGGCGGGCGGGGCTGCAAGCTGAGGCTCGGGCTTTGGTTGGAGCGCAGGGAAAGGACTGGGGTTGGCAGCATGAACACAGCCTGAAGGCGTTAGTGCACCACGGCTAGCTGGAAGGGAGTCCGGGAAAAGGTCTGGAGCTGCCGAAGAGGCAAGAGACTTTTTCTTCCCTCTTTGTTTCTTGGTGCACAAGTAGAGGGGATTAAGAGTGCTGCTTAAAGGAGCTCCAGAGACAGGCACTAGCCGCGGCTAAAAGCGGGGACACCAGAGACAGGCATGAGACGCTAAGGCTGCTGCTGCCGCCACCAAGAAGCCTGTGTGCGAGCACAGGTCACTATCCACACCTCCCTTCTGGGGAGCCTGTGCAGCTCGCCACTGCCAGGTTCCCAGGATCTAGGGACAACTTCCCCAGGAGAATGCATGGCGAGGCTCAGGCTGGTGCAACGTCACACCGGCCTCTGCTGCCACAGGCTCGCCCCGCACTCCAAGCCCCTTTCTCCCCCTGGCCTGAGTGAGCCAGAGCCCCTGAATCAGCGGCTCCTTTAACCCTGTCCTGTCTGAGCAAAAAACAGACGTCCTCCGGCGACCTACACGCAGAGGCGGGGCCAAATCCAAAGCTGAGCCCCTGTGAGCTGTGAGAACAAAGAAGAGAAAGTGAAATCTCTCCCAACAGCCTCAGAAGCAGCAGATTAAAGCTCCACAATCAACTTGATGTACCCTGCATCTGTGGAATACATGAATAGACAACGAATCATCCCAAATTGAGGAGGTGGACTTTGAGAGCAAGATTTATAATTTTTTTACCCTTTTCCTCTTTTTGTGAGTTTGTATGTATATGCTTCTGTATGAGATTTTTTCTGTATAGCTTTGATTCCACCATTTGTCCTAGGGTTCTATCTGTCCGTTTTTTTTTTTCTTAATAATTAATTTTAATAACTATATTTTATTTTACTTTATCTTCTTTCTTTCTTCCTTCCATCCTTCCTTCCTTCCTTCCTTTCTTCCTTCCTTTCTTTCTTTCTTTCTTTCTTTCTTTCTTTCTTTCTTTCTTTCTTTCTTTCTTTCTTTCCTTCCTTCCTTCCTTCCTTCCTTCCCTCCTTTAGACAACAAATCATCCCAAATTGAGGAGGTGGACTTTGAGAGCAAGATTTATGATTTTTTCCCCTTTTCCTCTTTTTGTGAGTGTGTATGTATATGCTTCTGTATGAGATTTTGTCTGTATAGCTTTGCTTCCACCACTTGTCCTAAGGTTCTACCAGTACGTTTTTTTTTCTTTCTTAATTATTTTTTAATTTAATAACTTTATTATATTTTACTTTATTTTATTTTACTTTATTTTCTTTCTTTCTGTCTTTTTTTCCTTCCTTCCCTCCTTCCTTCCTGCCTTCCTTCCTCCCACCATCCCTCCCTCCCTCTGTCCTTTCTTTCTTTCCTTCTTTTGTTCTTTCTTCCTTCCTTCCTTCCTTCCTTCCTTTCTTTCTTTCTTTCTTTCTTTCTTTCTTTCTTTCTTTCTTTCTTTCTTTCTCCCTTTCTTTCTTCCTGCTTCTACTAATTCTTTCTCTCTACTTTTGCTAACTTTTATCCTGAGCCGTGTGGATGAAAGGCTCTTGGTGCTGCAGCCAGGAGTCAGTGCTGTGCCGCTGAGGTGGGAGAGCCAACTTCAGGACACTGGTCAACAAGAGACCTCCTAGCTCCACATAATATCAAATGGCGAAAATCTCCCAGAGACCTCCATCTTAACACCAGCACCCAGCTTCACTCAACGACCAGCAAGCTACAGTGCTGGACAAGCTATGCCAAACAACTAGCAAAACAGGAACACAACCCCACCCATTAGCAGAGATGCTGCCTAAAATCATAAGTCCACAGACACCCCAAAACACACCACCAGACATGGACCTGCCCACCAGAAAGACAAGATCCAGCCTCATCCACCAGAACACAAGCACTAGTCCCCTCCACCAGGAAGCCTAAACAACCCCTTAAACCAACCTTAGCCACTGGGGACAGACAACAAAAACAACGGGAACTACGAACCTGCAGCCTGCGAAAAGGAGACCCCAAACACAGTAAGATAAGCAACATGAGAAGATAGGAAAACACACTGTAGATGAAGGAGCAAGATGAAAACCCACAAGACCTAACAAATGAAAAGGAAATAGGCAGTCTACCTGAAAAATAGTTCAGAGTAATGATAGTAAAGATGATCCAAAATCTTGGAAATAGAATAGACAAAATGCAAGAAACATTCAACAAGGACCTAGAGGATCTAAAGATGAAACAAACAACGATGAACAACACAATAAATAAAATGAAAAATTCTCTAGAAGGGATCAATAGCAGAATAACTGAGGCAGAAGAATGGAAAAGTGACCTGGAAGATAAAATAGTGGAAATAACTACTGCAGAGCAGAATAAAGAAAAAACAATGAAAAGAACTGAGGACAGTCTCAGAGACCTCTGGGACAACATTAAATGTACCAACGTTCGAATTATTGGGATTCCAGAAGAAGAAGAGAAAAAAAAAGGGACTGAGAAAATATTTGAAGAGATTATAGTTGAAAACTTCCCTAATATGGGAAAGGAAATAGTTAATCAAGACCAGGAAGCACAGAGAGTGCCAAACAGGATAAATCCAAGGAGAAACATGCCAAGATACATA
Source organism: Delphinus delphis (assembly GCF_949987515.2). Taxonomy (NCBI): domain Eukaryota; kingdom Metazoa; phylum Chordata; class Mammalia; order Artiodactyla; family Delphinidae; genus Delphinus; species Delphinus delphis. Next base: position 116,590,095 of record NC_082684.1, on the reverse strand, counting down.
TTACTCAAACTATCAAAAATTAAATACAAAGAAAACATATTAAAAGCAGCAAGGGAAAAACAACAAATAACACACAAGGGAATCCCCATAAGGTGAACAGCTAATCTTTCAGCAGAAACTCTGCAAGCCAGAAGGGAGTGGCAGGACATATTTAAAGTGATGAAGGAGAAAAACCTACAACCAAGATTACTCTACCCAGCAAGGATCGCATTCAGGTTTGACGGAGAAATTAAAACCTTTACAGACAAGCAAAAGCTGAGAGAGTTCAGCACCATCAAACCAGCTTTACAACAAATGCTAAAGGAATTTCTCTAGGCAAGAAACACAAGAGAAGGAAAAGACCTACAATAATGAACACAAATCAATTTAGAAAATGGGAATAGAAACATACATATCAATAATTACCTTAAATGTAAATGGACTAAATGCTCCCACCAAAAGACACAGATTGGCTGAATGGATACAAAAACAAGACCCATATATATGCTGTCTACAAGAGACCCACTTCAGACCTAGAGACACATACAGACTGAAAGTAAGGGGATGGAAAAAGATATTCCATGCAAATGGAAACCAAAAGAAAGCTGGAGTAGCAATTCTCATATCAGGCAAAATAGACTTTAAAATAAAGACTATTAGAAGAGACAAAGAAGAGCACTACATAATGGTCAAGGAATTGTTCCAAGAAGAAGATATAACAATTGTAAATATTTATGCACCCAACATAGGAGCACCTCAATACATAAGGCAAATACTAAAAGCCATAAAAGGGGAAATCGGTAGTAACACATACATAGCAAGGGAACTTTAACACCCCACTTTCACCAATGGACAGATCATCCAAAATGAAAATAAATAAGGAAACACAAGCTTAAATGATACATTAAACAAGATGGACTTAATTGATATTTATAGGACACTCCATCCAAAAACAACAGAATATACATTTTTCTCAAGTGCTCATGGAACATTCTCCAGGATAGATCATATCTTGGGTCACAAATCAGGCCTTGGTAAATTCAAGAAAATTGAAATTGTATCAAGTATTTTTTCCGACAACAATGCTATGAGACTAGATATCAATTACAGGAAAAGATCTGTAAAAAATACAAACACATGGAGGCTAAACAATACTCTACTTAATAACGAAGTGATCATTGCAGAAATCAAAGAGGAAATACAAAAATACCTAGAAACAAATGACAATGGAGACACAACAACCCAGAACCTATGGGATGAAGCAAAAGCAGTTCTAAGAGGGAAGTTTATAGCAACACAAGCCCACCTTAAGAAACAGGAAACATCTCGAATAAACAACCTAGCCTTGCACCTAAAGTAATTAGAGAAAGAAGAACAATAAAAAATAAAAGTTAGCAGAAGGAAAGAAATCATAAAAATCAGATCAGAAATAAATGAAAAAGAAATGAAGGAAATGATAGCAAAGATCAATAAAACTAAAAGCTTGTTCTTTGAGAAGATAAACAAAATTGATAAGCCATTAGCCAGACTCATCAAGAACAAAAGGGAGAAGACTCAAATAAACAGAATTAGAAATAAAAAGAAGTAATAACTGACACTACAGAAATACAAGGGATCATGAGAGATTACTACAAGCTAATTACTTGTATTACTATATTCCAATATAATGGACAACCTGGAAGAAATTCTTAGAAAAGCACAACCTTCCGAGACTGAACCAGGAAGAAATAGAAAATATAAACAGACCAATTACAAGCACTGAAATTGAGACTGGAATTAAAAGTCTTCCAACAAACAATAGTCCATGACCAGATGGCTTCACAGGTGAATTCTATCAAACATTCAGAGAAGAGCTAACACCTATCCTTCTCAAACTCTTCCAAAATATAGTAGAAGGGGAAACACTCCCAAACTCAATCTATGGGGCCATCATCACACTGATACCAAAACCAGACAAAGATGTCACAAAGAAAGAATACTACAGGCCAATATCACTGATGAACTTAGATGCAAAAATCCTCAACAAAATACTAACAAACAGAATCCAACAGCACATTAAAAGGATCATACACCATGATCAAGTGGGGTTTATCTGAGGAATGCAAGGATTCTTCAATAGACGGAAATCAATCACCGTGATGCACCATATTAACAAATTGAAGAAGAAAAATCATATGATCATCTCAGTAGATGCAGAGAAAGCTTTCAACAATGTTCAACACCCATTTATGATAAAAACCCTCCAGAAAGTAGGTATAGCGAGAACTTACCTCAACATGTAAATATGACATATATGGCAAACCCACAGCCAAACTCAACCTCAATGGTGAAAAACTGAAACCATTTTCACCGATATCAGGAACAAGACAACGTTGCCCATTCTCACCACTATCATTCAACACAATTTTGGAAATTTTAGCCAGAGCAATCAGAGAAGAAAAAGAAATAAATGGAATCCAATCAGAAAAGAAGTAAAGCTGTCACTCTTTGCAGATGACATGATACTATACATAGGGAATCCTAAAAATGCCAACAGAAAACTACTAGAGTTAATCAATGAATTTGGTAGAGTAGCAGGATACAAAATTAATGCACAGAAATCTCTTACATTCCTATACACTCATGATGCAAAACCTGAAAGAGAAATTAAGGAAACCCTCCCATTTATCATTGCAAAAAGAACAATAAAATACCTAGGAATAAATCTACCTACATAGACTAAAGAACTGTATGCAGCAAACTATGACACTGATGAAAGAAATTAAAGATGATACAAACAGATGGAGAGTTATATCATGTTCTTGGATTGGAATAATCAATATTGAGAAAATGACTACACTACCCAAGGCAATCTACAGATTCATTGCAAGCCCTATCAAACTACCAATGGCATTTTTCACGGAACAAGAACAAAAAAATTCAGTTTGAAATTATTAAACACAAAAGACCCTGAATAGCCTAGGCAATCTTGAGAATGAAAAATGGAGCTGGAGGAATCAGGCTCCTTGAATTCAAACTATACTACAGAGCTACAGTAAGCAGGACAGTATGGTACTGTCACAAAAACAGAAATATAGATCAATGGAACAGGATAGAAAGCCCAGAGATAAACCCACACACATATGGTCACCTTATCTTTGATAAAGGAGGCCAGACTATACAGTGGAGAAAAGACAGCCTCTTCAATAAGTGGTGCTGGGGAAACTGGACAGCTACATGTAAAAGAATGAAATTAGAACACTCCCTAACACCATACACAAAAATAAACTCAAAATGGATTAAAGACCTGAATATAAGGCCAGACAGTATAAAACTCTTAGAGTAAAACACAGGCAGAACACTCTATGACAGAAATCACAGCAAGATCCTTTTTGACCCACCTCCTAGAGAAATGGAAATAAAAACAAAAATAAACAAATGGGACCTAATGAAGCTTAAAAGCTTTTGCACAGCAAAGGAAATCATAAACAAGACAAAAAGACAACCCTGAGAATGGGAGAAAATATTTGCAAATGAATCAACTGACACAGGATTAACCTCCAAAATTTACAAGCAGCCATGCAACTCAATATCAAAAAAACAAACAACCCAATCCAAAAATGGGCAGAAAACCTAAATAGACATTTCTCCAAAGAAGATATACAGATTGCCAACAATCACATGAAAGAGTGCTCAACATCACTAATCATTAGAGAAATGAAATTAAACTACAATAAGGTATCATCTCACACTAGTCAGAATGCCATCATCAAAAAATCTACAAACAATAAATGCTGGAGAGACTGTGGAGAAAAGGGAACTGTCTTGCACTGTTGGTAGGAATGTAAATTGATACAGACTCTATGGAGAACAGTATGGAGGTTCCCTAGAAAATGACAAATAGAACTACCATACAACCCAGCAATCCCACAACTGGGCATATACCCTGAGAAAACTACAATTCAGAAAGAGTCATTTAACTCAGTGTTCATTGCAGCTCTATCTACAATAACCAGGAAATAGAAGCAACCTAAGTGTCCATCAACAGATGAATGGATAAAGATGTGGCACATATATACGATGGAATATTACTCAGCCATAAAAAGGAACAAAATTAAGTTATTTGTAGTGCTGTGGATGGACCTAGAGTCTGTCATACAGAGTGAAGTAAGTCAGAAAGAGAAAAACAAATACTGTATACTAACATATATATATATATATATATATATATATATATATATATATATATATATATATGGAATCTAAAGAAAAAAATCGTTCTGATGAACCTATGGGCAGGACAGGAATAAAGATGTAGAGGTAGCGAAGTAGAGAATGGACTTGAGGACACAGGGAAGGGTAAGGGTAAGCTGGAACAAAGTGAGAGAGTGGCATGGACTTATAAATACTACCAAATGTAAAATAGATAGCTAGTGGGAAGCAGTCACCTAGCACAGGGAGATCAGCTCAGTGATTTCTGATGATCTGGAGGGGTGGGATAGGGAAGGTGGGAAGGAGATGCAAGAGGGAGTAGATATGGAGATATATGTATATGAATAGCTGATTCACTTTGTTATAAAGCAGAACCTAACACAGCATTGTAAAGCAATTATACTCCAATAAAGATGTTAAAAAGGAAAAAGACTTGGGGGTATTTTTTGTACATAATTTTCACTTCATTTGTTAAATTTATTTTTGATGCTTGTGAATGGAATAGTTTTCTTCATTTCTTTTTCAGATGTTTCATTGTTAATGTACAGAAATGTAACTGATTTCTCTATGTTGATTTTATATCCTGCAAGTTTACTGAATTCATTGATTAGTTCCAACAGTTTTTTGTTTGGTCTTTGAGATTTTTTTATATGTAAAATCATATCATCTGCAAATAACAACAATTTTACTTCTTCCTTTACATTTATATGTCTTTTCTCTCTTTGTCTTGTCTGAGTTTTCTAGCTAGGACTTCCGGAACTTTATTAAATTAAGAGTGGAGAGAAGGAATCCTTTTCTTGTTCCTGATCTTTGGCGAAAAGCTTTTAACTTCCCAACATTGAGTTAGCTATGGGTTTATCATAGCTTATCATGTTGAAGTGTTTTCCTTTATACCCAATCTGATGAGGTATAAACTCTTGTTTTACTGTTTCAATTTTTTAATTTGTTTCTCTTGCTACGGAATAGAAAATTGCACATTAACTATGTCTAATGAGGTGGGCAAAGTGGACATTCTAGTCATCAACAGACAGTCAACACAAGACTGTTCAAACCAGTGACCCCTCTGGACATTTCTCAAAGTAGCAATTGACATTTCCAAGAATCCCCAAGCTTGTCCCCAGCTCTAGGTGATTTTACTTCTCTGCTACACCTCACACACTCAAGCCTTTACATACAATTCCCTTATCTCTATTCCTGTTATACAATTCCAGTCTCAAACCTCATGATTTCTCCATCAACTCTGCAACAAATCCTAATTAGCCTTTTTGTTTTCCATTACACCAAAACCAATCCACTAGCATAGCATAGGCAGATTATCCATGTTCATAACATTTCTCTGCTCAGGAACTTTCAGTGACTGTCCATTGCCTGATAAATAAAATCTCTATTTCTGAGCATGGCCTACAAAATCATTTACTATTCTTTCCCCATTTACAAGCATAATGTGCTTATTCTAGTCAAGCTGGATACCTTGAGGAAGTACAGGGAGCATCCAAGAGCAAGAGATACTGGCATTAGGGAGATCAGCTTTCTTACCTGTTGCTGTGTTTGCTTTTGAACGCTTGGTTTTATTATATTTATAAATGATGGGGAAAATAATAGCCACCAAGAACCATATGAGACTGAAGTTCAGTGTAGATATTTACTTACCCCTGGTGCCTGGACATATGGTAAATATTTGGACCCCACTGCTTGGGCACAAGGGAGATGTTTGGTAAATTAGAGTAGTTATCATCACCATCACCATCATCATCATTATCTATAAATGTTTCTCTTGTTTTTCTATCTGCATATGTTTCATCTCTCAACCTAAAATGTCACTTCCTTATCCCAAAAAGATACTCAACCTACTAAAACACTGCCACTTCAAGGAAGTAAATTCTTTGTGTATCATCCTTCCCTGTACCTTTTTAAAATGTTCATCAAATGTTGCCTTTTATTTCATTCCTCAGATCAGCAGGCTCTGAGCCACACACTTAAGAATTCAAAGCTAGTAAGCTTCAGCCCTTTACACATCTGAAAAGCCAGAGCTCTCACTGAACTTGGACAAGAAACTAGAGAGTGTTCCTCTTCCTCAAGTCCCAGATCCAGACACCTGCAGTCTTGTTGAACATCCCTCTAGATTTTCCATTGCACTCTCCTTCTCTTCATCCCTGAGACCACCTTCTCAGTTTAGGCACTGCTACAATAAAACTAGAAGGTGTGGTTAAAGCCAAAGAATAACAAGAATTCTTGGAACATATGGTCCTCCCAAGTTCAATGAATAGATTGTATAAAAATACAGACAACTAAAAATTGGTTTGGGGACCTGGAAGATAATAAATAAATTTCCCATTGCCAGGAGTAAAATGAAAAGAAATAAAAATATTAGTAAGAATATAAAATAGAAGCTCTACCCATCTTCTCCCATAGCTATGTAGAAAAAGTTCCAGAACAAAAGATAAACAATGAAGAAATAATAAAACAAAATAGCTCAGAGCAGAAGACATACATCAGTCTTTAGATTTAAATGAGTCACCATCATCTCCACTCCAGGGAGAATTAGATGAAATTTTTAAAAAAGACACACCTCTAGACACATTTTTGTGATGTTTCTGACCTTCAAAAAGTAAGAGAAATGGAGAGGAACTAGGAAGTAGTGAAAATGCTCCAGATCCCTAAGGTTTCAGAAAAAAATCAGGAAACAGAGATGCATATACTTGCATTATTTAAAATGTAGAAGCATTTACCAAGTAAAGTACACAAACTATTAATTGTTGTTATTTCTGGGGAGTGAGTTGGGAGAAAGGGGTGAAAAAAGTTTTAATTTCCAAATGATTCCCTTCTATACCATATGAACTTTCCCTATTATGGGCATATAATACTTTTATGATGAAATACAATTTCTGTTTTTTTAAATTTTAATTTAACATTACATCAAGAGCATTTAAAAGTAATTTTCTTTAACCACATTATTTTACAGTATAATAATCTATAAATACGTCATACATTATGCAATACCTCTAGGATATTTTTAAATTTTTGTTGCCATAAATAAATCTGTGAGGAAGTATATTCCCCTAGTATATTTATTTTTCTATATATCTCTGACTAGGAATGAATTCTGAGGGGTAAAGTTATATCTTAAAGGGGTTTGGTATATGTTACCAGTTGTCCTCCAAAATGATTTTAAGAATTTAAAGCCCAACCAAAAGAAGATAAAAATACCTTTTTTGCCATATCCTCAACAACACCAGATGTTAGTTATAAATATATTTTTGATATGTGGGGGTTCATCAATCATAATTACTGAATTACTCCCATATACAAGGTGCTAAGCTAGGATCTTTATCTATGGGAAACAAATAAGGTAACTTCTACTCCTTGACCAATGATCTACTTGGGAATATGGGTAAAATGCATAGAAAGAATAACAAATAATTTAAGGCAACATTTGATGAGCAGCAAAAGCAAAAGATGCAAGTTTATTAATGTGGTTGACAAGGGCTTTCTAAGCATGTAATAAAGATTGGAAAGCACAAAAGGAAACAGCTGATATATTTGTCTACCTCAAGTTAAAACCAAACAAGTCAAAAACTTCTCTACAGCAAAACTGAAATACAAGCCACAGAATTAAAGGCATATATAATAAATACCTATAAAGATGGGGAGGAGTCCAAGAGGAAGATGGGTAAAGAGATGATTTGTGAATGAAGAAATACAAATAGCTAGTAAATGTGCAGTAGTGATCAACCTCACTGATATACAGACAATGGAATATTATTTTTGTTAATATAGAAAAGATTTAAAACATTATTAAAACTCAGTGTTTAATTTGTATGTGTGAAAACATGTGCTTTTGCTTGAGGTATATGTCACATACACATAAATAGGACAATCTTTCCAGGGGGCAGTTTGACCACATGTATCCAATATCATGTGCATATATGTCTTGACCCTGCTACCCTACCATAATATTTCAAATTAAGACATAATCATACAAGCTGGATAGGATTGCACAAGATATTCAGTACAGCATTATTCATAAGAGAAAATGGATGCTCTTCCAAAGAACATTTAGTCAAACATGGTGCATGCACAAAATGTAGATCCTACAATGATGTGCAACCATTTTTATTGACATGGAAAGCCATCCATTTAATATTGTTGAGTGAAAAGGAAAACTACAAAACAAAATGCATAGTATGATCTGACTTATATAAAAAACATACACACATGCATATATATGCTTAGAGAAATGTTTGAAAGGATATTCACCAAAGTGCTAATAATGGTTACCATTTTTATCATTTTCATTTGTACAATAAATATTATTTTGCCAAAAGAATAAAGTTATTTTCAAAAGAAAAAAAAAATCATACTCTTGGTACTGATGCTGACAGAAGCCAGGTTTCCTGGAGGACATGGGGCTTCACCCTGGCCTTGGGAAACTGTAACATTATGACTCTTCATTTTTAATGGCTAAAGCAAACACTCAAGGAGATTTGGGTCATAGAATAGCATTATCACTACCATCATCATCACTATATATTCAGGCCTCCAAATTGAATGACAGTTTCAAGAAAAGCCATAGTGAAGAAATGTTCTCTTACTCATAGAGAGATAAGAAGAGCCTGAGGGGACTGTGAAAGACCAAGCTGGAAACAATGAGTAGCAGAAGGAGTTTGGCTCTTTCCTGAAGCAAATGTTCTTTATTGGATCCCGAGAGAGTGATAGGTTCTAGGAAAGCCAGTAACAGCCATCTCACTGAGTCCTGACTGTCTGCTATTTGCACTGTGGTCATCCAGGAAGTTCTCTTCCAAACTGTGCCTTGTTTTCCTGAGTCTCACCAGATCCCTTTCACTTCCTGAGCCTAACCCAAGGTAAACATCTCTATAAAAACTTTCAAATCCAGCAGTGACCTCACTGTCCTGTGAGCTTCAAGCATCACTATCTGAGTCATTCTCTTAGCAACTAATCACTGAGTCTGTCCTACCTTTCCCATGTTGCCTCATGTGGTTATTTCAATGACTTCAGCATACATGTTCAGCCCCCACTGAGCTAGACTCTGAGGTTCCTGAAGGGTGACCATATAATTAACCTATGTCCTTGAATGAGAGCCTTCAGTGAAAGGGAAATAAAAACAATTATAATTATATATTTTAATAATTATTTATTGGCACCAATTGGCTTCACCACATTGGTGGATCTATAAAATAGTTTTATTCAAAACCTATCTTGAAAAGGGAAATTCTGTCTGAAAAATAAAAATAACATCAAGCTAGGTACATTTTAACATGTATTATTTTGATTATCTAAACATTAAAAAATAACAAGCAGAATAATTATACTTGCTAAATATTTGATATTTTAATCTGATTTTAGCTGTCTCTAGTACCATGTCATTGGTGCTCTTTAGAATAATGTGTGCTATATACATGGTTTTATTATTTTTACCTTTTTCATAAAGTTGCCTATGATCTTCTACAGAGCTGAACTTTATGCTAATAATTTTAATTGTTGGCACATTCTATTATTGTTACTATATAGAACATGCAATTTTTTAAGAAAATACTTTTCTTACAGATGCAGATGTACCTGGTAAGTGAAGAGTATATTCTATTAAATGAAGAAAATTTAATTTCTAACCTGAAAATATGTAAATGGTTAGGCTAAGATATTTTTATAAACACTTTCATTTTGTTTCCATTCTCAGTTTTAAAGCAACTATTTTTCAAAGATGAAACTCATCAAATAAATTGTCTCCATTTATGATTCTTTTAAATATAATTTCACCAAACTTAGGTACTACAAATGGTAGACCTCTTCACTTTTGTTCCATTCCAGTACAGAATAAAAATGTATCCAATTTAATATAAGAACATTACTGAAAATTCTTTCTCAAAATCAAGATATTCCAAAGAACATAGATTTCAAAATTAAATCATGTACAATTTCAACTCTCATTATTTGTTTTGTTCAGTTTCAGTCTTGATTTTGACTGTTTTCCTGTTTGCCAGTTTTTTTTATTGTTATCAGTAAAGCTTTTGGTGTTCCATTGGTTGAATATTCTGATTGATGTTTTTCAATATATTGAACGAAATGCAAACAAAGCTTTTCCTGAAATTTTACAACCTTTGTCGGTCATATATGTTTATTTATAAATACATTTCAATAAATCTAAAATATTTAAAAAATCAAGTAATGGGGGCAGCAAAGAGAGAAAGTATATACTGCCATTTCATTTTCTTAAAATTCAACATCAATTTTGTCTCATATACAAAATTGTAGTTTAGTTACTTTCTGTACACATGAAAATATCAATTCTTGGTTGGTAACTAAACTTATTTAATGATTATTTCACAGTGTATAAATTATTGAATAATTATGTAATACACTTGAAACTAATATAACATTATATGTCAATTACATCTCAATTTTAAAAATAATTGTCAATTATAACAACAGCTACTTCTATTTTTTGGCACATTACAGCAGTCTGTTTTGATGAATTATGAACTATGCATGTACCATAACCAATCTGATAAAAATATTTCTGCACCATAGATTTATTAAATTAGTAAAACATCACTTTCATCACAACACTACACCAAATTTAAATTGGTTTTGTTACCCCAAAATCAACAAAATCTTTACCTATGTTGAAATTTTTGACTGAATTGACTGTAACATGCATAATAATGTCAGGTATTTCATCTCTGATAGAATATGTTTCAGTAGCTTTAGTTTGATTCAATAAATTGGATGAAAATAAAACAATATTGAAATTAACTAAATTCTACTTAAAACATCTGATGACACTGATATAAAACTGGAGTCTTCATCCCTTGCCGTTTTCTTCATTTTCTAACAGAGATGACACATTAGCAGTTCTCTCTTGACTTCTTGTACAATTCACAAGTCTTGGTTACACAACTTGCAATTAAAAAAAATGAGCAAATTCAGTGGAGAGCAGTTACACGATTCAAGTGGAAGTCATGTGCCACAAAACAATCTATAAACCTATCTTCTGTAGTTGCATTCATTAAATGGTCATTTTTTGGCACAGTTTTAACATCACTACAAACTGTTGAGGTTGAATATTGATGTTTTGTCAGCATATTTGTGTCTTCTGGTTTTCATGTGATCAGTGATATCCTCAGGATCTTCATGGCAGATGACAAATGTTGACATTTTGTCAAATTAGTCATTTATCAGCAAATTTCCAACAGAAATTTAGACCTTGAGCCTGATTTTTTTATTCAATATATGCTTCCTGTTTCTGAAGTCATTGGTACTGAACAGGTTTATTGCCCCAAAATGAGATAATATCAATAATAGAATAAAGGAATAGTTGTAAATTTACACCATGTTATAAATGATAAAACCATAGTTGCAAGAGGGTTTATACTACTCTCTCTATACACTTTATGGCAGTATTGCTTAACCTCTTTCTCACTCAGATTTCATATGTAACTAATCTATAATTTCCTAAGTTTCCAATAGAGCCACCAACCAGGATTCTTAGGCCATCATACATATTCAAAGGCTGGCAGGACCAGTGGCATTGGATGCTTCTTCCGTTATGAAACCAAACTTGGTTTTGATCACCCAGCACACAGGAAAGCCAATCTACTGACACCAGGTTATGGCAAAGGAAAAGTACAGTGTTTATTGCAGGGCAAAGCAAGGATAACAGGTAGCTCATGCTCAAAAGACTCCTGGATGGCTTTCAGGGAAGTTTTTTTGTTTTGTTTTGTTTTTTGCGGTACGCAGACCTCTCACTGTTGTGGCCTCTCCCGTTGTGGAGCACAGGCTCTGGACACGCAGGCTCAGTGGCCATTGGCTTACGGGTGCAGCTGCTCTGAGGCATGTAGGATCCTCCCAGAACGGGGCACAAACCTGTGTCTCCTACATCAGCAGGCGGACTCTCAACCACTGCGCCACCAGGGAAGCCCTCAGGGAAGAATTTTTAAAGACAGTGTGAGGGAGAGGGTCACAGGGTACCCTATCAACTCATGCACAATTCTCTGATTGTTTGATGGTGAGGGAACAGGGTGAGATTTTGGTAATCTCAATCATCAACCTTCTGGTTCTTTCCGGTCTGAGGTCTGCATGCTGGTGGTCAGCAGGTAGTTAAAGTCTTCCACCTTATGGGGGTCTTAATATCTGCAAATACTAAACAATTCAAGGATGTGGCTCAAGATATTATCTATAAGTCCTTAAGGAAGAACTAAGGGTCTTTGACTTTGTTTTATGGCTAAACTATTATTAATTTGTCTTGCTTGACTATTTTCCTTTGCTTCTACATTTTTTCACTTTACTGATTAAATTTGTTCTTTGGAACTTGGGTAAGCTAAAGCTTTTCTACAAACAGGATGCAGGGGCATGGGCAGGGTGGCAGATGTGTCCCTGGGAAGGCCTTGCAGGATCCTGTTCAGTTTCATTCCCTCCAGAACTTGAGGTTTCAAGGCACTAGATGTCCCAGCTGCCCATGCCCAGTGCACTTATTAACAGGGAGCTTCTTGTATACCGTCCCTGAAAAGGAGGTGGTAGTTATGTTTTGTCAGGAGAGAGCTATCACCGGTTGTTTTTAAGATTTGACTAAGCCTTAGAATAAGAACTATTGATACATTTACCATACATGCATCTCACACAGCCCTGGACAAGACTGCAGTGCCATGATTAATAATAATATTTTAAAAATGAGAAAATAATACTTTAAAAATACTCATCTGGGACAAGTGCTTTGGATAATAGGACAAGAAGAGTAACTAGTAACTAGTTCTGAGCTAGGTAAACCAAGTATCCCAGGCAAACCAAGATGTATGGTTGTCCTCTCCATCCTCTTCTCAGAGCTTTTCACATCATAGGTAGTCAAATCTTGCCCTCACTTCTGTGTAGATATTAAGAGTTCTTCTCCCTTTAAACCAAGTACTGCCTCATGTGTGGTATTTCTACCACAAGAACTCTTTTCTTACACCTTTTCTATGCCATAACATAGACGTCAGTAGAACCCTTTCATTTTTTTTAAGACAAAATAAGTTTCACACAGGCATACAGCTGGTATTAGAAGAATGCTTAAGTTCTATGTCTTCCAATGACAACAAAGCTGCCTTTCATTATTTTAAACTGATGCAAAGGTATTAACAAATTAGACAATGATAAGATAGATGACATTAAAAATATTTAGCTTTTTGAAAAGACCGAAATGACTAAGAATTTTTCTGGAATTTTTAAAATGTAATTTTCATTCCTACAGCTGTATATAGTGGGGGTGAGCTTGAATCCTCTGCCTTTTTATGACTCTGCATAGCATAGCGCATTGAGCATAAATTGGGCTGAGAGTTGACTGTGGAAGGTGTTTCTGTATCCCTTACACCATGAGTCTGGATTGTAGCATCCACTCCCAGTCTGAGGCACAGAGAAGTGGAAAGAGGAAGTAAGGACATGCCATGGACACACAAGGACAGCTTTTATCTCAAACTAGTTCTGGCCAATTAAGAAGTTTTTCTCTTGAGATGAGAAGCAGCTCTATTTTTTGTTTTATGATCTTTTGTTTTTTGTGCGTTTTTTTGGCTTTTATTTGGGAGATTGAAAGGTCATGGGAAGGTAGTAAATGAAGGGAAGAAAATATTCTGGTAAGGTATAAGCCTCAGTTCTGGAGTTGAACAGCACTGAATTTAAGTCCCAGAAAAGTTAGGGAACCTCTCTATACCTCAGTTTCTGTGTCTGGAACTGGTGAAAAACACCTTCTTTATGGAGTAGATATGCCTAGTACATGGAGCTAGTCATTATATGTTATTTATCATTTTTATTTTTTCATTTAATTCTTACAGCAACCTATGCAAAAAATATATTACTATATTTATGCTCCAAATGTTTAACTCTGTACATGAGATACTGGGAGTGTGTCCAAACTTGGGCTCCCCTGAAACAAAAGACTGAGATGAGTGACCTGTTATATGTAGATAGCGTATATGAGGATATAATCTCCAGGATGATGATCTAGGGCCAGGGTATGAGGCAGAAAGAAAGAAAGAAAGAAAGAAAACCAAGGAAGCACGTGGAGGTGTCTACCATGGAACGCTTACAGGACCTTCTGAGGAGGCTTAAGAAGGTCTCAAAACACCAGCCTGGGAAGAAAGGAGAAGGCACCTTTCCAGGGCTCTCAGTCCCCAGTGGTCTACACTAATTGGGCTCAGGAAGAGGTGAGTAGCCCAGCCGGAGGCAGGCCAGGTACTCTCAGGTTGCAGGTACTATGGACTGTCCAGGACTCTGTGGACCTGGACACTCCTGGCTGCAGTAAGAGCTGGGGCACATCAGGGGTCTGACCCAGGTAATGAAATGAAGCTCTGGTCTGTTTGCCTTCAGAGCTTGCACTTTTTCTAACATATCACATGATCTTTTTATACACATGTAGTGAAGTCTGCCTGTGGTATGGTCCAACTCCTTAGACATGGATCCTGCAAAGAGGTCAAAATGTGATGTTGGTCTTATAGCAACTCCTTAAACTGCTTCTACCCGGTTGAACAATGCAAATCAAGAGGGATTACTGTTTAATTATCTCTCTTCCATGCAAAGAAAACCTGGATGGTTCTCAAACTTGGATCCATATTAGAATCACTGGAAAATTTAAAGATGTCCAGAAGCCTGGTTTCCAGCCCCAGAGATGTAGATTTAATTGATTTGTGATGTGTTCTGGACAGCAGGAGATTTGAGAGATGCCAGGGGATTCTAAAGTGGAGGTAAATTTGTGAATCACTTTAGAAAATAGCAACAAGAGCGAAGTCCTAAGTTGTTCAATCTTTGATTCTGAGGATCCTATCCTTATATTGGATATAAGGATTATAATTATTATTATTCACTGGATAATTGCCCCAACATTCTCTTCACTCTGCTTACAAGAACACAACTGTAAGCAGTGCCATTATTCCTCACTCACTGCCCCTGACTCATTTCACTGACCAGCACTCCCAGCTGAGCCTATTTCCCTTAGACCCAATCCTTTCTTTAATTGGAGGCCAGAAGTTACAGAGTTTTGGTTATATATTCACACAGCAAATGAAAGAGCAGGCCCCCAGGAAGGTGAGGCTAAAAAGAAAATTATTTTACATAAATGAAAAATTGCTGAGAATATTAATAGTGTGAAAATAATTTTCTTATGAAGATATAATTTCATAAATTTCTATGGTAGAATATTTAGAAAATATAGAAAAGGAGAAAATTACAGTCACTCAGAGATAATTATTGTTAAACTGGCATTTTTTTCTATAGCCTTTATTTACTTATATACATATATTCATTATAACTTGCCCTTTGTGTTCTTTTTCTTTAAAAGTATCTTTTTTTTTTTTTCAACTATCTGTTATGATTATCATATGATTACTCTGATTCTTGAAACCCTCACTGCAGATTATCATACCTGCCACTCAGTTTGGGAAGTGGGAAAAGAGGGGAGGGATGCTGGTCTTCCCAGAAGTCCCAAGCTGGGCAGGGTCATTGGCTATCAGGAACCTTTATTTCTCCTTGCCTTGTTCTTCCTTCTTCTATCAGGAGAATCAATCTGCCAGAGGCTAGGTTAGTCAGGGAATACCCTTGCCGGCAGAGTCCCAGGCTAGTCTGCTCCTTGAAGGTAGGTGCTGTGGCCTCCCTCCCTCTTTTGCTCCTGAACTTTGCCTGGCCCAGTGCTCTGGGCAAAGGGGGCTGTCAATAACCAAGAATTGACTCAGAACTCTGTCTTTAAAAATTCATAAATACCTCCCAGTATTCTAATGAATATACAAAGAATACAGTGCCCTTAGCTACATTATTGTATAATCGAATCAATGAGAAGATGAAAACAAAGACCAGAGCAGCACCCCCCTCCTCTGTATCCTTCCTACTTGTTTACCAAGAGTGAGAAAAGCGTGTAAGGGCAGAGTGGTCCGAAGCAGAAGGAATCCGGGTCATCTCTTATGTTAATTTCATTTCAGTTGTTCTTTCTCTTTTCTTTTGCTAATCATCTGAGTGTTTCTTTCAGGTTTTCTGTTGTTGAATTTCCCAGGAAATCATTTTTTTTCTCAAAGAGCTAGCTTTTGCACTAATACATTGTATTTCTTCCTATTTTTAATTCATTGCTTTTTGCTTTAATATTCATTGTGCTTTGTTCTTTATATTCTTAGGGCATAGTTTAATATTTATTAAAAGAATAGTTCAATGTATTTCCTTTCAGCATATAAGATTGTAAATTTACCATTTAACATTGTCATATTTGATAAGTTTGACTATTGTTCTCATATTGCGGGCTCATGAAAAATCTGTGTTGAGGGTTTCACTCTTGCATTCTTTGAGCAATTCAAAATGACACTTTTTTAGGAATTTAGGTAACTTCTGTTTAACATCATTTCCAGTTTACTAATTTGTAGTGAAAGGATGTACTTTGCCTATTTAGAGCATTTTGGCTCACTGTAAAAAATATTTTATATATCATTTAGTCTAATTTCCCAGTCAATGTGTGAGATTCTAATATAGTTGCCAATGAGCTTTTATCACCAATAACTTGCAGCTATGTGCCCTTCCCCCTCCTGTTATCTTACCTCTTTATAGAAGCACTCATCATCCTGAAATCTGTGTTTATTTTCCCTTGTCTGGTTAGAATGCATTTATCACATATGTATTATGCTTTAAAAATATATCGATTAATTGTACTTATATTTAAGATTTACTATGCAAATATCAGACTGTATGAAGTCTTCTCTGTGTTGCTATTTTTGTTTGATATTGTGTTTCCAGAATTATATTACATTTCCAGAATTAATCCATGTTGTTGTTTGTAGCTATAGCTTATTCATTATTACCACTGAAGATATTCCATCATGTTTACTATACCACAATTTATTTATCCATTCTCCTGTTGATGGATATTTGGGTTGTTTCCAGCTTTTTGCCCTTATGAGCAGTGCTGATATGAAGATTCACAGGCATATCTCCTGGGACACATGTGCTGGGTCTTAGGGTACGTGAACATTTAACTTCACAAGATCATTCTACATTGTTTTCAAAGTAGTTGCACTAATTAATACTCCTACCAGCAATATATAAGAGTTTTATTTAGACTCCTTTGATTTTTGCCAGTGTAGTGGTACAAAATGATCTCTCTTTGTGGTCTTAACATTTACATTATTACTAATAAAGCTAAGATGAATGTTTCACATATTGAATGGCAATATCCACTTCTCTAAAATTCCTATTCATGTTTTTTGTCTATTTACTAATTAGATATATTTATCTTTTTATTTGTAGGAGCTCTTTGTATATGCTAAATTCTAATCTTTGCCTGTTATATAGGCTGAAAATATCTTCTTCTAGTTTCTGGCTTATCTCTTTAATTTTTTAATTGTGTTTTAATGGATACAGGTTTTTAATTTTCAAGATCAAATGTCTGGGGACTCATCAGTGATACTTCATAATAGAGGACTCCTCATTTCTCTAAATCAGCGGTCCCCAACCTTTTTGGCACCAGGGACCTGTTTCATGGAAGACAATTTTTCCACGGGGTGGTGGGGGGATGATTCAGGCAGTAATGTGAGCAATGGGGGCTATGGTTCTGGCGGTAATGCAAGCAATGAGGAGCGATGGGGAGTGGTAGATGAAGCTTAGCCCCCTCACCCGCTGCTTACCTCCTGCTGTGCAGCCTGGTTCCTAACAGGCGATGGACCAGTACCAGGGGTTTGGGACCCTTGCTCTAAATGACTTCTGTTCCATCAATGTGCACCTTAAACTTAAACCTGGTGTAGGCAGGTGTAGGGCAGTCGTCCCTCAGCAGCTGTCCAAATACCTGTATGACATCCTTTGTCATAAACTAGTATCACTCAGTGTTTCCTCCATATGACTGTGAAATCCTTGAGAATGGAACTTTGTAATTTCCTCATCTGTATATTGGAATAAAAATAGTTCCTCTCTCTCAAGTTTTCCCTGAAGATCAAATTGGCAATAAACATATTATGTTGGTTTGTTTTATTAAGTTGTATTAAAATGTTATATCACTCTTAGACTATAATATTCTAACACTTTCAGATTGGTCCAACCAGGACACAGGTACATGGAGACTATGGAATCTATACTTTGCCCATTAGGTACGTCATAGTTCTAACCACATAAGAGTGTCTTCATGACATCCTGGTAGGCATAGCCTGTATTGTTTCAACTTAAATAAACCGATCCTTTCTCCCCCCTCAAATGGAACACTGCTATGATTTGCCCTCCTTCCATAAAAAGTGGAGGAGAGAAATAAATCTGATGGAAAACTTGAGTCCCAGGATACCAGTAAAGCCAGGGTGTTTGCAAGGCAGGCATTTCTTTGTGCATTCCCCACCCCAGCACCAGCGAGAGCTTTACTCCGAGTCACACTCTCACCTTATTTTCCTTGTGACCTGGGGTCAGGTAGGAACAGGGCAAAAGAGAGCCACACTAACAGGCCTCTGTGGTAATGGTAATCTCAAACATCACCCCTGTACTAGACTCTAATCAAACTGGCGGGGGATTGTTGCCTCTGACCAAAGGAACAGAGATAACAAGGGGTGAGGGGAGGCAGGATATATCAACCAAGCACTCCTGGCAGAGGTGACTTTGTCAAAAAGCCTTTGCGTGAACAGGCATCATTGTGGCATGACACTCCCACCTGGAAATATCTATTCAGAAACCTTTTCTTGATCTCTCACTGTTCCTTTCCCTTGTCATTCATTATTTTATTTCCTTTAGGTTTGATTAAATACCCTGCTCTGTTACCAGAACAAAATGAATGATTCAAGTATACAAGGACCCAAATTAATCTCTCTTGACCTTTCTAATATGAAATATAATCTTTCATGGCTGTAAAACAAGATAACTTTGTACATACTGAGGCTAAGCATGATTGAAGAATTCCTGTGTAACATGAAAATATCCTGTATGTTATTTTCCTGGTTAAAGGTTTATAACATTGGAAAATACTGTTACAGACATTTCTTTTAAGTTCCTTTTTTAAAAGTGATTTTGGAACCATTAGGGTTTGGAAGAGGGAGAAGTAACGCACACGCACACACACACACACACACACACACACACACACACACACAGAGACACACACGCAGAGTCTCTATATCTAAAATGGAAGTTGATGGTTTAATTCCTTGTGTATAAATTTTCACCACAAGAGCAATGCTGGGAGTCGCAGCAGCTACAGCTACGGGTTTTACATACTTGGTTAATTAGCAATTCTTACCAAACTGAGTGTATCATTTCTCTTTAGAATCCTGCATAGCCTCAATTAGACATATTTACGGGAAAAGTCAATGGATAAGACATTAGAGGCCAACCTCAAAGTCAGAATAGAGCAACCGTAGACCTTAGAGAAGTGCTTTATTAGCCAAGAATTGGTTGGTTATTGATCCTGGTCTGTTTCTCTGGTCACAATAGCACTTACCCTAATTTTTCTAGTGTAAATATAAGTAAATTTGAATGGGTGTTGTTGAAAACAATCTGTAAATCTACATTTTGTGGTTTGGGTTGTAATTGTAGTTACTGGAAGGTTCAATATCTGGGACATGTCGAGGAGACAAGGCTGTGGCCTGGCACCCTGCTCTCTGCAAATACCTCCTGAAGCACTTTCTCAAGGGCTATTAGAGCAACTCCGGCTCTCTCTGCTCAGAAAACGCAGAAACCACATGGGTACTCAGCCGAAAAGGAAAGCACCTGGGGGCAAAGGCTGAGCATTTTCAGAAGAAATGTTGTGCATTTAACTTAGACCTCTTTACCTTTCTCTCTCTCTCTCTCTTTTTTTTCCCCTGAGGTCAACCAAGCAATTAAGGAAGAAGATACGAACCGTTTTCCTGTTTTCCTGAAGGTAAATAATAATAAATTCACATTTGTTGCAACATTATCATTCCTTGTGACTTTAAGCTTCCTTTCCTTTCCTTTGTCTGTCCTTCCCCCATCTTAGATTTGATATTAGAGACTTTTCAACTCACACTGTATTCTCATCACAACCTAAGTTCTTCTCATGATACTGGGAAACACCTCCCCTAGAAAATGTTACCGGGTTAATGAGGGTTAATTGGGATTTTATTTCACCGGGATGTTGCCAAGAAATTTTGAGATGAACGGGAGTGAGGGTGGGAAATGGCCTCACTGATGATGAAACCAGCACAAAAAAAGCATTGAAGAAATCCCACTGTTGGAATACCATGTTTGAAATAGAAATTTTGTAAGTTCAGTTGTTTGTCTGGGGTTACTAGTGCTTGATTGAGAGCTCATCATTTTCATTCTTTCCAAAAAAACTTCTGTACCTTTAACTTACATTGAGAGGATACAAGAAAATTATTTCTACAAAAGGAAAAAAAAATGAACGTGTGAAAAAAAATAAAGCAAATTGAAATGTGTGAGCAACTCATGCACATACTCCACATGATAACAGAAATCTCCAGAAGAGATACAGAGTGATGGAGGTGGAGCTTATGAATCTTACATGGCAGCCAGTAATCTACTTTCTGGTTGGAAAACAGTTATCCACTTGTGTTAAGTAAGAGTTATTTGGGCTTACTGGAGGCAATTAATTTAACAGCAAGCAATGTTCTCTTTTAATAGTCACTTCTGTTTTGGAGCTTTTATCTCTAGCTTCAGTTCCTCCCCATCCTTTCAGTCCCAGCCATAATTAATTAATTGCAAGTCCCAACGCTTGTATTTTCAGTTCATGCCTTAGTGCCTTCCGCATACTGTTCCCTCCACCAGTACATCATCTTCTCCTCCTTTTCTACCTAGCAATTCTTTGTATTCCAGAGACTCTGACTTCTTCTGGAAAGCTCTTTATGACCACCACCCCCTATTCTATATTCATTTAGGAACATATTCTGAAATGACACAGCACAATAGCATCTTTTTTTTAATCTATCCCAAAACTGATATTTTATTTTATTTATTTTTTATTGAAGTATGGTTGATTTACAATGTTGTGTTAATTTCTGCTGTACAGCAGTGATTCAGATATATATAGAGAGATATATGTATATGTATATATGTACATATATATTCTTTTTTATATTATTTTCCATTATGGTTTATACCAGGACCCTGTGCTATACAGTAGGATCTTTTTGTCCATCCATTCTATTGAGGTTCCTCAGAAAACTAAAAATAGAATTAACATATGATCCCGCAATCCCACTCCTGGGCATATATCCTGAAAGAACTATAATTCAAAAAGATATATAACAATAGCATCTTAATGATTCCACCTAAATTGTGAGCTCTCTGGAAACAGGGAGTAAATGTTAATTTTTCTGCCTGTAGAAAATAACTCCCATAGTGTTTGGCATGCAATCTATAAGCTCAATGAGTACTGATAGATAAACAAATGAATGAGTCCCTGTCTCTTGCTAAGCCTAGGCAATTCCACATGATGAAGGCAGAACCTGAAACTCAAATGCAAATATAAGGGTCAGGTAAATGACCTAAATCAGTCAAGTGACTCAGGAGCAGCATTTATCTTGCCATAGCAAATGGAAATATATATCCAAGTTTGCTGGGCCTTCTCTTTTTTAAGATAAACCAGAAATTTGTATTTTTATTTATGCTATTTTATATGGCCCACGTTCTCCCAGATTGAAAAAAACAAAAAAACAAAAAATCCTTCTCAAGAAAATCCTGTAGTATTAAACATGGTTCTCTGTATTTCTTTATCCATCAAAGTAAGATCTCAGAACCATCAGTAGACAATCACATGGACCAGATGGGGAGCCTTCAGGACCAAAAACTAAATGCTCTTATAGAGTTGGCTAATTTGGAGCCAGCTACTTAGCCTGGGAACTCCTTTTTCCTAAAAGATAGTTTATGGAGTCAGGATAATGTAATGCCCAATGTTCAGAACAGCCTTCATTGGCAGTCAGAATCTGGGAATACATTATCAGTAGCATCATGATGAGGCAAAGAGAACTAGAGAGATAGGGGTACAGGATGCACTCATTATTAGAGAAGTGTGTCCATGAGAGAGATTTATTTGAAGACCATGTGATTGTCTGTTTCTATGGAATCTACCTAAACGCTATTAGAATTAATAAGTGAGTTTGGCAAAGTCACAGGATACAAGATCCACATACAAAAATCAATTGTAGGGCTTCCCTGGTGGTGCAGTGGTTGAGAGTCCGCCTGCCAATGCAGGGGACACGGGTTCGTGCCCCGGTCCGGGAAGATCCCACATGCCACGGAGTGGCTGGGCCCGTGAGCCATGGCCTCTGAGCCTGCGCGTCTGGAGCCTGTGCTCCTCAACGGGAGACGACACAGCAGTGGGAGGCCTGCGTACCAAAAAAAAAAAAAAAAAAATCAATTGTATTTTTACACATGGGCAACCAAAACTTGAAATAAAAAATACACTTTACAATATCAGCAAAAATATGAAATATTTAGGGGTAAATATAAAAAAAAATAAAAGATATATAAGACCTGAAAGCCAAAATATATTGCTGTGAGAAACTAAAGAAGACCTAAATAAAAGAAAATATATACCATACTCATGGGCCAAAGACTCAAGATTGTTAAGATATCAGTTCTTTGCAAGTTGATCTTTTTACAAAAACAGTTTTATTGAGATATAATTCAAGTACCATGCAATTCACCCATTTAAAGTGTAGAATTAAATGGTTTTTAGTGCACTGACAGAATTATGCAGTCATCACCACAATCTAATTTTAAAATATTTTGTCCCACCAAAAGAAACCCTGTACTCACTAACAATCATTCCTTTTCCCCTCCAACTCCTTGGCCCTACAAAACTACTTTCTGTCTCTATAAACTTGCTTATTCTGGACATTTCATAAAAATTGAATTTTACAATATGTGGTTCTTTGTGAATGGCTTTTTGCACTTATCATGTGTTGACCTAAAATAAATAGACTGCCAGATATTTCTCCAGCAAAAAACGGATCAGAAGAGAATTGTAATTTGGGGTCTGTAACCATGGTGAGACAAGCAAATCCCAGCCCAGCAAGAGAATGGGAGCACTTTTACAGGGAGGGAAAAGGAAATTGGGAAGGTTATGGTAAACACAAAGTTTATGGTTTTTTATTGGCTGAGTCCTTGCCAGGAAAGAGGAAGAGTCTTTCTTATTTTGGAGGATCCTCTGCTGTCTTCAGAGTGTGAGAACTCCCCCTTCAGATCTCCCAGTTCTATTTAATTGAGGTTTCTGTTTATAAATATTTTAAACATTTTCAAGATTCATCTACACTGTAGCATGTGTCAGTGCATAATTACTTTCATTGCCAAATAGTATTCCATTGTATGAATATGCCACCTTTTATTTATCTCCCTAAATTGATCTTGGATTCAACACAGTCTAAATGAAAATGCCAATTTTGTTTGTGGAAATTGACAAACTGATTCTAAAATTCATAAGGAGTTCAAAGGACCTACAATATCCAAAACAACATTAAAAAGAAGAATAAAGTTGGAAGACTATAATTACCTGATTTCAATACTTATTACAAAGGCCTAATTATCAAGACAATGTAGAACTGACATCAATATTTTTGACAAATAGATCAATGGAAAAGAGCAGAGTACAGAAATAGACCCACACATATATGAACAACAAATTTTTAACTAACATGCAAAAGCATTTAGTTGGTGAAAAGATATCTTTTCAACAAATGGTGCTGAAAAAATTGGATAGCCATGTGAAAAATAGAAAACCAAAAAAAAAAAAAAAACCAAAAGAATCCCACTTCAAGCCTTTTTTCATACCATTTACAAAAATTAACTCAAAATGGACCATAGATACAAAGATAAAACATAAAACTATACAATTTGTAGAGTAAACATAAGAAAATTCTGGGGTTAATCGTAGGTTAGGTTGTATTTAGGTACAACATTAAAGCACAATTTATGAAAGAAAAAAAATCGGTAAATTGAACTTCATCAAAAGTAAAAATGCATGCTCTTTAAAACACATTTTTTAGGAGAATGAAATGAAAAACCATAGACTTGGAGATAATATTTGCAATTTATATCTGATAAAGGATTTATATCCATAATGTATAAAGAACTCTCAAAATATAATAAGAAAACAAACAACCCAATAAAAATGGGCAAAAGACTTGAACAGACATTTTATCAAAGGAGACATAAAGATAACACATAAGTGCATGAAAAAAACTGCTCAACATCACTAGTCATTAGGAGAATGCAAATTATAACCACAGTTAGATACTGTTGTATAACTACTACAGTGGAGAAATTAATAAAATCCCCATACCAAGTGTTGATGAAGATTGGAAGAAACTGGAACTCTAATATACTTTTGAGGGTGAAATAAACTGGTACAAACACTTTAGAAAACAATTTGGTGGTTTCTTAAAAAGTTAAAATACACCTGTCATGTGATCCAGCCATTCTACTTCCAGTTATTTGTCAAAGAGAAACAATAACATATGTTCATACAAAGACTTGTTCATGAATACTCATAGCAGCTCTTTTTGGTAATAACCAAAAATTAGAAACAATTCAAAATATTCATCAACAGATGAGTACATAAAGAAATTGTGATACATAATACGTAGAATACTGCTTAACAATTAATGTTATGTTATTAACACATGCAACTACAGGAATAAATCTCAGAATAATTATCTTGAGTAAAAGAAGCATGGCCAAAAAAAAAGAGTACATGATGCATGATTCCATTTATCTGAAATTCGAAAAAAGGAAAATGAATGTACAGTGACAGAAAGAAGATCAGTGGTTGCATGAAGGCAGGAGGGAAGGATAACCAGGGGTAAAAAGAAACTTTTGCAGGTAATAGATAGGTTTATTATTTTGATTGTTGTAATGGTTACATGATTGTGGGCATATATCAAAACTTATCAAATTGCACATTTTAAATATATGACATTTATTTTGTGTTAATAATACTTCTATAAAGCAGTAAGCAAAATAGAGAGAATATTCTATCTCCTGGGTTGGTCCCCAGTGCTGGAAATAAACAGAGCAAGGTCAGTCATAGTTCCAGAAGAAATGGCTCTCTAGGCAGCTTCTCAATGCAAGGACTGAGGCCTGGGGAAGAAAATGAGTGCACCCATTACCCAAGGATCTAGGCAGAGGAGAGGGCAGGGCTACTAGAACTAAGATACAATGTCACACGTCCTGATGCTGGACTCCTAAATGAAGGTTTCTAGAGTTTCTCATGAGAACAGGATTAATCTGACAGTTAAGGTTAGGTTTAATTCTGAAGAGAAAGACCTAGGGTCCCAGTCATGTACAGGAGAAGGCTGAGGGGGCAGAGCACCAACCTTCCAGCCCTGTTATCTGTTCATGAAATTGGAACACACTTGAGCTTCAAAGTGCCTCATTGCAGTTCACCTCTCCCATAAAGTACCGGTGCAAGGTTCTCAGGGTTCCCTTCCCTTCTCTCTCCTCAAAGCTTTCCCCTAAATTGCCTTGGGCCCATTTCAGCAACTTCACTTTAACACACTCTAGAGTACGCTCACGTATATATTCACATGTTGAAAAATGCTTCCAATTGTGTCAAGGAGAGGTAGAGATCCATAGGCTGTCAGAAGTATCCTGAAAGTTATCAGGGAGATAAATACTCCCTCCAAAGAGGAGAGGGGAGGCTTCCCAGAAGGAAAGATGTGGCAGCTGAACCACAGACAGATCCAAGCCTCCCCTGTTCCACAATTGTTCCCTCTCACTTTCAATCTTATGCCCCTTGCTGATCCGTCTCAGATGTCTCAGACCTTTCATATCCATCCCAATAAGTTCACCCCATTCACACTGACCTTGCTACAATTAGTCATCAGCGACCTGGACCTTCCAACACACACACACACACACACACACACACACACACACACACACCCCTACTCATTATGTCTGACCTGTATGGGTGAAAATCAGGTTGTAGAATCACTCACTCATTGCACATGTTATATTTGAGCTATAAGACCTTTTAGTGACATAAACATGCCTTTTATTATTATTTGTCCCTGAAGAGCTCTGTTCCCATAAATGGTATCATCTGGAGACAGGCAGACCAAAGAAACCATCTGGTTTTGGGAAACAATCAAGTTAAACAGAGCCCAAGCTCTCCAAGATTAACATTTTTCTGCTTGTCTAGCCTACCTGTAGTTTAACTAGGTACCGTAAATATTTCACAGCTCCCTGTAAATATATGTAGATTCCAAGGAAGTAATCAGTTTTACAAACATACGTACACAAAATTGATTAGATGGTTCAAAGCAACAAAAATTACTACAGCAACTTCAGTGTTTACCAACAGGAGAATGGTTAAATCTATTACGCTGTATCCATGCATGGTTTAACATTTCACCAAGGAAGACATACAGATGGTCAAGAGGCACCTGAAAAGATTCTCAACATCACTAATTATTAGAGAAATGCAAAGAAAAACTACAATGAGGTATCACCTCACACCAGTCAGAATGGCCATTATCAAAAAATCTAGAAACAATAAATGCTGGAAAGGAGGTGGTAAAAAATGAACCCTCCTGCACTGTTGGTGAGAATGTAAATTGATACAACCACTATGGAAAACAGTATGAAGGTTCCTTAAAAAACTAAAAATAAAACTACCATATGACCCAGCAATCCCACTACTGGGCATATGCCCTGAGAAAACCATAATTCAAAAAGAGACATGCACCCCAATGTTCATTGTAACACTGTTTACAATAACCAGGACATGGAACCAACCTAAATGTCCATCCATCGACAGATGAATGGATAAAGAAGATGTGACACATATACACAATGAAATATTACTCAGCCATAAAAAGAAATGAAATTGAGTTATTTGTAGTGAAGTGGATGGATCTAGAGTCTGTCATACAGAGTGAAGTAAGTCAGAAAGAGAAAAACAAATACTGTATGCTAACACATATATATGGAATCTAAAAAAAAAAAAAAATTGGTACTGATGAACCTAGTTGCAGGGCAAGAATAAAGACATAGACATAGAGAATGGACTTGAGGACAAGGGGTGGGGGGGGAAGCTGGGGCGAAGTGAGAGTAGCATCGACATATATACACTACAGAATAAAATAGCTAGCTAGTCGGAAGCAGCAGCATAGCACAGGGAGATCAGCTCGGTGCTTTGTGACCACCTAGAGGGGTGGGATAGGGAGGGTGGGAGGGAGGCTCAAGAGGAAGGGAATATGGGGACATATGTATGCATATAGCTGATTCACTTTGGTGTACAACAGAAACTAACACAGTATTGTGAAGCAATTATACTCCAATAAAGATCTATTTTTAAAAATATCTAGTCATAATTTATCGGCAGAAAACAATCCCCATAATACACAGCAAGATGAAAAATATTTTTATGTGTGGAGTAATCTTATTCTTGACCACACCTACTGTAGGTATTCATATACGCACATTTGATTTTGGTACCTCTGGATGATGGGATTACAGGGGATTTTTATTTTCCTTAATATACGTATTTTTTATTTCTAAATTCCTTGCAAAGAGCAGGCATTACTTTTATAACCAGAAATTACTCTTTCCACTTGGGCAAAAATGCACACCATACACATGTTAACATTTGCCGTGGCTGCAAGCCAGGAAGTCCGTTCTCAGGATGTGGGAGAGGGAATGAATCTTTCCTGTGTAGCTGATGGTTATGACCCCTGACCCCCTCTTTGATTAACAGTGAGACCAGCTGACTAATTTAACATGCACATTTATGACAAATAGAGCAGCCTCTTAATAATTATTAAGGATGTTCAGATTTACCAAAATAATATTTAATCTCCAAAGTGTTACTTTGCCCCTATTAATTCGTCATTTGTTCCTCAGAGCTTACTCTGACAAAAATAAATTCACATTTAAAAACCCATAGTGCAAATTAGTTATATTGTATATAATGTAATATATTATATATGTTACAAAGCTAAGCCATGACTATGTAGTTTCCTAATTAAAACGAACTAGGTGGCTTAAACAAATAAATTTATCTCCCAGTTCTGGAGGTTAGAATTCTGAAATCAAGGTGTCGGCCAGGTTGGTTCTATCTGAAGGCTCTGAAAGAGAAGCTGTTCCATCCCTCACTCCTAGCTGCTGGTGACAGCCTGTAATTCTTGGCATCCCTTGACTTGTAGATGCATCAATCTAGTCTCTGCCTCTATCTTCACATGTTCTCCCCGTGTCTCTGTGTTTTCATATGACTGTAATTAACCTCAGAAAACAGGAAGAAAAAGTGATTTGAGAAACCACTAAGGTAATAATATGTTGTAATCAGACTTTTCTTTTCACATTTGGTTTAGTAATACTTTATATACAAATATCACTGATGTGATATCATTGATGTATAATTTATCTTATTATAGAGAGTTATACATCCCAATTCAGAACAGGGTAGGGGGCCTCTGAAGTCAGGCTGTATGAATCTGTATCCTGCCCTCACCACTTGCTTGTTTCATGTGCATAGCAAGTTCTTTAAACTTGCTTAGTTTTCATTTCCTTTTCATAACAAATTAGAAATAATAGCTCCTTCTTCATAAGATGGTTGAGAATATTAAATGACAAATACTCAACATGGCACACAGCCAATACAGTGACCGGCAGAGGGTCTTCACGCAATAAGTGTTAGAGAAATACAGAAAGAGGGAGAGAGAGGAGAAGCATGAAAGTGAGATTCAAAGAAATCCACACATATGAAAATTGTCTCCAAAACACTATTAATATGGCTATTGGATAGTTCCTTTCTGCATATGTCTTTATATATCTATATCTACCTATCTATCTATCTATCCATCTATCTATTTAGCTATCTATCATCTGTCTAATAAAATAATTAGAATATAATTATAACAGAATAGTAGATAATAGAATGAAATATATATATGCATGTGTATGTGTATATTACTTATTTCTATTTCTGTCTCACTTTCTAAAAGGATGATCCCTTATTAACCTTTGCATTTGCAAACAATCATTAATCATTTGTTGATTGAACTGATATATATCTGCCCCTGAGATGGCAGGACTCATGTCTGGTTCTGGTAACCCCCTACAAAGTGCCTTGTACAATGCCTGGAATATAACTGCCATTGAGAAAATATCTGGGGACTATACAAATAAATGAAATGATTGGTCTTCCAGAACACAAGCATCAGCCTAAATAAGATTTGAGGTTCATAAAAAATCCCATTAAATGCAAGAAAAAATACCATAATGATGGAAGAATAGCACACCAATGTCTTTTTTTTTTTTTTTTTTTGAATAACCTCTAATTTCCACCATATCTTTCAAAGATTCTGAAGTTGAAGGGAGAATGAATTTATGGTTTGGTTCAGTGTGAATATATTTCATGTTAGCCATGTCTTTTTTATATATATAAGGCCAACAATAGTGACTGAAGTCCTTTCTAATTAACAGCTATCACCAAACACTTGGGAGTACTATTCATATGAGTTCTCGGTTTCAGTATGTGTGTGCATGCAAGTTCATGTGTGCAAATATGTATGCTTTTGTGAATTTGTGTTTTTCTCAAACTGTAACTTTAAAGGATTGAGGTTTAATATCCTTTGAGATTTCTCTAATTAGGCTCTGCTCCTTTTCTTAAATGAGTTTAGTACCCAAGTAAATGAACTAATTAGTAGTCTGTTGTTGAATGAGGCTACAATGTTTTATAAAATCTCTGGTCATCATTGGGAGTTCCCGCATAAGACTGCAATTAAACTGCTCAAAAAAACAAACAAACAAACCCCTGTTTTTTATCCCCTCACCTTATTCCATGTCTACAGGAACTGTTTGCATGTGCTGTGCTCAGTTCCTTAAAGGGTGTGAGGAGGAAGACAAGGGTGATCGGGGGACACAACCCAAACCTGGGCAATAAAATGCAGTGATGAAAAAACAAAGGCAATTCCCAGAAGACCAGTGATCTTTTGAATGACCCAGGTAGTCTCTACAAGCCTTTGAATTTCACCTTGATGTTTAAATGAAGGCACAGAAAGAAAGAAGAGGATAATTCTATTGATTGGTGTGACTCAGAAATCTACCACAAAAGTAACATACTGATAGGGAGAGGATATGACATAAAAACAAATCTAGTCTCATCTGACTATATCACACTCTGACCTTCTTACATCCCCACAGATACCTGTAACTCATTAAGCTAGAATCTTGTTAGGGATTCACTTATTAATAAGCACATATATCAAACCTTACATTAATTATATTTAGCCTTTTCTGAAATAAAAACATTTAGATGAGAGAAAATGAATTAATGTTCTTTTGCACTGGCTTTGTGGATAAGATTTATTTTTAATTTTTATTTTATTTTATTTATTTATTTTTGGCTGTGTTGGATCTTTGTTGCTGCACGCCGGCTTTCTCTAGTTGTGGTGGGCTGGGGCTACTCTTGGTTGTGGTTTGCGGGCTTCTCACTGCAGTGGCTTCTCTTGTTGCGGAGCACGGGCTCTAGGTGCGTAGGCTTCAGTAGTTGTGGCGCACAGGCTTAGTTGTTCTGTGCCATGTGGGATCTTCCCAGACCAGGGATCGAACCCATGTCCCCTGCATTGGCAGGCAGATTCTTATCCACTGCACCACCAGGGAAGCCCTGTGGATAAGATCTTGAGCGTGATTTCTTGAACTGGAATCATATTGCACTCATGTCATGGTCCTCTGCTACTCAACTCTCATCCCCACCACCATGATTCCC
This sequence comes from Delphinus delphis, assembly GCF_949987515.2. Classification (NCBI taxonomy): domain Eukaryota; kingdom Metazoa; phylum Chordata; class Mammalia; order Artiodactyla; family Delphinidae; genus Delphinus; species Delphinus delphis. The sequence continues at coordinate 116,559,254 of NC_082684.1, read as the reverse complement.
AGTTGCCTCCTACAGGAGAAAATTGCTTTGGAGTTGGACACAGCTGCCAGTAGGAACTGTGTTACTAACCCCTCTGTGCCTCAGAGTGAGCATCTAATACTTAGGGCTATGCAGGGAATGGGGAATATTAAATGCATAATGCATATAAGTTCATAGACCAAGAATACATAGGGCACAAGGGAAATATTTCAGGTTCCTTCTTCTCAGCATAATGTCTTGCCCTGATGCCCAAGTCACCTGCCCTTCTCAGTATATTCCTGACCAACCTACCATCCCAGTCTCACTGCCCTGTACTCAAGAGTGCTGTCTCCTATAGCATATTCTTTTCCCAGGCATTCACCCTTTATAATCTTGTGGTGATGATCTCTCATCCCCAGCCTCTTCAGTACTGACAATCCACTGACTACTAAATTTTTTTCCTCCACTGGCTTTTTCCAGGGTGCTAAGGAAGTGGGCACCCATGTCTCAGTGACTACAGATGCCACAGGGTGGGACAGGGGGGCTCGGGGAAGCTCTGTTCCCATTGCTCAGGCAGAGGAAGCAGAGCTGAGTCTTCCTCACCAAGCATCCACTTCCCTTTTCTAACACATCCAGAATAAAACTTATCTATTACTGTGCATATGTAGATCTCCAATTGTTCTAAGAAAGCTACTTCATTCCCATTAACTAAAGTGTAACCCTGTTTCGGGAACTAACATCCTGAGTCACTTGACAAGGCATTTTCCAGTAATGGGGCATCAGGGAGACAAGACCAGCTCTCATCTCCCCTATCCTCAGAGGAGGGAGATCATTTTACACTATTATATTTAGATCATAGTAACTTATTGACTTGAATTTTAATTAAAATAGGGATACCTAGCAGAGGTTTCATGTATCTTCAAAGTATTACACCCAGACGCAACACTGAAAGAAATAGTATTTTGTCTACAGACAACTGTCTGTCAAAATCAGGACAATGAACTAGAAACCAACATTTGACGAGTTGAGTGCCTGGTGGAAAGATTGTTGGTTCCTTAAAGCACTGTTTCTGCCAAAACAGCCCAATCAATCTTAAAACAAAGCCAACAGGCTTCCAAAGACATGAATTAAGGGAGAAAATAAAATTGATTACTTATAAACGTAAGATAGGGCTTCCCTGGTGGCGCAGTGGTTGAGAGTCCGCCTGCCGACGCGCGAACACGGGTTCGCGCCCCGTTGCAGGAGGATCCCACATGCCGCGGAGCAGCTGGGCCCGTGAGCCATGGCCGCTGGGCCTGCGCGTCTGGAGCCTGTGCTACGCGGTGGGTGAGGCCACAACAGTGAGAGGCCCGCGTACCACAAAAAAAGAAAAAAAAAAAAAAAGTAAAATATTCAGATGAAATAAGACTTTTTTGATTTTCTAAAATACTACACTATCCAACTTAAAGATTTTGTTAAAATGGTCAAGATCATGAGCACAGATCTTGAAATGCAGCAGGTCTCTTCAGTCACTGAAAACTAAAACAGGGCTAGGCATGGAGTGGTTCTCAGTGAATGGCTGTGGGACAAAGGAATGGATAAAAATGTACAAACTAGCACTCACCTCAAATGCCTCAGGATGATAACTAATATCTCTCATGTGCTTATGAAGATCCAGGCGTGATCCAATTTGCTGTGCATGTGCCAACTCTTCTAATCCTTACCTCAAGCTTATGACATAGATCCCTCTCTTCTTACAGAGAGGTTAGGGGCACTTGCACATAGCCAAACATGTCATGAGTTGAAGACACATTCTACACTGCACAGTATCTTAGATTCAAGGGAGTGAGAGGCATATGTTATATCAGCCAACAGTATTTTCTTATAAGGAGCACCATTAGAGCAATTGGGACACCCTGTCAATTGTCATTGTTTAAGGGGAAAAGACAGTCTTTAACAGTTTCTTCCCTGTGACCACAAAGTCTTTCTGACCTTCAATTTCCTAGACTGTATATGAAGATGATAAAATTTAAACCTAGAAGGTTTTCTGTAAAGATTGACAATGATATGTATAAAGCACCCAGAATAGTGCATGGCAGAGGAGAGGAGGTCCCCATCAGCATTAGCTATTATTGCTATTAACTGTTATTCAAAGTGCCCACCCTCTTGGCAAGCCTAACGAGGCAGCCTGAAGGATGCACTTCGGACTTCACTAGGCTCCCCAGAATTCTCCATGTTATGAGTTTGTGGTCAAAGTAAAGCATTTAGGGTTGGTTTTAATGAGCTACCACCCATCTGTTAACCCTTACAGATTCTTTTAATAATGCTGTTGGGTGAAGGTCTCCAGAGTACAGCACTGCCTCTTTGGTCTGGCATCCTTAACAGTAAGTGGTCTCTGGCATAATACCTACAATTATACACAACTTTCCATCAAGATGGCCCTTTAATAGCTCTAGTGAACAAAGCACCTTGTAAATAAGGTAGTGTTGGCATTTTCATGTTGGTTTCCATTAAGCAACATTTTATGATGGTAGAAATGTTTTCACATCAAGTTCGGCATTCCAACATCCCATGTAAGGACTACAGTTTTCTACCTCTCCTCCACATTCATTCAGCAATTTGGGGAACACTTACTTAACTTCTCTGATGTGCCAGGCACTGTGCTGGTCATGAGACACAGAAATGATGAAAACAGAATCCCTATCCTTATATGCGCTATAGTCTTGGGGGAGATACAATCATTCCACAGGTAATAACAATTGTGCTGGGCAATAGAAGAGAAGCACAGGATGGTAAAAGCAGAGGGCAGGAGACCAAGGCTAGTCTGGAGGAAAACTGAGGGAACTTCTGAGCTATGGAGTCATAAACTACAAAGTGAAGGATAGGAAGGCCTTAGGTGAAATGGCATGGCTAGGAGAGAGGGCTGGCCCAGTGAAAAGCCTGAGTGAAGGTCCAGAAAAGAGGATGAACAGGGCACTTTCTAGGGGATTTACAGGGTGGGGGAAACAGTACATCTAAAACATAAGAGGTAAAGGGCAACGGACATATGACAGAGCTGTAAAGCTGGGCAGAACTCCACTTGGGGGATCATCTAATTCATGTAAGATCCATGAGGACAGCAACAAAAAATGAAACCAACATGCTTTTTCTTCCTTTGATTCACCTGGGCTCTACTGAATACACGTAGGGTGAAATTAAAATGAAATGACTTATGCTTGGATTTATGAAATAAAGAGCTGAATTATGACTATGCTCTTTTTATAAACCCCACTCTTCTTTCATGGCCCAGCTTAAAACCCACCACCACTATCAATCCACCCTTGATCAGTGTAAAGTGATTTCTCTGCTTTCAGATCTCCCAGTATTTATAGCTTTCATCACTTAATTATACTGACTTGTTAAATTATCTTCTCATACACCAGTGGCTTAACTCTCTTATTATACAGAAGGCTTCTAAAGAGCTAAAATCCCCTTTGAAACTTCTCTGTATCCCCCATAGTACCTGGCATCCACATAATTATTCACTTGGCCAACAAATGTGGTTCTAAGCACAAGAGATACAGCAAGGGAAAAGGCATAGAAGGATTCTGGTTTTGTGGGTCTTAAGTCTTACAGATAAAATGAAGTAACTTAAAATACATTTTATACATATTTGCATAACTGTATATGTACACGTGTGTATGTATATATATTTGATAATAATTTCAGATAATGCTAAGAATAATGATGAAAATGAAGGAAGATGTATTAGGAAATGACTGGTGTAGAGGTATGCTACTTTGTATTATATGGAAGAGAAAATCCAGGGAGTTAGTATTTAAGTCAGGGCATGAATGATAAGAAGGAATAAGCCATGTGAAAATCTGGGGTTGAGTGTCCAGAGAGATAAACACTGAATGTAAAAACTCTGAGATGGTAAATGAACTGTCAACTGTTCCTACTACTAGAAGAAATTATAATTATGTGATACAATAGAACTAATGCTACAATGGAAATCTTATTGCAATATACATGTATCCAATCGATACATTATACACCTTAAACTTACACAATGTTATATGTCAATTATGTCTCAATTTTAAAAATAAATAAAACCAGGTCAGGGGAGCACCGTAGGGAAAGCAAGAAGGGTGTGTCAAGAAATGAAAGCAATAGGAAATATCAAATCACATATAACCATATAGAACATACATAGAGTTGGGTTTTATTCTAGAAATTAGAAGTCTTTGAAAGCTTTTAGGTACACAGAAAGTACACAAGTTTTAAACATATTGATGTGCATTAAATATCAGAAAGAACAGTTTAAGAGAGTAAAACTTACCAAAAATTATGTTCTAATTTGAGTTAAACACTCATGACTAAGGCCCTAACAATTGTGGGAAATTACAGCAAAATAAAGGAATTAGCTTAACAACACTTTTCAGAATTGTTCCTTACAGCAGATGTTATCTGTCAATATTACCTTCTTTCTACAAATGTGTCTTTCATGTAAACAACATCTGCAAGTTTGCATGATGAAAATGAAATGAAGCCTGCTGGAAAAGCATTGGCAATCCTTGTTTCTATACTTGAGTGAATGCCACAAAAAAATAACTTCATGACTTGAGTCTTTAAAGAGAGAGTTGGTTAATCAGAAGAATGGCAGCTGAACTGGGAAAACACTGTTAAAGAGAAATCTTGTGTATGTAAGCACCTATTTTGCAAATGAAGCAAGGGAAGTCTTGTAGAAAGAAGGCAGAACTCCCCACTGGTGGTCATTAAACATCTCATGGGCAAAAGTAGTAATGTTAAATTGTTAAATTATCTTCTCATACACCAGTGGCTTAACTCTTATTATACCTTAATTCCGGCTTTAACAATTGCTTTGATTTGCATTTTTAGCATAAAATACCTTTGAGTAAAATAGCCTAAAATGTCAATAATGAAATAAATGAACAGCAACAACAATAATAATAAAATAGCTAACATTTATGGTGCTCTTCTTTGTGCCAAGCACTTCTATGAACATTGTGTAGATAGTTGCTCATTTAATCATCATAAAGATCTCACAGCTATCACCATTAATGAAATCCATCTTTTTAAAAATTAAGGTATAGTTGATTTAGCGTGTTGGATTAATTTCTGCTGTACAGCAAAGTGATTCATATATATATATATATATATATATATATATATATATATATATATATATATACTTCTTTGTATTATTTTCCATTATGCATTATCATAGGACATTGAATATAGTTCCCTGTGATATACAGTAGGACCTTGTTGTTTATCCATTCTATATATAATAGTTTGCTTCTGCTAATCCCAAACTCCCACTCTGTCCCTCCCCAACCCATCCTCCCCCATGGCAACCACAGTTCTGTTCTCTATGTCTGTGAGTCTGTTTCTATTTCATAGATAACTTCATTTGCATCATATTTTAGATTCCACATATAAGTGATATTATATGGTATTTGTCTTTCTCTTTCTGACTTACTTCACTTAGTATGATAATCTCCAGGTCCATCTATGTTGCTGCAAATGGTATTGTTTCATTCTTTTTTATTGCTGAGTAATATTCCATTATATATATGTACCATATCTTCTTTATCCATTCATCTGTTGATGGACATTCATGTTGCTTCCATGTCTTGGCCATCGCGAATAGTACTTCCATGGACATAGGGGTGCATGTATGTTTTTGTCCAGATATATGCCCAGAAGTGGGATTGTTAGATGACATGACAACTCTAATTTTAGTTAATAAAACCCATTTTAAGGGGTGAGGAAAGTGGGACTCAGAGAGATGAAGCAACTATCCGAGGGCCACAGCACAATAAGCTTCAGAGTCAGAGTTCCAGCTCTCCTTCTTAACTGTTTCACTGTTGCCATCTGAGAGACCTGGTCAAAGCATCTTGCTTGCAGCTAATAAGACTCTGCCTGTAAATATATGCTCAGTATTACCTGCTTCAGTTTGGGGCATGAATAATGCTACCTATCTACTTAACCTCAGCAAAGCAACCACTGATTCATTTAAAAAATATGCATTGAGGGTAACTACATCCCAGGCAACAAGGCTACAACCATGAACAAAATGACTGAATTTCTGAAAGCAAGGTCTTCCATTCCAATTGATTTTAGTTGAAGGAGAAAGGAGGCACAGAGAGAAAAAATACATATAATTTTGTGTATTGTCATATATATATATATATTTCTTATAGTGGTAAGTATAAAAAAATCAAATAGGGCAAGGAAATAGAAAGTGCTAGAATGGGATATGGAGCTGATTTTTTTGGGTTCTGTGGTCCTGGGAAGCCTCTTCTGACCATGTTTTACTTGAAAAGACATATACAAATCAGAACACCCCACACAGATGGGTATGACAGAGAAGCAACTGTACATGCATTAGGGAACTGGTGTAAACCATTTGGGTAGAAATCTTTAGATCTAGAATTGCAATTTTCAAGACTGCGGATTGTAAAGCAGGAGATGTTTCACATTGCAAGCAAGTCCTTCACTTTGCACGTAGATTCCTCATGGGGTTTCTTTTTTTTTTTTTTTTGCGGGACGCGGGCCTCTCACTGTTGTGGCCTGTGGCCTCTCCCGTTGCGGAGCACAGGCTCCGGACTCGCAGGCTCAGCGGCCATGGCTCATGGGCCCAGCCGCTCCGCGGCATGTGGGATCTTCCCGGACCGGGGCACGAACCCGTGTCCCCTGGATCGGCAGGCAGACTCTCAACCACTGCGCCACCAGGGAAGCCCTCTCATGGGGTTTCTTTACATATTAAGTTCCCTTATGCTTTAAATGATAAGTCATTTATGGAAAATCATTTCCCCATAAGTCTCTGAGGGAACTGTATATCACATAGTATGGTAAGTAGATTCATGTTATATATTTATGACATCATATTGACATCAACACTAGGAATGATGTAATTCTTCCAGATGTTTTCCTGTCCACTCTCTCATTCTCTTGAATATATGAGCAAAAAAAAAAAAGAATAAAAGAATAAAGCACATGAATATAAAATTTCAAAAGCCAAAACAATAATTTTTCTCTAAAAGACACTAACTTTCCTTTAAGATACCAAAGCCAGTTTGCTGTTATAATTCACTAAAGATCCCTACTTTGGAATCAATAGTAAATGACTATGGGCTAATTTTTGATTGATAAATTCCTCATTAAAATCAATGTCAATCTAAGCTTCCAAACTGCACCTATTAATAAAACTCTAATTGATACCTTATGCAGCCAATGCCTTTCTATGGGTACAATCAATTTGGTACAGATCCTGTACTTTATTGACTTCTGGCTCCCCAAGGGAGTTTTTTCTTCCTCCTTCAGGGAGGGCCCATCTCTGTGCAGATATTCCAAAGAAGATCTAAGGCATGAGGGTACTTGCCATTTAATTTAGACTTCCTGTGACAGTCCTAACATATAGCACCAATATCAGAGGATGCTGTTAGTGGACAAGCCCCAAGGGTCACCAACTATGAAAAGCCAAATGCTGCACTTAAAAGCTAGACCGTCAGAAAGCTTGGTGTTCTAGACACCCTGGCTCCAGCTCCATCTACAAAACTTTAAGTGCCACTTGCTGAAAGTATGGAAAAGCCATATCCTGTCTTTCTCCATACAGAGTATCATTATGTGTTTTACAATATCCCACAAGCCCAACAACTAGAACCAGGCGAGGAGCCAGTGTTCTACATTCAAATATTCAAAGTCTCCAAAGGAAAGCAGTTTACTTGAATCCTGAGGAAAATCAGCTCCCATGCAAGAGGGTCATATGAGTATTGATCCATTAGAACCAAAAGGAGGATTTCACCTACTAAATGATTCTTTAAAAACACCCCTAAGGTTCATTGACATGTTGTTGCTTATACTTAAAATTTCTGAGTGTGTGCATTAACTTGGAGGATCTCAGTGCACAGGAAAAAATATAAAGGTTTATTGAGGAGCCAAAAGCCCAAAAGAAAGAAAAAAATCCAATATCTATTTTTTTGTTATTTTCAAACAAAATATGAAATGAAATTTACTCTAGCTGTAAAATCCCAAAATAATCAAAGAGCAGCCCAATGGCTAAAAAGAACTCAATGAAGGCTTATGACCCCTCTGCAGGGATGGGTGGTGTGAAAGATTTAGATTAAAACTAGTGCAGATAAATATCTCAAAGAGCAGATTTTTATCTGAACTCTAAGCAGCCCTTGAGTGTTCAGAGGTGCTCAGAAAATGTCAAGAGAAAAGATTCTCCTTCAAGGCTACCAACACTTCTTCCCACATGCTATTAGGCTTAGAAACCGAGTGTCTGTGCTCTCTGGGCAATTCCCAGCTAAGCTATAAAACTCACCTCAGCGAAGAACACTTAAGAGAATTGTTTTATCCTCACTGTCTATATCGCAGGTAAACCTGTGAATGGGTTTTGAGAGAATGGCTCCAGAATGCAAGGGGTTTGGTGTCCTGCTTCACTTAACCTGAAAGCAGTGAAATGATTCCCCACTCCTCCCTCCCTGTCTCTGTGTTTCTGTTTCTCTGTTTCTCTCTCTCTCTCTCCACCCCCCCAACCTCATGCCCTATCTCTCTCTCTTTCTCTCTATTCAGGATTTCTGTTAGCTTTGGATGGCTAGCTGACCATTCCTCAGTTCCCTATTACATTTTACACTTTGTCAGGGCTTGGTTAAAGATTAAGAGGTTTCCAGAGAAACCTGACAAAACTTAGGCCGGCTCTGTCACAGCAAGCTGACTCTGCCATACACAGCTGTCCCTCAGTATCCATGGGAAATATGTTCCACGACCCTAGTAGACACCACAATCCATTGTTTGCTCAAGTCTGTTATATAAAATGGCAAAAAAAAAAAAAAAAAAAAAATAGTGGGCCCTCCGTATCCTTGGTTCTGCACTGGCATATAGGGAGGGCTGACTTTAGTCTACTCTGTGCCTACTGATCCCATAAAATCTAAGCTTGTGAAGTTTAAATTTCTCTGTTGAGGGAAACTTCATTTTGTATAGTGTATTTATTTTTTTAATATATAATTCTTGTTCATGATAAAAGCAAAAAAACAAAGAAAAATTGGAAAATAAAGAGAGGATAAAGATCACTCTTAATTCCAGGATGCTTTATAATGAATAGCAAGACAACATGTTTTTCTACACTTATGGCTCTTTTTCTTCATTTTTGTTTATCCATTTGCATTTTTCTTTAAGTAATATGATGCTTATTCTATAAATTTTGTATGATTAAAAAAATCCAGTAAAAGCTAAAAGAAATTTTACAAATGTATACACTGTTCTTCCTAAAATTGTTCTGTCATGTGACCAGAGATTCCACTTAGGTCTCTCCTCACTTGACCATTTCAGAGAAGCTCTCTGACAAATCACAGGGAGCAAGGTACTGCTAGCTTCGTCATCATGCTCCCTCCACCTGACCCCACTGCCAACCCAGTTTTTTTTTTATTTTGGCACTGGCCATCCCCTGACACAAACAGGTATTAAATATTGGTTTATTGTCTAACAGAATGTGAGCACCACAAACTTTCAAGTTTCTGGTTAAAATTCAGATTCAAATTCAACAATGGTTTCCAAACTCTGGGAACCCACAATTATTGCTATTATTTTTTTAAGACTATTTAAAAGAAGTTTTAGGTTGACAGCAAAACTGAGGGGAAGGTACAGCAATCTCCCATATGATCTCTGCCCCCCACATATTCATAGCCACCCCATTATCAACCTCCCCCACCAGAGTGGTACATTTGTTACAATTGATGGACCTACATTGACAGATCATAATCACCCAGAGTTCATAGTTCACATCAGGGTTCACTCTTGGTATTGTACATTCTATGGGTTTGGACAAATGTATCCACCATTATAGTATCATACAGAGTATTTTCACTGTCCTTAAAATCTTCTCTGCTATGCTTATTCATTCCTCCTTCACCCCTAACCTTTGGCAACCAATGATCTTTTTGTCTCCATAGTTTTTCCCTTTCCATATAGTTGGAATTATATAGTATGCAGCCTTTCAGATAGGTTTCTTTCCCTTAGTAATATGCGTTTAAAGTTCCTCCACATCTTTTCATTGCTTAATAGCTCATTTCTTTTTAACACTGAGTAACACTTCATTGTCTGGATGTGCAACAGTTTATTTATCCATTCATCTGCTGAATGACATCTTGGTTGCTTCCAGGTTTTGGCATGTATGGATAAAGCTACTATAAACATCTGTGTACAGGTTTTTATATAAAAAGAAGTGTTCAACTCCTTTGGGTAACTATCAAGGAGTGTGATTACTGGAATATATGGTAAGAGTATGTTTAATTTTATAAGAAACTGCCAAATTGTCTTCCAAAGTGGCTGTACCATTTTGCATCCCACCAACAATGAATGAAAGTTCCTGTTGCTCCACACCCTTGCCAGCATTTTGTGTTGTCAGTGTTCCAAATTTTGGCCATTCTAATAAGTATGTAGTGGTATCTCATTGTTGTTTTAATATTAATTTCCCTGCTGACATATGATATGGAGATTTTTTTTATATGCTTATTTGCCATCTGTATATCTTCTTTGGTGAAATGCTTATAAAGGTCAACAGTCTACTTTTAAATCAGCTTGTTTGTTTTCTTACTGTTGAGTTTTAAGAATTCTTTGTACATGTTAAGTAAAAGTCCTTTATCAGATGTGTTTTTTGCAAATATTTTCTCCCAGTCTGTGGCTTGTCTTCTCAATCTCTTGACATTGTCTTTCCCAGAGCAGAAGTTTTTAATTTTAATGAGATCCAGCTTATGAACGATTTCTTTCATGGATTGTATTGTATCTAAAAATTTACCGCTATACTGAAGGTCATCTAGGTTTTTTCCTATTATCTTCTAAGAGTTTTATAGTTTTCTATTTTACATTTAAGTTTATGATCCATTTTGAGTTAAGTTTGTGAAGAGTCACAATTATTACTTTACCCAGTAGCTCCCTAAGGACAAGACTGAGACATCAAAATTAAGAGACATATGACTCCCTAGATGATCACAAGTTAGCACACATGTTGTTCACTCAGTCATTTGTTCACTCATTCCCTAGACATTTTTCCTGAGCACCTATTGGGTGCCTGAGCAAATCCAAATGAAAACAATATTTTTCTTGTTATTCCTGAAGATTAGGGGCCAACACTGGACAAAGTTTACAGAAAAGCCAGAGTGGAAGATGTAGCACCAGAAATTAAATTAGACAAAAGGATGGCGCAGTGAGTTTCAGTTTGGGCTATAATTAGCCACAGCTGGGTCATCACTTTCAGAGTGTGTGAGATCATGCCACTAAGAGGGAAAGGTAAAAGAAGTAGGTTCAAAATAGACAAGGGTCAGCCTCTGAAGGATTAAGCAAACATAATATTATAATATTAGATAATACTATCCCTTGTCAGACCTCTCCTCCAGGAAACCTGCCCTAAGCCTCCTCCTGTCCTAACCCATCAATTGCATCTCCTATACTACCCCTGCATCTGGTCCATATTTTATCGCTGCATATCTCTCCTGCTGGCTAATTATCAGCTTCATGTTGCATGCTGCTCATCACCCCTCCCACCTAACTCACGAAATACCATGAGCTCTTGACAACAGGAATCAGATTGGCATCTCCAGGGCCCCAAACCTGGCATGAGTAGAAGGCTTTCCACCATGCTGGAGGAATAGACAAATGAACTGAGAATCAGCAGATAGGCTCTGCATCTGGAGGTAGGCAACTTACGACATGAGAATGTTTTAAGTGGCCACATAGCAGTTATAACTGAGACAAAACTCTGCCATGAGTGTTTAAAAGTTGGATGCCATATTAGGATGCATTAATAGAACCATAGTATCCACAAACATGAAGGTTATGATACATTCATCTCAAGTGAATGGTGGTCAGTTCCCAGCAGCATGTTTTTGTTTTTTGTGTTGTTGTTTTTTTTTAATTGGGGAATAGTTGTTTTATAGGAATATCAATTAAGCAAAGAATGATAAAATAGCCAGGTCTAGAAACATCTGCCATATGAAGAGCCAATGGAAAAGGAAAATGGATTGTTTATTTAGAACAAGGGGCTTAGGGAAAATGCAGTACCAAAATTTGGATGTTTAAACACAATTGTGTGGAAGATGTTTTACACAACTCAAAGGGAAAGCACTAAGGTCACTGCTTAATGTTCAGAAGAAACACATTTCAGTCCAGCAAAAGGAAAATCTTATGGCAATTAGAGCTATCCAAAATTAAATTGGATTTCCTGTTGAAGTGAGGTCTTTGCCACTGCACATATTCAAGTGTAGGTAGTCATTAAAACAAAACAAATCAAAACATTACTGATTTATTTTTAAATTGCCATAAAATATACATAACATTAACGATTTTAACTGTTTTTAAGTGTACAATTCAGTGTCATTATGTACATTCACAGTTTTGTACAAAGTCAACACCATCTATCTCCAGAATTGTTTCCATCTTGGAAAACTGAAACTCTGTGCCCATTAAGCACTAACTCCTCATTCCCTCCTCCCCCCAGCTCCTGACAACCATAATTCTACTTTCTGACTCTATGAATTTGGCTACTCTAAGTACCTCACATGAGTGGAATCATACAGGATCTGCCTTTGATGTCTGGCTTACTTCAAATAGCATATTTACAAGGTTCATCCATGATGTAGCATATGTCAGGGAAATCCCCAGTCTTTAATCTTTAATTTTTGCTTTTTAAGGGAAATAACAAGAAAGTTGGAGTAGATAGGCCAGTCTTCCAAAGTAAAATGTCTCTACCCTGTGACTTGATGCAATAAGTTCAGAGCGCTTGGGGAAAAACTTAGCTGGTGTGTGATGGCAGCAGGAGACTTATCTTAATCCCCAGGTGCCTGAGTGAGTTCAATAGGGACTGGTTATACCAAATTGGTGTAGTTAATACCGTTGTTAGTGGAAAATCAGGGCTCCCAGTATGCAGAGCTTGAAGCAAGAGGCAAGAAAAGGTAGAAATGGAAATGTCATTGGGAGGCAGGGTGTGGGGGGTGATTATCATGAGCAGAACCTATGCTTAACACTGTACATGATCATCCCATTTAATCCTCACAACTACAATCTGAAGTGTTATTCCTGAGTCACAGTTGAGAAAAGTGGACTCAGAGATGTTAACTAACCAACTGGAAGTCACACTGTGACTTGTCTTATATCAAAGTATTTTTATCTCATGATCTCACCAGAAAGATTGCTGACCTAGCTCTAAAGGTGATAATTGGAGGGTTACCCAGAACACCAAAAACATAGAACTGTTTAGAAATAAAGGAAAATAGTGGGGGATTTCACCAGAGAGCATGCTATTTGCTGGGATCTATTGACTCTAGTTCTCACCTCTCTGACGACCCAGACGCAGTGAAAGAGCAGGGTTACCCCACGGTGATCTCTCCCTCTACAGAAAAAACACAAAGAAACAAACCTTCAAATTGGACCATGGATCAGTATATGATAACAAGCACTTAGAAGCACATTTTTATTGAAGTTAAAACAAAACAAAAACTAGATACTCCAGGAACTTTCTCTTTACTATTAATAGCATCCTAAATGTTCTTGAGATTAGATAGACAGATAGATAGATAGAAAGATAGATAGATTGATAGACAGATAGTAATTCTTCCCACTGCCTACATTACAGCTTTGTGCATGGCAAAAGATCCGAAAAGACCATATGATATTGGCTCCCATGAATCTCTTTTGACTGTACCTTATTCATCTTCTTCTGAGTGCCATATGACAAATAACAAGATGCCCCTTACATCTTTATTCATATACATGGATATCTACTTAAAAAATCTATCTATGGAGGGAGATAGAGAAATTTTAAAAATTGAGAGCTACATACCAAGATAGGTAAACGACATGAAAAGATGTTCAAGGTGCTTAGCCACTGGGGAAAGGCAAATTAAAACCACAATGAGGGACTCCCTGGCCTTCCAGTGGTTAAGATTTTGCCTTCCAATGCAGAGAGTGGTGATTTGATCTCTGGTCGGGGAGCTAAGATCCCACATGCCTTGTGGCCAAAAAAACAAAACATAAAAAAGAAGTAATATTGTAACAAATGCAATAAAGTCTTTAAAAATGGTCTACATCAAAAAAACTTAAAAAAAAAAAACTAAAAACACAATGAGATGTCACTACAGACCTAACAGAATGGCTAAAATTAAAAATAATGATAAACATCAAATGCCAGTGAAAAGTCAGAGTAATCAGATCATTCATACATTGCTAGTAGAACTGTAAACTTGTAAAGCCACTCTGGAAAACAAATTTGGCATTTTCTAATCAGTGGATCAGTATCAATTTTCTGGTTGTGATACTGTACTCAAATTTTGCAAGATGTTTCCATCGGGGGGAAATCAGGCAAAGGGTACACAGATCACAGATCTCTAAGTTTCTTTTCTTACAACTACAAGTGAATCTATAATTATCTCAAAATTAAAAGTTAAATTAAAAAATAAAAATAATTAAACAGCCAAGTTGAACTCCACGTGCCTGATTCCTGCAATTTGCGCACTGTTTTATTCCGCTAGTCCTGTGGATGGATGTTAATTGTAAGTGGCTGTTGTAATGAAATGAGATGATATTTATAACGTTCTTAGCTCAGTGACTTCTTGATTTAGCTCAGTGACTTAGCACACAACATATGTTCAATAAATGTCAAGAATTATCATTAAGGGAAACATACTAATTCACAAACTTGTCATGTATCACAAGAGTGGATGTGGTCTTTTGGTACTCAGTTACTTGGTTTTGTTACTTAAAATAGGGGCATTCTTGATTGCCTGCAATTTGGAAACCACTCATTAGCTTGTTTCATTGTATTTTTGACAAATGGAGGGAGATAGAGACACAGATACTGGATGACCATGCCAACTCAAGACAGTGTTGAGAACATTCTGTCTCAGCCTTCTTTCTTCCTCTGAAGGTATGTTACTTGACCTACTTTTTGTTTGTTTGTTTGTTTTGGTAAGCAGGCAAGGTAGGGGGAGATACCAAAGCAAGAGGAAAAATCTTTTTCTCACTATTTTATGCCTTGTTTACATTAAATTTCTGTCCTCTGGTGTGCCTTTACTTTTGCTAAAACTACATTTCCTGCTGAGATATTTCAAGGCCAAGGAGAGGGAGAGGCTCCTGGGCTTGAAAGGGAGAGAACATCCTGCTCAGACACCATCCTCTGCAGTGTTTGGGAGTCAGTGCAGCTCATATGCTGGGTCCATGCATCCATATGTATCTAAATTTTGCCTGTGTGCTTTTTGAAAGCACAAAATTAGAGTCATCTCACTCCTTTTGAAATGGCCCACTTCCTAAGAAGAATGAGAGGGAACAGCACAGAAAAATCTTAATGAAGCAGGAGAGGATCCAGACACAAGGTGTGATCCTGCCATTGTGGTGGAAACTCTCCAGCGCATGCCCATGGAAAGACCTCATTGCCTGCCAAGTCCTCTTTCTCTACAAGCAGACTGCCTGGAGAAGAGGGCAGGAAACATTGGCACAAGGAGAGGCCTGCTTCCCTTTCCTCCGGCTCTCTAGGGGAGCGTTTTCCCCAAGGTTTGGAGACCAGGGAAATATGCCATATTGAAGTGAAAAGCACCAGCAGAGCTGACATTTTTATCAACCTAAATTCCTAAATGAGTTCTTTGGGAAAATAACAGCCAAATAAAGCAGCCAGTCACCTTAGAAATTACATTCGTCATTATGCTGCTGTGGAGCGAATTTTATAAAGTAGCTCTGAAAGAGGCTCAGGCTTTACTAAGAAAGGGAAGATTGCTTTGGCATTTGCCCTGGTCAAAATAGGGATCCATATATGCAAAGCACACCTGTAATTCAGTCTTCCGCTTTTGCTTGCTCAGCATCCATCCCGTGGGCACTTTTTCTCCTGTGTTAGGAACAATGCTCGGGGCAGAAGTACCTGGAGGGCAGACTCAGTTCCTGTAAAGGTCCTAGCACTCCCATGGGGGTTGGGTGGGAGGCCGTAAAGACTGATTGATGCCTGCTAGGTCTGGGGCACAGGTAAGGCACCTAAATCCTTCCAAGTCAAGGAGAACTTCCTAGAGGAGCTACCTACTCAGCTGAGACCTAAAAGATGAAAGGGAGGAAGCTAGAGAAGGTGTTAGTGGTAAAGGGATGGAGAAGAGAAGAGATGGGAAAATGCACAGTGAGTGAAAAAGTGAAGTATCCCGAAACAGTGGTTCTCAACACAAGGCCATTTTGCCTCCTCGATTTCCCCAAGGACATTTGGCAACTTGGAGGGGGACATTTTTGGTTATCTCACCACAATGGTGAGAGTGGGTTAGAAGCCAGAAATGCAGCTAAGTATCCTGCAGTACACAGGACAGCCCACAGCAAAGAATCATCCAGCACCAATATGAACTGTGCCAAGGCTGGGGAAGCCCGGCCCAGGAGCCAGACTTTGGGTAGGGTCTATTCTCAGAACCCTAACTGTTATCCCTACCCATTTATTCTTGGGTTCTGAAAGCAGTTAAAAAGTAAGTCATGTGCCATTTCTCGTAAGTTTCATGTGCCATTTTTGGTGCCATCTGGGGGTATTCTTCTCACTCAACCTTCAAAAGCTTTTTTTTCTCTCTCTCTTTTTTTTTGTTTTTTTGGATGAATAGGCAGAGTCAAGTGGAAGCACTGATGGGTGGAGGGGTAAAACACACTTATATGTACTAAAAATCTTAAAAGCCTTTCTACTGGCAATGTTTCCTCTCTTTGTTTTGTACTTTCTATCTTTGTTTGCTCCCAGCCCCTCTCTCATCTTAGGCCCAGCTACTGCTTTCCATCTTTTCACTCCAAAAGACATAAGCAAGACTGGAGATGTCATCAACATCAATCAATGGAAATTTGCAGATTCCCAAAAGAGATAAAAAATAGGATTATCCAAATAAGGCAAGTAGGCCTAAAGCTCCTAAAACACTGCTTAAATATTGAGATTATTTTGGTTATATTATCTGCATTAAGACACTAATAAATAGTTCCTGGCTTATACCTCAGCTCTCATCAGTATTAATGTAAGAATCAAAGTGTCATAAGGATTCTGAGTCCACTAAGAACATTTCCACTGACAGTGGAAAGTGGTGACATATCTGGTCTGGGCACTAAGATGTGATATAAAATCCCCCTTTCTCATTTCCTATCTTGACAATCCATACAACCCTTAAACAAAAGGGGCAAAATCACTTTTGGAAAATCTTCTTACAAAGTGTGAATATCTAATATCCCAGGCACATTGTCAGTTAATATATTCTAGCATACATGAAGGAATTTGCTGAACACTGACAGCACTGGGTAACACTTAATTTTACTATTGCATATTTATGAAATTAATGATATAACACTTACCATCCTGCCTAACTTTAACTCTGGATGATGGTATTTGATCCTGTGAGAAGGTACAGTCATTAAGCCCAGAATTAAATGCAAGAGTAATCTGAAATTTTGAGGAGGTGACAAAGAGAGATGAATATGAGAGACCAAAATTAAACACAGGAGCTTAATGAGAACAAAGTAAAGCAAACATGTTGGTATTTTCCCTCCACATGACAGCTAAGGTTTCATTTTAATAGACGTGACCCATGACCACTGTTATGATTGAGGGGTTATCAAATTCCAAATCCTATAATTCCAAGCATATGCTCCATTTCCAGACTAATATTTCTACCATAGACACCATGCCTCATTAGAAATTTCTGAGATGCAAAATGTATGTATGTTTGAAACAGGAAAGAAAGAAAGAAAAACTCCTTAATACCTTCCACATTTTGTTAGAGAGAAAGATTTTAATATGCTATTATTAAAAATATTATAATTGGTTATGAATCACAGTTCTTCAGTGTAAATATTTGTAGCCGTGTTATCAAAATCTGGAGGCCGCAAGTGACTATGGCAGCCAGTTGGAAATGTATGTCTTTTCTCATTTTGGAAATCCAACCCCAGTTTACAGGCAGTGCTTCCAGATGCAGGAACTTATCTAAAGGGTCTCTACATTCTACAAATGAGGTTCTGAATATTGTCAAAGTGAAACAGCAAAGTAGAGTCTAACATCTGTCCAAAATCACCTGGGGTTGAAACATACATAAACTCAACCTTCTTGGGACTTTCCTGTTGGTCCAGTAGTTAAGACTCCATGCTTCCACTGCAGGGAGCATGAGTTGGATCCCTGGTTGGGAAACTAAGATCCCACGTGTGGCGTGGTGCGGCCAAAATAATTTAAAAAAAAATCAACCTTCTTGTCATAGGTACCATCAAATAAAAACTTTACATTGTAAATATTCAAGAACTGATAATAAGGGACAATTTTATTAGCTCACAATTACAAAGCATGCTTATTAACCTGAATAATGGATGACAAATAGAATTCATCTGATGTATAGGCCCTGGGCTCCTGGTTGGTGGGTTGAAGAAGCTGTTTAGACACATGCCGACCAGGATTCTTGCCAACCCCTGCCACGGGCATGGTAGAAGGAAATGGTGGCAGGAATGTCACATAATTGCCATCTCAACTCTGAGTAATTTTTAGTGATTAAACAGCAAAGTTCTGGAAAAGGGCCTCAAGAACTTTTCTTTAGCTAAATATAGTACTTGTGAGTTAATCTATGCATGACATAGAAAAAGGTTATATTTTTTGATATTATATGATATACAAATATAATATATAAGATATACAATTTATTGCTACATTTAGTTACAAAAAGAATTTCAATACAAAGCCCACATTGTACTTCCCCAAACACACCTCACTGATTGAGAATTTATGTCTTTAGGCAAAATTTTCAGCGGACACTTCAGTTTTTTAAAGGCAGAATTTTACGATAGGTAATTAATGCCAAAGAAACTTGCCCTGACTTTTCAAGGTGTGACTAACTAAAGCCTATTCATAACAATTGTGTCTGCAAAAATAAGGCAACATGGCAGTGACCCTTTGGAAATACAGCCTGGAAGGTATCCATTCAGGTGTAGGAGAAACAAAGTTTCAAGTATAGGAAAAAACACAGTTAAAAGGAATACAGACTATAGGAGCAGCCAAGGCTGTGAGTCTTTCATCAAAAATGACTTGGCAGAACAGTTTTACTCCAACTTCCACTGAAGCCAGTGCCTAAGGCTTTAGTTAGAGCTTCAGTGGGAATTATGCCCATTTCCTGCCTTAAGAGAGCTGGATGAAGCATGAGCAAGATCATGAGGAGGTAGGAAGGAGCAGTCTTCTCATCTGTCCTACAGAATTCTGCAAACAAGAGCCATCTTTACCTGGAAACCCATTTAAATACTCAGCCTGTCTCTGGGGCTTATTTCATTTTATTTTACTTTAACATCTTTATTGGAGTATAATTGCTTTATATGGTGTGTTAGTTTCTGCTTTGTAACAAAGGGAATCAGCTATATATATATATACATATATCCCCATATCTCCTCCCTCTTGTGTCTCTCTCCCACCCTCCCTATCCCACCCCTCTAGGTGGTCACAAAGCACCGAGCTGATCTCCCTGTGCTATGTGGCTGCTTCCCACGAGCTATCTGTTTTACATTTGGTAGTGTACATATGTCCATGCCACTCTCTCACTTCGACTCAGCTTACCATTCCCCCTCCCTGTGTCCTCAAGCCCATTCTCTATGTCTGAGTCTTTATTTTAGAGATTACATCTTATACGGTATATCCATCCATCTATATACAGATACCTTGTATAACACTTGCAATTAAAATGTATTTTACTGTTATGGCAAAAGCATTCAAATCTCAATTATTTGGTAAACCTAAAACAGTTTTTATTTAAAAGGCCTGTGCACATATATACATACCAAAAACAATTGCAGCTCGTAATTTTGTGGCTGAATTAGCACTGAGTTTAATATTTAAATTGTTAAATAAATCCTAAAATAATAACCATAATGCTAAACAATAATAACTCTGTAAAGCATTTCTAAGTCCTATGATGTGTTCCTTTATTTTATGCTCTAATAAGTTTCATTTGGGAGAGTGAGACTAAACTCTCGGACTGTCTCTAACTTTATACATATACATATATATATATATAAAACATCTTTCAAAGCTCACATATGTCGCTTAACTACTAATCGAGTTATTGAAGAGACCCAGCAACCCCCAGCGTCTCGCAAGAACAACGCGGCAAATGAGCGAGGTGGTGCCCAGCGGGCTGATGACTTCATATGCGGCGTCCCGGCTCGGTGACCCACAAATCTCCTTTGATATGCCAGGCAGGAGAAAGAGCTTGAAAGGATCAGGAGAAGAGGGGGCCCGATGAAGCCATCATGTGACAAGAATGCTAACACTGTGGCGGAAAGGAAAAAAAAAAAAAAGCGAGAGCAGGGGCAGGAGAGCGCGCGGGCGGAGCTGATAGAGACGTCGGAGGCGCAGGAGTGACCCGCGCGCTGCAGAGCATCCAGGCAGCGCGACCACCGAGGACACTGCCGGCGCGCGGCAGGCCAGGCTGGGAAGCAATCTTCTATAAATTAAAGAAATCTCCATGGAAATTAGCATGAAACATTTTCTAATCTGCCGCTTTTCACTGCCGACAAGGGTCACTGGTTTAGCTTCCCTCTTATTTTATTATTCCCCAGCCACTTCCTGGCATCTTTATACCCTTCCATCCCGCTAGGGGTTTTCAGCCCGTCCAGACTGTCGCCTTCCTATGATTCTTAACCCTTTTAGACCATCTTTCCTGAAAAGGCGTATTATTATTGTGATTGCTGCTCCCGCTTTTATTATTGTTATCACCACTACTAGTGTTGCTGCTGCTTCCACTGCGGCTAGCATTACCACTGCTGTTACTACCAAGCTACCATGACATTATTATTACTCCTGCTAATACTATAGTTAGCAGCAGCGCACATGGATGCAGGGAGCCTCAGAGAGCAGCCCCAGCCTTTCTAATCCCTGGGCAGTGCAGTCATTACCTTGCACCCGTTTATTTCCAAATCCAGCTGTCAGGTGGGCAAGCCTGCAGCTGCCTTGCCACCTTAAGTGTCACAGCCCTGTTGGTTGCTCTGATGATCTAATGGGATGGACAAAGGTCAAGTGCCCTCGGCTGCACCTAAAGTGCCAGTGCACCAGACAGCTGGCATCCGGGAAGGGAGAGGACACAGTGAGCGTCACAATGCATGCATGTGTGCGCAAGCTTGGATGCATGCCCTCAGGCGTGCTACCTAACCTCTCTGAGCTTCTCTTAGTAAAATGCAGCTGATACATTCTCATGAAGTTGTGGAGAACATTATGGAATGTAGTGGGAATGAAAGTGCATGGGCAACCATAGATGCCCAGGAAACAACTACCACCATTATAAATGAGATCTACACACCCTGCAACATTTTCTAAAATTATGTTTAAATATTAAGTGAAAATTATTTATTTAGAGATCTTATTCATTAAACATCTCTAAATGTAGCCTTTGAGCATCAGGAGTCAACTTCCATAAAATAAACTTTAAAAAAGTTAAAAACTGGGAATTCCCTGGCTGTCCAGGGGTTAGGATTCCCCGCTTCCACTGCAGGAGGCACAGGTTGGTCCGGGAACTAACATACCACATGCTGCACAGCGTGGACAAAAAAAAAAAAAAAAGTAAAAAGTAACATGCATTGAGTGCTCACATGTGCTAGTTTTCTTTACAGACACTATCTCATTTAAACCCTACAGGAACTTAATTTTGCTGAGTTCTTTGCAGTTAAACGTTCTGCTGCCTTTCACCTATGTATTGTTAGTTCCTCAAATAGTTCCTAACCCGTGGTAGAGCCCTCTTGCTGTTATCAAATGCTTTTGGGTTTCATGTACTACAAGAAAAATACATATCTTATTTAATCTTCTCAAGAAATCTGCAAGTTAAGCATCACTCCCATTTTGTAGATGGGAAACATTTGAGAAAGTAAAGGAGCTTGCCATAAATCACACCTTTATTGATCAGTAGTTTTTGAAATTTGAGGGTTTGACTTATCCCAGAGGCCACGTTCAATTCACCAATTATCTCCATCTTGTGAAAGAAAAAAGGGAGGCCAAGAGAGATGATGTGACTTTTCCAAAGATGCACCACCTATAAATTGCAGCCAAGATCTACAACAGATTTACCCAGCTTTGGAGTATATGTTATCTCCACAGGAGCTCAGGGAGGCAACCAAGCTGTTGTTTTTAAAGTTACATCCAATTTCAGGCTTCAATCCTACATTTTGCATGAGTAGATCCAGCTATAGTCATCTTCACCACTTTGTAAAGAGTTTATACATAGTCTTTTCTAGCTTTTTGTGTGTTTGGAAATCTAAAGATCTCTTTGAACCTTTATAAATGACCCAATATCTTATTACCAGACAGCAGAGGGTATGTTGAAACACTATCTAAAAAGTAAAGCCAGTTTTTTTTCTACAGTATACAGTTAAGACTTGAATGATAATAATTTCTATAATAATTAGTATTTGCTTTCATCCTGTTGCAAAACTTTGATTTTCTTTTTTTTTTTTTTTTTTGGTATGGAGCATTAATTCAATAAAATTCTATTTCAGAGTCATAGGGAAATTCATTATAAATAATGTTATTGTGAATTATTTTGTAAAACTGGATATTTTGAATGGAAATAATTATACTTTTAATTTCATTTTTGGTATCTCCAATTTCCTGTATATGTGTATATGTACACACATATCTGTGATAAGTGAAGGTTGATAACCTGATAACAACAGTCTGGGATAGGCAGGTAACAGGATAATAGGATGTCATACAAGAAAGTCATGAAGTTCGGAGGATATGTCCTATCTATTACAAATAAAAAAATGGAATCAGATACTTTATACTGTTGCTGATTGAGTCACAGTGTGGTTAGTGAATATCCACTTCTTTTAGACTGGATCCCGAGGAAAGTTTCCAGCACTGACAATGTTAAAGAACTTTGGGCATATTGATATTTGGTCCATGCCTCAGAAGCTGCCCCAAATTCCTAAAGTACATTCTGGGAATATTAACTTCTTTTGATGCAAAATGTGCCAGAATTCTGAATTTAGCAGGATGGTTGAATCCAGCTCCCAACACTCCTTTATCTACTGCTTTTGCCTTTTTTTCCAGATAACTTTATCCCAAATCTCCCCTCTGAGCATTGCTCTCAGCTCCAAGAAAATGTGTGGTGTGTGAGAGCAGGACTAATGTTAAGTATTCAATGCAATGGAATGACATTAAGAAAACAAAGGCCAACATGAAATGCACATATAAATATGATTGAAGTTAGTGTATAACTTGGGAAATGAAAATATTTCATATAAAAATTTAATGCAAGAATTTAAGTATAACTACATAGGTTTTAAAGCAAGTACTAAAAGGTCTTTTAGACAAATCTAAGTCAAGGATGCTTAATGGCAGAGAATATTCAAGGCACAATTCTCAAGAAGTAACAAGTAAGCAAAAATATCCTAGTGAATAAAACAGAAATACAAAGGGGACAATTATGAATGAAATTGTTGAATGGATGTTGCATCCATATTTCCTAGAGGACCCTAATGACTGCTTGAGGTACTCACTATTCATCATCCCATTGTTTTATTCATATCCCCAGCCCACCCTCATACAGTCTGTTGCCTTAGAGAAGCTGAGTTCCACCATCAAGGATGGGTCTGATTGCTCTAAGGATGTTTTTATTCCATACTGATTAAAGATAGACCATTTGATCCAGTTCTGACTAATGAGATTCTGGAAGTTGGGGACAATTCTTAAGAAAAATCGTTAGGGACAATGCTCTTAAGAAGGATCCAAGTTGCCATTTCCAACAACATGGATGAACCTTGAGGGCATTATGCTTAGTGAAATAAGTCAGACAGAGAAGGCCAAGTACAGTATGATCTCACATGTGGAATCTAAAAATATAAAACAAGCCCAAAACTAAACATATAGATAACAGAGAACAGATTGGTGGTTACAGGGTGTAGGGGAGGGAGGATTGGACAGGGAATGGGTGAAGAGAGTCAAAAGGTACAAACTTCCATCTATACAATAAGTAACTTATGGGGATGTAATGTATAGCATGGTGACTACAGTTAATAATGCTGTATCACATATGAAAGTTGCTAAGAGTGTAGGTCTTAAAAGTTCTCATCACAAGAAAAAAAGAAAAAATCTTTGTAACTATGTATGGTGATAGATGTTAACTAGACTTATTGCATTGATCATTTCAAAATGTATACAAATATTGAGTCAATATGTTGTGCACCTGAAACTAAGATGTGTTAACGGTATATGAATTAGACTTCAATTTTAAAAAATAGTAATAAAAGAAGAAAAAGTTAATGGTTAAAAGGAAAAATTAAACAATCTTTATGTTGGAATAAAACCCCAAAGTTAAAAATTATCAATCACTGTAAAATTATAGAAAATTTAAAAAAGAAGACAAGAAAGAAGGAACCAAATGACGGCAGTTCATCTCTCTGTCACCAGACATGCACAAAGAAACCATAAACCCTGATAAGGACCATTGCAAGTCACCACAGTATCTAGATTTGGGGTGAAGTTAAAGTCCATGTAGAGCAAAACTGAGAGAAGGGAGGAGCTTGGGTCTGCATAACCCTAAGTCTGCTCATCTTGAACCTCCTCTTCTGTGAGATCCTGGTTTCCCTTTCTTACTGTTTCAACAAATGGGCTGTTTTTTCTGTTCTGCACAAGTAAAAGCATCCTAAATGATATATGCTGAACTTCTCCAGAAAAACAGCATACTATTTTTATCAATTAAGAACCTGCCACACACCTCTAGCATTGTTTTCCTATATTTTTGGTTACATATCTTTGGCTTTTCATGTGTCAACACTTTTGTAATATAATTTTCTGTAGAAGGATAATTTGTCTTTCCTTTAACATCGTTGATTGAAGTATTGTTTTGTTGTCTGTTTGTTTGTTTGTTTTTTCCTTAACCATAGTTTGGAAAAGTATACCCGCCTTATCCAAAGTTTTGCTTTCTGAGGTTTCAGTTATCTGCAGTCAACCAAGGTCTGAAAATATTACATGGTAAATTGCAGAAATAAACAATAAGTTTTAAACTGTTCACTGTTTGAATAGCATGATGAAATCTCATTCCCTCCCCCTCGTCCCAGGTGGGACATGAGTCATCCCTTTGTCCAGTTATCCCACCCATTACTCAGTAGCCATCTAGGTTATCAGATTGATTGTGGCAGCACTGCAGTACCTGTGTTCAAGTGACACTTATTTTACTTAATAATGGCCCCAAAGCATAAGAGTAGTGATGTTGGCAATTCGCACATGCCAAAGAGAAGCCATAAGGTGCTTCCTTTAATTGAAAAGGTAAAAGTTCTCTAGTTAATAAGAAAACAAATTGTTTGCTGAGGTTGCTAATATCTCCGGTAAGAACAAATATTCTATCAGTGAAATTGTGAAGGAGGAAAAAGAAATTTGTGCTACATTTGCCATCACACCTCAAACTGCAGCAGTAGCAGCCACAGTGCTTAGTTAAGATGGAAAAGGCATTAAATTTTACAATAAGATATTTAATGAGGGAGAGGGACCACATTCACATAACTTTTATTACAGTATATTGTTATAATTGTTCTATTTTATTATTAGTTAGTGTTGTCAATCTCTTTTTTTGTTAATTTTTTATTGAGGTAACATTTGTTTATAACATTAAATGTTTCATGTGTATAACATTACATTTCTACTTCTGTAAACACTACAGGGTGCTCACCTCCAAAAATCTACTTTCTGTCCCTCACAAAACAGCTGATGCCCTTTACCCATTTCATCATCCCCGACCCCTTCCCCTCTGGTAACCATTACTCTGTTCTCTGTATCTACATGTTTGTTTTCTTTTGGTTTAGTTTATTCATTTATTTATTTTTTGCTGTTATTTGATTTTTATATACCACATATGAGTTAAATCATATGATATCTGTCTTTCTCCATCTTACTTATTTAACTTAGCATAACACCCTCAAGATCCATCCATGTTGTTGTAAATGACAAGATTTCACCTTTTTATGGCTGAGTAATATTCCATTGTATATATGTGCCACAATGTCTTTATCCATTCATCTGTCAATGGACACTTAGGTGACTTCCATGTCCTGACTATTGTAAACAGTGCTGCAATGAACATCATGGTACATGTCTCTTTTTGAATTTTGGTTTTCTCAGGGTATATGCCCAGTAGTGGTATTGCTGGGTCATATGGTAGTTCTATTTTTAGTTTTTTAAGGAACCTCCATACTGTTCTCCATAGTGGCTCTACTAATTTACATTCCCATGAACAGTGCGCTAATGCGTACATATATGGAATCTAAAAAAAAAAAAAAAAAGGTCCTGATGAACCTAGGGGCAGGACAGGAATAAAGATGCAGATGTAGAAAATAGACTTGAGGACATGGGGGAGCGTAGGGTAAACTGGGACAAAGCGAGAGAGTAGCATTTACATATATACACTACCAAATGTAAAATAGATAGCTAGTGGGAACAGCCACATAGCACAGGGAGATCAGCTCGGTGCTTCGTGACCACCTAGAGGGATGGGATAGGGAAAGTGGGAGAGAGGTGTAAGAGGAAGGGGATATGGGGATATATGTATACATACAGCTGATTCACTTTGGTATACAGCAGAAACTAACATAACATTGTAAAGCAATTATACTCCAATAAAGATGTTAAAAAAAAACTACACATTTGAAGGATTCATAATTAGATTTCAGTATCTGATAATTAAATAATTAATTAAAATAAGATGGGTCACATATGGACCAATAAAAAAAAAATTATACAGCCTATGTTTCCTTCTGGGAGTTTCATGGTTTCAGGTTTTACATTCAAGTCTTTAATTCATTTTGAGTTGATTTTTGTGTATGGTGTGAGATAGTGGTCTAGTTTTATTTTTTTACATGTGGCTGTCCAGTTTCCCCAATACCATTTATTGAAGAGACTGTCCTTTCTCTATTGTATGTTCTTTACTTCTGGCTCATAAATTAATTTTCCATATATGTGTGGGTTTATTTCTGAGCTCTCAATGCTGTTCCATTGATCTATGTATCAGTTTTTCTGCCAATATCATGCTGTTTGGGTTACTGTAGCTTTGTAATATAGTTTGAAATTAGGGACTGTGCTACCTCCAGGCTTATTCTTTTTTCTAAGTATCACTTTGGCTATGCAAAGTCTTTTGTGGTTCTATATGCATTTCAGAATTTTTCGTTCTATTTCTATGAAAAATTTCTTTGGGATTGTGATAGGGATTTCATTGAATCTGTACATTGCTTTAAGTAATATGGACATTTTAACATTGTTAATTCTTTCAATCAATAAGCATGAAGTATTGCTTCATTTATTTGTGTCTTCTTCAATTTTTTTCAACAATGTCTTATAGCTTTCAGAGTACAGGTCTTTCACCTCCTTGGTTAAATTTATTCCTGGTTATTTTATTCTTTTTTTTGCAATTGTAAATTGGATTGTTTTCTTAATTTCCTTTTCTTTTAGCTCATTCTTAGTGTATAGAAACACAATATATTTTTATTGTTGATTTTGTATCCTGCAACTATACTGTATTTTTTTATTATGTCTAATAGGGTTTTTTTTTTTTTTTTTAACTCTTTAGGGTTTTCTATACACAAAATCATGCCGTTTTCAAATAGTGACAGTTTTACTTCCTCCTTTCCAATTTGTATGTTTTTTCTTTTATTGCCAAATTATCTGGGTAGGGCTTCCATACTGTGTTAAATAAGAGTGGTGAGAGTAGACATACTTGTTTTGTTTCTGATCTCAGAGGGATGGCTTTCAATTTTTCACAATCAAGCATGATGTTAGCTGTGATTTTGTCATATACGGCCTTTATTATGTTGTGGTCCATCCCTTCTTTATGTATTTTTATGAGAGTTATTATCATAAATGGGTGTTGAATCTTATCAAATACTTTTTCTACATCTTTTGAAATGATCATATTTTGTTTTTATCTTTCATTTTGTTAATGCAGTGTATCAGGTTGACTGATTTATGGATGTTGAATCATCCTTGCATCCTGGAATAAATCCCACTTGATCATGGTGTATGATCCTTTTAATATATTGCTGTATTTGGTTTGTTAATATTTTGTTGAGGATTTTTGTGCCTATATTTGTTGGAGATACTGGCCTGTGATTTTTTTTTTTTTTTTTTTTTTGCATTGTATTTGTCTGGTTTTGGCATCAAGGTGATTTTGGCCTCATAAAATAAGTTAGGAAGCATTCCTTCCTCTGCAATTTTTTAGATGAGTTTAAGAAGGGTAGGTATTAAATCTTTGAATATTTTTATAGAATTCACCTGTGAAGTCATCTGGCACTGGACATCTTTTTTTGAGAGGTTTTTAATTACTGTTTCACTTTCTTTATTAGTAATCAATCAGTCTATTCAGATTTTCTATTTCTTCAGGATTCATTCTTGGAAGGATATATGATTCTAAGAATTTGTTCATTTCTTCTAGGTTGTCCATTTTTTTGGTATATGGTTGTTCATATATTCTCTTAATGTCATTTGTATTTCTGTGGCATCTGTTATTTCTCTTCTTTTGTTTCAGATTTTATTTTTCAGAACATTCTCTCATTTTTTCTTAGTTAGTCTAACTAAAAATCTGTCAATTTTGTCTTTTCAAAGAACCAGCTTAGTTTCATTGATCTTTTCTATTGTCTTTTAAGTCTCTATTTCATTTATTTCTTCTCTTTTTTTTATTATGCCCTACTTCTACTGACTTCAGCCTCCATTTGTTCTTCTTTTTCTAGTTCCTTTAGGAGTAAGGTTGGGTTTTATTTGAGATTTTTTTTTTTTGTTTCTTGAGGTAGGCCTGTATTTGTGTAAACTTCCCTCTAGTATAATTTTTGTTGTATCCATAGATTTTGGTGTGTCAGATTTTCATTTTACTTTGTCTTCAGGTATTTCTTATTTTACCTTTGATTTCTTTGTTTACCCAGTAGTTGGTCAGTAACATGATGTTCGGTCTCCACAAGTCTGTAATTTTCCCTGCTTTCTTCTTGTAGTTTACCTCTAGTTTCATACCATTATAATTGGAAAAGATGCTTGATATTATTCAGTCTTCTTAAATTTATTGAGATTTTTTTGTATCTCAACATACAGTCTATCTTTGAGAAAGTTCCAAGTCCATTTGAGAAGAATGTATATTCTGCTGCATTTGGATGGAATGTTCTGTACAAATCTATCAAATCCATCTGATATAATGTTTCATTTAAGGTCTCTGTTTCCTCTTTGATTTTTTTGTTTGGATGATTCTTCTACTGATGTAAGTGGGGTGTTAAAGTACCCTACTATTATAGTGTTGTTTTCAATTTCTTACTTTAGTTCTGTTAATAATTGTTCTATATATTTTGGTGATCCTATGTTAGCTGCATATATACTAATAACTGTTTTCCTGATGGATTGTACCCTTTACTATTATATAATATTCATTGTTACTCTCTTACTGTGCCTAATTGATAAATTAAACTTTATCATAGGTATGTATGTATAAAAATAAGCATAGCATATATAACGTTCAGTATTATCTGTGGTTTCTGGCATCCACCGGGGGTCTTAAAATGTATCCCATGTGGATAAGGGGGGATAATTGTATACGTAAACTTTAAAAATATATATTATTGTCCATTCAGATCAAAAAATGAAGTTATATTAATAAATCAGGAGTTCAGCTGTGACAAAGCAAGAGAGAGGCATGGACACATATACACTACCAAACGTAAGGTAGATAGCTAGTGGGAAGAAGCCGCATAGCACAGGGAGATCAGCTCAGTGCTTTGTGACCGCCTGGAGGGGTGGGATAGGGAGGGTGGGAGGCAGGGAGATAGAAGAGGGAAGAGATATGGGAACATATGTATATGTATAACTGATTCACTTTGTTATAAAGCAGAAAATAACACACCATTGTAAAGCAATTATACCCCAATAAAGATGTTAAAAAAAAAAGAAAAGAAAACAAAATAAATCAGGAGTTCTCCTCAAGTCCCTTCCCAGTTACTATCCCACCCTCCTAGACAAAAATAACCAATATCCTGATAATTAACACCACAGATTCATACTGTTTATTTTTAAACTTTCTATAGTTAATAAATATAGAAATAATTAGTGCTTGTAATATTTCTTGTATCAGATTGGAAAGCTATATTTTACTAGGAATTTGTCCATTTAATATAATTTTAAAAAATCATTGACATAAAATTATTCATAATATTATATCTTAATAATATTGTTTTTCCCCCAATTCCTTATTTTGTTAATTTGTCTTACGTTTTATCCTAGCAGTCTTTAAAAATTGAGTTTTAACTTTATTATTTTCTATATAGTGTATTTTTTTTTTAATTTTATGAGTATAAGTCTGCTCTTATTCATTGTTTCCTTTCTTTTACATTTTTGGGAGTTTAATTTGTACTTCTGTTTTTAATGTCATCAGAAGACACTTAGCTCATTGATTTTCAGCCATTCTTCTTTTCTAATATATGCTTCCAAGACTATCATTTCCCTCTAGGCATTGCTTATGTTGCATCCCACATGTCTTGAAAATTTGCAGTTTGATCATCATTCAGCAGAAAATATTTTCTAATATTTTCTAATGTATTCTTTGACCTATGGATTCTTTAGAAAACTATTGGAAAAATTAAAGCTTTTTCTGCTGCTTTATTTTCTATTGATTTTAGCATAATTACTCTGTGGTTAGAGAATATACTTTCTGTGATTTCAATCCTTAGAAATTTGTCAAGACTTACTTTATGGCTCAGCATATGGTCTTAAGCTATTGAGTTCAGATTTCTATGTATGTAAATAAGGTCAAGTTTGATAATCATGTGATTGAAATCATCTATACTCTATGAGATATAAGTAATTTTAATCTGTTTCTTCTATCAGTTACTGAACAAGGTGGTTAAAATCACAAGCTAACTGTAAATTGTCTATTTCTCCTTTTAGTTTTATCAATTTCTTTTTCTTGAGGCTATAATTTTAGGTGCATACACATTTAGAATTTTTATCATCTTGTTGGATTGAATATTTTATCATTACGAGGTATTTTTGCTTGGAATCTACATTGTCTGCTATTATATTCACTACATCTGAATTTTTTTGTTTAGTCTTTGCATGGCATAAACTTTCTATTTTAATTTCCTAAGCATTCTTATCTATATCTATAGATATTATTTATATAGATATAGATTATATCTATATTTTATATATCCTACACATATATATCATCATATGTATCATCTATATATTTCATATATATATATATTTATTTCATATATGTGTAATTATCCACATTTTTTTTTTTTTTTTTTTTTTTGTGGTTTGTGGGCCTCTTACTGTTGTGGTCTCTCCCGTTGTGGAGCACAGGCTCTGGATGCGCAGGCTCAGTGGCCATGGCTCACGGGCCCAGCCACTCTGCGGCATGTGGGATCTTCCTGGACCGGGGCACAAACCCGTGTCCCCTGCATCGGCAGGCAGACTCTCAACCACTGCGCCACCAGGGAAGCCCTATCCACATTTTTTATCCAATCTTTGTAAAAATTTATACCATCTTTAAGATTTATCCAATCTTTTCATTGACACAAGTAATCTATTTATACATAATATAGTTTGTTACTATTAATATATTTAAATTTAAATTCCTCCTCTTATTATTTTTCCTAATTGTCAATATATTTTAATTTTTCTTCTTTCTTCTTTCTTTGTTTGGATGTATCAAGCATTTTTATCCTTTATTAGCTTGTTACTTACATATTTGCTTTTCTTTCATTTTTTAGCCTAGAGATAACTACATTCATCCTTGGTTTTAGAAGCTAATATAAATTAATCTATAAATTAAACTTTATCACTTCTTTGAGAGTTCAAGGGCCTTACATGCTTCAAATAATGTATTATTATTTTGCATATTTAAAGTTCATTTAGATATACACACATATTTTACCATTAGTATGTATTTTTGTTGCTCTTCATTCCTTCCTGTATTTCCTTGTCTTAATCTAAAATTTTTAGTATTTTACCTCTGATGTGCTAGCATGCAGCTTTCTTTGTGTTTATCCTGATCTATGCTTATAATTCTTCTTAAAATCTGAGGCTTGATGTTTCTCAACACTTTTAGAAAATTATTGTCCAGTATGACTTCAAATATGGCTTCTGGACCATTCTCTCTCCTCCTTTAAGATACTCAAATTGCATGCATATTCTAATTTTTCATTGCATTACAAATATGCTTGTGTTATCTTATGTATTTTTTTTATCTTTATGCTTTAGTATGGCTCTCTTCTAGTGAATTGTCTTTTCTGTATCTAATCTGCTATTAAACCCATTTATTCAATTCTTAATGTTGCTTATTTTATTTTTCAGTGCTATGTTTTCCCTTTGATTTTTTCACTGTAGATTATTTGCTTAAATTATACATTTTGGCATCTATTTTTTAAACATATTAATCACACTTATTTTAAAGTCTATGTCTGATAATATCATTTTCTGGAGTATGGTGTATGTGTTTATTTCTATCATGTTTCTTTTTTTCTGCTGTCTTATAATCATTTAATTCTACCTTTTAATATGTTTGAAAATTGTTGATTAAATGACAATTTAAAATATATGTTACATAGTTGCCTAAGGTTTTGGCTGCAGCCATCTCCCTCCAGAAAGTATTTTCTTTTGATTTTTGATAGGTAGTTAGCAAGAGTGAAGATCATCTTAAATCTAGCCTAGAAGTGATCAAATTAAAACCTTAAGTCTTTATGAGGTCTAGTCTTTTTCTGACTCACCTTTACACAGTGCATTTCAAAAGAAATATGAGACACATATCATTTCAAACATTAAATGGCTCATTTAAATGGTAGGAAGGAGAAGGAGAAAGTAACTTTTATTATTACTTTATTTAGCCAAATATATCCAAACTATTATTGCTTCAGCTCATTATCAATGTAAGTTTGTTAATGGGATATTTCATATTCTTCTTTTTTGTAGTAAGGCTTCAATATCTGCTCTGTATTTTGCACTTACAGTGTATTTTGATTTGGACTGGGTGCATTTTACATGCTCCATGGCCACATTATAGCTTTTGGCTACTATATTAAATGAAAACTTACTTCTCAATCATAGCCCTCTGATGGTCCTAACTGGAATTCTGGACTATTTACCATGACACCCTTTCTTGAGGTTCCTGGCTTCCAATTTTATCTTCTCAACTTCATGAGACTTCCATAATTTCTGCTTGATTTCCTAGACTTTTAACTGCTACTTTGTGTTGGGCTTAGTTATGAATCAGCAAATGCCTTCATGGGAAATGTGGAACAGAATAACAAGCTCACCTAAACACATTTAATTCTTTCTGGCATTTTGGTCTCTCAGTCCTGGTTGCCTGGGTAGCATGGAACTCCAAGATTCTGTCTTTCCTTTCCTGTAATACTGCCAACAATCAGCTCAGATTCCTGACTCTATTCTGCCATTTTCCACTTAGATTTGTAGTCTCTTGGACCTGTGTCCCATTTTTTTCCTTGAAAAATACAGAAGCTCTGGTGTAAAATATACATATACCACAGTACATGCCACAGAACTAATATTTATCAAAACACACTCTTTCGGGGATACATGTCACACTCAATGATTCACTGTTAAAATGAGAACAAGAGAATTCCAGGGCTTGAGTCACATGTGCTTTATATTAAGAATGATAAATCATCTTGTTCTACCTTTATTGAGGTAGAAACTATTGACAACAAAAGCCCCAAACTGAAAGAAATTAGCAAAAGTTAACTCAAAACTGAAGGAAAAAATGAGAAGTACTCAATGACCAACACTTAGAAGCCCTAAAGGAAATCTCAAGAAAAAAATGATAAAACTTCAAAAATAATTGTTAAAATAAAGAAAAAAATATTTATAGAAAATATCTAAGTAAGGAAAGAATCTTGGAATCTTAAGAGTTGTTATCTGAAATCAATATAATGTGAAAAATTACATTTCATCCAAATGTTAGTCAACTCATTTTTAAAAATTTTTATTGGAGTATAGTTGACTTACAATGTTGTGCTAGTTTCAGGTATATAGCAAAGTGAATCAGTTATGCATATACATATATCCACTCTTTTTTAGATTATTTTCCCATATAGGCCATTACAGAGTATTGAGTAGAGTTCTCTGTGCTATACAGTAGGTACTTGTTAGTTATATACAAGTCAACTCATTTTTTAAGTAGATAGGAACTATATTCAAATTCAATGAGGGCTTATCTGGGATAAAAATAAGTCAATATGGCTAGTATAAGAGAGTGTTTGAGTTTTCTTCTTGATTGTACTGATCTCATTTCCTAGGCCAGGCAATAACTGCCTAGTATGGGTGTGAGTAAATAATTAATTGATTGCCTTTTAGTGTGTTAAAAAACATACATGAATATAATGCTTCCTCTTAGGATCTGCTTTGTTTATTCTATATTGTTGTATAGTGACTACCAAACTAAAAACAGGGGATGGGCACTCAGTTGCCTAGAAAATATTTATCTGGATGCCAGACCATTCCTAAACTATTACTTTTCATTCCACTTTGATTTCTTCTGCCGAACTGGTAAGCCTCATTTGTAAGGTCACCTAGCACTAGAAGTGAAGATCTTGAAAATGCAGCTTTCACAAAGATAGATATTATGTTCAAAGAGTGGTTGAGCCATGTTCAGGAGTAAAAAGAAGATCACAAGAGAAGAACACGTATGTCTGGAGAGACAAAAGCAGGGAGCCCTCCAACTTTTCCTCTTTTACCCCAAAAGACAATGACCATTTTCCAAAGGAAAGTGATAAAATAGACAATTTTTAACAGTGTTCTAAAACCAGTCCCTGCCTTTCTATCCAACTTCATATTACACATCTCTTCCCACTGCCCCAATACCACTGGAATCTTTTCTGTTTCTCAAATGTATTCAACCTTCACTCTACACTGTACATTCATCCATACTGCTACTCTCTCTAAGCCTGAAGCCCCCTCAGACAGGTTAAGTTCTACATATCCCTAAAATCTCAGATTCAAGTTAATTTCCCTGGGCATGTATTCTCAGACCCTGTGGATCTCACTAAATGTTTATATTTGTAGTTTTGTAAATGATTCTCTTCTATTGATCAGCAAGGGCATGGATCACATTTTTGTTGTATAGTGTTTTATCCCCAGTGCCTGTGTCAATGCTGGTGTCAAAGTACATAACTATTCATCTCATAAAAAGAAAAGGAAATAAATAAATAAATAAACAGATAAATAAACTTTCCCAGGATTCTAGGAACTTTTGTAAATTATTTCTTACAAGAAACAAATTATCATGATTTTGAAATAAACAGAATAAATAAATTTAGAGCTGGAATGGATTTTTAATAAACTAACATATAATCATTTCATCTCACTGATAGAAAGCTGAGGTCCCTAAAGCATCATCGTTCATTACTTCAACTTATATTGATGATACTAACGATATCCAAGCCATCATAGTCAATGACAGACTAGAGTACGATGTAGAGTTCCCCTTATCCACTCCAGCATATTCTCAGAGATTCTCAACAATGGTGTAACAACACACCAGTAATAAAGTACTAAAGTTTTTTAGAGGATTTGTTTCCCTAAGAGAGTCAAATCAATGCTATCCCTAAAACTGAGTCACTCTAATCTACATATACTTGAATAGCAATTTTAGTTTTCTTTTGGTAGTAAAAACATTTATTAAATTAGCTAGAACATTTTACCTACAAGTATAGAAAACATAACAAAAGATGCTTTATTGTAATAATGACTTTCATATGTCACATAATAATCTGTCCAAGGATAGGGCAGTGCAAGGATAATTCACAAGCTTTATGATATAGTCCATAAGCCAGGTTCTTTTTGTCTTCCTGCTCTGCAAACCTTGACATATTGGCCTCTCTCCTCATGAATTTTTTTTGTTTGTTTTGTTTGCGGTATGGCTGCAGCAGTTTGAAGCATCATATACTCACAGGAAAACTGCCAAAAGCAGTCAGTGTTTCTTTCCATTTTAGCAACAAGAGAAACTTCCTCAGAATATCTAGTTAAGTCTCACTGGTTACAGCTGTGTCACAAGCTCACTTCTGAACCAATTACTGACAACACAATAATAGAACCACTATGGCTAACTCAAACCAATCAGCATTTTCTTTTTTTATTGAAATATAGTTGATTTACAATATTATGTTAGTTTGGGGTGTACAGTAAAGTGATTTAGTTATATTTTTTTTCTCAGATTATTTTCCATTACAGCTTATCACTAGACATTGAATATAGTTCCCTGTGCTACATAGTAAATCCTTGTTGCTAACCTGTTTTATGTATAGTAGTTTGTATCTGTTAATCCCATACTCCAAATTTATCCTCCCCCTCCCTTCCCCTTTGGTAACCATAAATTTGTTTTTTATGTCTGTGAATCCATTTTTGTTTTGTATATAGATTCATTTGTATTAATTTTTAGATTCCACATATAAGTGATATTATATTTTTCTTTCTCTGACTTACTTCACTTAGCATGATATTCTCTAGATCAATCCATGTCAATCAGCATTTTCTTTCTTGCCTTGGAGAAGGGCACAGTTTCTCTTGAAGCAAAAGGTACTCAGAAGAAGGGCAAGTGTGGAGGAATTGATGTCTGTAGGCAATGAAGAGTCCTTGCACATTTATTTTAGATACCTTTTGTAAAGATCAGGTGACTAATTGGGATTCAACAGGCATAATGTCAACTATTTTTGATCTTTGTCAAATTTTACACTAAGCATAAATGATAATATTTCAACTTCCTTCTGAAGTCTTAATCTCTGGTAAAATACTTCCAATTGTAAACATTTTATAAGATCAAACATTATTTAATTATTCAGAACTCAAACTGTATCTATTAAACCATGTAAAAATAAATGCATGTTTTGCGCCACTACTCATCCAACAGGTACTTCTAGGATACTGTCTTAAAGGAACAAATACCCACTATTTAAATGAAACTGATCAATATGAAGACACATCCGGAGGATCTGACTGTATTGTGTCAGATAAAATTAGTATGCCAGGAGCTCAAATGTCATAAAGACAGAAGACTCAACTTCATGAGGGATTTATTAGCAGTCAGACATAGCACATTGTCCTGCACAGACATATGCTGTCTATGCCAAACATTCATGATTCTATCTTAATGAATAGAGAAAGAACTCATTTTGAATCTTTAAAGTTTACCACCAAGTTGAATAATTACACTGACTATTGGGAAAAAATAAAATAAAAAGCTCTCATATTTTCCATGTTCTTTTCTCATATAAAAACATTATTTCTCTCCCAAATCTGACACTCAGCCATTGTACATCATATCAAATAAATAGATAAAAATATTAATTTCCCCCATCTCTGTTCTACACTATGAATGTTCATGTTTATTTATAATCACACTGGTTCTCTTGGGCTGCAAACGGACTTTGAGAGAGGGTTCCTGTGTCTGTTTATTCTGTCTACATCACACCTAACACAGTGTCACGTGCAGGCATGTGCTTTGTGATCAATATCAGGAATTGGACTGTGAAAGGTAAAATTAAAATGAATTTTATACTTAAGTTAAATAAACAGTAGCTCCCCATTCAGGGGAGGAATACTGTTACAGGAAAAATATGATCTAGCCATTATCTTCTCATGAATATTAATATTGGGTGTCAGGTTTAAGAAAGGAAAGAGAAATGAAAAAAGTATTATGATGACTTAGCTATAACTTGATAATTTGTTATATATAAATATAAATGTATATATAAAACTATATATATAACTATACATATATATAACTATATACACACATACACATATAAAACTATACAATTTTTAACAAAACACAAATAGTATTGTTGTACTTACTGAAGTTGGAGTCCACAGAAATCAATCCTGTTAACCCGACCACAAAGGCTATTAGAGAGCTCAAAGTCTTGAAGTCAGGGTGTTGTATGGAGCCTGATGGCAAGTAGAAAACATAGACCAGGGCTTGGCCCAGGAAAAAGGCTCTGGATAGAAAACTCTTCTGGCTCCACTGGCCCTATTATCTCTGGTAGCTCACTTCTGGAACTGCAAAACTCCCACCACTGATTTCAACACTTCTGAAACCAAATTAAATTATTTCTAAAATGCCCCTTATCTTTGCATTACTCCTTCAATATATATTCCCAGTTAGCGAAGCCTAGGACCAAAACCTCACTCCAGCTACTATGGAGCGAGAAAAGAGAATTGCATGGTCCTTTTTGTTTCTGAAATGGAGTCTCACCAAACCAATGCAATGGGGAAATTGTCCGAACTACAAAGGGCATAGAGACGCTGAGTAGACAAGAGAATAAAAAAGGGCTATCACCATTTGTCATTTGTGTAAATACTTCCTATGCTTAGATTTCCAGAAAGGAAAAGAAAAAGGATACTCAGAACATCATACAACCATGCAACAATAAGCATACTCACTCTTTCACCAAAGGGAGACAAAGTAATGTCTCATCAGTTATTTCATTCCAGCTCAAAATCCACTAATGTCCATTCCTGTTATGCAGGCACCATCCCATGTTGAAATTCTGCTTTCATGAACCAAATGTTAAGTAGCATACACCATATACAATAATGAAGGAAAATAAAAATAAATTGGAGATTAAGGTATGTAAATATATTCATCATATGGCAAAAACAGACATGTAGGCGTTATTACCCTCATTTCTACAACTGTGTATGAAAGCAGAGCCTCTGTTTATGACTTCTCTCCTTCATTACTCATTCTGCATACTCTGCCTTCAACCAGCACCCCAGCTGACCAAGTAGGTTGTTTTTGGTTGTGAACCTAAGTTACCTAAACCTTTATTGTTGTTGCATCCAAGCCTTTGGCAGTCTTTCTAGTTTATGATTTTTTTCTTTCATTGAACTACACTATCATAAATAAGAAGGTGCCCTGAGAGATCACATGGGTTACACCCATAATTCTCCTTCTTCATTGTAAAGTAATAGCCCTATTTTTTCTTCAGAATCAGGATCAGTTATGCCAACCAATACTAAAATGCTTAGCATTTCATTTTTTTTCTAGAGTCATATGAAGCTGAAAATGACAGTGTTATGAAAAGGGCTTCTATAGCAATAGAAATGTTGTGTTCTGGTGGAAATATGCTTCCCTTATGGCCTAATAGCTCTAAAACAGCACACTCCAAATTTATGGGAATGAGAAGCAAAAATTTTTTAAGTAACTGAGATTTCAATAGGTCATTCAAAGATTTTATAATGAAAGATACTTCTGGGTTATATCAAATATAACAAGGCTAATGATTCAAAACATATCAGTCCTTTGCCTTTTTTCCTCTCAAGTACTTTCCACAGTAGAAGAAATAATATGTGGAAATCTGTAACAATGTTAGAGCAGTAAGAACCCTTATAATATTCCTTGAAGATGCTTGATGGGCAAGGATACAAATCCATATTAAATATCTATGCCAGTGAATAAAACTGATACAACCTATCTTGGAAGGGTTTTGACGTTATTACCCTGTTACAGACACCTGGATGGTCCTCTTTGATGTAATATATATCTGTATTTTAGTGTTACTTATAGTGGATGGTAATTTGGACATCCATGAGTGGGCATAGCCTGAATGGTGCATGTTTTTAAGCCATCATGAGCCATCATGGAACCTTGTTCCATGGCCACTTAAAATACATAACAGAGCAAGAGAAGGATACTTCAAGAAAATCACTACTGATTAGTAAGAGCCTCCTCTGCAGTGAGTGTGACCTTTGGTAAGCATTTCAAAATAAGCTCACAATCTATAATTTTTCTGAAAGACACATACCTCCTACCTAAATGCCCTTGCTACAGTTTTTCAAACTTGCCCCTCTAATCCCCTGACCACATGGACAAACCATTCGCCAGAGCAGTGGGTCACTAGAAAATTCACGATAGTGGTGAGACCTTGTATTTTTGTGAAATTTATCTTCAAACCTATGGCCTGCATATATCTTGCCAAAGTATTTAAGATACCTGTTAATTCTTTCCCTCCAGATGCTATTAATATGGAATTATCCATGTAGTAGACCATCAAAATGTCCTTGGGAATGATGAGACAGTCAAAGACCCTGGAAACTAATTTGGACATGGTTGAAAAGAAAAGACAAGACATTTATGGTATATCACTGTCCTTGTTTGTTTAGGCAAACTTCTATTGATACTTCCTATTTATTAGTAGAGAGAGGAAAATATTACCAAATCCACAAATGAGTTCCAAGTGCCAGTGAGTGTGCTGAGTTTCTCCAGCACAGAAATCACATCTGGAACAGCAGTTACCCTTAGAATCAAATCTATTTCACTTGAGATAATTCAGGCTTATTGTCTGAGATTCCTCACTTTCTGCACCTCTGCTACTGGAGACATAAGTGGAGTTATATTAGGATCACCACTCCTATATTTCTCAAGTCTTTGATAGCAGCACTAATCATACTTTGGAGGAAAAGATTTCCCTAGGGATGGTTTATTGTTTTAATTTTTTTTAATTTACCACATTTCATTAAGAACAAGAAGTTCCAGGGGAAACTACTTTATGGCTCATCAAAACTAGTGGAGGGCTTCCCTGGTGGCGCAGTGGTTGAGAGTCCGCCTGCCGATGCAGGGGACACGGGTTCATGCCCCGGTCTGGGAAGATCCCACATGCCGCGGAGCGGCTGGGCCCGTAAGCCATGGCCGCTGAGCCTGCGCGTCTGGAGCCTGTGCTCCGCAACGGGAGAGGCCACAACAGTGAGAGGCCCGCGTACCACAAAAAAAAAAAAAAAAAAACTAGTGGAGATTTTGCTAGTACTTGGGGGTGTGTGTGTGTGCTGTATTTCAAAAATAGAATGATTTGGGAGTCCATTGAGCCAAATATTTATTTATTATCTGATATTTATGGACCACGGTGGTATTTGGGACTTTTGTGAACAATAGTGTTAGCACTGAGTTAGTGTTTACTAATCTGCAAAAGGTCTGGATACTTTCATTTTCCCAGTGATAAATGGCTCCATATTCCTTTGAGAAAGACTTGGAGAAAGAAACATGATACATACTTTGATATTATTACAAGGTCCAATCATGATGCTATCTGCCTCTATTTCTTTCAAGGAGAACTGGGTCTAGCAACTGATTCAGGTATTGGGACTGGGTTTGTGATAACAAATTTATACTGTGGTTTCTCAAGTTTGACCAAAATTCATCAGACATGAAGCTCCACCCTCCCCCAACATTCACAAAGTATTGTGCATATCGCTTAGGAATCTTCTAGAAACTTTGAATTGGCTTTGTCCTAAGGAATCTCCAAATGATTAGCCATTGTGCATATCACTTAGGAATCTTCTAGAAACTTTGAATTGGCTTTGTCCTAAGGAATCTCCAAATGATTAGCCAGGTTGAGGGTTTGTTTACCATACTGGCCTTTTTATCATGGAGATTAAATGCAACTACTTGGCCTCTGCTCCTCTGTAATTCTCTTACCCACTGAAACCAGAAACCTATTTCTAGTACAATCCCTCTCATAAGCATCTTAAATCCTAAACAAATTACCAATAAGCACGTTTCATAGATCTTGGTACTTTCATGACACAATATTTTTCTCAAAGTCTTGGTAAAGAAAGTATCTTTTGGTCTTTCTCAAGGGATATAGTTAGGAAATGATTTATAGTAACACATGGTAAATGCACCCCAATCTTCCAATACCAAAGTTATGGGGGCTTCTTCTATGTATTATACCAAGGAAATTTTTGGCATTTCATCTGTTTTCTTTCTTTTAAGTTCAGGTTACCTTTGAGTTCCAGGTTTCAAATTTTAGGCATCTATTGAAGCAAATAATGAAAATCCAGGAAATCCAACCAGCATCCTGAAATCATATCAATTAACTTGATCAAATCAAAAGTAAGGATCTTCCCTCATTTTAAGAACAAGCTCAGATCCATTCCTACACATATTGTACAGATTTTGGTCAACAGGAATTATTAAAACCATATATGTTTTTTTAACATAAAAGCATTCTCATGAAGGTTTGCTTT
Organism: Delphinus delphis; assembly: GCF_949987515.2. Taxonomy (NCBI): domain Eukaryota; kingdom Metazoa; phylum Chordata; class Mammalia; order Artiodactyla; family Delphinidae; genus Delphinus; species Delphinus delphis. The sequence continues at coordinate 116,517,310 of NC_082684.1, read as the reverse complement.
TATAGTTTTCTCCATAAGTATTCTGGGATATAATGCTTGTTACATTCAGGGAGGTAAGAAGGGTTTAGGAATCAATGCTCACAACAGATGGCTAAGAAGAATGATCTGCTTATAGGTAAAAAACTTAGGAAAGAGAGTTACTTAAAATGCCTTCATGCAACAGTGAAAGTCTGGTCAACAGGGAAAGAGGGCTTCCAAGGGAGTTGCAAAACCTTTGAATTTTCCCCATACTTTCTCATTTAAATTCTATTTTTTTCCAATCACTATCCTATTGATCTAAGATCTGGTGAAGCTTTGAATTTAACTGATATTATCATTCAGTGTCTGCAAATTAAACACTGAGTTTAGGGTATGGCTACCTTATCTCCGTGTCAGCATGAGACCAAACAAGAGATGAGGGATTCTTCTGGTCCCCAGGAGAAGTTTAAGGCAGCAGTCCCCAACCTTTTGGGCACCAGGGACCGGTTTTGTGGAAGACAATTTTTCCACGATGGAGGGGGAATGATGGTTCAGGCGGTAATGTGAATGATGAAGAGTGATGGGGAGCAATGCGGAGCGACAGATGAAACTTTGCTCGCTCCCCCGCCGCTCACCTCCTGCTGTGCGATCCAGTTCCTAACAGGCCAAGGACTGGGTTGGGGACCCCTGGTTTAAGATCTCTGAATCTTCCCATATATCCTCAATTTAATTCTTAGTGTTCTAATCCTTTCTAACCATTTTCCAAACTTTGACATAAAATATATAGTGAAGCTTTGAATTCGGTAGATACTGTAATTTAGCTCAAACATTAAACTTTGGCAGCTTCCACTCTATAGAAGCCTTGAGATGAAATCAAGAAAGTCTCTGGATTTTAATTGATGCCTTAAACAAAGTTTTTCAAGATTTTAGCTTGTCATCACCTTTCAGCACCCACCTTGGCTTGCTCTTGCCTTTCATTCATGGCAGTGGCAAAATGGCCATTCAAACACTTGTCTTTCAGGAAGTGCCTATTCTAGGTGACCACAGGCCATCATTTGTGGTATTCTATTACATATCATGTGTTTCCATATTTCCAACCTAGAGGACTATACTAGCTCCAAATAGTTAAGGTAACCCATTCTAAATACCTATGTTAATCATGGGTTCCTTTGCTTATCAGCCACTCTCTATTTCCAATAACTATAAGGTTCAGATTTCTTGATCTGAAGCAACAGAAAACAATTCTGTCTAATTTAAGCAGAATAGAAACTTACTGGAATGAATTTGTGGCAAAACTGACAGTAGAAAATGGTTAGGGACCAAAAATGGTTATGCAGCAGAAAGACATGCAAAGTTAAAGCCCAGGAATGAAACAGGTAGGTCACCATTCTTCGACGCTGTTCCCAGGGGACACTGACGCCATTGCCCCTTCCAATACTGTTGTCTCTGCCATAAGTACTTTTAAACGGTGTCTATGCTTTTACATTACTTTTTGTATTTGTTTTCTAGTGCCACCATAGTAAATTATACAAACACAAGCAGTTTAAAGCAACACAAATTTATTATCTCACAGTTCTGTGGGTCAGAAAGCTAGGCACAGCATGGCTGACCTGTTCTCGGCTATGGGTTTCAAAAGGTGGAAATCACGGTGTCACCAGGGCTGCATTCCTTTCTGGAGGTTTTGAGGATGACTCTGCTATCAAGGTCATTAAGGTTGTTGGCAGAATTCAGTTCCGTTTGTTGCAGCACTGAGGTTCCCATTTTCTTGATAGTCGATAATGTGGGTCATTCTCAGCTCCTTAAAGGCTACAACCCTTCTCTACTTCATGGCTTCCTGTCTACATCATTAAAGCCAATAATGGCAAGTAAGGTCCTTCTCATGCTTAGAATCTCTCTGACCTCCTCTTCTACCTCACCTTGCCTCTGCCTTTCTTTCCTGCCTCATCATTCTGACGTTTTTGCCTTCTTCTTCTGTTTTTAAGGATTCATGTGATTACATTGAGCCCATCCAGATAAACCAAGATAATCTCCATACTTTAAGGTCAGTTGATTAGTAAGCTTAATTCCATCTACAAAGTGCCTCACAGTAGTACTGAGATTAGCATTTGATTGTATAACCAGGGGATGGAATCTTGGAGAACATCTTTGGAATTCTGCCTCCCACACTCCCTAAACTACAAAAAGCTAGTCAGAGCTTACAGCCTAACAAAACATCTCCCATGCCTTAAACTTGTCTTCCAGGGAGTGGGCAGAAACAGTGTCTAGCAGCATAAACCTCTTGAGTGAGGCCTACCTAATATTTTACTTGTTCTAACACAATGGGTTTATCAATCAGAGAAACAAATGGGTTCAAATACTGAATGCCCCCTCCTCCAGTGAAATAGCGTCCACTATTGAAAACAAAATTCCTTCTGTTCTTTAAATTGATACATCTATTATTTTAACCCCATTAGTGAAATTAAACCATTAAATCTGCATCATTTAAATATACTACTATTAATGCTAATCAACTGAGGAGTAATCCGTAAAAAGTTTCCTAATTAGAACTTAGCTCCCCAAATATCCATTTGCAATGAATAATTTATCACTTAAATGTATCCTGAAGAAAAATAAATTCTTAAAACATAAAAAAAAAAGTGATTCTACATTCACAATTGGCTTCATACTACATAAGCACATGATATAGTGGTAAAAAAAATTCTCATCAAATGCACTCACTAAAACAGGTAAGCTCATAAGTCACTCAAATGAAGTATAGAAAATGTAAAAACATTTTTTTCTTTGTGAGGATAATTATATTTAATTGTCAAAAAAGTCATATACTTGTCTGCTTTTTGAGTTAAAGAGAGAGGTAAGGTGAAGTAGAGTGCTTCAAAGGCTGTTTCTACTCCTATAGAGAACTTTTATGTCAGGAGTAGTTCTTGACACTGACTAACTTATTCACTCCATGCAGTTGAATCTTGTGAAATGTCTGGTGCAGGCTTTTCTTATTAAGAAAAACCTAAACAAAACAAACAAAAAACCTGAAAGGATTGTTTTTCACTGGAATTTTTTAAAATAAATAAAATTTTCATCAAAACATCAACGTCATTCAAGTACAAGTCTGGGTGACACAACTCAAAGTCCATTCCTGCCCTTTCAGCCATGCTTCTCTCACTCTCCAAGTTAGATGTGACCAAGAAAACTACCTCTGCCAGCTCCATCCCTTATTTTTATCTCCAAAAGTAAACCTTCCCTTCTTATGTCAATCCACATTATACCCAGCTCTAAACTTCTATACAAGCTGCAGACAATTCTCTCTTTGGATTATAACTACTGAAATTTCAGACTTTTCAGTTGAGGAACTACATCCTATTGTGCCATTGAATTTGTACAATTTTGAGACCTAACAAAATTGGTCCTTCTGAACAAATTCTTTAAAATCTTTTCTGCCTCAAAGCACCTAAGGAAAACTTTCAGGTTTAGTACTCCTTCCATTACTTTCAGAAAAAAAAATAGACTTCCATTTCTAGAACAGAATAGTATCTAAGAGACACTGATATCAACCTCTCCCTACTTAAAAAAATCCATTAAATATTTAATAAAACATTTTAAACAAGTTCTTTAAATGATTAGCTATATCTGAAAGAAAATAAGGGAAATCCGAGGTCATCAGTGAGAAAGGAACATAGACTAAGGAGAAAAGTTATCAATAAAGCAACTTGCTATCCTGAGGATAGACAAAGGTGCTTGAGTACCAGTGGCAAGGAGTGACTACAGACAATATTCTAAATTACTGATGGACAGAATCTACATAAAGATGGAACTCTCAGAAAAAAAGATTAAACTAGATAAAGCAACCATTTAAGACAGTCTACGAAACAACGAGGCTTGCTTCTGGTTGGAAGATAAAAGAAAAGAGCAACATCAACAACATAACAAATGGCCTGCCTTCATGTAAGACTGGAGACTGGGTTTACAATTTTTTTCATGCCTTTAAAAATTGCAAACATAGAGCTATAATTTAAAACAAACCAGATCTCTGGTGTCCTTGCACACCTGGCAGAAAAAAAATAAATCTTCCCTGGTGGAAAGCATCCTCAAAGCAGGTGTCAAAAAATTTATATAGTTTGTTCAACAAAACACAAACTCATAATAAAATCTCAATATAAAAAAGAAAATAAGACACCATAAGTGGGAGTCAGCAGAAACAACCAAGAACAAAATTAGATCTGTAATAATTTCAATTATTATAATTATTGGATATATAACTAAAAACAAGTACATTTGAAAAACAAGGGGAAAAAAATGAATTTGGAGCAAATGGCTACCAAACATGACCAAATTAAAATAAATTCCAAAAATGACAAATATAATAATTTCAATTAGAAAATTAGTGACTTGTTTACATATTAGTTTAGACACAATAAAGGAGAGAATTGCTGACCTGAAAGATTAATCTGAAGAATTATTAGTGATAATGTCCAGAGAGACAGAAAATATGAAAGTGAGGTTAGATAGATATGGAGAGGAGAGTTTAACCAAATATATGTCTAATCAAAAATTAACGTAAAAAAAGAGAAAATTTAGAGAATTTTAGAGAATATTTAGAGAATAAGAGAAAGAAAATAGTACTTGAAGAAATCATGTCTGAAAGTTTCCTGTAATTTTTCAAACACATGAATCCTCAGATTATTGAATCCCAGTGAGTCCCAAGCAAGTTTAAAAAAATCCACACCCAGATACATTGTAGTAAAACTACAGAATCCTACAGAAAAAAAGTGAATTTAATAACAGAGAGAAAAAATATAAAATAACTTACCTTCAAAGAAATGATATTTTTGCTGACAAATTCCCAACAGCAAAAATGAAATATTGAAGAATGAAAAATTATATTTTAGAAGCCTGGGAGTAATTACCTGTAATTTAAAATTGTTAACTCTAGTGAAGCAATTTTTCAAGAAGACAGAAACTGGAAGTGTTTTCCACCAAAAGATGGAATTCCTAAAGAAATGTATCAAGAAGAAACAAAGTAAGCTGTAAAGGACATTCGGAGATGAAAAGGGAATGGCAATTGAATACTTAATATTGCATAAGTCTTTTAAATTACTGTTCAACTTATAATGATAAAGTGCCTAATTTGTGTGTTAAACAATGAAAGTTATGAACAGATATTGTAAGTAAGGAGAGAGAGAGGTGATTGGAGTTAAAATATCCCAAGGCATTTGTTGAGGAGGCTGATAATACTTCCTTGGTCTTTGTTACATGAAGTTTGCAGGTTAAAACCTACAACAGAACCACTAAGAAAAGGAAGTAAGATTTATAATATCTAAACCTCTGCGGGCAGGGGAAGATGCAATAAAAATAAAAAGAAAATATATATATGGATTTGGAAAATTGCAAGAAAGGAGATAAAAGTGTAACAATGGAGAGGAGATACAAATTTAAAGCACAGAATAAATCCAAATAATCAGTAGTAATGAACTTTTTCTTTAAAAATTACACACTGTCAAAGTAGATTTAAAAATAAAAATAAGAACACAGAAAGCATAAAAGTTAAGGATTGAAACAGATAAACCAGGTAAGTAGAAGCCAAAAATCAGCAGGTGGGATATATTAAAATCAGAAAATTGGACTTTAAGAGAAAGATATCACTAACAATAAAAAAAGGAAGTAGTAACAATACTAAAATAATATTTTCAATAAGAAAATACAGATATGAACCAAACTATCTAGTCATGTGTATATGTTATATATATAGTTGTATATACTTTAGGATATGATAGGAAAAATGACAGAATTATAGTGAGAATTTATATTAACATAATGATGGGTAACTCTAATATACCACCCACAATAATTGATAGTTAAAACAAATGAAAAATTTATTAAGGACATAAAATATTTAAAAGGACAATCTTTTAATTAACATGTCAAACATGTTTGAAAATGTTAAAAATATGCAATCATATATAAAACATGGAAAATATTACCCTGTCATAAGATATTTAAAAGTATGAGCAAATTTCAAAGGAAAAACATCATATATTATACAATATAATGTGTATTTGTATATATATTTATTTAAATATTTAATAAATTTATTTAAATACAAGTATTTATTTATACATTTAAATGATATATTATACTGAATATTATATATATGTATATATATATATATATATATATATTCCCTAAAAACAAAGGGCAAAGGACATGAACATCTATTTCATACTCAGATTCATTAGTAATTAGAGATAAACACATTAAATCCATAGTGAAATAGCAATTTACAGTAAGACCTCCATATCCACAGACTCTGCATCAGTGAATTCAACCAACTGCAGATGAAAAATATTTGGAAAAATAAATTCTGGAAAGCTCCATAAAGCAAAATTTGAATTTGCTATGCCTGGCAACTATTTACCTAGCATTTACAACGTAACAAGTATTATAAGTAAGCTAGAGATTATTTAAAGTATAGGAGAGAATGTGTGTTGGTTATTTGCAAATACTGTGCAATTTTATTTAAGGGATTTAGCATACGAAACTTTTGGTATCTGAGGGGGATCCTGGAATCAATACACAGCGGAGAGCAAAGGATGACTATATTCACTTTATTGGCATATGTTTAAAAGTCTGAAAATACCAAATTTTGGCAAGAGTTTGTACTAATCTCTAAAAGTTGGACATTTACACAGCTTATGAACCAGATTCCACATCTAGATCTATACACTTAGTAGCTGTGAATTCATTTTCTCATCTTCTCACCAACTTCTTTCATTCAATCTAGGTCTACCTGCTAAAGAGAATGAAAAAAAAAAAAAGCCTGCTAATATTAAGTCTTCTCAGGTGAGAAGGGAAAGCTGGACTAATTATAAACACATAGGTTTTTTTTGTTTGTTTGTTTATTTGTTTGTTTTGGTGGGGTGGGGGTGGGAACTGCAGACAAACTATGCTGAAAGCTGTTCTAGAATCATTGGCCAGTCATCACATCCTCTCCATTTCATGGTGAGCATTGCCAGTGGGTGGAGATGCTCCACAGTAAGCTCAGCAGACTAACTGCTCTCTGTTTAATGGACTGGGATGGGCTCACTGATTTCACTGATGGGAAGGAGATTGTGACACTTTGAAAGGGTCAGTCATAACCCTTATCAGTCATAGTCCTGAGTGGTAAGGTTGGGATTTGGTCTTAGAAAAAGGAAGGTAGATGATGAGAATTAGTCTTTTTGAAGATAACCTAAGGTGGCCAGCTAGCCTCTCAGTTTCTTAAAAATTGAAGGACACTTTCACCTTCTCATACCTGTTGATATGGAGACCACAATTAACATGTGTATTTAATACATTTATCTTACACTCTTTCCCATCTGTTGGACCCATCTCTGTGCTCCAGTCATTATCTGAATGCCTCCCAGTTTTGGTCAGACCCAATAACATTCACATAGCTTTCCTGATAACTGAACAGTTCATTATTCGGGATTCTTTGACACGAAGAAAGAAAGAACATAGACATGAAAATAGAAAATAACACTCTTGAAAATAATGATCATTCCAATAAGACATCCAACTAAGTAAGTAGTCTCATTTCTGAATCATTCAACAAATATGCATTGAGGACCTTTTATCTGAATGGCAATGTATGTGATACAGGGAGAATGTGAAGCTGACTAAGAAACTAATTTTTCTCAGACAATTTAGTTTGCAATGAGGAAACCACAAAGCAATAACTAAAACAGAAGTTAAAATCTGTCTCAAAAAATATCACACATCTTACAGTTGAAGCAGAATAAGGAAGAACAGATTGTGAGCACAGCAACCAGAAGACTCCATAAATCAGTGGCATTTGCACATGGGAATTTTAGAAACACCATGAGGACAGGCACAGAGTTATGAATGTGCCTTCTATACAGTGAGAATACAGAGTGTAAGCAGTGAAATTGATAAAATTTGGCAGGATATGAAGCCAGAAGGTTATGAGTCTTGATTACAGAAGGTCTTGAATGTCATTTTAATGTATCTCAACTTTATACTTCAGGCTGCCCAGGCCCTGAAGACTATGAGGAATGGAAGAAATGTCAACTGACTTAGATTTTAGGAAGATAACTAGGGCAGCATGTGAGTGACAGGTTTGAAGATCTGGTTAATGAGGAATAGTTAATAAGATAAGGTATCCAGGTTTATTCATATGATCAATTGAATAAAAAGTTCCTTACAGGAAGATTTTAAGTTGTTTTTTTCCCATTTCATTTCCTCAAGCTTTTGTTTTGCTCAGAAACCTATTCAAATTCAAACATCTATAGAGTTTTCTTCAAAACTATAATGACATTTTCAGGTACATAAATACAACACTTCAAAAAGGATTCTGAGAAAAATATTAAACAGCTGATATAATCTGGTACCTTAATATTGGATTCTGAGGGATTTAAAAATATGTTTTTCTGTGATGAAAATTCACATTGTAAGAAGTATGTGATTTTTGAAAAGGGGAGAGCTGGTTACAAACAGCATGAACTGCAAGTAAGTAGTGAAAAATATCCCTCCCCCCCAAAAAAAGTGGCAAAGAGACACTTAAAAAGTTTAAGTAATATGCATATTTTAGATATTAGGGTTTGCCATTTTTACAATGTATTTAATAGATTGGAAAGATCTAAAAAATTTACCTGCATTGAGTATAAGAAATCATAACAAAGCCTTTTTATACTCAGAGCCAGTGTTAATTAGATGTGACTTTGAGAAATCTTTTAAAGTGCAGGTGAGATGGAGAGCACAGCTGGTACAGAAACCAGCTAGTCAAGAACAATCTATTGAGCACATCAGTAGGAAAAGTCTTTCCCCAGAGACTCGTTATTTGATGATTGAAAAAGAATGTCTAGACATCAAATGGGTTTTGGACAGTTTAAGGTACTAAAGTATTTTCCTGGGGAAAAAATTTATATTAGAGGCAGATCATAGAGCTATACAATGGTGGAACAGAATGAAAGATGAGCGATACTCAGCTTGTAAGATATTATATTTCCCTGTAGCAGTGTATTTGCATTTTCCCCAAGAGTCTCATGAATGAAAGATGGTGGTATGTTTGTTGAAGATGTTTTCTGGGTAATGAAATCACAATAGTGAATTATCCTTACTGTCCATGTAAGGCAAGATATTCTGCAATCAAATCTCAATAAAAGGTTATGGGAAATTTTCACAGGCTTGTACCCAGTCATGTTTCTCTATAATATTCGCTATTGCCCACCTAATCATCCTAGAGGAAGGAGCCATTTCAGTTCCTGCAAGTTGTGAGTACAGGGATGAGAAGTATCAGCAGAGATTCTGTTGTGTGTTGTTTGGGCAACTAGAGAGGAAACTGTCTGATGAGTTGACACTGATCTAGGATCAGTGTGATGTGATGACAGTGTGATTCCTCTCTCCAGACCATGCTCCCTCCTTTGAAGTTCACTTTATTTACTCTTGTTTGTTTTCTCCCACATTAGTTCTAGTTTTCAGGATAAAATTTCTGCCATCTTGATAAGACTGCAATATCAAGTAAATGAAGACTTGGTGAATCAGGAGATCCTATCACTTTTTCCATCTTCACCAATACCAGCCATGTTTTTGGAAAAATAAATATCATATGAGTATTGGATACCCTGGTTCAGCTGAAATATAATTTGGCTACTTTAGTAAAGTGGGTCTTCTTCCTCCAAAAATCTAAGGGCCTTCTATTTTTTATTGAAGGGGAAGGGAGAAAGGTTGTGGTATACATGTGTTTTCAGGGTGAGGGTAATTAATGAGGAAAGTATGCATATGTAAGTGATGACATGGTGTTTGCCCTTTTCCACATTTTTCTCCTCTGTACCTCAGCCTGACAGACTGCTTCTGTGTTCCTATGAAGAGACGGCTTGGGATAGAAGTGAGAATTTGAGAAATTACTTCCATTTGGTTGATACTGAGTACAAATAGTTCTTTTTCCAAGTTTCAGTGATGATGTGTGACAGAAAGCTGAGGAGAGCCACTTTCCTCACTGAGGAGCATGGTGAAAGTTGACACCTGAAGCTATCAGTTGCCCATGCTTGGTTGAGCAAGGTCTTCATGGGGACACTGAGATCAGAGACTGTGAAAGTGGCCAACCAACAAGTACTTCATCCTTAGACCTTGTTAGTTGGGAAAGATGTAAAACTGGTTTTACATTCTCAGTTTCCAATGGTTAAAAATTATGTATAAATTTAAAAATTTTGAGATCATATGTCCCAATCTATGCAGCAGAAAAAAAAATGTATGTCTTTCATATTTATCAGGAAAATTACTGAGATTTTTATTTTCTCCAAGAATGTTCATGAATTTACACTGGTTTTTCCACAGATTCTTTTCTAAAACAATTTAACTCTATGTGGGAGTTTCAGTTCCAACTACATGAACTAGGCAATTTCAAGGTCTATTAGCCGCCAGTCTCGATGTTAAACTAGTCTAGGTACTTGGGCAGAGGCCTTGAGGGAAGCCAGAATTTCAGAATCAACTTAAGCACTCTGTGAAAACACAGGATTCACAATTAAATTTGAGTTACAGATACACAACAAATACTTTTTTTAGTACAAGTAGTTCTTAAATATTGCATGGAGCTAACTTACATTGAAAAAGTAATCATTACATATCTGAAATTAAATTTAACTGGGAATCCTGCATTTTTATTTACTATCTATTGGAATGTGTGACAATAACTATATCAATGGATTAAGAGAAATTATAGCTGGGTAATGGAATTACAAATTATCTTACTTTTGCTCTTCATAATTTTCAGTCTGCCAAATGTTTTAAATGAGTATTCATATTATGTATGTAATTCATCACTGGGTTAAGATGTTCAATCAATGAGGTATTAAGCAAATGTTGTTTTTTCTTTTTAACATCTTTATTGGAGTATAATTGCTTTACAATGGTGTGTCAGTTTCTGCTTTATAATAAAGTGAATCAGCTATACATATACCTATATCCCCATATCTCCTCCCTCTTGCGTCTCCCTCCCACCCCTCCATCCCACCCCTCTAGGTGGTCACAAAGCACCAAGCTGATCTCCCCGTGCTATGCGGCTGCTTCCTACTAGCTATCTATTTTACATTTGGTAGTATATATTAGTCCATGCCACTCTCTCACTTCGTCCCAGCTTACCCTTCCCCCTCTCCATGTCCTCAAATCCATTCTCTACATCTGTGTCATTATTCCTGTCCTGCCCCAATGGGAGAAAATATTTGCAAATGAAGCAACTGACAAAGGACTAATCTCCAAAATTTACAAGCAGCTCATGCAACTCAATATCAAAAAAACAAACAACCCAATCCAAAAATGAGCAGAAGACCTAAATAGACATTTCTCCAAAGAAGATATACAGACAGCCAACAAACACATGAAAGAATGCTCAACATCACTAATCATTAGAGAAATGCAAATCAAAACTACAACCTCACACCAGTCAGAATGGCCATCATCAAAAAATCTACAAACAATAAATGCTGGAGAGGGTGTGGAGAAAAGGGAACCCTTTTGCACTATTGATGGGAATGTAAATTGATACAGCCACTATGGAGAACAGTATGGAGGTTTCTTAAAAATACTAAAAATAGAACTACCATACGACCCAGGAATCCCACTACTGGACATATACCCTGAGAAAACCATAATTCAAAAAGAGTCATGTACCACAATATTCACTGCAGCACTATTTACTATAGCCAGGACATGGAAGCAACCTAAGTGTCCATTGACAGATGAATAGATGAAGAAGATGTGGCACATATATACAATGGAATATTACTTAGCCATAAAAAGAAACAAAATTGAGCTATTTGTAGTGAGGTGGATGGACTTAGAGTCTGTCATACAGAGTGAAGCAAGACAGAAAGAGTAAAACAAATACCATATACTAACACATATATATAGAATCTAAAAAAAAAAAAAAAGAGTATTAAACAAATATTTATTGAGCTGGTTTTGTACTCTAAACTTGACTCTGTTATATTCTGATTCATAGGATACTGAAGCAAATAAGAAAATATTCCAATTTGAATATTTGACCAAATGACAAACACCAATCAAGACAAAAGTTCTGGAATCAACAAATGGGGAAAATCCTTCAATATGCAACAAGAATGTTATATAAAAAATAAGGAATTACGTGACATAACTGAGAAGAAACTGTATGTGTGCTATTACAAAGAAATTTGAATGCTGCTTTTTAGTGAGTTGTTGATGTTGTTTTTAACTTTTTCCAGAAATGAACAGCCTGTATTTTATTTAAAAGTGGATGGAAAATGTGGGGGGTGGTAGAGTGGATATAAAAATATGTTTTAACAAAATGCTGAAGGAAAACTTTAAATATATTGTAAAACAATTAGAATGTTATAAGACTAATAAAACGAACATCTCTGTATCCACCTCCCAGCTTTTTAACTTATCATATTTTAACATTTCACTACATTTGTTTTTGATCTTGTTAAGTTATAAAACATTTCAAATAAAGTTGAAATCTGTTCAACTTTATTTCCTTCCAAACACATTACCATTTTATCCCTTACCTACAATATTAGCTGCTCTCCTTATTTCTGTGTTTATAATCCTCAGGAAAGTCCTTTAACCTTGCCTGCTTTACATATTTACATATGTCAATATCCATAAAATATATATACTATTTCATTGTATGATTATTGACTTTTTTATGGATGATACAACAATATCCACAACACTGTTTTTCTTTTATTGGTGTAATATTATGGTTTCTTTTTTAAAATCTGCATTAATAAATATAGTTCTAAATCACTAATTATAACAAGTGTAGTATTCCTTCTCATAGGTATAATTTATATATCCACTTGCCTTTGGTAAACATTTAGGTACTTTCCAATTTTTCTTTGATAATAATCATACTGCAGTAGACTTTCTTGCATATGTCTCCCTGCACATAAATAAAGGAGTTTCTAGTAGAATTGGAAATATTAAATCAAGGTGTATGTACATCTTCAATTGCAGTAGATATTATCAGATTGCTCTAGAAATTGGTAGTAGCAATTTACATGTTTGCTGGATATCTTTGAGCTTATTTCACCATCTTCTCACCAAGTCTTGTCACTAACAGACTTTGAAATTATTTCAGTCTGTGAAATATCTCATAATTTTATTTTTCATTTTCCTATTTGTTAGTAAGTTTTAAAACGTATTCTGATAGTTATTGGTCATGTATGTATTATTTTATGTGAATCGTATAATCAGGTATTTACCTAGTGTTTATTTAGATACTTGTGTTTTTCTTATTAAGTTTTAGAAGTTCTTTGTCAATTCCTGATTGTTATGTCTATATGCACTCTCTTGAGATGCAGATTATGCTTCTTAACTTTGTATATGTTTTTCTAATACTTTGTGGGTTTTTCTGGAAAAAGTAGGATTTTGGGTATTTCATTGTGGATAAAGTTATCTATATTATCCTTTATTATTTACATATTCTTATATAAATTATTCTCATACCCCAATATCATAAAGTTAGACTCCTAAAATTTTTTAATGTTTAAAGTTTTGCTTCCTACCTTTGCTTTTTAAATCTACAGACAGGGATTATAGAAGAGATACAATATTTTATGAGTAACAAAATGACCTAAAATAATTCATTTTTCACCATTTATTTATTATTTTTATTGGAGTATGATTGACATATAATATTGTATTAGTTTCAGGTGTGCATCATAGTGATTCAATATTTATATACCTTTCAAAATGGTCATCACAATAAGTCTAGTTACAATCTGTCACTATATAAGGTTACTATATTCCCTATGTTGTATCTTATATCCCCATGACTTATTTATTTTATAACCAGAAGTCTATAGCTCTTAACCCCCTTCATCTATTATGCCCATTCCCAAACCTCTGTCTCCTCTGGCAACCACCGGTTTGTTTTCTGTATCTGTGAGTCTATTTCTGTTTTGTTTTTAGATCTCACATGCAAGTGAAATCACACAGCAGTTGTGTTTCTCTGTCTGACTTAGCATAGCAGCTAGGTCAATCCATGTTGTCACAAATGGCAAGATTTCTTTTTTTATACTTGAATAATATTCCACTGTGTGTGTGTGTGTGTGTGTGTGTGTGTGTGTGTGTGTGTATGACACGTATTCTTTACCCATTCATCTACTGATGTACACTTAGGTTGTTTGCCTATCTGTGCTCTTATAAATAATACTGCAATGAACATAGGGGTGCATTTATCTTTTGAATTAGTATCTTTGTTTCTTTTGGATAAATACTCAGAAGTAGAATTGCTGGATTGAATGAGAGTCTTATTTTTAATTTTTTGAGGAACCTCCATACTGCTTTCCAGAGTGACTGCACCAATTTACATTTCTACCAACACTGCATGAGATTTGCCTTTTCTCCATATCCTCACCAATGTCTATTTTTTGGTTTTTGTTTAGGATAATCACCCTTTTGACAGGTGTGAAATGATATTTCACTGTGGCCTTGATTTGTGTTTCCCTGATGATTAGTGATGTTGACCATCTTTTCATGTGCCTGTTGGCCATCTTTTCATGGGCCTGTTGGCCATTTGTATGTCTTCTTCGGAAAAACGTCTATTCAAGATTTCTGCCCATTTTTTAATCAGGTCCTTTGTGTGTGTTTTTTTTTTTCTTTTCATATTAGATTGTATAAATTCTTTATATAATTTTGATATTAAGGCCTTATCAGATGTATGATTTGCAAATATCTTCTCTCATTCAGTAGGTTTCTTTTTCATGATATGGATGGTTTCATTCTCTGTGCAAAAGCTTTTTAGTTTGATGTAGTTCCATTTGTTTACTTTTGCTTTTGTTGACCTTGCCTGAGGACACAGGTCCAAAAAATATCACTGAGACCAGTTTCAAAGAGCTTACTTTTAAGAGTTTTTATGGTTTCAGGTCTTACATTTAAGTCTTTAATTGATTTTGAATTGATTTTTTATATATGGTGTAAAATAATGGTCCAGTTTCATTATTTTGCATGTATCTGTTCAAGTCAGGTTTCCCCACACCATTTATTGAAGATACTGTGTTATCTCCGTTTTACATTCTTACATTCTTTCTCATGAATTAATCAAGCATATATGCAAAGGTTTATTTCTGGGCTTTCTATTCTGTTCCATTGATCTATGTGTCTTTTTTTGTGTCAGTAGGATACTGTTTTGATTACTATAACTTTACAGAATAGCTTAAATCAGGGAACATGATACCTCCAACTTGGTTCTTCTTTCTCAAGATTTTGTCTGTTTCAGGTCTTTTGTCATTCCATACAAATTTTACTGTACTTTTTTCTAGTTCTGAGAAAAATGCCATTTCTGTTTTTTTAATAAGAATTGCATTGAAATTGTAGATTGCTTTGTGTAGTAGGGGGCATTATAACATTATCCTGTGAGCACAGTATATTGTTCCATTTATTTGTGTTGTCTTCAATCCCTTTCATCAATGTTTTGTAGTTTTCAGGGGACAGATCTTTAACTTCCTCAGTTATTTGATTCCTGAGTATTTTATTCTTTTTGATGCAATTATATTTCATTTTATTTTATTATTTTTTTTAACATTTTTATTGGGGCATAATTGCTTTACAATGGTGTGTTAATTTCTGCTTTAAAACAAAGTGAATCAGTTATATATAACATATGTTCCCATATCTCTTCCCTCTTGTGTCTCCCTCCCTCCAACCCTGCCTATCTCACCCCTCCAGGCGGTCACAAAGCACTCAGCCGATATCCCTGTGCCATGTGGCTGCTTCCAATAGCTATCTACCTTACGTTTGGTAGTGTATATATGTCCATGACTCTTTCTCGCCCAGTCACAGCTCACCCTTCCCCTCTCCATATCCTCAAGTCCGTTCTCCAGTAGGTCTGTGTCTTTATTCCTGTCTTACCCCTAGGTTCTTCATGACATTTCTATTCTTTTCTTAAATTCCATATATATGTGTTAGCATATGGTATTTGTCTTTTTCTTTCTGATTTACTTCACTCTGTATGACAGACTCTAGGTCTATCCACCTCATTACAAATAGCTCAATTTCGTTTGTTTTTCTGGCTGAGTAATATTCCATTGTGTATATGTGCCACATCTTCTTTATCCATTCATCAGATAATGGGCACTTAGGTTGTTTACATTTCCAGGCTATTGTAAATAGAGCTGC
This sequence comes from Delphinus delphis, assembly GCF_949987515.2. NCBI lineage: Eukaryota > Metazoa > Chordata > Mammalia > Artiodactyla > Delphinidae > Delphinus > Delphinus delphis. The sequence goes on along the minus strand of NC_082684.1, from coordinate 116,501,206 downwards.
AATGAACATTTTGGTACATGACTCTTTTTGAATTTTGGTTTTCTCAGGGTATATGCCCAGTAGTGGGATTGCTGGGTCATATGGTAGTTCTATTTGTAGATTTTTAAGGAACCTCCATATTGCTCTCCATAGTGGCTGAACCAATTCACATTCCCACCAGCAGTGCAAGAGTGTTCCCTTTTCTCCACACCCTCTCCAGCATTTATTGTTTCTAGATTTTTTAATGATGGCCATGCTGACTGGTGTGAGATGATATCTCATTGTAGTTTTGATTTGCATTTCTCTAATGATTAATGATGTTGAGCATTCTTTCATGTGTTTGTTGGCAGTCTGTATATCTTCTTTGGAGAAATGTCTATTTAGCTCTTCTGCCCATTTTTGGATTGGGTTGTTTGTTTTTTTGTTATTGAGCTGCATGAGCTGCTTGTAAATTTTGGAGATTAATCCTTTGTCAGTTGCTTCATTTGCAAATATTTTCTCCCATTCTGAGGGTTGTCTTTTGGTCTTGTTTATTTTGCTGTGCAAAAGCTTTGAAGTTTCATTAGGTCCCATTTGTTTATTTTTGTTTTTATTTCCATTTCTCTAGGAGGTGGGTCAGAAAGGATCTTGCTGTGATTTATGTCATAGAGTATTCTGCCTATGTTTACCTCTAAGAGTTTGATAGTTTCTGGCCTTACATTTAGGTCTTTAATCCATTTTGAGCTTATTTTTGTGTATGGTGTTAGGGAGTGATCTAATCTCACACTTTTACATGTATCTGTCCAGTTTTCCCAGTACCACTTATTGAAGAGGCTGTCCTTTCTCCACGGTACATTCCTGCCTCCTTTATCAAAGATAAGGTGTCCATATGTGTGTGGATTTATCTCTGGGCTTTCTATACTGTTCCATTGATCTATCTTTCTGTTTTTGTGCCAGTACCATACTGTCTTGATTACTGTAGCTTTGTAGTATAGTCTGAAGTCAGGGAGCCTGATTCCTCCAGCTCCATTTTTCGTTCTCAAGATTGCTTTGGCTATTTGGGGTCTTTTCTGTTTCCATACAAATTGCGAAATTTTTTGTTCTAGTTCTGTGAAAAATGCCAGTGGTAGTTTGATAGGGATTTCATTGAATCTGTAGATTGCTTTGGGTAGTAGAGTCATTTTCACAATGTTGATGCTTCCAATCCAAGAATATGGTATATCTCTCCATCTATTTGTATCATCTTTAATTACTTTCACCAGTGTCTTATAATTTTCTGCATACAGGTCTTTTGTCTCCTTAGGTAGGATTATTCCTAGATATTTTATTCTTTTTGTTGCAATGTTAAATGGGAGTGTTTTCTTGATTTCACTTTCAGATTTTTCATCATTAGTATAAAGGAATGCCAGAGATTTCTATGCATTAATTTTGTGTCTTGCTACTTTACCAAATTCACTGATTAGCTCTAGTAGTTTTCTGGTAGCATCTTTAGGATTCTCTATGTAGAGTATCATGTCATCTGCAAACAGTGACAGCTTTACTTCTCCTTTTCCAATTTGGATTCCTTTTACTTCCTTTTCTTCTCTGATTGCTGTGGCTAAAACTTCCAAAAGTATGTTGAATAAGAGTGGTGAGAGTGGGCAACGTTGTCTTGTTCCTGATCTTAGTGGAAATGTTTTCAGTTTTTCACCATTGAGGATGATGTTGGCTGTGGGCTTGTCATATGTGGCCTTTATTATGTTGAGGAAAGTTCCCTCTATGCCTACTTTCTCCAGGGTTTTTATCATAATTTGGTGTTGAATTTTGTCAAAAGCTTTCTCTGCATCTATTGAGATGATCATATAGTTTTTCTCCTTCAGTGTGTTAATATGGTTTATCACATTGATAGATTTGCATATATTGAAGAATCCTTGCATTCCTGGAATAAACCCCACTTGATCATGGTGTATGATCCTTTTAATGTGCTGTTGGATTCTGTTTGCTCGTATTTTGTTGAGGATTTTTGCATCTATGTTCATCAGTGATATTGGCCTGTAGTTTTCTTTCTTTGTGACATCCTTGTCTGGTTTTGGTATCAAGGTGATGGTGGCCTCGTAGAAGGAATTTGGGAGTGTTCCTCCCTCTGCTATATTTTGGAAGAGTTTGAGAAGGATAGGTGTTAGCTCTTCTCTAAATGCTTGATAGAATTCGCCTGTGAAGCCATCTGGTCCTGGCCTTTTGTTTGTTGGAAGATATTTAATCACAGTTTCAATTTCAGTGCTTGTGATACGTCTGTTCATATTTTCTATTTCTTCCTGATTCAGTCTTGGCACATTGTGCATTTCTAAGAATTTGTCCATTTCTTCCAGACTGTCCATTTTATTCGCATAGAGTTGCTTGTAGTAATCTCTCATGATCTCTTTTATTTCTGCAGTGTCAGTTGTTACTTCTCCCTTTTCATTTCTAATTCTATTGATTTGAGTCTTCCCCCTTTTTTTCTTGATGAGTCTGGCTTGTGGTTTATCTATTTTGTTTATCTTCTCAAAGAACCAGCTTTTAGTTTTATTGATCTTTGCTATTGTTTCCTTCATTTCTTTTTCATTTATTTCTGATCTGATTTTTATGATTTCTTTCCTTCTGCTAGCTTTGGGATTTTTTTGTTCTTCTTTCTCTAATTGCTTGAGGTGCAAGGTTAGGTTGCTTATTTGAGATGTTTTCTGCTTCTTAAGGTGGGCTTGCATTGCTATAAACTTCTCCCTTAGAACTGCTTTTGCTGCATCCCATAGATTTTGGATCATTTTGTCTCCATCGTCATTTGTTTCTAGGTATATTTTTTTATTTCCTCCTTGATTTCTTCAGTGATCACTTCATTATTAAGTAGTGTATTGTTTAGCCTCCATGTGTTTGTATTTTTTACAGATCTTTTCCTGTAATGGATATCTAGTCTCATGGCATTGTGGTCAGAAAAGATACTTGATACAATTTCAATTTTCTTAAATTTACCAAGGCTTGATTTGTGACCCAGGATATGATCTATCCTGGAGAATGTTCCATGAGCACTTGAGAAAAATGTGTATTCTGTTGTTTTTGGTTGGAGTGTCCTATAAATATCAATTAAGTCCATCTTGTTTAATGTATCATTTAAAGCTTGTGTTTTCTTATTTATTTTCATTTTTGATGATCTGTCCATGGGTGAAAGTGGGTTGTTAAATTCCCCTACTATGAATGTGTTACTGTCAATTTCCCCTTTTATGGCTGTTAGTATTTGCCTTATGTATTGAGGTGCACCTATGTTGGGTGCATAAATATTTACAATTGTTATATCTTCTTCTTGGATCAATCCCTTGATCATTATGTAGTGTCCTTCTTTGTCTCTTCTAATAGACTTTATTTTAAATTCTATTTTGTCTGATATGAGAATTGCTACTCCAGCTTTCTTTTGGTTTCCATTTGCATGGAATATCTTTTTCCATCCCCTTACTTTCAGTCTGTATGTGTCTCTGGGTCTGAAGTGGGTCTCTTGTAGACAGCATATATATGGGTCTTGTTTTTGTATCCATTCAGCCAATCTGTGTCTTTTGGTGGGAGCATTTAGTCCATTTACATTTATGGTAATTATTGATATGTATGTTCCTATTCCCATTTTCTAAACTGTTTTGGGTTCGTTATTATAGGTCTTTTCCTTCTCTTGTGTTTCTTGTCTAGAGAAGTTCCTTTAGCATTTGTTGTAAAGCTGGTTTAGTGGTGCTGAACTCTCTCAGCTTTTGCTTGTCTGTAAAGGTTTTAATTTCTCCATCAAATCTGAATGAGATCCTTGCTGGGTAGAGTAATCTTGATTGCAGGATTTTCTCCTTCATCACTTTGAGTATGTCCTACCACTCCCTTCTGGCTTGCAGAGTTTCTACTGAGCAATCAGCTGTTAACCTTATGGGGATTCTTTGTGTGTTATTTGTTGTTTTTCCCTTGCTGCTTTTAATATGCTTTCTTTGTATTTAATTTTTGACAGTTTGATTAATATGTGTCTTGGCATATTTCTCCTTGAATTTATCCTGTATGGGACTCTCTGTGCTTCCTGGACTTGATTAACTATTTCTTTTCCCATATTAGGGAAGTTTTCAACTATAATCTCTTCAAATATTTTCTCAGTCCCTTTCTTTTTCTCTTCTTCTTCTGGAACGCTATAATTCGAATGTTGGTACATTGAATGTTGATGCATTTAATATTGTCCCACAGGTCTCTGAGACAGTCCTCAGTTCTTTTCATTCTTTTTTTCTTTATTCTGCTCTGCCATAGTTATTTCCACTATTTTATCTTCCAGGTCACTTATCCGTTCTTCTGCCTCAGTTATTCTGCTATTGATCCCATCTAGAGTACTTTTAATTTCATTTATTGTGTTGTTCATCATTGCTTGTTTCATCTTTATTTCTTCTAGGTCCTTGTTAACTGTTTCTTGCATTTTGTCCATTCTATTTCCAAGATTTTGGATCATCCTTACTATCATTATTCTGAGTTCTTTTTCAGCTAGACTGCCTATTTCCTCTTCATTTGTTAGGTCTGGTGCATTTTTATCTTGCTCCTTCATCCGCTGTATGTTTTTCTGTCTTCTCATTTTGCTTATCTTACTGTGTTTGGGGTCTCCTTTTTGCAGGCTGCAGGTTCGTAGTTCCCACTGTTTCTGATGTCTGTCTCCAGTGGCTAAGGTTGGTTCAGTGGGTTGTGTAGGCTTCCTGGTGGAGGGGACTAGTGCCTGTGTTGTGGTGGATGAGGCTGTATCTTGTCTCTCTAGTGGGTAGGTTCACCTCTGGTGGTGTGTTTTGGGGTGTCTGTGGACTTATTATGATTTTAGACAGCCTCTCTGCTCATGGGTGGGATTGTGTTCCTGTTTTGCTAGTTGTTTGGCATCGGTTGTCCAGCACTGTAGCTTGCTGGTTGTTGAGTGAAGCTGGGTGCTGGTGTTAAGATGGAGGTCTCTGGGAGATTTTCGCCATTTGATATTATGTGGAGCTAGGAGGTCTCCTGTTGACCAGTGTCCTGAAGTTGGCTCTCCCACCTCAGAGGCAGAGCCCTGACTCCTGGCTGAAGTACCAAGAGCCTTTCATCCACACGGCTCAGGATAAAATGGAGAAAAAGTAGAGAGAATTTGTAGAAGTATGAAGAAAGAAAGAAAGAAATGAGGTAAGGAAGGAAGGAAGAAAGAAAGAAAGAAAGAAAGAAAGAAAGAAAGAAAGAAAGAAAGAAAGAAAGAAGCAAAGAAGGAAAGAAGGCAAGAAGGAAAGAAAGGATGGAGGGAGGGAGGGAGGAAGGAAGGAAGGAGGGAAGGAAGGAAAAAAGACAGAAAGAAAGAAGATACAGTAAAATAAAATAAAGTATAATAAAGTTATTGAATTAAAAAATAATTATTCAGAAAAAAAAAACAGGACGGATAGAACCTTAGGACAAATGTTGGAAGCAAAGCTATACAGACAAAATCTTACACAGAAGCATACACATACACCCTCACAAAAAGAGGTAAAGGAGAAAAAAATCATAAATCTTGCTCTCAGAGACCACCTCCTCAATTTGGGATGATTCGTTGTCTAAAGGAGGGAAGGAAGGAAGGAAAGAAAGAAAGAAGGTAAAGTATAATAAAATTATTAAAATTAATTATTAAGAAAAAAAATTTTAAAAAGAAACATGGACGGATAGAACCCTAGGACGAATGGTGGAAGCAAAGCTATACAGACAAGATCTCACACAGAAGCATACACATACACATTCACAAAAAGAAGAAAAGGGGAAAAAATCATAGATCTTGCTTTCAAAGCCCACCTCCTCAATTTGGGATGATTCGTTGTCTATTCATGCATTCCACAGATGCAGGGTACATCAAGTTGATTGTGGAGCTTTAATCCGCTGTTTCTGAGGGTGCTGGGAGAGATTTCCCTTTCTCTTCTTTGTTCTCACAGCTCACAGGGGCTCAGCTTTGGATTTGGCCCCCCCTCTGCATGTAGGTCGCCGGAGGGCGTCTGTTCTTCGCTCAGACAGGATGGGGGTTAAAGGAGCTGCTGATTCGGGGGCTCTGGCGCACTCAGGCCGGGGGGGAGGGAGGGGCACTGCGTGCGGGGCGGGCCTGCGGTGGCAGAGGCCAGCATGACGTTGCACCAGCCTGAGGCCTGCCGTGCGTTCTCCCGGGGAAGTTGTCCCTGGATCCCGGGAACCTGTCAGTGGCGGGCTGCACAGGCTCCCCGGAAGGAGGGTGTGGAGAGTGACCTGTGCTCGCACACAGGCTTCTTGGTGGCAGCAGCAGCAGCCTTAGCGTCTCCCGCCCGTCTCTGGGGTCCGTGCTTTTAGCCTCGGCTCGCTCCCGTCTCTGGGGTTTGCGCTTTTAGCCGCGACTCGCGCACGTCTCTGGAGTTCCTTTAAGCAGCGCTCTTAAACCCCTCTCCTCGCGCACCAGGAAACAGAGAGGGAAGAAAAAGTCTCTTGCCTCTTCGGTAGCTGCAGACTTCTCCCCGGACTCCCTCCCGGCTAGCCATGGTGCACTAACCCCTTCAGGCTATGTTCAAGCCGCCAACCCCAGTCCTCTCCCTGTGCTCCGACCGAAACCTGAGCCTCAGCTCGCAGCCCCGCCCGCCCCGGCGGGCGGGTGAGCAGACAAGCCTCTCGGGCTGGTGAGTGTCAGTCGGCGCCGATCCTCTGTGCGGGAATCTCCCCGCTTTGCCCTCTGCACCCCTGTTGCTGTGCACTCCTCCGCGGCTTCGAAGCTCCCCGCTCCGCCTCCCGCAGTCTCCACCCACGAAGGGGCTTCCTAGTGTGTGGAAACTTTTCCTCCTTCACAGCTCCCTCCCGCTGGTGCAGGTTTCGTCCCTGTTCTTTTGTCTCTGTTTTTTCTTTTGCCCTACCCAGGTAAGTGGGGAGTTTCTTGCCTTTTGGGAGGTCTGAGGTCTGCCAGCCTTCAGTAGGTGTTCTGTAGGAGTTGTTCCACGTGTAGATGTATTTCTGGTGTATCTGTGGGGAGGAAGGTGATCTCCGCGTCTTACTCTTCCACCGTCTTCAAGGTCCCCCGCCTGATGCAATTTTAAATCGAACTGTTTCTTAATTTCTCTTTCTGATGTTTTGTTATTAGTGTCTAAAAAGGCAATAGTATTCTGCATATTCATTTTGTATCATGCAACTTTAATGAATTCATTTATTATTTCTAATAGGTTTTTGGTGGATTATTTAAGGTTTTCTATGTATTGTATTATGTCACCTACAAATAGTGAATGTTTTATATCTTCTGTTCCAATTTGGATGCCTTTCATTTATTTATTTTTTGTCTGATTGCTGTGGCTAGGAATTCCAAAATTTTATTGAATAAATGTGGCAAGAGTGGGCATTCTTGTCTTGTTCCTTCAGCTTTTCACGATTGAGAATGATGTTAGTCATGCATTTGTCATATACGGCCTTTACTATGTTGCGAGATGTTCCCTCTATACTCGATTTTTGGAGAGTTTATATCATAAATAGATGCTAGATTTTCTTATGGTATTTCATTTTTAGTTTTACACCACTGGGGTCAGAAAAGATACTTGATATGATTTGGAATATTTTGCATGTTTCTCAATCTCATGTAATGTGTTGTTCGAGGCCAATATTTCCATATTGATTTTCTGTCTGGATGATCTATATATTGATGTAAGTGGAGTATTAAATTTCCCTACTATTATTATATTACTATCAATTTCTCCCTTTATGTCTGTTAATATTTGCTTTATACATTTAGGAGCTCCTATGTTGGATACATAAATGTTTACAAATGTTATATTCTCTTGTTTGATTCACTCCTTTATCATTACCAATGCCCTTTTTATGTTTTTTTTTTACAGTCTCTGTTTTAAAGTCTATTTTATCTAATATAAGTATTGCTACCTCAGCTTTCTTTTCAATTCCACTTCTATGGATTATCTTTTTTTATCCGTTCACTTGCAATTTGTGTTTGTCTTTAGATCTGAAGGGAGTCTCTTATAAGTATCATATAGATAGGTCTTACTTTTGTTTGTTTTTCTGTTTGTTTGTTTTAAATCCATTCAGTTATCCTATGTCTTTTGATTGGAGAATTTAATCCATTTACATTTAATGTAATTATTAATAAGTATGTACTTATTATCACTTTGTTAATTGTTTCCAGTTGTTTTTGTACTTCTTTGCTCCTTTCATCTTCTCTTATTTTCTTCCCCTGTGGTTTGATGGTTTTCTGCAGTGTTAATTCAATTCCTTCTTCTTTAGTTTTTTGTCTCTTTATTATAGGTTTTTGGTTTGTGGTTATCATGAGGTTCATATATGACAATCTACATAAATCAATCTATTCTAAGTTGATAGTCTCTTAAGTTCAAGTGCATTTACAAGCACTATATTTTTACCCATCACCCCATGTTTTATGTTTTTGTGTCATAGTTTACGTCTTTTTACTTTGTGTATCCCCTAACTATTTATTGTACTTACAGTGGGAAAGTAACTTGACTGTGTGTACCCATAAGCTTCAGCAATTCAGCATGAGGATATGTGCATGTGGGCTTTAGGTCAGGAGTGGGAGAATGCCATAACTGTTTGTGCTCACCAGCCCCAGCCAAGGGGCAAGGAATTGTCCAGTTTGCTTTAGGCTGGGAGAGGGATATTTTCATAGCCACTTGCACTCCCCAGCCCCAGCCAGAGGGTTGTGGAGTGTCACCACCTCCTGCACTCACAGACTTTAGCTAGGGAGCAGGAGAATACTGCAACCATTTGTACCCACCCACCCAATCCAGGGAGTGGGGGAGTGCTGCAATGTTCATAACTCTCTGGCTTCAGCAATGTGACAGGATAGTGCCATGATTGCTTATCTCTGACTATGCTAGCAAGTTTGGTGGGAAGTGCAACAATGGCATGTGCCAATGTCTCTGCCTCTGCAGAGCATTTCCACTGTTCTCTGCTCCTTCAGCCAATGCTTTTAGATTCACAAATGACTCCCCTTCACATACAGACTGAGTACTTTTTGAACTGCTGTTATATTGCTGGGTCTTGGGATGAGTGAGGCTGCACATGAGCCCTTTAAGAAGATAGTCTCAGTTTCCTACATAGTCTGGGACTCTTGGATGTCAGCCCCATTGGTTTTCTAAGCCAGGCATTCTGGTGGCTCATTTCTGGAGTAGATCCCAGGGGATGGGGTGTCTAATGTGGGGTGCCAACCCATCACTACTGCAGAAAAAACATCCATGTGGTGAGATTCTCCCCTATTGTGTGCCACCGTGCCTGTGGTAAGGTTTTTGTCAAGAGCATGTCTCTGCTTCTCCTACCCATTTCCATGCAGTCCTTTTCCTCTTTTGCTGTGGAGCAGGTGTTCAGCTATTTCTCAGGTTCTTTTCGGAGGGAACTGATCCACATGTAGTTGTGTATCTGTTGTATCTGTGGGAGGAAGTAAGTTCAGTCTCTTCTTACACCGCCATCTTGAACTGTCCCTCTTCACCATTTATTTATAATACCAACTCTATCATTGATCAAATTTTCATACATAGGTGAATCTGTTTTCTGAATTCTCCATTCTACTCCATTGCTTTATACACTATTTCTGTAACACTGTTTTACTTTTGTAGCCACTATAATAAAGGGTAAAAACTGGTGAGAAAAGACTCCTATTTGTCCTTAAAAATTACCTAGCCACTCCACATAAATTTGAAAAGCAGCTTGTACAGTTTCACTAAAAAGAAAGTTGGTACTCTTATGGGAGATGTATTTATTGATTGCTTGGAGACAAATGGAAATCTTTATGTATCTCTCTATTGTTCATGTCTTCTTTTGTAGCCCATGCTGGTATTTTGTAATTTTTCCATAGTGGTATGAGTTGTGAATGGGATATATTTGCTGTTGTTGTTGTTGTTGTTTTTGCAGTACGTGGGCCTCTCACTGTTGTGGCCTCTCCCATTGCGGAGCACAAGCTCCGGATGTGCAGGCTCAGCGGCCATGGCTCACGGGCCCAGCCGCTCCGTGATATGTGGGATCTTCCCGGACCGAGGCACAAACCCGTGTCCCCTGCATTGGCAGGCGGACTCTCAACCACTGCGCCACCAGGGAAGCCCAGGATATATTTTTTGTATTGCATTTTATAAGAAGTTATGTCTGGTTAGTAGGAATTTATTTATTATTTATAATTATATTTTATCTAGTGAGCTTAGTATAATTTTACACGAATTCTGACAGTTTGTAGGTTTTCTTTTAGTCAATCCACATTTTCTGGATGTAAGTGTACTTTTACCTCTTTCTTTCTAATTTTTTATCTTATTGTTTTCTCTTATCATTGGTTAAAGCATCCAGTTCCAAAGTTTAGTAGAGATACTGATAATGGGCATTCTTGTCATTACTGAATTTAATGATAATGCTTCCTTTACTTTCACAACCTAATCTGATGTTTTCTGTAGATATCTGAACTGTATCTTTTATCAAGTTAAGGAAATTCCATTCTCTTCCAAATCCAATGTGAGTTTTTATCATGAATAAATGTTGAACTCTATTAAATGCTTTTTCTGCACTGAGAAATTGAGATGATCCTATGGGTTTTCACATTTAATCTGTTAACCCAAGATCAGGGTTACCATACTTGTCTGTGCAAACCACGCTTCATGCAAACCTAGGATGGTGCCATTGCCATAAACTATCCCATTATTTACACTGTGAATGGGCTGTGTCCTGGAGCTTTTTGATGTGTCATACCCTATGGTGGATATAAATAGATTTTCTAATATTAAACCATCATGGAGTTCCTGACTGGGGTGAGTTGGGGGATTACTACTGTCCATCAGGACAGACCTGGCTACTTTTCCAACAAATTCTGTTTTCCCCCTTCTTCTGTAGTAATAGGATATAAGTTAGTACATGACTTCACACTAGAGAATTCATTCCTCAGTCTCATTTACAGTTAGGTATATCTATGTAACAAAATTCAGGTCAACAAAGTGGGAGCATAAGTGATGTTTGAAATATGAAAATCAATTTAAAAGCCAAGCAATTTTCTTGAAGCTTCTCTCTTGTCCCTTCCAATAAGCAAGAACAAAGCCCATTTTTGACTATGTAGCTGAGGACAATACCCTAGGACAGGGTTCAGCAGCTATGGCAAAAGCCAGATATGACTCTCCAGCTGTTTTTGTGAATAAAGTTTTATTGGAATGCAATGATTCCCATTTGTTTATGTATTGTCTACCTCTACTTTTATTTTACAACAGCAGAGTTGAGTAGTTGTGACACAAAACATCTGCCACACAAAGCCTGAAATATTTAATCTCTGGCTTTTTACAAAAGAAGGTTGCAGGCTCTTCCCCTCAATTCTCAAACTTTAGTGAGTGGCAGAATCACCAGGAGAAATTAAAGCAAGTCTGGCCCCACCAATATATGAAATTCAATACATCCAGGGTGAGGCCTGAGAATTTACATTTCTGACAAGCTCCTGGGGATGCTGATTCCACTAGTCCATGCACCAGTGCCCTGTGGGGTGGTTGAACAAGAAGAGGGAGAGAACATAGTTCCCTAAATAATGAATGGATTTTACCCACTTGATAAAAAAGACCACTCCCCCTGTGAAAGGCATGTGACCTTCCATATTTAAGCCCACGTTTGGGATTTCTTTCTTATAGTAGCTTATCATTATGTTAACCAAACACACTTAAGATGTTTTGATAGATAGATAGATAGATAGATAGATAGAGAGACAGATACAGATAGATTCATAGATAGATAGATGTACATGTGTAAATAGACACAAAGCTGAATTCCATTTGCTAGCATTTACTGAGGATTTTAAATTTTATGTTCATATATGAGATTGGTTTATACTTTTTTTTTTCTTATATACTGCTTGACGAATTTTTGTACTTGTTTCACAAAATAATTATTGTACTTCTTTATTTTCCTAAGTAGTTTGTATAGACTAGAAATTATCTATAGCTTGATGATCTGATAAAAAGCTACCTATTAGGGTGACATCACCAAGATTGTGGAGTAGGAAACCCCAGATTCTGTCCCCTGACAAAGATCAACAATTAGACAACTATCCATGAATGAAAACAGCTCTGCAAGAGCTCTGGTGTCCATTTAAGAAACTTTAGCAACACAGTGGAACAAAAAAACTTGAGCAGGGTGAGTGACCAGCTTCCTCAGTCTTTTGGGACACCACACAAAGGAAATGCTTTGGTTTCATCCCACCCAGAGAGGAGAAAAACTGAGACATACAGAAAAAACTAGGAACAAAGGAGAAAAACAGGAGCTACCAATATCAGCTTTGCAGTGGGAGTGACCATGGTTTCCAGTGACACTCTGCAGACAACCTCAGCAACTTTTGCCACTAAAGGAACCACTGGCCATCACAGCAACTATGGACTGCCTGCAGATTTCACTAGTTTTTGCCCCACAGTTATTTGCATTTGCTGTCATCAGCTGCCTGAGACCCTTCCCACTCTTTCCTCTCTGCCCCCACTGGAGTCTAGAACCTTTGCTGACAGCCAGCCCAGCACTCTACAACTGTGAGAGAGCAAGATGCCAGCCTAGATCCCCACAGCTGACTCCCACCACTATGCACATGCTCAGAGAAGTCCCCTCCAGCTGTACCTTTGCACCAAGCCAGCATGACACCCATCACCAGCCTCCATTGCCACATGCACACCCTCATTAAGATCCTGTAGCCATGGAAGTGCACACAGATAGCCAAGGCCCAGATAGCTGATTGTGGGCCTAGATTTGGCCCTATCTCCTGTCACTGACATGCACCACTGCACTCACCAACAACTAGTCCCACCAGATGTGCACCTGCATGCCCCAAGCCTCATCATTGGCTTCCACTGCCCTGTACCCATGGTGAGATCCTCCAGTCACAGAAGTACATACCACAGCCAGTGCCACACAGCTGCATATGGGCCTGGATTTGACCCTTTGTCCTATCATTAGCCTGCATTACTGTGTTCACCTGCAGGGAGCCTTTCCATTTGTATATACGCACACCCTTAACTTGACTCTTGACACCAGTCTTCGCTGACATGTGCCTATGGCATGAACCAACAGCCACATACTCTTGGTGCATACTGACAGGCAGGGTCCCTAAAGCTTCCAGTGTGGCCACAGTCGGCTTCAGCCTTTGCTGCTTGCCCTGGCCCCCCAACACTACATGTGTTTTGCAACTGGCCTCTGTCACTGCACAGGCGCCTGCAGCTGACCCCCACAGAAAAGGGTGAGCACACCACTGACTCTGGCCACTCCACTGCCTTCCCTGGATCTTATCACGTTTGTAATTATATGAAAATAATAAAAACTTGAACAATACATTAACCATTAAAGAAACTTAAATGTGATAAGCCAGAGATCCCCAACCCCCCGTCATGGACTGGTGCTGGTCCACAGCCTGTTAGGAACCAGGCCGCACAACAGGAGGTGAGTGGCAGGCGAGCAAAGCTTCATTTGTATTTACAGCTTCTCCCCATCTCTGGCATTACTGCCTGAGCTCCGCCTCCTGTCAGATCAGTGGCGGCATTAGATTCTCACAGGAGCACTAACCCTACTGTGTACTGTGCATGAGAGGATGTAGGTTGCACCCTCCTTATGAGAATCTAACGCCTGATGATCTGAGGTGGAGCTGAGATGGTGATGCTAGTGCTGGGGAGCGGCTGCAAATACAGATTATCATTAGCAGAGAGGTTTGACTGCACAGAGACCATAATAAATTAATTGCTTGCAGATTCATATCAAAACCCTATCAGTGAGTGGCAAGTGACAATTAAGCTGCATCTGGTGGCAGGCTTTAAGTCAGAATCCGACACTTATTTTAGTCTTCCCATGGCCTGCCCATTATTTTATTTACCACTTGCATTCATGCCTCTTTCCCACACTGCTCACTTGTCTCAGTTTTGGTAAGCCCACAAGCTACCCCTAGCCAAAATGAGTAAAAAACAAATGTCGCTGGAGAGCTTCTTTGAAAAGGGGGAAAGACCCAATGATGAAAACTCTAAGACTCCTAGCAAAAAGAAAGCTGCATTTCAAAGAAAATACCAAGATTCCTACTTAAACTACAGGTTTATTGCAACAGGTGATTCACATTCTCCAAAACTGCTTTGTATATGTGGCAACTGGCTACCCAACGAAGCCATGAAACCTTCAAAACTGCTTCGTCACATGGAGACCAAGCACCCTGCATTAAAAGACAAGCCTTCGGAGTTTTTCAAAAGAAAAATAAGTGAACACGAAGAACAGAAGCAATTATTGAAGGCCACCTCTTCATCGAATGTGTCTGCACTGAGAGCATCATTCATAATGGCTAACCACATTGCTAAAGCTGAGCCCTTTACTATTGGTGAAGGGTTGATTCTGCCTACTGCTAAGGATATTGGTCGTGAACTTTTAGGAGAGGCTGCAGTTCAAAAGGTGGCACATGTTCCTCTTTTGGCTAGCACCATAACTAGACGAATTGATGAAATAGCAGAGGATATTGATGCACAATTGTTAGAGAGGATTAATGAGTCACCATGATATGTAATCCAGGTTAAGTCTGCCAATGCTGACAACAAGGCAACAATGCTTGTTTTTGTGTGATATATTTTTCAGAAGGATATGCATGAGGATATGTTATGTGCACTTTTGTTGCCAACCAACACCACAGCTGCAGAACTATTCAAGTCTTTGAATGATTACATATCAGGAAAACTGAATTGGTCATTTTGTGTCGGTATATGCATGGATGGAGTGGCTGCCGTGACTGGCTGGCTTTGTGGTTTCACTGCTCGGGTCAAAGAGGTCACTTCTGAATGTGAGTCATCCATAGAGAAATACTGGCTAGCCGAAAAATGTCACCTGAACTTAACAACGTTTTGCAGGATGTGATTAAAATTATCAACCACATTAAAGTACATGCCCTTAACTCACATCTGTTCACGTAGCTCTGTGAGGAGATAGATGCAGAGTACACATGTCTTCTCCTATACACAGAAGTGAGATGGCTTTCTAAAGGTAGATCACTGGCCAGAGTTCTTGAGTTGTGAGAGCCGCTCCAGAGATTTCTTTTAGAAAAACAGTCACCGCTGGCAGCACATTTCAGTGACACAGAATGGGTCGCAAAACTTGCTTACTTGTGTGACATATTCAACCCGCTCGATGACAATCTGTCCCTTCAGGGGAGAATGACAACTGTGTTCAATTAGGCCGATAAAGTGGCTGCATTCAAAGCCAAACTGGAATTACAGGGGTGACGAGTGAACACTGGAATTTTTGACATGTTTCAAACATTAGCAGAGATTTTGAAAGAGTCTGAGCCAGGGTCTTCTTTCTCCCAGCTAATGCATGATCACCTATCTCAGCTTTCAAGAGTTTGAGCATTACTTCCCAACCACAAAAGACCCCCGAACTGGGAAGGAATGGATCTGCGACCCATTTGTGAATAAGCCAGGTGAATCAACTTTGTCCGTGCTAGAAGAGGATCAACTTCTTGAGATCGCAAATGAGAGTGGCCTGAAAAGTATGTTTGAGACAACTTCAAATCTCCATACGTTCTGGATTAAAGTCAAAGCGGAATATCCTGAGATTGCCACAAAAGCACTGAAAAACCTGCTTCCATTTCCAACATCCTATCTTTGTGAAGCAGGGTTTTCTGCAGTGACAGCAACCAAAACGAGATTACGGAGTAGACTGGACATAAGCAACACACCTCAGGTGTCACTGTCTCCCATCACCCCCAGATGGGACCATCTAGTTGCAGGAAAACAAGCTCAGGGCTCCCACTGATTCTGCATTATACTGAGTTGTATAATTATTTCGTTATATATTAAAATGTAATAATAATAGAAATAAAGTGTACAATAAAGGTAATGCACTTGAATCATCCCAAAACCATCCCCCCCGCCCTGCAGTCGGTGGAAAAATTGTCTTCCATGAAACCAGTCCCTGTGCCAAAAACGATTGGGGACCACTGTGATAAACCATATAAAGAAACCAAAACAAAGTAATAGGGTACTTATTTTTGATAAGGTATTCCAGAAACCAGTCTCTGAGATGTGATATTTAGGCAGATGAGAAGAAAGCATGCCTTTTCCAGAGGGAGGTGCAAAACAAAGTTATGAAACCAACAGGAACTTGGTGTGTTGAGAAAACAAAGGGTTCACTGTGTTAGGGAAGAGGGTTAGTTAGGAAGAATTGGAGATGAGGTAAGCAGAAAGAAAAATTATATGAAGCTCCGTAGACACAGTAATGGATTTAGACATCATTAAATGCAATAAAATATCAAAATCTTTATGACTGGGAGTGACAAAATC
Organism: Delphinus delphis; assembly: GCF_949987515.2. Lineage (NCBI taxonomy): Eukaryota > Metazoa > Chordata > Mammalia > Artiodactyla > Delphinidae > Delphinus > Delphinus delphis. Next base: position 116,484,995 of record NC_082684.1, on the reverse strand, counting down.
TAATTTCTATTTTAAAGATTATTTACTTCTGCTCTGCGAAGAGTAATATTGTACAAAGGTAGGAGTAAAAACGTGTAACCAAAGTTGAAGGTGACTTTACTAGTCTAGAAGGACATCACCTATGCTGCTGGGGAGAAGTGGGTAGATTGGGGCTGTATTTTGAAGGAAGTCTTGACAGAATTGACGTGTTGATAGACTGCATATGGGGATGCAAATTAAAAATACAAGTTTACAATGTTCCTAAAACTCAGGCTACCTGGAGACAAAGTGTTGTACCATACTTAGAAATGACTTCATTAAGGAGGAGAAAACTTGATTCTATAATGGTCATTTAACAGGTTAATAGTTTATTATTATATTTTCTTGATTTACAACTGAGGATTTTAGCTTACAAGTTGGACCTTGAAGTTACTCATTTTATAGATTAGTGATGTCTAAAGTTTCAGTAAACTACAGAATTCCCCTAGAATTCCAACAGTTAGGAGAGCCCACAGCAGGGTCTTTGCTTTTCAAGATGTTCCTTGGCATAGAATCTGGGAATCATCAGAGCAGACATGAGAAAGGACTCATACTTCATCCAGATACTCTAGGTTATTCCATATTGAGTCCTTCTGGAGAAAAAAAAAATCCTAAAATGGTTGTCTAAAGGGACAAAGTAACTCCAAACTTAGGAACTTAAAGTAAATTAGAAATGGGGCCATAGCCAGAAAGCCATCACAAGAGAGACAATTTGGGGGGCAAGCAATATAGTAAACATGGCTACCATTACTGACAGCTTCATACGTATTTATTTCATTTAAAGTTTTATAATCGCCATGCCAGCTCTATGAAGCTAGTGCAGTTATCCCCACTTTCAGCTAAAGAAATGGAAAAATAAAAACTGAGTAAAGTGCCTAAGGTCACACAGCTTGTATGTGAGGAGAGAAGAAGAGAATCTGGACCCAGGTCTACATGACATCAAGGTCAATGCTATTTAAGGACTCTGCCTCCTCTCATATGTGTCAGGTTTAGAGTTCCATGATGAACACCACAGGATCCGAGGGTTTGCTCCATGCTGAATATGACACCTTTGCACTAGTAAGAGTTGACTCTTAGTTTGTCTTGGGGGATAAGATGAGACAGGAAAAAGCCAAGTTATCTCCAGTTATCTTTAAGAAGCATTTCTAATAAAATACACTTCCTGTAGCTTCGTGTAGCTGGGCTACTTTCAAACTTGCTAGGACTTAGTTCTAATATTTACTTTTGTTTTTCTTGATTTGAAAAAGCCTTATCTTGGAGTAAGGGTAGATGGTGTTATAACAGATTCATCAGGCAAACACAGCTCCACACGATGCAGGTCAGGATTTCTCTTTCGAGATTTGTTGTATCTGCTTGACTCCAATCCTCTACCCCGCAAACAATCAGAGATGATTTTCTGCCACAACAAACAATGGCTAAATCTCCCCTTCTGCTTCAGCTGAAAAGAAATCACAAACTATAGCCAGGCAGGTGCCCTCCATGTTTACGTCACTCACCAATTTTCCTTGCAATCTAAAACCATTTGCCCCAGAGCTAGCTCATGTGCAATATTCTATGATTCAATATTTCAATTGTGTGTCTCTCTCTGACATGTTTTTTCTTGTCCACATGAAACCTGAGTAAATTACAATGAGCTTTGAATAGAATTGTCAGAAAGTAGTCTACCAACTTCCACCTCCTGCCCCAAGATCAGGCATCCTGGGACAGAAGACAGCCCACCACCCTCATTCTACTACTAACCATTATTAATCATCTACCTTGCAAAAAACACAGAGTGACATAACAAGAAACTCCGGAAATCTTCATTATCTCCACTGTTTTTTCCCAAGTAGAAATAGCATTTAACTCTAACAAGCTGCTGTTTACCAGTCCTATTAAATTTCAAAGTGTTAACCCTCCTCTCACTATTCCAGAGAGTATTTCAGAGGAGGGTTGCTCTACTTCTGTTCAGTTCTCTCTGTCCTGAGATTCAGAGAAGAGATACCATACAATCCACATAGGCAACATTTTGAGATTTGACGCCATTCTTATTTTTTTTTTTAAATCTAATCTATATGATTGATATTCTTATTACGCTAGTGTCTATCATCAAAATGATATTAATAGTAGAGTCCTAAATGAACACTAATGGTATTTAGTATCCAACAGAGCCATCTATCTGTCTACGGATCTCAAAGACCACTAATATGATTCTTAAGTAAGTTCAGAGAGTGGAGAGAAAATAGGGAAATGAAGAAGTGTGGAGACATGAATAAAACCCTCAGCACCAAATGTTCCTGTGTCTACATGGACCTTGAAAATAAAACTTTTCTCAACATCCTGGGGCAATGTTTTCTATTTTTCCTATTTAGTCTCATTGTTTTGCACCTGTTAAAAAGAAAGGCCTAATGGGCAGTGTCAGGAGACCTGACCTCCAGACTCAGCTTTATCTAGTAATTGTTGTTTCACCCTGGTTCTATAGCTTAATCTCTCTGACATTCAGTTTTCTCCCTAAAATTAGGAGGTTACATGAGATCAGTCATTCTCAAGGTGTTATCAACAGAACCATACATATGGTTCTATTCCTGTGCTACTGGGGTCACAAAAAAAAAAAAATGGAATAGGTCAAGAGAGAGTCTAAGTAGGCATGGGTTGAAAAATCCCTTATTGATCTTCTTTTATCATCATTTATATTGAGGTTCCGTGTCAGATTCCATTTGAAAATTGAATTCAAGTACTAAAAAACATGCGTTACCGTGAGTTAGATGAGGTTTAAGGACAAAATCCCTATGATGCCAGTACCTTCAGGGTATAAGCACAGTAGTGGGTGCATCCCAGGAGACATGTGATTATAGAAGATGAAACACAGCCTAGTTCTTGATAAACAAAGTCATTTAATCAGAAGGATCTGTGAACAATAGAGCCATGTGTGTGAGAACAAGGCATCAGGACTACGTTTAGGTGTTGACAGATCCTGACCTGAAGCAGAAGAGACCAAGGAAGACACAATATAAGATGGAGAAGTTTCTTGGAGACCCAAGTTGTGAACTAAGTGTTAAATATACTAATCAGGATTTTGTTTCCTCTGAAGGGCAATCATTGTAGCATTCCAAATTTTTATTTAAGTTTTTATGAGGCTGTATCCCTCTCCCCCAAATCAAGATCCCTTTACAAGTCAAATACGGTTTTTCTACACACTTCTAATTATGTCCAGTGCTCTCAAAAAAAAAAAAAATGCCATAACACCTACTTTGAGCTTCTTAGAAAATTGTTGGCTGTATCAGGCCTATGTAAACACTCTAAGGTAATAGCTATGCTCCAGAAATATTTTGTGCTAATCAATCTTACTTTAATCATATTTCTCAATTGTTCTTGGTGAAATTTCAACTTCAACTCTGATTCACTGTCAACTGGCTGGTGTGGAAGTAACTCTGTTAACCTATCTTCCCAACATACACACTTCCTAATAAAAGATGATCAAAAGATATGGAAAGTGTAAAACAAGAATTCAATATGGAGAGGAGTGACATTTGAGATTGGAGTGGGCTGAGAGACCATTGGAGAAACTCAATGGGAATGGGAAGCAACTTTCTAGAAAGAATTGGAAGACCAGTAAAAAGAACAGAGTCCTAAAGTTAACTTATACTAAAGTAAATAAAAGGTCCTCTTCTCCAGGGACATAAGAGTGAGCTCCTGAGATGCTTGTATGTCTTGGATGGGAGGAGAGAATGAGCAGGTTACCATTATTATGCATGTAGCATCTATTCTCTAAAGGCTGGGAAGTGAGAAGATTAGAATGTGAGCCTTCAGTACTGGCAGCAGGGCCAAGGGAGTGGTGGGGTTAGACTGCAGTTCAGCTAAATGGTTTCTCCTCAACTCAGAGATTGTTTCTTTTGTAGTCCCATGAAAGCTGAGAATAAAGCACAGCTCTTGTCTCAGATGCCCCTATGGCCAAAGGCGTGACAGCAATTCAGGTAAGGAGTCTTGCAAACTGTGTTTGAAATTATTGATATAATTATTGTATAAGAATGCATGTTCTCTATTCAAGATACTCTCAGATTTTCTGGGAAATAGAAATAATCCCCCCAATAATAGTCCATGAACTTAATTACATAGGGGGATTTATGCAAGATTGCATGGATTATGGTACTACATGTAAATAAATATTTAAATGCACAGTGTGAACTCCTACTTATAGGAGGCCAGCAGTGAAGTGAATCCCTTTGTGAGATTCTTTGAAAACAATTGGAAGAATACATAAAGATGTGGGAAATATTCAAAATACACTGTTATATGGAAAAAAATCACATTATAAAATAGTACCATAGAATGATCTCGAATGTAGTTCGTATACACACACACACACACACACACATGCACACAATAATATATGGTTACTGATTTTTATTAGCTATAGATTTATGAAAGGATATCTGTATTAGTGGTGATTCCCTTTGTGTGGTGAGATTTTCTATCATGGATATGTATTATTATTATAATTAGAAAACAGAATGTGACATTTACATTTTATAGATTCATGAACTAGCTGTCCTCAGAAAGAAGTGGGTTAAAAATACTGTCAGTTTCCCAACTCACGTCTTGGAATATTTTCCTGGGTATTTTGAAGTTCATTTATTTAAATATTTCTTCAACCATGTCTCTTCCTTCCACAGAGGACTGGAGGTAGAAAAAAATTTACCTACATAGACATTAATATCTTCCAAAACACACATCATTATTTATCAAGAGCTGTCTGAGAAAAAAACTATAGCAAATGGACACAAAACTTAGTTCTGAGTTTTCTAGTGGTCACAACAAATAGAAAAATATATCCTAAAGAATTCATCAAGAAATATACCAAGGGAATTCCCTGACAGTCCAGTGGTTTGGACTCCGTGCTTTCACTACTGAAGTCACAGGTTCAATACCTGGTCTGGGAACTAAGATCCCACAAGCCACGTGGCATGGCCAAAAAATAAAAATAAATAAAAAATAATAAATAAGGAAATAAATAAATAAGAAACAAACCAAATCAAGAAATATAAACTTTTTCCTTCCCTAACCTTATCATGGAGCAGAGGGTGGGGTGGGGGTAGACAATGTAAAAATGTAAGTAAAATGCAGGATATGAGGTTGGGAGAAGAGAATATCAGGTGAACAATTCTGGAAACTATCTAGTTAAATTTACCTCATGCCAATTAGACAAAGGGTTTCCTGGCAATTTGCCAAAAGCATAGTTCTCTTTGTTAATAATCCATAATTAGAAAAAAAGAAAAATCTCTGTTTCACTGACGGAGAGAGTATTTTGTAGGATTAAGCATTTGTCTGTAGACCAGATCCCTGGGTTTGAATTTCACTGCCATCACTTACTCATTTGGTGACTTTGGGTAACTTATCCAATGTCTTCAAGGTCTATGTCCTCATTTATGGAATGTCAATGGTAATAGAATCTATCACAAATGGTGAAGATGAAATGTGTGACGGTTCATTTTATGTGTCTACTTGACTGGCTATGGGGTACCCAGATTAAACATTGTTTCTGGTTATGTCTGTGACAGTGTTTTCAGATGAGACTAGCATTTGAATTGGTGTACACAGTAAAGTAGATTGCCGTCCCCAATGTGGGTGGGCATCATTGAATCCACTGGGGGCTTGAATAGAACAAAAGGTGGAAGAAGGCAGAATTCACTCCTTTTAGCTTCTCGCTTGCCTGCTTGAGCTGGGACACCTCATCTCATCTCCTCTGACCCTTTGGACTTGGACTGAATTACACCACCAGCTTCCCTGGGTCCCCCGCTTTCAGATTGTGGGACTTCTCAGTCTCCAGCATCACATCAGCCGACTCCACGTAATAAAACATTTTTCACTCCTACTGATTCTGTTTCTCTGGAGAATCCAAACTGATAACAAAATCACAAAGTGCTTAGAACATAACAAGGATTGTATAAATGCTATCATCTTCCTTATCATTACCACCATCACCAAACAGAGCTACAGAAAAACACCATGAATAATATCAATACATAACTTTGACTACAAGTTGGGTGACATTTTAATGGAACCCATTTACTTCTTGAACCATGGGGCCACCTAGTCCTACCAGAGTAGCCCAATCATGCACAAAAGTTTCTGTCTTCCAGTTGTCCTTGGGATTACACGTGACTTAAACTCAATCCCAATTTCACGGGTATTTTTATCATGACTCTATCTATTGACCCTATACCAATTTTAAGAAGTATTTTAAAAACTTATATTGAACTATTCTAAATCTCTTCTCATTTCATTCCACCTACTTGCTGGTTCCTTTCTCAAGTGTCCAATGGCCATCCTACCACCCTCTTTTCTCAAAACACGCACGCACGCACACACACACACACACACACGCACACACTGCCTCATTCTCTGAACAGATTCAAACATCCTGAGAATTCACCAAGAAGTGGCCCTTATTCCACAAACTCTAGTACTATTTGAAGAAATTCAAAATAGTTACATGGCAGAAGGATCTTTTTAAGAAGAACCCACATGATTGTGTGTGTGTGTGTGTGTGTGTGTGTGTGAATGTGTGAGAGAGATGGTAGGTCATAATTATCCCATAACTTTGCAAATATATGCTCTAGGATGATAATTGCCATGGTCAACCTGCATTCCCACCATGTATTCCTACTGATAGATGAAAGAATCATCATTCATCATAAATGATATCAGATGTAATTATTCTTCTCTTGTTTATTTCTCCATGAATTCAATGTCCAGTTAAAATTTGAAAACATTGTTTTCAACGTTTAGAAATAAAAGACAGTGAAATTGCCTCCATTTTCAAGATGCAAAAACTGAGATTCGGTGGCAAGCTGACCTTTCTTTGCTCCTTCTAGCCACTATAATTATACAACCACAGGAACTGTCCCCAGAAGGCTGATGTGGGAATCAAGCTAGTCTGAGAATCCACAGACCTGGATCCTGGCCACTGCTTTGGCAAAAACTACCCATGAGGATTTCAGACCTCATTTTATCTTTCTGGGTCTTAGCTTCCTCCTCTGTAAAGACTGGGGAGAAGGGAGGATTACAGGATCACCCATGCTTCGAATTTTAAATTTATCTGATTTATTTACTCCAGGATATTCTTTGTAATTTTTTTTATTTGTTCTTTGATTTAGTGTTTTGACCTCAATCCTAGTTTTCATAAATGTTCATTTATATTAATACATTAACATTCTCCTCTACTAATTTAGTTCAATATTTCAAATAACATGACTAGGAGAAATATTTCATTTAGGTTAAAAATATCATGTTAATAAACAATTAACATAGTCTAATATACCACTGTCCAAAAACATCCATACAATTACATGGACATATTTTTAAAGGAAAATATATTGGTAAGGGGAATTTGAGTTAAAAATGATTGGGTATTCAGCCAAGTTTTACTGAAGATAAACCCTGTTTTGCTCTTCCCCCCTCCCCCCGGAGTCATCCTACACGGGAGGCCTGCAGATGCCGTATTTCAAATCATAGGAAATTGCAGCTTAGGAAGCACTCTCTCCCCGTGGGCTCAAATAAAATTTCCTAAAGACTCCAGATCGACCACAGGCAGGAAAGGAATTGTAAATGCTCTGAAAAGGAAATCTCTCTGTTACACTAGGATGACATTCATGATCCTTTCCTCCTCTCCAGATCTCCATGCAATGTTTCATCACTGAGATTCTGGCCATTAAATCCACAGGAACCCTGTCCAGGAATCCTGAATCCCATCTGCTTCAGAACTATGCAGAGTACCCACCCTCAGAGCTCAGAACCAGCTTCCTCTGCAACTTCACCAGTCTGTTGTGAAACTGTCCCGTTTTGCAGTGAATGAGAGGTATAGAGGGAACATATTTCTGTAGTGGATTGAAATAAACCACTTTTTTTCTAAATATTTTCAGTTTTAAACTTTTTGATATTTAGCCACTTCACTTATTATATTTCAACTATTTTGGTCACTTTTTTTTCTTTGCTCCTTTCCTGGACAAATGGTTATATAGGACTTTTCTTAATTTATTTTAAAATTTTTCATACCTGTTCTGAAATAAAGTATGATACGCACCAAAAAATAATCTTCCTTTTCAAACTCAAGGACCATGAGCTTTTTTATATTTCCCATAAAATAAAGCCATTTTAAAATTTCTGTCAAGTAAAATTTAGGCTCAATCAGCACTCAGAATCTATGTTGCCAATTAGACTACAGTACGTTTTACAATGTGAAAAAATGTTCAGGGGGACAGATAGACATAACATGGAAAAACTCCGTAAGATAAAAGAAACATAATTGATGCATTTTTCAGTCTGCGGCATTGATTTCTATTTATTATTACAAACTCTTAAAAACACAAAGATTGGATGTCAATGTTTTATTCTGGAAGCATACAATTGAGGAAAGCATTACCTGCATGACTTACTTTATAAAATTTGTTTACCAGAACTGGACTTGCACGTTCATTTCAAAGGACTTTGAAGTGAGAGGGGAAAAGATGATTCAAGGATTTTTCTTTTCCTTAATGCTTTACTTTTGAGATTTACCAGACTTCAGTTAAATAGATGCCTTCTTGACAACCAGGAATCTTAGTAATATGAGTGAAGTGGCAAAAGTGGAGTTCGCCTAAACTTCCCTGTAGGCAGAGTGGAGCTCTGTGCAGGGCCAGTTTTATCAAGCATAGCTAGCTGACTTTGAAAATTCCTTCTGAGGAGCAGTGATCAGCAGACCCTTCTTACATTCATCTAATTTCCAAGCCTTGATGTGACATATGAAATAAGAAGAAAATGACAACAAAAATCAATGTGTCTAAATAGTCTTGCTTCAAAACATACCTGTCACTGGCTTAACTCAGAAATTGGGTGGGATATTAGATCTGATATCTTTTTTTTGTTGTTTTTGTTTTGTTTTGTTTTATTTGTTTCAGAATTTCTTTTAGTACCTGAAGGGAGAAAAAGGCAGAAAACCTCTCTTTAGCTTGCAAAGAGGGGAGTGTGCCTTATTAGAAAGAATTCAAAATTATAAACACACAAAATATTCAGTACCTGCCCCTTCTTGCATTGGGTTTTTATTCTTTCCTCTATCAACATGCTTGTGATTAAAATCAATCCAGTTACATCACAGTGGGATCATGGGCTTTTAAAAATATTAACTAAAATAAATCTCTAGAAAGTTAACTTATATATTTTAAGTTATGAAAACATAACATATTGGAGATTATGGCTTTATAACTCTGATAGTTTTACCGTTGCAATTTATAGATAGGAGAAAACTAATATTAGACTGAATTTTGAACACATTTATCTTCTATTAAATTTTCTATAAAATAAGGTATAAAATCACACATTTCTATAAACTATTATTTCTCTATTTTATATAACATTTTCCTTGTCACTAAGTCTCTATATAGATAACATAAAATGTAAGATTTAAATAGTCCTCTGAAAATTAAATACTTTGCTTTAGTCTATATATACAGGTTTACTCTGTATATTATAAAGTTTAAAAATTACTTAGACACTTTTCTGACACACTTTTAACAAAGCAGTTACTACATCAAGAAAAATTAGCATTCATAAATATAAACATATTGTGATCTTTTATGAGTCTTTTTCTGAAAAACATACAACGTGCCAAAAATATTACAAAGATGATTGTCTATTTTTAAACAAAGCAGTAAAAGGCATTCAAACTCCCATTCACACATAAATGCATTTCCTTTTCAAAGGATATTTACCCTTTAAGGGGACATTTTTAACCTTGTGACACCATAAAATTCCATGCATGCAGTTATTTGTTTTTATTTTTCTGTCATTCATTCTTGATCAGATATTTTCCATGGGTTTTATCATGTTATTCATATAAAGGCATAGTTTTAATAGTTCATTTTAATCCCTTGATTAATAGGAGACAATCTGTTTAAAAATAATATTAGTGTTGGCATTTCTTAATGAATTACAAAAGCTGAGCAGACATGCTCTTTTGAGCCTTTTTGAATTTCCTTTCAAAATGTGCTGAACTCCCCAGTATTTGGTCAAATCTACGTGGTTTTAACATTAGCTAACCATTAAATGAACTTTCAAATCTGAGAACAGTGTTCACTTGCAATGGGTGATATGGTGAGAAAGGGTTCAGATCAAGAATTCAGAATTTCAGGCCCCGTGATTATAGGTGCTGGCAAGGGAGAACCAAATGCCTGCTGTCTGGAAGACCCTGGGCATTGCAAGTGCTGCTAACAGTCTCCAACCAGCTGATTTTAAAAGACCAAAGGTTCTTTCTAAAGTGGTAATAGTTACAGATTTGCTATCTAACAGTGGCATTAGCCCAAAAAAGAGGCACTATCCTGACAACTTACAATGAAACTTTTCTGTGATACCAGATCTATAAGGTTAAAAAATATTGACTGTTCAAGATTTTTCCTCCAAAACTAATATTATAAATGGCTGATCTATAAAATACGTTTCCTTGGAAGAGAAAAACATTTTTAAAATATTCTGTTTTTGAAAGTACTTAGTAAATATTATTTTTTAACTCTCAAATATGTTCAAAGTTTACAATAATAAAACTCTAGGAGAAAGAAATGATCAAATGTTTAATATGATCATACAATTTGTTTCTAACGTACCTTGTAAACAGCTAGACCAGCCAGCATCTAATACCATAGGAAAAAAAAAAAAAGGTGTGTTTTTTAGAGGGATGAGAGAGGTGTACACCCTAGAAGAAGAACAAACCAGAGGTCTCTGAAACTCGAAAGGATACATTTCAACATCAACAGTCAAATGACAATTAATATTTGTGAAATATCATCTCAAAAACAATTTTGTTCATTGTTTATTTTGTAAAACTGGCAGAATAACTTATTCTACATCATGTTCTAAGTGGTACTTATAAAACATACTGGGACGTGGCACTGTTTTTGACATATTGAGGGTCAATTGTGTGAAGAACCAAGACAACAAACCCATCAAACAGCAGTAAATGGAGGTCTTTGTCTTTAAGTTATGAAGAATGTGCATATATTTGATCCTGACAGCCAGTAGTCCTGCAGATTTCCGGGCATAAGACAGATGGCAGTGCAACCAAGCTAGACTCCAGACCTTCCCTCTTTCCCTCTGGGTCTAACTCCTATTATCCACTTGTAAATTAACCTGTCAATTTATCAATCAACACCATCTTGATTCTCCCCTGTTCCGCAGCCCAGCCTTGCAGTGAATTTGCCTCGTAAATAACTGGGAGCCCCGTGTTTGTTAGTATTGTGAATGAGTTTATTATCACTTTGATGGCTGCTATGAATCACAAATGCTGCTGAGAGGCTGATAAGAAAAAAGTACATGCACACATTAACAGGGTTGAAACTATTTTAGAGATAAAAGATGGAGTAACTGTGATAGCAAATCATTTAAATTGAAAAAAATGACTAAAAATTGTATTTGTGTGTGTGTGCGCCTGTGTGTGTTGGACAACCCCCTGCTTAAAGTAAAAGAGAGAGAAATGAATCGACTTTCATTTGCACTGTTCAGAAAAAGTATCTGCAGGACGACCCTGGTGGACAGCAGTGTGCCTCCAAGGCCCTGTAGGACAATAGCTTTATTTAACGGTCTGGGTGCAAATTTCAGAAAACACCAGCCTCTATTCTTTACAACCCGTTGGCCAGGTTTACACTTTAGATGCTGCATGGGAACTTTAAAGAGAAGAAAACAAAATCTAAAGTTATGTGTGTATATTTATATATATAATTGTATTTGAGTAATATACAAAAGTGTAGCAGTATCTAGTAAGCAAATGAGGCTGTTTGGTAAACTTAATACATTAATAAACAATTAACATTAGAGTGCTAATTATTTTGCTTCACCTGTTGTCATTGAAAGAGTTCCTTATTTGATATGTAAAATTACATTTAAGTAATTTGAGGTTAGAAATTCTTCACCAAATGCTATGCATGTTAAAATCCATGTGTAATTATGAGACTGTACTTTTTCTACAATTTCTAATATCAGTTTTTCTAAACATGATTATTATTTTATATTTAAAATCATATTAATATAAATCAATGATTTTATAGATTACACAGCATCATATTCTGATGATTAGGAACTATATTATTATATTAACTCAGATTATATTTGGAAAGACTACACTAACTATAAAACTGTACGTCTGATCATGTACATAACTTTACAGCAATTTTCAGTTTGTAGCAAGTAAATGTAAACAAACTTTTTAGGTTCATGTACATATGTGTTTTCTTTAAAAGCACATTTAATGTCTTATTAAATGTATATTGTATTTTAAAACACAGTGAGACTATTTCTTGCAATAGTTCCAATTTGGCGCCTGGCTTGTTGGAAAAGTTTCTAAATGTGGATCCTAAATACAAACAACAATCACATTACAAAAATTATGTGTAATATAATTATTATGTTTTCATTATGTAACATGTGTGCCATTTGTAGGTGATTTTAAAATATGAAGACTTCCTGATAATGTTATTTAGGTAGAACATCATGAAAAATATTGTGAGGCGTGCCACATGTGTAAAGTTCTCAAGCTTGTATGTCAGTAACAAACTATTAGTTGTCACATGGGAAATACTTTGGTACGTTTAAGGCAGTACGTAAAAAGGAATGTTCCTTGAACATTATTATACCCAATATGTCATCAGTAGAAATGTGATAAAAAAATGAAACTATTTGTTAGAATGCAATTTAGGGAACCCGATAGGTTGTCCATTTTGTTCAGTTTATAATTAAGATAGTGTTTAAATCTGAAATGAATTCTATATATGCATGTTCAATAGGCTATAGCCCAACAATAAGAATGGAATCACATCTCATTTTATTGTAAATTGTGTAATAAGTGATAAGGTAAAAAGGAGAGCTAAAATCCTTCCAGCAAAAATGAAACAGAGCGACCTCAATTGCCCTAATTCATTCTGCTTTTTTCCTTTTTTTTTTTTTTTTAAAGTCTCTTCATTTTCCCTCTGTTCACGTTATTAGCTTACACATGAGTGCATTATTAGAAAATAACAAAGCCAAACAGGGAGACTTCGAAGGAACGGGAGATAGGTTCCTTCGACAGCTGAAAGGTATTCTCGTTTCATTTGTTAGGAGTTGCAAAAATAGTTTTATAGCCAGGGAGGGACAGTGACCTTTCTCTTTCAACAAGCTTGGTGGTTGGTCTTTTGATGGAAAAACTAGGGGATACAACATCTGGTAATTTGTGTTACTGAGCTTAGCTGAGGTCTTAACGATGTAAGCAGATTATTCTTGAAGAAGAACAAAAAAAATTCCGGAAGACTCAATGGACTATTTAAAGTTATTAGGCAGTGCATTCTAACACTTCAGAACTCTTTTCTGATTCATTTTCCCTTTAAAGCTATGCGTTCCAAGCAATTTTTTTTTTTTTTCAGGTCTACCTCCTTCCAATTCCAGTTGACTTTTTTGGTGGTCCACAGCTGTTTTGTCATTCACACTGGCCTCTTTTTTTTTTTTTCCATCACAGCAGAAATGATTACTTTGCTGATTAAATTTTCTCCTTCAGAACTTTAGGATGCTGTCTTCCACCCTTGGGAGTCATTGCTGACCAGAAGGGTTGAGCAACACCAAATAGCAACAGCTAAGCTTCAGCAATTTTAAAGAAAGGAAAAAATGTGAACGGGAGCAGTGCATGAAGAAAACGACCCACCCCACCCAGGATTCCAGGCAAAAAATAAATAAAAGATGGTACTAAGTAGTCACTGTGGGATATTTTTTCCCACATGCATCATATTAAAATCACATCATCCAAAACTTGTGTTTCTTACTCTGATAAAAACAGTTTGGGGTCCATGTAATATATTTGCATTGTCCCTTGTAGGAAAAAAATACAAATGAGATTAATTGTGCACAGCTTGGAAAGATTCCTAGCATTCTTTAGAAAAAGAAATAGCTAAATTGGAGTTAGTCAGTGGATACACATTAAGATGAATATTTAAGTTTATCTGATTTAACTCTGGCTAAAATATATTACTGTAACTTTAAGTTTTAACTCAAACTCTTACCAAATCAAAGTGCAGAGCACAAAAGATGGACGCACAGACTGTAACCCACCTGGAAAGCAGGGGGATCTGGGACCCGTCAGGCCTGCCACCTCGACAGGGAGCTTATGTAAGCACACAGACTGGCTCTGCGATTAGTGCTTCGTTTTGCAGTGATGCAATAAAGAAAGCAATCGCATTACTCACCAATTTCAATCTCTCCCATGCCCACAGTCCTTCTGCATGGCAGCACCTTGTACTAGACTGCTATTTCTTCAAGTCAAAGGTATTCACAGAGGGCAAAGTAGTGCAGTACCCCCCCCAAAAAAAAACAAAAGAAAGAAAAGGAAAAACCCATTTACATTCAGATTTTAAGCGTTCATATTGGAAAATAACACCAGACAACTTTTAACCTTAAAATATCTACACAATAAAGTTAACATCATATTTGTTAGTATTTAAGCAAACTGCTCTTCATTGATTCATAGCAATATTGAATACTGGGTACAATTTCCCACATTACAATAGTTTTCCACATGTTGTCTGGACTTTCTGTTATTGAGAGAAATAAGAGAGGTCTCTGACACATACACACAATCCAGCTCAGATTATGTTTGAAGGACCTGATAGACTAGATATATTTGCATTTTATATTATATTATATTACCTTCAGTTTTGCTTTGGTATATTCTAGTTTTAACAAATATGAACCATTTATAATTAAGGATCCCATTAGATAAAAGAGCAGTCATCTACTTCCCACCATGCTTTGAAAGGTTTGCTCTTTTAATAAGATGGACATGTAGATAAACTTTTTCAAATTAAGCTGAAAACTACACTGATCATTTCAATTTTATCAATTTTTGCTCAACACAGAGTTTGAATTGATAATATTTGAAGCTAACAGAAAGGGTTAGTCACTTTATATTCTCAATTTACCTTTATATTCAATAGATTTTAAAAAAATAATAGTAATTTACTGAAGTTTAGTACTTTTTCCTCTCATTACTAAGATGCATAGTGCTTCAAATTATCCATGTCAGATATACCTTGAACATTTGGTATTTGTTTTTCCATTGGATCTGCCAGTCTCCAGTTATTCAAAGCAGCATTTGTGAAGTTCTACCTCAGGAAAAAAAAAAAAAAAAAAAAAAAAAAAAAAATATATATATATATATATATATATATATATATATCCATTTGCAGTTAGAAGGGCAACTGTATTATCAGGGCACTGACAGATAGGCAATTGCAAAAAAGAGCCCATTGAAACAGAGAAACTGATGAGATCACAAAAAGATAGTTTCTCCTTCAAACTTATCTAGCTTTTTGGCATTAAAATTTGGAGCCCCAGCCCATCTTAAAGGCTGATACATTTCTTAACCAACAAGGGGTCTCTGCTTTGCTTAAGAAGACAGGTCGTAGAGAGCTCTGAAGCCAGTTTGTGATTTGGTAAATCGTAGGACACAAACATGGTTTCCATAGTGGGATTTTACTTTTTTTCCCTTGAACCATTCACATGATTTCAACTACTCTCTGTATACATCAAATGCTTCAAATAGGAAGAAAGGATGGGCAAGAACCTCTCATCTTTGATTGTTTTCTCTCCTTGCTCTAACAATATCAAGTCATATCATGGTTCACATTCCATTTCTGTTTTGTTCCATTATGAACCTGCCTTGCTACTTCTATCCTTAGAACACCACTCCTAAATTGTACTTTCTTAACCATGTCTCTACATTTCTAACAGACCGAAAGTACCACGTTGATTCTTTCACCACCCTGCTCAAAGTCTTCAGCTGGTCATGGAATACAATCTAAATCCTTGGGTGGCTTTTAAAGGCCATTTACAGTCTGGACACTACCGATCATTCCAGGTTCCTCACTTAGTTTTTCTAGTAGGAAGATCACATAGTGGCAAAGGCACCATACTTAGATTCAGGAAACCCAAATTTGAATCCCAGATTAATATATAGCCACTCTGTTCCATTGAGTAAGTCACTTATCCTCTCTGAACATCAGTTTCCACATACAGAAGGCTGACAGCTAGTGGCCTATAGGCAAGATGTGGGGCCAGATGTATATTTTGCTCCAGAAAACTTACTTCACTCTTGCATTATCTGTATGGCTTTGTGATCACCAGTATGTGTACCCATACCTCATCTGTAAAAAAAAGAGGTAATGATATCTGTCACACCATATTGCTGGAGGGTTAAATTAGGTAATACATGTGAAATCCCCAGGCTGGTGCTTGTTAAGGAGAGCTTCTCGATAAAACTCAGTTAAATCTGAGGCTGAATCACTTGATTACATCCATCCTCTGATTCTAGGATGTAACTAACTACAAATAAGTCCTGTAATTGTCCACGTCTGGACTTTTGCTCCTATGTCTTCTAAGACCACTCTCCCTTCTCTGCCCAGAGAAGTCTTACTCATTCTTCAAGACCAGGCCTAACTGTACTCTCTCTCCATAAATCATTACCTGAATTTTTGAAGAGGCAATGACCTCCAGCATAGGTCTGAATGGCAGCAATAACCCTTTGAGGCTTAGAAACTTCAGGCCCAACAGGAAATTTGATATCTTGGAAACCAACATTCTCACGTCCTAGGTGAGGAAGCCAAAGGCCAAGAAGTTAATAAGACCAACCCAAGGCCAGAGAACGAACAAAAGAATGGGACTTAAACCTGACTCTCTGATCTCTCCCACCAGTGCCTTTCTTTCTGTTTCTCAGATTACTATGTGCAGGGTTTTTTTTTTTTTTTTTAATTACATTGTTTTATCTTCCTTCACTGAATTGCAAACCACTGAAACCCAGGGATGGCATCTTATGCGTATGCTTGTGTATCTTAGAGAACCTAGCCCTGCACCTTGCAATATTCAATAAATGTTTTGAATAAATGGAGAAAAAAAAAGGCAGGAAATTTTTCATGACCCAACTTCTTACAAGCAGGTACTTAAGGGCTCACAGCATAATTACTTTATGCAAAGATTTTTCAATGTTTCAAATGCACACAGATTAAGAATTTAGTAAGTGCTTTAAATGGATCCTCTTATTTAACTTCAAAATGCTTTGAGGGAGTTACCATTATTGTCAACACCATTTAAAAATTAGGAAAATAGTTTATCTATTTTGTTTATCTTCTCAAAGAACCAGCTTTTAGTTTTAATGATCTTTGCTATTGTTTCCTTCATTTCTTTTTCATTTATTTCTGATCTGATTTTTATGATTTCTTTCCTTCTGCTAACTTTGGGGGTTTTTTGTTCTTCTTTCTCTAATTGCTTGAGGTGCAAGGTTAGGTTGTTTATTCGAGATGTTTCCTGCTTCTTAAGGTGGGCTTATATTGCTATAAACTTCCCTCTTAGAACTGCTTTTGCTGCATCCCATAGGTTTTGGGTCATTGTGTCACAAAAACAGATAGATAGATCAATGGAACAGGATAGAAAGCCCAGAGATAAACCCACGCACATATGGACACCTTATCTTTGATAAAGGAGGCAGGAATGTACAGTGGAGAAAGGACAGCCTATTCAATAAGTGGTGCTGGGAAAACTGGACAGGTACATGTAAAAGTATGAGATTAGATCACTCCCTAACACCATACACAAAAATAAGCTCAAAATGGATTAAAGACCTAAATGTAAGGCCAGAAACTATAAAACCCTTAGAGGAAAACATAGGCAGAACACTCTATGACATAAATCACAGCAAGACCCTTTTTGACCCACCTCCTAGAGAAATGGAAATAAAAATAAACAAATGGGACGTAATGAAACTTCAAAGCTTTTGCACAGCAAAGGCAACCATAAATAAGACCAAAAGACAACCCTCAGAATGGGAGAAAATATTTGCAGCTCATGCAGCTCAATAACAAAAAAACAAACAACCCAATCCAAAAATGGGCAGAAGACCTAAATAGACATTTCTCCAAAGAAGATATACAGACTGCCAACAAACACATGAAAGAATGCTCAACATCATTAATCATTAGAGAAATGCAAATCAAAACTACAATGAGATATCAATCTCACACCAGTCAGAATGGCCATCATCAAAAAATCTAGAAACAATAAATGCTGGAGAGGGTGTGGAGAAAAGGGAACACTCTTGCACTGCTGGTGGGGATGTGAATTGGTCCAGCCACTATGGAGAACAGTATGGAGGTTCCTTAAAAAACTACAAATAGAACTACCATAGTACCCAGCAATCCCACTACTGGGCATATACCCTGAGAAAACCAAAATTCAAAAAGAGTCATGTACCAAAATGTTCATTGCAGCTCTATTTACAATAGCGCAGAGATGGAAACAACTTAAGTGTCCATCATCGGATGAATGGATAAAGAAGATGTGGCACATATATACAATGGAATATTACTCAGCCATAAAAAGAAACGAAATTGAGCTATTTGTAATGAGGTGGATAGACCTAGAGTCTGTCATGCAAAGTGAAGTAAGTCAGAAAGAGAAAGACAAATACCGTATGCTAACACATATATATGGAATTTAAGGAAAAAAAATGTCATGAAGAACCTAGGGGTAAGACAGGAATAAAGACACAGACCTACTGGAGAATGGACTTGAGGATATGGGGAGGGGGAAGGGTGAGCTGTGACAGGGCGAGAGAGAGGCATGGACATATATACACTAACAAACGTAAGGTAGATAGCTAGTGGGAAGCAGCCGCATGGCACAGGGATATCGGCTCGGTGCTTTGTGACCGCCTGCAGGGGTGGGATAGGGAGCGTGGGAGGGAGGGAGACGCAAGAGGGAAGAGATATGGGAACATATGTATATGTATAACTGATTCAGTTTGTTATAAAGCAGAAACTAACACACCATTGTAAAGCAATTATACCGCAATAAAGATGTTAAAAAGAAAATTAGGAAAATAAGGCTGAGACAGTTTAAGTAACTTGTCTTAGGCCACAGAGCTAGAGAGGATCAGGGCTCAAGCAAGATCTCTCTCAACCCACAGCCCCGCTGCTCTTCAGCAGCAGAATGAACCAAGTTCTGAAGCCACCTTTGTAGCCCTTCTTAGATTCATAATGTTCCACATCATACATGTACCTACTGTCATTACTCTGGATAAGAATATATATTAAATAACGTAAATCATCTAATCCAAATAACCTTCTCATATCAAAAATTTTGATTGCCATTGGAAGTCTCCTTGGTGTTGTCTTGGCCATCTTAGCCATTTTGATCTGCCCACCACCACCCTGATAGAGCTCTCATGAGATCATACAATACAAAGATTTTTCTAGACCATCTCCCAAACTTGTCTTTTGGGTTCTGTTTTTGCGGTTACAACTATTTTCAGCTAGGCCAGCAGAGTATTTCTTCTTGGCCTATGCTTCTTACTCCAGATTACTCATTTTGTTTCTCCATTCATTTAACCACTGAACCTTACCGATCACCATTATATGTTATCCACTGACACAGACTTGTCCTGGCCAAGTAGTAAAAGGCAAGTAAGGTAAAAGGAAGTAAACATGAGGATCCCTGGATGAGATTTGAGAGACATTTTGCAAGACACAGGGTGGACATACAAAGTGGGCAGTGGTCACTTCAACTTCCTTTTGGAAGGAGGGTCAGGGGAGAATGGGTCACTTGAGCTGAGTGTTGAAAGATGGGCAGATCTCTCCCATCTTGACATTGAAACAATCATAAACTGTCTTCCTAAGCAATTTCGTTACCCAGGTTGATTACCGCTGCCTCACCACTAAAACATCCCTCTAACCGCCTTATTATTTGGAGCTTGTGGAATTTTAGCCCCATAGATAAGAATCTCTGCAGGATGAGTACAGGAAACAGAGCATCACTGCAATAAAACAAAAATACTTAGAACTCAATTGCATGTTCAGCCTCTTTTGTTTAATTTCTGTATATATGATCCTTATTTTTAGGTATAACTTAAAATATTTAATAACATTTAAATATATTATACATTTAAATATATAATCCAATGACTATTTCATGATCTCTCATTTAAACAAATCATAAAATCATGGCTTGAAATCAGATGTTTAAATCTGGAAGAAAACTTGGAAACAGGTTAAAGTCAGGTGAGACAAATAGGTCCTAAGCAACATGAGGGTCAGGGGAGTCATCTGATTCAGCATTTCAGAGCCAAAAGTGGCACTAATCAGAGAATTAGACAGAAAACTGAGATTCAATACATTCTCACTGTAATATATATATCTAATGATACTTCGGATTTCTATAGTACAATATGTTTATAATGGACACTTTTTTCACATGTACATTTTCTCCCTTCATTGTCATAATATCTCTGTATCTTAAGCATCTGTATCTTGTAAAACTCCCATTTACAGGTGAAAAATGAAGCAAGAACACACATGCATGAATCAATTCAGCAAACCCCTATTGAATGCCTGTGTGACAAATACTGTTCTAGATCATGGGGAGAGCACATAAAGCTAGTAAAATAGAGTTGCTCCCTACCCTCATGACACTTATTATCTTTGGGGAAGCTTTGCAAAGCAAAGAGGTTAATTTCCATGGAAGAAGCTGCCAGGCTATAGTGGTCCTTCAGTTGTATCTAATTCAATTAGTCCAAAATATTTAAAGCTACAAGGCTACAATGGTCTTGCAGTACTAAAACCAATAGTTTCTACATAAAACAAAGACGCATTACAAATCTAAATCAAGTAGTCCAAAAATTTCAGACCATTAGCTGCAAAAACCTGAGGCAATTGTACTCTCAAGAGAACAATTTGGCAGTGAGATACCACCCACCATGAACTAAGATAATTATCCAAATCCCTGGATTGGGAAAAAAGTACTAGTGGAGGCCAAAACTTATGAAGCAACTCTCATCAAGGGCATATGAGTTTTGCATGTCTATATTCTACCCTAGGGATTTCTATTGCAAACCTCAAGGCGTGGAAGAAATTTTCAATCATCATGCCAACTACCAAAACCGAGGATTGGGACCATGACTTTGCACAGGGCTAGATTCTTTCTTCCTTCTTCCTTTGTCCTGTCAACTCACTCATCTCAGAGCAACAGGTCAGCATTCAGAGGCCAGGGGAGATCATGCAATTGGCCTCCAAAGGATGCTATGCCTTTAGTTATTTTGGATTCTGATTCATTAGCAATTAGAAATCTTACATTTTCCAAAATTCAACAGAAACCAGAACTACGTAAATAGTAAATGATTATAAATGGTTATGAAAATGTAAATTTTCATATATTTCCCATATTTATAGATAATCAAGATTATATAAAATGAAGCTTTTATAACATTTATTAGATATATGAATAGCACAACTCATTAAACACTGTACCTCTCTCCCTGACTTTCAAGACAGAAGAGCTGTCAGATTAAAAAAAATTACTGATTGGTTTTCATTTGTTTTTAATCGAAATATGCTTCATTTAATCTTGAAAAGGAAACTGCCAATTTAGGACAGGAACTAGATCATCTGCTCAGGGTATGAAAAGCATTTCTTAAATAATTCATGGCAAAAACTTACCCTACTTTTGTGATATGAAAATGGCTTGTTACTTTTCTTGGCTTGTAAGTGGATTCAACCAGTTGACTGTTTTGGTTTCTTGGTATTCAGAAGTAGGAAAGCCTTCTGAAAGTTGAATCATATTTCAGATCCCTCCTGAGTAGTTAAGTGCACACCCACACACACAACTTTTCCTATAAACACCACATGCCTAAGCACACATTAAAATTAGACTTTTCCTATCAAGAGAGTGGGGGTGTAAAATATGCATCACCAGAGAGAAGTACTCCTTTCTGCAAGATGCAGTATAGCACGGGACTTCTTCAGTAGGTGTCATAAATCTAACTCAAACTCTCTGAACTGCATAATTTGTCTTTCCTCACTAATAGTTCCTCATTCTTCATTCCTTGTGAAATGCATATCCTCCATTTTAGTTAGAAAATGTGGATCCTAAATTTCAATCTGACTTTGGAACCTAACACTCGTTGAGGACACATCCATGTTTCTTTCTGCCTAACACTGAATGGCTTTATATTAGTTGATCTTGTTGATGTTCTTTAACACCAATATACGTGGTCTTGTATTTGACTGGACATACGGCTGGAAGAGTAGTTTCTTGCATTTAAAAATCCCTTTCTATACAAATCAGAACAATTCTAAAACTATCAAACATGCTATATTCACATCTTAAAATATACTCGAGCATGTGTTTAAATAGTCTTATAATGTACAGGTTCTCCTTTTGACATTTTCCATATTCACTTCTAAACAAACCCAAAGCTTCAGGTCCTAGGGCAATGATGGAGTAAGGGTTAACTCAATTATCTTCAATAGGCTCTCTGTTCTTTCTAACAACGAGACAATGTAGTAATTGGTCCTACCAAGGAGAGAAGGTATGTGAAAATCTCATGATAAAACTGGGAAAGAATGTTTCGAGGTTTTTCTCCATGATAAAGATTAGCAGGGGAAATCCGTATAAGTTTGCAGCATGGAAAGTATAACTTTCTATGGAATCTTCACTAGGCCCTGAGGCAGATGTTTTTCATCAGCAAATCCTTTTTACTATTAGATTTGTGAGGCCTGTTAAGAACAGCTTTGGGAATTCCTATGTAGGGGCAGCCAGTGCTCAAGTTTAAGTCAATTAAACTAAGTCTGCCAAAGCAATTCTCTATGCTTACTGCCAAATCCTGCCTGTGAACAAGGAAACTTAACTTTTATCTGCAGAGCAGGGATAATGTGAAGCTGCTTCAGAACCCAACAACAACAACAAAAACAAAAACAGCTTGGCTTTTGTTTAAATAATAAAAAAGATAATTCACTTTAAAATCAGGCATGTGTCTTAAAATGATTTTAACTTAGTGTTCTGTAAGTGATCACTCACTCAAGTCGGAGAAGAAAAGTTGGTGGGGTATGAACAATAATATTAAAATTTGCATTAGTAGCTTAATTGCTAACATGCAAACAGTTTAAGAGAACAATAAGCCTGCAAAAATTTTCTATTTGGCTCATAAAACCAAAAGTAGCTCAAAATTTTTTGTACTTTAGATCTTAAGTATGAAGTTATAACCATTCTTGATAAAAATCTTTTAACTAAGAGCATGCTCATGTACTAAACAACAATTTATTTTGCATCAGCTGTATGCCAGGCACCAGTCTGGGTGCTGGCAATGTGCAGCTGCTATCTCTGAGAGGCTTGCTGTCTAGCGTGGGAGAAACATAGGAAGATAATTATTCCAGGGAAGAAGATCCAGATCATGAAGCACTGTGTGTTTGGTTAGGAAGAGCCTGAGTCAATGGGAGTGTTGAATATATTTCAACAGTGGAGAATGCAGTCAGAATCATCTTTAGACAAATCACTCCAGTTTCAGAGTGCAGTCAATGGATTTCCAGGTACTTGGGCTGAAGCAGGAGGCCTACAGAAAGTGATGGCAGTCACTGATCAGGGATGAGTGGGGACAATGATAAGGAGAGGGAGAGACAGATTTGAGAGGAAATAAAAGAGAAGGCTTAATGGTATTGTCAGAGATCTCTCAGAGAGAGCGGGAGAGATGGGGCTGGGATCATTTCTAGGCTTTATGCTCAGACAATTAGATGGAAGATGTCATTTATCAAGAGACAAAGAAGGAAGTTTGGGGGGAAGATTACAGGTTTAAAATGAGTAGAAGTCTACTCACGTGTGTGGATAATATCCTTGTCTTTAGCACAATATCCCTGAGCAATAACATAGGACATCATCACTGTATTTTAGGGATAATTGAAACCATGGGTGTGGATGAGTTCATTCAGGGTAAAGGATACAGCCTCAGCATCAGGCAGACAAGGGTTTATATTTAAATGTCTACTCCGATGTTTGTTTGCTGTATAACGATAGCAGTCATTTGACATTCTGGGCATTAGTTGTTCTATACTAGGAGATATAATATTATCCACTCATAGGATTCTGAGGAGAAATAAATAAGTTAATCTATATGAAATATCAGTGCATAGTAAGTGGTTAATGTAAATAAACCATTATAATTGTTGTTATTATTTCTATTATTACTATAAGTATGATGATCAGAGGACATGGAGCCTAGGTAGCAATCAATATTTAAGCACCAGCAATGACCACATGTTGAAGCTCAATACCAACAGAGTTTTTAGTAAATGCGAAGCAGAGAAAGTATGTAATCAATCCATTTTGTAGATTCTATTGTAGACCCACTGCTGCCACCCATCCCAACCCACCATAAGGCTTTTGGTCTCAGGCAGGTGTATTTTATCGTCCTTTTGGAAAATTCTCTGGCTTATTCATTTGGTGATATGTGGATTCACCACATCTAGCCTATCTCAGCTAAAGTGTTGCTTACATGGAGATATCAATTGTTGCAGGTGCAGGCTGGTACACAGTTTACTATCACCCACAATTTCCTGGGGTTCCTAGGGAGTATAGAACAGTTGGTTTGCAGCAGCTTGAAAGAGTGGGAAGAAAGATGGCCTTATTCTAACTCTGTAAACACAATAGGTCATGATGTGTCTCCGTTTCCTCATCTGTAAATTGCGGACAATAACAGCTTCCCCCAGGGCAATCATTAACAGTAAATCAAATAGCACACATAAATGAGTATGAAATTAGATAATACAGGCAGAGTTCTGGACTCAGAATAACACTCAAAAATCTTAGGATCTCTTCTATTTCAATAGCTAAAATTCTAAGCATTGATCAAAACCAACGTTATGTGTGAAAGCATGCTGTAGTCTAGACATATTTAAGCAAACTTCCTTGGACTGCAGAAAGAGGTTCAAACAATTTTAGACAGATTAAACTTCCTTGGTTTAAAATTTCCCAGTGGTGTGAATTCCATTCTACCATGGGGGCTGATTCAGTTGCCTTCTGGTTGCCAATGGATAGTCATTCTTTCAAGGAAAAGAAAACTCCTTTATTCTCCCTTTTTGAAAATGGCCAGAGTAGTCCCCAAATAATGCAAGATTACAAATCTGGCACCAGGAGGTATTGGCAAGACTGATTAAACCTGCCACTATATGTGTCAACAAATGTTGCCAGGTAAGTGGCAAAGAAGACCAGTACACCTGTGCCAAGAGATAGCTGAGAAAGCAGCTGTTATATTGAATACGTTGACTAAGAGGAAGCAAGGCTCTATCATGGGAAATGGATTGCTTGTAGAGTAATGAAAGTTGTTTTTGTTGTTAACACAATTATATAAAACCTACTGCTTAAGAGAAATTGTTCCCTTCTTTTCAAAAACGCCAGAAAGTTGGAGTAAGTGGAATAAAGTGAAGACAAAGAGAAGAAAATGCATTAGAAAAGCATGCAGTTGTTTACTAAAAAATCAAAATCCCTCTGAAATGTCCAGAGGTAGAGTGAAATCATAACACACCTAAAAAATAACTACCAGTGCATTGTCTCACTGCTTCATCATCTCTATTTCCAAAGAGCTGGGCCTAAAGACTTCAAGGTTTATGAGATGGGTTTTCTTCACAAAGAACATTCATTCAAAGGATATCCACATGACGAATACATTTAAGTAGCAACTGTTTGACAGATATGGCCACACTCAGGTAACAAATAAGATCACGTCCTTGTCTTCAAGGATCACAATCTACCAGGAGTCCTTAACTAAATAAAATTTAATTAAACATGCATACATGCTTATATATTATGTATATTACCTCAGTGTTTTCCTCCTAGCACAAAAAGATCAGACTCCCAACAAAAGTATACCTGATTAAGTCTTCAGTAAATGTTTCATGTTCTTCTGTGTGAAATGTATATGGAGGTCTCGGCAGTTTTTTTGCTATATACTAAGGGTTAGCAACGGTTTTCTGTAAAAAATAGTGCATATTTTAGGATTTGGGGGCCATATGGTTTTCGTTGCAATTACTTAGCCATAGACAACACATAAGCTTATGGGTGTGGCTATATTCCTATCGTGTTTTATAGTGTTTTATTTACAAAAGCAGGTGGCGGCCCAGAATTGGCCCATCGACCATGGTCTGCTGACCTTACTATACTTAGGGATTGTCCTGAGGCTTTCTTTACTAAGATGAAACTTTTTACAAGACCGCATTCACTAGCTTTCCCTCCCAGTATTATCATCCACACTTCCCTATTTCATGAGCACTGGAGGGAGAGGGGGACAGATGAGCAGGAGGTTGCCAATGTTGCTTTCCTGTCATTTTCTACTTTAGTGCAAAGCATTAAAATTATCACAAGGTTTAATGAAAATGCATTATACATCCTACAACATAAGTAAGTCTGCTACATGGATAAGAGGATAAATTAATCTGTTGGAATTTTTTCTGCAGAGCAAGCTGATAAGTGATAGGAAGAGAAAAGAAGTAACCTAAGCAAGCAAACAAAGAAAAGAAGCCAAGAGGAAGAACAGAAAGAAAAGCAAAAACCATGAGTGAAAAGTTATTCCTACTTTCTTTTTTTTAAAGTCTATATTGAATTTGTTACAATATTGCTTCTGTTTTGTGTTTTGGTTTTTTGGCTGTGAGGCATGTGGGATCTTAGCTCCCTGCCCAGGGATTGAACCCACACCCCCTGCATTGGAAGGGAAAGTCTTAACCACTGGACCACCAGGGTAGTCCCTACTTACTTTTCATAAGTCGAATGCTTATTGGAGAATGGATTTCATATATATGGTCCTTAATAAAGCACAGTAGTTGGGGAACCTTTCTTGGAACATGAGGTATAGGAGCTCTGAGATGAGCCTCACAGTTTATAATAATCCTTGGATATGGACAGACCAACAAGAATGCATTCTTCACTTCACAATGTACCTTTCATTGCTCTAGGTTCTAAATCACTGCAAGTCTGAAGCATGGCACAGTTACTGTGTATGTATTGTGGGCCATGGCCAAAACAGTTAAAGACTTATTATGGCAGGAAGAGGAGAATTCATGGTGATTTAATCTCAGAAGTCACAAGAACAAGCTTGGACCAAATGTTCTGACAAGCCACGGCAGGTGTGAGTTGCGGGGCAATCCCAAGAAAGAAGTAGGGATCAATTAAAAAAAAGCAGAATAATCAGGTTGTCCAGGAAGTGCTCATTCAGTAGAAGGAAGTTCATTCATTCAAAGGAAATTTACACATAAAGAAGACAATCCTTCCATCACCACAGAGGAGTATTTTGGCTCCAGATAGAAGCCAACTCTTACATAAGTTTCATTAGAATAAATACACACATTTCTTTCCCCTCCCATACTCCGCTTTCCACTTGGCTCTTTCCAGGAAGGAAAACATCGAATTCTACAAGGAATCTCAGTTCAAAAGTATCAGAGAAAATGGCAACCCTTTCAAAGCAGGGTAACACAGGTACATCTAAAAAAAGTACACACCACCTTAGAAACTGGAGGACATGCTTACATGTTATTCAAACTCTTCGAGTATCAGGCTCATGGTTTACCAAGTGCCAGGGGAACAACCATGGGATCCCAGGAACCCAAAATGTATACTAAAAACATACCTTGGGGGCTTCCCTGGTGGTGCAGTGGTTGAGAGTCCGCCTGCCGATGCAGGGGACACAGGTTCGTGCCCCGGTCCGGGAAGATCCCACATGCCGTGGAGCGGCTGGGCCCGTGAGCCGAGGCTGCTGAGCCTGCGCGTCTGGAGCCTGTGCTCCTCAACGGGAGAGACCACAACAGTAAGAATCCCGCGTACCGCAAAAAAAATAAAGCAAAAAAAATAAAATAAAAAATAAAAACATACCTTGAATAATCCTAACAAATCGACCCACACCTCCACCATCAGGCTTGGTGGCCCTCTCACTAGGTCATATTTTATCGATATGTCTCCCTCACCTGGGAGGCCTTATTCCCCTAATGGTGAGTGAGAAGCATTGACAACAAGAAATACATTTCTCCAAGAACATTTCGTTCATTACTCAAATGCTCACCAGGTGTTCTTTGTCATCAAATTGATTGTGTTGTTAATTGTAGTAAAGACAGAAGTGAGAGTGGGGGGAGGACTCCGAAAGAGCCAAGTCTTTTGAAAATCAATTTCCACAGCTGCAACTTTGAGACAGTTCTAGTGAATAAGCCTTCGGTTTCAACACATTCAAGGTGAGCATTCTTGTGTGGAATATCTTACTGTGGGTTTCTTTGGACTTCAAGGATAGGGGCTCTTAACTTTGAGAATTTGCACACACTTTAATTTTTTAAACCCAATGGAAACAAACAAACAAACAAACAAAACTAAAGCAAAACAGAAGCCTACTCAGTTTTGATAGGTGGACTATTCTAGGTGCATCTCATCCCTTCCCATCCCCACCCCAGGCCCAGCACAACAAATGAGTGTGTAAAGATCCCTTTCTTGGATATCTCTGGTGCCTCTTTATTTTTACCTTATTTTGACAAAGAACCAAGGAAAATTGCAACTTTCATTTTCAAATAATGCTAGAAGGTTTCTATGCATACCTCCAATGGGAGCCAATCACGGCTTGGTAACAACAAGAAAACCAGTGATCTGCGGATATTTAATGCCGCATTGGCTCTGGAAGAAGGAGGACTTTCATTTCGCATACTTTGTCTCAGCCATGGAGCTGGCTGACATAATGGACTTTTACAAGGAGCCCTGAAGCAATTGGCAATTAAGTGGTTTGAAGGGGTGCTTCTGGGCTGCCGTGAAAGGCTTCAGGTGTGAAACGCTTGTTTTCAAGAGTGCTGAACAAAATGTATGGTTGCTTTCAACGCCCTCCTTGTCCTTCCTGAGGAAGCGGGGGGAGCCGGGGGAAGCAAGGACACTCAAGAGCAATTTGTTATTCAGCATCTGAATGCCGGGCGCTTTCTCCCCGCCCCCCCCCACCTCCAGTCCTTGTGCGGCTGGTGAGGGGGCCAGATTGATATGGCACAAACAGCTCTCGGCACAATGGTAGATCAAGAGAGAGGCAGGGAAAATGAGGCCATGGAGAATGGACGCCTGAATGAAGGGAAGACGGCTTGATTGTTAATTGTGGGTAAATGTGTTGCAAGAGTGAAAAGGGTTCATGGGCTATTTTAAAGCTATACCCAAGCAATAAGTATAGAGAGTGTGGAAATAAGGAGATGGTCCTGACCCTTTTAAGGACTATAGTAGTACATCTGGCCCACTTGAAAAAGTAAATTGAGAACTGTTCAAAAAGGTAGGCAAATGTATATGTGTGTTCGAATCTCATTGCTTACAAGGGAAAAAAAAAAATCTGGCAACTCCAATTCACATGCAATGTGCGCTTCAAAGTATATACTATTCTTTTCCAGTGTTAGTCAATAGGACAAAGATAATATGCAATAAGGATGCTGTCAAATAGATAAATATTTAAAATATGACTTTTCCTCAAGAATTCAGCCTTCTATTCTAGGATAAAATATATTTGCGCCGAAGCTAGCACAAGGGTAAAGGAAACTTCAAACAGTCTTCATGAAGGATATTGTTCCCTTAGTTCTGTTTCATGTCACTTTTCCTAGTCTGACCTTTACTTCCAACATATTGATTTTTTCCTAACCCAGCCTTGCTTTGCAGAAAAAAGGGGTATTGAGTCTTTGAGCTGCTTACATATCACTATTGTACATGCATCCTTAAAGGTGAAGGAGGCCCTTTCAGGAGATGATTGTCTGACTGACAATGTGATTAGGATTGTCTGAGGACTTTTCATTTTAAATGTAGGAGGCCACATGTATCAATCTGGGAAAAGAGAGAAACGGACTCAAATCGAGTTATCTTTTAAATGTTTCTCAAAGAGTTCTGGTTTTGCTCTAAGCAACAGCTTCTCAGATAAAGTATATACTACATAAAACTTAACTTTGTCAATCAAGACTAGAATTCTACAATTTTCTGATTATTTCTTTTCCAAATAGATACATTTTATTCAAAACATAATTCATATCAGTTTTCTGGGATTGGCTCTTTTTCCTAGCATTCTGGTTTCCAGGGAGGATGTTTGTAAAATAGAATTTAACCAAATGCCATACTATTGAGGCTGAATTGTTGGTTCATCCCATGATGCCATGTAATCTTTAATGCAAAAAAAAGATAAGCTGTTAAAAGCTGGATCTTTCCTTCCCCTTGCCCCAAGAAGGTTATTAAAATCATTTGAGAGATTACAGAATTCTGGAAATTACTTGGCAGCTGCTACACAGTCTTTTTTGTGGCCAGACGAGAGCCATAAGAGGAGAAGGAAATGACTCATGTTTCCTTTGTCCTGTTCCGTTCCAGAATGCTGTTATGACCATGTCAGTACCAGGGCCACCTTGTACAGTGGATGGATTATGAATGGTACCCTTAGGGTTGTGCAATAAACAATTTTATCTGAGGCCTTGTAAGAAACCAAAGTCAAGGATTCCACATAGCATCCCTTCATCCCGCATATCATCCATAACATGTTGGATGGTTTGCTTATTTATGTCTAAATTGTAAAACATACCCCGTGCTCTACTTCTGCTACTACTATACGGTCTAGCCTAAAGTCAGAGAAGAGAAAACTAAAACTTTAAACCAATTCCAAACTCCAGCACAGGAGATGGTTCATTTAAACCAAAAGCCTGTTAGCTTCCACTTCACCTTGGGTCCAATCACTTGTGAAATTGTGAGGGTCTTATTTATCTCCAGCCCCACCACCTCCTCAAACCCACAAAACAGTGGAGACTAAACAACTTGACTCAAATGTGCCTTTTCCAGTAAGGAATGAGGCTTCTTCATTTTCTCTGACACATTTAAGATTTCTTCAGGTCCCCAATCTATTAGCAAGATATTTCCTTGGACCTACTTGCTTCATTGACTTAGTGCATCTCCAAAGACTACGTAAAATCTCTAGGATTGAAGCCAAATCTGGCCTCTTTACCCTGACACCAAATTAAATCTTGGAGACAGAGTTTTGGATGAAGTAGAAAAGAATAGCTTTATTGCTTGCCAGGCAAAGGGGGACACAGTGGTCTAATGCCCTCAAAACTGCGTGTCCCGACCTGGAGGGGGTAGTGAGGAGTTTTATAGTAATGGTTCAAAGAGGGTGTGACCAGCTCATGGACATTCTTCTGACTGATTGGTGGTGAGGTAATCAAGAGTCAACATCATCAACCTTCTTGTTACAACTGGTCTGGGGTCTATGTGCTTGTGAGCAGCATACAGTTAACTTCTCCCACCTGGTGAGGGTTTCAGTATCAGCAAAACAGCTCAAAGATATTGTTATGTATATCCCTTGAGGGGGGAACCAGGACCTTGCCCCAAGGCTGCACTATTGTTTCTTGACTGTTCTTCTCTTGTCTCCCCATCCCCTCCCTTCCCTAATTAACAACTGTTTGAACCTGCCCCTTGCAATTCAGGTAATGTCATGGAGGCTGAATGAAACCTATTTCCTCTAATCAAGAAATGGGGGACACAGAAAGGCTTTTGTGCCCAGGAGCCCCACAGGGTCCTGCTCGGTTTCGGGATCAGTGTCTCTTTGCCTCCATCCTTATGACCAATTTCTTCACCCGTGAATTGATCTCATAGCAACTGAGTTAGCATTAGCTTTCCTCAAGGAGATAAAGTACAGGCTATACTGAGGTTAGAGTAGCACCCCACTGCAATAAAAGATCTACAAAGTGATAACTAAAGTCATGATTGCTCTCCTCAGAACTTCTAAATCTACTCTAAAGCTAGTCAGAAGACGGTTTAAGTCACAGCTCCCTCACAAATGTGCTGTGTGGTCTTGGGCAAGCAACTCTATGCCTCAGTAGTCTCTTCTATAAAATGGAAACAATAGAACTTGCCCGTAAAAACAATAAAAGTAAAAGGTGGTAATCAACATACAGAACAATGTCTCACACATACTGAGTTCAATAAATATTACCTATCCATGTCACTATTATGATATCAAGCTTTTAATATCTGTTTAGCAGCCCCTGTCTAATTGTCTTCAGAAACACAGAGCTGAAATTCATCAGTCAGTCCTCCTACTCAAGCAGAACAAAGTCTCTGGGTGCCTTGAATCAATAGACCCCAAACTCACATAAGCCAGTGTCATACCACTGGTACATGGAGTTCTTGGCTAAGTTCCACAGGCTGTCTTCAGTCTCTTAGCAAGATCATGGATCAGGATCTACCAGAAGGGAGGTACCAAACTTCTCAAGTGGTTTCATCACTGTTGCTGGTTCAGAGTGGGACTTTGTGCCTCTTCTCAGTCTTTTTAACCATAGGAATTCTTAAAAGATGGAGAAACATTTTCACATTCCAAGATCATCAGCAGTGGAAATACTCTGTCATTATAAAAATGCTCTGTCATTTTGTAAGCGGTATACCTTATATTTAAGTCCTATTATGCCTTTTGTTTACACCCCTAGTGAAATATAAATAACTACATTATTTTATCCCACTCACAGTTCCCTCTACTTTTGCAGGAAAATGTCAACTTTCCTGCTCAAACCATGTATATTTGTTCAATTTTGTTCCCAAATAGATGTTTTCTTAATTCATCATTTCTTTTGTTTTAGAAATTAATTCTTAACCTCCCCCTCAGGACACCTCAAAATGTGTGTTTTTGAAAGTGTGTTCAGCGAGACTACTTTTAATAGCTGATGAAATAGATAAAAATGTATTCTATTGTCAAATAAATTTGAAAAATGGAGGTAAAACAACATTGATAGATTTTTCCCCATTAGATGACTTATCAGAGTCTTCAATATGCCAATCTGAAATTTATTCTATAAGTATATGGTATATTAGTAATGCTTTCCAAACATATTTTATTAAAGAAAACCTTCTTCCCTCAGTTTCTAAAGCAGTGGTCCCCAAAATTTTGGCTCCAGGGACCAATTTCATGGAAGACAATTTTTATATGGATGAGGCAGGGGTGCAGGGGGTCGGAGAGTTCAGTAATGTGAGCGATGGGTCAGGCAGTAGTGCAAGCAATGAGGAGTGATGGGGAGTGGCAGGTGAAGCTTCACTCGCTCTCCTGCTGCTCAATTCCTGCTGTATGGCCCAGTTTCTAACAGGCCGTGAACAGTAGAGGTCCGCAGCCTGAGGGTTGGGGACCCCTGGTCTAAAGCATCTAGAATTTTATTTAACATACTTTAAAAAATTCTGCTTTAATATCACCCAATACATGGCATCTGACTTCTTCAGCCTCTCTTCTCCTTCTTCTGAGAAATGTCCGCTCCTCCACCACAAACATACATCTCTGTATTATTCTTAAGCCTTCATGCAGTTGTTCTCTTTTTTTTTGAATTTTTGCATTTTATTTTATTTTTTTAGACAACAGGTTCTTATCAGTTATCTATTTTATACATATTAGTGTACATATGTCAATCTCAATATCCCAATTCATCTCACCCCCACCCACCACTTTCCCCACTTGGTGTCCATATGTTTGTTCTCTACAACTGTGTCTCTATTTCTGCCCTGCAGATCGATTCATCTGTACCATTTTTCTAGGTTCCACATATATACATTAATATACGGTATTTGTTCTTCTCTTTCTGACTAACTTCACTCTGCATGACAGTCTCTAGATCCATCCACATCTCTACAAATGACCCAATTTCATTCCTTCTTATGGCTGAGTAATATTCCATTGTATATATGTACCACTTCTTCTTTATTCATTCCTCTGTCCATGGGCATTTAGGTTGCTTCCATGACCTAGCTATTGTAAATAGTGTTGCAATGAACATTGGGGTGCATGTGTCTTTTTGAATTATGGTTTTCTCTGGGTATATGCCCAGTAGTGGGATCGCAGTGTCATATGGTAATTCTATTTTTAGTTTTTTAAGGAACCTCCATAGTGGCTTCATAGTGGCTGTATGAATTTACATTCCCACCAACAGTGCAAGAGGGTTCCCTTTTCTCCACACCCTCTCCAGCATTTGTTGTTTGTACATTTTCTGATGATGCCTATTCTGACCGGTGTGAGGTGATACCTCATTGTAGTTTTGATTTGCATTTCTCTAATAATTAGTGATGTTGAGAAGCTTTTCGTGTGCTTCTTGGTCATCTGTATGTCTTCTTTGGAGAAATGTCTATTTAAAATGTCTGCCTATTTTTTGATGGGGTTGCTTGTTTTTTTAATATTGAGCTGCATGTGCTGTTTATATACTTTTTAGATTAATCCTTTGTCCATTGTTTCACTGGCAAATATTTTCTATCATTCTGAGGGTTGTCTTTTTGTCTTGTTTGTAG
The DNA here is from genome assembly GCF_949987515.2 of Delphinus delphis. Taxonomy (NCBI): domain Eukaryota; kingdom Metazoa; phylum Chordata; class Mammalia; order Artiodactyla; family Delphinidae; genus Delphinus; species Delphinus delphis. The sequence continues at coordinate 116,450,864 of NC_082684.1, read as the reverse complement.
TTTCCTTTGCTTTGCAAAAGATTTTAAGTTTCATTGGGTCCCATTTGTTTATTTTTGGTTATTTTCCATTATTCTAGGAGGTGGATGAAAAAAGATCTTGCTGTGATTTATGTCAAAGAGTGTTCTTCCTATGTTTTCCTCTAAGAGTTTTACAGTGTCTGGTCTTACATTTAGGTCTCTAATCCAGTTTGAGTTTATTTTTGTGTATGGTGTTAGGAAGCATTCTACTTTCATTCTTTTACACATAGCTGTCCAGTTTTCCCATCACCAATTATTGAAGAGACTATCTTTTCTCCACTTTATATCTTTGCCTCCTTTGTCATAGATTAGTTGACCATAGGTGTCATAGGTGTGTGGGTTTATCTCTGGGCTTTCTATCCTGTTGCATTGATCTATATTTCTGTTTTTGTACCAGTACTGTACTGCCTTGATTACTGTAGCTCTGTAGTATAGTCTGAAGTCAGGGAGTCTGATTCCTCCAGCTCCATTTTTTTCTCTCAAGACTGCTTAGGCTATTCAGGGTTTTTTTTTTTTGTCTCCATACAAATTTTAACATTTTTTTGTTCTAGTTCTGTAAAAAATGTCACTGGTAATTTGATAGGGATTGCATTGAATCTGTAGATTGGTTTGGGTAGTATAGTCATTTTCACAATATTGATTCTTCCAATCCAAGAACATGGTATATCTCTCCATCTGTTTGTGTCATCTTTGATTTCTTTCATCAGTGTCTTATAGTTTTCTGAGTACAGGTCTGTTACCTCCTTAAGTAGGTTTATTCCTAGATATTTTATTCTTTCTGCTGTAATGGTAAATGGGACTGTTTCCTTAATTTCTCTTTCTGTTCTTTTGTTGTTAATGAGTAGGAATGCAAGAGATTTCTGTGCATTAATTTTGTATCCTGCAACTTTACCAAATTCATTGATTACCTCTAGTAGTTTTCTGGTGGCATCTTTAGGATACGCTATGTATAGTATCATGTCATCTGCAAACAGTGGCAGTTTTTCTTCTTCTTTTCCAATTTTTATTCCTTTTATTTCTTTTTCTTCTCTGATTGCTGTTGCTAGGACTTCCAAAACTATGTTGAATAATAGTGGCAAAAGTGGACATCCTTGTCTTGCTCCTGATCTTAGAGGAAATGCTTTCAGTTTTTCACCATTGAGAATGATGTTTGCTCTGGATTTCTTGAAGTAGGTTCCCTCTATGACTACTTTCTGGAGAGTTTTTATCATAAATCGCTGTTGAACTTTGTTGCAAGCTTTTTCTGCATCTATTGAGATGATTATATGGTTTTTATTCTTCAATTTGTTAATATGGTGTATCACACTGATTGATTTGCCTATATTGAAGAATCCTTGCATCACTGGGATAATTTCCACTTGATGATGGTGTATGATCCTTTTAATGTGTTGTTGGATTCTGTTTGCTAGTATTTTGTTGAGGATTTTGCATGTGTATTCATCAGTGATATTGGTGTGTAATTTTCTTTTTTTGTAGTATCTTTGTCTGATTTTGGGATCAGGGTGATGTTGGCCTCATAGAATGAGTTTGAGAGTGTTCCTTCCTCTGCAATTTTTTGGAAGAGTTTGAGAAGGATGGGTGTTAACTTTTCTCTAAATGTTTGATAGAATTCACCTGTGAAGCCGTCTGATCCTGGACTTCTATTTGTTTGAAGATTTTTAATCATAGTTTCAATTTCATTGCCTGTGATTGGTCTGTTCATATTTTCTCTTTCTTCCTGGTTCAGTCTTGGAAAGTTATACCTTTCTAAGAATTTGTCCATTTCCTCCAGGTTGTCAATTTTATTGGCACAGAGTTGCTTGTAGTAATCTCTTAGGATGCTTTCCATTTCTGCGGTGTCCAATGTAACGTCTCCTTTTTCATTTCTAATTTTATTGATTTAAGTCTTCTCCCTCTTTTTCTTAATGAGTCTGGCTAAAGGTTTATCAATTTTGTCTACCTTCTCAAAGAACCAGCTTTTACTTTTATTGATCTTTGCTATTGTTTTCTTTGTTTCTATTTCATTTATTTATGCTCTGATATTTATGTTTCCTTTCCTTCTGCTAACTTTGTGTTTTGTTTGTTCTTTCTCTAGTTCCTTTAGGTGTAAGGTTAGATTGTTTATTTGAGATTTTTCTTGTTTCTTGAGGTAGGCTTGAATTGCTATAAACTTCCCTCTTAGAACTGCTTTTGCTGCATCCCATAGATTTTGGGTCGTCATGTATTCATTGTAATTTTTCTCTAGGTATTTTTTTTTATTTTTTCTTTGATTTCTTCAGTGATCTCTTGGTTATTTAGTAACATATTTTTTAGTCTCCACGTATTTGTGTTTTTTACTTTTTTTTTTCCTGTAATTGATTTCTAATCTCATAGCATTGTTGTCAGAAAAGATGCTTGATATGATTTCAATTTTCTTAAATTTACTGAGGCTTGATTTGTGACCCAAGATATGATCTGTCCTGGAGAATGTCCCCTGTGTACTTGAGAAGAAAATGTAATCTGCTGTTTTTGGATGGAATGTCCTATAAATATTAATTAAATCTATCTTCTCTATTATGTAATTTAAAGCTTGTGTTTCCTTATTAATTTTCTGTTTGGATGATGTGTCCATTGGTGTAAATGAGGTGTTAAAGTCCCCCATTATTATTGTGTTACTGTGTATTTCCTCTTTTATAGCTGTTAGAAGTTGCCTTCTGTATTGAAGTGCACCTATATTGGGTGCATGTATATTTATAATTGTTATATCTTCTTCTTGGATTGATTCTTTGATCATTATGTACTGTCCTTCCTTGTCTCTTATAACATTCTTTATTTTAAAGTCTCATTTTATCTTACATAAGTACTGCTACTCCAGCTTTCTTTTGATTTCCATTTGCATGGAATATCTTTTTCCACCCCCTCACTTTCAGTCTGTATGTGTCCCTAGGTCTGAAGTGGGTCTCTTGTAGACAGCATATATATGGGTCTTGTTTTTGTATCCATTCAGCGAGCCTTTGTCTTTTGGTTGGAGCATTTAATCCATTCACGTTTAAGGTAATTATTGATATGTATGTTCCTATTACCATTTTCTTAATTGTTATGGGTTTGTTTTTGTAGGTCCTTTTCTTCTCTTGTGTTTCCCACTTGGAGAAGTTCCTTTAGCATTTGTTGTAGAACTGGTTTGGTGGTGCTGAATTCTCTTAGCTTTTGCATGTCTGTAAAGCTTTTGATTTCTCTGTCAAATCTGAATGAAATCCTTGCCAGATAGAGTAAATTTGGTTTTAGGTTCCTCCCTTTCATCACTTTAAATATATCATGCCACTCCCTTCTGCCTTGTAGATTTTCTGCTGAGAAATCAGCTGTTAACCTTATGGGAGTTCCCTTGTATGTTATTTGTTGTTTATCCCTTGTTGCTTTCAGTAATTTTTCTTTGTCTTTAATTTTTGTCAATTTCATTACTATGTGTCTCGGCATGTTTCTCCTTAGGTTTTTACTGCCTGGGACTCTCTGTGCTTCCTGGACTTGGGTGGCTATTTCCTTTTCCATGTTAGGGAAGTCTTCATCTATAATCTCTTCAAATATTTTCTCAGGTCCTTTCTCTCTCTCTTCTCCTTCTGAGACCCCTATAATGTGAATGTTGTTGCTTTTAATGTTGTCCCAGAAGTCTCTTAGGTTGTCATCATTTCTTTTAATTCTTTTTTCTTTATTGTGTTCTGTGGCTGTGAATTCCAGCATTCTGTCTTCAAAATCACTTAACTGTTCTACTCCCTCAGTTATTCTGCTATTGATTCCTTCTAGTGTATTTTTCATTTCAGTTATTTTATTGTTCATCTCTGTTTGTTTGTTCTTTAATTCTTCTAGGTATTTGTTCTTTTATTCTTCTAGGTCTTTGTTAAACATTTCTTACATCTTCTTGATCTTTGCCCCCATTCTTTTTCCAAGGTCCTGGATCATCTTCACCATCATTATTCTGAATTCTTTTACTGGAAGGTTGCCTATTTCCACTTCATTTAGTTGGTTTTCTGGAGTTTTATCTTGTTCCTTCATCTGGTCCACAGTGTTCGGCCTTTTCATTTTGTCTGTCTTTATGGTTTTCATTTTGTCTGTCTTTATGGTTTTCCTTCCACAGGCTGCAGAATTGTAGTTCTTCTTGCTTCTGCTGTCTGCCCTCTGCCCTCTGCCAGTTGTTCTCTTTGTATGATGTAAGAAACATGACTTCTTCTTCTTTTTTTTTTTTTTTGGCGGTATGTGGGCGTCTCACTGTTGTGGCCTTTCCAGTTGCAGAGCACAGGCTCTGGACGCACAGGCTCAGTGGCCATGGCTCACGGGCCCAGCCACTCCACGGCATGTGGGATCTTCCCATACCGGGGCACGAACCCGTGTCCCCTGTATCAGCAGGCGGACTCTCAACCACTGCACCACCAGGGAAGCATGAAACATGACTTCTTAATACAAATGTGTGGACATATTTAGTTCAATACCTTTCTCACCCACATTGTCTTTTGGAAAGACAGTTCAATTTATTTCAATGATTTTTATAAAATCATTGGCAATTATAAAATTGTCAATAAAATGATCAATGAAATCATTTTATTGATCAAAATATTATAGTACTTGTCTGTAGAAAATATTTCTAATCACACTAAATCATTTTTACTATCACCTCGAGAACCACATTTTCAGCATCAAGTTATAGTAGATAATAGATCCTGCAGAAGCTCCTTAATGGGGTCTAGTTGTCAACAAGCTGTTGAGCGTCTAAGTTTCCCTTCATGGGATTTAAAAGATGGACCATGAGGTCTTTAGAAGTATTACAAGTGCTGTAAGAAGGACAGAGAAATTGTTTGCCTCAAGCAATCCAAATCATTGAAAAATGATGAATACAAATTTTATGAGGACAAATCAAGCCCATTTTGACAACTAGTATGTCCTCAGAGCTCATCATGGGGCTTGGCACATCAGCAGTTATTTTATGGATAGTTGATAATAAATGAATACTATAGTTATCTATTGACAATTTCTGAATTCAGCCTCCTCCCCACATACTCCTGTGGGGGAAGCCTCCATCCTATCATCTTCCCCAAGGATAGAAAACATCTGTCTACGTTAGCAAAATACAAATCTTCCGTGAATTTTGGCCTTGTGACTTGTGAATGGTTACTGAACACCAGTGAAAAGAAGGCACGTACTGAAGGCATTGGTTTCCATCAGCTTTCACCTACTCACTCTATTAGTCTAGAGTCCCTCATTTTCACCAAGATTTAAGGGAGTTTGCTGATGTGAATAGAAACCTGATTCGCCAGGGCTTGAAATAAGTAGCCAGAGAGCTCTGGCTGAAAGGAAACTTTCAGGGAAAGCAAATAGAAAAGAATTTCATCCATGGTGGTTTTGAACAAGGCCAAAGAGCAGTCTCTGATAAATGTGAATGTGCTAAAATGCGCTGCCTTTCTCCAACATTTACTAAGATTCCCTAGACAGCTGTGTCACACTATGTCCTCAGGTAGAAGAAATTACTCCTTCTTTGTTGGTCCCACTTTAGCCCCACTTATCTGTATCTGATTATTCATACTGTTTCCTCATCATCATTCTATCTCCAGGACCATGCACAGGGCTGGCACATAATGAGGTCTTAATAAAAGATGGTGGACAGAAAAAAATGAATCAGAAATATTAGGACCCCAAGGAAAAAGTTAAGTACCTGAATTTGGAGGAGTTTCTATCACTCTAAAGTGTAGACTCAAATCTCCAGACTATATACATGTTAACCCAACCAGTTCTTCACAGCTGTTCCAGATTCAGCCTTTTTTGAGTCAAAATTGAAGCTTTTCTTTTTTATTTCATTTTTATTTTTTATGTGCCACCTCCCACTGTAGACCCTAATCCCCCCCAACTAGCCCTAGGTGGGAGAAGAAAACCTAAATCTATTCTGAAAATTCAATTTGTTTAGAAAAATTGTACAAAACATGAGAAGTAAAATATTGCCCTGAGTTGAGGCAGAGTCTCTGTACAGAGAATTCCTCTGAGGATGTTAAGATACTTTCCAAATAGTTTCCTTATTTCAATGGCACACCTGCTTTTGTATAATAATATAGCTCATGTGTCTTTTCCTTGTCTTTGTTTAGGTAATTACTAGAGTTTACAAATACTCCTTAAAATATAATTACTCTAGATTTGCCAAAGAAGTTCCACAAGCTTTATGCAACAGTTTTTGAATAGTGTTATATACAGGGTACTGTGTTATTTTAAAATCATTATTACCTATCCTCACTGTAACAAAATTGGAAATGTTGGAAATTATGTAATTTATTTTTCCTGAATTTACAATAACTTTTTTTTCACTTCCAACTCTCAGCCCCCAATTTTTTTTATTAATGTTTCCTCATAGAACTTGGAAGCAGCCATGGCCCATGTTAGATTCTAGAAATGCAACTCAGGCATTGCTACCCAGCCCACTGGTCACAATGTCTGTGTCAAGTGACCATTTGCCTGTCCTGTCAGTGACATTTCTCTTTTGTTATTATCCTGGGAACTTCTATGTCCTTGCCTCTTTTCAAAACCTACCTCTCAAATCAAAGTAGATCATTATTTACTACTGTGGTGAACACACAGAATACAACACTAAATTTATCTAAGCATTATTTTCTTGATGTATTAAATGGGTATAATAAGAGTATTGGCTATGTAGGATGTCTATAGGGGTTGCAAAAAGTCATTCATATAAAGTGTTTAGCACAAAAGTAGATGCTTAATACCTGTTAGCTATTTATATTTTTCCTGTCTCATCATAGTTGACAGCTTCAACGTTTCCTCTGCAGCATGCATAATTCAGCAAAAACAAATTTCCCATTTTAATGTTCATGTAAATAGAGTTTTCCATTTGTATTCTGAGTATGAGATTATGAAATGGAAAGGCCATTCAGAAGAGTACATTACCAGGACCAACATTTTTAAACACCAACTCAGCTATCAAAGAACTTTCACACTTGAGTTTCAGTAAAAAAGAGGAAGATGGCACCACTCCCACAGGCCTTTGAGCTCCAGCATGATGACTTTGAAGCCCAGTACAAAGGCTCCATGGCGGGAGACCGCGTATACCTTCACACGTGTGGACACACAGGAAGAGACACTTTACATATCACACTGCTGCATATTCTTATCCCTCAAGGCAGTTAAATGTAACAAGAAATTCATTATTACTATCTTTTTATTTAAATACATAATCAGAGTAGTTACCATGGAAAAGCTAGTGAAAAAGAAAAAAAATAGTTCTGGAGACTAGAGTCTTCTATTGATCTAAGCACTCACTTCATAACTCTGAAAGTTTTATCCTCCATCCAAAAAGTGGCTGAGTCTATTGTTCTCAAATTAATAAGCTGTAAAAAGCAATATGATGCTGAAAAAAATGCATTTGAAATGCAGTTTCAAATCTGGTATTCAATTCTGAGAATTTAGTTCAAAAAATTAACAAGTATGAGTTTTCAAAACTTTTTTCATATTTTGTTCTTGACCCTTTTGCCCTTTTTTTTCACCCTACTCTCTACTCTCTAACCCATATGATTCCCATGTCTATTTTATCCCAACCTATTTCCAACTGCTGTACATACGAAGGCCCTCAAAATACATCAACTTATTTCTTCTCTCACATTTCCTAAATGGACAAAAATGCACCCAATCTCCAATCCTAGAAACCTCATTTGTCTTAGAGGTGTCTGTTTTCCTTGCCTGTGTATTGTGCATTCTCCCAACACTCACTCTCCCTAACAACTTTTCAACTAGGTATATCCATAAAACACCATTTTTTGATTCCTAGGAAAGTTTTCACATTCCATCTATAGGCCCCTCTTTTTCCTTTCTCTTGTTAGAATGAAGGTGCGATGGCTGGAGATTCAGCTTCAAACTTGTGTTCATGAGTCCATAAACATGATTAGAAGACCAAAATCATTGCCTTTATACTGGTTTCGGTATCACTGAAGTACTGAAACAACACCAACATAACCATCTAACCCTGACCTTCTTGTGAGACAAATAGATTTCTATTTGTTTAAGCTTCTGTGATCCTACATTTGCATCATCACAGGTAATCTCGATTCTCCAACAAATAGAGATCTTCAACTGAATTAGTTTGAAAGCCTCCTGATACAATTTTCCTTCAGTTTCCCCCCTTCTCCTACAGTTTTTTCCAAGACCATCCTCCTTCACGCTGTTAACTAAATGGTACAATGTTTCCTCCTGCCCCAATAAACTCTTGTGCAACTCCACAGGAAAAAAAAATGAGCACAGCATATTAGTCAAACATACGTAGGAAAAACTGGCTTACAATATATTCTTTCAGAAATTGTTCAACCTCGTTAGTAATCAGGAAATGCAACTTGAGACAGTAAGATAGCATTTTTTTGTCCACCAGATGGCCAGAAATATTAGAGGTCCATAATTGTCACTGTTTCTAGGGAGGTAGAGAAATAGACACTTGCACACATGTGAAGTGATGGATTAGAAGCCTAAGATCAGGCATTAGTACTTCATAGGCCATTGTCCTTATGCCAATCCAACACTCCAGTTCTAGTCATTGGAAACATCATATGGACTTCTTTCTCTCTGTTTTGTCCAATTATTTCCCAACCACCAGTACAGAGAGGATAATGAGAACCCACTGGATGGACAGAGATTGGAAGGAAGAAGAATGAGAGCAGTAGCAGAGGAAATAGCTGGTGTATGAAATGCTGGCTATAGCTTTGCATAATGTCTTGGAGGCACGTGCTCTGTCAGGCATGACTTCTTTAGTTTTAGGTCATGGAGAGTTCTAGTGTTCCTAGTGGGGGAACCAGGGTTGCAGGGCAAGAGAAATCATTTATTCAAGGAATAGGTGTATTATACTGACAAACAAAATTTAAAACAATTATAAAACAAAAATAGAGTCAAAGGGCTTCCCTGGTGGCACAGTGGTTAAGAATCCACCTGTCAATACAGGAGACATGGATTCGAGCCCTGATCCGGAGAGATACCACATGCTGTGGAGCATCTAAGCCCATGTGCCACAACTGCTGAGCCCATGCATCACAACTACTGAAGCCCGTGCACCTAGAGCCCATGCTCTGCAACAAGAGAAGCCACCACAATGAGAAACCCACACACTGCAATAAAGAGTAGACCCGGTTCACCGCAACTAGAGAAAACCCAAGCGCAGCAACAGAGACCCAATGCAACCAAAAATAAATAAAAATAAAATAAATTAAAAAAATAGTCACAGCTGTAGAAAACAAAATTATGGTTACCAAGGGGGAAAGGAGGAGGAGGGATAAATTAGGAGATTGGTATTGACACATGCATACTACTATATATAAAATAGATAACTAATAAGAACCTACTCTAGAGCACAGTTAACTCTACTCAATACTCTGTAATGACCTATATAGGAAAATAATCTAAAAAAGGGTGGATATATGTATATGTATAACTGATTCACTTTGCTGTGCAGCAGAAACTAACACAACATTGTAAATCAACTATATTCCAATAAAAATTAATTTAAATAAATAAGTAAATAAAACAATATTTTAACAACCAGTGCAGCTGTACTGGTGGCTAACAGTTAAATAACATCCTGGTTTTCTCTCCTTTTGGGGCTCCTTTATCTTCCTGCCATTCTTCAGAATGTATTAGATGAATACGTGAATAGAAGTAGCAAGCTAGCAAGCTAGTTACAAGATAATGAAGTCAAACAGGTAGAAAATAAAAAAAAAAAACAATAATATTGATGTCAATTGTCAGTCATTGCCTCAACCCACACTGTCTTCTCAGAGAATATACCCTATGAACTACCATTTCCTCCCAGGACCCCAACTCTCCAAAGAGCCACCCCCCAGGCCAGGTTGACTCAATCATATATTCCCAGTCAAGAATTGGAGCTAAGAGGAGTCCTCCATTCATGCAAAGATGGATGGCTCACCTGTCATTAAACTTTTCTTAAACTGAAAAAAAAGTAATAATTACAGCTAGGAGATACATAAACTACATGAGTTGAGTAAAAGTGGACACTTGCCTCTGACAGCCAACCTCTGAAGAGCACTTTCTACATACCAGGTCTTTGCAGAAATTATTTCATTTAGTCTTAAGAAAGTAGGTACTATTTATCCCCCTTTTACAAGTTAGTGAAATGAGGCTTCTAGAATTTAAATGACTTTGCCCAAGGTTACACAACTATTAAGTGACAGAAGCAAGATCAGAACTCAAGCAGGTTGCCCCAAGAACCTGTGTTCTTTTTATTTATTTTACCTATCAATAATTACTTTCTTTTTTTAATTGAAATATATAGTTGCTATACAATATTATATATTACAAGTGTACAATATAGTGATTCACAATTTTTAAAGGTTATACTGCATTTATAGTTACTATAAAATATTGGCAGTATTCCCTGTGCTGGAAAATATATCCTTGTAGCTTATTTTATACCTAATAGTTTGTACCTCTTACTCCCCTACACCTGTATTGCCCCTCCCCCTTCCCTCTCCCCTCTGGTACCCACTAGTTTGTTTTCTATGTCTGTGAGTCTGCATCTTTTTTGTTTTAGTCACTAATTTGTTGTATTTTTAAAATTCTACAAGTAAATGCATAATGCCCTCCAGGTCCATCCAAGTTGTTGCAAATGAAGAGCCTGTGTTCTTAACGATTAAGCTGGACTGCACTGAAGAGGAACTTGATTTGCAAAAGTAGATGTGGTCAACCAAAGCTTCATGCAGAGCACTGTTAGGAGGAACAGAGGAGCCAGTCGATAAAGGGAAGCAAGAGAATGGAGCAGATGCTGGGGAATACAGAACCAAGAGATTCTGCAGCTTCGCAGAAGAGCAGGGCAGGGCCCAAGGCTCCACACTCCAGCCCTCATGAAGCCAACATAGAATTAGAGTCTATTCAGAGGTTGGGGAAATCATGCCCTCTACTTAAGCCAGCAGGATTGGTTATATTTTCAAAGATGATGCTAGCTCCAGGAGCGACAAACCTCAGAAAATGAATTTGAACTCAGATATGCAGATACTGCCTAAGATGGGTTTTGACAGAAGCCCCATCTCAGCTTTGAGTCTTCTCAGGAAATCTTAAAGAACTTCAGATGCTCCCTGAATGCTGTCAGGGTGCCATCTTTCACAGATGGCTTGAAATAACATGAAAGAGAAGAAGTAAGGAGAGAGGCAGGAGAGAGGAAGAAGGGAGGGGGGAAATGGAGGAGGAAGAAAAAGAAAAGAGAAGGAAGGAAGGAGGGAGGGAGGGAGGGAAGAAAGAAAGGAAGGAAAGGAAAGCACCAGAAATGTCTTATCAACCCTGAATACCAAATACAAAGTGAAAGCAAAAACCATTGTACCAGACGCACATTGCCAGCTTCTGGAGCCTTGTGTGTCTAGTTCCTAGGGAAGCAGAAGGCTGCTGCTTTACAGTGGTGTCCCCTGCTTAATTAGCATTTTTGGATCCACCGCATTCTCTTACAATTGGTAGTTGCCTGGAAGTGGCTTTCACAGCTGGGCCACAGATCCCTCGCCCAAGGAGCCTGGAATGGGGCTGCTCAGCAGCCTTGTTCAGCCATAATTAATTTTTCTGGAACTGCCACTTGGAGACCCTGTCACTGTGCTGCACCGGTTGTGAGTGGGCTGGAAGAGGATTTATTGTTAGAAGGTGAGTGACCCTGCTGTGCAGACCCCAGGCCTGGGTGATAAGAGAGCTCAGAGGCAGTAACCCACCACCACTATGATGGGAGAGTGATGGAGAGAAGGGAAAGCACAGAAAGGAGAGGTGGGTGTACATAGTCATGCCTTTAACTCTTGGTTCTGAGAATACTGGTCTCAGGCTGCTGTGGGCATAAAAGTAAGATGGCCACTGGCACTTCTGGCTGGGCTTCCCCTTTCCTCCCTGGCCATATGCACATGCTAAGCACCAGACTTTTATCTTGTGGGCTGGGGCTCCCAAAGAGAAAATGGAATACTGTACAACTAGAAGGACCTGGCAAAGGTTTTGTTCAACACCTTAGACTTACAGAGGAAGAGAACAAGGTCCAGAGACGCTCCATGGCTAGAGTTCAGGACAGTGGGTGGTCACACAGACAGAATGGAAGAAGGAGCATCTCTTAATTTGTATTTCATCACCTGTTCTTTCACCACAGAAGGCTTGGAATGGGCAAGGAGATGGATGTATATGACAGCTTCTCAGGGACACAGGCCTAGATTGAAATGTCCTCTGTAACATCTAGGGGTTGTGAAGTCTTTGGAGGAGGAAGCCTAATCTCTGTGCATCATTTTTCTCAAGGAGAAACACACACACACACACACACACACACACACACACACACACACCAATATACCTATAATTGGGAGCTGTCATAATTCTTTGCTGGTATTTTACGTGGGTCATTATTGTTACCTCCAATGATTATGAGCTGCGTGAACTCAGATGCATTATGGAATCTCTTTGAGTTTCAGTCCCAAAATGATAAAACAAATACAAGAGAGTCACTGTTCTCCCAAATTTATGGTGAAGTGTGTATAGCATAATATGCTCATAATATGCAAAAACATATAGCAGTGCCTGAAACAGAGTAAGATTTCAATAAATGTCTTCTACTTTGTTATCCATATTAATATCATTTCCAAAGCAGAGTTTCCAATAATAAAGCTTTAACTTATGACTTACCTTCAGGTTCAAGTTTAAATTCCTTAAGTAGGCATCTGTTTCCTCCTGACCTGGCTGTCACATCCGTTTGCAGCCTTGTATTTTGGCAAGCCTTTGGGGAACTCTCACCCGCTGACTCACCTCCTGCCCTCTTGCCAGTTTCTCTTTCCCTCAGTGTTTTCACATGCAGGGCCCTCTTTCTGAAATTCCTTTCCTCTCTTTTTTTTTTCCTCAGTGAACACATAGCTGCCTATTAAGACTCAGCATGATTGTCACTGACTTCCCCATTATAGATGTCCCCACGTCCCTCCTAGGCTGTGCCGCAGGTTATGGCCCTGTCATAGCACTTACAAGCTGATGAGAACCCTGGCTTACCTGCTGATCACCTGCCTAAACTAGGGCCCTTTCAGGACAGGAATGCAACATTTATCTCGGTCTCCCTGGTCCCTAGCAGAGCTTAGTGCTCCATAAATATCTGCAGATTGAATAACTCAAATCTCGTAATAAGAATATAACCTAGGCACTGAGCACAAAGCCTTGTACATTTTAAGGACTTGACAAACATATATTAAATGAGTAAGTGAATATAAATGAGTGGATAACAAGGGTATATTTCATCTCTATAACAATGCAACATTTTCATCCCCTACAAGCCAGCATTTTAAATTTAAAAAAAAATATATGTTTAATTAGAGAAGTGATCAACATTTAAAAATCTTCAACTTTTAGCTCAACAATGTTACAGAGAAAAGTTTTGTGAATCCCTTAGCTACCAAATAGTGGTTGACTTAGTTTAGGGAGGGCACTGAATGATTTGTACCTCCTAAAAAGGAAATAATATGGAATTTTTACCTTTTTGACTCCTTTTGCTAGCAAGTATATTCAATTTATGGCAAAGCAGAGATTTGGTTAATCCTATGTATGGCAACGACTGACTACAATGCTTATTTCCCCTTCCTGGGCACAAGTTAAACTACATTTTCCAGACTTCCTTGGGTTAGGTTGAGACAATATGACAGAGTTCTGGCCAATGAAATGAAACCAGAAGTGATGTTCACCACTTCCAGGTCTGATGTCAACCCACCTGAGATTCTCCATGATAAATTTTTCTCTTCCATGGGTATTTGGAAGCCATGATTTGACAATGGCAATGTTATAAAATGGAAGGGGGTTTGGGTCTCTGAAAAATTTCATGGAGAAATCACCCCTTAACCAACCATACTGGACTGACATGAGAAAGCAATCAAAATTTAGTGTTTTAAAATCTATTGAGCCTTCAGAGTTTTTTTGCTTTTGCTTTTTTTAATTTTGTTTGCTTTTGTTGGCTTAGTCTATTCTAATATGGAATATGTCACGTTGAACTACAGAATTGCCAAATAAAATCTTCAAATTTTATCACCTTGGCTTAGTAGGAAGTTAGTGAAGAAAGGGATATAACTGGATGGGTAGCTGAGATTCATGTTAGGTTGTGATAAAATATTTTGTAAAACCCTAGGTTCTATAACTTGGAAGGCAGACTGTATGCTTACTGAGCTTGTGATTCTGATGGAAGAAATTGGAAAACAGGACATCACTGCTCTTTGTTGTTTGTTACTGGCTGCATTTGGCAAGGTGTTTGATAAAATAACTCTACAAAGTATTGACTACTTTGCAAGCAAAAGTGAAAAGGAATAGAGAAAATGTAAATATAGGGAGACTTTCAGGGTGAGAAAGGCCAACAGTTTCTAGACGCTGAAGAGTAAGTTCTGGGATTGAGAAAGACTTACTTACAGGGACAAAGACCTAGTAAGATTTCCCAGGTGACAGTGAGTCAGTCTTGGAGGATAGATCAGATGAAGAATGTGGTCTTTCTAATGAAAGCAGCCATCAGTAAATTAAGAGACACATTTGAGAGCTCACACAAAGAAATGAGACATACATGAGGCACAGTCTAGAAGGAATATTGGGTTTGGTTATTGATGCACAGAACTGATTAAAAATAAATATATCATAACATACTAAGTTTTTGAAGAAACTGTGTTGTCAGAAATCCCCACGTTTGGTCTAAAAAGACTGGACTTGTTTAACAGAGCTTTCTAACAACGCTTGGACAAAAAGCGGTCTACAAAACTATGTAGCCTCAAAAGGTGAAATTCCTCAAGGCCCATTTTAGACATGGCCTAGGAGGAAAATAGACAGGAGAAATTTTCATAGGGCAGAGCAGAAACCACAGAGAACGATGGAAAAAGGAATTCCTCACAGACAGCAGAGTCAGCCCTGGTCAAGGAAGCCCTTTGCTTCAGGGTAGGGGGTTCTCACAAAGTCTGCTCAGTGGGATTTCAGAGGTGCTCTAGACTAGTGACTGCTTGTTATCCTTTCTCTGCTCTGTATTTTGTAATGTGTGTACAGTTTAAGGGATCAGGTCACTCTTCTTTTTAACTCATACGTCACTAGACCACCAGAGATATTGATCCATCAGATATAGACCTGATGGAGAGGGACTATGCATCACAGGGACATCTTAGTCTTTGAGCAGGAAGCAGAAGTGGGTGAGACTTAGGGTTGTATCTCTTGATGTAAGAGTGAGCACAATCTATTTGGGAGGGGAGAGTAAAATTTGGTGAACGGAGGATGAATTATGATAGAGATGGGCTAGATGCTTACCAAAAAAATGGTGACAGAAAGATGTCAAGTCTTCTAGGGTTAACATCCCATCCTTAAGGGTGTTTGGGATTTCTCAGTGATCCACAGGTTAGGATGGTCAGATTGAGGAGCATGAATGTAATCTTTGTGATCCATCAGAGAGCTGTTTGAGGATGCCATGAAAGTCCACCAGAGACACCCGAGCTAGAACGATTATCATAAATTACCTAATGTAATTATTTCATTTCATACTCCTTGACTCATTTATTTGATAAAGATTTATTGAGCATTTCTTGTGCAAAGGAGCCAGAGGTACCTATTGGTATACAAGGATCAGTAAAGCCCAATCACTGCTGCACACACCAATCAGTACACCAAAGGAATAGGAGCTGCAGTAACCATCTCCATACACTGTGAAGCCACAAAGAAAAGAACAAATTGTCTCCTTCCTTCCAAGTGTCCCAGAAAGGCTCACAGAGGTCAATTGCCTTGTCCAATTCCTAGAAGTAGTAGAGGTCAAATCTGAGATATTAGTAGAAAATAATTGATTCATATGACATTTAAGTAATAAAATTAATTATCGCAGCATTTTCATACTTCTATGAATATTTTTCCTCATTGTATCTATAATAGTATGACCTGCATGAACTCGCAGAATAAGCTGCAGCCAAACACACAGGTGTAGTTTTACTTCATTTATATTTACTTAACACCTACTTGTTTTACTAGGTATACAGAAAAGCAAATGCTATAATCCCTAAATTCTAGATTGCCACAAGTTAATGCCACTTTCCTTTAGAGGTAGCTCTTTGTAACTCAGTTTCTCCTATGGAAAACTAAGAGTAGCCATTCATGGAATTTAACGTGAAAGAAATCAGCAGTACATGTTCTTTAAAATCATTGGAGTACCCTGTCCTTCTATCCCTCTCATTTCTTCAACTCATTAACCACTGTTTAGCTTCTCTTCCTTCCAAGCCCAGCTGGGATCCCATGGCCATCTAAATTAATCATTCGCCAGCCCTTTTTATGGTCTGGCTGTTCCAACATTCAAGCCAACTGCCAACCCAGCGCCATGTTACATTCTGCTCCCATTGCTCCTATAGCCATGTCTGAGCTCCGTGGGCAACCATTCAGCCAGTCTCTCAACACTTCCCACCAATTCTTGAACTTCTTTTGGAACCCCTTCTCCATACTGACCAGTACAAACCTTCCCTAGTATCTTCAGTTCCCCTGACCTCACAATGGACAATCATACCTCTTTCGTCAGCCATCTCCAATCTTCTGTGCTGCCTACAAACACAGCTATAACCACATCCACCTCTGCCTCCTTTTGTTCTATCTCAGAAACGGCGACATTTGTTAAAAAATAAATGCATTTGAAAAAAATCTCCCCGTGCCCTCTGTCCCTTTCCAGCTGCTATTGATTTCTTTTTCCCCCTTCTCAACTGAAATTCTTTTAAGCTCTCAATTTGCCTACCTCCAGTGACTCATTAATGCCCTGTGACCTGCCTTCCAATACTTAATGACCTCTTTCTTGTCAAAGCCAGTAGACCCACTCTGGTTGTCATCTGACCAGACCTCGGCTGTTCATCCAGCCATGTCTTGAATCTGGAGCCTCTTTCCAAATCCTTATCATTCATCACCTATACTGCTGCCAGAGGTTTTATGGGTCTCCTGCCAGCCTGTACACCTCAAATTCATCCTCCATATACCCCCACCAGAGAGATAAATTTTAAATACAAGTCTCATCACCTCTCTCCATTTATAATCTGGCAGTAATTTATTTTGGGATACAGGATGAAAGGCTAAAACCTTTATATGGTATTCAGAGCTCCCCAAAAGGAAAGTCTGAGCTGGAGCTAATTCTCCAGCTCTGTTTTCTGTTATTTTTTTCAGCTTATTCTGAAATGTTTGCAATCTCTTCAGACTCCATGCTGCTTTTCTACCTGCATGTCTCTGACTAAACTGTGCCTCCACCTGCGGTAGTTCTCCTCCCCCAGCAATCCCCATCCATCTTCCATCTCCATCCCCAGATATACAAGGTAATGTACAAGACATTCTTACAATGCATACTTCTTGCTTAGTCATACCCTCCACAAGAAAATCCCTGACTTTCTCCAGCTTTTTGCCCTCCACCTCCAGAAGGGTTTTTTAAAATTTTCTGGTCCCATAACACCTTGTGCATTAGTTTGTCATTTTAAGTACCACATAGCACTTTCTTTCTCTCTTGCCCTCTTTCTTCCCTCACTCTCTTTTCTCTCAACTGGATTGTAGTTCCTTGAGAGCAGGGACTGTTCTTTTATCTCTGTATACCTGCCACATAGCAGGGCATCTGCTTAATAAATGCCAGGAGAATGAAATGTTCCCATATTTTTGGATGACAATAAAAAGTGATGTAAAATTGTTTACATAATCTATGTGGTCTCCTCAGTAAAGAGTGTCTCTATGATAGAGTCATTTTGGGGTTTTTAAATTAAATCAACATTCTTCATCCTCTATAACATTACATCTCAGTTTGAATCTGCCACATCTCAGGTGTTCAGTAGCCTCATGTGTCTAGTGACTGCTGTATTGAACAACACAGCTCCAAATCACAAGGATTATAATACTTAGGACTGTTATCAAAGTTATGTGGAACAATGGTATATAGGAAATACTTAGCACAGGCACTGTCATATAAAGATGTACTAAACTTTTGCTTATTTCTCACTATCTATGATACTAATATTAAAATGTAATATTCCCCCAGGACATTATTTTCCTCTTGGGAAAAATCTATGGAAGAGGAAGATATTTACAGAATTTTTTAAACTGGAGAAAGAGAAAATGTAGAGTTAAAATGTCTATCTGTATGACACTTGTCATCTCTATGAATTAAACTGGTAAGAACAGAATAAAAAGAAATGCAGGTAACCAGTATCCCCCCTAAATTCCTGGCGTTGGTTGAGAAGAATAGCTTATTGAGAATAGGAACAGTATTCTGAACACCTGGGGAGCATCCAGCCTTCAGACCTGATGTGTCTGACTTCATGGGTGTCTTGCAAACCCACTTCCTTTCATGCTAAAGGCATAAGGAAGGTAAAAGTCTCTAAGTAAAATTTAAGCCATATAACAAATGTTTTCTTCCCACAAATCTTGTTTTCCTTGTAGTGAGGAAACAAGGGCTTTAACTCGAACCGTAAATTGTAACCCAAGGTGAGGAAAATGTCCATGAAGAAAAGTGGAAGATCTCAAATAGGTTGGAACAAAGAGGGGCCGGCCAGGGATGGGTGGGTGGAGATTAATCTTATTAGGTTCTTATATCATGAGGGTGTCAGGTGTGAAAGCAGACGAATGGCCTGTGTTTATCTGAGCTAAGCCGTGTGGTTCACCCAAACATTCACTTCCCAGAGCGTTTTTTTTTTTTTACCCGTAATAAATTGGCCAAGTCTTCGTAGGGTGTTGATAATACAGCATGTATAGGTGAAGTTAGAGATTTCTTGCCGGGTTTTCGATGTAACCGCCCTCTCCCACTCTCTTGCTCTCCCCTTCTCCCTCTCCCTCTCCTTTTTATCGCAACTGATTCGCAAAGCCCTTTGGAAAGATGAAGTAGGTAGAAATCAAAATAAATGGATTCTATTAAAACCGGCAATGCATCAACTGCTTGATAAAGTGATTAATAAACAGCTTAGGATGGTGATTGATTAAACTCTTTAATCAAAGTGCTAAACTGACTTAATATGGAGAGTTTCAACGTGTTCAAAGTGTACATTTTCCCTGCCTAAGGTTCACAGTTGTTTATGTAACTTTTCTGAAGTGTATCCCTTAGGTCTAACCTTCTGAGAGCCGGGGCTCTGGAATGTGTAAGGATTATAAAGTATCGCAAACTGCATTAGTAGCTAAAATGTGCTCATGAATTATAGGACCTTTCCACTAGGCAACAAGTCATTTTTCAGAATTTTGGACCCCTTCATCAAGCAGCTTCTTTGCCTGCATCACTTCATAATTATTTAAACCGTAATGTATAAAGCGAGACAGTGCGCGTTAAAAAAGTCCCTATCGCTCACATTTCATTGTCTCCTTTAAACACTGATTGCTTTATTGAATAAGGTCAAGATTTTGATGGTGAGAGAAGAGGCTTATTTTTACCCTGAGGGTAGTTTTGTGTTCATTAGAAATGCATATATTTCATCCAATATGTGTAATTCTCAGTATCAGTCATCATTTTGTTTTTGCTTGTTTTTTGTTTTGTGGTACGTGGGTCTCTCACCGCTGTGGCCACTCCTGCAGCGGAGCACAGGCTCCGGACACGCAGGCTCAGCGGCCATGGCTCACGGGCCCAGCCACTCCGCGGCATGTGGGATCCTCCCGGACCGGGGCACGAACCCGTGTCCCCTGCATCGGCAGGCGGACTCCCAACCACTGCGCCACCAGGGAAGCCCTCAGTCATCATTTTTGACACAATCATCTGCTCACCAATTTAATAAGCCATTTGACTCCTAAAAGTTTGTGACATCAAAATAGACTCTTTCAAAACCTTTTAAAAGTTTTGAATAAAAACATTTTGAGTTGAGCTTGGGGAAAAGGGGAGGGGAGGGAAATATGACCATACGTTAATGAGACAGCATTCATGACCCATGCTGCATCTATGTGATGGAGTCAAGTCAAGGAATTTATTTAATATAAGACATAGTTTTCTGTGTAATGCACTGTGCTGGGCTCTGTGTGGCTGGCAAAACCAAAAATAGCACTGCTCCAGTTCAAGGATCTTATTTTATAAGAACAGGGATTATACAAGGTGGGGAAACTGTGTATCTGTTTATTTGAATAATTTAGAAAGACAATTATTGCTATGAAGTCTTGACTAAGGCAAAGAAGAGTGTGAAAGATTGGGGGAAAGCATCAACAACACTACCATTGCAGCTGATTTGGCTTTGAAAGATGAATAGAATTAAGATATGAAGATAGGTACCTAGTAGTGGGGCTCATAGGAGGTGTACAAATCATTACTCGGAAACAGTAAAGCATTTCTAGGGGCCACTAAGTAGCCCAGTTTGTCTAGGGTGCAAGGTTCACTTAAAGGAACAGTAAGACATAAGGTGGGAAGGGTGAGTTAACATCAACTTATAAAAGTTCTTAAAGTGTCTACTTATTTGGTGGCGAGAAGAGAGCTACTGAAGGAATTTGAATGACAAATAGACAGTTGCCAGAACAGAGAGACAGGCTGCTTCATGGTTAGAGCATGATGTGAGAACCAGAATGCTTAGGCTTGGATCCTAGTTCTGTCACTTAGAAGTTGTATGACCTTGAACAAGTACTGAAGCTATACATGCCTCATTTTTAATTGTGGATAACAATATGTGCTTCATGGGGTTGTTGTGTGGTTAGATGATTTAAAGCATGTTAAGCTCTTTGATTAGTGCTTAATATCAATAGTAAGAACTCATTATTAGCGAGGACACACATTGCTATTTCCAATGAAAGTCCTCCTAGAATTAGAAGTGCACTTTAGGAAACTTAAAATTAGATTTTTGAAGACTGTTTGTGGAGAGTAGATACAGGAAGTAGGCACATCTGTTTGGAAACTACCTCAGGAGCCTCAGAGACATATGAAAAAGACTTTTCTTTAGGTGGCAGCAGGAACTGGCAAGAGAGAAACAGATGTGAAAGAAGTTAGGAAACATTGGCAAAGAAGGAAAAGATGAGTCACAGATGATCCCCAAGTTGTTGTTACTGTGTTTTGTATTTGGGGATGTGTTGCTGGAAGGAGAAACCTGGATACATTGAATTCTCCATCACCCAGAGCATCCAGCGGAAGCATTCTGGGCCTCAGTAGATAGACTCGCTACACAAGTTTGATGACCACCTGCCTATTTAGCACTAGTGTTCCAAAGCCTGAGGGGAGAAGAAAAGAGATATCTGAGGAGAAACCCCTGGGAAATGCCCATTCTTAGAATGAAGGAAGAAGATGAAGATGGAGATTCAGCAGTCAGAGAGGAAGTAGAACTCTGAAGGACAGGAAATTTTTGAGACTCAGGAGCAAAGAACAGGCATCAAATACCAAACTGAGTTCTAAAAGGGATCATTCTTTGGCCCTCATTCATTCACTTTTCTGTCAATAGTAACCAAATTCTACATCTGGTCAGGATGGGTCTAATAAGGTGATTTGATTCTTCCAAAGGACCACCAAATTCAAGCTTCATGTCTACGACCACTGGGGTATATGTGGTGGGTAACACAAGAGGTCCTTTCTTTTGATAAATCAAAAATGTGGTCAGATAAAAGAGAAAATAAAATAGTCTGCTACCATGTGCTGGTGCCAGGAGTGCTATGAGAATCCAACAATGTATTCATTCAGTGATTCATTCATTCAATAAACGGGTACGCATTAAGTATTGTTGAGTGCCTTCTATGTACCAGATTCTGTGGAAGGCTGTGAGAATACAATGGTGAAGATGGATGTGGTCTCTGCACTCAGGAAACTTGGAGTGCACTAGAAAAGACAGATGTTTTATCCTATTAATTACAATTCTGATTCATTCCATGAAGAAGAAATGCTGGTGCTCTGAGTGTATGGGGGGGTGTCTGGAGTCTGTCTGGAGAGTCCAGGACATTCTTCTGAGGAAGAGACATTCAAGCTGAGATTTGAACAATGCAGTGGAGCAACACAAGAAGAACAAGTCAAGGGATAAGAGTCTTGAGACAAAAAGGTCTCTTTCTCCTTTAAAAAAATAGAAATAAGGTCAATTCAGCTGAAGCACAGAAAGACAGAGGAAAGAGAAAGAGCTGAAGATAGAGGCAAAGCCCAAGGCAGTTTGAGTTTTTATGTCCTGATAAGGATGCAAATATCCCTCTAATAACAGTGGGGAACCACTGAGAGATTTTAAACATAAATAACTTTTTACTGCAGGGTGAATAGTGAATTAGAAAGTTATTAAAATTAGGCTATTGTAATAGTCCAGGCAAGAGATGATGGTTGCTGGAAATATACAAATGTGAGAGATATTTAGGGAGTCAAATCAACAGGAACTGTGATTGGGTAAGGGGATGGGAAAGTGAAGCCAGTAACAATGACTCAGATTTCTGGTTTAAAAAGTCAAGTTTCTCCCCTTCTCTGCCTCCCCTTAAGTGCCTGCCATCATGCTGGTAATAAAAACTCAATGCTTTAATGTGGGCCTTCCACTCTCTCTCTGCTGGCTCCTGACTCCCTCTACAACTTGAATTTCTATTCTTCTTGTCTACTCTGCACACCCACTACTGTGGCCTCCTTGCTATTCCTGAAGCACATGAGATAAGTTCCCATCTCTGGGTTTTTGCCCCATTCCTGACTGGTTTCCAGCAACATCTTCCTCTTATACGTCCCCTGCCCCCCACCCTTCCCATCCCCAAACACAAATCTGATCATATATTTGCCTATAGTCAATAGTAATGTTTTGTACGCTTAGAAATATTTAAGAGGGTAGATCTCATATCATTTTGTTACCACAATAAAATGAAAATTTTTAAAAAGAATGAAAAAATGTATAGTTAGAAACCATTTGTCAATAACTAACATAGAAACATGGATGAAAATAAAGATATTAAAACTCTTTTTAAAGATCCATCATTGGTGACAAATTGACATAGGATAAAATTTAAGTCCCATAGTAGTGTTTCTCAAAGCTGTTCACTAATAAAACCTAGTAGTAGACAGAATTAAATGAGTACCTCTAGGGGTTTTGAGAATACACAGAGAGATGCTTGGTACAAATTTCTTCATATTTTCAAGTTTTGTGTTAAAAATTCAACCAAAGTTGGCATTTTATTGTGTAATGTGTCCATATTTATTTAAATACATAGACTTTTAAAAAAGTAATAATCGAAGAAAACACATAACATAAAATGTACCATCTTAACCATCCTTAAGCAGACAGTTCAACAGGGTTAAGTACATTTATACTATCATGCATCCCATCTCCATAACTCTTTTCATCTTGCAAAACTGAAACTCTGTACCTAGTTAACAATAACTTCTCACTTCCTGCTTCCCACTCTGCTCTGGCAACCACCAGCCTTCTTTCTGTCTCTATGGATTTGACTATTCTAAGCCCCTTATATATATATGGAATCACAAGATAATTGTTTTTTTTGTGAGTGGCTTATTTCACTGAGCATAATGTCCTCAAGACTCATCCATGTTGTAGCCTGTGTCAGAATTTTCTTTTTTTTTTAAGACTGAATACATTCCATTTGTGTATAGATCACATTTTGTTTATCCTTTCATCCATCCATGAATACTTGGGTTGCTTTTATCTTTTGGTCATTGTGAACATTGCTGCTTTCAACATGGGTGTATAAATATCTGTTTAAGTCAAGGTTTTTAAATCTTTTGAGTATGTACCCAAAAGTGGAATTGCTGGATCATGTGGGAGTTCTATTTTTAATTTTTTGAGAAACTACCATATTGCTTTCCATAGTGGCTGCACCATTTTACAATCTCACCAACAGTGCACAAAGGTTCCAATTTCAGCACATCCTCACCAACTCTTGACTTATTATTTTCTATGACTTTTGTTTGTTTTTTATAGTAATTATCCTAATGGATGTGAGGTGACATCTCATTGTGACTTCGACTTTCATTTCCCTAATGATAAGTGATGGTGGCCATTTTTTCATGTATGGGGACACTTTTATATTGTCCATCAAACTGACAAGTTAAGAATCACCAGCATACCTCCATTTGCCCAAGCTTGAGAAGTATAATCTAGGCCAGCCTTCAAACTCACCAGCTTTGAGGGCTAACCAACGTGTTTACTTTTGTTGCAGTCTGCTCCCTCACTGGCACCATATTCTCTGGAGCTATCAGGTGGTATCCTTTCCTTTCTGCATACTCTAAACCCCATCACCTTCTGATTTTTGTACATAGTTTTCTCTGACTTGAATGCCTTTCTCTTCCTTTTCCACTTGCCTAAATCTTACTCTATCTTCAGTGCCAATGACATAATCTCTCCACCCTTATGTTGCTTCCAGTTCAACTTCTTTAGAGAGATAAATCACCCTCACTTCTATTTCCTAGAGCATTTTTATTCTATTCTACTGATATCAATGTTGAGTCATTTTCCTCTTGAGACTGTGAGCTCTTTGAAGACTGGCTTCATCATCTTTGCAACCTCAGCAGTGAGTCTTGTGCCTGATGCATGTTTAGACCTCCAGGAAATGTCTGCTTCATGGATAGAGGGAGAAGCCTTTGCAGACAGGAAGGACATGAGCCAAGGTATGGGGTGAAGAGGAAGACACAATGTCAGCAAAGTTAACGCCTGTGGAATTTACATTTTCACAAAGTAATTGGGCTTTGCAAAAGTTTAAGAAGCTACACATAGCTGGACAATCAAATTCTTCAGAGGATAGAAATCTCACTAATAGGACCAGGCTTCACATAAGAAATTCTCAATAGCTCGATCAAAGCCAAGAAGTGAAGAGCAGAGGGACCAATGGCTTACAAAAAGAGCTTACAGCTTGCCTAGAAGTGTCTTAGGAGAGTCGATAAAACTTTAAAATCAATATGCTGATGAAGTGCCAGCTAGAAAACATCACAGAATTAGCTGATGTTTTCATAGGGATCTAAGAATAACTGCCCATCACTGTCCCTGTCCTATCACTCATCACAGCCCCCAGGTATCTGAATGGCATAAAACCTTTGAAAACTCAACAGTTCCTTTTGGAAAAGGTAACCAAAATTCTACTTTTACAGATATTATTTAAAGGTGATGGGATAATTATGGGGAAAATTTAGAAAACACGTAAAAAGCCTTAGAAATATCAGAAACTACCTAGAGGTTAACACAATGAACAATTAAGTGTCATCCAATTATTTTTCTGCCTATGTGTTTTGGCATAACTGAGACAATTGTTCGTATATTTTTTGGTATATTTCTTTATTAATGAAACAACGGTATTGTCTCATGTTAACGAAAATCTCTGTAAAAGTCATTTTGAAAGCTGCATAAGTTCCCTTATAACATAGTTTATTAAACATTCCTCCTATTGATAGACACTTAAATTGTCTCCAATATTGAACTGAACATCTATGTACATGAAAGTTTTAGAAATGTTTTGTGTTATCACCTTATATACTGTTAAATGAAGGTAATTAATGCCCACCTGTTTTAAGAATTATGAGCTATATGTGAGAAGTACCTACTGTGCAATTATAGGCATCCTGAAATCTGAGGATAAGTAATGTAATTTTGTTTTACTATAGACATTAAAAAAAAAGGTTAGTAACGACAGGATTGAAATCAGGGTACCAAAGTCCACTCTAACCGGTATGCATGACTAAATTTTCATGAAACTTGCTTCAGTGAAGTACATTTTTTTCCACAAACATTTTTTTCTTCCCTTCTCTTTCTGGAATACTGTAAGGATATTGTAATTCTAATTATATGAATTATATGCATATGTGTAGATACACACGCACACATCTGTTTTGCTAACTACACAAAACTATACTGCCAATATTTCAATTTAAGTTATATTACACCATTCTATAAACCTCAAAATAACATTTTATTAATCATCTGAAAGAACAAACCCAACAAACCCAAATGAAAAACAGCTAAGGTTTGTCCAAACACAGAAAAAAAGTTAATAATTCAAATACAGCTCTTTAGTTAAATTAAAAATGAGTTACCAAAAACGCTTAGATAACTCAATTTAATACATTTAATAAATTCTCCTTAAATCATTAATTTTCATAAGTAATTTTATTATTTTATAAAATCACCTAATTCAAACCTCTCTCTTTCAATTTGGATGTGTCTTCCTGCCAGTGTCTGCAAATAGGGTGTTTTTTTGATGATATTTTAACCCTTTTATTCATGGTTTGGAGAGCTTACTGCATTTTTAACTTTCTTAATTCTTTTTTTTTTTAACATTTTTACTGGAGTATAATTGCTTTACAATGGTTGTTAGTTTCTGCTTTATAACAAAATGAATCAGTTATACATATACATATATCCCCATATCTCTTCCCTCTTGCATCTCCCTCCCTCCCACCCTCCCTATTCCACCCTTCTGGATGGTCACAAGGCACTGAGCTGATCTCCCTGTGCTATGTGACTGCTTCCCACTAGCTATCTATTTTACATTTGGTAGTGTATACATGTCCATGCCACTCTCTCACTTTGTCCCAGCTTATGCTTCCCCCTCCCCATATGCTCAAGTCCATTCTCTAGTAGGTCTACGTCTTTATTCCCATCTTGCCCCTAGGTTTTTCATGACCCTTTTTTGTTTGAATTTTAGATTCCATATATATGTGTTAGCATATGGCATTTGTTTTTCTCTTTCTGACTTACTTCACTGAGTAAGTAATATTCCGTTGTATATATGTGCCACATCTTCTTTATCCATTCATTTGTTGATGGACATTAGGTTACTTCCATGTCCTGGCTGTTGTAAATAGAGCTGCAATGAACATTGTGATACATGACTCTTTCTGAATTATGGTTTTCTCAGGGTATATGCCCAGTAGTGGGATTGCTGGGTCGTATGGTAGTTCTATTTTTAGGTTTCCAAGGAACCTCCATACTGTTCTCCATAGTGGCTGTATCAATTTAAATTCCCACCAACAGTGCAGGAGGGCTCCCTTTTCTCCACACCCTCTCCAGCATTTATTGTTTCCAGATTTTTTGATGATGGCCCTTCTGACTGGTGTGAGATTATATCTCATTGTAGTTTTGATTAGCATTTCTCTAATGAGTAATGATGTTGAGCATCCTTTCATGTGTTTGTTGGCAATCTGTATATCTTCTTTGGAGAAATGCCTATTTAGGTCTTCAGCTCATTTTTCAATTGGGTTGTTTGATTTTTTGATATTGAGCTGCATGAGCTTCTTGTAAATTTTGGAGATTAATCCTTTGTCAGTTGCTTCATTTGCAAGTATTTTCTCCCATTCTGAGGGTTGTCTTTTGGTTTTGTTTATGGTTTCCTTTGCTGTGCAAAAGTTTTGAAGTTTCATTAGGTCCCATTTGTTTATTTTTGTTTTTATTTCCATTTCTCTAAGAGGTGGGTCAAAAAGGATCTTGCTGTGATTTATGTCATAGAGTGTTCTGCCTATGTATTCCTCTAAGAGTTTGAGAGTGTCTGGCCTTACATTTAGGTCATTAATCCATTTTGAGTTTATTTTTGTGTATGGTGTTAGGGAGTGCTCTAATTGCATTCTTTTACATGTAGCTGTCCAGTTTCCCCAGCACCACTTATTGAAGAGGCTGTCTTTTCTCCACTGTATAGTCTTGCCTCCTTTATGAAAGATAAGGTGACCATATGTGTGTGGGTTTATCTCTGGGCTTTCTATCCTCTTCCATTGATCTGTATTTCTGTTTTTGTGTCAGTACCATACTGTCTTCAATACTGTAGCTTTGTAGTATAGTCTAAAATCAAGGAGCCTGATTCCTCCAGTGATGTTTTTCTTCCTCAAGATTGCTTTGGCTATTCAGGGTCTTTGTGTTTCCATTCAAATTGTGAAAATTTTTGTTCTAGTTCTGTGAAAAACGCCAGTGGTCGTTTGATAGGGATTGCATTGAATCTGTAGATTGCTTTGGGTAGTAGAGTCTTTTTCACAATGTTGATGCTTCCAATCCAAGAACATGGTGTATCTCTACATCTATTTGTGTCATGTTTAATTTCTTTCCTCAGTGTCTTATAATTTTCTGCATAGAGGTCTTTTGTCTCCTTAGGTAGGTTTATTCCTAGGTATTTTATTCTTTTTGTTGCAATGGCAAATGAGAGTGTTTTCTTAATTTCACTTTCAGATTTTTCATCATTAGTGTATAGGAATGCCAGAGATTTCTGTGCATTAATTTTGTATCCTGCTACTTTACCAAATTCATTGATTAGCTCTTGTAGTTTTCTGGTAGCACCCTTAGGATACTCTACGTATAGTATCATGTCATCTGCAAACAGTGACAGCTATACTTCTTCTTTTCCAATTTGGATTCCTTTTATTTCTTTTTCTTCTCTGATTGCTGTGGCTAAAACTTCCAAAACTATTTTGAATAATAGTGCTGAGAGTGGGCAACCTTGTCTTGTTCCTGATCTTAGTGGAAATTGTTTCAGTTTTTCACCATTGAGGACGATGTTGCCTGTGGGTTTGTCATATATGATCTTTATTATGTTGAGGTAAGTTCCTTCTATGCCTACTTTCTGGAGGGTTTTTATCATAAATGGGTGTTGAATTTTATCAAAAGCTTTTTCTGCATCTATTGAGATGATCATTTTGTTTTTATCCTTCAATTTGTTAATATGGTGTATCACATTGATTGATTTGTGTATATTGAAGAATCCTTGTGTTCCTGGGATAAACCCCACTTGATTATGGTGTATAATCTTTTTAATGTGCTGTTGGATTCTGTTTGCTAGTATTTTGTTGAGGATTTTTGCCTCTATGTTCATCAGTGATATTGGTCTGCAATTTTCTTTTTTTTGTGACATCTTTGTCTGGTTTTGGTATCAGGGTGATGGTGGCCTCATAGAATGAGTTTGGGAGTGTTCATCCCTCTGCTGTATTTTGGAAGAGTTTGAGAAGGATAGGTGTTAACTCTTCTCTAAATGTTTGATAGAATTCGCCTGTGAAGCCATCTGGTCCTGTGCTTTTTTTGTTGGAAATCACCTAATTCAAACCTTTCTCTCTCAATTTGGATGTGTCTTCCTGCCGGTGTCTGCAAATAGGGTGTTTTTTGATAATATTTTGACACTTTTATTCATGGTTTGGATAGCCAACTACATTTTTAACTTTCTTAATTCTTGAGTGTATTAATCCATCAGTGTTTTCCTTTTTAGTGCACTGCGGATAGAGCATGGAAATCATCTATTAGGGTGTTATCCCAACACTGATAGAAATTTTCTAGTAGAAAAGAATATTGTCTGTTTAATAAAATTTAACAGTAGCTAAAAACGCAACATCCAAGCGGACCCTTAAAATTCACTGATGATCCCTAAAACTCAAAGGTGAGGGGCAGTTCTGAAAATAAAGAGCTATTCAGAAATTGTTCAGCAGAAGAGAGTGCCTTAAGAGGTTTCTGCTTTTAGACTGAGGTTATCAAAATGGGAATTACCTTTACTGGAAATAAATCATATTGTTTTCTTCACAGGTGGCTCAATTTAGCTGTTTAATCTGAGAGAAATGACAGATTTAAGACAAAAATTCTTGGTTCATTAAGTTTGGAAGACATTTTATCTCTGTTTCAATGTTTCCATCTGATAATCAGTTGTGTAAACTGTAATTTAAGAGTAATTTGAAGCATAGAAAATAGAAAGTCTTACAAATCGGTGTGTCTTGGAGTGGCATATAGATGGTAGTGGGCTAAGGTATTTGTTTAGAAATAATGTGGTTTTTTTTTACTGTCAGGTTTAATAACTTGCCCAAAATATATGTGTACATATTTTCTCAGACAGTTTTCCAAAGGAAAAGGTCATGCAATTTTGATAACTGGCCACATAACATACTCTATTTGGTCAAAACAGAAAACTAGATGAGGCAGTGAAAAAAACAGTTTAGAAAACCATGCATGCTTTCAACTAAGAATACCTGAAGGTAATACAAATATAAATCTTTATTTTGCTGAACTCTATTACAATTCTATAAACTGTAAATGTAAATAGGACATACACAGTTCAAAAAGAAATGTAAGAACTGAAATATATTGAATTTAGTACAGAAATAGCCACAATGTTTAACAGAAAACAGTGAATCTGTGCCTATGATTAGAAAATCTACTAACACATGTTAAAAATATATAATACAAAAAAATTATTATCACCCCCCCCAGAGTGATATGTTTCAGATGCAATACTATGATTTGAACTAGCAAAACACCAAAACGTATGTTGTTTTAACTGGTGTCTATAATTCTGTGGCATAAAGTCTAGGTATTGACATACAGGAAAAGCCTAGTAGGGAAAAATGCACAATGTGAAGAGACTGAACAGCTGGGAAATATCCATCTGGGAAATACATCCAGGAAACAAAATTACAAAGATAAAAATAAAAGGCAAAAGAACAGTAAAAGTAAAGAGACTATCTATTAACAATGTTTTTAATCTATGTCATTAAGATAAATCAGCCTTGGATGAATATGAATTAGAACTTCAGGCTGAATGTTCTCAGTAGTTCTTTTCCCTATATATTCTGTTTCCACTAATCATATTTAATGGAGCCTGGGGGAAATGATGACCATATTTAGGCCCTCAAACATTCCTAGTGCCTGCCCACCAGTTTCTACACTCTCAGAAAGAGGAGACTATGCTCAGTGTGTGTATCTGCTTTCCTCCTCCACTCTCTGTATAAAATAAGCATTCAACAGATATTCATGCAAGGTGTCCTTGATTTTTGTTAGAGGCAGTTCAAGAGGGCTACCAACACCTCCCCGTGGGACCTGGGATAGACTGGGAATGTCTAACACTTTCTGTGCTCCCTGAGATAGATCTGACAGAGGTGGGCTGGGATGATAAACATCCAGCAGAAGAGCAAGGCAGCCTAAAGGGAAAGTATCAACTACTCCTCCCTTCCACACTCCTCATTCAGGTGTCAACATTTGGAAAAGGGCTGTGCTGACTCCAACACTGTTCCAGGTACTTGGGGATACAGCATAAAACAAAACTTACCAAAAACAAGTGCAGAGGTGGGAGGCCCGTATAAACTTGTAACCCAGTGGACGGACATTAAACCCGATAAATAAGTAAGTTATGCATATATTTAAAGGGGTTAAGTGCTTTGAAAGTAAGAGGGTTGGGGCTGCATTGATCAGCTTGTAACTGAGATATTAGGTGTAAGAATGTCCAGGTAGAGAGGTATGTTCATGGAATAAGTAGACTGATTTTTCCCTTTACTTACTCAGGTTAAAGGAAAGTGCATTAGTCCTTTGTGGGTTTCTGGTTGTCTCTTTAGCAAAGCAAGCCCTATTGATGTATTTACTAAAACATATCTAAGTTATTCCTATCCCTTCAAATGAGAATCAAGAAGTGCCCATAATCTGTCCTACACAAATGATGCTGAAATAAAAAAGGAGGCAGGACTCTGCAAGCTGATGGTGCAACAGCTCTATCTGTGGGGATTTTCCATGAAAGAGACTGAAAGCCTGAACAAACCATAAAGGTTAACACCAAAACGGAAGGTTGCAGAGGAACTGTCTTAAAAGAATAGTGGAAGAAATGCTAAAGCAAAAATATATACTGAGCTGCAGAAGGTGAAGTTTATATACATTAGAAAATTTTGCATTTCATAAAGGCAAATGACATTGTAAGCATTCTGTGGATGACCTTCTTTTCTCTGAACATGGCTTTTATTTTTAATTGTCCCATTTTATGGAAAAATGAAACCAAGGAAAGAATTGCAAAATAGGATGCACGGCTATATATGCAGAAGCCATACTTCCCATCCAGTTCTTGTTCTGATCACTTCCCACCTCTTCCTTCAAATATAGATGCATTTTCCCTTTCTAACAGCATTGGGAAAGTAGTGAAAGTGTCAACAATATAGAGAAGATGAGACAATCCAAGGATGCTTCTCTGAGGAACATCTCTGCAAGCTGCCATCTTGATCAGGACATGGTGGAATCATTAGAACGCCTCTTCTAAATGATGGAGAACTTGCTGGTTTGCTGACTAGAAGGCATAAAAGCAAGTGACAACATTTCACCAAGTTAATGGATAATAGATTAAAATGGCTTAAGGTGAATTAGTTATTTCAAAGCAGACAAGCATTACAGAAACAAACAAAAAAATAAGACAAACTCCTTGACAATTAATAGAGTTCTGTATTATTCAATGCAATGTGTTTTAAAGTGCTAATAACTATTTAATCCATGCCTTTTTATACATGGATGCAGGTTTATGTAAATATATAGCATTCAGTAGGCAAGATCATGTTTAGCATGATCCTCCTTCTTCTTCTGCAATAGTAGATAGAATGAGATCTTTTTAAAGAGAGATATTAGCACTCATATAAAATATGGGTACAGAAATGTAGATAATGCATGGGATCGGACTTTGTAAACCTTAAAGCAGTACAGGTTTGAGTTGAGATGATAGGATAGTGCACTGCCCTGGAACCTCAACCCCTTGACCCACAAGAAAGCTGATTCAGAAAGTTTCTGAATCTTGTTGAACCAGGTAAGTAAACTCAGGGATACCTATAAGGCCCTCTGTCCTGGATCCCTCAGCAAGTCGGGAGGTCCCCCTAATCTCCAGGGCAATGGACCACACACTATATATCAAAAAAAAAGTTAATGTAATTTCTTGACCACCAAAAGGTTTACTCACCTGAATAAAATTATTGGCAGTGATTTTTCTTTATTTTTTTCCTTCTCCTACCTTCCTCCTTTCCTCCCATTATTCTCTCCTGCTTCCTTCCTTCTTTCTCCTCCTTCCTCCTTCCTTTCTCCTCCTTCTGCAATAGTGGAAAAATTTAGACCTTTTCCAAGAAAGGTATTAGCACTCATCTAAAATATGTGTACAGAAAAGCTCAAACAACCCAACAGAAAAAATGGGCAAAACAATTGAACTGAGACTTCACAAAAGCATCTATCCAAATGACTAATATGCTAGATTGACTCATTGTAAAAAAATATCTATGTCCTTTCCCCACCCCACCTCCATGGAGAAGTCTAATCCCCCTTTATTTGAGGTTAGGCTTGGCTATGTGGCTTACTGGCAGTTAGAGAGGGCACTTTTGCATCCCTTGCATTTTGACTTGGCCGTGTTACGTGCGCTGGCCGAGAGCTGACTGAGCAGCAGAAAACTGAAGTGTTTCTGGGCAGTTGGACTTGTTCTCTTATGCCTCTGCCACCACCCTGAGGAGAGCACCTGGATGAGCCCTTTTCTCCCAGGAGGAGAGTGAGACCAGGGAATTAAGCTGAACAAAATTCCAAAGAATAGCATATATTAATAAAATGTAGTACTGCTGCAAAATGTACATATATGTGTGAAGAGAAATGCACCAAAATAGTAATTGTGTTTATTTTGGGGTGGTAGGATTCTGTATCAGGTAAAATGTTTATATGTACTTTTAAATTTTCTAAAATAAACATTAACACTAATAAAATAAGGTACAATGTAGGATTTCTAGAAAATGTAGTGTAGAACTTGGTTATAAAGTTTCTACATATCCCATACATTACTTTTTTGTGTGTTTGTTTATCTGCAGTTTCTTATTTTTCTGAAGGAATGCATATTACTTATATGAAAAAAAAGACAAGGAACACAAATTACTCCTTTTTTGCTTTGGTATTTTCCTATTAATTTGCACAGTAATCCC
This sequence comes from Delphinus delphis, assembly GCF_949987515.2. Lineage (NCBI taxonomy): Eukaryota > Metazoa > Chordata > Mammalia > Artiodactyla > Delphinidae > Delphinus > Delphinus delphis. The sequence continues at coordinate 116,417,347 of NC_082684.1, read as the reverse complement.
AGAAGTGAATTAAGAATTTCTGTTTCATTTTTTCCTGAAATCCATGGAAAAATAGACCTTGCTTTTCCTAAAATGTGGATGTTTTCATAGACTCTCACATTTAGTGTTCCCCCAAATCTTTGATACTGCCAGCATTTATTACAACAGAGGGAAACGTCAGATAAGAGCAATGATGTACTTTTTTTCAGCTAGAGTTTTGTCATTGACCAGTCCTACAAGCTAACTTTTTTGTATATCCATATTCAAATGTCAAAGAGATCCATCCACCAAAATTTGGAGGCATTCTTGTTCCTGAGCTCAAACTCTAAGGTTTGACAAAATTCAAAGACATTAGAAACTCATTTATTTCACCTGAGAATGAATTCGTATGCCTGCAGATACATTAGCTTGCCCAACTCCTGAATCACTAGACTAAATACACAATTTCCTCTCTAACTGGATCATAGGGTGACTCAGAGGACATATTAGGTGACTGGTGAAGGTGAATGCTTTTTGACTCACTGTGGTTGATTATCCCAGTCCAACATAACCACTGCCCTGGTCAACATCATAACCCGAATTCCAGATCAATCACTCAGTCTTTCCTTAACATTCTTCTAGAAAGAGAAAAGAAACTGTTATCAACATACAACTTCAGGGAAGATGAAGCAGAGTCAACTGTGAATTGAATGATTGCTATGGATAGCATTTTTTCATTTCAGATGTCTAACAGGGCTTTTATAAATGAAAATGATTAAGGTTCATGATCATGTTATTATCATGTTTAGATTATTAAGAATCATGACAATGGCTTAAGCAAATGCCTTGAAGACAACTCAAAATTATATTTAAACCACCTTATAAAAGGGACGGCTATGCATGAGGATTTAAAAAATACCAGCTTTTCTGGGCTAGTTTCTCAAATAATGATTGTAACAATAATAATAAATTTGCATATACTTTAAAGTCCACAAAGTTCTTTCACAAATGACTTCTCATTGCTAAGCATTTGTTAGAAAGTATTTAAAACTGAAAAAATGAATTGAAGATGTAAAAACAGTATATATTTTCACCATGGAAAGTGAAACCAAGGTTTTAAAATGCTGAAAATTTCGGGAGAATAAATGACAGTAATGGATCAATAGTTTCAGCCTTAGTTTTTCTATTCATCTGCTTTGCTTGGGCTTTAAAGATGAAGTCTTATTGCGTTGTAAATTATTTAATAAGAGAAAATAAAATAACTTTTACCAACCTGAAACAGTACCAATAACAAGAAAATGGTAGGGAATTATTTTTTTCAATTAATAACCCACATTTAACAGTGCTTTCCATGTACCAGTCACAATACTAAGCACTTTATTTTCATTTTTGTTATTTAATCATTACTTCAAGCATGCAAGGTAAAATTTTATTTATTGCATATAAGAGGAAACTAAAAATCATTGAGGCTAAACAATTTGCTTAAGATCGGAGACCAGCAATAGAGAAGATAAGTGAATACATCTCTGAGCTTATACCCTTAACACTTCTCACACAGCTTCCCCACAATATCTACTATTAACTTTGTAAGTGACCCAGACCCCTGATACGACAAAATGAAAGATATCCCTATGGGCCAATCATTTATGTATTAGCTCCTTCTATGGTTTGCTCTGTGATGCTGAGGTTGGGACTTTGCAAACTACGTTTCCCAGATTCCTTTTCTTGCTGGCTCCTTGATGGATTCTCTCAATAAGGAGCACTATGGAAAATTGGAATGAGGAGGAGAGCAGAGGGACTTTGACATCTAGTAACTGCAGTGCCAGTTGGACTTAGTAGCATCAGTTATTCCCAGCCTCCAGCTTCTCAGAACCAGCCTTGTCAAACTTTCCCCAAGGTACAAGCAGCAATCAGTCAGATGCTCAGTGGTGCCATCCACACTCCTGTGTTCCTGAAGTTCTGCTAATTTCTTTGTTTCCCCAAACCTAGAAGTGATTGCTGCTTCCATCAGTTATCTTGGTTGCTTCCACATCTCCCTCCCTCCCTCCCTCCCTTCCTTCATTCCTTCCTTCCTTTTCTTTTTGCCTCTAACTATCTCAACACCTGTAGAGACAATTTAAATCAGATCTATTGAATATCTGGTATGGTTTCTTTTTTTCCTTACAAGACCCTGTCTAACACAGTGCTTGGTACTATCAATAAGACTCTCAGAGGAAGTATTCAAGGATTGATTTGGTTACATCTTTAGCTGTGAGCACAGTATTGAGCTGGTTCCCAGTGAAAAATGAGATACCAAATCCATGCTATGCAGTGGCATCATAATGAATTAAATTATCATCTTTCGTTGCTTGGAATGAAGTACCTTTCAGAGCAGGTGCTTTGGAAGACTAAGCAGCTGATACACTTACTGTTACTGTATTAATATTGGTCACAAGGATTATGTGGTAGGTTGGCTGCTGTCAAATGCATGGAAGAGTTAACAGAAAGAAAATTAGAGTGTTGTGTTATAAACTATAGGCTCAAATAAGAACCAGACAATAAGCTGGTTATTGTAGTAAAAATAACCAAGATAAATCCCTTGGAATCTTTTTCTCCATCAGAATGGTAAAGCAAAATTATTACCACCAAAGGAATTACAGGAGTCAGTGTCATTACCAAAGACTTGAAAGATGCAGGTAAAATCCTACTATAGCTCTATTTAATTCTGCCATTGGGCTCTTGAAAAAGGCACTGGATCTTGGAGAGTGACTATAGATTTTCATAAACATTATAAGGTGATCTAATTACAGCAGCTGTTCCAGATATGAATTATTTACTGGAGCAAGTCAGCATATCTCCTAGTACCTGACACACAGCTATTTATCTCACACTGTTTTTCTCTGTACTGATTTGCAAGGACACTAGAAGTTTTTTTCTCTGTCTGTCAGGAACAACAGCACATCTCGACTTTCTTTCCTGAGGGCTATGTCAGGTCTGGTGCTCTCTGACATAAGATAGTTCACAGAGGTCTTGCTGGTAAACACATCCCACAAAATGTCATATGGCTCCTTCTCACTGGCAGCAACATTGCTGATTGGACCTGATGAGCAGGAAGTAGCTAGCACCCTAAATAACATATTAAGAGACACACATGGCAGAGAGTAAGAAATACATATGAAAACTCACAAGCCTGCCACCTTGGTGAAGTTTCTGGATACCCAATGATTTGGAAAACAACAGAATATCCCTCTAAGTAAAAAACAGTTGCTACATCTCACACTGCATGGTAGATCTCTTTGGATTTTAAAGGCAATGAAGGTCACAATGAGTGTGCTAATATAACCCATTAATTAAGTAACCTATAAAGTGGCCAGTTTTTAAAGAAAAACCTATAAAGTAGCCAGTAATCTATAAAGGTTTGAGTAACCTATAAACTGGCCAGTTGTTAGGGAAAAATAAAGCTCTTCATCATCCATTCTATAATGCAGACTACTCAGTTAATTCATCCCTGTGACTCAGGAGAGCCACCAGCACACTATGAGTCTGAGGCAAGTAGGCATGTTGTGTAGAACGTCTTATAAACTACATTAGAGGAATCACAGTGCAGTCCCACAGAGGTTTGCTTAGAAAAAGAAAAGAAAAGAAAGAAAGAGAAAGAATTTATAAAGCCATGAATTTTGGCAGATAAATCTCCTTCTGAGAAAACGCTTTTTTTGTTCCTGGGCGCTGATAGGGTCTGAAAGCCTAATCATGAGACTTCAGGTGACTTCGCAACATTAGCCTTCTGTCATACACTGGTGTTGTATGGCCCACTAGACCATGAAGTTGGATGTTCACAGCAGCAACTCCACGATCAACTGAGATGGTGTGTAAGTGATCATCTTTGAGCAGATCCTGAAGTCACATGTATCTCATTCTCCCTGATCACCTACACCTGTTGGTCTCCTCTTGCTCAACTGGCATCTATGACCTCATGAGAAATTCATCATTAGTGAGGAGAAAAAACTTGGACCTTGTTTGCAGATGTTCCTGTGCAATATGTTGGTACCAACTGGAAGTGCTTTTAATATTACAGGCACAAACAGGAAATTTCCTGAAAGAAAGTAGTGAAGGAAAATCTGCACAGTGGAGAGAAGTTTAAACAATGTGTTTGGTTGTCCACATTATCTGGATTGAAAAAAATGATCAAGGATATTGATTCACAGGTGTCAGAGAAACTAAATAGTTAGAGACTTTGAAGGAAAAAAGATTGATGATAAGGAGGCCTGGGAAGAGATTTATAGATGAAACTCTCTTCAAACAAACACAGAAGTTGGAGATATTTTTGTCTCATGTGAATGCTTGCCAAATGGCATTCATTGTCACTCATCAAATAGAAAAGATTACAAATTTTATAGATGAGAGCCAGCCCTTTACAGCAGGAATGCCTTATTAGCTATCACAGTATCCCAGCTAACATTGCTTCTGAGGGGCAATATGTTCTTCTGACAAGAAACACATTTGTCAACAACAACAACAGCAAAAATAGCTGTTGTGAGCTCATAAATAATTTACTAATCTTCCCATGTAGCCCATTACTCAGAAGCAGTAGGCCTGATAAAATGGCAAAGTAACCTATTGAAATCTCAGTTGGGAGACCACAACCTGAAAGATTGGAGATCTCACTGGAGGGCCCTTGTATTTTTGACCAGTATAACATGTGGTTTCCCCCATAGCCTGAATTCAGAACTTGCAAAATCAAGGGATGGAAATGGGAATGAGTTCTCTCTCTAGAAACCCTAAATAATCCACTCACAGAAATTTTGCATCCTTTTGAACTTTGCGGGCTTAGAGGTATTCATTCCCCAAAGAGGTATGCTTTTAGTAAGGGATACAGCATAGTTTCATTGAATTAGAATGAGACTGCCACCTGGCCAATTTGGGTTTCTCACTTGACTGAACCAAATAAGAGCATGATTCTGTTGTCTGAGGCGATTTCCCTGATTGTCAGGGTAAAATTAGGTTATTGCAGTGCAATGTAGGAGGCAGGATATTGTCTGAACCTAGGAAATCCTGTGGCCTACCTCTTGGTACTTCCAAATCCAGCAGTAATTTTTTTTTTTAACATCTTTATTGGGGTATAATGGTTTTACAATGGTGTGTTACTTTCTGCTTTATAACAAAGTGAATCAGTTATACATATACATATGTTCCCATATCTCTTCCCTCTTGTGTCTCCCTCCCACCCACCCTCCCTATTCCACCCCTCTAGGTGGTCACAAAGCACCGAGCTGATCTCCCTGTGCTATGTGGCTACTTCCCACTAGCTAGCTATTTTAATTTTGGTAGCGTATATATGTCCATGCCTCTCTCTTGCTTTGTCACAGCTTACCCTTCCCCCTCCCCATATACTCAAGTCTGTTCTCCAGTAGGTCTGTGTTTTTATTCCTTTCTTACCCCTAGGTTCTTCATGACATTTGTTTTTTTCTTAAATTCCATATATATGTGTTAGCATACGGTATTTGTCTTTTTCTTTCTGACTTATTTCACTCTGTATGACAGACTCTAGGTCTATCCACCTCATTACAAATAGCTCAATTTTGTTTCTTTTTATGGCTGAGTAATATTCCATTGTATATATGTGCCACATCTTCTTTATCCATTCATCCAATGATGGGCACATAAGTTGTTTCCATCTCCGGGCTATTGTAAATGGAGCTGCAATGAACATTTTGGTACATGACTCCTTTTGAATTTTGTTTTTCTCAGGGTATATGCCCAGTAGTGGGATTGCTGGGTCATATGGTAGTTCTATTTGTAGTATTTTAAGGAACCTCCATACTGTTCTCCATAGTGGCTGGACCAATTCACATTCCCACCAGCAGTGTAAGAGTGTTCCCTTTTCTCCACACCCTCTCCAGCATTTATTGTTTCTAGATTTTTTGATGATGGGCATTCTGACTGGTGTGAGATGATATCTCATTGCAGTTTTGATTTGTATTTCTCTAATGATTAATGATGTTGAGCATTCTTTCATGTGTTTGTTGGCAGTCTGTATATCATCTTTGGAGAAATGTTGATTTAGGTCTTCTGCCCATTTTTGGATTGGGTTGTTTGTTTTTTTGTTATTGAGCTGAATGAGCTGCTTGTAAATTTTGGAAATTAATCCTTGGTCAGTTGCTTCATTTACAAATACTTTCTCCCATTCTGAGGGTTGTCTTTTGGTCTTGTTTATGGTTTCCTTTGCTGTGCAAAAGCTTTGAAGTTTCATTAGGTCCCATTTGTTTATTTTGGTTTTTATTTCCATTTCTCTAGGAGGTGGGTCAAAAAGGATCTTGCTGTGATTTATGTCATAGAGATTTCTGCCTATGTTTTCCTCTAAGGGTTTGATAGTTTCTGGCCTTACATTTAGGTCTTTAATCCATTTTGAGCTTATTTTTGTGTATGGTGTTAGGGAGTGATCTAATCTCATACTTTTACATGTACCTGTCCAGTTTTCCCAGCACCACTTATTGAAGAGGCTGCCCTTTCTCCACTGTACATTCCTGCCACCTTTATCAAAGATAAGGTGTCCATACGTGCATGGGTTTATCTCTGGGCTTTCTATCCTGTTCCATAGATCTATATTTCTGTTTTTGTGCCAGTACCATACTATCTTGATTACTGTACCTTTGTAGTATAGTCTGAAGTCAGGGAGCCTGATTCCTCCAGCTCCGTTTTTTGTTCTCAAGATTGCTTTGGCTATTCGGGGTCTTCTGTGTTTCCATACAAATTGTAAAATTTTTTGTTCTAGTTCTGTGAAAAATGCCAGTGGTAGTTTGATAGGGATTGCATTGAATCTGTAGATTGCTTTGGGTAGTAGAGTCATCTTCACAATGTTGATGCTTCCAATCCAAGAATATGGTATACCTCTCCATCTATTTGTATCATCTTTAATTTCTTTCCTCAGTGTGTTATAATTTTCTGCATACAGGTCTTTTGTCTCCTTAGGTAAGTTTATTCCCAGATATTTTATTCTTTTTGTTGCAATGGTAAATGGGAGTGTTTTCTTGATTTCACTTTCAGATTTTTCATCATTAGTATATAGGAATGCCAGAGATTTCTATGCATTAATTTTGTATCCTGCTACTTTACTAAATTCATTGATTAGCTCTAGTAGTTTTCTGGTAGCATCTTTAGGATTCTCTATGTAGAGTATCATGTCATCTGCAAACAGTGACAGCTTTACTTCTTTTCTGATTTCGATTCCTTTTATTTCCTTCTCTTCTCTGATTGCTGTGGCTAAAACTTCCGAAAGTATGTTGAATAAAGAGTGGTGAGAGTGGGCAACCTTGTCTTTTTCCTGATCTTAGTGGAAATGCTTTCAGTTTTTCACCATTGAGGATGATGTTGGCTGTGGGCTTGTCATATATGGCCTTTATTATGTTGAGGAAAGTTCCCTCTATGCCTACTTTCTGCAGGGTTTTAATCATAAATGGGTGTTGAATTTTGTCAAAAGCTTTCTCTGCATCTATTGAGATGATCATATGGTTTTTTCTCCTTCAATTTGTTAATATGGTTTATCACATTGATGAATTTGTGTATATTGAAGAATCCTTGCATTCCTGGAATAAATCCCACTTGATCATGGTGTATGATCCTTTTAATGTGCTGTTGGATTCTGTTTGCTAGTTTTTTGTTGAGGATTTTTGCATCTATGTTCATCAGTGATATTGGCCTGTAGTTTTCTTTCTTTGTGACATCCTTGTCTGGTTTTGGTATCAAGGTGATGGTGGTCTCGTAGAAGGAATTTGGGAGTGTTCCTCCCTCTGCTATATTTTGGAAGAGTTTGAGAAGGATAGGTGTTAGCTCTTCTCTAAATGTTTGACAGAATTCGCCTGTGAAGCCATCTGGTCCTGGGCTTTTGTTTGTTGGAAGATTTTTAATCACAGTTTCAATTTCAGTGCTTGTGATTGGTCTGTTCATATTTTCTATTTCTTCCTGATTCAGTCTTGGCAGGTTGTGCACTTCTAAGAATTGGTACATTTCTTCCAGATTGTCCATTTTATTGGCATAGAGTTGCTTGTAGTAATCTTTCATGATCTTTTTTTTATTTTTGCAGTATAAGTTGTTACTTCTCCTTTTTCATTTCTAATTCTATTGATTTGAGTCTTCTCTCTTTTTTTCTTGATGAGTCTGGCTAGTGGTTTATCTATTTTGTTTATCTTCTCAAAGAACCAGCTTTTAGTTTTCTTGATCTTTGCTATTGTTTCCTTCATTTCTTTTTCATTTATTTCTGATCTGATTTTTATGATTTCTTTCCTTCTGCTACTTTGGGGTTTTTTTTTTGTTTGTTTTTCTTTCTCTAATTGCTTGAGGTGCAAGGTTAGGTTGTTTATTTGAGATGTTTCCTGCTTCTTAAGGTGGGCTTGTATTGCTATAAACTTCCCTCTTAGAACTGCTTTTGCTGCATCCCATAGGTTTTGGGTCATTGTGTCTCCATTCTCATTTGTTTCTAGGTATTTATTGATTTCCTCTTTGATTTCTTCAGTGATCACTTCGTTATTAAGTAGTGTATTGTTTAGCTTCCATGTGTTTGTATTTTTTACAGATCTTTTCCTGTAATTGATATCCAGTCTCATGGCGTTGTGGTTGGAAAAGATACCTGATACGATTTCAATTTTCTTAAATTTACCAAGGCTTGATTTGTGACCAAAGATTTGATCTATCCTGGAGAATGTTCCATGAGCACTTGAGAAAAATGTGTATTCTGTTGTTTTTGGATGGTTTGTCCTATAAATATCAATTAAGTCCATCTTGTTTAATGTATCATTTAAAGCTTGTGTTTCCTTATTTATTTTCATTTCGGATGATCTGTCCATTGCTGAAAGTGGGATGTTAAAGACCCCTATTATGAATGTGTTACTGTTGATTTCCCCTTTTATGGCTGTTAGTTTTTGCCCTATACATTGAGGTTCTCCTATGTTGGGTGCATAAATATTTACAATTGTTATATGCTCTTTTTGGATCAATCCCTTGATCATTATGTAGTGTCCTTCTTTGTCTCTTCTAATAGTCTTTATTTTAAAGTCTATTTTGTCTGATATGAGAATTGCTACTCCAGCTTTCTTTAGGTTCTCATTTACATGGAATATCTTTTTCCATCCCCTTACTTTCAGTCTGTATGTGTCTCTAGGTCTGAAGTGGGTCTCTTGTAGACAGCATATATATGGGTCTTGTTTTTGTATCCATTCAGCCAATCTGTGTCTTTTGGTGGGAGCATTTAGTCCATTTACATTTAAGGTAATTATTGATATGTATGTTCCTATTCCCATTTTCTAAATTATTTTGGTGTTTGCTATCATAGGTCTTTTCCTTCACTTGTGTTTCTTGTCTAGAGAAGTTCCTTTAGCATTTGTTGTAAAGCTGGTTTGGTGGTGCTGAACTCTCTCACCTTTTGCTTGTCTGTAAAGGTTTTAATTTCTCCATCAAATCTGAATGAGATCCTTGCTGGGTAGAGTAATCTTGGTTGCAGGTTTTTCTCCTTTATCACTTTCAGTATGTCCTGCCACTCCCTTCTGGCTTGCAGAGTTTCTGCTGAGAGATCAGCTGTTAACCTTTTGGGGATTCCCTTGTGTGTTATTTGTTGTTTTTCCCTTGCTACTTTTAATATGCTTTCTTTGTATTTAATTTTTGACAGTTTGATTAATATATGTCTTGGTGTATTTCTCCTTGGATTTATCCTGTATGGGACTCTCTGTGCTTCCTGGACTTGATTAACTATTTCCTTTCCCATATTAAGGAAGTTTTCAACTATAATCTCTTCAAATATTTTCTCAGTCCCTTTCTTTTTCTCTTCTTCTTCTGGAACCCCTATAATTCGAATGTTGGTGTGTTTAATGTTGTCCCAGAGGTCTCTGAGACTGTCCTCAGTTCTTTTCATTCTTTTTTCTTTATTCTGTTCTGCAGTAGTTATTTCCACTATTTTATCTTCCAGGTCACTTATCCGGTCTTCTGCCTCAGTTATTCTGCTATTGATCCCATCTAGAGTACTTTTAATTTCATTTATTGTGTTGTTCATCATTGCTTTTTTCACCTTTATTTCTTCTATGTCCTTGTTAAATGTTTCTTGCATTTTGTCCATTCTATTTCCAAGAGTTTGGATCATCTTTACTATCATTATTCTGAATTATTTTTCAGGTAGACTGCCTATTTCCTCTTCATTTGTTAGGTCTGGTGCATTTTTATCTTGCTCCTTCATCTGCTGTGTGTTTTTCTGTCTTCTCATTTTGCTTATCTTACTGTGTTTGGGGTCTCCTTTTTGCAGGCTGCAGGTTCGTAGTTCCCGTTGTTTTGGATGTCTGTCTCCAGTGGCTAAGGTTGGTTCAGTGGGTTGTGTAGGCTTCCTGGTGGAGGGGACTAGTGCCTGTGTTGTGGTGTATGAGGCTAGATCTTGTCTCTCTAGTGGGCAGGCCCACATCTGGTGATGTGTTTTGGGGTGTCTGTGGCCTTATTGTTATTTTAGGCAGCCTCTCTGCTAATGGGTGGGGTCGTGTTCCTGTTTTGCTAGTTGTTTGGCATAGGGTGTCCAGCACTGTAGCTTGCTGTCTTTGAGTGAAGCTGGATGCTGGTGTTAAGATGGAGGTCTCTGGGAGATTTTCGTCATTTGATATTATGTGGAGCTAGGAGGTCTCTTGTTGACCAGTGTCCTGAAGTTGGCTCTCCCACCTCAGAGGCAGAGCCCTGACTCCTGGCTGGAGCAGCAAAAGCCTTTCATCCACACGGCTCAGAATAAAAGGGAGAGAATGTAGAGAGAATTAATGGAAGTAGGAAGAAAGAAAGAAGGAAAGGAGGGAAAGAAGGAAGAAAGAAAGAAAGAAAGAAAGAAGAAAAGAAGGAAAGAAGGCAAGAAGGAAAGAAAGGAGGGAGGGAGGGAGGAAGGAAGGATGGAAGGAGGGAAGAAAGGAAAAAAGACAGAAAGAAAGAAGATACAGTAAAATAAAATAAAGTATAATAAAGTTATTGAATCAAAAAATAATTACTTAGATTAAAAAAATGGACAGATAGAACCTTAGGACAAATGGTGGGAGCAAAGCTATACAGACAAAATCTTACACAGAAGCGTACACATACACCCTCACAAAAAGAGGTAAAGGGGAAAAAATCATAAATCTTGCTCTCAAAGTCCACCTCCTCAATTTGGGATGATTCGTTGTCTAAAGGAGGGAAGGAAGGAAGGAAGGAAGGAAAGAAAGAAAGAAAGAAAGAAAGAAAGAAAGAAAGAAAGAAAGAAAGAAAGAAAGAAAGGAAGGAAGGAAGAAAGAAAGAAAGAAAGGTAGAAAGAGAGAAAGAAAGAAAGAAAGAAGGTAAAGTATAATACAGTTATTAAAATTAATTATTAAGGAAAAAAAATTAAAAAAAAACAACAAACAATGGATGGATAGAACCCTAGGACGAATGGTGGAAGCAAAGCTATACAGACAAGATCTCACACAGAAGCATACACATACTCATTCACAAAAAGAGGAAAGGGGAAAAAATCATAGATCTTGCTCTCGAAGTCCACCTCCTCAATTTGGGATGATTCATTGTCTATTCATGTATTCCACAGATGCCGGGTACATCAAGTTGATTGTAGAGCTTTAATCCACTGTTTCTGAGGCTGCTGGGAGAGATTTCCCTTTCTCTTCTTTGTTCTTACAGCTCACAGGGGCTCAGCTTTGGATTTGGTCCTGCCTCTGCGTGTAAGTCGCCGGAGGGCGTCTGTTTTTTGCTCAGACAGGATGGGGTTAAAGGAGCCGCTGATTCGCGGGCTCTGGCGCACTCAGGCCGGCGGGGAGGGCAGGGCACAGCGTGCGGGGCGGGCCTGTGGCAGCAGAGGCCGGCATGACGTTGCACCAGCCTGAGGCCCGCCGTGCGTTTACCGGGGAAGTTGTCCCTGGATCCTGGGAACCTAGCAGTGGCGGGCTGCACAGGCTTCCCAGAAGAGGGGTGTGGATAGTGACCTGTGCTCAAACACAGGCCTCTTGGTGGCGGCAGCAGCAGCCTTAGCGTCTCCCGCCCATCTCTGGGGTCTGTGCTTTTAGCCGTGGCTCACGCCTGTCCCTGGGGTCTGCGCTTTTAGCCGCAGCTCGCCCCTGTCTCTGGAGTTCCTTTAAGCAGCGCTCTTAAACTCCTCTCCTGACGCACCAGGAAACAAAGAGGGAAGAAAAAGTCTCTTGCCTCTTCGGCAGGTGCAGACTTTTCCCCAGACTCCCTCCTGGCTAGCCATGGTGCACTAACCCCTTCAGGCTGTGTTCAAGCCACCAACCCCTGTCCTCTCCCTATGCTCTGACCGAAGCCCGAGCCTCAGCTCGCAGCCCCGCCCGACCCGGCGGGTGAGCAGACAAGCCTCTCGTGCTGGTGAGTGCCGGTTGGCACCGATCCTCTCCGCGGGAATCTTCCCAGTTTGCCCTCCGCACCCCTTTTGCTGTGCTCTCCTCCGCGGCTTCGAAGCTCCCCGCTCCGCCTCCCACAGTCTCCGCCCGCGAAGGGGCTTCCTAGTGTGTGGAAACCTTTCCTCCTTCACAGCTCCCTCCCACTGGTGTAGGTCTCATCCCTATTCTTTTGTCTCTGTTTTTTTCTGTTTTTTCTTTTGCCCTACCCATGTACGTGGGGAGTTTCTTGCCTTTTGGGAGGTCTGAGGTCTTCTGCCAGCATTCAGTAGGTGTTCTGTAGGAGTTGTTCCACGTGTAGATGTATTTCTGGTGTATCTGTGGGGAGGAAGGTGATCTCCGTGTCTTACTCTTCCACCATCTTCCCAGCACCCCAGTAAATGTTAATTATTTAATTAACCAATTAAATTCAGTAACATGAAGATTCAGTGCTGACTGAGGAAAAAGGGGGCAAGAAATGGGTAGTGCAAGAAGATGTTACAAATACCAACCACAGCTTTGTGACCAATTACTATAGCAGGTTGTTCCTTGCATAATTTTATATATATATTTTTTCTCTTCCAGTTTTACTGAGATGTAATTCACATACAGTACTGTACAGGTTTATAGTGTACAGCATAATGATTTGACTTATATACATCATGAAATGATTATCACAATGTTTAGTAAATATCCATCATATTTCATATAAATATAAAATTAAAGAAATAGAAAAAAAATTTTCTTGAGGTAAGAACTTTTAGAATTTAGTCTCTTAACAACTTTTATATATAACCTACCACAGTGTTAATTATATTTATCATGTATCAGTACATCCCTGGTACTTATTTATCTTATAACTGGACATTTGTACCTTTTGACAGCCTTTAGCCAATCCCCTCTCTCCTCTTCCCTATTCTCTCTTTCTATTAGTTTGTTTGTTTATTTGTTTTGAAATATAATTGGCCTTCAACACTATGTTAGTTCCTGTTACACAATATAGTGATTTGGTGTTTCTATGTATTTCAAAATGATCACCATATTAAGTCTAGTTACGATATGTCACCATACAAAGATATTACATAGTTGTTGACTGTATTACTCACACTTTATTTCATACCTGACTCATTTCTTTTGCAACTGGAAATTTGTACCTCTTAGTCTCCCTCACCTATTTCTCCCCCTCCACCCTTCCTATATTATATATATGGCATTCATATGGATAAACTAATTTTATCTTTCTCCTATTCTCTTATAATTGTATATGAATTTTGTGTCCAAATTTATATTTAGGTTACAAATTATTCAGTTGGAAGGTTGAGACTGCACTGCAGGAGAAATATATTTCCTGGTGATGTTTTCCATGAGGTAGGTACCATGACTATTGAGATTTTCAGTCTCTCCTTTTAGGAGGGAGGATGGAAGCACCTTTGCTTGTATGAGGGACTATCTTCCTCTTAGACCAAAACACAAAGTTGTTGTTGCATGGTAATTCAAACACATGTAGAAGGGTGAGTATGGATTCTGAGTATCCAAAGGGGTGAACATGCCAGTTATTTTTCTATTATCACTCAACTACAAATCGCTGTTCTATATTCCACTCTGTGAGATCAGGGCTGAGAAAATGGCATTTTGCAGACTTCTTTGAAACTGACTTCCTCTTAGATTCAGACAACAGGAAATGTTAGAAGAAGAACGGAAAGTGGGAGAAGAAGAAAAGGGACTAAAAACACTTTTTAAAAACTTTTCTTCTCTCTTTTTGGCCACTTCCCATCATCACCCAGCTTCCTTCCCCCTCAACACACATTTTTCAAAGGAAGTAGCAGCAGAAGCAGGTCATATAAACTCTTCAGAGTTTTGAGTGCCATATTCCTGGGACATCTCAAGTTCTCTGGCTCTGCAGTTGTAATTTCAGATATACTGAAGCATTATTTTTTGCTCTTTCAACCCTCAAATACTTCCTGATATTAAAATCACTTCACTGTATTAAATTACATCTGTTAAAACATGTAGGGTGGTTTCTCTCTTATTTGACCTTGACTCATAAAATAACAAATAAAACATGTTATTATTTGGCTTTGGGGATTATTTATAAAAGTATTTAGTGGTATTTTAAAATTGCCTTTACAAGATCCTTTCTTGGTCTACTAAATCACTCATAATAATGTTTAAAGTTGAAGTCATAGATCCAAATTAGATAAGTGATGAAATTTAGAGCACTTGAACTAAGAAAATTTTCTTGCAATAGGAAAGGCTGTGTAGACACAAATGGCATTGTGCTACATGTGATTGGAGATCAACGGTTTCCAAGGTGTGGTCTGTGAACGCCTGATAGTCCCTGAGACATAAGGGGGTTCTTGAGCTTAAAACTATTTTCTTAATAATATTGAGACATTGTTTGCTGTTTTCACAATGTTTACATTTGTACTGATGGTGCAAAAGAAATGGGGGAAAAATGTGCTGGTGCCATTGCTTGAGTCGAGGCAAATGACACCAAACTGTACTATACTGTATTCTTCACCACTACACACTACCTGTTTTAAGAAGAAAAAAAAAAAGTGTCAATTGCACTTGAGAGTGTCCTTGATAAAGCAGTAAAGATGATAAACTTTATTAAATCCTGACCCTTGAGTACAGGTCTTTACATTGTTTTTGCTTTTTGTTTTAAATATTCTTTTTGACAAAATGGTAAATTTGTATAAAGCACTTCTTACGCATATCAAATGGTGGTCCCCAGGAAAGGCACTAGAGGTTGAATTGTGAGTGTGACTATTTTTTGTCATAGAATGTTATTTTAAATTAAAAGAATGACAGATAAAATATAGTTATTTAGTTTTAAGTATTTGGCAGACAGGTTTTTCAAAACTTAACTGTGTGAACTTATCCCTCCAGGAAAAGTCATTGACCCGTTTTTGTTGACAAAGACGAAACTTGAGGTCTTAAGCAAATACAGCAGTTCTGGAGAATTTGTATTCACCTTCACAAGTGTGATGTCTTCCCAAAATTTAAAGGCATTTCTTATATCAATGGTAATGTTAATGAACATGCAGTTTTTTTATATAGTATGATAAATTATGTCAACATTTGTAATATCTACATAATTTAGTGAGCTAATATCTTACCAATAATCAAAACATGATGGTATAAAATCATGTGTGACTAAAACATCCATTCAAAGTGCAAGACACAAGAAAAATTTTAAGGTAACTGAGTTTATTAATATGATTTAAGATTCTACTTTCAATTAACCTTTTAAAAACTACCATTTTTCAAACTGGTGTCATA
The DNA here is from genome assembly GCF_949987515.2 of Delphinus delphis. Taxonomy (NCBI): domain Eukaryota; kingdom Metazoa; phylum Chordata; class Mammalia; order Artiodactyla; family Delphinidae; genus Delphinus; species Delphinus delphis. The sequence goes on along the minus strand of NC_082684.1, from coordinate 116,401,754 downwards.
TCAGAGAACAACATTTACAATTATCGAAAAGGGCTGTTGAAACACTTCCTCTTCTAATTCAATGGCAGTTTAAAGCTAGGCATTATTCATATACTTCAACCAAAAGAACATATCACAACAGATGCTTTCAGAAGCAGATATGAAATCCCAGCCCTTTTCTGTTAAACTGAACATTAAGAAGATTTACAAAAATAAAAATCAGTGCTACCCTTTTACTTTTTATTTTTCCATTAAAAATATTATCTATGTATGTTAGCATGAAATGGGTTTATTATTGTTTTTTTAATATTTAATAAATGTTTAAAGATGATTATCAGTTTTAATTTCTAATATGGTAAACATTCATTGATACAACCCTCACAACCAAAAGGCCTTTGGAATCGTCAATCAATATTAAGTGTAAAAATGGGTAGGGAGACCGAAACTTTGAGATTTACAGAGATATGTGATTATTTCTCCATGAAATTGTAAATACTAATTTAAATTGGGCAGGAGCACTATCAATCAATCAATAGGAGTCACATTTTCATTTATATTTGTGTCAAATTTAGAAGTTAATATTCAACTTGTAGATGGAATGGTATAAGACTCAAACTAACTTTATGAATTGTGGGGATCTTGAAGTTTTCTGATATTTCATTGTTCACGGATAGCATTTTTAAGTGCATATGGTTTTCTTTATAGGCTTTTGTTTTATTACCCAGCTTTTGGGCTCACATATGCATATGCTTTCATCTGTATATGACTGCCACAAATGAGAAGTTCACACACAGCAGCAGTGGCTCCACACTCCTTGATTTGTCTTTTGAGTTATTTAAAAATCAGGCTGATTGCATTATAGGCTTATTACAATTCACCATTTAGAAGAGATCAACACAAAGGGAAATTTCCTTTCCAGGATCACAAAGTCACTCTCCAGCCTAGAGTTCAAATAAGTACTATGTCTATCTTGAAAGAAATTCTACTAATTATTACCATCCAACCAAACTGTGAATTCACCTCTAAAAATAGCCTTTTTGGTTGCTGTATTAGTTAAGATAAAACAATCCTTGCACATGTATATGTTCAAGGCTAACGAGAAGTGCCATCTGTAGAACTGGGATATTTTCACACTCCTCTCTATTATACAAAACAATAAACCCTCTCCAGCTGATTTCTCTCATTGTGAAATGCAAATTGCCTATAAAAGTCCTCAGGGTGTGAGAAGACACTTATCAAACAGACATTACACATGCATTCATAGAAACTATGCAGCCTCAGACTCTATTTAAGATGCATTAAGGACGAAAAACATAGGTGTGAACCTGTTCTGTGCAGCTATAACAATTATGCCCTGAAGTAGCTATATTGGTTAAGATATGTAGATTACTTAACTGTTCCCACTAACTTTTGATCTACTACACACCTGCTTCCTACGAAGAGAAGTAAAATGTTCAGAGCAATAAACAAAACAACACACATTATGTGTGAGGTTTAAAAGACTGTTCTAAATTATTAATCTAGCTTTTACCAGTCAGCTACATTTTACATGCGACCTACTCAATATTACACATTCTTTGCTTATTTCTCCATGGAGATTTGCACATTCCCCTATGTGATAAATTGACTGTTGGTAACAGGTAATGCAAGTTCCATGGGGTTAATGAACTTGAAGAATCCACATAAACTTTCATCCAGAAATTCATTGCTGCCCATGGTGCATAAATACCCAAACAAGGAAAAAAAAGAAAAGAAAAATGGTTCACAGAAAAGTGCTCAGGCCTCAATTTGTATTGGAAGAGAAGAAAATCTGCAAAGGCATTAGAATAAAATTTAAATTGAAAACACAAGAAAGATATTAAAGTTTTGAAATAAAATTAACTGAAGATGTTCTAAGAGAAGAAATCTTGGAGACCAGTAACTTAACATGTGACTCATACTTCCTGTGATGCTTAGGTCTTATATATTATAGGCAACAAAAATATATACTTTGGTATATTTTTAGTAAATAAATGTAATACTATCTTAAAATAAAATAAATATCTAAAAAAACAAAATCAAGATGCTTTATAAGCATAAACTGAAAAAAGTTCCAATTTAGGTAAAATATTTAAATTCTGCTTTCTGAGGGAAATATTATGCATAATTATATCTCATCATGAGATTCCATTTGTTTGCAAAGGCCCATTTCTAAAATTTGAATTTGCATACCAGCAAGCTAAATTTTTTACAAACCTTACACTGAAATTCAAGTCCCTGTTTTACCAGAGAAGCAATTAACGGCCAATCATTTTTAATGCATCATAAATTATCTTCAGACTTGCTGTTAAGTTAATTAATATAATCAGCAAAGTCAAATGCATCAAAATGAAGCTTATTTTGCAAACATGCAAAACGTTCTGCCTCATTGCCCCACCAGCAAGATTAAATGACATTTTACTAACAACTTCTTCAAAGTTGAGTCCAAATTTCGTCTTTTAAAAAGGATCACCAGAAGTAACACAATGATGTCAATGGGTATTCAAACTGATTAGCCATTGGAAGTGGTGGTGGTGTGTCTAATTACCTAGATAACACAAATGCACTAGTACTAACCCAAAGTTAGAGGACTTGGTCTTAAAGAAATAGTAAAAACAATAACATAATTAAGGCATTATAATGCATGTTCATTTACACTTTACCTCTGCCAGTAAAGATTTAAGACAGTTCACAAACACTCATCTAGCAAGATAAATATAAGTAACTTACAAAATCAGAAAAAGTCCCACCGCAGCCTTATTAAACTTCTACAAACCAAACTGATACATTAGAATTTTAGACTTTATGACAGTGTCTCCCAATCTGGTAGCATTTGCACCAATTAGTCTTTCTAATATTTATGTCCTCCACACTAATTCACGTTTTAGTGTTTTCTACCCAGGAGTCCTTTCACAGGAAAGGGACAACCTGAAGCATAGGTCTCATAAAGCATCCCATCCTGTCCCTTAAAGTGCCTGCCACTCATCATCCTCAGGTCTTTTTTTTTTATTATTGAAGTATAGTTGCTGTACAATGTTGTGTTAATTTCTGCTGTACAGCAAAGCAATTCAGTTATACATCCTTTTATATATTATTTTCCATTATGGTTTACCACAGGATATTGAATATAGTTCCCTCTGCTATGCGATAGGACCTCGTTATTTTTCCTTCTATATATAACAGTTTGCATCTGCTAAACCCAAAGTCCCACTCCATCTCTCCCCCACCAGCCCTCCCCCTTGGCAACCACAAGTCTGTTCTCTATGTCTGTGAGTCTGTTTCTGTTTCGTAGATGTGTTCACTTGTATCATATTTTAGATTCCACATATAAGTGATATCATATGGTATTTGTGTTTCTCTTTCTGACTTCACTTAGTATGATAATCTCTTAGGTCCATCCATGTTGCTGCAAGTGGCATTATTTCATTCTTTTTATGGCTGAGTAGTATTCCATGGTATATATACCACATCTTCCTTATACACTCATCTGTCAACGGATATTTAGGTTGTTTCTGTGTCTTGGCTATTGTGAATAGTGCTGCTATGAACATAGGGGTGCATGTATCTTTTTGAGTTACAGTTTTTCAAGGTCTCTTTTTGGTATTCCAAACCTGCATGATGGCCCCAACTCACATCAATCCCACTCTCATCCTTTGTAAAGCATTATGATTTCTTTGGTGTTGAGTCTTTTCCCAGGATATTGCCTATTCAGGTAAGTTGTCCAGAGAAGCCAATACATTACCATAAAGCTGTTGAGCTAGTCTGTACATCATTCTTCAGTTTTGTCTATTCATTTGTGTGGTATCTACAAATTAGTAACCAAAGAACCATTTTACAGTAATCACAAATGGTTCCATTTTCTCCAACTCTGAGACATTGAAACAAGTCCTCCAACAAGATAAATTTCCTTTTCATAGGGTAAAGGCAGAGACAAAATTTCTGAGCACAAACATCAACATGAAGAAGAAGAGACTGCCTTTTTCTCTTTCTAAGACAGGAATAATAATAACAATAATAATAATAAAAACACTTACCAAAAGCAAACAAACCAGGAAAAGGACATGTATTTATAGTAAAAACTCAAAAGATGAAGTGACAAGAAGAAGCAGAATATTCTAGTGCAACTTGAGAAAGGTAGGTGTGGTGTTTACCTCCAACCCATCTCCCAGAAATGCTACCAAAATATATAGTATTGTTGACTTTTGCAATTTTGGACTTATGCTAAAAATTGAACAAACTGTGGACTGTGGGCATACCCTTCCCCATCTATTCCATTTTCCTGAAAAGGGGAAGCAGTTCCTTGGAAGGGATGAGTGAAATAGAGCAAATGAACAATTGGAACTGACTCTGACAACTCAGTAGATGCAGGCTCCACACTGTCCTGGGAGAGGGACCTGAATATTGAGCATAGCCCTGCCCACCTTGCTAGGTAACCCTGATACACGAAAGTCAAGAAATTTCAGAAGCGAGTTCAGAGCCTCATTCCAAAACAAAGCCAGTACTTGGCTTTAGTTAAGGGATGTGGCTTCTGCTTCTCCCTAAACCTATCCTCCATGAGTCCATGGAAAATTAGTTCACAAAAAGTAAACATGACTCATATAGTTAGATGTGAGTCAAGGAGAAATCACTCACACTAGATCAGTGCAAGCAGTAATCCAGAGAGATATCCTACAGACATGATAAAAAGAAATACCATGGAAAATATGCAAACATTCTATTAAAAAAAGGGACAACAAGGGCACCTACCAGGCACCAGAGGGGATGGGAGGAACTCTCAGGGACCAGGTAGGACATGGGGTGTGGGGGCAGTGAAAGGGGAGGAGAAGTGGAATCTGGAGGGACTGGCACCCCTGAGGGGCGGCTGGGGGAGGGGAAAAGAGGGAAATTGGGGAACAATTGGGAGGGCAGAGGATCAAAATGGAGCATGGCCAGGTTTCCCCTGTGCACTTGGGCCCCCAGCAGCCTGCTGAGATCCTGGGACTGATCCTCTGCCCACCAAGATCCCCTCCAGCTGTGTGGGTCTTGAGGGAGTTGGATGGAGGGAAGGGGGAGCAAAAGTAAAGGCTGGAGCTCTGGAACAGGCACCCCTGAGATGTGGCTGGGCGAGGGGAGGAGTTCCTTCACCCAGTGGGACCCACCCACGGTAAGGGGTCCAGCAGCAATGGAGGAGACCCTTGGGGAGATGGTGGGGGTGGGGCATGGAGGAACAGAAGGGAACATGGCAAGTGCTTTCCCTGTCTACTTAGGCACCAGGGAGCCGGTTGGGCTCCCAAGCCTAGTCCTCTGCCCTCGGAGCCTCCCACCTGCCATGCAGAGCCCAAGCCCTGCCCCTAGACTCCCACCCAGGCCCCTACCTCTACACTCAGAGACCCCCTCTGAGACCCACTCCAATGTGCTGGGCCTAAACGCCATCCACACACCCTCACTCAGGGGCCTGCCTCCAAACTCTGGAACTCCACACTCTGAAGGCCCTCCTTTGGAAGTGTTGCCTCTCCCCTTCCTCAGGTCCTAAGCAGAGGCCCTGCCCCATGCTTAAACTTTACCCTGCCTAGGCCCTGCACACAAGGCCTTTTCTGGCTATGTGGGTCCCAACCCTAGGCCCTGCCCCATGCTCAAATGTCACCCCCGCACTGCCTAAGTCCTGCCCCAACCTAAACCCCACCTCTGACTAAATTGCACCCCCGCCCTGCCTAAATTCCACCCCCATAAACAAAGCTTTTTTTTCTTTTTTCCTCTTTTAGATTGGGGTTCTGTTTTACCTTGTTGATTTATTGTTGTTGATTCTTTTACATTTTTTTTTTTACCTAATAAATCTTTTATTTTTCTAATTTTATTTTATTCTTAATAATTTATTATTGTTCTCTCCTTTTGGCTTGTTCTCCCCAATTTTTTTTTTTTTTTTTTTTTTACTTTTTCTGTTGTGGTTTTATTTTACCTTGTTGCAGTTGTTCCAATTATAGTTTCCTTTTTTTTTCTTTGTGGTATGCAGGCCTCTCACTGTTGTGGCCTCCCCCATTGCGGAGCACAGGCTCTGGACACACAGGTCCAGCAGCCATGGCTCACGGGCCCAGCCGCTCCGTGGCATGTGGGATCCTCCCAGACTGGGGCACGAACCCGTGTCTTCTGCATCGGCAGGCAGACCCTCAACCACTGTACCACCAGGGAAGCCCCCAATTATAGTTTTATTTTTCCTAATATAATTTTTATCTTTCTAATTGTATTTTGTTTTTTATTCTTTGATATTGTACTGCCCCTTTTTTTCTTTCTTTCTTCCTTTATTATTATTATTTTTTTAATCACAACATGAAGCTTGCAGGATCTTGTTTCCCAGGCAGGAGGTTGGACCCAAGCTCCTGTGGTGGGAGCTCCAAGTCCAAACCACTGGACTAACAGAGAACCTCAGACCCCAGGATATATCAGTAGGACTGAGGCCTCCCGGAGGTCCTCATCTCAGCAGCAAGACCCAGTTATATCCAAGTGCCTGCAAATGCCAGTACTGGACATCTCAGGCCAAACAGCCACTAAGACAAGAATACAGCAAAACCCATAAAAAGAAAATGAAATAACAACAACAAAAAAAATGGTACAGATGAAGGAGCAAGGTAAAAACCTAGAAGACCAAATAAATGAAGACAAAATAGGCAACCTACCTGAAAAAGAATTCAGAGTAATGATAGTAAAGATGATCCAAAATCCTGGAAACACAATGGAAAAAATATAAGAAACATTTAAAAAGGATCTAAAAGAATTAAAGAGCAAACAAACAATGATGAAAAACACAATAAATGAAATTAAAAATACCTTAGAGAAATCAATAACAGAATAACTGAGGAAGAAGAATGGATAACTGACCTGGAAGATAAAATGGTGGAAATAACGTCCAGGGAGCAGAATAAAGAAAAATGAATGAAAAGAACTGAGGACAGTCTCAGAGACCTCTGGGACAACATTAAACACAACAATTTCTAATGATACAGGTTCTAGAAAAAGAAGAGAAAAAGAAGGGGTCTGAGAAAATATTTGAAGAGATTATAGTCAAAAACTTCCCTAACAGGAAAAGGAAATAGTCAATCAAATCCAGAAAGCAAAGAGAGTCCCATACAGGATAAACCCAAAGAGAAACACGCTGAGACACATATTAATCAAACTATCAAAAATTAAATACAAAGAAAAAATATTAAAAGCAGTAAGGGAAAAACAACAAATAACATACAAGGGAATCCCCATAAGGTTAACAGCTGATCTCTCAGCAGAAACTCTGGAAGCCAGAAGGGAGTGGCAGGACATATTTAAGGTGAAGAAACGGAAAAACCTACAACCAAGATTACTCTACCCAGCAAGGATCTCATTCAGATTTGATGTAGAAATTAAAACCTCTACAGATAAGCAAAAGTTAAGAGAATTCAGCATCACCAAACCAGCTCTGCAACAAATGCCAAAGGAAGTTCTCTAGGCAGGAAACACAAAAGAAGGAAAATACCTACAAAAAACAAACCCAAAATAATTAAGAAAATGGTAACAGGAACACACATATTGATAATTACCTTAAATGTAAATGGATTCAGTGTTCCAACCAAAAGACGTAGACCGGCTGAATGGATGCAAAAACAAGACCCATATATATGCTGTTTACAAGACACCCACCTCAGACTTAGAGACACATACAGACTGAAAGTGAGGTGTTTGAAAAAGATATTTCAGGCAAATAGAAATCAAAAGAGCACTGGAGTAGCAGTTCTCATATCAGACAAAAGACTTTAAAATAAAGACTATCACAAGAGACAAAGAAAGACACTACATAATGATCAAGGGATCAATGCAAGAAGAAGATATAACAATTGTAAATATTTATGCACCCAACATAGGAGCACCTCAATACATAAGGCAAATGCTAACAGCCATAAAAGGGGAAAATCGACAGTAACACAATCATAGTAGGGGACTTTAACACCACAGTTTCACCATTGGAAAGATCATCCAAAATGAGAATAAATAAGGAAACACGAGCTATAAATGACACATTAAAGAAGAGGGATTGACTGATACTTATAGGACATTCCATCCAAAAACAACAGAATACACTTTCTTCTCAAGTGCTCATGGAACATTCTCCAGGATAGACCATATCATGGGTCACAAATCAAGCCTTGGTAAATTTAAGAAAATTGAAACTGTACCACGTATCTCTTCTGATCACAACACTATGAGACTATATATCAATTACAGGGAAAAAAACTGTAAAAAATACAAACATATGGAGGCTAAACAATACACTACACAATAACCAAGAGATCACTGAAGAAATCAAAGAGGAAATAAAAAATACCTAGAAACAAATGGCAATGAAAACACGATGACCCAAAACCTATGGGAAGCCACAAAAGCAGTTCAAAGAGGGAAGAATTTAGCAATATGATCCTACCTCACGAAACAAGAAACATCTCAAATAAACAACCTAACCTTACACCTAAAGCAATTAGAGAAAGAAGAACAAAAAAAACCCAAAGTTAGCAGAAGGAAAGAAATCATAAAGATCAGATCAGAAATAAATGAAAAAGAAATGAATGAAAGGATAACAAAGATCAATACAACTAAAAGCTGTTTCTTGAGAGGATAAACAAAATTGATAAACCATTAGCCAGACTCATCAAGAAAAAATGGGAGAAGACTCAAGTCAATAGAATTAGAAATGAAAAAGGAGATGTAGCAACTGACATTGCAGAAATACAAACGATCATGAGAGATTACTACAAGCAACTCTATGCCAATAAAATGGACAATCTGGAAGAAATGGAAAAATTCTTAGAAAAGCACAAACTTCTGAGACTGAACTAGGAAGAAACAGAATATATAAACAGACCAATCACAAATGCTGAAATAGAAACTGTGATTTAAAATCTTCCAACAAACAAAAGCTCAGGACCGGATGGCTTCACAGGTGAATTCTATCTAACATTTAGAGAAGAGATAGCACCTATCCTTCTCAAACTCTTCCAAAATATAGCAGAGGGAGGAACACTCCCAAACTCATTCTACAAGGCCACCATCACCCTGATACCAAAACCAGACAAAGATGTCACAAAAAAAGAAAACTACAGGCCAATATCACTGATGAACATAGATGCAAAAATCCTCAACAAAATACTAGCAAACAGAATCCAACAGCACATTTAAAAGATCATACACCATGGTCAAGTGGTGTTTATCTCAGGAGTGCAAGGATTCTTCAATATATGCAAAATAATCAATGTGATAAACCATATTAACAAATTGAAGGATAAAAACTATGTGATCATCTCAATGGATGCAGAGAAAGCTTTTGACAAAATTCAACACCCATTTATGATAAAAACCCTCCAGAAAGTAGGTATAGTGAGAACCTACCTCAACATAATAAAGGCCATATATGACAAACCCACAGCCAATATCGTTCTCAATGGTGAAACACTGAAAGCATTTCCACTAAGATCAGGAACAAAGCAAAGTTGCCCACTCTCACCACTGTTATTCAACATAGTTTTAGAAGTTTTAGCCACAGCAATCAGAGAAGAAAAATAAATAAAAAGAATCCAAATCAGAAAAGAATAAGTAAAGCTGTCACTGTTTGCAGATGACATGATACTATACATGAAGAATCCTAAAGATGCCACCAGAAAACTACAAGAGCTAATCAATAAATTTGGTAGAGTAGCAGGATACAAAACTAATGCACATATATCTCCTGCATCTATACACTAAGGATGAAAAATCTGAAAGAGAAATTAAGGAAACACTCCCATTTACCATTGCAACAGAAAGAATAAAATACCTAGGAATAAATCTACCTAAGAAGACAAAAGACCTGTATGCAGAAAACTATAAGACACTGATGAAAGCAATTAGAGATGATACAAATAGATGGAGAGATATACCATGTTCCTGGATTGGAAGAATCAACATTGTGAAAATGACTATATGACCCAAAGCAATCTACAGATTCCATGTAATCCTTATCAAACCACCACTGGCATTTTTCACAGAACTAGAACAAAAAATTTCACAACTTTTATGGAAACACAAAGGACTCCAAATAGCCAAAGCAATGTTGAGAAAGAGAAACGGAGCTGGAGGAATCAGACTCCCTGACTTCAGACTATACTACAAATCTACAGTAATAAAACAATATGGTACTGGCACACAAACAGAAATATAGATCATTGGAACAGGATAGAGAGCCCAGAGATAAACCCATGCACATATAGTCACCTTATCTTTGATAAAGGAGGCAAGAGAATACAATGGAGAAAAGAGAGCCTCTTTAATAAGTGGTGCTGGGGAAACTGGACAGCTACATGTCAAAAAATGAAATTAGAACACTCCCTAACACCATACACAAAAATAAACTCAAAATGGATTAAATACCTAAAAGTAAGGCCAGACACTATCAAACTCTTAGAGGAAAACATAGGCAGAACACTCTATGACATAAATCACAGCAAGACCCTTTTTGACCCACATCCTAGAGAAATGGAAATAAAATAAAAAATAAACAAATGGGACCTAATGAACCTTCAAAGCTTTTTCACAGCAAAGGTAACCATAAACAAGATGAAAAGACAGCCATCATAATGGGAGAAAATATTTGCAAACAAAGCAACTGACAAAGGGTTGATCTTCAAAATATACAAGCAGCTCATGCAGCTCAATAACAAAAAAGCAAACAACCCAATCCAAAAATGGGCAGAAGACCTAAATCAACATTTCTCCAAAGAAGATAAACAGATTGCCAATAAACATATGAAAGAATGTGCAACATCACTAATCATTAGAGAAATGCAAATGAAAACTACAATGAGGTATCACCCCACACCAGTCAAAATGGCCATCATAAAAAATCTACAAACAATAAATCCTGGACAGGGTGTGGAGAAAAGGGAACACTCTTGTGTTGTTGGTGGGAATGTAAATTGATGCAGCCATTATGGAGAACAGTATGGAGGTTCCTTAAAAAACTACAAATCGAACTACCATATGACCCAGCAGTCCCCCTACTGGGCATATACTCTGAGAAAGCCATAATTCAAAAAGGGTCATGTACCACAATGTTCATTGCAACTCTATCTACAATAGCCAGGACATGGAAGCAACCTAAGTGTCCATCAAGAGATGAATGGATAAAGAAGATGTGGCACATATAGACAATGGAATATTACTCAGCCATAAAAAGAAATGAAATTGAGTTATTTGTAGTGAGGTGCATGTACCTAGAGTCTGTCATACAAAATGAAGTATATAAGAAAGAGAAAATCCAATACCATATATTAACACATATATATGGAATCTAAAAAAAAAAAAGAAAAATATGTTCTCATGGCCATAAGGGCAAGACAGGAATAAGGACACAGACGTAGAGAATGGACTTGAGGACATGGGGAGGGGGAAGGGTAAGCTGTGACAAACTGAGAGAGTAGCATTGACGTATATACACTACCAAATGTGAAATCGATAGCTAGCGGGAAGCAGCCGCATAGCACAGGGAGATCAGCTTGGTGCTTTGCGACCACCTAGAGGGGTGGAATAAGGAGGGTGGTAGGGAGATACAAGAGGGAGGGGATATGGGGATATACGTATGCATATAGCTGATTCACTTTGTTATACAGCAGAAACTAACACAACACTGTAAAGCAATTAGACTCCAATAAAAATGTTTAAAAATTAATTAATTTTTAAAAAAAGGAAAGAAAAAAATGAAACTTAAACGGCAAATGGAGAGTCCAGTCTATTAAAAAGTTAACAAAAGGTACAGTAGACAATTCTTCATTACTGCTTTAAGCAATAGAAAAACAACAATAATAAAAATTCAATACAATGAAAATTCAAATCTTAAATAATAAAAATATTAAAAACTAAAAATCTTTAAAAATAAAAGTCTTAAATAATAAAAATCTTAAATAATAAAAACATAGTAAACAAAACTAACAGAAGACTAAAGTCACACCATTAATGAACTAATAAATAAATCTGAGAAATTAAGGCAAACACCAGACAATGCTGAATGACTGGTATAAAGGAAAGTTTGAGGAAACCAGAATGAATGTGTAAGATACTAAGATCTGGGCTTCCCTGGTGGCGCAGTGGTTGAGAGTCCGCCTGCCAATTCAGGGGACACAGGTTCGTGTCCCGGTCCGGGAAGATCCCACATGCCGCGGAGCGGCTGCACCCGTGAGCCATGGCCGCTGAGCCTGTGCGTCTGGAGCCTATGCTCCGCAACGGGAGAGGCCACAGCAGTGAGAGGCCCGTGTACCACAAAAAAAAAAAAAAAAAAAAAGATACTAATATCTCAGCAATAAGAAAGAAGATAAGAATCATCGAAGACAGAAAAATTACAGTCTAACAGAGGTTGATCATAGTCCCTAATTTAGGGGAAAAAAAATTTAAATGGAACAGAAAAATTACACAAAGTCATAGGCCAAGGATCACAAACTGGGAAGATGTATTTGTTTCCCTTGTGCATTCTCTCTTTTAAAAATTTTATCTCAGTGTTTTAATGTTGAGCATCCATTATCTGGTTCACCAGGGGCCCCATCACTCCCTCTAAATTGACCCAACATACTTTATATACTCCTGTTATGCATCAGCCCTATATAAGCCTTTAAGTGTATGACTTTTGACATAAAATAAGATTTCCTTGGACCTAAGGAAAAAATTAGTTGTCTATTTGAGTGGTACATCAACTCCCAGATAAAAAATGATTAGCTTAGCAAAAGAACCTGGTTAAATATTGAAGTTGAAACGTAAAGAAAGGAATATTCAAACATCCAGGCAAAGAAAACAAATCACTTATAAAAGGGAAAAAAAGATCAGAATGGCTTTATACATTTTCTACATATACATACACAGATATATGTATATATACATGTAAATGTATTTTTATACATGTATGATATATGTACACATATATGCACATGTGAATACACACATATATACTCAACACAAGCCTGTAATGGAGCAGTGTCTACAAAGTCTTCAGAGAGACAAAGGTTGGATCCAAATTTTATGCCCAAGAAATAATTTGCCTTCCAAATATAAAATATAAATTTAATTGTCCTTCAAATGTGAAAGCATCAATCAGGTGAACTAGCTGCAGAAATATCACACCATTAAATCTTTAAAATTTTACTAGACATTGAAAAGCATTGAAAGATGTGATAAGAGGACTGATGCAATTCTCAGGCCAAGAGATATTGGAACAATGCCTAAAATAACCCCGATGGAAGGAAACTGACCTTTAAAAAGTATATCCAGATAAATAGACCTCGAGTAAAAGAACATTTGCAATTTGCAAAAGCTCGGGTAAGCAGCCCCAGTGAGAGTTCAACCAACACAAAACCAAACCTACCTGGTGATGAAACTGAGGTAAGCAGGCTATAGAACAGAATCTCAGTGTTATACATCTAGAAATGGAAAAATAATTCTATAACTAATAAAAGTAGGAGATGACGGAAGATACTTTGTTTTAAATGTTACAGTAGAATTTTTCCTTCTTTCAGAGCAGAGGATCAATTGTCGCCATCTGAAATTGAAACAGGTTGTAAAACGAAGGATTCAAACTCTTTATGTTTTCTCTTTACATTTCTTTTCCCTCCTTAGAGATTTTAGGAAGTAATGAAAAATATAAAATATATATACACATATATGTATATATGTGTATATATATATATATTCCAGCAATTTCTTTTGTTTCTTCTTATTTGTTAAATTCAATAAAAACAAAGCTTAATAATTTTTATTATACTGTACTGGTAGTGTGAAATCATTTTTACAAATTATTTGTCTGTATACTATTATACCTGAGCACTGACATATAAATATATATTAATAATATTCATCTAATTATGGCAATTTCTGAAAGATGAACTTTGGATTGATTTTCTTTCCTTTTTCTTTTCACTTTTGGGTGTTTTGAAATATGAGTTAAATCATTCAAATGAGCTTGAGGTGCTTTTTAAAAAGCAATGAAGTAATTTTTAAAAATAAGAATTAAGGCAAAAACTTTGGGCTTTTGCATAATGCTTTTATGCTGTTGGTGTTTGGAGTTATTTTTTAAAAACCTGAATTTCAGATAAGGTATATCCATATCTCCAACACTTCAGGCAGCCTCAAAGTGTTAAAATTTGGTAGAGAAAGCTTTCAAGGAGCAACCGCTGTTTTCTCAAACAGATGTGATGATGCATACAAAAAGGGCAGATTTTAGTTGTCAAAAGAAACTTGTGCAATTAGTTTCTCATGTTTCGATTCATTATTGTATTACAATCCTCACCATCTCTTTGCTTTCTGGAATCTTAATATCAACTGGTAATTTCCATCTTCTCACCCATTATTCTGTCTTCTAACACCCTTAGTTCCCCCATGACCTCCACACCTAGTGATGTCTTACCTTGATCCCCTTCTTGGCTGGGTATCTCACAACAGTTACCCTCACCAGCTAAGGGCTGCTTTTTGTGCCAAGTATTGGCTCTTCCTAAATCCTTTTGTTGCGACCACTAGGGTACAAAGCATAGGAATGCTGTCTTCCAGGCATGCTCCCCATTATGATGCTGGGTAAGTTAACCCATGTGCAGCAAGTTACAAGACCTCTGGAAAGAAGATAAATACAAAGTGAACACACATTTCTCAGGTACATGCATCTAACTTATTACTCATTGAAAATATATTATGTATTCTAAGCAGAACTGTTTTATATATAACAAAAAAAACACATAGGGGAGCCATTATGGTCTTAAAGTGACACATTTGGCTTCTAATTATCCAAGTGATCATCATAGGACAATAATTTGATGTTAAGATATTTGAAATGGTATAACAAATAAATTAGGAGAGGTATGGCACACAGTAGAATATCAGATTAACCTGGGGCTTTGTCACCTACTAACTTGGAATATTGGAGGAATTATTTTAATGACTCTGAGCCTCAGTTTCCCCATCTGTAAAGTGGAGACTATAATACCCATCTGGGAGAAATACTTGGGTTTCCAGTATCTGCTTCTTCTCTCATTTCTGGACTCATCCTACACGCTTTCCTTCCTCATAGTAAGATGGGCCATGTGACCGGTTCTGGCTCACAGGCATATGTCACTCCTGCACTGAGGCAGAGGAAAGCCCTTTCACAACTTTATCTCTTTCTTTTGTGTGAAGAATTGAGACCCTTACTAATGGGGCAAGACAGAAGATTGAAGAAGCTGGTATCTCAGATTTACAAAATGGATATTTGCCTAATCTGCAGTGACTTTGTGTGAGTGACAAGTAAATTTCATTCTTAAGCCTCTGAAGGCATGAAATTTTTGGTCATGAAAGACAATCCTAGCCTGACCCAATATAGGGTGAGGAAATTATGCCAGTTGCTGGAATGTGAGGATGGTGGGGAAAGGGATGTGAAGTGATTATCCATGTTCGCCAGGAGCAAAATACATGCTAAACCTGTGGACACTGGGGAAGCAGACTACTTGCTTCAAGAACTTGTAGCTCCAGGGGAAAGGATTGAAAGACACAGCTTAGTTGTTGGTGCTAGTGGTTAGTAGCTACATTTGGCAAGGTATTACAAGACATGAGTTTAGAAAAACAATTGGCAAATGTTCAAACAGTACTAAGAATAGAGAGGCCCAAGAAATTTAGGGCATTTCAGTTTTGACACCAAACGATAAGAGATAAAATTTTAAAAGTTTTTGAGGGACAAAGGCAGATTTTTAAAAAAATCTACATGATGTCAAAACACCTCAGTTGGCTAAAACAACTGAGGATAGAGATAAGATCATGGATGTGGGCTTCCCACAAAAGCCTGACTGCCTTAAGGAGATAGCCCCCGCATAACATGGAAGCAGGAGGTAATGGGAGGTAGCAAACCAAAGGGTTTTGTGATGGCACCAGTCTCCCCCTGTCCATAAGGTGGTACATTATCAAAAGAGAATTTTAAAACAGTTATAAAACTAATCAAAGATCAGCTTGGCTTTATCATTTCCATATGCCAACAATCCTATGCCATGCCAGTGATATAATTCTCATCAACCTGAGACCAACCATTCTTGCTTCCCTTTTTATACCATTAGTATTGGGGTAAGAATGAGAAAGCAAATCAATATTTCAGGCTGGAGAACCCTGTCTGTAATCAAATAAGAGTTACTAACCTTTTGAGTTCCACAGGTTGAGAATCTATAGACCTGGGATAAAAGAGCCTATGACTGAAACAATCCTTAGTCCTCTAATATTCAGTAGTCAGGAATTGGACTTAGAAATGTTCTCAGTCACTGAGAAGGATGTATTTCCTAATATCCACTTTAGATGTTACCAACAGTAGAAATAGACAAGGAAAAACCTCCCTGAGGGCAAAAAATCTGCTACGTAGGGCTTCCCTGGTGGCGCAGTGGTTGAGAGTCTGCCTGCCGATGCAGGGGACACGGGTTCGTGCCCCCGTCCGGGAGGATCCCACGTGCTGCTGAGCGGCTGGGCCCGTGAGCCATGGCCGCTGAGTCTGCGCGTCCGGAGCCTGTGCTCCGCAGCGGGAGAGGCCACGGCAGTGAGAGGCCCGCGTACCGCAAAAAAAAAAAAAAAAAAAAAAAATCTGCTACGTAAAGAGAGGCATACCTGTATTACCAAAAACAGAAATACAAGGTCATATAATGTGCTCTGTACACTTGCAAATGGCTGCTGGATACAATGACTATGCTTATATAAAATATATAATAGATATATGTATGTTATATTAATACAGACATGTTGGTTTTATTGCACTTTGCTTTATTGCACCTCGCAGGTACTGCATTTTTACAAATTGAAGGTTTATGGCTACCCTATGTCAAGCAAATCTATTGGTCCCGTATATCTGAGAGCATTATTTTTTAATTAAGGTTTCTACATTTTTTTAGACATAAAGTTATTTCACAATTAATAGGCTTCAGTATAATGTAAGCATAACTTTTAGATGCACTGGGAAACCAAAATATTCATGCATCTTACTTTGTTGTGGTATTTGTTTTATTGCAGTGGTCTAGAACCAAACTTGCAGTATCTCCAAGATATGCCTATACATAATAAATATGTAAATTGGTCATATTTATTAATTGTGTACTTTAGATGTTCTATGGCTTCACTAATTTTTTATCTACTTGTTCTATTAGGTATTGAGTGTGTTAAACTCTACTGTTATCATGGATTTGTTTACTTCTCATAATCCTGTCAATTTTGCTTAATGTATTTTGAGGCTATGTTACTGTATATACACATATTAAAAATTATTATATTTTCTTGACTCCTTTTTTATCATAAAAAATTTCCTCTTTGTTCCCAGTAATGTTTCCTGCCCTAGAGTCTACTTGGTCTGGTAGTATATTTATCTTTCAATTAAGGTACATATGGTATATATTTTTACTTTCCTTTCCTTTCAACATTTCTGTGTCCTTATATTTAAGATGTTTCTCTTAGAAGGTTGCATATATGTTGCCTTTGGTTTTTATCTCTTTAAATTGGAGTATGTAACCCATTTAGCTTTAAAGTAATTACTGTTATATTTGAATTTATATCTATCATCTTTCTACTTCTTTGCTATTTGACCTAGTTATTTTCTTTACTCTCCCCTTTCTTTCTTTCTTTGGGATTAATCATTTCATTATTATTATTATTATTCTATTCATTCTCCTCTCTTAGCTCCTTAGTTATATATCATTTTATTCCTCTTTTAGGGGTTCCCTAGATATTACCATATAAATCTTTGACTTACTTGATGAAATAGAAATTATTACTTTTATCACTTCTCTTGCAATTCTAGAACCTTAGAACACTTTAACTGGGAACCTACGAATAAACTGGAAGACTTATTGGGATTGGCTGAAGAGCTTTGTTAGACAGAAACTGACCATTCCGACACAGCTGAGAAGAGATGAAAACGAAGAAACACATTTCCTTCTCCTACCAGGTCATGCTAATGCATCCTGTCCTCAAAGTAAAGATGACTTGTGTATGACCCCTCACAGGTCTTCTTTTTGCCTCATTATACACAGGGACCTCCAAGCACCACTCTCTGGGCAGCATGCAGCACTTAGCCCACTGCCGAGCTGCCACAGCAGACAGGAAAAGTAATTGAGACCTATTAGCACAAATTTTCTTAACAACTTTGGCAATATAAGCCCATTGTTTTCATGCATTAGTATCTGTGTGGTTACTGAAATATTAAGCTTTCTAGATGAAAGATCATTGTTGCCTGGGTATAACAACAACCAAATAAATTGCAAGGAAAAACAACAAATTAAAGTAAAAGGTTTCAAATAGTGTTTTGAAAATTATATTCTTAGTGTAAATTAACTTTGAGAAAAACTACATCAAAATAGATCAGATTTTTCAGTGTGTATTACTTTAGTGCATCTCAATTAAAAACTGTTTAAAATAATTTAAAAGTCACAATTCAGTTTCAAATAGATACCAGAGATATTCTTTAAAAATGGAAGTGGTGGGAGGTGAAATTCAATGCCTTACAGTGCTTTATCCTGATATGAACAGGCATATTAGCTGTCTCTGCTTTCAATCTAGAAACGCAATACTGACTAGGGAAAATAATTCTATTACCTGAGCTACCTACCTCATTGCTGGTTAGGGCCTTTGAAAAACTGTAATGTAGCATTTGTAAGTATGGTCAGTGAAATTAGAGCAAGACTGTTTACTAAATTCTGAGAACATAGCAGTGACTTTCTACAATAGAACAATGTAATACCATGAAAGACCTTAGCATTTATCTGTCTAGAACTCTGCAAACTTTTTTTGTAATGGGTCAGATAATAAATATTTTAGGCTTTGTGGTCTCTGTCATAAACACTTAAGCTTACTGTCATTGGACAAAAGCTGCCATAGACAATACATAAATGAATGTGCTTCGTTATGATCCAATAAAACTTTATTAACAAAAGCAAACATTGGGAAACATATGAGATGTGTTTCCTTGTCTGACAACCTCTGATCTGGTTCAGACTCCTCACTGAACATATGACAAAGCAAACAAAGCCATCACGATTTGTACAAGAATATCCAGTCACCAGTCAAGTTGCCTTAATAGTCCACTCTTCACTAGAGGAACTCTCCCATATTTAGAAAAGAATAGAATTAATTTCAGTAAAGCTCTCTCATTCTCAGGTTCCTTATTGAAAAAAATGAGAATAATGATACTGATAGAAAATACCTTGCGTCTCATACAATGTTTGGCACAGTGGAAATTCTCAATGACTGTGTAGCAGGTGCTCTTGGCACAGAATATTGATATAACACTGTGTAGGGACAAACCAGGCACACTCATAATGATGCTGCACAAAGAGAGGTGTGAGTGTATATATGTGAGATGACTGCTTATGGAAATCTGGGTCAGTGGTACTTGGACCCACAGTGCCTTAGTGCAAAGGGCAAAGAGATCTTGGAATGGTATTTGTATATTTTGTTGACAGCTACTCACTGCCTTGCTTTTCATATTTTGGCCAGAAAATATCAAGCTGAAGTTTTATTATAATAAAAAGAATAAAACTCAAGAGATCATTGAGTAGACAAATGTAAAATGTCCAACTTTCCTAGACAGGTTTGTTGATGAACCCGACAGCTCTGAGATGGACACCCCTTGCCTGGTGTCTCCATCCACGATGGCCAAGGTTTCTGGAGCCCTGTGTGTCAAGCACTGGTGCAAGAACTTCATGTACACGAGCTCACTTAATGCTCACACCACACCAGGAGGTCTTCCTTCAGGCATTAAACACTCTTCTAGGCACTGGGACATGGCAGGAAACCACACTGAGAAGGTTCCCATTCTTGTGTGTTACTTTCTTGTATAACTACATATATAATTCTGGGTGCTGATAAGTGTTATTAAGAAAAGTAAAGCAAATTGAATTGTATACTTTAAATGGTGAATGGTATGGTATGTAAATTTTATCTCAGTAAAGCTGTTATAAAAGAGGGGAGGGCAGCCTGATGCACACCAGCTCAAGTTTAGAAGGTGCCACCAAATCCCCTGCTCCAGCTAAGAATCAATTATAAATAAATAAACCCAACCTGCAACCGTGGCCAGTATGAAATGGTATTATTTTAAATTTGGGGTCTAGTAAAATCACTGTAACGTAGAAAAGTATCAAAATAAATATTACTTCTATGAATAAGTATAGAAGTAATGAAAAATAAAAAAGTAAAGCAAGGTAAGGAGACACAGTGACAGGAGAGTTCTTTCCAAGGATGACCAGGGAAGTCATCTCCTTTAAAGCAGAGCCTGAATAACGTGAGTGAGCAAGCTAGGAGCACTCCTGGAGCAGCACTTCCCAGGCAGAGGGAGGAGTATGTGCCGAGATCATAGGTTGTGGGGTGCTTGACATGTGTGAGGAACAGCAGGGATGTCCAGGACTCTTGAGACCAGTGAGCAAAAGTGATGCTCAGGCCTGTGCCCACATTGGGAAGCTGGAGTGTCCCCTCTCTGAGCTGCCCTTGGGATGGCCTCCCCAACTCCTGCAGCAGGCTTCCAGACCCGAGTCTCTCTCCACACTGGTTGTTCCTTCTGCTGGGGGCTCATCTGCACATCATGTGTTCCCCCAAATGGTACAGCCTTCCAGGGTTCTCATGGAGCACCACTGTCCCTGGCTCTCAGGACTTCCTCCTCTGGATATTCATCCACAGGGACATTTTCCCTGGCATCAGAAAGGGATTGGCTTACTGGGCAGCCATAAAAAATGTCACAGGCTGGCTAGCTTAAACAACAGACACTTATTTCCTCATAGTCCTGGAGGCTGGAAGTCCAAAATCAAGGTGTCGGCAGGGTTGATTTCCCCTGAGGTCTCTCTTCTTGGCTTGTAAATGACTGTCTTCGCCTCCTGTGTCTTCACGTGGTCTTTCCTCTGTTTGCACATCCCTGGTGTCCCTCTGTGTGTCCAAATTTCCTCTTCTTATAAGGACATCAGTCAAATTGAATTAAGGCCCACTCTAACAGCCTTCCTTTAACTTAATCACCTCTGTAAAGGCCTTATCTCCAAATATAGTCCCATTCTGAGGCACTGGAGATTAGGATCTCAATATATGAATTTTGAAGGTGGTCAGTTAAGCCCATAACAGAGGCTTCTGTTCGTGAGGTTTGGTTCATGACCCAAACTTTCTGGGTAGAGTTTGGATGCTCTTTTCTGATGATTGGACACACACCCTCAGTGGGTAGAGGATGACCAGACTCCCTGATTTCCCACACACCTGGCACAGAGTGCCCATCCTCAGCATGTGTTGCAAGGGATAGCCAGCCCCCTTCCAAGAACAATCCATCAGCCTCCACTTTTCCCAAAGGAAAGGACTTAGGGGATCTGCTGGGCAGAGTATTTTACTGGACACAATGCTCCAGGAGCTTGTGTTCTCCTGCCAGCCCTATACCCTGTATCACCTGACTTCTAGCAGGTCCTCAATCCATCTGTATTGAATGAACAGAAGCCCCCAACTCTACTTGGGGATGAAACTAGGAAAGTCACTGCTCATAATTTCTGTTTCAGCAACATGGAAGAACATGCCCAAATGTCAACACAGTGAAATTTTAAAGGTGATCAGAAAAGCTTCAACAAATCCCATTTTGATGAGAGAACTGCCAAATAACATGACTTTTATACTCGAGGACATGCTCAGTCTGTAGAAAGTTTTGCTAGTGGGTTAACTGATGAATTCACTCCATGGTGGCTCCAGCATCCACAAGGCATTTTGTTGTGATTTTAGAATTAAACTATGTGACCCATGTGTATAAATTTGCAGTCGTGGTTAAAGTTGGATCAGTGAACGTGTTTTGACCTCCAATGTCACCTGGCGCATTTTTATGACTCACTTGCCTCAATTAAAAATGGCTTGCTAGATTGAAAGAGAAAGGTGGAGCAGATTCTGTTTTGGAGCATAGTCTTTTTCAGTGTCAGTTCTGAGATGTATGATTTAAACAGAAACTGTGGTGTGTCCTTTCAAAGAAAAACAATCTGACCCCAGTTGACACTCTGATGGTACTCTTATTCCTCATGAGGAAAGCCATGATTATTTGAGCAGGAAATAACAACACAAAGGGAAAAAGTTAATGTTTTAGAGAGAATTTTTTAATGAAGGCATAACATCCATTTTACAGTATTTAATTCAAATAGCAGGCAATGCGTCTCTCAACTGGAACATTAGTTCTGTTTCCCAGCTGCCTCATCATTATGTCTTTATTATGTCTTTCTTATCTTAAAGTTGCTTCCACCACATCAGAAATAATTTACCCCTAGCCAGGTTTTAAATCAAGGATATCCATCAACACACACTGGTTTGAAGTGATGATGTTATTTTAAATACAGGGGACTGAAAATAAATGAGTTGAAAATGTTAAATGCAGTTCAAGTTCTTGTCACACTATAAGGAAAACATATTTCAAGCCAAATTAATTTAGGAAGTAAGACATTCCAAAGCATCCTCCAATCAACTACAGTTTGATGTATTGTGATTGTCTTGAATAATGCAGCAGGACGTGAATTTCTCCAATATACTCACTAATGAAGAGAAAAAAGAGAAGATAATGTTCCCAACCAGTAGCTCTTCAGACTTTTCCAAAAGGAACACTATTTGCAACAAGATTTCAAAGAACAGCAGGTCTCTGAGCTGGGCACGGCCAGACTAGCTTGCTGGTCAATTCATGTGTAATGTAGGTTTGACTTCACTTGTGCTGGAATCTGGAGCCCAAAGCCCACCCCCTGACTGAAATTCTTCTGTACTTCAGTTTTCCTTTTGTTCCAATGGCACTTCTCCCAACAGTGCTTGACAATGAGTGATGCTCTAAAACCCTGCTCCTTCACACCCGGTGGGTGACCTATAACTTTTCATGGGTAACCTTTGACCTGGGAGCTGACAGTTTGATTAATTGTCCGGTGTTATGATTTATGAGTATCTTCTCAGAATAATTAACAGACAACAGGTGGCGGCATAATAATTTTGATTACCCAGCGGTTCATGAAACCACGACAAAGGTGACTTCATTTTCTGAATAAGAGAAGGACAACAATTAGAAATTAAACAAAGCAATGCTTTTATGCCACAGTTTTCAGTCTTTTGTCCGTCACACAGAAGACTTATTTAAAAGGCCTGCATTCCTCTTAGACACCAGGAAAAAATAAGGAACTTCTACTCTGTGAATATCAGAAGACACTTTTCATCACCGTATGGGTAGAATTATTTTCCTTTCTTTGGTGAAGTCTTGATTAATTGAGTTATGTCAAACCTGTCATGCAGATCATCTTTTAGCTTCCCGTTTTTGACAATGGCCATTGCCCAGGGAAGAACCGGTGGTCAAAGGAAGTTTGGGAAAGCATTCAATTTTCTATAAGGCATTCTAACGTAATTCAACCAACTATACTTCTAAATATTTCTGCCTAAGTATGCAAAAAAACCCCAAAAATACTCCCCTGCACAGAGCTTATTTTTATTTCAAAGTCTACAAATAGGAATCTACGTGTTTTTTTAAGTACTATATTACTATGGTCTCTGTTAGTTTTAACTTCCTCGTCCATTTTCAGTTTTTGTGATATTTTTCTCCAAGAGACACCACATCACTTTTACTCAAGTCAAGGGTAGCATCCTCACTAGAGATTTTAGTATAGGCACCTCACTCTCCTAGGGATTGACATTTATTTCCAAATGAATCCTCAGTGCATTTAGGTAAGCACCTACCTTTAAGAATGCCTAATGCCGTTTTTGTAATACTAAATAAAAATCAAGTCAGGTAAGATTTATCCCCCATAGCTCTCCATTTAATCTCTGCCGAAAATGGACCTAAGTGTTACTAATGAAATTGAAGTACACAGGCCTCTGAATATGTAACAGTCCTGCCTGCCACCCATATGCTAGGTGGTTGAGGACCTCCCGTGCATATGAAATGCTGTTTTGTGCGAATCCACCGCAGTGATATTACAGGCTTATCATTTTAATTGACTTCCTGACATATAAAAATATTCCTACAATCCTGCTTTACATTATAGTTTAATAACAGCTTAACACACATCTATGAAATATTCATTTCTGCTACATTCAAAATTTAAAATATCTGATGGAAAGCCTGGTTAATAGATAAAGGAGAGTTCCTGGAATATTAAAGACACTTAGGTGCAGGTAGGGTCCTCCACTGGAAAGGAAAGCACAATTACTGTGGGGACTGCAGATTTTTATTTATTTTTTTTAATTCAGAAAGATCCTCTTGAACCAAACTCTGGTGAATATAAGGGCAATTTTGTGGCGGGTTTTTTTTTTTTCTCTGACTGCAGCTGCAAGCTTCCTGTTTCTGCTCCATCGGCCTCACTGAACACAACCATATTTCTGAAGAAAAATAGCAGAAATACCAGATTTATACATTTATGTTTAAAGCATTCTAGGGATAAAACCTGCATATTCGGCAAAGACCTCAGCAAACCCAGTACCACATAAATTCACCCGTTTGGTTAACACATTTCTTGGATCTCCACCCACCCCTCAGCTTTGGAGAGCGAGGTGGAGAGAGAGTTTACTTTGCACACATGATACATGTGTGAATCATGAGGTAATTTTGGTACTTTGTTCCCCATCAATTTTTAAATTAATTATCTGGAAGCAAGCAGCGGTTAATTTTGGCCATAGACTTTTTGATTAGAAGCTTTGACCCATTTTGCCTTTTGGCATCTCCTATACAATCCCAATGACATGCAGGGTAACCCTTGACACCTGGTTCAACACAAAGTTACACCCTGGCCGGGTGATCTTCGATATTCAGCAATCCTTTTGTTGTCATGGGACATACACCCACTTCCATCCTCCTCTAAGAAACGCTGCAATCATCTTCCCCTTAAGCCACCCGCCTTTGCATAAAACTTATTTCCCAGGGAAAAGAACACCCCCCCCCCCCGACTCCCGCCCCGACTTTGTGCCATTACTTCTGTTTTACAAACTTTTCACTACGGCATCATCCCATATGTTTGTGCAGCGCACAAGAAGCCTTCTTTAGAAAGCGCTGATGCTAATTATAAATTTAATTTGCATTTTAATTAGAATGGTAGCAAATTAAAAGCGTGGCAGCTGGAGAATTTTGAACGCTTTGCAGAGATTTGGTGTCAGTATCTCCCCGTTTTTGACTTTGCAGCCTTCTCTTTTCTCTCCCTCACTATCTTTCATTCACACAAGCTTACTGGCAATTTTTCTCCCCTCATCCCTTGGTCTCTCTCTCTCTCTCTCTCTCTCTCTCTCTCATTCCTCTCATTTATATAGGTTTCTGTTCCTCCATTCTCCCCCTCCCCTAAGGATCAAGTTATGAATTCTTTCTTTCTTGTGCTGATAAGTGGCAGGTGCCTGCCTTGTGCCAGCATACGGTGTGCAGTGGTGATAGAGTGGGTATTTAGAGAGCTTTCTAAAGCCCCTTCTGGTGTTACTCAGTTTTGTTCTTCACCTCTGTCATACAGGTAGGAATCTAATATTTCCTCTCCAGGAAGAAGAGGGCTGTTTGTACTCTTTTGGCCTCGATTTACCACAAATTTTGGTCTGGATAATAGGGTCTTTAAATGACTCGAAATCTTGGCCACAGGTCTTGGGCACATTAATAAAATATTCATCAGGCACTCGGCTGTCTCCTCCATGTCTAAGCAGAGGCATTGTTCAGGTTATACCTTTGGGCAAAAGCCCTGTGCTGTCAGCCTGGAGCCTTTGGAGCAGCACAGACTCCAGTGGCTGTGTTTCTCAGAGCTGTCTCTCACTTGGGATGTGAGCATGTCTGTTTTTAGTGCTCATGTGAGCACGTTGAGTCAGTTCTGTCGTTTTCCCTATGTTGTGTCTCCATGGTCATTTTCCTTCCTTCTGTTCGCTTCCCCCACAGTGTCCTTGCTCAATAATTTTCATTAATTGATTGACAGCTCTGATAGACCCAACTAACCTCTATCTCACTCTCATGTCTGTTTTTAAATAAGTACTTGTACGTCCAATGACCTTGTCGCCTCATCAGCTATCAGAAAATGAGTATGCAGATATGGAAGGAGCTGATTAGCAAAATAAGCAATAGATCTCATTGCTGGCTGAAGTCCACCCTGAGCAATGACAGCGAAACTTTGCCATTTTACATTTCTGAGAGCGTTGAAAAATAAAGGGTAAGCAATAAACAGGCGATGCTGGATCTCACTGGCATCTGTTCAAGTGTATTAGGAACAAGTCCTTGCCCATCATTTCATCACCCTGAAGAAAGAGGAAGAGGAAGGTGTAGGGTACGTCCCTCAACAACTCAGGAAAGGAAGATTCCCAGCACCCACATCACTGGCCTCCTTAAACCTTGAGAGCAAACATTTCTATTTGGGAGAATTATTCATCCTAATAGGAAGACATGAGCAGCTTATTTCTATAGAGGTGTGTGTGTGTGTGTGTGTGTTTTATCATTTTTCCCCCTGTGTATTCTTGATTTGGGGTATGGTATATAGATCAGCCTTTAAGAGCTACTGTTTGTAATGAGCTCTACAACTGTCATCCACGTGATAATCAGGAAAATGTACTTCTACATCATCAAACTCCCAACACTTTATTAAATACTAAGATAAAGGAAGGTAATCCATGTCTGATGTCAGTGAAAACTGACAAAAGCCTGTTTTAAATAGGCTGATTTTTACCTAAGTCAATAGTCATATCCTATGAATGAGGCTGAATTGGAAAGTTTCTAATTACTCAATAATAAGAAATCACATTTTTCAAACTACTAAAGAAAAAAAAAAACTCATACAAATAATGAAATTTATATTTTAATTCCAAATAATTTTTAGTGGATACTACCACTCATTTTACTTAACTTCACAAATATTTATTTTATATCTTTCATTTCAAGGGCCTTGAACATGATTTAAAAACCGCTTACATCAGGGGTGCTGATAAAGGTGGAATTTCCTGAAGGAGGAATTATAATACAAATACCATCTATAATTTACACCAAGTTTTGGAAGTTAGAGAGAGCTAAGTCACCAAATAAACTATTTTATTCTTTTATAGGGTTGATTAAGGTCATTTCACAAATAAGAAAAGCCTGCCACAAATTTAAGTACTTTTTAAAATGTGGATCCAGGAGAGTTAGAAAAGAGACAGCATTAGCATCTTCTTTGAGGGGCGAATTGATAAGACATGCCAAAGGTAACATTGTAATGATAGCAAAAGTATCTGAGAGTCTCATAGTTTGGTTTTCTGATACTTTAAACTTCGTTGTGTAGAATGTATTATATCGCTAAGTTAAACAGATTTTAGCTTTATTAAACATAGATTTGCTTCTTTAATTTGTAATTCTCATATGTCTGAGAATTCTACCTCAAACTTTCAAAAGCAGGAGTATCTGTGTGATACTGGCATTTTAAAAATATTAATAAGCATATTGCCGTCAAAGAGTAATTGTTTAAAATAGTGGATAATGGTATGCAAAACATTGGCCATGACTTACCCTGATTAAGTAACACAATTACAAGACAAAATAGTGAAAATAAAAGTTCTCATTTCTGTGCCACTGTGGCATCCACCACTTGCCTTATTCTAAGCCAAAATGTACCCACTGTAGTTTAAAACTATACATGTCAATTCCCTGGCTTTAAAAGGAAACACATTTTCGGTGGCATTTTGAAATGGACAATGCAGTTTTCTGAGAGAAATCTTTTTCATTGCCACTTTGGAAAGGTTTAGTTTTTCTTCATGTAATTTTTTGCAGCTGTACAAAACACTTTCATTAACCCAAGAATGGATTATTTGGAGTGCTAATTAATTGATTCTTCAAAATGCCAATTGACACACTCCCAGGGAAAACCTGATCTAAGCAACTATGTTAATCAAGCTATTGTACTTGTGGTTCTGTCTGAATATCAGACCATCTGAAATGAGGAGAACTTTGCCATTACTCGCCTGGCCCTCTCGTGGGCAGCTAATTAATATGAGCTGAATATGACAGTTGTACTTGTACGTTCGCCGTACTGCCTGACAATAACTCTATAAAATTACATTTCAGCTAAAGAATGGAAACAGTGTTAAATACCATTATTTGCCTTCCTTTGATGTCTCAGAGTCATTATGAAAGCAATTACAGCAGTTTCTCTGTCTGTATGTCTACGGGGTATTTATTATCTGTATCTGTCTGAATCCTTTGCCAGGTGGAGAATATATGGCATATTAAAGACAAGGAAATTCAGCCACAATTATCAGGATGGGAACAGAGAAAAAAACAAAATCAGAGTTTTGCAGATGATCCTGCCAGAAAACAGTAATTTAATATTGAAGCCTGGTGATCTGGGGAAAACTTACAGGCTCTTTTTATTTATTTAAATTAAAAAAAAAAATTCTCCAGGTTCACAAAGCTCAGGAATCTAGGGCAAAATTAATGAAAATCAATAGGGAAATGGAAAACACAAAAACAAAAGGGGAGAAAAAAAACCTCAGGGCCACAGCAGAAAACATATTTTGCTTCTTAATTATAAATGAATATTCTCCCTTTCCACTACCCCTTTCCTAACCAACGAGTGCAATCCATGAGACGGATTTTTGTTTTCCCAGATAAAATTACTCGTGGTCTTTTTCACACATGGAGTGACAGGCACCAAGGATTCAGTTTTCAGGTCACCTCCAGGACTTTCCCCATGCTCTTGGAATCTGGCATGATTCCCACACATCCCTGTATGTCAGCTGAGTTCTAACTCCTCTCTGTGAAAGATGTCTCTGCACTTCAAAGGACACTTCTGACTGACAAGAAAGGTATGGCTGCTGACTGCCCCACGGTGGAGTTTTTCTCTAGGGCAGTGTCTGAGGACTGGCCTCTGTATGATTCGATTCAGAGAATATTGATTGTGTGCTTCCTGTGCATTCGGCATTCTGTGAATGCTGTGGAGAAGGAGAGATGAAAAAGGTGGAGGGTTGTGTTCTCTCCCTTCGAGGGACTGAGGAAGGAGAGAGACAGAGCCCGGCCGTTTTGGAGCCAGGCATTGGGCAAAGTCCTTGATGTGTTTTATCTTGTTTCATCTGTATAATAACCATACAAGGTGGCTTCTATTATCTCCATTTATGGATGAACAAACCACAGTGTCCAAGGGTTAGGCAATTTGTCCAAAGTCACATGATTGAGTGGCAGAACTGGGCTTCAAACTCACCTTCTGCCTGGTTCCAAAGCCTTTCTCTCTCCACCAGATCATACTCTTCCAAATGCCTGAGCTCACACTGGGGATAACAACAGGTGAAGAGGGTACCATGTGCTGCCAGGTAGGGGGAGAGAGAAGATAATCTAGAGGGAGAAGCTGGAGAGAAGATTCTCAAAGGAGTTTTGACTTGCACTGGCTCCTGCCGAGGGGAAAGCACTCTTAAGGAGGAAGGGAGTTCCCAGCTTTCCTCTTCTCCAGGATTCCTAACTAAGACACAAAAATGATCACCTATGTGATGAAGTTAAAAAAATGTGATTTGGAAAATACTACACAGAGATATGTGTTTATTAATGTTACTGATCTGAGACAGATTGAGATAGGATTAATCGAGACATATTTGAAGGACATTGAAGAGATTGGCTGGTTAGAATGAGGGGTCGGTATTCTGATGTGCTGTGTCCGTAAAGCTTTGAATGGCGCAGTCATGTGTATCCAGAGGGCAGGACACCTCTGGGTGGAGATGAAGGGACACGGAGATGCTAGACAAAGAGAACTTAAAATAGTCCACATACTACAACCGAGAGTTGGACAATCTCAGCTATGATGAACAGTTCTCTTTTTTCTTCCTCCATCTGCTTCTTCTTCGTTTTTGACAAGTGCATTGGAAAAGTTAAACCACTGTCCAGAGCAGGAAGGATGCTGCAACAGGCTGCAATCAGTAGCACAGTCCAAATGGTATCTCCGCTTGCAAGTATAAAATTGTTTTGACTACTGAAAAAATAAAATTATCTGCTGAGACATTTAACAAAAGGCTTAACTGGACAAAGGGCTGAATGTAAACTCGTGATACTAACACCCGGAGTCAGGGAAAATACAGCTATTTATTTAATAAGAAGGCCCTTGGAAACATTTTATTTTTTGTCCCATGTAATTTTAGTCTCAGCAGAGTTCATGGTGTTGGCAATTCCAATACCTACAAAGACTGGATCTGAATTTAACCATGTTTCTCTTTTGTCTCCAGAACAAAATGTTTGTATATTTTTCAAGTATGTGCGTAATAAACTATCTTATATATTTGTATTAATAAACGGTCGAAGTAGTAAACCACTTGTGAGGAGGGAAAATTACAAGGGCAGTAAAGTAAGACCAACCTGGTTTCAAAGTCAAATCTCTCCATCTTGGTGAATCTTAGGATATTTCTTTCCTTAAATAGAAACGTCATTTGCCTTTCATGGTTACTATGCTGTCTTAAGTAAAATAAAAGATATAAATTATCTAGCAATGTATTTGACACATAGCAGGCACACAATACACATTATCACTCTCTTTCACTTTTTAATTTGGCGTACGAAATTTTATTTTGAGTAGAAAAGGAGATTGGCATAAAAGTTTCTAATAACAATTAGGACTAGGAACCACTTAAATAATTTCAGCTTTTAAAGATACCTTGTATGTTTCTTTCATCAGAAATTCAATTCTTCCTGTAATCAATGATGGTTTTTACTTTGAAGCTTTATAATTATCATTAAAAGTTTATTAGGGAAAAAAAATCCTTCAAAATGTCTGTGTCCGTCAGGATAGGCGAGGTTATGCTATAGTAACAAAGCATTACTGAAAACAATTACTCAAAAAACTCAGAGTCTCAAAGCAACACAAGGTGGTTTCCCATGTCTGCTTCATGTCACTCTCTGCAGGAGCTGCTCCATGTTCTCCCCAGTTGGAGATTTGGAATGTTTCTTGTCCCTGTGGCAGAGGGGAAGGAAGCTGGAGGGTCCCACACAATTAGATTCTCCAGCCTGGAAGTTACACAGGTCACAATTAAAGGACCAGAAGGAGAACTGGGAAAATGTGGGGAACTGCACTCCTGGTTGCTACAGTGGTCTTAGAGAACCATTTCTACACATTTCCAATATGTTCTTATAAACATCGTTTGTTGAACTTAAAATTTAATAGAAGAGCAGAGTGACTGAAAAATCAAACCACTCTTTTATGACTATAAACATGTCTTGCAATACTCTTTTTAAGTTCATTAATTACCAGGTTGTCTTGATTTTTTCCTTTGGGATCAGGTTTGTCACAAGCATTGAGACCCATGAGACTATTTGAAGCTGAGCAGACCTCTTGGATATTGGCTGCAAGCTCAAGTGAAATCATCTCTCCTGGCCATCACTAGCACTCCCTTTTGCTGCGCTGATCAATAACTCTAGCTACAAAAAGCATCAAACATCTCAAAGACATCCCAAAGGCACAGGTCGCCAAAGAGAATAAAAAGAAAACAGCACACGTATTAATGTTCTCCTTAGGCTGTGCAGACACGCTTGTAGGCCTAAGTCCTACAAGAGGTCAGTGGTGATTGGGATGCTTAAAATTAGAGACCTTGAACAGTATTTCTTTATGAAATAGCTTTTTGAGCCTCTAGAGAAAGGAATTGTCATTCAAAGATTGACAGTTTCCAGTTCCACAACCTGCATTTTCTCACCAAGTAGGTGAGAAAGGACAAAAAAAGGAAAGAAAAGAAAAAAAGGAGAATGATGCCAGGGATACTGATAAATATGTAATAATAACAATAACATCTTATTAAGATTGAAAATAATGTAAATACCTGGTGTTGACAAGGGAGTGGGGCGAGCCAGCGATCTCATCCATCGCTGGTGATAGCATAAATTGAAAAAATATTTCTTGAGGGCGGTTTGGAAGTATGTAGCAAAATCCTAAAAAAATAATTATAATAATAATCAAAGCTGTGTTTAAAGGCATATTCACAAATTATCACATTACTGTAGCAGTGAAATAATAGAAATAAGCTGAATATACAATGGGGATTCAATTAAGTATATTTGATATATGAACTACTGATAAGTCATCGAAACTCACACATGTGGGTGTATTTCTATATGAGCTGAGAAAAAAAGACTAGAGCAAAACAAAGAATTCTAAAGATATTCAATGCAAGACAAAAGATTAGGATATGACAAATTTGTCCTTTTTGCTTCTTTTTCCTTTTTTTGGCCCATGTACATTATTTGAAAAAAGATACAAACAAATAAAAATAAACTTTTAGCATGACCCCTTAGAGTTACTTAGTAAGTTATGAAAGTTACCCCAAATACTTGTGTTTTCTCATCTGCTGTGTCTAAAAACATATGTGAGGGAAACAAGGAAGTACAATATTCCCATTTTCCAGAAGAAAAAGATGAGGTCTAGAGATTTTAAACTATATCTTATACTGGTTTTGTAACCACATTGGGCCTGTGTAAATATCTTCAATTAGAATTAGTATCTAATGATACAATCTAGGTAAACCAATAGTTCGTAAATTAATGAGAATATACATTAAAAAGTGAACTGAAGCAGTAAGATACTTAAACATTTTTAGGTTATATATACTTTAATTTTATTAAAGTATATTAAAGTATAATATATATAGTTTAATATACTTTAAAGTATATTAAAGTATTTTATTAAAGTATATTAGGTTATATATAGTTTAATTTTAAATCATCAAGTTTTAGTTAGCATAAGTCATGTTAAGATGTAAAATATGTCTTTTTTTCTTTAAGGGTTAAGATGTTGTTAGACTCAAGAGATAGGAACAAATTATTAATATATCACTTTTTTGAAACACATTCTGACATTTGTTAATTAAACTTTTCTTAAGGTTTAATGCATTGTCAAGATAGGACATATTTTTAGGAAAGCCTTGTGATCTTCCCAAGATTTAAAATAATACAAAAGCCAGTTTTGACATTCTACCTAATGTAGATAAAAGAGTATTTTAAGCTCATGCAAATCTAAGGAAACAGGGAAATTTGATTCATCCCATTAATTAGTAGGTAACAACATAACGAGGGAGAAACATTGCTTATGTTTTTCTGAAAGGATGATTAATGCAGATTTAAACACCTTTTTTGGTTTTACGAAGTTAACACTGTTTAATTACATGAGATTAAAGTTATACCATACCATACAGTTTATTTGGTATAGACGGGGTCAAAAGTTACAATGTTTAGCCAAGATCACCTTTTGCATTTTTCCAATATTGAATAAACATGGCAATTTTAAATTATAAATGCTGACAATATTTAAGAGGTTTCTCATGTCTTTTAATTTTAGCTTAATAATCTTCTCCCTGGAGATCACTCATTTTCTTGGGTCATAATTCCATACAATGAAATAAACCGAGACGAAAGTGAGGATAAAACCCAAGCACTGGATGTTATCGGATTACAGTCAAGGTGTTATCTGAACAAAAGCTTCCTTAATTACATTTACAGTATGTGTAAATGTAATTAATGTGAGTGGCTTTGTGGGGAAGTAGATAAAATGCTATTTGCTCAGCCTTACAAAGAGTCTGGGAAACCTATGCCTCTGGTCACTTTCCAGAAGTCAGACAGGCAGAGTGGGAGGAACATGGACACCAGCCCCACCTTCTTAGCCATGCGACCTTCAGCTGGTGTCACCATCTCCAAGTCTCACTTTCTTCATGTGCAAAACAGGCAATACACAGGGCTTCACCAGGTCTGGCAATGAGTAAAATGTGATGATGAATGTAAGGGGGATGGCATATTAAAGGTGTTTCATGAATATTAGTTTATTTGCCTCTCCCCCATCCCCTTAACAAAATATTGGATGAACAGGATTGTAACGTCAGACACAGGAGATCTATCTATCCAAAGATGAAGCGCATCTATAAATTGGCTAAACTAGAATGACATGTCGGTCTGAACTGATAATCATAAATATATTGGGCAAATACTATAAAATATCTAGACATTTTATGTAATGATGGATTTTTTACAGGGAAGAATGGAAATGGGAGGAGGGGAGAATTAATAATAAATAGTATCTACTTAAATCATTAATTAGAGATCTGATTTAGGTTTGTTTCTTTCCAAAAGTGACAGAAATAAAACAAGCTTTATTAATTCTCATTCCATCACAAAAGCAAAAAAACTTAGAACTAAGAAATACTGACCTCCAGATTTGAAATAAAATGAAAATACCCAATTGGAATCTTGGTTTTGGACAGAGTAAATGAGACACAACACCATTCCCGTAACTGACAGAAGTGAGTTCCCTTCCTGGAGTCTGTTATGGGGAATTGTCTTGCTGTCATATTCATTGAGTCCAGACATCTTGTCACAACACTGAAGTCTGCCCAGACTACAGGCACGCTGCTGAACACCAAAGATGTGCAAGCAAGAATAAACCTTGAACCTTGACTGCAACCGTCTACATAAAAATTAGAATAGTAACTGCACTTACTTCACAGTTTCTAAAGCGCTTTCGTGTGTCTTTTGGTTGTTAACAACCCTGTACGGCAGTTATTATTGTCATTAGTTCCCACTTTCAGAAATGTGGGGTGAAGGCTCAGAGAACTAAGGCCATTTCTAGAAGAACTACTTACTCACTGACAGAAATTCAAGACATCTGCAACCTATGATCCTTGATTGAAATCTGGATAAAAACAAACAAACCAAAAAACAAAGCAAACATACTGAGAAGAAAAGATGATGGATTGTGAATCCCAGAAGGCGGAGGAAGGATTTAGGCAGCCGGGAAGGGCAGGAGGAGAGGCAGAGGAAGCAATATGCAGGGATTCACAGTGATCAGAGTGTGAGACACGAGTGGGGGACCCGCGGGCCCGGGGCTTCCAGGGTCGACGGCAGCACCAAGGCTAAAGGGCAGAGTGAGAGTGGTCTGAGTGAGCTCAAGGCAGACATAGTGGAGAGACTGCAAAAACAAAATAAAGACATTATTGGGATGTTTGAGGACATGAGAATATGGACCATATAGTCGATTTTATGGAGAAAGAAATAGCAAGCACACGCAAATGAAATAAAATGTAAATAATCCATAAATCTTAGTGAAGCTTATCTAGGTATTCATTGTTCTATCCTCATAACTTTTAAGAAGGTTTGAAATGTTTTTAAAATTAAAATTTAGGGCACAAAGAAAGAAGCTCTTACTGGGCTAAGAGCTGGTTTAGGTATAAGGCAGAGCCTGTATTCAACCCCAGATCTGATCAGCAATCAACCTCTTCCAAGCTCCTTTACTTCCCCAAGATGACTCTTTCTTCCACAGAGAGCAGTAAAAGGAAGGCAGAGTCTTGCCTGCAGGGTGGGCTAATCTGGGTCCGGCCCTGCTGGTAACTGTCCTCTCTGAGAGAGAGGTCTGTGGGGCTTGCTGACCTCGGCCTAAGCCTATAACGGTTCTCAACACCCATGTGCCTTGCCCCTTTGACTCCTGGTGAAGTCTGTGCACCTTTCTCTGCATGATGTTTCCAAGTACAAAAGTAACATACATGGGATTATAGAAAAAAACAACCATTCACAAACATAGTTTTTAAAACATAATTTAAAAATATAATAGAGCAAGATATGTGCTGCTATATTCATACGCTAATTAACAAATAGTGAGTCTGGTAACTACCATGCTTTGAAATAGTGATGAGCATAAACCATGTTTTGAGATATCTGCAACTGTAAAGTGATATAAAAATATTCATGATTTCTACAGGTGACAAAATACAGCTAGTGCTAATACGATCATGATTTATTGCCATCATTCATTATTGAAAGAAATGCTGCATTTCAGTTAGTTGTTAACGACTGTCGAAATTGATGGACAGAACTCAAGCTACGAATCCTGGTAAGGACATACACAGGTGCCAAGCTCTGTGCTGGAGGATTTTCCAGGACCTCCTATAATTATCCTCTGTGACTCTGAGAACTCTGTTAGCTGTAAACCAAAAGTTAAGGGGTTGTTATGGTCCCTTTATACCTTGTGCCCCCTGCTGAAGGCTCTGTTGAATAATGTCAGGGTGTATCATCATGACTCTCTCCAAAAGTCATAAGAGTTGGGCTGCACAACTACCCATCTTTGGATCACCTACTGTGTGGCCCTTAATATAGTGTTTGTAAGTTTTCTTAAAGTAAATGTTATATTTTTCAGATCTTCTCTGTACTTCATATCCAAATTAAGATCTCAGTTATTACCTACTCTCCAAAACCCAGTTTCAACTAAACCAACTTAGAAAATCAGTTTTAATCTAGAATTCACTTTGATGAATATTTTTCAGAATATTATAAACTAATTTTTAACATTCTTTCTACTGAGCCTTCTCACTTATAAAAAGAATAAAATACAGAACATTTAGATATCTTATTCAACAGACAGAAAGAAGTCCTGGAATTCAATTCTATCATGTAATGATCACACTGAACCTTGAGGATAAAGGCCACCTAACCTCTGCCTTATTTATTTAAATCGCACCTTATTTAGGTGGCTTCCAGTAAGAATATATGTAATAACATAGATAGAAAACACAAATGAAAATAAAACATGTGTAAGAAAAAAAAAAGTCCAGGTCAGGAAACAAATAGGAAATAGAAATTAAAAGAGATAGTTATTATAAGTAAGCCTCCAGAAGATCAATGTGAAAAAGAATTGATGGTCATTAATTTTAGAAGGAAAGGTAAAACTTCTGGTTTACAGGAAAGTCTAGTCCTTCCTAGAAGTAAATTTCAAAGCAGTTTCTCTAAGGAACCTTATGCAGGAACACTGATGGGTGACAGGGACAATACTTTCTTTTCTTTCTTTTTTTTTAATAAAGTTATTTATTTACTTATTTATTTTTGGCTGCATTGGGTCTTTGTTGCTGCACATAGGCTTTCTCTAGTTGTGGTGAGCAGGGGCTACTTTTCATTGCCGTGTGCTGGCTTCTCATTGCGGTGGCTTCTCTTGTTGCAGAGCACGGGCTTTAGGCATGCGGGCTTCAGTAGTTGTGGCACACGGGCTCAGTAGTTGTGACGCACGGGCTTAGTTACTCCGTGTGTGGCACGTGGGATCTTCCCACGGGATTGAACCAGTGTCCCCTGCATTGGTAGGCAGATTCTACCACTGTGCCACCAGGGAAGTCTCAAGCACAATACTTTTAGTAACATTCTCACAGCAGAAAATGGTAATGGGTTACATATAGCTGATCTTGTCATATCCTTTTAACTTGACTGTGATTAGAGTGTGAGCTAACGTGGACTGTTTTTGACCACGTGTGAATTTAAAATCAATCTCTTGGGCACTGTGACTGGTAGGCTCTTAGGTGGCCCCAGTGAATCACCTCCTGGCATTCATTCCCTTGTATGATTCCTGCCCCAAGTGTGTATGGGACCTGTGGATTGTTTCTAAGCAATAGAACGCAGTGCAGGTGATGGGACACCAATTCCCTGACAGTGTAACATAAGATTAGGACTTGCATTTTGCTAGCAGGCTCTGCTGACTCTCCCTCTTTCTGACTCTGATGGAGTAAGCCTTCTTATGGGGAGGCCTATGTGGCAAGGAACTGAGGGCATCCTCCAGCCAACAGCCCTGAGCGAAGGACAGAATATTTCTCATACCTCATGAGCTTGGAGGTATGTCCTTTCCCAGTCGAATCTCAACAGTTATTCACACCCAGATCACCACTTTTGCTGTAACCCTGTGAGACCTGGAGCCAGAGGGCCAGCTAAGTCATGCTCAAATTCCTAACCCACAGAAACTGTAAGATAATTGATGCGTGCTATCTTAAGCTGGTGATTTGGTGGTAATTTCTTATGCAGAAATAGATAAAACATAATAGATAAGATAAAACACATTTTAAAAAGTAGAGCACAGCCTGTGTTTATGCTACGCTGGGTGTGCCACTCGGATGGTGTTCTGGAATATTGGGTAGTGTGATGTGTCAGCTTTTGGTTACCTTGCAAGCTTTTGATTATGATCTCTTAGCCTCTTGTTAACACAGATGCGAAATCAAAAGCAGAAAAGCGTATGGTTCATATACGGGTAACCTTGCTATAAAACCAGAATTATGGAGATTAACTATGTGCACTCAGATAATTAGAAAGTCATAAAATCATAAAAACAACGTGAAACATGTATATTGTTGTGCTTATGACAGGTGGCATGAGACAATTCCGCTAGCTAATTCAAGGCTCTCCATGTAGTTTGTCACACAATCAAAGAAAAACCAGTGTGTTTCAGGGAAATATACATACTCACAGGTGAACAGGGGTTCTAGATGAGGATGTTTAGTACAGAGAATAATCTAATTTTTTGGAGTAAAAGATCTAGAAATTGGGAGATTGATTAAATTGTTTATTTAGTCATTCATTCAGCAATTAACTTTTATCTTCCATGAGCCAGGCCCTTCCTAGATGGTAGAGATAAAGAAGGAAGAGATTTTGTCTTGCTGTCAAACTCACTGTCTAGCATGGATTAAAAACTATGACCATATATTGAAAAAATATATTCCAGGATATGCTAAGAACTCTATACACTTTGACTCATTTATTCAGAAAACAAAAGTTTGGTACTATGCCAATTTTATTGATCAACAAACTGAGGTTTAGAAATCACACAGCAAGCACATAGCAAAGCTGGAATTTGATCCTGAGTCTCTTGACCTTTCTTCCGGACGCGCAGGCTGAGTGGCCATGGCTCACAGGCGTAGCCGCTCCGCAGCATGTGGGATCTTCCCGGACCGGGGCACGAACCCGTGTCCCCTGCATCGGCAGGCGGACTCTCAACCACTGCGCCACCAGGGAAGCCCTTGACCTTTCTTAACTGTCTTCTGGTTTAATGAGAGTCTAATGCCCAAAACTCAGGCTCTGTACAATGGTGCTGAATCGAATTTCAGAGACAGAGTTTGGGTGAAGTAGAAAAGAATAGCTTTATTGCTTTGCCAGGCAGAGGGGGACACAGCGGGCTCACGCCCCTTAAAACTGTTTATCCCAATCCAGGAGGATTTGGTGAGGAGTTTTATAGCAATGGTTCAAGGATGGGTTTGCTGATAAGGATTAGAGCATGTGCACACTCCTTTAATCTGGTCTCAGGTGGTCTTCTCTGGAATGAAGAATGCTAACATCTTCCATTTGTTGGGGGTTTTAGATCCATAAAGAGCTCAAAGATATTGTTATGTGTATCCCTTGAGGTGGAACCAAGACCCTGTCCCAGGGCTTCACTATTGTTTCTTGGCTGCTCCTCCCTTGTCTCTGAATCCCCTCCCTTCCCTGATTAGCAACAGGCTTCCTTGCCCAGGAACCCCACAGGGTCTGCTTGGTTTCAAGTCTCTCATTTTACAAAAATAATGTATGGTTATCATAAAACATTTAGAAAATATAGGCAAATGAATGGGCAACAATTCATTTGATCTCACCACCATGTTTGTATAGCTTTTATTCTGGAAAGTTATGTTTTAGTGGACAGATGGATAGATAATCATCTATGTGAGCATAGTTTATTAAGCAATTTGTGTTTGATTTTCAAGACCCTTCGAGGTTTCTTGCTACAAAGATTTTTGTGGGGAGCTACTTAAAACCAAACAGATCTTCTGACTTTTATAAAAGCCTAAACTTGTGGAAAAGATGATAGTTCCTTGTCTCAGAGAAGGAAAGAAAGGGATGATCTTCACTGATCAAAAGAAGAAAGAAGTTCTACTTAGACAGTTAAGAAGAAAATGGCAACAGATCGTGCTTGGAGGATGAAACCTGCTTCACGGAGGTGGGGAACTCTCAGAAAGGGAAAACCATGGGGTTCCCCAGTGAGGATGGGCCCCAGGCATAGCGTCAGTCTCAAGCATGGCACAAAAGCGGTGGCTCTTCTGCATCCAAGGGACCATGGGGCTATATGCATTGGGATATGGACATTGGAGAAACAACATTAGCCTAAGCTAATAACCTGTAACAAATGACCTCAGGGTCCTCCCAGTAATTGCGACTCCTCAAGACCCAGGGATTCTTGCACATCTTTGAAAAAGGGAAAACTCCAGTTATGAATGAGAGAAAATGTTCCATTCTAGCAGCAAGGGTGCTAAGAGACAGAGGAAAAGATGTGACACCTCGAGTACCCCTGATTTATGGACTGATGCCCACAAAATCCATGCCTGCTTTGCCATCTCTACAAATATTAATTTAGAGACTATGATAGAGCAGACATTTTTTTAAGTGATACTAAGACAGATAAGGCAGGATCCCTTCACTTTGTCTATTGACAAAATATTAAAAATAAATAAGTCTTGAAAATTATATCTATCAAGTGCTCAGTGAATCCAGATGGTGCCTTCCTCAATTTTGTAAGTGACAGTTGATCAGTCAGAGTTCTTCAGAAAAATAGAAACAGTAAGGAAGAGAGATAGATGATGGATAGATAGAAGAGATTTATTTCAGAGAATTGTCTTAAGTGATTTTGGGGTTCTGCTGGACAAATTCTAAATTTGTAGGGCAGTGCAGCAGGCTGGCAACTCTCAGCTGGAGCTGATGTAGCAGACTTGAGGCAGAATGTTTTCTTCCTCCAGAAGACCTCAGTTATTGAAGATAATCTTTATCTAAAGTCAAATGATTGTAGCTATTAACCCCATCTCTAAAAAACCCTCACAGAAACACCTGTGATGAGTGTTTAATTGAATAACTGGGTACTATAGCCTAGCCAAGTTGACACACTGGGAACTGTAGACTAGGAGTAGATGTTGAAGGTGACAGGAGCTCACCAGGTGAGAGAGGATAAAGGGCAAGATGACACTGAGAAGGGAAGCACAAGGTCTGCTTTGGGGAATGCTGAGTGGTCCTGTGTGGCTGAAACCAAGGAGAAGGGATAAAGAGATAGACTGGCAGGCCAATCAGCCAGGGCAAGAGGAAATCCCATGGCTCTTTTAACTTGTAACTTGATCATACTCAGGTTCTGGAAAGACCAGTTGGGGTCAGTGTGGATAATGATGGAGGAGTGGGTTTAGCTTTAGAGAAGAGTTATTAGCCTGAGTTCCAGCACTGGCCGTGAGGATAGAGAAGAGTGATAAGACTGGGAAGGTATGGGAGAGGTTGACTCCACAGGCCTCGTGACCCTAAGTGTCAGTTGCCGCTCACCCATCACTGTGCTCTTTCTCTCTCTGCTTAGACTTACTTGTGAACATCATTGTCTACACGGTACTCTGTTTAGCCGCTACCAATATGGGAAATTCCTGGGCCATCTCTAGTAGTAGAGACAATAGATGTAACAACATTGTGGCTTCAGTTGTGTGGAGAGTATTGAACCCAACACACTGACACATACCAACAAAAACCATACACATGCATGCACACACATATGCATCATTCATGGGAGAAGGTATTCCCCTCACATTTTAATCTCATTCAGAAATTTGTGCAGTTGGAGTCCCAGGAACAGTTTACAAGTCTAGCTTTCGAGATTATAACTAGAAACCTAGCCTGGAAATATCTTTTCACAAAATTAAGTAGTACAGCTTGAGGATGCATAGAGAAAGTGTGTTGATAAATATTTTAAATTACAGTCCTGTTTCTACGGCAATTCCTTGGGCCTTACTAGGCAGAGAAAGAAATTTCTCTTTGACCAGAGTATGAAGGGATTTATATTTTTCCAGTGTTTTAGCAACAACTACGACTCAAAGCTGGTTGTTTCTGGATCTCTAACAGTCCCCAAACCTGAAATTCATGAAGTGCACTCCAGTTCAGCCTTATGTGTACTGAGTCTCAACAACTTTGCCCCATTAGGCAGACTTGGTCCCTAAATCCCAAACTACACACACCCATGCCCATCCCACTGTCACCTCAACTCCCTCAGTTTTCTTTCTGAGTACACAGGGATTGTCCCAAGCTTTCTTCCACCTCCCTTATATCTAAAGTCAGAAAAGAAATTCAACATTTATATATGTCATTTTGAAATACTTTTATTCCAAAACGCATGTGCTAAGCATGCATACCAAGTTCTGGGCAAGGCTCCAGGGATCCAGAAATTCATGAGAAACAGTGTCTTGCCCTCCAGAAGCACAAGAGAAAGAGATACCCAGGCAATGAGGAGAGTGTAGCCCAAGCCTGGGATTGAGAAGCTAGTCAATATGGGGAGGGGTTGGCTCTGAGCACACATAATGGATAAAACACTCCACATCTAGTGTTGTTATACACCAAGAAGCTGGTGAGAAGGGGTCTCTCTGCAGACTAACTCAGAAGTTGGGGAAGCTGGGAGGCCATAGCATCAACATCAGGTTCCAGTACTGGAACGTCCTCAGGGAGCTCAGGTGGTGGTGTCCGGTGTGAAGCCATGTTGCCATTTCCAGTTGAGGCCAGGTGGTAAGGGGAAACGGATAAGAATCTGATGTCCTACACTGTCTTCTCCCTTCGTGATGGCCAGTGGAAGAGCGTCAGGGTGTGGGTGCTCCTGGGACTGGGATTCTTGATAGTCAGGGATAGTAGTACAGGGGAAGCAAGGTGTTTCTTCTCATTATCACCTGAGTCAGTGAGTTATGCACCTGTGAGGAGTCAGATGGTCCCCTCCCCTTTGAGTCTTTTGGCTCCTTCATTGACTTGGGGTCCAATCTTCACTGTGAGCAAAAAATAAGAGGGTGATCAGAGACAGAAATGTACACAAAAAAAACCCATATGTTGGAGGGGGAAGAAAAAAAGTGAGCGAGCAGTAGTGCAGTGCTTCCTAAACACTGTCACTTCATGGCACACATGGAGAAGATTTTGCGAAGAACACGTGTAGGTACAAGAGTGTTTGGCCAAGGCCCACCCAGCTGCCCTGCGGACAGTGTGCGCCATTATCTCCACACATCTGTTATCTATGCTGATTGGGAAGCAGGGGAGAGATGGTTTCCACTGAAAGAGACAAGGGAATAGGAATTGAGTTCAGAGGCAGAAATAGAAACAGAAGCTGGGGAGACTATCTAAGATAAGGAGGGCAAGGGCATCCCTGGAAAGAGGGAGAAGGTCCAGCAGCTACAGCTAACCGTGACTTGTGGTTTCATCCAAAAATTCTCCTCTGATTTACAGTTCCTAAGAGGAGCAGACATGTAATCTCAGGAAAAGAGACACTTG
Organism: Delphinus delphis; assembly: GCF_949987515.2. Taxonomy (NCBI): domain Eukaryota; kingdom Metazoa; phylum Chordata; class Mammalia; order Artiodactyla; family Delphinidae; genus Delphinus; species Delphinus delphis. Next base: position 116,358,766 of record NC_082684.1, on the reverse strand, counting down.
AGAATGCAGGTGCAGCCCTTGAGAATGAGGAGAGGGGACATCCAGGTGGGGGAGAGGCCCCACTCTGGACTTCCTGACAAGTGACCTTTCTGTCCCTCCCACCATCCTGGGCAGCAGCCATCCAGGTGCAGGAAATGCAGAGGGAGGGAGAAACTCCAGGGCTGGCACTGCCACCTATCTTCCTTTCTGCCCAGGCAACACTGGCCCGGGAGGCCTCCAGGGCTGCCCTTGAAGGCCTCCAGCTGCAGGGACATGTCATGGCGTCTGGGAACTGTTGCTGGGAGGGTCTACAGGGGAGAAAACAGGGGCATCAGGACGTCTCTCTTTCCGCAATTAGGAGCCCACCAGGAGCCAGAGCCCCACGGCTCCACCTTCTGCCCTGAGACTCCTACTGTTTTCTGGGAAAGGCTCTTCAACTCCTGGGGAGGCAACATCTCAAGGCTGGGATCCCTCCAAGCCCATTTGGGAAATCTTCAGCAGGGTGTTTTCAGATGCTCCAGCCCTTCTAGCCCGCTTAGGTGCACTGGGTGTGTTCCTTGGCCCTTAGCACCCCTTCTCCAACGTGACCCCAGCCTCTGGTCTGAAGGGGGTCCTGACACCTCATAGCAAAAAACAAAAAAAGCTGGCAACTTGAAGCATGTCTTTCCCACAAAGAAATGGTAGCTTAATACAAGCCAGCCCTTCAACTGGGGAAGGAATTTTTAACGGTGGGGACATCAGACATCTGGGACAAGGCAGCATCTGGAAAGAGGCAGACGTTTATTTGCAAAGGCAGGGGCTTTCCCTGGCCCCTGACATCCCAGCCAAAGCAGCTACTCACACCCTTTCTTCCCTGATGCCCTGGCTGCCGTGAGAAGCCGGCATCCTAGGAAGGAGCAAAAGTGGTTCCCGGTAGGGGCGGAGCAGCCTTCTCTGAACAGGAGGCCTGGGCAGGGCCATTCAGAAGCACCTGCTTCTGGAGAGTTCTGCACCCAGAAACTACATAGAGTAAGTGGACACTCTTCAGTTCAACTGCGAAAGCCCATTCAGAGCACTGCTGGGTTGCCCTGGAAACCCCAACGGAAGCAACCGTCACTGGATGGGGGAGGGGCTCCCAGCCTGATAGGGCACTGGTCCCCTCCACTGCCCCACTCACCATCCTGCTGTCCTGTGGGGGGGTCACAGCTCTGAGACCTGAAAGGAGGAACCTCATGGCTCCCACCTGTCCTGGGGAAAACAAGGGCTCAGAGACACCACTGGTTAGCTTGGGGGCTGCACAAATATGCCTCCTCAATTAATAGGTCCTTAAGAATAAATTGTATGGATGTACAAATATATACAATTATATCGAGAGACTATATAGGGTGGCCGTGGCCTACCAAAAACAGGTTTGCTAGCAAGGGGGTGGGCTGCACAGTAGAAAGCACCTGGGCTGCAGAGGAACCCCACAACTGGCCTCTGAGCTCAGGTTTCGGGCAGAGAGGAACCCAAAGTGCTGAGGCAGCAAGGACACCGGGCAGTGTCTGCCAAGTCATGTCCTCCCACTGACCCCATGTCCCCTAAGCCTCATGAGTCCCAGTTCTTATGAAAGGAAAGAGATGAATACACAGGAGTAAAGGGCACAGGGTCTGGGTGGATGGAGAGGATGGAGAAACTTATAGAAATAAAGTAGACAAGAGAGAACCTCGGGCAAGATGGGGCCGTGCAGCTGAAAGGGAGGGGAAATGATGGGAAGCCAAAAAAGAGCAGGAGTTGGTGGGGGTGGAGAGGAAGAGGGAGGAAAGAAAGGTGGAGACTTAGAGGTGGCCGAGCTGAGGTGCAGCAGTGCTGCCGAAGGTGAGTGCTGAAGCCCAGACTGGACTGGCCAGGGCTGGAGGGCTGCCCCCCAGTCCCTAAGAGATGGCTACTTGTTCCAGGTCATCACTGAGAAGGAGGGAGAGGCAGGCAGAGGGTGGAGCAAAGGGGACCAGCCGGAGCATGACAGAAGACAGATGGCCCCAAAGTGCCCTTCTCTTTTCTTTGTCCCTGGTCCCCAACCCTCCCAGAGCCCACAAACCATAGAAGGGAAGGGGACCAGATAAGGTGGGGTGGAAAGATGGGAGCGGAACATCCTTCCAGAAAGAAATTATAGCTTAACGGTAATCAGTTCAGTGACCAGGAAACAGCCCTATAATGGTGGAGAGTTAAGCATCCAGTATAAAGCCCTGGGGGAGGGGCACGGTCAGGCTTGGGAGCCTTTCTGAACCCCTCAATGTCCAACATGGGTCACCCCTTAGGAGAGCCCAAGACGAAGCCAGGTCTGAGAGAGGCTCAGAAATGGCTGCCAGGCTCAGAAGGAGGTTGAGTTGCCTCCTCCAGGAAGGCTGCCTAAAGAATTGTGGGTCCAGACATGGCAGGGAATAGGCAGGAGAGAGGGGTGCCACGGCCTATGCCCCTTCCCCAGACAGCCCCTGCCAGGCTGCTCAGGAAACCCCAGCCGGAGCAACTGCCACTTTTCCTTCCTGCCATCCTGGCAGTGGGGGGAACTTCTTCTGGGCCCCTCCAGTGGTCCTCCTGCCCACCAGCTCTGCTGCCCTAAGATCATCCAGTGCCCCGGAACAGCGATGGAAATTGCAATCATAGGCCCTGGTGGGAGTGTGGTCTCAAGGAGGTTGCTAAATGACTCTCAACGTGGCTCAGTGACCGTCAGCCAAATGGGAAGAGTTGGATTTGGATTTCTTTTCAGTCAGGGGTGAGGGAACACCTAACTCTGGTGTTGCTCTTGGAGCATGCTCACGGGTAGAGACCCAGCAGACCTGGGACCAAGGATTTTGTGGGCGGGTCCCTTCACAGGACTGTCCCAGTAAACCAACTCCCAGCTGCTGGGCATCTCGGCAGCCGGGGAGCTCTGCCCTCACTTCCCTTTTGATTTCCCTGCTGCCACCATCCTCTGGTGTCTGTTCAGGGATTCACCCATACACCTGTACGCTCATTGCAGTATCAAATATTTGTTGAGATTTGCTGGGCAGTGGTGATACAAAGATGAATGAGACAAAGTTCCTGCATTCAAGTACCTTCCTCCATAGTGAGAAAAGGCAGATTGACATGCTGAGAATGAATACAAATACAAGGCCAGGCTGATGGCTCAGATATACGTGCTCAGTAGTCCTGCATGCCCCCACCCCCACCCCAGGTAGATACATCTACTCAGAGAAAACTAACACTCAAAAAATACTCTTGGGGAACCCTATCAATCAGGAAATAGTGAGTCTTCCCTGGGCCCAGGCAGGAAGTTGGAAAGGAGAATGTTCTTTGCCCACCCAGGAGTTGGGTCTAAAAGAAAAACCCAGTTGCCTGTATTATCAGGGTCCTGATCTTGAGCAGCACTGATGTTGGGGGAAAGGATACTGCTTGGGGTTTTTACAGTCCAATGGGAGTGGCCTCCAGGGAACCCACTGAACATACCTGGAAATGCTGGAGACCCAAGAGTTTATAAGGGCTCTTGAGAGTGTCATATGGGTTTATCAGCGACACGGGTCAGAGGCTTCCTGAGTTCAGCACAGGACTGATAAAGAAGATACAGGGTAGCAGTAAAGATCTAGGCTTTGGGGATGTGGGTGCTCACAGGGACTGGGGTTGTGTTTGGAAGCTGCCTCCTTGGTATCCCCAGTTAAAAGGCAGAGGCCAGGGGCTGGTCCCAGGAAGATGGTGACAGCCCAGATGATGGCCAGTGGGGAGTCCTGGAGACTCACGGAGAGATCCAGGAAAAGGTGGGGTGACACTGGAGTATCACGAAGATGGTGTTTCCTGGCCATCAGAAACTGGGCCTGGTGAAGAGGAAGCTGTCCGTTCCTCAGCTGGGAGGGCAGGAGGATAGATTGGAGCCACCTGGAGCCCCTCCCTCCCTGCTGCTCCTGCTACAGGCCATCACTTCTGGGGAAGGGGTCCCTACAGAGAGCTCTTGAATCAGTCTCAGAAACCCAGAGAACTCGGGACTCTGGAGAGAGGGAGAAATGGGCAGGAAAAAAAGAGCTGGGGATGCGGAAGTCCCATGTGCAGAGAGAAAGAGAGAGAGAGAGGCCACAGCCAGGAGAGAGCTGGAGAAAAGAATCATGATGAGAAACATGTATACAAAAGAGGAAACAGGAGAAGAGAGGGAAGGACAGTGCCCCTCCAGGGGACCAGAGTCAGAGGGAAATTAGGACAAGGAGAGAAGTGCAGAACAAGCTGGCTGGTTGGACCTTGCCCAGAGAGCAAAGCCATGGGGAGCAGAGCTTTTGGGGTCCAGGCAGCAGCTGGGAGGAGGCCGGGATGGCCAGGTGGACCAGATGCTGAGTTTGGCAAGGGAAGCTGTCCTACTGGAGCCGGACTCAGGGTGCTCCATGCCAGTGTGCAGATGGGGTCTTCCTTTGCCCTCACCGGCTCCGAATTCAGGACTAGCCTCTCTTAGAGTCCAATATAGATGAAGAGAAAAAGAGGAGGTCCCAGCAGGAGGTCATGAGACCAGAGTTGCACTGTGCAGGCATCCCTTGGGGCAAAGCTCATCTCCAGCCTGTGAGGGTCCCCTCTGGGACCTGCTGGGATCCTGTCCTAGGCCAGCTCAGAGCCCTACCGGGACAGCAGGAGACTTTCCAGAGCCTCCCTCCCACCGTGCCTCTCTTCCCAGCCCTGTCTAGGTGTCCTTGCCAGGGATGTTTGAGCTTCCCGCTTCACAGTCTCACAGTCAAAGCAGGCCCCCCGCCCCCCAACCTGAGGAGGAGTGCCCACAGCCCTCTGCTTCTTATTTAACGCAGAGAGATGGCATCTTAGCAATGACTTGTTTCCCACTGAGAAGAACAAAACTGGACAGTCTGAGGAGAGAGGTCTTCTTTGGGACTGGGAAAGGGAGGTGTGGGTCATAAGGTGGTTTCCAGAGAAGCAGGATCCTGAGTGTACCCCATCCCCTTAAGCCCAGGCGGCCCTGAGAATCCAAAGCCTGGAGCAAGCAGTCCAGCACAGAGACACCCTTCGGGGGAGGCGCTGGGTAGCTGTGTGCCCAGGAACCACACGGAATAAGCAGTTTTGGTGTATGTGCCAGAGGCCGGTCCCTGCCAGAGTCCCAGACAGCCTGCCCTGGAGCCCCTGCTGAGGGTCATTGCCACCACAGGGCCCTGTCTGTCTCCCAGCCCATTCCCCAGACCACCCCTCTTCCTGGGTCCAAGGAACCGGAACCAAGCTCCCCAGCTCCTCCTAACACAGGGCTCTGCTGACCCCAGGGCCTGAGATAGAGACCAGAGCTAGGAGATAGTCCAAGCTCCCCTTTGGCAGCATGGCTGGGAAATAAAAGGGTCTCGGGACAAAACTGGGGCGCTTGAGAAGTGGTCAAATCACAGTTCAGTTCAAGAAGCGAGCAGCAGGCTGGATCAGGGGTCAGGTTCAGGCTTTCTCTTCAGCCAGGTGAACAAGGTGGTTTTCTCTGATCAGCTGATTTGACTCTTCGAGCCATAAGAGACACATCACCTTGGGGTTTGTATTCTTATCTCCTTGGATGGGAGCCATATGTCCCCGTTAGCTTGTACTCCAAGAGTGGGTCCTCCAGAACTTGCCCCAGGTCACCCAACTGAGTATGTGGCACTGACACAAGCCCTCCCCTTTGCTTTTTTTTCTTTCCTCGTTCCACCACACTCCACAGTGTCTCTTCATTCACTCACGTATATTTCACCAAACAGCTATGTACTTGAACTTGGCACCAGGGATGCAACAATGAGTGGGATGCAGTCCCTGCTCTCAAGTTGCTCACCACATTTCAGGGAAAGGCATAGTCCTAAATATCAGGGGGAGATGCTGATGGTCACAAATAATCACTGCGGCCTTTGCTAGACCTCAGATATCAATATTCCATAATCTTCCTCCTATATCGCACCTCATAGAGAACTAAAACCACTTTAGATAGTTGTCACTAGGAAACCACTTTAATTAGAAAATAGCTAGGCCTCTGCTCAAGAAGATCTCAAAAACTTTAAGGAGATACTATCCAAATTCCCATCATCTCCCTTTATGCTAGGCTGATATTTTAGGGACCAGGAAAAATCTTTGTAGCTATGTGTCTAATGTGGAGAGTATACATGAAATGCTGGGGACCCGGATTTATAAGGGGTACTGAGGGTACCATACATGCTTATAATCAGGGACAAAGATCAGATGCTTCCTGAGCCCAGCACAGGACTGGTGAAGGGAAAACAAGGAAGCCCCAAAGACCCAGGCTTTAGGGATGGGATGTGGATGCTCACAGAGGCTGGACACAGCCTCCTTGGAATCATCCCCAGTTAAAAGAACAGAAGCCAGTGGCTGGTCCCCAGAAAAGTGTGACAGCCCATCTGATGGCCAATGAATAGTCTTGTGAGGCTCACAGAGGGAGATAGGAAGAGGTGGGGTGATGTTGGAGTATCACCTGAATGTTGCTTTCTCAAAATCAGAAACAGGTCCTGGGAGATGGTTTAAGGTAAAATTTGTGTTGTGCATATTTTAAAATATTTTTTAAAGGAAAAGAAACAGCATTGAGAAGAAGGGAGACAGTCCTCCCTTCTCCCACGCCCCGGGCTTAGAGGATGGATGGAGGTCTGCCCCTGTCTCTGCAGGTCACCAATCCAGTCTTTACTGAGCAGGAAAGCAAAAGGAGGGGCACTCACGCTGACTCAAATGCCTGGAGACCATGGGACACTGGAGAGACAGAAGTAGAAATTCTGTGCTTGTATCTGCAGACAGACAGAGAAGGAGAAGAAGCAGCACTGAGAGAGGAGAAACAAGAACAGAAGTGGGAGATAAGATCAGAGCAGAATGAGTCAGTGCCATATAGGTGCGAACAAAGTCCCCCACTCCAAGGACCAGAGAGTCCCCTTCACGGAGGGAGGAGAGACAGGCAGCTATAGGAAGCAGCCAGCCATACTCTGCCCCAGGCTGCCAGCTCTCCAAGAGAATCATCAAATTCTTCTGAAATTCATGGTTCAAAAAGATAGAAAATAAGGAATGAGGAGCTTTCAGGGGGGCATGGCAAAGGGCTGGGGAACCCTCTTCCAGGTTCTTCTGGAATGGGGTGGCCAAGATTCTGTGTGATTCAGAGATGCATGTGCTACTTGCCTTCTATGTAGTAACTCATCTCCTTGGCTACTAATTGCCCTGCAACTTTCAGGCCTAATGATGCCAGAAGAACAAGATTGAAGAGGAAAAGGAAAGAAACTCAGGACTGAAGGGCAGGCTGTATAGGAAACCACCAATTTACTCTTTGAATGAAGCCATGAGCCACCCAAGACTCCAGGTTAGCTGACCCTCTTACACCCACCTGTGGGGATTCTTCATGGAGAAAGTGTGAACATGGAGTGCAGGAGAGATGCCCTTGGTCTTAGGAGGCCCAGCCCCTGCTGCTGCTCTCAGGAGCTGCCCCTCTGGACCCAGACCCATAGCCTTGCTCCCCAGGCTCTGGACAGCCTTTGGTAAAGCTCATCTCCAGCTTTACCAAAGCTGGAGGTCCTGCCCAGGTCCTGCCCAGATTCCTGTCCCAAAGCATTTGGGAAATCTCTCTCCTTCTTCCCTTCAACCCTCCTCCCTCCTGACTGGCTCTCCTTCCTAAAGAGATGAAACAAAGTATGTTTGTGTTCTTCCCTCCCTACCCCACCAACTCCTTTCTCAGGCTCTCTGCATAAATAGTGGTTACATTCCTTCTCAGAAGCAGAAGGATGATGGCACTTAGATGGATTCCTTCCCCAGAGGAAGTTTTATCTTAACACCAAATGGCAGGGATATGGTGTCAGGGACTGGACACCTTACAGTAAATGACTTCTGTGAAAGCCCAGCCCAGAAACTTTCTCATTTTTCTCCCTCCTGAAATTCAGGTGGACTTGAAAAACCACGAACTAACAAAGCCTTTGAAATAGGTCCCAGGTACAGCTCTCTTAGGGGGAAGCAGCAGATGGTTCAGGAAATGTCCAAGTCAAAATTTAATTAAATAAGCAAGGAATCCAAAACTGAGGTCTTGGAACTAGGATTGCTCTTCAGTCTTATTTTAACAGGATTTCCCTTAATCAGCTAACCTCAAGAGACTTGTTCCTCTAGAATATCCTATAGACCTTCATCAATAAATTTGCTGAAATTTAGAAAAGGATTTAAGTCCCTGCCTTACAAGAACTTCCTGCCTTCAATCAACTTACAGTCTGAGAAGGGAAGACAGGCAAATGTATAATCATATGACCCTGTATTAAGTGAATATAAGGTCCCCGATGCCCCAACACTCAGAGAACCCCAGCTTCATTGAATTAGCCATAGTAAAAAATTGCAGGGCCTAGCAACTCCAATGGCAATGCTTTCTGAAGTCATTGGTCTATATTCAGACCAGCACAGGAACAATGAGACGGGTTCTCACTTTGTGGAGGGAGAGGGAAGAGTTTCCTGGGTCCAGGCTTGTGGGGTTGAAGTACATGGTTGGATCAGGGACTCTTTGCTATTTCCGGTTGAAGACTAGAGAACCAAGGTATGGAGTGGGATGGATAAGGAACTTGTCCCTCATGAACTGCTCTTTTCCAGACTGTGGAGACTTGAAGCATTTAATAAGGAGGGAATATGGAAATGGGGACCACCTGGCTAGTGAATCTTGACACTCAAGAAAGGAACCAGGAGCAGGAGGTGGTTGTGTCCTTCTTAAAATGTCCATGACCCTTTCCTGCCTCATGGTCCCTATTTTGTCAATGGGAGACATTTTTTTTCATATTTTAAGTAGACTAACACAGACACAGGATATACAGGATTCTGAAACCAGATGAAGTAAGGAAAAAAATAGAGAAGAGTATATATGTCCATGACATATATACAGTACCAAACGTAAAATACATAGCTAGTGGGAAGCAGCCGTATAGCACAGGGAAATCAGCTCGGGGGTTTGTGACCACCTAGAGGGGTGGGATAGGGAGGGTGGGAGGGAGGGAGATGCAAGAGGGAAGAGATATGGGAACATATGTATATGTATAACTGATTCACTTTGTTATAAAGCAGAAACTAACACACCATTGTAAAGCAATTATACTCCAATAAAGATGTAAAAAAAAAAAAAAAAGAAATAGAGAAGAGAAGAAAGGGTGGGAGATTGATCCTGAGAGACAATAAGCAGAGCAGAGCCATGGAAAGAGAATAGAGGACGTTGTAGCCATGGAGGGGGTGAAGGTGGGCATGGACCATGGGAGTTAGAGCCAGGTACTGGGGGCATGGATGGGGAGTCAAGGTCCCTCTTTCAACAAATGCATACCATGTTCCAATCGTGCTTTGGAAAGAGAACTCTGATGGAAATGAAAGGCAGCAATAGCCAGGCCTTTAGGAATAAAGTGCTGTCTGATTTGTCTGTTCCTCCTCCTGATTCTCAGCATAAGTTTCTGGGAAAGAGGAATTCTGCAAAGCATGAGCCTCACAAGTCTGCCCAAGAGGGGAAGAAGAGAAACAAAGTGTTTCACCAAAGGGAGAGGCTGGGGCTGCTACAGTCTGGCCCCTGAGCTGCCCACACTGTGGAGTACATGTGTAGGTTGGAGGGCAGGGTATGGGGTAAAGGGTGAGGGCTGTGGCTGGGGGAAGGCTTAGCAGGGTACTACAAGCTCTTGTGAATCCAGCTGCTAGGTCTCTGAGCTGTTCCCTCGAGTTCTCCATCCTGATTTGGTTCTCAGCGAGGCCATAATCCAGATTGGATATTAAGAATTAAATTCTTAATTTCCACAGATTCTCTCTTCAAAATAGGCATTCCCAAAACAAATGGACTTGGGCCTGGGGCCCCATTACCCCCAGGGAGAACCATAGTATTTAGGGCCAGCCTTGACTTCCCTTCACTTCTGGAAGGGACATATATCCAACCAGGAAGAGGCGTAGACTGTCTGCCCCAGGATGGGACAAAGAATGGCTTTCCAACTATAGTTGGGGCATAACCCTATTCCCATGCCTTAGGGAATTATCAAATGACCTATTGGTATAGCTCCTTAAGAAAGACAAGGCAAAGTTAAAGTTGCTGAGAAGAATGTATTGCTCCAATCGCCTTCACTAGCAATCCACCTTTTACCTCACCCTTCTCTTTGCTCAGGATTGCTTCCCCTCCAACCTTGGCTTCAATCATCCTGACTTCATTTCCAGCTATCTCCTTTGGATTGGCTCTTCTCTCAGGGCTTCATTCCCACTGAGCCTTGGAACACCATCCTGCTGTTCTGTGGGCACCTGGGAATCTTGCATCTTTGACTGATGTGACCTGGTGTTGAAAATAAGAGAGGATACCTGTTTTGAAGGGAGGATTTGTGGACTCTGTTCTCTTCCACAGGCATTTATTAAACCTGTACATTTAATGTAGCTTTGGCTACAACTGCTTGGGAAGGCATGACCTTCTGGGAACTCCTGCCACCCCTGAGTCACTGACTGACTTAAGTTGCCTGGGATCCATTAGAATTCCTCAGTTGCAAGTTCTCTGACACACAGAAGCTAATATCCATCCAATCCTTTCTAGAACTCATGGATTCATATTCCTGCCTTCTTTTTCCAGCTGCTTTACCATTTCTGCCTCCCAAACTGCTGCATATTTTCTGGTCTCTTATATACATAAAACACTTTGGGAATTGAACATTAATATTAATTCCATTCAAAACACATCCATGGAAACACAACTACTCAGATATTCTAATAAGTCTTAAGGATACAACAATGAATGAGAAACAGTGTCTTTTCCTCTAAAAGCACTTAATATTATCAAATAACCTTCAGTATCTTCCAGGACATTAAAGATGAGGTTGAGTTTATAAGTTGATATGGGGAGTCAGTCTCTTCAATGGGAAATAGAAGAAATCCTTGAAGACACTAGTCCATGAAAGGCTGGGGTTTGGTCTAAGGAACCACTGGGAAGAAGCCTGCCAACAAAACAGATACCCTCAGACTTATAGGAAGCACATAAGTCTCAAAGAATTCAGGCTTTCTAGATGTGGGATCCATAGTTGGAGAGGGAAGCTGTCTTATCAGAGTTCCTAGCTGGAAGACAGAAAGCCAGGTGGGAAGACAGTCAGAAGGTGTTTCATGAAGATGTCAGTTAAATAATGGCTATTGGAAAAGAGAAAGAAGAGTGATCAAGGAAAAGGCAAAGCCAGAAGGGGCAAGAGGGATGGAATACCACCTCAGGCAAAAAATGGTTCCCCAATGCCCCAATGCCTAAGCTGGTTTGTTGGAGCATGCACTGAGAAGTCATGTGGTGTTTAATTATACTTCTGCTTTCCAACTCCACCTCAGCTCCCCCTGTGTCCTGCCTTTCCATGAAAGAAAAGGTACAAATGAATGAGCTAGAATGTCCCCACCAGAAAAGGGAAATCAGCAGAGAGAGATAGCTATATAGAGAGAGAGATGCAGAAAACAACAACAACAACAACAACAACAACAAAAAACGAGATACTGAGATAATATAACAAAAAAGTTATAACAGAAGGAAAACAGCAAAAGTACTGGAAGTACCCCCTGGGAGAAAAGAGCAATGAGTCTAAAAAAAAAAGAACTGATAGAGAGTATCAGCAGAACGCAGAGGCAAAGAAATCTCTACCAGAGAACTGACAAGGTTCAGAGAGGTCAAAAGAGCAGAAGCTGAACTACAATGCCCTGTTCCACTGAGGTCAGTACCCCTAGCACCCCAGACTCCTCCCACACATTCACAGACAAAGGAGCAGAAGAAAGGAAAACCCTGAAGAGGAAAAAGAAGAGGGAATAGAAAGGGCAGATGCGGGAAGCTTTTGAAGAAATGGGGGAGGAGGAAAGGAATCTGGCCCTCAGATTCCTGAAAGGCTGGATATATACCCCACCATCATCACATTCCCCCACTCCCAAGCAAGTCTCTGGTACACATGGAAGTGAAGGAAACAAAACAAAACAAAAAAGAAATACTTGGTTGGATGTGGGTCAGGTAGTTTGGAACCACTGAAAATTCCCCAACTCATTTATCTCTTCTACTTCTGAAATCAAATATTCAAACTCAGTGCTGACACTTCATCAGGTGTGTTTGGATGCTACCCAAGATCTAGGCCCATCATTGACTCTTTACCCTATGTGAGGGTGAGAGGAGGTTTCCAGTGGATATCAGTGATGGGCTCCTGGGTGCTCAGGGAACTTGTCCTAGTCTGGTGCAGTGAGGGAAAGATGTGCCATCATTTGTTATATTTGGCCTTTGGTCTCATATGAGGTCCTGATCCTGTGTTCTGGCTGATACTGAAGCCAGACCTCTGTACCTATTTCATCCGATCAGCTTCTGATGCAGTAGTAGAGAGGGGAGATGGCTGAACTTGAAAGATGACTTTGAGTTTTGATCAAGTCTTCAAAACGAAAGCACTGAAGTATGGGGGACCATTTCTTCTCTATTTTTTAGCCTTGATACAATGACCACATAAGAAGATTCCTCAAGGTATAGTTGTGTTTGTTTTGCCATCATCCACAGTAGGGCCTAGAGTATATTCTTCCCATTTTGACAAACATCTATTGAGTACTTAGTAAATCACACTAGGATGTCTGCTTTCTCAACAATTTTACCAAAACATTGTTTGAGGCTAAGCCCAATTCCAGAGACCTTCAACTGTAGCCTGACCCAGACTTCTTTGTGGTAAACTACGGGTGGGGGGAACAGGGAGGCACAGAACGTCTTGCATTGCTCAAAAAATGGTCCTATCACAATTCAGATCAATAGTGAAGAGCCCAATCTAAAACATGGGACCAGATTTTCCAACAGCTGAACTCTGGGGTTGGTCCTGATTTATTTATTACAGGAGACACGCACCTTTGTGGGGCTACTTACAGTGCAGATGTAGCTGTCAAGAACCCACAGCACTCTCAGGACTGTTCAAAAAACTGGTTCCAGCTTTACGGTTTATGCCTTAAAAAAGCAGCCCAGTGTTCATCCACTTTTTTCCCTCCTTTCCATTCAGATCCTCTCATCCTGCCTTCATAATTTAAGTTGGCCTTCCCCTCTGACATAGTAGATACACAAAAACATTTTAGAATTTATCTAATATCACTGATGAATATCACTTTAGTTAACAAATATTATTGAGCTTTATTTTATGTCAGGCTCCCGGTAGTGTTGGGAATTCAAAGTCAACTCAGGGGTGGTTTCCCCACATCGAGAAAGTCACTATTTAGAAGGGAAGGATGGACTGCAGAAAAGGAGGCTGGGTCAGGTGTTCTTTGAGGAGTTATCCTATCGGAATTTATGAACAACACTGGGGTTCAAGAAAAATACAGTGGGTGATTTGTTGTTGGTCCCAGTTGGAGAATAAAGAGCCAGATGGTGAGGATGATGAATGAGGAGCCTGATCCGTTCAGGTGTCATTCTTCTCATAGATAATAATTACAGAGGTGGAGAGAGGCTGGGACACCTAAGAAAGAGTGTGGGAACGGGCTACCCAGATAGTTCTCCAGGGCAGGAGAATTCTGGCTGAATCAGTTGTCTCTTGGTAGGTAAAATGGTGCCCTGTCTCTTTCCTTCCATACCCTTATTGCCCCTGTAGCAAATTCAAGCTTCAGCCATCCCTTCTTGTCTAAAAAACATACTAGATGAGGAAAATAAGAGACAAACACTTGGATTCTGACTCTGGCAAACTGTAAAGAAAGAAATGAAGAGACAAGTAATATTTTTTAAGTGTCTAGAAAGAGAAATGTAGAGCTATAATGGCAAAAACATAGAGAGTTGGAAGAAGAAAACTAAAGATGGAGAAGGAAAAATAAAGCCATGGAGGGAAATGTGATCAGATGGGAATGCACAAGAAGGGAGAATCCTAGGTAAATGGAGGAGGAAGGACAGAGAGTGGAGGTAGTGGGAGATGTCAACTCCACCAGGGCATTCTCTTTCCCTGCTGGGCAGTGGCCTGGGCCGATTTATTTCATGATTCCTGAAAAGGCGAAAGAGATGTGGTTTTAGGGAAGAGATGCAACCAGAGACCATGTAGGGAGCAGCTGAGAAAGTTGTGTCAAGAACATGGAAGAATCTGAGCATCTGAAGAATGCTCATCCCTCCCTAACTTACCCAACCTATTCCTGCATCCTCACCCCAGCTATGGGTCAGGTGTCTGAGCAATTTAACTAAAGGGAATAAAAAGAGTAAAGTAATAAAGAAATATGGTAAGTGGAGGATTTGGGCTGTGGGTATGCTGTGTGGCAGCCTCCACTTACCTTCCTTATCCCAGTCTAATTTGGTTCAAATAACACTGCCCCTTGTTCTCGGGTAGCCTTTGAGGGAGCTGACAACCCCAAACCACCCATCCTTTTCTTTTAAGAGTGGTTTCTGTGTAGGGCTGAGGTGGAGAGGAAAAGAAGGTATCGAGGATGGGCCTGCTGGATGGACTTCAGGAATCTTGCCCTCATTACCAGGGTCAGGGCTGTTAAACAAATTTAAGGACCCCTCCTTTTACCAAGATAAAGTCCAAGTTCTTTATGTAAATACAAATAAGATGCATACCAGGATTTTAAAACAGGATGCTTGTTTTGTTTTCATTGAGGTTCTAAAAGGCCAAGGAAAAAAATAGGTGAAAAATTTGTTACCTGTTAGAGTAAGGAGCTAAGACTCACAAAGAAGGCAGCCCCAAACCAGTTCCAAACCTTAATCATAAACCCACATGAAGGGTAAAAAAATGTTTGAGTCTAGGAAAAGAAAAGGAACTTCTTCAGAGAAAGTTCTTGGAGTGGTATCTTCTCTGCATTGGGGAGAGAAAAACATGTTTCTTCCTCATTGCCACACACTGAAGAGACCACACAGGGCTCTTGACCTGTGGCCCTGGGATTTCGTGAAGCCCACTGCATTTGTGCTGACCCACGGGTGAAAGCTCTAAGGGAAGGAGCTGAGATAGCAGTGCAGGGACTCAGCTTCAGTGGGAAGTGGCTACACTGCCCCAGAGAGTGGAGCCAGGATGGTTCACTGTGTTACGTTGACCAGATGCGCCTCTCAAGAAGAAAATCTGGCCAGAAACCATTTAAAAATTAAGTCCAGGAGGGACATGGTGGTGGTAGAGAGGAGTATTTGACTGAAAAGGAAGAGGTAATTGCAGACCTGAGGATGTGCTTCGCCCATGGCTGGGAAGTGCAATTAGATGTGCTCAGTGAGGAAATGAAAGGGATATTCAATAGCACCCCACAGAAGAGTCAGCCTCAAACATGCACAAAGCCCAGAGCATGCCGTCACCAGATCCAATGCAAACCAATCCACCATGCCATTCCTGAATGCTGGGGTGGAAACCAAGGCTAGGAGGGGTGAACAGAGGAAGAAAAGTTCAAGGCTGAGAATTAGAGAGAAGGTAACCCCACCCATGACTGAGAGAGGGGAACAGCTCTAAATGAAGTCCACTGTTATGACTATTACACAGGACTGGGTATTCTAGTTGCTGCAAGGGTTCTGTCTTATGGCTAAAACTGACTGGAGGGGTGGTTATTGCCTGAGAGTTTCTGGAAAAACTATGGAACCGGCTGGAGTTTTCATGCCAAAGAAGGAGGGCAAGAAATAGCTTCACAGAATAGATTTTCAGTCAGCAGCTTCTCCTGAATTGGGTGTCATTTGGGTCTTATAAGTGGTTAGAGGAACTTTCTTCACTCCTTCCTTTGGTCTCACAGGCTTCCCTCCAGCCCTGCAGGACCTGTGCAGCTGGAGTGAAGCATCCTAGGTATTGTAAAAGAATGCTTCTTTCTCTAGTTTCTTGATCCTGCCGCACCTTCTTGACTGCTGGAATACACTTCATCCCACCATTTTGCTTTCTCCTTGATCCTTTGGGATGCATCTTAGACTTGGCTTCTTTCTGAAAGTCTCTGGAATTTCTCCCAGGTGATGGGAGGGGCTCACCTCACAGATTCCACTGGCTTGCCTGCTTATCTCTGTGGCTCAGAAGTCAGGGTCATCGTTGCCTGTTTACTCGTCCTTGCCCTCTCCTAAAATACTGTAAATTCCTTGAAGGTAGGAATCTCAAGTATCTTATTTACTTGCTTATTTCCAGGTGTTAGAGAATGTCTTGGCACATTGTAGATGCTCAGCTAATGTTTGTTGAATCAATGTGTGAACACACTCACTTCCCCCTACCTCCCCCCACTCTTTTTTTTTTTTTTTTTTTTTTGACATGTTGAATATATGTGTAGCTACTTCTGTTTACTTTCTGGGCAAACACAAGAATTTCAGTTTCACTGTATGTGACATCTTGGGAGAACAAGATGTAGAAAAGTGGAAATGGAGGGAAGGAATACAGAGAAGAAATAGATTTGTGTCTGAGGGCTTGGTAAAGATAAAGCAGAGACAAATTAGACACCAAGGAGTTATGGCATGGGAGCATGAGCAAAGAGGTTGCCAAGTCTTAGGTCCAAGGGCAGCTGGCATACTGGGTCATGAAGTTGTTTGGGGTAAAGCTGTTTAACAAGGTTTGAGTGGAAAAAAATACAAACTGAAACTGGTGTAGCATATTTCCTCAACTTCATCTCCAGTGTATGAAGCAACATTGAGTATTTAAAGGTCCATTGCCGTTAGGTGAAGTGGATTATTTGTGAAAGGGAGGGGTGAAAGAAAAGTCACTAGAGCAGAAGAGTACTTGAGTGTTCTCCAAATTTGGGAAGAATTAATATAAAACCTCAAGGTCATGGCCTAAAACCCTAACAGTGCCCTAGGGTAGTGGTCGGATGCTAGGGGAGAGGTTCGGGATGTACCCTAGAGAAGCTCCACACAGGGCTTCTAGCTCCCTGCTCTCTGTGCCTACCGTCAGTGGACTGTGCCTGTAATAGCCATTAGAGTATCAGTTTACACTATGATCCAAAGACCAGAGTGTGTAACAACAGTGCCTGGGATATTTGTGAAAGGAAAAGAGGAAGAAGATGGAGCCTCAAAATAAGTGATTATAAATTTTAAGTTAAAGAGATGGGAATTCAGAGGCAGATTGCCTTTAGAAAAGAAAAAAGAAGAAAGCAAAGTAAATGAAACACCATTACTTGAACCTAATTATTTTTATGGAGTAAAAAATTAAAACTGCTAAACTCACCATACTTGCAATATCTTTAATTAGTAATTGCACACAGGGTTTTAGAAATGGATCTGGAAAATGTCTATTTAGTACTACTGAGGAGATTAATTACAAATCAAAGCTCTGTCCAACACGAGGCCCTCAAAAATCCTCCGTGACAAGTTATTGAGTCAATACCGTAGGGGAAGACTGAGTAGGAGAAACTCAAGTCAGAGACAGAACCATAGAAGATATGAAAACTTGGATGGGGTACCTGAGACAGAATAAAAAGATGGCCTTAGTAGGTGTGTTATCTGAAAAAAAAAAAAAAAATGCAGTCATTAATAAGCATCTCCTTGAAACTACAATGTAAGTTCAGGAAAAGTTTCAAGTAAGTGAAGCATGGTTTCTGGGTGATATTTAGAGGAAACAATAATAATTATGATCGTTATTAGACTTCCAAACAGTGAGACACTAGCTGAACTCAATATAAGCAAAGCCTCCAAGAGCAGTCATAACAGCAAAATGCCTCCAATGAGTCTTTTAATAAACTGCAAAGCACTGAGTGTAGTCCCATGTATGCAAGGTCCTTAGTAAGGGTAGTGATGGTATATTCAAGGGGAAATGGGCCAGAAATGCTTGACAGTGTTAAGAGTATTCATCTGCTTTACCAGGACTTCTCAAAGCTGTATCTTAGCCAGTTGTGAGGTTGCACCTGATCATACATAAGCATACACTCTTGGTAAAATATTTTAGCCCTTTTCCATTTCATTGCACCTTCCAGTTCTACTCTGAACCTAGAGAAGTGACCAGGAGCATGTTGCACAAGTCTTCCCTTTTCACTGTCCAATGACCATCATCAAAACTGCCAAATTTGCTAAAGGTGCTGGGAAGATGGTGGAAGAGTAAGACGTGGAGATCACCTTCCTCCCCACAGATACACCAGAAATACATCTACACGTGGAACAACTCCTACAAACACCTACTGAATGCTGGCAGAAGACCTCAGACCTCCCCAAAAGCAAGAAACTCCCCACGTACCTGGGTAGGGCAAAAGAGAAAAACAGAGACAAAAGAATAGGGACGGCACCTGCACCAGTGGGAGGGAGCTGTGAAGGAGGAAAGATCTCCAAACACTAGGAAGCCCCTTCGCGGGCGGAGACTGCGGGAGGCGTAGGGGGGAGCTTCGGGGCCGCGGAGGAGAGCACAGCAAAAGGGGTGCGGAGGGCAAAGTGGAGAGATTCCCGCATAGAGGATCGGTGCTGACCAGCACTCACCAGCCGGAGATGCTTGTCTGCTCACCCGCCAGGGTGGGCAGGGCTGCGTGCTGAGGCTCGGGCTTCGGTCGGTCGGAGCGCAGGGAGAGGACTGGGGTTGGCAGCTTGAACATAGCCTGAAGGGGTTAGTGCACCACAGCTAGCCGGGAGGGAGTCCGGAGAAAAGTCTGCAGCTGCCGAAGAGACAAGAGACTTTTTCTTCCCTCTTTGTTTCCTGGTGCGCGAGGAGAGGGGTTTAAGAGCGCTGCTTAAAGGAACTCCAGAGACGGGCGCAAGCCGCGGCTAAAAGCGCGAACCCCAGAGACGGGCGCGAGCCGGCTAAAAGCGCGGACCCCAGAGACGGGCGCGAGACGCGGCTAAAAGCACGGACCCCAGAGACGGGCGGGAGACCCTAAGGCTGCTGCTGCCGCTACCAAGGGGCCTGTGTGCGAGCACAGGTCACTATCCACACCCCTCTTTCGGGGAGCCTGTGAAGCCCGCCAGTGCCAGGTTCCCGGGATCCAGGGACAACTTCCCCGGGAGAACGCATGGCGGGCCTCAGGCTGGTGCAACGTCATGCCGGCCTCTGCCGCCGCAGGCCCGCCCCGCACGCCGTGCCCCTCCCTCCCCCCGGCCTGAGTGCGCTAGAGCCCCCGAATCAGCGGCTCCTTTAACCCCGTCCTGTCTGAGCAAAAACCAGACGCCCTCCGGGGACGTACACGCAGAGGCAGGGCCAAATCCAAAGCTGAGCCCCTGTGAGCTGTGAGAACAAAGAAGAGAAAGGGAAATCTCTCCCAGCAGCCTCAGAAACAGCGGATTAAAGCTCCACAATCAACTTGATGTACCCTGCATCTGTGGAATACATGAATAGACAATGAATCATCCCAAATTGAGGAGGTGGACTTCGAGAGCAAGATCTATGATTTTTTTCCCCTTTACCTCTTTTTGTGAGGGTGTATGTGTTTGCTTCTGTGTAAGATTTTGTCTGTATAGCTTTGCTTCCACCATTTGTCCTAAGTTCTATCCGTCCCTTTTTTTTTCTAAATAATTATTTTTTAATTCAATAACTTTATTATACTTTGTTTTATTTTACTGTACCTTCTTTCTTTCTGTCTCTTTTCCTTCCTTCTGTCCTTCCTCCCTCCCTCCCTCCTTTCTTTCGTTCTTGACTTCTTTCCTTCTTTTTCTTTCTCTTTCTTTCTTTCTTTCTTTCTTTCTTTCTTTCTTTCTTTCTTTCTACTTCTACTAATTCTCTCTACTTTCTGTCCCTTTTATTCTGAGCCGTGTGGATGAAAGGCTCTTGCTGCTCCAGCCAGGAGTCAGGGCTCTGCCTCTGAGGTGGGAGAGCCAACTTCAGGACACTGGTCAACAAGAGACCTCCTAGCTCCACAGAATATCAAATGGCGAAAATCTCCCAGAGACCTCCATCTTAACACCAGCACCCAGCTTCACTCAAAGACCAGCAAGCTACAGTGCTGGACACCCTATGCCAAACAACTAGCAAAACAGGAACACGACCCCACCCATTAGCAGAGAGGCTGCCTAAAATCATAATAAGTCCACAGACACCCCAAAACACACCACCAGACATGGACCTGCCCACTAGAGAGACAAGATCTAGCTTCATCCACCACAACACAGGCACTAGTCCCCTCCACCAGGAAGCCTACACAACCCACTGAACCAACCTTAGCCACTGGAGACAGACATCCAAAACAACGGGAACTACGAACCTGCAGCCTGCAAAAAGGAGACCCCCAAAACAGTAAGATAAGCAAAATGAGAAGACAGAAAAACACACGGCAGATGAAGGAGCAAGATAAAAATGCACCAGACCTAACAAATGAAGAGGAAATAGGCAGTCTACCTGAAAAATAATTCAGAATAATGATAGTAAAGATGATCCAAAATCTTGGAAATAGAATGGACAAAATGCAAGAAACATTTAACAAGGACCTAGAAGAAATAAAGATGAAACAAGCAACGATGAACAACACAATAAATGAAATTAAAAGTACTCTAGATGGGATCAATAGCAGAATAACTGAGGCAGAAGAATGAATAAGTGACCTGGAAGATAAAATAGTGGAAATAACTACTGCAGAGCAGAATAAAAAAAAAAAGAATGAAGAGAACTGAGGACAGTCTCAGAGACCTCTGGGACAACATTAAACACACCAACATTCGAATTATAGGGGTTCCAGAAGAAGAAGAGAAAAAGAAAGGGACTGAGAAAATATTTGAAGAGATTGTAGTTGAAAACTTCCCTAATATGGGAAAAGAAATAGTTAATCAAGTCCAGGAAGCACAGAGAGTCCCATAAAGGATAAATCCAAGGAGAAATACACCAAGACACATATTAATCAAACTGTCAAAAATTAAATACAAAGAAAGCATATTAAAAGCAGCAAGGGAAAAACAACAAATAACACACAAGGGAATCCCCATAAGGTTAACAGCTGATCTCTCAGCAGAAACCCTACAGCCAGAAGGGAGTGGCAGGACATACTGAAAGTGATGAAGGAGAAAAACCTGCAACCAAGATTACTCTACACAGCAAGGATCTCATTCAGATTTGATGGAGAAATTAAAACCTTTACAGACAAGCAAAAGGTGAGAGAGTTCAGCACCACCAAACCAGCTTCACAACAAATGCTAAAGGAACTTCTCTAGACAAGAAACACAAGAAAAGGAAAAGACCTGTAATAACGAACCCAAAACAATTTAGAAAATGGGAATAGGAACATACATATTGATAATTACCTTAAATGTAAATGGACTAAATGCTTCCACAAAAAGACACAGATTGGCTGAATGGATACAAAAACAAGACCCATATATATGCTGTCTACAAGAGACCCACTTCAGACCTAGAGACACATAGAGACTGAAAGTAAGGGGATGGAAAAAGATATTCCATGCAAATGGAAACCAAAAGAAAGCTGGAGTAGCAATTCTCATATCAGAAAAAAATAGACTTTAAAATAAAGACTATTAGAAGAGACAAAGAAGGACACTACATAATGATCAAGGGATCAATCCAAGAGGAAGATATAACAATTGTAAATATTTATGCACCCAACATAGGAGCACCTCAATACATAAGGAGAAAACAAACAGCCATAAAAGGGGAAATCAACAGTAACACATTCATAGTAGGGAACTTTAACACCCCACTTTCACCAATAGACAGATCATCCAAAATGAAAATAAATAAGGAAACACAAGCTTTAAATGATACATTAAACAAGATGGACTTAATTGATATTTATAGGACAAACCATCCAAAAACAACAGAATACACATTTTTCTCAAGTGCTCATGGAACATTCTCCAGGATAGATCAAATCTTTGGTCACAAATCAAGCCTTGGTAAATTTAAGAAAATTGAAATCGTATCAGGTATCTTTTCCGACCACAACGCCATGAGACTGGATATCAATTACAGGAAAAGATCTGTAAAAAATACAAACACATGGAGGCTAAACAATACACTACTTAATAACGAAGTGATCATTGAAAAAATCAAAGAGGAAATCAAAAAATACCTAGAAACAAATGACAATGGAGACACAACGACCCAAAACCTATGTGATGCAGCAAAAGCAGTTCTAAGAGGGAAGTTTATAGCAATACAAGCCCACCTTAAGAAGCAGGAAACATCTCAAATAAACAACCTAACCTTGCACCTCAAGCAATTAGAGAAAGAAGAACAAAAAAACCCAAAGTTAGCAGAAGGAAAGAAATCATAAAGATCAGATCAGAAATAAATGAAAAAGAAATGAAGGAAACAATAGCAAAGATCAAGAAAACTAAAAGCTGGTTCTTTGAGAAGATAAACAAAATAGATAAACCATTAGCCAGACTCATCAAGAAAAAAAGGGAGAAGACTCAAATTAATAGAATTAGAAATGAAAAAGAAGTAACAACTGACACTGCAGAAACAAAAAAGATCATGAGAGATTACTACAAGCAACTTTATGCCAATAAAATGGACAATCTGGAAGAAATGGACAAATTCTTAGAAATGCACAACCTGCCAAGACTGAACCAGGAAGAAATAGAAAATATGAACAGACCAATCACAAGCACTGAAATTGAAACTGTGATTAAAAATCTTCCAACAAATGAAAGGCGAGGACCAGATGGCTTCACAGGGGAATTCTATCAAACATTTAGAGAAGAGCTAACACCTATCCTTCTCAAACTCTTCCAAAATATAGCAGAGGAAGGAACACTCTCAAATTCATTCTACAAGGCCACCATCACCTTGATACCAAAACCAGACAAGGATGTTACAAAGAAAGAAAACTACAGGCCAATATCACTGATGAACATAGATGCAAAAATCCTCAACAAAATACTAGCAAACAGAATCCAACAGCACTTTAAAAGTTCATACACCATGATCAAGTGGGGTTTATTCCAGGAATGCAAGGATTCTTCAATATATGCAAATCTATCAATGTGATAAACCATATTAACAAATTGAAGCAGAAAAAGCATATGATCATCTCAATAGATGCAGAGAAAGCTTTTGACAAAATTCAACACCCATTTATGATAAAAACCCTGCAGAAAGTAGGCATAGAGGGAACTTTCCTCAACATAATAAAGGCCATATATGACAAGCCCACAGCCAACATCATCCTCAATGGTGAAAAACTGAAAGCATTTCCACTAAGATCAGGAACAAGACAAGGTTGCCCACTCTCACCACTCTTATTCAACATAGTTTTGGAAGTTTTAGCCGCAAGAGTCAGAGAAGAAAAGGAAATAAAAGGAATCCAAATCAGAAAAGAAGAAGTAAAGCTGTCACTGTTTGCAGATGACATGATACTATACACAGAGAATCCTAAAGATGCTACCAGAAAACTAATACAGCTAATCAATGAATTTGCTAAAGTAGCAGGATACAAAATTAATGCACTGAAATCTCTGGCATTCCTATGTACTAGTGATGAAAAATATGAAAGTGAAATAAAACACTCCCATTTACCATTGCAACAAAAAGAATAAAATATCTAGGAATAAACCTATCTAACGAGACAAAAGACCTGTATGCAGAAAATTATAAGACACTGATGAAAGAAATTAATGATGATACAAATAGATGGAGAGATATATACCATGTTCTTGGATTGGAAGAATCAACATTGTGAAAATGACTCTACTACCCAAAGCAATCTATAGATTCAATGCAATCCCTATCAAACTACCACTGGCATTTTTCACAGAACTGGAACAAAAAATTTCACAGTTTGTATGGAAACACAAAAGACCCTGAATAACCAAAGCAACCTTGAGAACAAAAAAAGGAGCTGGAGGAATCAGGCTCCCTGACTTCAGACTATACTACAATGCTACAGTAATCAAGACAGTATGTTACTGGCACAAAAACAGAAATATAGATCAATGGAACAGGATAGAAAGCCCAGAGATAAACCCATGCACATCTGGTCACCTTATCTTTGATAAAGGAGGCAGGAATATACAGAGGAGAAAGGACAGCCTCTTCAATAAGTTGTGCTGGGAAAACTGGACAGGTACATGTAAAAGTATGAGATTAGATCACTCCCTAACACCATACACAAAAATAAGCTCAAAATGGATTAATGACCTAAATATAGGGCCAGAAACTATCAAACTCTTATAGGAAAACATAGGCAGAACACTCTAATACATCAATCACAGCAAGATCCTTTTCGGCCCACCTCCTAGAGAAATGGAAATAAAAACAAAAATAAACAAATGGGACCTAATGAAACTTCAAAGCTTTTGCACAACAAAGGAAACCATAAACAAGACCAAAAGACAACCCTCAGAATGGGAGAAAATATTTGCAAATGAATCAACTGACAAAGGATTAATCTCCAAAATTTACAAGCAGCTTATGCAGCTCAGTAACAAAAAAAAACAAACCCAATCCAAAAATGGGCAGAAGACCTAAATAGACATTTCTCCAAAGAAGATATACAGACTGCCAACAAACACATGAAAGAATGCTCAACATCATTAATCATTAGAGAAATGCAAGTCAAAACTACAATGAGATATCATCTCACACCAGTCAGAATGGCCATCATCAAAAAATCTAGAAACAATAAATGCTGAAGAAGGTGTGGAGAAAAGGGAACACTCCTGTACTGCTGGTGGAAATGTGAATTGGTTCAGCCACTACAGAGAACAGTATGGAGGTTTCTTAAAAAACTACAAATAGAACTACCATATGACCCAGCAATCCCATTACTGGGCATATACCCTGAGAATACCAAAATTCAAAAAGAGTCATGTACCAAAATATTCATTGCAGCTCTATTTATAATAGCCCGGAGATGGAAACAACCTAAGTGTCCATGATCGGATGAATGGATAAAGAAGATGTGGCACATATATACAATGGAATATTACTCAGCCATAAAAAGAAACGAAATTGAGCTATTTGTAATGAGGTGAATAGACCTAGAGTCTGTCATACAGAGTGAAGTAAGTCAGAAAGAGAAAGGCAAATACTGTATGCTAACACATATATAAGGAATTTAAGAAAAAAAAAATGTCATGAAGAACCTAGGAGTAAGACAGGAATAAAGACACAGACCTACTGGAGAACGGACTTGAGGATATGGGGAGGGGGAAGGGTGAGCTGTGACAGGGCGAGAGAGAGGCATGGACATATATACACTAACAAACGTAAGGTAGATAGCTAGTGGGAAGCAGCCGCATGGCACAGGGATATCGGCTCGGTGATTTGTGACCGCCTGGAGTGGTGGGATAGGGAGCATGGGAGGGAAGAGACTCAAGAGGGAAGAGATATGGGAACATATGTATATGTATAACTGATTCACTTTGTTATAAAGCAGAAACTAACACACCATTGTAAAGCAATTATACCCCAATAAAGATGTTAAAAAAAATTGCCAGATTTCCATAGTAAAATTAATCCAGTCATGTTTGAATTGTCATTTGTAAAATTTCAATTTGGAGTTGCTCTTAAATGATGAGCTCAGGGAAAGCTATACATCAAAATAGACATTTAATAGCTGGTCAAAACATAGTAAGCTCAAATTTGATAAAAATTTTTACACTGCCTTCCTGAAATGCAAAACAAGACAAAATTAAAATCCAATATTTGTATAAGTAAGTCAAGTTATCATTACTGTCCTTAAGACTATTTGAGATAACCCATTCTCTGAAGTTTTAGAAATTTTTAAACACATTTTTATTCTATACAAAACTCTTAAATCACAAGCTTTTTTCAAAATACAACAGGAATTATATTGAAAAGAGTTATAGCTTGTATAAGTGGTTTAATAATTGAGATATTTACCTTATGAATAATGAAAGCAAAGTGATTATTAAACACAGGCAAAGTGAATATTTAAGCGGTATTCTGGAAAATTTAAACAATACAAGGACTAAGAGTCTAAAATTCTGAGAGGACGATTGAATTTTGAATTTGTCACATTTGTTGTAATTCTCCAGAAGCTTGTTCAAATTTTGCTTCCCATTCTCTCGGGAACATATGGATGATAAAACTTATATATGAGATGAGAATGTCACTCCATCCTTCAGTTAACGATGAATGTTGTCTTAAGTAGTGCAGGGTGGGTGAATAGCATGGGATTCCATGATTCCTAGTCGAAACAGTCTATTAAGTTTTTTTCTGTCTTAAATGTACACTGAGAGGACTTTTTCCAGAGATGCTCAAACCCTTGCTCTGAGTGTTACAAGGAAACTCCCCAAGTGCAGGTACTGTGTCTGGTGAATATCTCTCTCCAGCACCCAGCCAAGGGCTAGGAATGTAGTGAATACCCGGAACCGATGCCTTCTCTTGCCAAGACCAGATGGACTGAATGTGGATCCATGCTGATAGCTTTGCATCACTTCTACTGTTAAAAATGTATCATGAATTGGGAGATTGAGATTGACATATATACACTAATATGTATATAATAACTAATAAAAAATATATCATGATAAAAAGTCAGGCCTGCATTCCTTATACCTCTCAGTTTTTTGGAAACAAACTTGGGCAGGGCCAAAGACTAAAAAGTCCTTTGCTCATCTTAAGGTTTGCAACGGCCCTAATTAACACCCTAATGAACCACGCAAGAAAGAGTTGACAGTCACTAAGTTAAACTGCTGGAGACTGCACTCAAACTGTCCCCAGGCACTGGAAAATCCTGGAGGTATTCTGCTCAGAAGTTTCATTGGGACTCCAACCTTGAGAAGAGAAATATTGCAAGGCATTTAGAACACCCAGTGGTCCATTTCAGAATTCTGAATGATTGTACTTGTGGATGGACTCTGTAATGATTAGGAAAGAAGGAATGGAGACTTCAAATTTGACACTTTTCCTAACAGCAGAATAAATCTGTGATGTTTAGGTTGTATCAGGATGAAAATAACTGAAGACAATAAAATTAAAATCTGATTTTAATCGCAACCTTGTGTTCCCACAGAACTTTGGATAACATAGAATTGTATTTGTTTTTTTTAAATCAGTTATCTATTACATGTATAGCTTCCTTGCTAGACAGTGCATATCTTAAGAGTAAGCACGATGTCTTATTTATTTTTGCCATTTTTGCATCATCTCGTAAGTTTAGATTTTACTATAGCTACATAGCAGAAATTTAACTACATTTGTATTGAATTAACACATAGTCAAATCTGAGCTTGCCATAAAGTCCAATATTGACTTGTTTGTTACATATCCAATAATCTTTGTGGGCATTCTCAATTGACCACATTCTCATTGACAGCAGTATGTCAGTTGTACAGGTAGATCAGTTAGGACCTGGGTCAACCGTAGATGTCTGTATAAATGCCTGAAATAGCAAAAGTTGTTGGCAATAAATTTGGGATCAGCTTTGAGGTAGTTAGCTGGAATATTTTTAAAAAGAAAACTTCCTGTTTTTAAAATGGATGGAATATTTAAGGAACGTTAAATATTTTTTTTAATAGAATACAAAGAAAATATAGATGACTATAGGACCTCAGCTTGAGGGAGTCTTCTTCATTCATGAAGTAACTGAAGACATCATAAGGAAAATCTTCATATTAGTTTCCACAAAATTGTTAATATTTATCAAAACTACATTTATATTTAGAAAATAACAATACTAAATTTCTATTACCAACACTGTTCTATTGAGGGGATTGGAGTAAATATATATATATTTTTTTAATTTAACCAGTTTATGAGAACATAAAATCTTAAATTGATTAAAATATGGATTTTAAAGAGAAATTTACATCCATGATACAATTTTAGAATGAGCATGTAAAACGGCATCTTGAATGCATGTTTCATAATGATGAATTTCACTGAGGTTTAAGGGTGAAATAACAATCTTTTAGATTAATATTTAATTAGAACTAGTATTAACTGCTCTTGTGCACTTAAGAGAGCCCATTTTTTTTAATGTGTACTTGTATTTCACAACCAACTTAAAATAACTAGATGACTGACTTTCTTACAGAGGATGAAGATGAAGTCCTTATATGAATAGAATACTTTTTAGGGCTTTACTTTAGAAAATGTGGAAAATTAATTTCTATTCTGCTACATCTATGTGATCCTCTTTGCATATAATTTTTTTCACTTATAAATACAAGCTTCTTTTGTATAGTGAGGGTAATAAACTTTCAAAATGAACATGAGATCTCCTTAAAATACCCCCTTGAGATGTTGATCACATTTCAAGGAAAGTTTTCTGCTTTACTCAATGGTGGATCCACTCACTGGAGTGCATGCTTTCTTTTCTCATAAACATGCAAAACCACATATTTTGAAAATTATCTTCGTTAAGTGTTCAGTTCAAACCAGAGCCTTATCCCAGAAACAAAAGGTTCCTGGTCAGAATACTTTATTGTAAAAAAATGAAAAGGAAGTAGTCATGTCAGCTGCTTTCATCTTTGCTTCCTAATTGACAGGTGTAGCAGAAAGGAATCAGACTTTCTTCTTACAGGATATTAAAGATGGAAAAGGCCTTGGAGATCATCAAATTTAATCCCTTTATTTTGTAAGGAAAGTGAGGCTAAGAGTAATTGACCTGACAGATAGAAAATGATTGAAAATTTTAGTTCTGCTACTTACTTCTATGAGGCTATTTTGAAAATAGACCTCTTATTCCTTTTAAATTACTCTGGACTTCAGAAATAACAGTTGTATGCTAAACCCATCTGTGTCTTGGGGAAGAAAGACCCTACTCAAAATAATGCAGGTGCTGACAGTCAGCTAGTCAAAGAGGAAGATTTTTAATGCTAATATTTATTGCATGCCTTCTGTCTGACACTGAATTAATCAGCATGGTATAGAAAAAAAAATATATATATATAAGGTTTGAAGCCAGACAAGTGAGAATTTAAAGCTTACTTCTGCAACTTACTAGGTCTAAACTGATATTTTAGGTGTTCTTGAACTCTCTAAGCCTCAATTTCCTCATCTGCAAAATATATATGTGAAGAATAATTTTAGAATTATTATAAAGGTAGAATGAGATGACCTATGAAAAACACATACAATAATGGATACTCAATAGATATTTAGTTCTCTTCTGCAGCTAAGGGGTTAACAAAACCTTTCTTCTTCCTCTAAGGGCATTTGTCATTAGATTCACCTTCTATCTCTGTTTTGCTGAAATATGATAAAGGCAGAAAGTCAACTGTGTCTCTAGACCAAACTGTTATGGCTAAAGTGATCCCAAACTAGGGAACTGCACCACTACTAAGAGACAGTGTAACAACTTGTGTTGTGACTCTTAGAACAGAACATGGTCCTTGCAGGGACCCTGGCAGCTAACCCAGAGACTGTTGCAGAAGATACTGGTTTCTAGTTGGAACATGGGACTTCTAAGCCGGGAGAGCTCACTGAGTGTTGCCTGGAATAAGTCTACTTCCCTCACCTGGGAGCTGTCACTTGAGGGACCAAAAAAGAAGCCCTTGGACAGATGTGCAGACTTCTGTGAGGACCATTCTTGATGCTGTTCTGTGGGCACTGTGTGTTTTCTGCAGCCTTCTGAGAGCCAGGTCAGGACTGTGGCAGTCGTGCAGGTCTGTTCTCTTTAGACCAGCAAGATCCCAGGATGGGCATTGCATCTTCCCATGCTGGGGATCTATAATGGGGAATAAGACTTGGAATATATCTAAGGGTTTGTGGTCTAGTGGTGAAGCATTGGCATGCAAGCAATTAACAATAAGACAAGCCAGAAAGTGATATTTCACACCTAAAATCAACCAAAAAAGGTTATAGGAGCACAGAGAGGAGAAAAATGGCATCCAGTTTAGGGAAAGGGATAAGGTGTCTTTCACTGGGTAACATTTAAAGCAGGTTGGCATGACACACTTTCAAAGGGCAAAGTATTCCAAACAGAGCTTGCACTGAGCAGAGGCAAGGAGGCCAATGACCTGAAGCTGTGAAGGATGAAGTGAGGGGGAGTAAGTGTGACAGATGGAATGGCAGAGCATGGAAGGCAAGGAGAACCAAGACATTCACAAGGATTTTATTATGTAAATAATAATAATAATAAAAAAAAACTATTGGTCTCTGAAGTGGCATATAGTTATTCAAGGAGAAAGAAGATACCAATAAATTAGGAAACAGCAGAAAAGCAGTAGACATATCTTAATAAGGTAAGAGAAAGGCCTCCTGCTAGTTGTAAGAAGGCCAAATATGACTTGAAGAAAATAAAGAATACTGGGACCATTTATGACAGGTATTGAGCTAGTCAACTAGCTATGAAAAAAAAAAGTTGTCAAGTGGAAGAGTGATATTACAGTGGAACCCATAATCTCAATTGCAAAGCTTTCTACAGAAGTTGCTTTTAAACTTATTTTTTATCCATAAATGCATAAATACATTTTAGATTACCACCCATCCATGCATATGTTTCCCAAATGTATAAGACAAATTGTTGCATATAACAAAACTTTCCCAAAGAACATTCAGCCCTACTAAATGTAATGTAACTTATGTTCTACTGGTATTTTGAATGCATCTTCTGACCCAGTACATTGATTTTAGAGCCGGAGCCTTGAAATGCAATCTGAAAATCACCATTCTAACAGCAATGTTTACCAGCTGCAGGTGGAAAAGGCAGAAATCAGATTTATTGAGAACTGAAGACAGACAGGGTAGGCATTGGAAAGTCAAAGAAGGAAGGCACTCCAGTGCCAGCAAGATCATAAGAAATGGGATTATGAATTAAGAGGGTACCAGGCACTAAAACATTGATGAAAGATGTGTAGTTGGAGTTACAGAGACCTGGGTTCAAAACGCAGCTTTGTCCATCTCTGAACTGGAAAGGACAGAGTCGTTGTGAAGTTACAATCAGATAGATTGTACAGAGCTCAGATTAGTCCCTATCATATAGGAAGCATTGATTTAACTAAATCCTAGCTGCTAATTTTTGGTTAAATGAAGGGTAGGCCCAGTTGTAGAGGATAATAGGAAAAGTAACATACAAAGATGTCCTCAGAAAGAGAAAGCTCTGGATTGAACATTTAAAAGCTGGAAAAGTGTTTGGAAACTTAAAGTTTGGTCTAATGAGACCCTGATGCAGTGAAGGGCAGTTGCAAGTAGTTAGGGCTGAGGAAGTTGAGGCTTTGAGATGAAGGTGTGGGAAAATAACTTGGATGTGGAATAGGCAAGAAGGAAGGTATAGCAGGGAAGGAGGGCTGGGAGTCAATTCTAAAGTAGCCAAAGAAATTTGGAGAATGTCTCAGAGCGATATCAATAATTTAAAGAGCTTAGGGAGTGAGTAGATATAGGGGAGTCCTATAAAAAAAACAAAACAACAACAAAAAAACTGGGCTTCCCTGGTGGCGCAGTGGTTGAGAGTCCGCCTGCCGATGCAGGGGACACGGGTTCGTGCCCCGGTCCGGGAGGATCCCACATGCCGCGGAGCGGCTGGGCCCGTGAGCCATGGCCGCTGAGCCTGCGCGTCCGGAGCCTGTGCTCCACAACGGGAGAGGCCACAACAGTGAGAGACCCGCGTACCGCAAACAAACAAACAAACAAAAAAAACCTATAAAGCTGTTATTTGGGAATAAAAACAGGGCTCCAAATTTGCTTGAGTAAACTATTTATCTGAACCATATTTTTGTATTCCCAGTGTACAGGATAAAATATTTTGACACATAATTACATGCATATCATTCATATACATAATACTTTATGACATAGAAACATAATGTATCATAGTGTCCAAATATTCATATCTCTATTTTTGAATCCCTATCCCTAGGCATTCAGAAATATTTGTTGAATACATGAAAACTCCCAGCTTTGCCACCTGGCCACACAAACTGAAGGAGCCTTAGTTATGTCATCAGTAAAATGGATGTGCTAATACCCACCTCCTGGAATGAGATAATACATCTGAAGTACCTGGAATATATGAGGCATTCAATAAATGGTAACTCCTATCATTTTTAGTACATGTTAAGCACTGTTTTTTAATTGCTTTTTTAATCGTTGGTCTAAAATACATTATATAAAACCTTTTCTATTTTATGTGGGAAATATGTATGTTTCATTT
Organism: Delphinus delphis; assembly: GCF_949987515.2. NCBI lineage: Eukaryota > Metazoa > Chordata > Mammalia > Artiodactyla > Delphinidae > Delphinus > Delphinus delphis. Next base: position 116,327,026 of record NC_082684.1, on the reverse strand, counting down.
GTGAAAGAAAAAATGTGTTTAAAATCTATCAAGTATCAAGTATACAAGGCATCTTGATTGTATATTGTATTAATGTATAATTGTCATCCCCTAGACTAATACTAGACTATGATTTCCTGGAACCTGGTTTGCAGAAACGTATGGGTCTCATGTGATGTCAGAAATGTCAAGAAAACATGAGATTCTAACCCAATATTTCTCTGAGTGAAAAAAATTATGAACCAAGAGATAAATAAGAAATACTGTTTTCTCCATGAGATCTATCCAAAAAATAGCAACCTTGTCAGTCATTTTATATGATCTTAAACTGTTCAGAGCTGTTAGAATTTGCAGCAAGTTAGGCTTGTGGATCCCTCTGTCAGGTAGGGAGTTGAGCATCAGGGCCCTGTTCTAATGTCCCTTTCAGATAGAAGGGCACTTCCTGAGAGTGTGGCACCATGATGACATTCCAGCACCCGGGACCTGATATACTTTCTCTCCAAAGCTTTGTGTTCTTCCACCAGCAGGGGAGAGAAGGGTACATTACATAAAGTGGAACCTAAGACTGTATATTTTATTCTTTACACTAGAAATTTTAGGATATAAGAAACTATTTATTTCTTCCTCCACCTCTTTATTCAGAATGGAGGAGTAACACCACCAGGGTTTCGAAAATCAGAACTAGATCAAATCCCAGGTCTACTTTTGATAATTGTGTGATATTGACAACGTTTGTTGACCTTTGGCACTTCGATTTCATCATCCAAACGTAGGGAGAGTGATACATTTCTGGTTGAAATTAAATAAAATAACATGAATACATCTGAAAATATTGAGGATGTTCAATTAATATTAATTCCCACTCTTTTCCCTCTTTATTCTCTTCCGGATTTTTTGAAGAAAAGGGGTGAAATAGCATTATCAGCTAGGTGCAGAGAGGAAAGATTTACGTAGATGTTGTATGTTTAGAAAACTTACAACACTCAATCTGTCAAAGATACAAAATTCCATCATTATTGTGTCAAATCTTATTCAAGATACTTAAGGAAAATGTACTTAGAATCATGAATAGTTCAACTTCATGAAACTCATTGTTACTGATATTTTCAAGTTGTTCCATCTCAAAACCCACTAAAACCATAAATACACTCACTGTTGATGACTTCACTTGGAATGTTTGGGTGGGAACAACGTGCTGTTGAGGGCACAACAATGGTGCTCCAAAGACTCCCGAGAATGGTCATGACCTAAGGACTTTGGGGATTGAGTCACACTATGTAATATGATTACATTTAACATGGAACTGGATGAGTGCTAAATTGTAAGGTCAGATTGTGCCTTTGTTAATCAGAAACACAACGCTGCCATTCCCATTTCCATGCTTTGCGCATTTCTAAAATCAAGAGTCAGGTTTACATATGTTGGTGCCAAACAAGGTGAAAACAGCATTAGCACCAGAATAGACAATTCTAATAAAATCCATAAAGCATAAGGAGCCCAATCATCCTTAACAAAATAATAAGTGATTTAGTGGAAACCTCTTTCTATTCCTTAAGTATAGGAACATGAAAGTTAAAAATGAGATTTCACCTCATGAAGAATACTATAAAGGTTTAAATTTTATTTTGCAGGATGCAGAATTGATATGCTTAACTCTTATTACATGTAGATAATAGATCTAAAATTTATGAAACTGTATGAATAAGCTTCCTTTTTCAGGCAGTAGCTATAATCTTATTACTTTAACTGAAATATCAATATTTACAGTTTTCTATTTTTCTAAAAAAATGTTTCTTTAAAGACAAGAAACACTTAAGTTAGTCATTTTGGAGGCATCTCCCACTTAAGAATCTTAATCTGAATCAATGATTTTTTTTTTCTACCCATAGTCCAACAATCGTGCTGAGTTTCACCTGTCAAGAATTAGAAGATAAGATTTTCATGTGCTGGACATGATATATATATATCATGTCCAGGATATATATATATCATGTCCTGGCTATATAGGATATATATCTGTAAGTTAAGAAGGAAGTGCAAGGATACAAAAGGGTAAGTCAATAGCTTAGATGGCATTTATCCACATGGGGATGCATGCCCCTTCCAGAAAATGAAAGTTGGCAATTAAAGTCAGGTCACTTGCTAAGTGTATTCAATGCCTGTATAAATATTTATAAAACTGCTTTTCCTCTTTTCCCTATTTTGCTCATAGAATGGAGGCAAAGACACTGAGTGGTCATATGGAAGGATATTAAGTCCAGAAAGGAAGCAAGAATAATAATTAGGTTCATATCTGTGGTGTCTGCAGGATTAGTAACTGCCCAAGGGCTCTCAAGCACCCTCTATCCCAATGAAGCACCACCCGTTAGCATATCTCTCATGTATTTAATATATATCTCTTTCCACACCACCTATCTTACATTTATATTCTTGAAGAAATGGTATTTTTCATGCTTGTAATCATATAATATATAATATATATTCTGTTCTATTTCCTACTTTCTTGTACAGTTACTGAAATCTGTCCATGTTGTTACATATCAATTTCATTCTTTCTGCAGTATTGCACCATATGCATATTCCACATTTTACTTAACATTCCTCTTATTAATGAACACCTAGATTACTTCTAATTCTTTCCCTTATAAAAATAAATGCTGGGCACAGGGAGATCAGCTTGATGCTTTGTGATGACCTAGAGGGGTGGGATAGGGAGAGTCGGGGGGAGTCTCAAGAGGGAAGGGATATGGGGATATATGTATACTTATAGCTGATTCACTTTGTTGTAAAGCAGAAACTAACACAACATTTTAAAGCAATTATACTCCAATAAAGATATATAAAATAAATAAATAAATAAAATAAATGCTGGGACAACATCCCTATACATGTCTCCTTGTGAATATTTGACAATTTCCTAGAAGTATATAATCAGATATGAGACAAGTAAATCCTACAATATATCCACATTCAGCTTAACTAAATACTGTTGATTTTCCTCTAAAATGACTGCATCAATTTTTATTCCCACCAGCAGCATTGTTAAGCCATACTCCACCAACACTCAAGAATACCCAACTTTTAACAGTATTCACTTTCAAGAAATGGTATCTCAGATTAACATGGAGTCCATTTCTCTAGTTGCTATTAAGTTTAGACATGTCCCTCACACACTTATTATTTGGATAGATTCCTATTTCTGTAAAGAGTCTATTCATAGCCTTGATCAATTTTTCCTTTATGAGTTAAAGTACTTATACTTACATATAATAGGTATTAACATTTGACATATGTAGACATAAAAAGTATTATTCCCAGTCATTTATCTCTTATCTTTGTGATAGTCTTCATTGAATAAAAGTCTTTAATTGTGATATAGCCTAATCCATTAATTTTCTCTTTATGGCTTATATTTTGTTCGAATCTTGTTTAAAAGATGGTGCAATAGGGCTTCCCTGGTGGTGCAGTGGTTGAGAGTCCGCCTGCCGAGCTCCACAGCGGGAGAGGCCACAGCAGCGAGAGGCCCGCGTACCGCAAAAAAAAAAAAAAAAAAAGATGGTGTAATAAAATATTTTCCTACATTTCTTTCTATCAACCATATAACCTCAACTTTCACTTTTAGGCTTTAAATCTATTTGGAATTAATTTCTGTATATGGTGTAAAGTAGTTATCTATAATAAACTGATTTTTCCCAGCACCATTTATAAAGTATTCCATTTCCTCATTGATGTCACTGATTTGTGTAAACTGACAACTCTATCATGTATCAAATTCCTATGCACATGGATTTGTTTCTACACTAAACTGTTCCACTATTCATTTTTGTACACCTCCATTCTTTTTACACTTTAATTACTGTAGCTTTGTACTATCTTATAATATACAGTATAGTTAACTCTACCCTGAATAGTGAGCTCATATACTTGTTTACTTTTTTCCAAACTTTTTTTATATTTTCATTTTATACAAATCTTATATAAATGTTAAAGATTTCCAAAAACTCCTTTCTGGGCTGTGTTAAATTTATGGGTTAATTTTAGAAAAATTAACACCTTCACAATATTGCCATCTCATCTAGAACGTAATAATATTTCCATTTATATGGTGCTTTCTCCATCTTTTTTAATGAAGTTTTAAATTGCTCTCCATGAAAGTTTTGTGCATTATTTTTATAATTAGCTCCTAGATTGTTTGTGAAAACTCTTTTTTGTGCTTAAAATAGTATCTTATTTTACTATGAAAAGTATCTTATTACTTTTTCTGATTTTTTATTTCTAGCATAATGGACAAATGTTGATTATTATATATAGATCTTGAATCAAGTTATCCAGTTAAACACTAATTCAGTCTAATACTATATCAGTTGATTCTTTTTCAATTTTATATGTAAATACACAGGAAAATGAAATTTTTGTTTCTTGACTTTCATGCTTCATACAGCTTCTATTTCTGTTCTTACTTTCACATCTAGGACCTCTAATACTAAGGTGAAAAATAGTGATTAGAGTGAGAATTTTGGTCTTGTTTCATACTTTTAAGAAAACATTTCTAAACTTTCTTAAATATGAAGTTTTATATAGGCTTTTGTTAGACCTTATCAGCACATACTTTTTCTGCACTTTTTAGTTAATTTGCTTTATCTTCTTGAGGCCATTGATGATGAACTGCATTTTAAGATAGTCTTATGTTCAACTACCCTTAAGTTTTTAGGATAAATCATACTGTTCATAATACATTGAAATAGTATTTTATTGGCTCTGTAATTTCCTTTTTTTGTACTGACTTATTCCATTTTAGTTATACCAGCTTCATAATAATGAACTGGACAGATATTTTGCTTTTTCTATTATGTAAGGACATGTATAAAATAAGATTATCTATTTCCTGAAAATAAGCTTAGTTTTAAGTTATATCTCATTCTTTTACTTATCCCTAAGAAATTGAAACCCACACTGATATTTTCCTTATCAATTTTGTAATCAATATCTATGTTTTTCTCCGTTAAGTGAAAAAAAAAAATTTCCATTTTTATCTTTCTCCAGTTTCTCCACTCAACTCTCATCTTCCAGATTGATATTTTCTGGACTTTTGGATCCATATTGTAAAGAATAATTTGCTTCATTTGTTGTTTTAGACAAGGGTATAATTGATTACAACCTTTGGCTCTATTTTCCAAGTGTCGACTCTTTTCCCTGAATGTCTTTTCTTACAAACTACATCCTCAAGAATTCTTACAAAGAGATTTGATGTACGGCAAACTTTGTAAAATCCTTTATTTCTTAAAATATGTTCATTTCATCTTCACATTTAAATGTTACAAATGGATATAAAACTGAATTTCAAATTTAGAGTTTCAATCTTTTGTATCGCTCTCTTGTGCTCCTACTTCCAGGATAGCTTTTGAGATATCTGATACCAACCTATTCTGTGTTCCTTTATAGACACTTTTCTCTCTCTGGATGACTTTACAATTTTCTCTGTCTTTGAAGTCATTAGATTTCACTCTCACACCTCCAGATATAAACATGTTTAATCTGATGTCTATATCTCTAGTTAAATCTTGCTCATTATTTTAAAATATGTCCTCCTCATCATCGTTTCTTTGCTGTCACTTCTACTTCTAGCCTCGTTTTCTCTCAACATTTCTCTTTTTTCCATACAGTCATCTCTGATGCACTTTGGGAGATGTCATTGACCAAGGCATCCAGATCTCTAACTGATTTTTTTGATTATGTCTATTTAGTCATTCAACCAATTAATGTTTATCTACACAATTATTTTTATAAACAATATCCCCAACAGGTTCTTCTATATTACCACTTTTCAGGAATTGTATTTCTAATAACACTCTCTTATTTATTGCAGAGTGTTTATTATGCCTCTGAGGGAAAAGCAAGAAGTGATTTAGTCCAGATTGTTATACGAAATTTTTCTACCTTGATGAAGGCTTTACTTACTCCATTCCTGGCAGTGCATGGTCCTCGGGGTATAAAAATGAGTTCACAGGAAACACTTATGGGATAGATGAAGAGTGAACACCCCAAGAAATAAAGATAACAACAGATACAGAGGCACTCTCCCGTCATACCTGGGTAGCAATTGTAAATAAACAATCTCTCATATATGCAAAGGCATTAGTAGTTTAAACAAAGACAGAATTGCTTGTGTTAATGGAACACATGGTTGGTCTTGATCAAATAGGTAGTAATGTATTTTTTTTGTCTTTTTTTGTATATTTATACTAAAAGATTAATCATTGGTTACCTTTTTTTAATTTTTTAATTTAATTTTATTTATTTTTCTATGCAGCAGGTTCTTATTAGTCAACAATTTTATAAACATCAGTGTATACATGTCAATCCCAATCGCCCAATTCTTCACACGACCATCCCCACCCCCACGTGGCTTTCCCCACTTGGTGTCCATACGTTTGTTCTCTACATCTGTGTCTCAACTTCTTCCCTGAAAACCGGTTCAACTGTACCATATTTCTAGGTTCCACATACATACGTTAATATATGATATTTGTTTTACTCTTTCTGACTTACTTCACTCTGTATGACAGTCTCTAGATCCATTCATGTCACAACAAATGACCCAATTTCATTCCTTTTTGTGGCTGAGTAATATTCCATTGTATATATGTACCACAACTTCTTTATCCATTTGTCTGTTGATGGGCATTTAGGTTACTTCCATGACCTGCCTATTGTAAATAGTGCTGCAATGAACATTGGGGTGCATGCATCGTTTTGAATTATGGTTTTCTCTGGGTATATGCCCAGTAGTGGGATTGCTGGATCATGTGGTAATTCTATTTTTAGTTTTTTAAGGAACCTCTATACTGTTCTCCATACTGACTGTATCAATTTACATTCCCACCAACAGTGCAAGAGGGTTCCCCCTTTTCTCCACACCCTCTCCAGCATTGGTTGTTTGTAGATTTCCTGATGCAGCCCATTCTAACTGGTGTGAGGAGATACCTCATTGTAGTTTTGATTTGCATTTTTCTAATAATTAGTGATGTTGAGCAGCTTTTCATGTGCTTCTTGCCCATCTGTATATCTTCTTTGGAGAAATGTCTATTTAGGTCTTCTGACCATTTTTGGATTGGGTTGTTTGTTTCTTTAATACTGAGCTGCAGGAGCTGTTTATATATTTTGGAGATTAATCCTTTGTCCAATAATTCCTTTGCAAGTATTTTCTCCCATTCTGAAGGTTGTCTTTTCATCTTGTTTATGGTTTCCTTTACTGTGCAAAAGCTTTGAAGATTCATTAGGTCCCATTTGTTTATTTTTGTTTTTATTTCCATTACTCTAGGAGGTGGATCAAAAAAGATCTTGCTGTGATTTATGTCAAAGAGTGTTCTTCCTATGTTTTCCTCTAAGAGTTTTATAGTGTCTGGTCTTACATTTATGTCTCTACTGCATTTTGAGTTTATTTTTGTGTATGGTGTTAGGGAGCATTCTAATTTCATTGTTTTACATGTAGCTGTCCAGTTTTCCCAGCACCACTTATTGAATAGACTGTCTTTTCTCCATTGTATATCGTTGTCTCCTTTGTCAAAGATTAGTTGAACATAGGTGTGTGTGTTTATTTCTGGGCTTTGTATCTTGTTCCATTCATCTATGTTTATTTTTTTGTGCCAGTACCATAATGTCTTGATTACTGTAGCTTTGTAGTATAGTCTGAAGTCAGGGAGTCTGATTCCTCCCACTGTTTTTTTCCTTCAAGACTGCTTTGGCTATTCGGGGTCTTTTGTGTCTCCATACAAATTTTAAGATTCTTTTCTTCTAGCTCCGTAAAAAATGCCATTGGTAATTTGATAGGGATTGCATTGAATCTGTAGATTGCTTTGGGTAGTATAGTCATTTTCACAATATTGATTCTTCCAATCCAAGAACATGGTATATCTCTCCATCTGTTGGTATCATCTTTAATTTCTTTCATCAGTGTCTTACAGTTTTCTGCATACAGGTCTTTTGTCTCCCTATGCAGGTTTATTCCTCGGTATTTTATTATTTTTGTTGCAATGGTAAATGGGAGTGTTTCCTTAAGTTCTCTTTCAGATTTTTCATCATTAGTGTATAGGAATGCAAGAGATTTCTGTGCGTTAATTTGGTATCTTGCAACTTTACCAAATTCATTGATTAGCTCTGGTAGTTTTGGGGTGGAATTTTTAGGATTCTCTATGTATAGTATCATGGCATCTGCAAACAGTGACAGTTTTACTTCTTCTTTTCTAGTTTGTATTCCTTTTATTTCTTTTTCTTCTCTGATTGCCATGGTTAAGACTTCCAAAACTATGTTGAATAATAGTGGTAAAGGGGACATCCTTGTCTTGTTCCTGATCTTAGAGGAAATGCTTTCAGTTTTTCACCATTGAGAATGATATTTGCTATGGGTTTGTCATATATGGCCTTTATTATGTTGAGGTAGGTTACCTCTATGCCCACTTTCTGGAGTTTTCATCATAAATGGGTGTTGAATTTTGTCAAAATTTTGCTGTATCTATTGAGATGTTCATATGGTTTTGATTCTTTAATTTGTTAATATGGTGTGCCACACTGATTGATTTGTGTATATTGAAGAACCCTTGCATCCCTGGGATAAATCCTACTTGGTCATGGTGTATGATCCTTTTAATTTATTTTTGGATTCTGTTTGCTAGTATTTTGTTGAGGATTTTTGCCTCTATATTCATCAGTGATATTGGTCTACAATTTTCTTTTTTTGTAGTATCTTTGTCTGGTTTTGGGATAAGGGTGATGGTGGCCTCATAATTTGAGTCTGGGAGTTTTCCTCTCTCTTCAGTTCTTTGAAAGAGTTTGAGAAGGATGGGTGTTAGCTCTTCTCTAAATGTTTGATAGAATTCACCTTTAAAGCCATCTGGTCCTGGGCTTTTGTTTGTTGGAAGATTTTTAATTGCAGTTTCAATTTCATTACTTGTGATTGGTCTGTTCATATTTTCTATTTCTTCCTGGTTCAGTCTTGGAAGTTTATACGTTTCTAAGAATTTGTCCATTTCTTCCAGGTTGTCCATTTTATTGGCATAGAGTTGCTTGCATTAGTCTCTTAGGATGCTATGTATGTCTGCGGTGTCTGTTGTAACCTCTCCTTTTTCATTTCTAATTTTATTGATTTGAGTCCTCTCCCTCTTTTTCTTGATAGGTCTGGCTATCAATCAAGGTCTGGTTTATCAATTTTTTCTTTTATCTTCTCCAAGAACCAGCTTTTAGTTTTATTTATCTTTGCTATTTTTTCATTCATTTCTTTTTCATTTATTTCTGCTCTGATCTTTATGATTTCTTTCCTTCTGCTAACTTTGGGTCTTGTTTGTTCTTCTTTCTATAGTTCCTTTAGGTGTAAGGTTAGATTGTTTATTTGAGATTTTTCTTGTTCCTTGAGGTAGGCTTGTATACCTATAAAATTCCCTCTTAGAACTGCTTTTGCTGCACCCATAGTTGTTGGATCGTTATGTTTTCATTGTCATTTGTCTCTAGGTATTTTTTGATTTCCTCTTTGATTTCTTCAGTGATCTCTTGGTTATTTAGTAGCATATTGTTTAGCCTCCATGTGTTTGTGTTTTTTACATTTTTTTCCTTGTAATTCATTTCTAATCTCATAGCGTTGTGGTCAGAAAAGATGCTTGATATGATTTCAATTTTCTTAAATTTACTGAGGCTTGATTTGTGACCCAAGATGTGATCTATCCGGGAGAATGAGCACTTGAGAAGAAAGTGTAATCTGCTGTTTTGGGATGGAATGTCCTATAAATATTAATTAAATCTATCTGGTCTATTGTGTCATTTAAAGCTTCTGTTTCCTTATTTATTTTCATTTTGGATGATCTGTCCATTGGTGTAAGGGAGGTGTTAAAGTTCCCCACTATTATAGTGTTACTGTTGATTTCTTGTTTTATAGCTGTTAACAGTTGCCTTATGTATTGAGGTGCTCCTTTGTTGGGTGCATATATATTTATAATTGTTATATCTTCTTCTTGGATTGATCCCTTGATAATTCTGTAGTGTCCTTCCTTGTCTCTTGTAACATTTTTTTATTTTAAAGTTTATTTTATCTGATATGAGTATAGCTACTCCAGCTTTCTTTTGATTTCCATTTGCATGGAATATATTTTTCCATCCCCTCACTTTCAGTCTGTATGTGTCCCTAGGTCTGAAGTGCGTCTCTTGTAGACAGCATATATATGGGTCTTGTTTTTGTATCCATTCAGCGAGCCTATGTTTTTTGGTTAGAGCATTTAATCAATTCACATTTAAAGTAATTATCAATATGTATCTTCCTATGACAATTTTCTTAATTGTTTTGAGTTTGTTTTTGTAGGTTCTTTTCTTCTCTTGTGTTTCCCACTTAGAGAAGTTCCTTTAGCATTTGTTGTAGAGCTAGTTTGGTGGTGCTGAATTCTCTTAGCTTTTGCTTGTCTGTAAAGCTTTCAATTTCCCCATCGAATCTGAATGATATCCTTGCTGGATAGAGTAATCTTGGTTGTAGGTTCTTCCCTTTCATCACTTTAAGTATATCATGCCACTCTCTTCTGGCTTGTAGAGTTTCTGCTGAGAAATCAGCTGTTAACTTATGGGAGTTCCCTTGTATGTTATTTGTCATTTTTCCCTTGCTGCTTTAAATAATTTTTCTTTGCCTTATTTTTTGCCAGTTTGATTACTATGTGTCTTGACGTGTTTCTCCTTGGGTTTATCCTGTATGAGACTCTCTGTGCTTCCTGGACTTAGGTGGCTATTTCCTTTCCCATGTTAGGGAAGTTTTCAACTATAATCTCTTCAAATATTTTCTCTGGTCTTTTCTCTCTCTCTTCTCCTTCTGCCACCCCTATAATGTGAATGTTGTTGCATTTAATGTTGTCCCAGAAGTCTCTTAGGCTGTCTTCATTTCTTTTCATTCTTCTTTCTTTATTCTGTTCCACAGCAGTGAATTCCACCATTCTGTCTTGCAGGTCAGTTATCCGGTCTTCTGCCTCAGTTATTGTGCTACTGATTCCTTCTAGTATAGTTTTCATTTCAGTTATTGTATTGTTCATCTCTTTTTGTTTTTTCTTTAATTCTTCTAGGTCTTTGTTAAACATTTCTTGCATCTTCTTGATCTTTGCCTCTATTCTTTTTCTGAGGTCCTGGATCATCTTCACTGTCATTATTCTGAATTATTTTTCTGGAAGGTTGCCTATCTCTGTTTCATTTAGTTGTTTTTCTGGGGTTTTATCTTGTTTCTTCATCTGATACATAGCCTTCTGGCTTTTCATCTTGTCTATCTTTCTGTGAATGTGGTTTTTGTTCGACAGGCTGCAGGATTGTAGTTCTTCTTGCTTCTGCTGTCTGCCCTCTGGTGGATGAGGCTAACTAAGAGGCTTGTGTACGTTTCCTGATGGGAGGGACTGGTGGTGGGTAGAACTGACTGTTGATCTGCTGGGCAGGGCTCAGTAAAACTTTAATTTTCTTGACTGCTAATGGGTGGGGCTTGGTTCCTTCTCTGTTGGTTGTTTGACCTGAGGCAATCCAACCCTGGAGCCTACCTGGGCTCTTTGTTGGGGCTAATGACAGACTCTGGGAGGGCTCACGCCAAGGAGTACTTCCCAGAACTTCTGCTGCCAGTGTCCTTGTCACCACAGTGAGCCACAGCCACCCCTGCCTCTGCAGGAGACCCTCCAACACTAGCAGGTAGGTCTGGTTCAGTCTCCCCTTGGGTCACTGATCCCTCCCCTGGGTCCTGATGCACACACTACTTTGTGTGTCCCCTCCAAAAGTGGAGTTTCTGTTTCTCCCAGTCCTGTCAAAGTCCTGCAATCAAATCCCACTTGGCTTCAAAGTCTGATTCTCTAGGAATTCCTCCTCCCGTTGCCAGACCCCCAGGTTGGGAAGCCTGACGTGGGGCTCAGAACCTTCAGTCCAGTGGTTGGACTTCTGTAGTATAAGTGTTCTCTGGTCTGTGAGTCACCCACCCACCAGTTATGGGATTTGATTTTACTGTGATTGTGTCCCTCCTACTGTCTCATTGTGGCTTCTCCTTTGTCTTTTGATGTGGGTTTTTTTTTTTTTGTTGTGAGTTCCACTGTCTTCCTATCAATGATCGTCCAGCAGCTAGTTGTGAATCTTGTGTTCTCAGAAGACGGAATGAGAGCATGTCCTTCTACTCAGCCATCTTGGTTCCTCCTCCATCCTGTATTGATTTTTTATTTTTATTTATTTATTTATTTATTTATTTTGCGGTACACGGGCCTCTCACTGTTGTGTCCTCTCCCGTTGTGGAGCACAGGTTCCGGACACACAGGCTCAGCAGCCATGGCTCATGGGCCCAGCTGCTCCACAGTATGTGGGATCTTCCCAGACCAGGGCACAAACCCGTGTCTCCTGCATCAGTAAGCAGACTCTCAACCACTGTGCCACCAGGGAAGCCCTGTATTGTTTTTTATAAAAAATTATTTTATATATTCTGGATATAAAATATATATTTTGTAAAAGATTTAAAAATCCCTGTAGACCTAAGTTGTTTTTTTTTTTTTTTTTTAGGAGAATAATTTTAGGATTTCAAATTTATTTTGTTTCAGACTTTAAAATAATCTTTGAACTCATACCCACTTATTGTTAGTTGTATCAAATGTATTCCCTTGCCTATAATTCTAATAACATTCCCTAATTAACTCATTTTATCTTTTAGTATAAATCAATTACAATTAAAATAGGGTTTGTTAAATCTCAGTGGAGTATTGTTCCATGTTAAAAACATTTTTACTCAAGAGATCAAGTGTGATTAACTTCAGTAAGAGGCTAAAAGGTCAAATTATTCTGAGTAGAGGGAAATAGTAACAAATTCTTTCTTTATAGAATATTCCATTTCTAATAGCAGGATGATAAATCTCCATTTGTCTTATTAATTTACTCCAAAGTAAATTTTAAGTGTTTTTCTCAAGCAACAAGCAGGCATGTGTGGTTAAATCGAAGGCAACTACACAGGGGCTGTCAAGTATGATTCCCCCAGGCAGATTCTCCTGAAAGAGATATGAATGATGGATTTTGTGGCTGCCACTTTGACTCCTTGGTCTGATTTTTCACTTCTCAGAGTGTTTTTGAGATTGATCCATTTTGTTGCATGTATCACTCATTTCTGGTTTCTTTTTTATCCCTGAATAGTATTCCATGGTCTGTAGTTATGTACCAAAATTTATCTGTTCACTGGTTAATGGATACCTAGGCTGTTTCTAGATTTGGTGACTAGTAATAAATTTGCCATAACCCTTCAAATATATACGTACTTGTAGGGACATATGCTTTCAAGTGCTCTATGGTAAATCTCAGGAATGAAAATGCTAATCATATGTTTAACTTTCTAGGGTACTCTGTCTTTTCTACCATCATTACTGGTAGAAAGCAGCAATGGTGGAAAAGGCAGTTTCTTACAATGTTGCATTGCAATAATGCATATATGAAGCATTTATGAGAGTTCATTATTCAGCTCCTTGCTAGCACTTGGGATTGTCAGGATTTTTGTTGCTGTTGTTTGTTTTAATTTTAATGATTCTCATAGATGTCCAGTGGTATCTCAGAATGATTTTAATTTGTTTTTTGATGACTAGTGGTGTTGAGCAACTTTTTATATGCATATATGTCATCCATATCTCTTTGGTGAAGAGAAGGCACCAGTGAAGTGTCCAAATAAATCTTTCATCAAATTTTCATTAGAGATTGTTTTTTTCTTTCTATTGAATTTTAGGAGTTCTTTATATCATCTGGGTAAAAGTCTCTTATGAGATAGGCGTTTGCAAGCACATTTTTCCAAGTGTGGGGCTTGTCTTTCCATTTTCATAACAGTGTATTTCAAAGAAAAGTTTTTAATTTAATAAAGTGGAATTTATCATTTTTCTATTATTTGTTTTTGTTGTTACATTTAAGAATTTTGTCTAATGATTACAAAAATTTTCCTCCATATTTGTATCTCAGGTTTTATAGTTTTAGGTTTTATATTTGAGGATATGATCCATTTTGATTAGGGCTGATTTTTCATATACCGTATGAGGTCTGAGTAAAAGTTCTTATATCTACACACAGATATCCTGTGTTTTAACACCTTTTTTGAAAAGATGACTCTTTTTCATTGTGTGTATATATATATATATATATATACCACATCTTCTTTACCCACTCATCTGTTGATGGACACTTAGGTTGCTTCCATACCTTGGTTACTGCAAATAGTGCTGCTCTGAACATTGGGGTGTATATGTCTTATCCAATTAGTGTTTTTGTTTTGTTTTGTTTTGTTCAGATCTATACCCAGGAATTGTTGGATCATATGGTAGTTCTATGTTTAATTTTTTGAGGAACCCCCATACTATTGTCCATAGTGGACAACACTATTTACATTCCCACCAACAGTGTAGTAAGGGTCTCTTTTTTCCACATCCTTATGAACACTTGTTATTTCTTGTCTTTTGACAATAGCCATTTTGACAGATGTAGGGGAGTATCTTATTTCTGTTTTGATTTGCAGTTCCCTGATGATTAGTGATGTTGAGCATCTTTTCATGTGCTTGTTGGGCATCTGTATGTCTTCTTTGGAAAATACCTATGAAGGTCTTGTACTTAAGTCTTTAGTCCATTTTGAGTTTATTTGTGTATGTAGTGTGAGAAAACGTTCACTTCATTCTTTCACATGTAGGTGTCCAGGTTTCCCAATACCACTTATTGAAGTATTTTTCCCTATTGTATACCCTTACCTCTTCTGTGACAGTACCACACTGTTTCAATTATTGTACCTTAATAGTATAGTCTGCAGTTTTAGCAATATGCATTTAAGGTTCCTCCATGTCTTTGCATGACTTGATAGTTCATTTGTTTTTATCACTAACTAATATTCCATTATATGAATGTACCACAGATTATTTATCCATTCACCAACAAAGGACAACTTGGTGGCTTTCCAGTTTTGGAAATTATGAATACATTTTCTATAAACATCTGTGTGCAGGCTTTTCTGTGCACATAAATTTTCAACTCATTTGGATGAATACCAAGGGGCACGATTGATGAATCATGTGGTAGGAGTATGTTTAGTTCTGTAAGAAGCTGCTAAACTGTTTTCTAAAGTGGCTTTGCCATTCTCACTCCTGCTATCAATAAGTGAAGTGTTCCTTTTGCTCCACATCCTCACCAGAATTTGGTATTGCTGGTGTTTTGGGTTTGAACCATTCTTATATGTGTGTAATGGTATCTCATATTTTTTTAAATATGTAATTCCTTAATGACAAATGATGTTAATCATCTTTCCTTATGCTTGCACCTGTATATCTTATTTGATAAGGGGTCTGTTCAGATATTTTTTTTTCATTTCATAAATTAGTTGCTTGATTCCTTATTGTTGAATTTATGCTTTCACTATCAGTCACAATATTTTCTATTTGTCCTTGCTAATTTGCAATTATTTGGAGATTTTGTAGACATCATTCTATTACAGATTTTTAGTTTAATTATATTGTGGTCAGAAACAATGCTTTTTATGATTTCAATTACTTTAGCTTTTCAAAGTTTGTTTTAAGGTCCAGAATATAGTATATTTCTCCTTTCTGTTCTATCAAATTTTGTTGCATATATTTTGGAGGTTTGTTGTCAGAATTGTTAGAATTTTTATGTCTTATTGATGAATCAATCTCATTATTATTATGTCAATTCCTCCTTTATCTCCTATAATATTCCCTTATATGAAATCTGTTTTGTCTTATATTAACATTGCCACTTCTTTTGTTTAGGGTTTATATACTATATTTCCCCAGACTTTTACTTTTATTCTGTCTTTATATTTGAGGTGGGTTTTCTATTGGTAACATAGAGTTGTGTCTTGTTTCTTTATACAATGTGATAACTTCTTCCTTTTAATTGGGATATCTAAACCATTTATATTTAATGTAATTAATAAAATTGATACTTTTAAATCTACCTAATTATTTTTGTTTTCTGCTTGTTTACTTGTTAGTCATTCCATTTTTCCCTCTTTTTTCAGTCTTATTTTTATTTAATAAATTTTACTGCATTTTTCTACCACTTCTACTTCTTTTTAAAGTTGTTGTTCTAAATATGCACACTTAGTTGATAAAAGTTTACTTTCAAATAATATTATATCATAAGAATCTTACAGTAATATACTTTCAATTCCTCTTTCCCATTCTTGTGCTATTTTTGTCATGAATTTTATTTTACATACAGTACAGTACTATTTTTGTTTTAGACAGTCAATTATCCTTTATTTTAATTAAACTGTTTACTTGGAGATAATTGTAGATCTACATGCTGTTGTAAGAAATAATGAAGAGAGATTATGTGGATTCTGTACACAGTTTCTCCCATTGTTAGCATCTTGCAAAACTTGTGAATAATAGATATCACAACCAAGAGATCAACATTGATACATTCAAGATACAGATCCGTAACACCACAGATTCCTCATGTTGCCCTTTTATAGACACATCCATTTCCCTCCTGTACCAAAACTCCTCCCAAACCCCGAAACCACTAGTCTCTTCTCCCTTTCTATTATTTGGTTATTTCAAGAATGTTATATAAATGAGATCATACCTTTGGGGACTGGCTTTTTTTCCTCTAATATAATTCTCTAGAGATTCATCCAGGTTGTTTGTGAATCACTAGTATGTTCCTTTGATTGCTACGTAGTATTCTATGGTATGAGTTTACCACAGTTTGTTGAAATATTTGTCTGTTGGGTTGTTCAAATTTGGGGTGTTATGAAAAAAAAATACTATAAACATTTATATACAGGTTTCTTTTTGATAATTTTCCCCCCCTCTGGAATAAATGCCTAGAATGCAATTGCTGGATCACATGGTAACTGCATGTTCAGACTTTTAAGAAAGTGTCAAAGTGTTTTCCAGAGTAGTCATACCATTTTAAATTTCTGCTATCTATTAGTGATCCAGTTTCTCTGTATTCTTGCAAGCATTTTGCGTGTCACTATTTTTCATTTTAACCATTCAGATAGAAGTGTAGTGATAGCTCATGGTTTTAATTTGTATTTTCCTAATAATGATAAACATCTTCTCATTTGCTCATTTGTCATCTGTATAACCTCTGTGGTGGTAAAATGTATCTTTATATATTCTGCCCATATTCTATCTAACTGGATTACTTGTTTTTAATTGTCCAATTCTGAGTTCTTTATCTATTCTAGATAATAGTCCATTGTGAGGTATATGTTTTGCAAATATTTACTCCAAGTCTGTAGCTTGTCTTTCCATCTTGTTAAGTGGATTGCTGGCAGAGCAAACGTTTTTAATATTGACGAAATTAAGTTTATTATTTTTTTCCTTTTACATATTGTTCTTTTGTAACACACCTTCCTTAAAATGATGACATTTTACACTCTTCCAGACCTAGAAAAGGAGAGTGCCGATATCTTTTTCTGAATCTAGAATAGGCTTGATTCAAATAACTGACAAGCCAGCAGAGAAGAGCAAATTAAGGACCAATCTCACAAATCTTGATAAAAACAGTACAAATCAAAAATGTAATAACAGAATTTTTTAAAGAATCATGTCTAGCAGTTAAGTCAGGAGTATAGACCTCAGGAGTATATTAACAGATCAAGGGATAAAAGTTATATAAAGACCTAAATAAGTACCCAAAGAAACAATTTAAAAATTCCGATCTTTTCCTGATTAAACTAAAGGAATAAAACTTGGTAAAAAAAAAAAGGAATAGATGGACATTCCATGGCATTATTATATGTATATATTGTATATACTATATATATTTATTGTATACATTATATATATATATATATTTAGTTAGTATATAGAATGGCTCAAGTCAAGACTGATGCTATATGACATCAACAGATAATACACTTTCAGGTTGCAGAATAATTATGCAAATTTATTTTAAAATGTTTATATTAATTCTGTTATTAAAAACTGCTGGATTCAAATTTCAAGTATGACATTAAGGTGTAAGAGCAGTCATTTCTCAGGACTGTCAACAGCTAGATCATACTTGTCACTACACTGCACATTAGCGATACCAAGCAGGCTCTTGTACCTGAGGTCATTAGAGGTACCTGGGGCAGCATCTTGACTTCGTTTTTCTTTTAGACCTTATGTTCATTTTATGTCTGAGATGAAGATGATTAATTGTAGATAGTACTGTACCTGATTTTGAAGCATTTTTTTTTCCTGAGAAATTTGGAGTTGGCAAAGTGGACATTCTGCTTTTAATTCATTCTAACGAGATGTGAAAAATTATCTAAATACACTTTTATTTGGAAGACTTGGCCTAAATGGAATTAAATAGCTAAAAATAAGTATAGTTCCTAAAGGTTACTGTGTTTAATGTTATGAATTCTAGCCCAAAGGAATTCTATGAAGCTATGAAGTTTGGAATCATGACATGATCTTATCCTTATTTCTGTTTTCATTAAAATTTTATTATTTTTGTCCCCCAAATATTCTAATTTACTTACCTAATCTACTCACTTTATACTTATATCCACTATCAATCTATTTTATCAAAAATTGCAAACTCAAGTTTTTGCATATAAAAATAACATCTTTTAAAATAATTGATTATTGCAACATTCAAATCTTATTATCTTATATGTGACTGTTAGCATTTCACCATTAAATATAAGATAAAATAAAAAATAAAGCATGTTTGCTTAGAGTTGCATGCAGATCACTAATCTTTACAAAAATGGAATAAGACAAAATAGTATGTTAAAAATATATACCTTGTTTTTATTATTTAGATTGTATTACTTACACATATTAAATATGATAATAATCTATTTGATCATTAATTATACACTAAGGCCAGAAAATAACCATTCCAAAAGCCTCAGCTTTCCAAAGGTCAAGGTCAAACAAAACTGAATTGTCAATATGGACAGAATATTGGAACTATCGCTAAACTTTTGTACAGCCCTAATGTATATGTGTGTGTGTGTGTGTGTGTGTGTGTGTGTGTGTGTATACACACACACACACGTGGCAACAGAACAATTATACAATTTGTCTTTCAATGTACCTCTCCTCTATAAAAGTTAATAATGGTTTAATGTCATTTTCTTCTTTGAACATCTTACTTAAACATTTAATCAGAGCTATTATGTCTAAACAAAAGCCAACATCCTATTCAAAAACAGAACCCTAGAAGAATTCCAATAAAGTTAAGACTCTTTTAAAGATGTTCACTCACCATTGTTTCTTAACCAGCCACATTGTTTAATCATCCAGGAGAGTAATTCCTGGTCAGGGCTAGTGTGGCCAAGGTGAGTCTGGTTGGGTGGGTCTGTGCTCCACAGGCACTGCTTGGAAACCAAGGACATTCATTCCACTACAGTGATCAGGATAGACCAGCCACACTAAGCTAGTGAAAACCAATTGTAAAAAAAGAAAATGTAATGTTTCATACATTTCTACCATTTTTCCATGTTTATTGTTTGGAGTATTGATTCTTTTTCAATTATTTTTATTATCTAAGGAAGAGAGTTTGCAGGTTCCCATTAACTATGAAATATATGGTGCAAAATTCTAGCTATCCCCATTTTATAATGACCAATATATGTACCAAACACTCCCTCATTTAATCCTCACAGAAAAATCGTGTGCAATATGAATTTGTAAGCTTATACATAGGGAAATTGAAGGTATGACTTGCCCTACATCTCACAACAGTAAGATGCAAGACCATCACACTTCAAATCCGGCATCTACTCTACCCTAATGCCTGCTGGTCAAGTTAGCACCTGTTTTCCTTGGCATCAGGTCTGAACAGCTTAATATAGAGTAGTAAGGTCCCTGAAAGTCAGAGGATTTGCTGGGGTTTATGCCAGAGCAAAATTTCCTGCATTTCCCAAGACACACACTCAGCACATCACCTGAATTCATCCTTGAGCAGGGGGCTACTGCTCCTGGCAGCCAGGCAACCCCACACTAAGATCTGCCTCTGTTCAGCCCTGGATTTCTGCCACCCACCCTCCATTTCTGTAATTACCTCTAAATTTAACACACGGTCATTAATGATGATGCCTATGAGAATGTGATAATGTTTTCCTTCTTTCATTGGATAAGTGCACCTACCCGTCTTACCCCACATTTTTAACAAGTGCAGCCTTAGATTAGCAAACCACAGGTTTTCTTTCTGACCGTGCTTCCATGGAAAGCTTATAGTTTTCTCTATTCTAAAGTTCACTGAAGTACTTTTCTGCTTTCTTGCAGTTTTTAAGGAGATAATAAGTTCCAAAATTCACCAGCATTTCACTGAAAGAAGCTTGTCACGGTGGTTGGTAGCTAATGAAGGCCCCTTTAGTTTATCTTCATCAATTGTCAAATATTTGAGTCCGTGAAGTGGTGTGATGAGGTACAAAGACAGATATTTGAAGGGATTTTAACTCATTTGAGCAATTACATGCTTAACTGCCCTGCAATAATCTGCCAGTCTGAGTCTTTTCTACACAGCACAAGTGGAGAGTGTTAGAATAGATGGATTTAGAACATAAAGGCTTAGTCTGAATGGAAGAAAGGCACCAGAGAGATTAATTGCCAATAACAAACAGCAGGGCTGCTTGCAAGTTATATATCACATAGTTACCTACCAGCAGTGATGGAGGCCAGCTCACAGAGAGCAGGACAGGTTGGGACAAAACAGGCATTACACAGAATCCTGAGTACCAATGACCACCAATTTACAGGGAGGTAGAGAATTCACTTTTTAAAAAGAATATACATACATAATATATATATATATATATATATATATATATATATATATATATATATATATATATAAACAATATATACATACATTCACAAATGCAACATATACATTAATGCCTGCACCATACACATACATTTATAAATGCAATATATACATATGGTTAAAAAATAGCAGCTTTTGTCAACACACACATTTAGAGATTTTAGAGGCTTCTTCTAGGGCCATTCTTCTAATAGTTAACTGAGTCTACTAACACATTACTCCTATAACCTAGAAGTTAAATGTCTTTTAAGTATTAGAAATTAAAATAAATGTGATTCAGGATAGATCATATCTTGGGTCAACAAATCAAGTCTTGGTAAATTTAAGAAAATTGAAATTGCATAAAGTCTGTTTTATGACCACAATCCTATGAGACTAGATATCCATTACAGGAAAAAAAAAAACTGTAAAAAATACAAACACATGGAGGCTAAACAATAAACTACTTAATAACCAAGAGATCACTGAAGAAATCAAAGAGGAAATCAAAAAATACCTAGAAACAAATGACAATGAAAACACGATGACCCAAAACCTATGGGATGCAGCAAAAGCAGTTCTAAGAGGGAAGTTTATGGAAATACAATCCTACCTTAAGGAACAAGACACATCTCAAAAAGAAAACCTAACCTTGAACTTAAAACAATTAGAGAAAGAAGAAGAAAAAAAAAACCCCCAAAGTTAGCAGAAGGAAAGAAATCATAAAGATCAGATCAGAAATAAATGAAAAAGAAATGAAGGAAACAATAGCAAAGATCAAGAAAACTAAAAGCTGGTTCTTTGAGAAGATAAACAAAATTGATAAACCATTAGCCAGACTCATCAAGAAAAAAAGGGAGAAGACTCAAATCAATAGAATTAGAAATGAAAAAGAAGTAACAACTGACACTGAAGAAATACAGAGGATCATGAGAGATTACTACAAGCAACTATATGCCTATAAAATGGACAACCTGGAAGAAATGGACAAATTCTTAAAAACGCACAACCTTCCAAGACAGAACCAGGAAGAAATAGAAAATATGAACAGACCAATCAAAAGCATTGAAATTGAAACTGTGATTAAAAATCTTCCAATAAACAAAAGCCCAGGACCAGATGGCTTCACAGGGAAATTCTATCAAACATTTAGAGAAGAGCTAACACCTATCCTTCTAAAACTTTTCTAAAAAATAGCAGAGGGAGGAATACTCCCAAACTTGTTCTATGAGGCCACCATCTCCCTGATACCAAAACCAAAGATGTCACAAAGAAAGAAAACTACAGGCCAATATCACTGATGAACATAGATGCAAAAATCCTCAACAAAATACTAGCAAACAGAATCCAACAACACATTAAAAGGATCATACACCATGATCAAGTGGAGTTTATCCCAGGAATGCAAGGATTCTTCAATATACACAAATCAATCAATGCGATACACCATATTAACAAATTGAAGGAGGAAAACCATATGATAATTTCAATAGATGCAGAGAAAGCTTTTGACAAAATTCAACACCATTTATGATAAAAACCCTCCAGAAAATAGGTGAGGGAACTTACCTCAACATAATAAAGGCCATATATGACAAACCCAGAGCCAACATCGTCCTCAATGGTGAAAAACTGGAACCATTTCTACTAAGATCAGAAACAAGACAAGGTTGCCCACTCTCACCACTATTATTCAACATAGTTTTGGAAGTTTTAGCCACAGCAATCAGAGAAGAAAAACAAATAAAAGGAATCCAAATCAGAAAAGAAGAAGTAAAGCTGTCACTGTTTGCAGATGACATGATACTATACATAGAGAATCCTAAAGATGCTACCAGAAAACTAATACAGCTAATCAATGAATTTGATAAAGTAGCAAGATACAAAATTAATGCACAGAAATCTCTTACATGATGAAAAATCTGAAAGTGAAATTAAGAAAACACTCCCATTTACCATTGCAACAAAAAGAATAAAATATCTAGGAATAAACCTACCTAAGGAGACAAAAGACCTGCATGCAGAAAATTATAAGACACTGATGAAAGAAATTAATGATGATACAAATAGATGGAGAGATATACCATGTTCTTGGATTGGAAGCATCAACATTGAGAAAATGACTCTACTACCCAAAGCAATCTACAGATTCAATGCAATCCCTATCAAACTACCACTGGCATTTTTCACAGAACTAGAACAAAAAATTTCACAATTTGTATGGAAACAAAAAAGTCCCCGAATAGCCAAAACAATCCTGAGAAAGAAAAATGGAGCTGGAGGAATCAGGCTCCTGGACTTCAGACTATACTACAAAGCTACAGTAATCAAGACAGCATGGTACTGGAACAAAAACAGAAATATAGATCAATGGAAGGGGATAGAAAGCCCAGAGATAAAGCCATGCACATATGGTCAGCTTATCTTTGATAAAGGAGGCAAGAATATACAGTGGAGAAAAGACAACCTCTTCAATAAGTGATGCTGGGAAAACTGGACAGCTACATGTAAACAAATGAAATTAGAACAATCTCTAACACCACACCCAAAAATAAACTCAAAATGTAAGGCCAGACACTATAGGCAGAACACTCTATGACATCAATCACAGCAAGATCCTTTTTGACCCACCTCCTAGAGAAATGGAAATAAAATTACAAATGAACAAATGGGACCTAATGAAACTTCAAAGCTTTTGCACAGCAAAGGAAACCATAAACAAGATGAAAAGACAACCCTCAGAATGGGAGAAAATATTTTCAAATGAAGCAACTGACAAAGGATTACTCTCCAAAATTTACAAGCAGCTCATGCAGCTCAATAAAAAAAAAAAAAAAAAAAAAAAAATCCAAAAATGATCAGAAGACCTAAATAGACAGTTCTCCAGAGAAGGTATACAGATTGCCAACAAACACATGAAAGAATGCTCAACATCACTAATCATTAGAGAAATGAAATCAAAACTACAATGAGATATCATTTTCCACCGGTCAGAATGGCCATCACCAAAAAATCTACAAACAATAAATGCTGGAGAGGGTGTGGAGAAAAGGGAACCCTCTTGCACTGTTGGTGGGAATGTAAATTGATACAGCCACTATGGAGAACAGTATGGAGCTTCCTTAAAAACCTGAAAATAGGGGCTTCCCTGGTGGCGCAGTGGTTGAGAGTCTGCCTGCTGATGCAGGGGACATGGGTTCGTGCCCCGGTCTGGGAGGATCCCACATGCCGCGGAGCAGCTGGGCCCGTGAGCCATGGCCGCTGAGCCTGTGTGTCCAGAGCCTGTGCTCCGCAATGGGAGAGGCCACAATAGTGAGAGGCCCGCGTACCGCAAAACCAAACAAACAAAACAAAACAAAACTGAAAATAGAACTACCATATGACCCAGCAATCCCACTACTGGGCATATACCCCGAGAAAACTATAACTCAAAAAGAGACATGTACCACAATATTCACTGAAGCACTATTTACAATCGCCAGGACATGGAAGCAACTTAAGTGTCCAGAGGCAGATGAATGGATAAAAAAGATGTGGCATATACATACAATGGAATATTACTCAGCCATAAAAGGAAACAAAATTGAGTTATTTGTAGTGAGGTGTATCGACCTAGAGTCTGTCATACAGAGTGAAGTAAGTCAGAAAGAGAAAAACAAGTACCGTATGCTAACACATATATATGGAATCTAAAAAAAAGGAAAAGATAAAAATGGTCATGAAGAACCTAGGGGCAAGACAGGAATAAAGATGTAGACCTACTAGAGAATGGACTTGAGGACACGTGGAGAGGGAAGGGTAAGCTGGGACAAAGTGAGAGAGTGGCATGGACATATATACACTACCAAATGTAATATAGATAGCTAGTGAGAAGCAGCTGCATAGCACAGGGAGATCAGCTCAGTGCTTTGTGACCACCTAGAGGGGTGGGATAGGGAGAGTGGGTGGGAGGGAGATGTAAGAGGGAAGAGATATGTGGATATATGTATAGCTGATTCACTTTGTTATAAAGCAGAAAGTAACACACCATTGTAAAGCAATTATACTCCAATAAAGATGTTAAAAAATAAAATAAAATAAATGTGATGATTAGAGAGCCAAAATAATTTTGAAAAAGTTGAACAAATCAAATGATCTGATCTCAAAACTTACCATAAAGCCATAGTAATCAAGATAGTGTGGTACTGTTATAAAGATAGATGTATTGATCAATGGACAAAATAAAATCTTGACATAAAATAAATAATTTCATAAATGTATCCAGTCATTAAAAACAGAATTCTAAGAAATCAAATATCAGGAAAATATATTTTTATTACTGTTGTTGCTTTGGTTACTGAATCTTGATTTTCTGCTATCTTTCCCGGATTGCTGTTTGATAATTTGTTTTTCTAGCAGGAGTTATCTAGAGTGATACCATGTTGATTATGTTAGAACATTGTGGTATATGATGAGATATTCTTCAATTTACTCGTTCATTCACTAATTCATTTGTTTTATTCATCTAGCTAAT
Source organism: Delphinus delphis (assembly GCF_949987515.2). NCBI lineage: Eukaryota > Metazoa > Chordata > Mammalia > Artiodactyla > Delphinidae > Delphinus > Delphinus delphis. The sequence goes on along the minus strand of NC_082684.1, from coordinate 116,301,765 downwards.
GTTTCCTAAGCACCCCTTGAAGTTTTTTCCGCATAGGAATGGAGATCAGGAGAAAATGGGTGGAGGGGGTGGCATCTCAGGGGACTTTGAAGACTAGTAGGATTCCCAAGAAGTGGCGAGGGTCAGGCATTTCATGTGGGGGGAAGAGCATGAGCAAAGAGCAAAAATATGGAGAAAAAGTGCAGTGGATTAGGAGTGAAGGGTATTTACTCTGGGAGGCCAGAGATAACATACCATCAGAGAGTTAGGGGAGTAAGAACTGTGCTTCAAGAAGGCTAACCTGATATAAATTGTGTCAGGAGAAAAAATCGGTGGGAGTGAGGAGACCAGTAGCATGGCTTTAAAGATAACCTAAACCAACCCACAATGAAGAGCAGCTGTGCTATGGTTAGGAAAGTGCGGATAGAGTGAGGGAAGGATATGCAGAATTAACAGCGGTATTTGTCCTCTGATTTGATGTGGTGGATGACAGAGGAAAGCATAGAAGATGGCCCCAGGCCTTGAGACTGGTGCCAGAGAGAGGAGTTGATGCCATTAGAAAGGAGAGTGTGGAGGAAAAGGATGGAGAGTAGATTTGTCAAAGTAGATCACTGTTTTCCTTCAGAAAAAGTGTCGGTCGTCCTGGCTCTGGTCCTCAGCTGATCAAAGAGTGGAGCTAGTGCCCTCCTGTGTCATGAAAGAGGACACAGATCTTGAATTTCTACACTGGCATGGTAGTTGAACTTGGAGCCTGGGTGAGATGAACAAGCAAAGGGGACAAAGATCAATTCCCTGGGGGTCAACCTGCCTGAGGGAGGAGGGTGACACACTGATGCTCACTGACTATTTCCTCTGGGAAAACACTGAGTTGAGGGCTTGCACATGATTCCTTTACCTCATTTAATATCCACAGCCACTGTGTAAGACATATTCTTATTCTGACATGGCCAGTAAATGTCATAATTAGGTCTAGTCTGATGTCAAAGCAGGAAGAGACAGGTAAGAGGGGAAAGGGAGAGAGAAAACAAGGGGAAATCTCATCTGTAGCAAAATCAGTGTGTTTAGGACATGAAGGTGTTTTCCTTCTCTGTGCTTCAGTTTCTTCCCCTCCAAACAAGTGACAATCTTGCTCTACATCTCAGATGAGGTTAGATGAATGAAAGGATCCCACACTCATCAGTGAGGAGCTAGCAACTTAGCCCTTCTCTAGAGAATAATGCAAAAATAGATGTGCAAAATGGAGAAATAGTCATTCATAGCCATACACTTTTTACAAATACCATTGAGTCATCTGTATTTTCAAGATGCTATTTGTGTACTTATTGATTAAAACATAGTAAGTGCTCAATAAATCTTTACTAAATGAGAGGATTGACAAAAGGCTGAACAATCATATTTTCACACTTATGGGCTTAATGTATGGATCTATGCTGGGAAGAAATTAAGATCAGTAACTACAGTGTCCCATGGACAGTTTCTTAGTGTAATAGTGCTACCTACTATCTGTCTCCATAGGAGGTGCAGGATGAGGGAGGTCATGGATTTGTTGTTTCTAGGGAACAGGTGGAAAATCTGCATTCGAAGGGAAAAATCAGTAGTGAGGAATTAAATAGTGTGAGAAGGTAGAGGTGCATCATTATTTAGCCAGAAAGTGTGCATAATGAATTAAGTTATTCCCAAGGTATTTTCATTTAATGGAATTTGATACCCTTTATCTGGAAACAAAGTGAACTCCAAAAGCAAGCCTCTGGCATCATTTACCTATAGGACAGACAAATTTGTGCTTCCCACTCATGCTTCTTACCCAGCCTCCTTTGAAGTCAATATATTTGGAATTAGTTTGCCACCATTAGAGTACAGTTTTTAACACTGGAGCATAACTGGCCAACGGGCCCATCCAAACCTTTACAAGACTTGATGACTGACTTGGCCTAACTAGACATATAATGTACTGACGACTACCTGAAAAGCACTGTGTGTAACTAAACTTTTCCCGCCTTAGTCCTTTCTTGCCACAAGCAAGTACTAGACAACTAATAACTGCTTCTAGGTCTATGAAAGAACTTCCAAGAACAGAGGACATGAACTGGTCTTTCCCTGATGCAGCCATGTGTAAGAGATGAACACAACCCAACCTAAAAATTTTTACAAATGTCTGTTTTATCTCAGCATGCCATTAAATATCATACTGTACGCCTTCATATGTCCAAACACTTTATTATAAAACACTTGGTTTCCAAAACATTTGCATAAGATGGCGTCCCCACTTTGGCATACACTTTGGCACAAAAACACCACCAGACCCACTTCACCCCAATGTGGAAAGCATGGTCCTTGGAAAAAGAGAAGTAAAGTTGCCACTCTCCAGTACCTGACAGTCTAGCAGGGATAACAAATGAGGAAGCGACAACAGAGCATGATAAAAGTTATGCGAGAAGTGAGGGTCAGAAACCAGAGCTATGGTCTCCTTTCCCTTTGCGAATACTAGCACACAATCAGAGGATCAAATGACCTAACTGAGCCCCTGCCAGAGAATCTGAAAACAAGCTAGGAAGGTCTTTGATCCACCATGATAATATAGCACATCATTTCAGAAAGTTGTACAGATGACACTTAGTTTTGAACATGACAGTACTGCTCAGGGCCACTTCCAGGTGCTATTTCCCATCTGCCTGCATCCAGAGCATGGTTGTGCACACCCTCAGACTGGCACAGGGTCAGACAATATGTGCTCTGCACTCATCTTTGCCTCACCCAGTCAAGTCTGTCTCCATGGCACCACTAACCAGCAGCTTGGTTCTCCCTTTCCACGTGGGTGCTATTACACTGCCTTAAACCATCCGAGTCACATTGTTCCTCCTCCAACTGGCTGCCACTTCTCAGAAGGGCCACGCTGATGGACACGGCTCTCCTGTCTTCATGCCATCACCACTCATGTGATTTTTCATTTGAAACGATCACCTTTAGCTGAATTTCAAAGTGCTCTCAAAGCAGTAATGAGATTCCCGGGCACTCTTTGGAACCCAACTGATTCTCTTGGAAGCAGCACATGAACTCCACATAATCTATTTATTCCTATTGTTCAGGTGGTAGCATATGGCGATGGCAAAGAGAGTACCTGTGCACTGATATTGTGAATTGCCATCATTGGCAGTCATCTAATGCACTTGGATGACAGTATATGGATGCAACATGGCCTAAGAAAAAGCCGTATCAGTCAGCAAAACAACACACACCTCTGCTGTATGGAACCAAACCTTCCTAAGTCATATGGAGCACATTGTGCTGATGCTTTACTGCTAACCACGGCAAGCCTTCCTTCTAGTCCTTAGCATAGCTCACCTTTCAAGGAAACTACATGTCAACAACTGTGCAAAGGCTTCTTTTTAAAGGTAAACCTGATGGGTTACTTTTCTGCTTAATGTCTTAGAGGTCACCCCTCCCCACCCTACTATAAATGTTAAAGACCGCACTCCATGGTGTGAGCTGGCACATGAGTCATCTCCCATCATCTTCCATTCTCCCTCCATAAGGAGCTATTCATCAATTGCCAAACACATGCAAGTTCTCTTGTGCCCCTCTAGGCATCTACTCACAATGTTTCCTCTCCCTGGAATGCCATTCTTCCTCCTTCTACATAAAAAACATCTTCTTGGGCTTCCCTGGTGGCGCAGTGGTTAAGAACCCGCCGACCAATGCAGGGGACACGGGTTCAAGCCCTGGTCCAGGAAGATCCCACATACTTCAGAGCAGCTAAGCCGTTGTGCCACAACTACTGAGCCTGTGCTCTAGAGTCTGTGAGCCACAACTACTGAGGCCGTGCGCCTAGAGGCCGTGCTCCACAACAAGAGAAGCCACCGCAATGAGAAACCCGCGTGCCGCAACGAAGAGTAGCCCCCGCTCGCCACAACTAGAGAAAGCCAGCGCGCAGCAACCAGGGACCCAACACAGCCAAAAACAAAATAAATAAAATAAATAAATTAGGGCTTCCCTGGTGGCGCAGTGGTTGAGAGTCCGCCTGCCGATGCAGGGGACACGGGTTTGTGCCTCGGTCCGGGAAGATCCCACATGCGGCGGAGCGGCTGGGCCCGTGAGCCATGGCCGCTGAGCCTGCACGTCCGGAGCCTGTGCTCTGCAACGGGAGAGGCCATAAGAGTGAGAAGCCCGCGTACCGGAAAAGAAAAAAAAAAATTTTTTAAATATTAATTAATTATTTTTTAAAAAAAGAAAACATCTGCTTGGACTTCAAGGTACAGTTTAGGTACTGCTTCCTCTTTGTAGCATGGAGAGTCCCTCCTCCTTTAGTGCCCAGACTGCTTTGTACATGTATCTCTTGTGCTATTCCATCCTTATTTATCTATATATTTGAATCTCAGGCCAGTCTGACTTCCTTGAGAGAAGGGTCACATCTTTCTGATCTTTGCTTAGGTCCCTAGCAGAACGTGTAGCACATGGCGGATCCTCTAGCATCATGTTGTGAACTTCAGCTTTCTTTAGATCTGTGAAATGCAGTCAGGGCTAAGACTTCCTTTGGGATCAAAGTCAAGCACAAACTCAAATCTGTACAGGAGCCAGGTGAATGGCAGAAGTGAAATGAGTAATGTACACTCAGTAGAGACTGCGATACACTGAAACACTCATGACTCATGACTGGTCCCAAGGCAGCTGTCACGACTCAGCTCCAGTCAATCATGACTGTGCAGGACTGTGGACTAGGTCTTACTAGACTGTTGGATTACCACCACCCCAACCCTCACCACCTCCCCCAAACCGAGAGACTCCAAATTTTTTAAGATTAGTTTCTCTTACTTAACAATCAGAAAAATTCAAACTTCTAAAGTAATGTGTAAACCAAATATAACACATCTGTGGGATTTTAACCTCCACTCTACCTAACCTCTTTTAATCCTGTTCCAAGGTGGGGTAGGGAAGCTAAATCAGTCTTCCCCTCCCCCAAGCACGTGCCTCTGATGTGCAGAGAAGAGCTTGGAGCTGATTAATTATGAGTGTTAATAGCCTGACACTTAAAGTGATGAAAAGAAACAGCTATATCGTTAAAGGGTTAGTTTAATACACTAGTCTAAACGTTACCTTTTCTCCACCTAACACACCCTCAAATTGTCACCTCCAAATATTGAAGCATAAGTGTGCTTAGAATTTATAACACTGAACACAGCGGAACAAGGTCAAGCCATAAGTCTAACATTCCATATGTCTGAGTTCAGTATCTGACATCCCCATTCCCTTGGGGTACAACTTTTTAATTATTATTTATAGATCATCTTTTTTTTTAACCACCTGAGAAGTGCAATTATCACCCTGAGATGCAATGTCTGAGGTATCATTTTTTTCTGAAATGGAAATTTTCTATCCAAGTAGAGATCGAGGCATACAATTTATTACTATAGTACCCCTGACAACTAGTCAGACATATGAGTGTGCAGAATCTGAAAACTAACTCATAATTAACAGTGGAACTGGATCATTTAAAAAAGAAAAAACAAACCAAACTCCTTTGCTTTCTCATAAGATTCCTTTTTCCTGACTTATCCCCATAGCTATTCCTATTATTGATGGAATTTTTGCCCTTATTACTATCTTGGTCCTGAACATAAAGTGTTAGGATAAATAGTTTTTATAAAATTTAATGAATGTTAGGTGCACATTTATTTTTCATTCCACATTTTGCTGACTGAATATTCTCCAGAGTGCTGGCATATTACCAAAATTGACAGTCATGGCATGCATGGAGCTCTAGCTAACATCTGAAGGGAGCATAACACCCAATGGGTTTTAAATCCAAGACTTCAGAACCAGCAGTCAAGACACTCAGGACTCATTGCCAGTTTCCCAAGATGAAAGATGTTCAAAGCTAGCAGTATGTAACTGCATTAACAACTCTGTAATTTTGAATGGATGATGCTAGGGGAGAGAATGGAGTTAGAAATGTATAGGAGGAGAAAAAGAGACTTGACCAAAACTTTGATGACAGAAACCTGGCCAAAGGACATAACTGTATATGATGCATTTCAATCCCTGTGTTCCAGATGACTACTCTATGAAATGTAGGCAATATTATGCTATATCCAATTAATTCATGTCTTGAGTAGTAATCTTGGTTTGCCCTTTCCTGGAAAGAGTTCATACCAGACTTCATTCTCCTAAGAGTAGAGCTAAAATCACCATTGAGCTCAGCAGCTAACTTTCTATGATCTGCTTTCACCTGTGGGTTGGAAAGGACCTTGCAGTTCAGCTAGTGACTTCCACCATCTCACTAGTGTCTGAATCCCCTACATGACAAGTCAACAAAAGGCCATCCATTCTGTGGTTCTGTACCTCCTGTAACAGGGAGCTCAGAAATATCTTTCCTATACTGAATCTTTCCCTTTTAAGCTTCTATGTGTTGATCTAAATCTGAGCTGTTGAAGATATACAAAATACAATGAACTTATCTATATGACATCTATTGGACCTTTCTTCAAACAGCTGATGACAGCACCCATGACCTTCAAAATCTTTTAAGTTCCTAGTTAAACAACCACAGTTCCTTCAGTTGCTCTGCGTATGATATGGCTTCTTGACCTTTGCTTGACAGAATAACTCCACCCTGGAAAGTAGTTTCTAATCTCACATTAGTATCAGCTGACTATGAGCCTTGTGCCAGCCATTGCTTATTAGGTAAGTTTGGAAATTATCTTCATCTGGATTTCTCTGACTTCACTTTTATTTCTGGAAAATTATTTATAATTTTGATTTTTTTTTCTGCTGAGCCATAGTAGTCATACAAGTCAGACTATTCAGTAGCATTTTGATTATTCATTTACTTACCCATATTTTTAAACATCTACTCTGTGCCAGGCAGTGTGATAGATCAGTACTGAGGTTATAGCTGCTGACAAAACATTGTTCCTGCCTTCATGGAGCTGTCATTTCTAGCTAGATCATTGACCCAAATCAATTCCTTAGTAGTTATGGTCTCTGTATCCTAGGAAAAAGGAAAGACTGGAGAGAGAAGTTGTTCCTTCAGAAAAGCTCTTACCCATGAGCACTTGCATGTGGTTGCCTTACTACAATGCAGACAGAATGTAGAAGACCATCACCCTTTTCTAGAGTCTATGAGTGAGGCAGGAAGTGGTAAGTTGACAAAAGAGTACATTGTCCATGGGCAAAGACCTTCATCAAGAGAGCCAGGCCAACTGGGAAATAAAACCCCTCCCTGAGAACTTCATTGGCCCTTGCATGTATCTCTATGTGGCCCTTATCATTTGTAAAGTAATTGTTTGTTTTCATATCTGCCTTCCCTGTTAAACCCTAAGGCTCCTGAGGGGAACGGCTCCATATCTGGCCAGAGGATGGCGCCCAGTGGACAGTCAAGGAAAGTTTGTTGAACACATGCCTTAGCTCTCATCTCCCCTAAGTGATTTGTTGACCAAGATCATTCATTGTTCCAAGTTATTACTTTATGTTGCCATTGTGAGAATTCAGGATAAATACTTTGCTTGTGGAGAAAGAAGCTCTGGAAATAAGGGTTTGCTTTAGTCCTCTTTACTATGCCACTTCCATAGCTATAATTACTTGGTGATACTTGAAAATTATATCAGATTAACAATTAGAATGACTCATAATATGCAATAATTGTCATAGCTATCATCTAGATAGTCTCTTTGATTTTTCTTTTTTACAAAAGTATGAAATGGAAAGATGGAAATAATATATTGAAAATATATCAAATAGTTTTTAAGTACTTGTTGGAGTCAGTTAATGGGTTATACTCTTATTTACATTTTAAATGAACCTAAAAAAATCAATCATGCAGGGTAGCCTTCTAATGGATACACTTATGAATATACAATGCATTTGATATGGCATGTTAAATTTAAAAAGGATAAAGATGTTTGCTGCATCTACCGACAAATCCTATTGATAAAATTGGTTCAATGAAGTTGTCAAAATTTACCAACAAAAAACAAATGACCTCTAAATTTATCATCACTAAAGTTTCCTGCTAATTAGCATCTAGAGATATTGTGTTATAGATGCTTCTTTAAAAGCTATCAGCCCTCCAACTCTGCATAGTGACATGGTATCTATCAACGTCTCATGGTGCCTGCAATTCTGACAAAAGGCACTGGGAAGAACTGGCACGTACCACCATATTTGCATTTTTGCATCTCATTAAGGACATAATTGCATACCAACACAGCAATTCTCCTTCACTGTCTCAAAAAACATTATCAGCAATGTCTGAAATAAATGCTTAAATGTCAGCTACTGACAAGCAAGAAAAGCTGACCTTTGAAGGTTCTCATTCTTCTGAGATGTGCCCTACTATGACTTACTTCTTAATTTTCTGTCTGTGTTTAATAACAGAAAAGGGACACAGGGACTCTTAAGAATTGTGATTGAGTATGGAAAACTAGAAGGGAATCAAGAAATTGCAAAATGGCTACCAACTTACTATTCCTACTAACAGTCATCTGGAATTGATTGAATATTTGCAAAGACAAATCCTTAAAACCACAGAAAATTTAAAGAGGGTGAACATCAACATTTTTTTGTTTACAATGCAATTTCTGCAAAAGTATAGAGTGCCTCCACATTAATAACTAAAATGAGTTTATCCATGATTAATGTTATGACAACCAAACAACATTTCTCCTATAAGCATGCAACCCATTTTACACATTGTCACAAGTGGAGGCTAAGTGTTGGACGAGCACCAACAGCTAATCTAAAACTGCACAGAACCATTTACACCCTCTCCTCCAAGACCTCATCTCACTAGAGTGCCCTTAGTCTCATGGATCTCCTATCCTATTGTACGCCTTTATCCTGTCATCATCCCCTGTTTGGAGCTACCTCAATCTGCACAGCCATTTGGTACACATTTTTTCGAAAGCACTTATCAATTTTAACTCACGTTGAAATGCCATAGAAATGTCTGCCAATGTCCAGAAAATGCTAATCAATTTTGAAAATCTACATCATGGCTTGCATCCCAGATTTTCTACCCAATCCACATCAAATAGAAATGATAGAAAATCATGTTAACATGTTCAGCCGCTTGTTTGCTTGTTGTCGCTGAGGCATTGGTCATGCTTCAATGGCAAACTAACCGCCTGCTTGGAAGCTCATCCAGTTTGCACTACTTTGGGTGGCTATGTGGCGACAATGTGAAGTGGCTGTCACACTTCACGTTCAAAGATTGGGATTTCCATATGAATCCTTTCCCCCACTTCGATTTTGAAGAACACAAGGGATGTTTTTTCCTTAGATGGAGATATATGCATTTTTAATGCTTCTATTTCCCCCAAAGAACATCCGCTAGTGGGAACGCTGCTTCTGTGGTAGACATGACACATAAATTTATATTTCAGACTCACTGAGTAAATCTAGATACTATAGAAAAGAGAGAACAGTTTTTAGTGTGCAAAGCCCATACAAATAAGTCTCTCCCAGCAATAAACAAACAATCAAAAATCCCTCTCAGAATTTTGATTTGGAAGGGAGCTCAAAAACCAGCTGGTTTAACCTCCCCATCATAAGAAAGCTCTTCAAAGACCTCCCAGAAAGACAGTCCTTCCGATGATTAGAATTCCACTACTCCGCGGGAAGGGAAATTTCACTAAGAAGTCCATCTCTTGATTCAAAAATTAATGATAAATCTAGGCTCAAAATCTTCTTTTATTGAAACCTCACTTAATTGGTGCTCGGCTGTTCTAAAGGAACAAACTGTTGCCCTGTTTCTTGACAGTAATTACTTTGCCACTAAGTTTCCTTGGTTCCAGGGAAAGCATAATCTCATTCAGTCCTTGACTTCTTGTGAGATGTGGGTCCCAGATGACCCCTGGCTCTCCTGGTCAACTTCCCCTGGTCACTCCCCAGTTGACCAACAGTCCTTTTGAAACACCCAGAACTGCCCCCAGGACTGGATCTGATTGTCCCAATGGGACAATTGCTTCTGGGACTCTAGATGTTATAGTACTAGGAAAACAATCTGAGGACATTTTAGCATCCTTAGGAGCAGGAATGCCCATGTTGGTGCTAAGAAGTTCATAATCTGCCTTACTTCTTCAACTAAAATCAGTTTGATTCACTATTTTTGTCATAGCTTCTTTTTTTTCTTTCTTTCTTTCTTTTTTTTTAATGAAGCTAAAGAGTCTACAATCTTAAGAGGTCCTCAGTGCCAAAAAGAGGAACTCAGCTTTGTCCTGGGTCTAGCAAAGTGCTAGCATGTCTTGATCATCATCATTGCAGCAATAACAGAATCTAACCATTATTAAGCACTTAATATCTAAGCTCGCTTTATCACAAGCCCATGAAGTAAAGATGATTATTATGCCCCATTTTTGTTTGTTTGTTTTTTTAATTTTTCTTTTATATTGGAGTATAGTTGATTAACATGTGTTAGTTTCAGGTGTACAACAGGGTGATTTCATTATACATTTACATGTATCTATTCTTTTTCAAGTTCTTTTCTCATTTAGATTATTACAGAGTATTCCCTGATGCAGTAGGTCCTTGTTGGTTACCTATTTTAAATATAATAGTATGTACATGTGAATCCCAACCCCCTTTTGGAGATGAGGAAAGTGAGATCCAGAGAGGTTAAGTTACTTGCCTAAAGCCACAGAGCTAGGAAATGGTGATTCTGACTCCAGCGTGCCCACTAACCAGTGCAGAAAGTGGTCTCAGAAAATAGCAGAAGCTCAGAACCTATTTGACACACTAAACTGAAGGATTTTCTTCCTGTTATACATATGTTTTCCTACTGAAGGAAAAGAGTCTAGCCACCGAGGTGACGGCAGCATTGGGACTCCAAAGGCAAGCTGTGCTTTGTACTCTCCATTCTGCACCAATGGAACAGTGAGCAAGGTTAGGGTGAGACAGGAAGGTGCCATCTGCTGTTAGTAGAAGACTATGCTTCACAAGCACGAGCCCATCTCTTTGCAGATCACAAGGCTGGCAGTCTTGAACCAGGAGCCTATCATTTCTCCCGAATTTGAAGTGCCCAGAAACACCAGAGAGCCCTGCCTCCCAGATCCCCATGGTCCCCACTTCACCGTGCGGTGCCAGCTCAGTGATGGAAGTATCCAATGATCCCCAAGCCCTGCTGGATTTCAGAGGACTGGTATCAAGTGACAGATTGATTTCCCGTGGTCATATGTTTCATGCTAAGACTCAGTCTAGAATTCTTCTACGTGGTTGTATTATTTGAAGGAGAAAATGACGGCCAGCAGGTAAAAATAGCAGAACTGAAAAGAAGCGCTACATTTAATTCCATCTAATTTATGCTGCTGTGGGTGGGAATCAAAGTTCATCTCCTAGACATTAATTAAAGCAGAAATGCAGGGAAATGTCAGTCCTCTGGCTGCCAGGGCCCTTTTCAGGAGGAAGCCAGAAGCTGGGAAAGTAGGTCTGCTATTTCCTTGCTGTCACAGAGCTCATAATAGAGGGCAGCAAACTTCGTGGGCTCTCAGAAACTGTCCTGTCTCCCAATCAAGAGCGTTTCAGAAGGAGAGGACCTTGGGCCTGGAACCCAGCAGCTGTATCCATGGGAATTCCACACTGACAGGGAGGAGAAGGGATTCTGTGCAATTAAGGGCTCGGCAGTCAGCCCTGATCACATGTTGGCATTCCCAAGCATCCCCCTAAAAGCGAATTTTTTATTTTATTTTATTTTATTTTTTATTTTTTATTTTTGGCTGTATTGGGTCTTTGTTGCTGCACGCAGGCTTTCTCTAAGTTGTGGCGAGCAGGGTCTACTCTTCATTGCGGTGTGCGGACTTCTCACTGCAGTGGTTTCTCTTGTTGAAGAGCACGGGCTCTAGGCGCCCGGGCTTCAGTAGTTGTGGCTCGCGGGCTCTAGAGTGCAGGCTCAGTAGTTGTGGCGCATGGGATTATTTGCTCTACAGAATGTAAGATCTTCCCGGACCAGGGAACCAACCTGTGTCCCCTGCATTGGCAGGCAGATTCTTATCCACTGTGCTACCAGGGAAGCCCCCAAAGTGATTTTTTTTCACCCACCCACACCCTTTGCACAAACAAAAATACTGTGCTCTTCTGTTTGTACTCACCGCCCTGCCCTTTGTCCAAAGGTGAAAAAAACCTTTTTATGGTGAAATAAATGAACATACATGACTGTATACGTTTAAGGGGTACAGCGTGATGGTTTAATTTACATCTATTGTGAAATGGTTACCACAAAAATGTGAAAAGGAAAAGGAAAAAAATAATTTTCCTTGTGATGAGAATTCTTAGGATTTACCCTTTTAACAGCTTTTCTATGTATTATTACACAGCAGTGCTAACTATAGTCCTGTTGTATATGACATCTCTAGTATTTATTTATATTATAGCTGGAAGTTTGTGTCTTTTTTCTTCTTCAATTTAATGAATTGTCAATTAAGAACCTTCAAGGAGAGAGGGGCAGGGAGATGCTGGCTTTAAACTAGGGGAAATATAAAGAAAAGGGAAAAGTAAGACCAGAGTAAGGCAATTTCTTTTCCTAAATTTAGAAGGCCTTGACATCTCTGGGAAAACGTGCTGTGTTACAGTGTGCAAAGTTCTGCAGGAAGGGAAACTGACTTAAATAAATAATTCTAGAAAAGCACTACGTTTTGAGGCCAAATTCTCTCTAGACCTGAGGCACAGGGCCACACCTGAAGGCAGTGTGAGATGAGGAATAAAGTGCTCAGCCCATATTGGTCTTTCTTTTCAGAAGACATAAAATGTGCTCTACCATTTTATCCTAGAGATTTGGAGGAAAAAAAAAAAAAAGAGAGCACCTGAAAGAAAAAAGACCTGAGCAGTGTTTCTGTGAATATCTTTCTGCCGGACACGGAACCCATTTGGCAGTAATACCAATAAATACTTTTATAGAATGCTGTTCACCTCAACTGCTTTTTGCTAGTCAAGCAATAAAAACAAAACCAGGTTTATCATTAAATCAAGGCACTACTGTTTTGTTAGACCAGGCAGGGGTCAACATATTTTATCTGTAAAGGGTAAGAGAGTAAAACATTTTAGGCTTTGCAGGCTATGCACTTTTTGCCACAACTACTCAGTTCTGCTTTTCTAGCACAAAGTAGCCAGCGAAAATATATGAATGAAAGGCCTGGATGTGTTCTGATAACACTTTATTAATAAACAATGAAATTTTTATTTTGTCAAATTTTTATGTGTCACAAAATATTATTCTTTTGAATTTTTTCAGCTACTTAAAAATGCACACACAAAAAATGTAATTCTCAGTCTGTACAAAAGCAGGTGATGGGTTGGGTTTGAACCCTGGGGCACAAATTGTCAACACCTGTCTTAGTCCCTGTTGAGCTGGTGGAATCCTTTCCTACCTAATTTTGTAATCTGGGTTTGCTACAGCATGTGTGCTGACAGTGTAATTTAATTTCATTATCCTAAATACTGATGCTGGTTGGAGACTATGTTTCTTATACTTGGGCTGTGGGATTCAGGCAATGTTTAAATATATGCAGTTATTTTGGTCAGTGTTGATCAGCTGCATATGACTCGGCAGGCACTGTGCAAGATAATGCATACATGTACCTATATGACATGCAAGATGAGGCATGACCTTACTGTGATTTCAATGGTAATCATGGAAGGTACAAGCTGGTGGGGTTTACATAGGATTTGACATTATCCTATGCGTAATCCATACCACAAATCTGTGAGAGGGTGTTATTTTGCATCTTCATTTCACAGATGGGAAAGCTCAGTATCAGCCCTGTCATTTATATAAGATCACTCAACTTGTATGTAGTAGAGCTGGAATTTGAACCCACGCGTTTCCATTCTCTCTCCTAGGGCTCTCATCCCTTCAGGTCTTCCACACTCAAGATCAAGACCTTAATTTAATGTCATGACTATGACCTAACTTAGCATGAACTCATGTGAGGCTACTTCTGGTCTCTAATTTCCCATGTAATTCAGGTATTTCCTTTAAGAAATACGAATGTGTAGAGGCATGGAGCTTATGTGCTCTGGAGAAAACTTTGTTAAGTGAAAGAATACAGCTACAAAATTATTGGCACCTCACAAGTAGTTAAAGGCATTTGTCAGTTCAACTGCCAAATATTTATATTTGAAGATCCACCCTGTGCTAAACGTTTGTCTAGGCACTGAGAATGCAGCAGTAAACAAAATAGACAGAAATCCCTGCTCTCAGGGATTTATGTTATACTGGGGGGAGACAGGCAGTAAACAATAAAATAAGTAAAACATATGCTATGTCAGATGGTGATAAGTGCTGTGGGAATAAAACGAGCAGTGAAGGGTGATTGGGAGTGCCAGAATGGTATGGGGGTGGGAGAGAGAGACAGGGACATGATTTCGAAAGGCTTGTCAAAGAAGTGTCACCAAGGAGATAATGTTTGAGGAAATACCTAGAGGAGAAGAGAGACCCAGCCATGTTTCTTTCCGGGAAAGAGGACTGTCGGCAGACGGAGCGGGCATGAGGGTGGGGGTTGAGAAGTGGAAGGCAGAGCCTTCCAAGATTCGGTGCCCAATGGAAACATTTTGAAGGAACCATTGAAGCATTTTAAGCAAAGGAGTGGTATAGTCTAATCTAACTTATAGTGTGATAGTATTACTCCAGAAGCTGTTTTAAGCAGAGACTGTAGAAGGCAAGGGTCAAAATAACTGTAATTGTTTAGGGAGAAATGGTGGGACTTGGACGAGGGTGGCAGCTATTAAAGGTAGCATCTTAGTTCTCGCTGCAATAACAAAACACCATAGACTGGATAGCCTACAAATGACACACATTTATTTCTTACAGTTCTGGAGGCTAGAAGTCTAAAATCAGGGAATGGCAGATTTGTGAGCTCTCCTCCTGACTTATAGATGGATCTTTCTGGAGTGTCTTTTATAAGGGCACTAATCCCATTTAAGAGGTCTCCACCCTCATGTCTTAATCACCTCCCAAAGGTCCCACATCTTAATACCATCACATCAACATATGAATTTTGGAGGGGACACAAATATTTAGGAGGGGACACAAATATTTAGGAAAGGATCAGATTGAAATCTAAGCCGACAGGATTTACTGGCCATGAGATATGGAGCATGAGAGGAAGAAGGAATCAAGGTTGACCTCCAGGTTCTTGGCCCAAGCAATGTGAAGGATGTGACTCCATCCACCAGTACCTGAAATTGGGAAGACAGTGTCAGGGGCAAGTTGCAAGTGGAAGATCAAGGAGTTTGCTGTGGATACGACAAGTTTGACTTGTCTATTAGACACCGAAGCAGGGGTGTAAACAGGCAGTCTGAGGTAAAGGTCAGAAGTTCACACCATAGTATATACCATAGGTTCAGGGATAGAAGCAGGAGAATGAGAAAAGATAAAACTTTGGTCCTGGTCCAATTGAAACTTGCAGATGAAGAATGCAGCCAGTACAATCCCCTTTACATCTGCTACCTTATATTTTTCTTCAACAACTTGAAAGTTTGGCCAGGGTCCACTCATTTGAGGATGATGCTGTTCAGAAATTATCTGCACTCCTTTTACTAAAATGTTTAATATGATTAGCTGGAGAATTTGTGCTTAATTTTATCACCTGGAGATTAGAGATTAGAGGTTCTTTACTATTGACACTTTATAATTTTCTCTTAGGTTGCTCAACTCTGTGGTGGTCTTTTTTAAATCTTGATATTTAAAGTGTACTTAATATCACTGAACTCAGCTTAGCACAAGTAGTACGACATATATTGCTCAAGTCACCAAATCCATTGAAATGCTTAAAATGAAAAGAAAAAAAAAAAGTTGGATGATGCCTGAATCCAATACAGGTGGTATATTTTTGCATTTTTCTCTCCATGAAGAACATCAAATGGATCATGTTTTAATCTGCTGTTATTAAAATGTTGGGATACATCTCCCACGTGATATCCATGTTTTTAAAAGGGAATCTATTGCATGAATGGTTGTAATTTCCTTTCACTTTGACAACACTGAGATGGCAAAACCAGTGTCAGCTGTTGGTCCAGGCTTAAAGGATCACACTCTGCTGTCTGTTTGTGTCTCACAAACTCCAAATGCTCATTTGCAAAATATCCAAGGAAACAGTCACATCTCTCCCTGCATTCCCACCTTCTTCTTTCATTTTATAGAAATAAAGGCAAATATTTCATAATCGTATTTTACCTTTTATTCATGTCTGCTAAATTTAATATTAGAAAATGATCTTCAAGAGGACTGTGATTTGGGATAAAACTTAAGTTTCAAGCATAGATTTTATACAGCAGGAAAAGAAGGTGAGAGTATAAAACATGCCAAGGTATATTACACACAACTGGCTGCTCACCGCTTCTCCTGTGAGTTGCAAATGTAAAAGTCTCAGGATTGGGTAAGATTACTTTCGGGAAAAGTGAGAGACTTTCTCTAAACATGACTGTTCTTTTTGGAAAATAAATTGAATTCACGAAGGATATGATTTGTTGTTTTTTTTTGTTCTGGGGTTGAAGTGAACCCTTAAGTTAAAAGAAAAAAAAAAAAAAAGCAATGTTTCATTCACCTGAATTTTAACTGGTGCATTGGGAGAAAATGCCGGCTGGGAGAGGAAACTTACTGGACAAATTCCCACGCTCCGTGTTGGGCAGGAAGTCTCTAGCGGCTCAAGGGGCAAGCGCAGAGGAGCAAGCAGTCCTGGCTGTCAGGAGCCTCGCGGTGTGTCAGCCACCTGGGTTGAGCCGAAGCGCGTTTCTTCGCCTTGATCTCGGCTTACATTTGAGACACGGTGTTACCCATCCTGTTGCCCACTCCGCCCTGGCTTGAGATTTAAATAAAAACAAATTACAGGTCTTAACAGTGATAGATGGACTGCTTTTACATTTGTGTAGAGTATTTTTGCTCTAAGATTAAAGGCTTACGCATTTATCTGCATAAACTAACCCCTGGAGTAGGGTACTGCTGACATTTTCCAAGAAAAATGAATCTCCTAACTTATTCCAAAGAGAAGACTTGGTATTTGTATGGCCAGAGTGACCTTTGCAAGTGCCCTTTCAGATTAGGTGCACTACATGGAAAATTGTGCTCTTACAGTACTCCATAAATCATACCTACCAATTTTCTTTAAAGGGGTATGTAAATATCAGTGTACCAGGTGGGTAAACAACACCAACCTCATACAAATGGCTTGAAAATTGAAGAAAAGCACCTTATTCTGCTGCTGAAATTGCTTTTGAAGCCCAACATCGGGGCTTGGTTTGTAGAATGCATGAAATCATTTGTGCACGGGGAATAGAAAATGGGCTGATGATAACCACCCTGGACACAGTCCCCCTATTTCTGAGTTCTTTCCAGGATCAAAGATACCATTGCTATTTATTACTTTTCTTTGCATACCCCAAATGCATGTACATTTTAACTGACATCTTCATAATCTGCATATTTCAAAAATGATTAGACAGCTATTTTAGCTGGTTAATATTTCTAGAGAAAATTCATGGAAGCATTCTTGTTTTGATCACATAACAGTTCATTTAAGAAGAAAGGGGGAAAACTAGAGAGAAAACTAAAGAGAGAAGCTATAGCTTTTGAAACTTCCAAGGTCTTAATATGAATCAGTACTATTTTTGTGATTTAGTGAAATCTGTTCATTGCATCTCCTTATTTTAAAATAGGAATAGGCAAATGGAAAAAAAAAAATTTCTTGCTGAGACATTTTAAAGGAATGCCTGTGGCATAAGATACAGCTTGTACTGCACCCAATTGACATGAATAGTTTGAAACTCAGTTTTGTACATTTTTCCATGAGCCAGAAATCCTTGACTTTGATACCTTTGTTAGTTTGTGGCAAAAATCATGGTTCATATCCTGAGAAGAACTTTACATATAGTAAAATTCACATTTCTTAATCAGATAACTTGCCAAAGGGGTGAGATTTTTATATCACATAGGGTTTAGGTAAATAACTCTTGATGTTCCTGTGTGCTATATAGATAGTTAGGAAAACTGCAGAATCATTTCATTAAACATATGTCATTTGCCATCGAGCATGCTAGTTATTTTTGAATGAATGGCTTATCTTTAAGGGGAAAAACGGGCTCTGTAATACACTTTTTTCTTCACAATAATTTTTATTTTCTATGTGCCTTCCACTGAGGAAAATATTCCTAGAATGAAGACTTTGGTTTTCTAGCTCTTAAACAATGAAAAATGAGTTTCTGCATTTTTTTATAAAATGAATTTCTAAAACTTGAATCACAAAATGGTACAAGCAACATGTGGTCATCTACATTGCTTTTCTAGTTCTTCTCTAGTTAGTTGCTATGTGTGAGTGCCTTCCATTCTTTTCTACCTACTGGGCATAACGAAGAAGAAAGAATGCCTTCTAAGTCATGGGGGAGGGGTGGAGGGTAGGCAGGGTGTACCAAGTTAATTGCATTGTTTGCCTTAAGCACATTTTCATCTTTGGTTTCTGTTCTCCATCCTTGAGCACAGTATTTCACCATCTATACTTTTTGACTTTGGTTCATCAATTTCCTGTTGCTCATAAGCACAGTCCTTAAGACCCCTTGCAAATAATATTTCCCTGCCTCCCTATGAAAAGGTAAAGGTTGAAAGCTTTTACTTCATATTTTTGTTAGTGGAGATTAAAAATAGAGTGAATGAAATTTCAAAACTTAACCCCATTAATTATACTTTTCACTGTTAATGAAGTCAAAAAGTCTCAGATTAAAAAAAAGAAATTCTTTTTGAACACAAAATTTCAGAGCATGAAAATTCATAACTCAGTACAACTCTTTTTTAAAAAAATATATATAGACCTCTATATTAAGTACCAAATTACAAAACAGTAACTTAAGCTCATCAGCCTACAATTTTTATCCTGCCTATAATGCAGTTCATAATAACTTCTCCAGTCTACACCAATATATGCTACTTGTCTGGAGAAAATGAGATTATTGGAAAGTATATTTTCATCCAAGGAAAGGGACTGCTCATCTGACCTCATTGTCATTGTGCATTTCTATGGCACCTTGTATTTCATAGAATTTTCTTCTAACGCCCACTCTTGTCTTGCTTCGTTCAATAAGTATTTATTGAGTACCTACTCTATGCCAGGGACTGCTCTAGGCCCTGAGGATACAGCCGTGAAGAAAACAAAAAAACATGAACAATAAAATCCTTGCCTCAAGCAGCAGAATTAATAAAATTGTAAAATGAGATCAGCCATTGTTTAAAAATTGAATATGTAAAAGAATAGTCAGTATTTTGCTCTTTACCATATTTTCAAATTGTCTCCATAAATAAAACGTTTTGGGGAAATATAATATTTATTCTTTAATTTATTTCTAAGAGGGCTTATTCATTTTCCTACAATGGGTAGATTATAGGAATCATTAATATTCACATTTTATTAGTATACTTCTATTATTAATCATAATGCTTAGCCTTGAGTCCTTCATACCTTTTATCCAACTGGTTTAGTCCAAATCAACTTCTACCATCTAGGTTTTCTACTGAATTTACAGGAGGTGTTACAACTCAGCAAACACTGATTTTCTAGTTTTAATTCCATGACCTGATATCCCTTACTGTTTTGGAAAACCCTGAA
This sequence comes from Delphinus delphis, assembly GCF_949987515.2. Taxonomy (NCBI): domain Eukaryota; kingdom Metazoa; phylum Chordata; class Mammalia; order Artiodactyla; family Delphinidae; genus Delphinus; species Delphinus delphis. Next base: position 116,282,212 of record NC_082684.1, on the reverse strand, counting down.
AGAATGGCTAATTTCTTTCACTTTATGTCCTCTAGCAGCTAACATAATGCAGACAGTAATAGCTCAATAAACACATTTCTTTTCTACTAAGTTCTATGTCAGGGTCTTCTTTTTTCTTTTTGTCCCAGGACTCACCTGAGACCTGGGATGTGACCATCCTCTCCAGCCCCACTTTCTTTCCCATAACATTTCCATAAGAATTTATGTACAAAAACAAGAGGTGGGCTGGCATTGGCCTGGAGGCCACAGTTTGCAAACACTGTCTAGCTTAATCAAATAACTGAGGGCAGGGGTTGGGGGGGAGGCAAAGGACAGAGAGGTCTTCCAACTCCCATAAATCCATACCACATAGCTAATTATTCTCATGAAAAGTCATCCCTGAATAAGTGGGATACCAATGGACCCAGCCATTTTCTGGCAACAATTATTTAAATTATATTAAAGACATTAAATGTCCAATGTCTCTATGTAATTTGCCTCCCAAATTCTGCTTTTTTTTCTTTTTTTAATGGAACACAGCCAGTGAAATACTATTTCTCTCCTTATAAGCAAACGGGCTTCTTTTCATTACAGAGAGTCAATCCAGCTTCTCTCTTTGCCTTGGCCATTAGAAAGCTCACAGAAAACTTTTGCACTCTATCACTGTAGCTTTTCTCAGCCTTGATAAAACGTTCTCATCTTCTTCCTCTTTGGCTTAACTTTTTTCTCATTCATTTGTTGTTAATGGTTTATTGCTATCATACGTTCACTGCAGCTACTTCTAATCCTTTTGGGAAGTACTGAAAAATAAAATAGAGACCAAAGAGAAGTGCACGAGAAACATTCTGGAAGGAAGAATGGTGCTTTTGCTTCCTGGTGAAACTGAAGCCACTTTGTAAACCATGTCAGCCCAACATATGCTTCAGACTAGTATGTTTGGCCATATTGCAGGTTGAAAACATTTCCCTACTATTGTGCTGATAGACAAAACAGTCTGTTAGTCCAGACGCCTTATGGAAGGTGTATCACATTCTATGTTTGTAAGTGACCTAACTCTGGTCACTTAGAGATCACATCTGACCTCTGCAGGGCAGGCTGACAGGCAGGGGTGGGGTTCTGTCAGGAAGCTGCTGCTGCAAGGCTCAGATAGGAATTAATTCCCTACTGATAGCACGGGGTAGCCTAGGGGCACTGGATGGCTGCCCCCTGGGGTCATTAAAATAAACTCTGAGGGCCTGCTGATGACAGCCAATGTGCTGGGATGGGAGAAGAGGTACAGGGCAGGGGGGAACCATTGCTGAGCTAGCTGAACAGTGCCCCTAACATGGGGCTACCCCTCCTAACTTATCTCAAGGTCCTGGAAGCAGCATGGCAGGCCAGGAGAGGTAGTGGACCAGCAACTAGAAGATGTGTACATGATCTGGCCTCTGTCTATGACATGGTCACTGACTCAACTGCTATGCAATCAAGGATAATTTACAACTGTAACCGAACACTTTCCCCCAAATGACCAACATTAAGCAGTAGAGGAATATTTCTCGAATGAGAGGATGACTCTCTCCCTGTTTCCGTCTCCAGTCCCACTTCCCACTTCTCTCAACTCCTAGCTACACAGCTGAGCTAACCTGTGGTCAACTCTTATGGATAATTAACTATTGCAGTGTAAAGTCTCTTGTTAGATAAGTACAACCACACTGGGGGAAATTATGGATAAAAATACCAACAGTGTTTATAATATATATATATATATATATATATATATATATATATATATATATATATATATATGTACTAATGTGAATGTACAAATGTATGTATGTATGTATTGTGGCCAACTACTTAGTAGTTGAATGCCATAAGGCACCTTGTGCAAACAAATAGAGAGCTGATGGTGTTTTTTGTTTGTTTGTTTTTTGCGGCCTCTCACTGCTGTGGCCTCTCCCGCTGTAGAGCACAGGCTCCGGACGCGCAGGCTCAGCGGCCATGGCTCACGGGCCCAGCCGCTCTGCGGCCTGTGGGATCTTCCCGGACCGGGGCAGGAACCCGTGTCCCCTTCATCGGCAAGTAGACTCTCAACCACTGCGCCGCCAGGGAAGCCCCGAGAGCTGATGTTTTTAACTATCTCCAGGTAAATATTTAGGATGTCAGACCAATATTTTGGTAATGACTTGTGTTCCTCCCCCAAACCCTTCTTTTACGTAACAGGCAAATCCAGGCAGAAGTGTTTTGGTCCTAAAGACTGCTTTGCTCAGATATTGTCGGGGCTGTGAAGCTCTTCAAGGATGTGAGTCAACCCCAGAGCCTCTGGGACCATAAACAGATCTCTTAGAGAACCCCCAGCATCCCTGAGACCTGGCTGCAGCACCCAGGATCAACTTTAAACCACCTTTACACCCACGATGACAGGTATCGGTCTGGGTCGTGCCTTGAGGAAGTACTCCCAGCAACTGAGTGGAGGAGATGTCAAGACTTTGCATGAAACACAGAGTTCTTAAAATATGTGGCACTGACTACATTATTCCCAGGTCTGTCATGTATTGTTTTAATTCGGTGCAGACAAATCAGCTACAGTTAAGCAAATAGCTTGGAACACATTATTGTGAATAAATGCAGTTTTTTTGACGCTTTGAAAATATGAATGATACAGCTTGGAAAAATACCTTTACTATTATTTTTTTCAATTCCTAAGGGTCAGAGGTGCCCCAGCTGAGAATGCAGAGCTCTTCATTATGACACACCTTGTGATGCGGCGAATATAATGGACTGGAGTTTTTGGAAGCGAATGGAGAAGAGGAAGGGGAAGCTGGCCGAGCTCAGTCAGGTGCTGTACGGATAGTACAGTTCTAAAGTGACATTGTGTTGTCAGGCTTGGCTGATTCTCAGATCAAAAGAGCCATCCATCTTCCCCAGATCTATACAGATCTGTCCTGGGTCAGAAGAATAATCAATAACCCTTAGTTCTCACTTCACAAAAACAAAGGAGCTGTTGGTTTGTTTACCTTTCAGATTGTGTCTTGATTAAGCATCATTAATGGGCATTGTGGAATGAAACTATGTGTGTTGCTAACTCCTCTGGTTTACATTTCAGGATGCAGCATGTCACACAGAGGCAACCCATACATAGTGTTCAGAAAGAGCTCTCAGGAACAAGGTGCACACACGCCAGGGCCGGGATGGCGGGACATAATGAAAAAGCTATGGAGGATTAGAGGTGAAGGGACATTAGAGATAATTCAGCACAAACCTCATATTTTACAGATACAGAAATTGGGGCTCTGAAAGGGCATCAACCTACTCAAGGTCACTTAGCTGGATAAAGTCAATATGAAATGATACACCTGCTTATAGATATATAGTTATTTCTTGCCTGTTACGGACAGTAGTTAGGGTTTGTTACTATGGGTTGGAGTTTTTTATATACCTGACCACTTGTTTTATTTTCTTAGTGAGGTGTAGTCTATCGTGGAAAGATAATAAGCTTTAGAGTCAGAAGGGCTTGAATTCAAAGCCTGGTCTGCCATGGACAAACTGAATAACCTTCAGGGAGTTACTTACCTCCGAGAGTCTGCTTCTTCATTGCCATCCTGAAGATAATAATATCTGCATCTTAAAGTTGTTGTAAGAATGAAACAGAAATATGGTTAAAATCATCTAACATGATTCATGGCACATAGCACGTGTTTGACCCATATTTGCTTCCTACTCTCTCTCCCTTTCCTCCCACTGTACTACAAGTTGGCTCTAACTATTTTATGAGAATTTGTCTTTTTCTTTCACAGCTGCTCCTGAAACGTGGATAACAGAATTTCTGTCTGTCTGAAATTCTGTATAGATGATATATAGGTAGATGGATAGTTAGATAGACAGGTAGAAAGATAGATAGATAGATGCACATGTATGCAAAATTGAATAACTTATGCCCATAGGTAAATGTATGCATACATGTTATGCTTGATCAGCATATCCATATAGGCAAATGATGTGTGCTCAACAAGAGAAAAAAGGTAAAAATTAAATACCAAGATGTAAACTTTATGAACATTTCAATATAAACTAGGAGAAAGAACACAAATTACCTCAGATAATAAGATAAAAAGAATCATCACTAGGAACAAAACTACAACAAAAAATAACTATTCTAACTGAATCCCACTGAGTTAAGATCCATATAAAAGTAATGTTCTTTAGAGTAACAGTCCGTGATTATATTTTGAACCAAACAATGATATGATAGCTAGTTTCCCTGCATATTGAAATAGTGCAGCTGAATTAGGCCTCTGCACCCCAACAATGAATTAAATTCCAGAGACAGAGTTTTGGGTGAAGAAGAGAATAGCTTTATTGCTTTGCCAGGCAAAGGAGGCCACAGTGCGCCAATGCCCTCAAAACTGTGTCCTGACCTGGAGGGGTTAGTGAGAAGTTTTATAGTAATGGTTCAAAGAGGGTGTGATCAGCTCATGGACACTCTTCTGATTGGTTGGTGGTGAGATAAGTGGGAGTGAGCATCACCGACCTTCTGGTTCCAACCAGTCTGGGGTCTACCTGCTTGTGGGCAGCATACAGTTAACTTCTCCCACCTGGTGGGAGTTTCAGTATCTGCAAAACAGCTCAAAGATACTGTTATGTATTCAATATACCTCTTAAGGGGGAACCAGGACGCTGCTCCAAGGCTGCACTTTTTTTTTTTGACTATTTCTCCCTTGTCTCTGCATCCCCTCCATTCCCTAATTAGCAACTGTTTGAATCTGCCCCATGGAGGCTGAATGAAGCCTACTTCCTGTAATCAAGAAATGGGGACACAGAAAGGCTTTTGTGCCCAGGAGCCCCACAGGGTACTGCTTGGTATAAATAGGAGTCCTCAAGCTATCCCAAATATCCCAACTGGAGAAGTGTCCAGAAAACTGAGATAGGTGTACTGAGCTGGGACAGCAGTCAGTATTCAGCTCCAATTGTTTTATATTTTCAGTTTTCACTTTAGTTTCCTTTTCCTGGGTCACATTCCCCCTGGTGGAAGGCAGTAGGGTCAGTCAGTGAGAGGAGTTTCAAACAGACCCAGGAAGACATCACATGCACCCTGGTCGTGATCCTAACAGCTTCCTCTCCACCTCCTGCCTGGACTCCCTGTAAATGGCTTCTGCAGTTACTCTCCTAACCTCAAAAAATTCTCCAAGTTGTGTGTCCTTCTCTTGGCCTCACACCCACCCACTAAAATCTGCCTGCCAGATTTTTCTCCTACTAAGTCACTTACACCCAGATTTCCAGGTCTCTGGCCGACAATTTAAGTGGACAGTCAACCTAGCTTTGATTTTATTTTCTCCATAAATCAGTGCCTCTGTGTGGCCTCGGTCACCAATCCCTGGTTGCCTCCCTCTTTTATTTGGGTCAGGCCCAGAAAACATTGTGTACCATCCCCCTATGAGTGAAAGTTTGCCTACTGGAGTTTCTGCTGTTCTTTCTTATGGTTCCACCATGTGCTGTCTTTGAAGGTCAAGATCTCCTTTCAAGCTAAGAGCTAATTTATGCTATATGCATCCTGTTATCATTGAGACGTAAATAGGATCAACCGTATCATTGTTCAGACGTGATGGAAAGGAGAATCCAGCTCTAAATGATGAAAAGCATGTGACTCAGAGGAATAGCCCTCATGCTTGGATGCCCTCCTACTTTTCTTGGGCATTAACTGCCATCCATCCTCATGGCAGACCAGCAAGGATGGAAACATCTTCTCTACCTTACAGACAGTGAGTATGATGATGAGAAAGTTTACCCACGTGCGTAAGCCACATAGCTCGGAAGTAGTGGAGATCAGATTTGAACCCGGCTCTAATGGACTGCAAAGCCTGAGCCATCACCAAGAATATACTGTTCAGGCTCTTCTGCTAAAGGCAACTAAGTTTGTAGAAAAATTCTGGACCGTTGTGGAGTTTGGTTGGGCTGGGCAGTTCTGAATAGTGGGGAACTTTCATCTGGGTGATATGAGGAAATGAGAAGCCTGGAGAATTAGCCTAGAGAAGAGAGCATTCAAAGGAGCAGGACTCAGAGTAACAGCTCTCCTGCTACTTTCCTTGGATATTCTGCTGGAAGCAACTCTGTGATGATGAGGACAGAATGGGGTGAAAGGGTGACATAGATAAGAAACACCTAAGAATACCTGAAGGAGCTTTCTAACAAGTAACACTGTGCAAAATTTCCCCAGAGGAAATAGTGAGCTCCTTGTCATGACATGTATTTTAAGCAGAAGCTTTGGAAACAATTTAGTGATATTGTTAGAACACAGCCAAATACCTAAATGGAAGCTAATAAGACTGAGTGCTTAATCTGTACTAGGTACTTTTCTGGATACTTTCCACATAACATCTCAATTAATCTTCTCAACAACACCGAAACCAAACTGGGTATTATCCCATTCAAAAGATGAGAAAATTGATGGTTAGAAGGGTTAAGAATTTGCTGTAATTGAGAAGAGCTGGGATTTGAGCCCAGGTAGTAGGCATCAGAAGTCCTGCCTTTATCTAAGAGGCTTCGAATGGCCCTGCTACTTTTGAGATTATATGAAAACCTCCTTCCCTTTCAAGATTAGAGGTAATAACTTCTCTATCTCCCCACACTCACAGATATTGTCCATTTATCATCAAATAGTGATACTATGGTCTTATTTCTTTACCATGTCAGTGCATAACACATTAAAACGAACAGTAACCGGGCTTCCCTGGTGGCGCAGTGGTTGAGAATCTGCCTGCTAATGCAGGGGACACGGATTCGAGCCCTGGTATGGGAGGATCCCACATGCCACAGAGCAACTAGGCCCGTGAGCCACAACTACTGAGTCTGCGCGTCTGGAGCTTGTGCTCCGCAACAAGAGAGGCCGCCATAGTGAGAGGCCTGTGCACCGCGATGAAGAGTGGCCCCCGCTTGCCACAACTAGAGAAGGCCCTCGCACAGAAACGAAGACGCAACACAGCAAAAATAAATAAATTAATTAATATACTCCTACCCCCAACATCTTCTTTAAAAAAAAAAGAACAATAACTGAGAATAGTAATGAGTGTCCATTAAAAGAGAACAAATTAAAGCTAGATGACACATCTTTACCAACACCTCAGCAATGCACATGACAGGTCTCTGATACTTAAGGACATATTCAAACAAAATGGCACTTTGAACTATAAATTTATTTGCACTGAAGTAGCAAAGCATTGCCTGCCCCTGCATCTATCTCATAGGAAATTCAGAGCCTGGTTTTGACAGCTAGTTCTAATAATAAAAAGGTTTTAAATGTAAGGTATAACAGCGTTCCAATCAGTGCCTAATCAGGGTTATGCTTTTCAAATTATATTGTGTCTGCTTTCACCTCCTGCCTATTATCTGCAATAAAAACAGAAGTGCTTAAGAAAATCCTTGATCTGTGCACATATATTTTTAATATTAATATGTCAGGCCAGTGGCAATAAGGATATTAGGGAAATGATGGAATTCTCCCCAGCTGGACATGTTAATTGAGAAGCCAAGTTTGGAAGGCAAAGTTCACATTTGTGCAGATGGCGGGACAAAGCCGGGTGTCGATGCAGGTCAGTGTCAGCCCCAATCCCGGCTCTAATGGTTCAAGTCTCTGCTTTCTTTGCATCAGATTGTCCCTCTGGGCTCTGTAGGTTGGGGAAGTCTGTCTCTCCATTTTTTTTTGCCCTTGACTCTGGGGTGGTAATTACTCTTGAGATGTCAATGTGCTTTCTTTTAAAAAAAGGGAAAAAAAAAAAAAAAAGCAGGGGGAAGGAAAAAAAGTTTAATCTTTCTGGTTGGAGGAAATATAAATTATAGCTCACCCTACCCTTTCCCCCGCAGTCCCCCATCAAAAATAAAAAGAGTAACCATATTATTTGGGGGATGGAGAAGTTTATAATCATCCTAAAATAAGAAGTTGAAACTCTTATGGACTCAAAATAGTGACTGGCCCGATGCATATTTCCTTTTTTATCTGGTTAGCTTTAGAATTTATCCACATTTATTACCAATTTTCCACCTACCACGTATTGCCTTTAATGTGATTTATGTATTGCTACCCACCCTTCAACTACAGTAGCATGGTATCAGCAGTCTTTAATAGTTTCAGTTTCCTAAGTGATATAATTATTTATTATCTCTAATTAAAATTCAGAGTTTGGCTTTCAGCATGAGTCTGGATGTAAAGCCCATTTTAATGAAAAGAGCAACTGTGAGCTCTAAATTTCTTTATGAAGGGGATAACTTATGTAATCACTGGTAACCTTTTTCAAGAATATTATCTCACTATTTATAAAACAATGCCTTTTTCACTTTAGAAATTTGCATATGAAAACGATGTATTTATTGATGCTTTTGACTGATGCACATTTTCCATTCAGGAATGCTCTTTTCAAATCCTTCCTATACCATTGAATTTCTCTTTGAAAACTCTAAGCTATGGTCCTTTAAAAGATGCCCATATATATATATATGTCTATATATACATATACATAAGTAGCCACCAAGAAAGTTTTCAATTGTTGGTTTCTTTTAAAACTTTCTAGTTTGAAAATTCAGAACCCTTTATGCTTCTGAAGCCACTTGTAATAAGCAATGACACTATTCTTTCCCCCATCCATAGGCATAGACCTAAATACCTTTTCTTCCAGAGACAAAATCATATTGGTATCTAAATATGATGAGTTCTAGCTAAAGATATGTTCAGATTCCTACTACAGTATTAGTAGCAGACATTTTCATTTAATTCACAACATCTTTTTGTTTGAGTCATTTCACTAATAAACACACTTTGAGAAAAAAGGAACCACTTTCTAATATTGGTGCAGAAATTTGTATATGAAAGTTTTCACATGGAGGCAAGCAAGACAGGGTTTAAGTACACGAGTTTTAAGCTTCAGTCATATAACTTATAATGTCCCTCTTCAGGCTCTGGATTTTGCCAGACCATCAGTTTATAATGAGTCACTATGATGAAAGAGACACCATGGTTTAACTACCGCCTACAACAAAAGGAAATGAATGGATCAACGACTTTTTCCTCCCTGTTCTCCCCTTGCTCAAGCCTCCAATAATTTCCACATCACTTCTAAGATCTTTTTTTATTTGAAACTTAGGACCTATGGGTTGAGCTTATGAAATAAAGTGAGCAAGTTGAAATTATTTTTTTCCTGGGGAGATCTTAAAATTTATCAGAAATCCATTCTTCACTGTGCTATCTAATCACCCCCCATGCACATTCTCTTTTTAATTAAGCAAGTTAACTTATTTGGCATTTATGTTTCAGGTCTGACAACCGGCAGCTTTCAGATTACTTCATTCTTAGGTTGAGTGATTCAGAAGCAAAAAGACCCATATAAACATCTTTATCCAGGTTGTGTTAGACAACATCAATGCCAGAACAGGACACATAGGCATGCCGAAAGGATCTGTCCAAATTAATCAAGATCAAGATTTTGTATCTACTTTTTTGGTCAAGGTAACCATGATGTTTCATAGAGGAATGACTTTTAATTAACTAAATTTCTTCTATAGACCCAGACACAAACATAATGAGGAAATGTGTTCACCATACATGATTTACATTGCATTAGAAAAATTTATTTTTAGAATTTATATACATTTTAATTATTTTTTATTAATTCTTTTATATGTTAGATGTCAGCTGAGCTCCAGACACTATGCTAAGTGCTTGGGGAAAGTGAAGGTGAGTGAGGCTCAGTTTCCGGTCTCAGGAACTTATCAAGGAAGCTGACACATGCCCGACTGAATCTCTTACAGGGCAAAATAAGGTTTCATAGCAGAGGTAGAAACCAAGTTGAGTGGCCTTCCCAATAGAGTCATTACTTTTTTGGTAAGGCAGTTGGCATAGTGGTTAGGAGAAAGGTTCTGGAGTCAGATTGCCTGAATTTAAATCTCAGCTCTGCCAGTTACTAGCTGAGTGACTTCTGTTTCAGTTTCCTCATCTGTAAAATGGAGACGCAAATAGTTTTCACTTCATCTGGTCTAGCCAATGAGTAATGAGTCCGAATTAGAGGGTTTTGGGGGAGAGGAGTGGTGGTGTGAGAATGGCAAAAGCAGCTACTATGAACAATACTTTGTATGGGACAGGTGGAGAGAGGTGAAGACATCCAGGCTTTAAATTATGGCTCTGCTTCATGATACATATTTAAAATCAGAAAAAAGTGACAAACTCAGCCCAAATCGAAGAGGAAATGGGACAAAATAGCGTCCAATATATATTGATAAAAACACTATCAATTTTCAGAGGAAAAAATCTGGATTTACCATAGTATCATTCTGCAGTACTATTAATTAATTTCATTCAAAGAAGTGAATACTATGTATAAAGATAAAAGCATAAAGTATACTTTATCTAAAAGTATATAAGTAAAAGTATAAAGTAAAAGCATAAAAAGTAAAAAAAAGTGTAAAACTATAAAGTACAAAAAAAAAAGCTGCAAATATGGGATGAAGTGTGAAGTTTCTTCTACAATTTATATAATTCCATTTTGGTGTGGAACATCTGGGAAGCCTGCAGGTGCCCTGGGAGAGTGGAGTCCTCCTATTCTCTTGCTAAAACAGAACTGCAAGTTAATGAAAGGTTCCTAAGGAGGGAGTAAAAGTCGTGTGTCATAAACATATAATTTATTTCTAAAACGTTTAGATAAGTAATAGTTAAATCTTAACTATTTGGTTTAATTTAATTTTTAATTTATTTAATTTTATCTTGATTTATAATGACAAACCCTACCAATTTACACTGAACAAATGAAACCTAGTAAATACCTCTTTTTTTAATAACACTTTACCTTTATAGGGAAAGAAACTCTTCGTCTTTTGTAGAAATTTTTGTTGGTGTGATTTCACATTTTAGGGCGTCTCATCGTATCAGGTGAAACTATTTTTACAAAATATCAGTGGAGTAATTCAAGGCAACACGAAGTACACTGCTTCTTTTTATCTATAACTATTCAGAGTCATTTTGAATGTAACATCCCTCCCTCCTTTCCTCAAAGCACAAAATTCATCTCAGCTGATCTCACCAAATATTTTTTCATCTAATGATTCAAATAATTGCTGGTACCCCTGTTAAACATTAATGCATTTTGCATTACTGGCAATGGTAAATCTAAGGTATTCTAAACTTACTTTTAGACTTCAGTAATAGGGAATAACTATTGTTGCACTGTTGTGTTAATGCAAGTAACAGAAACCTTAGTGGATCCACAGACAATTCATTAATACTCTGGTCAACTTGATTAACATTGATTCACCATATACACGGGTTGTTACAGAATCTGTGTTGCATGTGGTCAGTAGCAATATCATTACTTACTGTAAGTGTGTCCACAGATCTGGTCTACATTTCATGATTATTACCACAGCTTATTCACATGAAATTATGGGAGATCTTCAAGTCCACAGATTTTGACCACAGACCCAAGCAGGTGTTTGCTTAATATTTTAGTCAAATATCAGTGAGTTAAAGGCTAGGCCGGGGAAAGTGAGAATAGAGGGGTCACCACACTTGGAGGAGGGGGATGAGACTTGATCTTCTCGGGTCTGGAACGGTCAAACCCCAAGGTCACCCATTAGTGATCCTGCCTTTAAGGACTGTGAGATGTCAACAATAAATTCACCATGCCAGAACCTTTAACCCTCTTAATGCTGTGAACACCAGGAGCCAAGGCCAAAACCCAGAAGGAAAGAACCCAGGGAGAATATTCACACAATTGTCTGAGGGATGTGGCATTTATGTCCTTTAGGTTTGCCTCTGTTAAAGCAGACAGCTAAGAAAAAAATGAGAATGTTGTTTGATGTCCAAACTCTCCATGCACACAATTCATCCATGCACGGGATGCAGACATGATATAAATACGGTGCAAATAGCATTGTTCAATTGTCACATTTTCATTCTATCACAAGTGTATCCAAGTAACAGAGTCTTAATGTAAGATACCACCCGCCTCGTGCCTCCACAGTTAGAAACGATCAATGCATTAAAGATAATGGGATTAGCATAGGACATTAGAAAATTTCTTTCTTAGTAAGAGCAAGATTTACATAGGAAAGACTACAGATTTTAAGAAAGCCTGATGCATGGATCTCAAACATAAGTTTGCTTAATATAACAATCACTCTCTAATCATTTCTGAAATCGAATCATTTATCAAATATGTCATCAAATGGTTTTCAAAGTCAGTCCCCTCTCAGCAGACAACCACAGTGAACATACTTAAATTTCAATCAGCTATGAACATGCTGATGCTACCAACCCAACTTTTAAACCATTAAAGCAGTTACTTCATCCCTCAAACACAGATTTCAGTTCAACCCACTGCTGGGAATCAGGTTTTTGTTAGCATGCCCCTAGCAGGTCTGTGGGATAGAGAAAAATGAGCAAAGTCACTCAGCATCTACAGAGCTAGAGTAACATTGCGGTCCTAGAAGCAGCTATGTAAAGACAGGCAGAACCAAAACTAAGAAATGATGAAGAAATATTTTGTTAGCTGATTTTTCAATAGTGGATCCAATGATTTTTTTTTAAATCCATTGGAATACTGAGTAGTAATGTTAATTTGTTGTCATTCTTATTTCCACCCCTGAGTTATGGACCACCCAGCACTCATCAAGTCTAGCATTTTTTCTTAGACAAGTGTCCCAGTTTAGATGATAAATTATGTGCTTGCTCTACCTAGAGGTATATTTGAGCAGTCACAATGTGAAGGTGATGACATACATGCTAGATATGAGTGGCTCTATACAAAGGACTAAGGAATTTACAATGCAACAGGTAGGAGAGACAGGGGAAACTGTTTCATGTTCAAAGTACCATGGGAGCAGAGAGGAACAAGAAATTAATTCAGATTAAGAGAATTCACAGAAGCGCTGAAGCAGTAAAATGAAACTGGGGTTCAGAAGGAACAGCATTGATTGGCCTGGAACACAATGTACATGAGAGAGAGAAACAGACCAGGACCGGAAGACTGGGACATGTGGTGGGTACTTTGAACATCATTTAAGGAGTTTAGAACCATTCTATGAGTAACTAGGAGTCTGAGAGATTTTTAGCAGAGAAGTTGTATAGTCAGATATCCATTTAAGGGGGTTCTTTCTCCCTACTATGTATATATATCAAAGGGGAATATTAGAGAATGGTTAGGAGGCTACTGCTTCAGACCAGGGTGGGAAGAGAAAGGCCTTTATTTAGGAGCTTTTCTATACCAGGTCAAATATTCACTCTCATTCAATCTCCCGAACAACTTTAGGAGGCAGGCATTACTATTATAGCGGTTGTTATTGTTATTGTTATTCTTTCACAAATGAAGAAACAGTATGAAAGAGGTTGAGTTACTTGCCTAGGTTCACAGTCAACCAGGATAGAGCCTGAATTTGAACCCAACTCTCCTCTGACTCCATCACCTTGCACACAAAACTGTCCCTGGGAAACAGAGACGGAGCTTAGAGCCAGCAGGCAGTTCGAGGTGTACAAATACAATGCCTGTTTGTTTATTCTAGAAAAACACTGTATAGCACTTTAGTTTTATAGTCTACCCAAATCAGTAGAACTTTCTGATTTCCTTTTTGTCCTTTGGAAAAAATTAAGTCTACCTAAAGAGTTACAAGGAGACTTCAGAAAAATAGTCGTGCATGGTTGCTGGATTTTAGGAGACACATGAATTCAATGTGCTTCTTTTTTTTTTTTTTTTTTCAGATTTAAGAAACACTTACTAAGTACTTGCATCATTTCAATTCATGTTCAAAAGAACTCCCCCTTAGTACTGTAGTGATCAGATGGAGAAACAGAAGCTCAGAGGGATAAATGTAATTTCTCCCAAAACCAATTTAGCAAAACAGTTACATTGTCAGGGTTACACATTCAGGTCCAGAGGCTTCCAGCAGCTTTGTGAATCTATTCCCAGGTTCTCCGTTTTCTGCACCTTGGGGTGATATGAACGAACCCTCCATTTCCTCAGACTCAGTGTGCTTCTGAACAATATTTCACAAATCACTGGTGTATACGACATACACCTTGGATTGGTGAGTCCAAGACTAAATGAACTAAAAGTGCTGGGACGTGGTGTAAAAACCCACAATCGTCAAAGTCTTCCAAAAGAGGCAACTTCCAGACTCAATAAAGTCTTTCTTTCTTGTCTTCCTTTCCATTGCACAGGTCAAAAAAATCTAACAAAATTAAAAACAATAGCAACAACAAAAATGAACGAGACATTAAGCTCAACAGGGAAGAAACAAAAATAAAATCCTTTTATCTAAGTGGATTTAGAGCCATATTACTAGCCTAATGAACGAACACCCAATGGCTTTTCCAAGAAAACTGGGAGGCATTAATTTCTCCGAATCTGTTTCTAGTGTTACAGAGAGAAAGAGAAAGACACGTTGACCCCTTGTGAAAATATTGATAGACATTCCAAAAAAGACCCTGAATCATGATCAATTAAAGCCCAACTCCTGGTGAGGTTTGAGAATATTTAATGCATCTTCCAAATGATCTGCCCCCTCATCAGGCACACTGTGAAAGATGCTGAGCACACCTGTTTATTTTCCTCTCATTACACAAGGGTATATTTTGGGTTGGAATCATTAGTTGCAACAAATGAAATCTCTATATTTATTCAAGCAAACATAAGAGATGTTTAAATGACTCTGCAAAAGGAGAATATGCACCAAAAACAACAAAATTATGACAACAAATTAACTTGTATAAACTTTTTTTTTAAATCTCAAGTTATATTTTTTCCTGAAACCAGAACATATACAATATGTTTCCATTTTGGTAATGTGTGTATTGTTGGGATTTTCTTTTTTCCTCCCAACTTCAAACATCCTTTGAAAATAACACATTTTTTTCTAAAAATAAGAATTGGCTCTAAAATGATAGAGGAAAAATATGCTTGTCTAACCATAAGTTTTTAGGGAAAAAAAAAAAAGCTGCTTTAAAAACTGAAAGACAAAGAAAGTATATTTCACTATAAATTATTCATTGCACTCATTTTGGATCAATATTTATAGATATTCACATGCTTCTTATAAAGCTTGGGAGATTCTTTCAAATGTCATAATTTCCCCCTCAAAGCCATTGTCAGAAGCACAGCTTAGGGCTGGCAATAACTGAGCACAACTTGAGGCTTATTCTCTATTCTCTCCATCTTCAGCATCAGGACTGCTTGACACACTGTGGGTTTCTGCCACTGTTCTACCAAATCACCCTGTTGCCGACCTTCTACATTCTGTCAAGTGGCTACATTTTATAGGAACAAACAAAGAAACTGGTCGCCCTTACCCATTGAATAAGAATGGAAATGTGGCCACTACTGTGGTTCTCAGTAATAGAATTTAGGGTAAGTAGAATTTGCCTTCAATCCCGTGAACCCACATTAAGAGAGCAACAAAGGTTCTAGGAACCTGGTTGAGGGGAGCCCTGTTTACATATCACAGCTTTCCGGGAGGACTGCTTTCTATGTTTGGTTTGGTGGGGACAAGTCTGAAGATGAGGTTTATAATAGACAGGGGGTTGAATCAAAAACTGCCCTGCCGACATCAAATCTTCATGTTCCTGAAAGTCCTTTCTCGCTCCTCGAAATCTCAGATTTCTCTACTGTGGGAAAAAAAAAAAAAAATCAGTACCTACAAAGTTCTCTTCTTGGGCCCTTTGCTAGGAGCAGGGCTGCAGTGAAAGAAAAATGGGTTTCAAAAGCGGCTACAACTATTTCACCTGTCCAGCTTAAGAACCAAAAAAAATTTTCTCCTTGCACCATCAGGAAAACATTTTCTTTGTACCTTCCTCATTAGGACAGTACAAACAGGTTTAAACTATTTAAAATAATACGAAAGCAGCATTCTTTTCTTGATGCAAAGTAATTGGGTAAGTAAAAGAGTTTTAGAAATTCTAAGCAGAATGAAAAAAATTAGAGATCATCACTGTTACTATTATTAACTGCACAAACAATTTTCTTTTCTATTATATTGAAGAGATGGAGCCAGTGAATTTGCATAATTGTGGATGGCTTTGTAGGAACCAAAAATAAAGTCTAAATCTCAAAGTCTAGGAGATAGTGCAGCCAGGTACCCTCATATGGGTCTTGTAAGCCTTCATCTTCCTGTGTCACAAATGGGTGCTCCCAAAACAATGGTTAGGCTTTCAGAGGACAAGGGAATTCAGTAACAAGGCCTGTGTTTACATTGAATGCTACCGTGAAAAGCTCTTGCGCCTTTTATTCTTGGTCTTAAAATGATCACTTCATTAAAATGGATCTTTTCAATAAATGCATTGCCTTCCCAAGTAGTAACAGCAATTCAGTCACTGACTATATTAGGGTATGTAATCTAGAATATTTTGTTAATGATTTTAGCTGCATAATGCTTTGGCAGTCTTCAGGTTGAGGGGTGTTAACATCAAGCAATCACTAATATCAAGTAATACCTTTAGACAAAAAGCGCTCTACGCAAACTTTGATACATATCAAAAGAGTTATGACAACTCTTCTGGAAAATGATTGAGGTAATCTGAGCATGATTTTTCCTGAGTAGGGTACAAGCCACACTCTAGTAAATAAAGAAAAAAAGCATTTCAGTTATATTTATTTTTCCAATATACAGATCCACCCCCAATTTCAGCTGTTTTTTTCCTCTTTCTTGATCAAAAAGCACGCCAACTCGGGGCGAACACACATCCTTTCTATTTCTATTTGAGCCCCCCTGTGTCTCCGGAGAGGGCTGATGGAGTTCAGCATCTCGCTTGAAGCCTGAAGCCATTTCCTCAGAGTCTTCCTTACAAGACTCCAATGCCTCAGCGACTTTCTGCTTCAGCAGTTCCATCTTTGGGGCACGAAGATTTATTTTCTTTCTTCCTACAAGTGAAAGTCCAACGTGTGAGCCCCCCGCCTGGTACCCAGAGGGACCAACAATACAACCACCAGGATCAACTTGAAAAACTCGTCCAGGGGGGAGACTTCCCAGCATCTCTGTGCTTCTCACTAGGTTAAGTGCTTCATATATCAATGAAGGCAAGCCCTACTAAACCGAATTCCCACAGCAGCTGCATGCCGCCGCAGTTATCTGGAGCTCAATTTTTGCAACCCTCCATGTCTCCTGCATAGAAAGTCTACATACAGCATATCAGTGCATGCATGGACATTCAGGATGGATTTTGACCTTGGGGCCTGAAAATCACATCTTGGTCTAGGGCTGCAGTGAAAATAACAAGGTGTTTAATGGATCAGGAAACATTAACGCGGCCATACATATATGTGTACCTTACAAATATTATTGATGGTCGTTTTTTAACACTCAGACTTCTTTAACATGTAAATAGACTGCTTAAATATAAGAGTTTTCATGTTTCAAAACAAGGAAAGCCCCCTTTTAAAGCAGACCTGACAGTTTTAAGAAAGTGTTTGGATTTTTAATTGACACAGTTGGGGAAAGGAAAAGGCAAGGTTTAGTGAACATTACAGTATATCTGTTTGCAGGTGGATTATTTTCTGTGCTTTAAGAAAGTACTTTTCTGTTCTATGCAAAGGAGACTGATAGTAGGACATGGTAGTGGAGGTAGATGGGGAGAGTTTAGATATATAATCTGAACACACATGAAGGAGGGCAACCAGATTCCACATTTACCAGCAATGTGGACCTATACACTTATTTAAAAAGTGAAAATATTATTTTCCTATGTACGAAATAATGTTATGCTTGATTACTGTCAAAGGTATGAGAGTAACAACATGGCATGTTTCCTAAGCTCTACCTCTCTACAAATAAAATAAATAGTAATGTTTAGAAGAACCCAAACTAGAAAAGCACTGAAGTTATTTTAATAGAAATTACACTATGATCTTAGCTGGGAAAGGTGTTTGTCATTTTCCCATCATTGTTTGACCACTGAAATTTTCTAAAAGAAAATTGCAAAAAACTCCAACTCATCCTTTGAAAAACAAATTAAGCAAATAAATATTGCCTTGAACTAAGTATAAAAGCACTCTACAAAATGATAATTTCACTTTTTTGAACTAATCCAGAATTCATTGAAATTTGATTACACTGGTATGTTATTTCAAATTTGAAATTTACAAAAAATAAATTACTACAATGTGTAGCTGTCCTTAAAACCATCAGCTATAACACATATCTTTAGAAAAAATAAGTGTTATACCTTCTTATGATATATTTATATGAAATGTGTTTTGTTTTATTCACAAAATGATTTATTTTATTCCATATTTTGCTTTCTCTACTATACGCACCTTAATACTTTTGCATAAAAGTTGCCAAATAAACATTCTTTATCATGTCAAATGCATAGCTTTCGTCTGCATCCTGTTTATTAAGACACCCTTTACGAAGTCCCTCACATTTTCAAAAGAACCTATTGAAATAAAATTTGAAGAAAATGTTCATAAATGAAGCTGGAGAGAACTTCTCCAACGTCTGCAGATTTAAATGTCAAATTCCTATCAAAATTTATCACAGTGATAGGGAAGCACATAATCTTATGAAGAAAAGGAAGCACATTTATCTTTAATAACAAAAATAAATAAAACAGCAGAAGACATTTATTGTCCCTCTTCCACCCTCATTAGCAAAAATCTAGCAAGCGAACTATCACAAGTAGTGTTGACTTAACAACTTCTTTTTTGGTGGTAGGGAGTGGTGATGAAAAGGGTAGATTAAAATGATGTATGTCAAATATTAGTAGCCTTTTAAGAAGCCATCCCCCATGGCCCTTAACCCCTTACAGATGGCAAATCAGGTGCAGAGCAAATGAAATGAAGATGATAGTGTGTTGACAGGAGCAAGCAGATTCCAGTTTTCATCCTGCAGGACAACAGGAATGACATCACATCTTTTCAGACTGACACCTTAATGAATTTAGCAACACCTGAACTTTTCTGGCACTGGACACCTTTGACATGGGTAGGTCCTTTTGTGTCAGTAATAATAGGATTCTGTATCATTCCCCCACTCCATATTTGATGGCAGAATTACCTTTTGGGCCCTAACAAGTTGACAGGGTTTCATTTTGCTTCCTCTTTTTTTTTTTTTTTTTTTTTTTTTTTGCGGTACGCGGGCCTCTCACTATTGTGGCCTCTCCCTTTGAGGAGCGCAGGCTCCGGACGCGCAGGCTCAGCGGCCATGGTTCATGGGCCCAGCCGCTCCGCGGCATGTGGGATCTTCCCGGACCGGGGCACGAACCCGTGTCCCCTGCATCGGCAGGCGGACTCTCAACCACTGCACCACCAGGGATGGCCTCTGCTTCCTCTTTTAATGACGTCTTCTTTGCAGGTGAACTGGAAATGTAATGACTTCCTTTTTTGTCCTGGAGGATTCCTAAATGTCATTGAGAGACCCAAGACATCTCAATCTGGCTTAATGCAAACAGGAAGCCAAGGGTTTTTAAAGGTGAAATGGGTCTTGCTAATGAAGAAGTATCACTCTTCCTGGGGCAGGCAGCTTGTTAGTTCGAGTTAGGTGAGTGTCACAGGTTAGGGTTCAAGCATGACATGGGGTGTGACTCAAGATGTCATCTTTTATTTATTGGACTTTAAAAAAAACAAAACATCATTGAGTGCTTGGGCAATAAAAACAGGGAACCCTTTCTGCACTGGAGAGCAATCCGGAGAGAAAGGTAATGAGCTCTTGCCTCAGAAATTTGCCATGATGGGGTCCCAATGATGATCAAGTTCAAATATGTGAACTTTAAATCTGTGAATGGTAAAGCCACCCTGTAAATACAACTGCCTATTCATGGGGACCAGAAACTCAAGTTTTCTGTTTATCTCGATTCTTCAGTCTTTTTATTTTTCCCATGAGTGTGACTCAATAGTTACATAGTTGTCTCTTTGTTTCCTTCCCCCTTCTTTTACACAATAAAAAGGCAAGAAATACAATACTTGTGGCTATCGTGAATTTGCAAAATGGTCTTGAGGCCCAAAGGGGGGTGGAGAGGAGGCCGCCCAGATTTAAAAACTTGGCACCGTTTAGAACTTCCTACGCATTTAAATCATTTCGAAATTCTCTGCTTTGCTGTCTTTTTCTGATATTACTCACCCGGCTGGTCACCATTTGGGGGAAATATAAGAATGGAAAATCCGATTCATACAATGACATAAAATCCATCGTGGGTGAATAAAGCCAAGCTTCCCAGCAAACCCAACTTAAATGTGGATGTGCTTGCCCAGAGCCGAAAGGGTTAAAGAGACACCTTCTCCACTGTCGGCTCAGGGCCACCGTCAACTTACAAAGATACACCAAAATATAATGTCCTAAATTATTAAATGATAACATTTTCAACCCATCCGAGCTAATTAGCAGATTCTACTTGCATCGTGAGGCCATTCTCCCTTTCTTTCTTTTTTACCTTAAAATATCTAATTACCTCAGCCAAAACTTTTTGGATTCGGAGGTTGGTGAAAATTCAGAACCTAACCCTTTCACGAGAGGGCTATCCCTGCCACATAGCTCCTCTCTTTTTCCTTGTCTGCGGTGTAGAATCCATATAATGATTAACTGTTAGGTTTGCCCCGTTTACCTTTATGGAACAAAAATTATTCCTTCAAAGATGAGGAGGGTTTCTCAATTAAAACACTTCTGTGAGTCATGGCCTCTGTGTCATTTTAGGAAAAACACACAATGCCATTTGGTTCTAACAGGTAAAATAATGACTTCTTCACCTGTCAACGGCTAGCTTAAAATTCCCACACATGTAGGCCATTTCTGTTTCATCTGTTCTTTGAATTTCAGCTGCTTTGCTTTTCAATGCCTCTGTTTCACTGGTGTCTCTTTTGTGTCTGAGACGCTCACACTGGGTTCTCCCTCTTTGGTGCTGGGCTTTCTTTTCACAGTGACATTTCAACATAAACAGTCAATATTCATTACCTCAAAGGAGACTTCCCTCCTATTGCTGACCAATTAAATACCAGCTGAGATAGGCAGACAAAGGTAAAGGAGCTGTAACACAAGACAGGCTTCGAGCATACTTTCTGCTCCCTTAAAGGAAGAAAAATTGTCATCAAAACAAAGAAAGCTGGGGATTGAAGGACTATCTCTATCCAAGAGACACAATTCCGTTGGATGCTATGGTTCCCTGTCTTTTCATCTGGCGTACTGCAGAGTGTGGGGTTTTTTTTTTGTATTTGTGTGTGTGTGTGTGTGTGTGTGTGTGTGTGTGTGTGTTGTTTTTAATAATTCAGCACCATGCATTTTTGAGGTTTCACTGAGAAGGACAATCAGCCCTTAATTAGTTCCTGACTGAAGATGGCCATATTGGCATAGGCTGTTTACTCAGATGCTGGTGGACCTGACCTTTATTTTCTTCCTCTGCTGACTAATTTGATTTAGCTTGATTTCTGCATTTCTCCACCACACAAGAGCGACTCAGGAGGTGCCACTTAGAACATCTGTTGAGACTGAGCCCTTTATGGTGAACTCTCCGCTGTACGGGAATTACTGGGAATGGCTGGGAGACTTGTCAGCTAAGCCCTCTGAGCTGTGCTTTCACTTCAGGGGGGTTGGGGGGGAATGTTCTGGTATATTTCCTTGACTCATTAAACAGTTCAACTCCCTTCCCACCCAGTCCGCCCCTCCCCCACACTCACACGCTCTCCAAGATACACGGAAAAATGTAGGGCACTTAGAAAAACATTTTCTTAGGAAAGCTGGAGAGACTTTTTAAAAAATAATTCTGCAAATTTCCAACTACTTCTCTCTCTTTTTTTTCTTTTTTCTTTTCCCCACAATTCTGGCCAGCATACATGTGCCAAGCTGCAAGAACTTTCCTTTCCACAAATGAATTGTGTAGTAAATTGGGCATTTGGATCTTTCTTTTGTGGAATTGTCCCCCAAGTAAGCCATTTATTCCACCTTCACCAAATGTCGTCCTCTTTGGTGCTGATTTTTATATTTGATATGTAGCCTAGATTTAAAGGCTTGTAACCCAAACTATCAGGACTGCCATCCACAAACAAATTCAACATTTTCTGAAGGACTCATTTAGATAACATTCCCGTGCAGAGTGACCTTAAAGCAGAAGGTTACATATAAATGAAGTACACACACCCCATTCATTTTCATAAACATACATATGCATCCTAGCTTTGTCATCAGTTCTAAAAGCCACTACAATATTCCTAAAACAAACAAACAAACCAGAGTCACTCTGGATGGCAATCCTTACTCAACTTCCTTTAGAAACAGAATTAAAATCAGTGACCAATAGTCAAAGTAATGCATAGTCCAAATTTTCTGTGTCTTATTAATCAGCTGCTTGAGAGAAGTGAAATACCAGTTTCATTTTTTGAGAATCCCTCCTGAATTATTACTCTGTTTTGTCTTGTAAAAACGAAACTGCAATTAATTCAAGAAGTTAAACTTTTATTTCTTTCGATTTTTTTTATAAAGAAAAATAAACTTTAGCTCATAGGAATAATATTTTTTTTCCTCCCAAGACAGATTAGGTGAATTAAATCATCAGAGAATTTTGTTTTCCATGTATGCTTCCAGCAGCTAGAGGGCACAAAAGAATGCTTTTACCTTGCCTTGTCTTTTTTTTTTTTTTTTTAATCATGGAGTGGAACTATATAGACTCAGAAATAAACAAAAATACAGGGAAAGCTGGTAGATTTTATGGCACCTTCCTTCCTCAGGTGTCAATCTTTTCACATTTTCCTTCCAGCAGGAATCCAAATTCCTGATGACAGTAATAAGTGACAGGGAAATAGCGGAATTTCACCTTCCCCCAAAAAAAGAGTAACTCCCAAAGAATGAGAGACTCGGACTGGGGCACGATTATTCCAAGTCTGGCCCATTGTTATTTTTCTGAACTATTTTGTAGAGCTCTTTTTGTTCAAAAGCAATATAAACATATGTTTAACCTTTATCGTTCTAGCATCTTAAATATTAATGTTGGTGGTGATTCTGCATGAACAACATCTATTATTTTTTCACTAATAAGAGGCTTAAACGAATAAACATGAAAGGCTTGGAGCAACCTTCCTGTCAATTAAGAAACAGTCAGTAGTACTTCAAATGAACAGTTCCAGCAGGTCTCACAGCAACTGGAATCAGAGTGGAAATGCATGCTTCAAGAGACACAAAAGAGACCCCAACTCATGACTCTTAAGTTTTGCAAACCATCCTCTCCACACTCTTATATACCCCCCATCTTGTAAAGCTAGCTACTAAGATTCCATAGTAAAAGGCATTCTTTTTGGAACATTTATTTGAAAGCATAATAGTTTGGCATTTTTCTGCAAGAAACACTAATAAACCTCAGGAGGAGTCACATCTGTTGCTGGAGTACAAAATGGGTTGGGCCTCAATAGCATAATATATATAAACACTTTTTCCCCCTAATGAACTGTACCACCCCCTTAGGCATAAATGAGTTGGATCTGGATAGAGTGCCATTTGCCAAATTGTAAATTGCCTACATTTATTTTGGGAGTGCACTAAACAGAGTGCTAATTGCCTTGTTTAGCACTTTCCTTTCTTTCATTTGCACTGGTGTAAAATCTTAGTAAATTAACTCAAGGCTTTTATTATGTAGGTAGCATTTGAACAACCAAGAATTAGTGAGGAGGCAGCATGAAAGGACTGATAAAAGAGGAGTTGGCTCTACCCATAATGCCATTTATATGTCCCTTGAATTAAAAGGATGGAATTAACTTTTAATCCTTGGGCTTTTTAAATAGCTGATGTTAACACAGAACGTATTACGCAGCCATTTTATTCAAATTTGCTCACTTAAAATGGGTAGAATGTTAACAACCATGATCATATGGGGAAAGTGCAGCTCGCTGTATTCATATACACAAGTGTATATATTAAGGTTCATTCCAAATAGCAATTTATGTAGTTGCAGTCAATTGCATAGTCAAGATTCCAGCTTATTGTCAAAGACAAAACACTCCAAAGTCATTAACATCCACTGCTGTGCAGTAGCCTATGTAGAATGAGTTGGGAGTCTCGTTGCCATTCCTAATAGACAGGTGTAGACTTCAGAAAAGCCATCATCAGATTTACCACAGCACAGAATGCACACTGGCTGTTTGACTGTAAAGCACAGAGGCAAAATAGCCCCCAGAGGCTGAAGATCTTGTACTCTTACAGGTGGCCTCTTGTGGGGGGCTTGTCCAGGGAGCTGTGGAATCTTGCAGATGCAGATAAACAGATTATTCTCTTCTCAGTATTCTTGGTTTCACTCAGTTCTTGGTTCATTAGGTTTTCCAGATCCTTTTAAAACTAGGTATACAGCCTCAAATTTTTCCTTTCAAAAGAAAAGAAAATATGTTGCAAATGGTGATTTAAGATGAAAAGCAATAAAACCCATCATCTTTGATTTTTTTCCTCCATATCTTTTCCTTTAAAAGTCAGAAGTTGTGCTTAGATGGGAGTCTGCCAATATGAAAAGCGGAATGATGAAACAAAAATTGATTCAACTCCTAATCATTTGTATTAACCTCTCATACATAGAAATCTGCAGGTTATTACAGAGAGACTAGAGGAGATACTTAAATGAGGACAAATTCTCTGGTTTTTAAGAAGTTCGACTGGGCCTTGATTTTGGTGCACACTGACTTTAGAAATGTTTTTTCTGGAGCGGTATTATTTATGTTGTAGAGGGTAGCAGGGGACACAAGTGTCCTTGCTCAAGGTAGTGGCAATGGAAGAAAGTTTTAGAGTATAGAAAGGCAGTCGGTATTTGCTATGTTGAATGTCACTGTGAATCCAGTTAGAAAGATAAATTCAAGTCTTGATTATCTTATTAGCAGAAAAGGAACAGTATGTGTTTTGCTCAATATTCCCTAGAAATCCAAGTAGTATCTGTGATTTGTTAATAGATAATATGCTAACGGTACAAAAGATTTTTAATTCAGGCAGACATTTGTGGATTCCAACTTGGCCACTGGAACTCTGATCTCTAACAAGAGACCTCACCTTTTTAATTATTTGTTTCTTCATCTCTAAAATAGGGCAACAATACCAATGTGTAAATGCTGTTGTGAGAATTATATGACAATGAATATAAAGTTTCTAAAACATGTACATACTCCATAAAATTTCATTCCTCTTCTGGTCCTCTTTTTATTTTTTTCACCTCTAATCCCACCTCTTCATTAAGTTAATGAAGCAAAATTCCCACTTGGATAATAGAAGACATAGTAGTATAATTACTTTTGTTCCTCCAGTGTAGAACGTGATAATAGAACTCCTCAATAATAAATATCTGAGGAAAGAATAAATGAATGAGAAAAAAATCACACAATGTTTTAAGATTGCAACTGGAATAATAACAAATTCAATGGGAATATTAGTCACCAATATTATTTACTAATCCCACCCAGACTTAAAAACAGCTGGTAGATTTAATTGTGCATATAATTATAGAAGATGCTTGTGAGAGATATATATATATATAATACTAAAGGCTTTATGATGAAACATATTTTGTGAAGTCTCCAGGCCAGAATGGTCTGGAGCCATTTCAGATTGCTAACTGGAATTCCATACAATTTTTAGAGATACTATGTCGTCTACCTATTACTCAGCACCAAATTGCAGTTATATATAAGTTTTGCATGAAATAAGATAGGACTGAATATATTTTTGAAACAAGTTTATTTGCCAGGGAAGCAAAATGCTGGCTTAACTACTAAACTTTGTCTGAGTTCTCATTTAAATAAAAAGCACATTGACAAAGAAAACTGGTGAGAATGAAATAGGAGAAAGCTGAGAGAGGATATTTTAACCTACATGATCTATTTTATGTCTTTCATAATACAAAGACTTTTCTAATTTGGGGTGATTGTCACTTTTAATGGAATAACTTAATGGCAGTTCTATGAAATAATAGTTCCATATGAAATAACATAGGTTTCAGTCATATGAGTCCTATGAGAATTCATTTAAGGACTAATCCTTGATTAGAGTTAAACTGTGCTGAAGATTGGTCTTTATAGAGTCCTTCAAAGAATTGATTCCATAGTTATATCAATATAAAAATTTACTCTAACAGAATTGGCCAAAGATTTCATAAATTCAAGTTTTTGTTTCCCATGAGACTTTCACCAATGGCAGAAGCAAAAGACTGGTCACTCATTCTTTCTTTTTTTAAAACATCTTTATTGGAGTATAATTGCTTTACAATGGTGTGTTAGTTTCTGCTGTATAACAAAGTGAATCAGCTATACATATACATTTATCCCCATTTTTCCTCCCTCTTGCATCATCCGTTCTTTAATGAAAGGAACTGAGAGTCTGACTAATGATAACTGTTTCTATCATTTCATTCCAACATGTTTTTCTTTCTTAAATCCTTAGACAAATAGTCTACAAGTTAATTGTCCATGCTTCAACTTATTTTAACAAACTTATAACTTTTAAGGGTTTATATTTTATCTCTAAAAACCAAAATGGTACTCCTCATGCCTCACTTTCTAGTTTTTCTCACCATCCTTCTTCCTTTTCTTTGATCTAAACTGTGACATTTTTATCTATTATCAGATACTCTTAAAAAGGAGCTTTAACAGAAACTATTCAAACAGTTAAGCCATGATTATTTTCTTCAAAGAAAAACATATTCTTTATGAGTTACTTTCCCATCTTACAGTTCTTGGGGTTCAGTCTTTTTGTTTTGGAGTATTCATAACTCTGATGACCCAAATCAGCTTCCATCTTGAATAAACTTGCCAAATGTTTCATGAGTGTGTAATTTTACCATCTAACTGGCCTTGGTACATGGAGCCAAAGCTACCTCAGACAATCGAAATGCTGGAAAACCCAAACAAAGTATATTTGTTTTGTTAAGAAGGAATTTATAAAAATGAGAGTATACACGTTTTGAATACAAAAGTATTCTGCATCAATCTTCACAAATACACCACTTTTCTCATAAAATGTGGTATCAGTTTATTAAGAAAAACTTGGTTTAAGGCTACAATTACCTATTAGTTATCTAAATTCCTATAGGTTCTTTGCATAACAGAGGGTTAGTTTTTAGCCACTGAAAATATTCCAGACTTAGAACCTTAGCAGGACAGTAGATGCTAATCCAGAGTACAACTTGAACGAGAGAAGCAGGCCTTGTCCATTACTTTCTCAGGCTATGATCGCTGGATCAAAAACAAAGATACTCTTAAGTACGACTCTGTGAGTTAAAAGTCAAAAAATATAAAGCCCCTCATAATCCCAGAAGTTTTCTGGGATGTATCTAACCATAAGTATAGTAGAAGAGATTCCTACACCACAAGCTTCATTAAATATTCAGGCAATTGTGCCAATAAACAAATGTCCAGAGATTGCCTAAGATCGCAGGTTGGCTAAGACTCTTTCCAGTAATGAGGTGAACAATTCTCATACAGGCTAATTTCTGTCTGTTTGGTATACTGCCTATTCTGACTACTAGGCATGAAAGACCTGTTTAAATGCATTTTTGAAGTGCTACAATATTTTCCTTTCTATTCTTGGAGTTAAAGCTAAAAATACTTGTGTGTGTGCCTTTTAAAATAGGATTTATATATACAGGTCTTGTTTTTGTATACATTCCCCCAGTCTATGTCTTTTGGTTAGAGCATTTAATCCATTTACATTTAAGGTAATTATCAATATGTAGGTTCCTATTGCCATTTTCTTAATTGTTTTGGGTTTGTTTTTGTAGGTCTTTTTTCTTCCCTTCCTCTTTGTTCTCTTCTCTTATGGTTTGATGACCAACCTTAGTGTTGTGTTTGGGCTGCTTTTTCCTTTTAGTGTGTGTAGCTATTGTAGTTTTGGGGTTTGCTGTTCCATGAGGTTTTGATATAGGAGTCTATATATGTACAAGGTTGTTTTAAGTTGCTGGTCTCTTTCCTGCCTAGAGAAGTTCCTTTAGCATTTGTTGTAAAACTGGTTTGGATTTCTAGTAAAGAAGATCTTTAAATCTGTTGCTTTTAAAGAGTTGACTCTGCCCTTCTAGCAGAAATATATCTTAAGAAAAAATCTCAGATGAGGGAAGGCCTTAAACAAAATGATTTAATTGAATTATTATTTTAAAAAAGTATTATTTTAATATTCAATAAAACATTTCCTATAACCCAAAATATTCAGAAGATGAAGTGTTGGGTGGTCAAATAAAAAAAAGTATTGGGTTGGCCAAAAAGTTCATTCGGGTTACAAAAAACCCAAGTGAACTTTTTGGCCAACCCTATATGTTTATAAAAATTCTAGTAATATTGAGTGGGGAAAAAAGTATAGCACAATTTACATATGACATGATCTTGACTCTATAAAAGAGAAAAATACAAAGATAATTAGAAGAGAATCAACTGTGTCAAAACAGTTATTCTCCCTGAGCTGGAAGCTAAGATTATGCAAACTATTTTCTACTCGAATAAACTTTTCTCTGTAAAGATTTTATAATTAAACAAAAAGAGATAACTGGGGAAAAAAGAATTCTTCAACATGATTATTCAAAGCAGTTTCTTTGTGGAGATGTGACCGCAGTTAATGATACAAAAAATGATACAACCTGTATGTACACTTGTCTTCAGTCACTCACCTCTTTATAAATCCAGAATAACATGAGGACCAAAGAAACAAATTAACAGTAGCACTAGAACCTGAAGACAGACTCCTTTGCTGAACTAGAAACAAGTTTAAGACACCTTTCTCTAGCTTCCTTTTCTAAGTGGTGATGTGCATTATTATAGATTAGATTTGCAAAGTTCATTGCCCTCCGTTTTTATCTCCGAAGTAAAAGACATAGGTGGACAAAGATGGTGCAAGAAATGATAAAACAAATACAAAAACAAAGAAACAAACACCAAGGGCTGAAAACTGCATCCTTCCTCACGAGAAATTCCAGTTTCACTGACCACCTTCTTGCAAGATTTTAGTTCATGTATTTCTTTGCTACCTCCATCTCCCATGATTCCCCTCGCCTTCTAGAGTGCACACACTCACACACACACTCACACACATTCTCACACTCACACACACTCTCACACACTCACACACACAGAATTGCCTCTACATCTGAGTTAGCCATGAGCAATTCGGTTTTCCTTTTGAGCACACAGACAGCTCTTTGCGTTTTTAAAGAAATTTCCCGAACAACATTGGTGTGTGAGGCTCACTTAATTCCCAATTCTCTTACTTGAATCTCACCCTTTCTCCAAGTAAGGAAGCTAAAGCTGAGAGATTAAGCCACATTCTGAAGATCACAAAGTCAGCAGTGGAAGCCAGGCCAGAATAAATTCCAACGGTAGTGTTTCCCTTAAGAGACCCCTGTCACTTTTAATCTACACGGTTAGAGTTACCCACCCCCCAAGCCTTAAGTCTCAGCAATGCATATTAAATGAATATTAGAGAGTATGCTCATTGGCTGAACTTTGAGGTGTTAGAGCTCTCTGTCCACCAGTTTAAAGAAAATTAAGCTTTTTGAAGGAAATGTGGTCTCTATTAGTAAAGGGTTAAACACAGATTATGCAAATAAAGATATTGTCATTTGTCCCCTCTGTTCATTCTGAGAGCTGCTTTTCTGTTGTTGATTTTCTTCTCCTCCAATTGAGAGATTAACCTGGTCCCAATTGAAATGGCAGTCCATATCATACCTTTCCTTGATCTCACAGCATGGCTAATAACAGTGGGGCTCGCCAAGCAAGCGTCTTTATTTTTTTCTTTATTGTTCCAGACTACACATCCGTGAACCTTCAGCATGTTATGTACTTAACCATGGTCAGGTTGATGTCATTATTTTCTGATTGTCCGGGAGCTCCCGGGGTACTGGCCCATATTGACAGAGAAGGGCTGGCATGCTCTTTGTAGGGTAACCTTTGAAAAAGAAGTCCCTCGACCACCTGCATGTTTAGCCTAGGGCTGTGACATTGCACTCGGCCAATTGGTACGCTTCAAAACACATATTAGCACCAGTTGTGCTAGTTCATCATGCTTTTTAATTTTCACTTGGTCTTGTTAGATAAACCTTATCTGTGCCACAAGCAAATGCTTCACAGAGCAGATTTTTCCAGATCTTAGCAAGAAGGTCTGGTATGCATGGGTCAGTGTGTGCTTTGTCTAAATCTAAGCATAGCTATTTGTTAACTTCCTCCCTCTTTTTTGTATTTTTTTCTCTGTTGCCTGTCCATATGTCTAAGTAACTAGCCAGGCTAGCCAAAAGCAGACAAAACCAGGGACAGGAGGACAGAACGACAAGAAGAGTGGGGCAAAGCGCTTCTCTGCGTGAACCTTCTCCACACTTAGCTTTTACAATCCTATAAAAATTGGTCTACTTGTTATCAGTTCAGACTGGAAAGCAAGCAACAGCCCTCAATTGCCTCAGGCTTTGATGTAAGCACCCCTGACTATTTCTGTTTAAACTCTAGCGGATGGAAGACACCTATAAAGATATTAATTAGCTCCAGTTGTCACCAGATGTGGTTCACATTCTCTACGCCAGCTCTGAAATACTGGAATTTTTATTAGGCAAGGTAATGTTTATGGCTCTCATTAAAGTCTGAGTCATAAAAGACTGAAGATGAGATTGGAAGGGGCGGGGATGGGGGGAGAGTTTTCTCTTTATTTATCAACTTTCAAAAATCCAAAAGACCTGTGCTTTAGATTTGAGTGGCATGCTAACGTTCAGGGATTTGGCAAGAGTCTTATGGTGTTTACACTTTGAGGAAACCCTTTGAGTTATACTACATAAAATGACTGGTTTGTGTCAGAATTATGAGTTACATTTATATGCTTAATTATAATAATATCAGCTGGGTAGCACTGCAACCATGCAAAAGAATTCAGTACTAATTGTTACTGGACTGGATACTTGCTTCTGGGGTATAATATGACAACAAAAGGAATTAATTGTTTATTCAAAATGGGTGAAAAGTACTTCTTAACTGGCAGGGTGGGGTGGCAGGGAGAGGAAGAAAACCCAGAAACATCTTCCAAACTCTTTTCTCCAATGGTCCCCTTCCAGCCCATTTGCTGCCATGCCTTCAGGACTCTTAGGAAATACTTTTGTTAATTTTTTCTCTTGGATGAATGGGAGGGTAATGGCTAAAACATGCTACTAGACTATTTATTAAAAAAAAAAAAGAATTCTTAATTTGAGAAAGATTTGCAGGCCAAACTAGCTGCTTAGATTCCTTCAATATCTTCCCTGACCTCATTTTGAAGATCCCCCTCTCATGAAACCTACACACATAAGACTGGCCCAATTCTTCCGCCGGCCCACATGATAATCCATGGTCTGGGGTCCCCAAATGTCATCTATCTTCATCTTGAATCCTCTGATGACTTATATCAGTGTATCCAATTTACAGTTTCATAAGATCTTTGGAGATTTTAAATGATATTCAGAAATATGCTTATGCATTTTTAAAAGAGTCCTTTTTTCCCATCTGAACTCTTTTAACAAAGGTATTACACTAAGTACGAAAGCTGTCCAATTTTTTCCAACCTTTTGGTTCTTTCTAAAACACAGTCATTTTGTTAGACATTGAAAATGTCTTGATTTAGTTGTCTTGCTATTTTGGGCCTGTCCTGCCCCCTGCAGTGGTAATAAGGATGGGGGTTCCTGCTGGGCCCTGAAGAATACCATTTCACGGCCGCCACAGAGCTGGCAGCTTTTATTTATGGAGCCAAGAAAATGAATGGGTATTAGTGTCCAAACATTTCAACATGCTCCCGCGGCCATGCACAAAAGGGACTGATTTGCAGCAAATTTCCACTTATTTTCCAAAAGTATTTACCTTACCGAAGCTTGGCTGATCACTATAATGGCTTAGCTAAGGGGGAAAAAAATGACCATTTCAGAACCCAATTTTTATATATATATTTCTGAACCTTAAAAGTGTTCTACTTCTTCCGAATAAATATAATATCCTTGGTTGCTAGGCTTTCATGGATATATGGATAAATCTAAGGTGCTGGGGTTTGTAGTTCTCATCGTCATTTTCAATTCAAACAAGAAAAGACCCTGCACAGCCCAAGGAAAGATAGTTCATATCAGCAGATATAGGCTAGACATAAGGGAGCATGCTGCAAGTAACCGAGGTCATCCTTGGACACTCTCAAAGAGTAAGTTCAGCATTTTAATGTTTGGAATTTGGTCCAGGAATTGAGGGCAAACATGTTCTATGTTTACGATTTGACCTCAGACTAATTGATTTGTAGGCAATCCTGAGATGCTATAAATCACTTTACATTTTTACAATGTGCAATTCACTCCTTTTGTCAAGAAATATTCATTGAGCACCTACTTTGTGCCAGGCATTTAAAAACTGCCTTGCAGAGATGTTAAAATGTCTTTAAATGTGGTGTTTCAAGAGCTTTGCTCAGGGTGTCTATACCCTCTGCTCAGGTACACACTTAGGAGATCACTTCTCCATCCATTCTGCAAGCCCTGTCTCTGAGCAGGGCTGCTCTTCATTCTCTAAGTATGGTATTGCTTTCTCAGCTCTGGACCTTGGTTCTCTCCTTAGTACACAAGGAATATCTTTTGCTACAAATCAAAGTTCCTGCTCCTCAAATTCCAGGCAAAAGATCTATTCTTATATAATCAGTCCCCCAGATCCCTACTCTGGAACTAAAATCTCCTTTCTCTGAACTCCATCATGTGTTATGACTGTTGGGTTTACTTGTGTGCACAGACTACTGGATAGTAACCATCTGAGGGATGAATTAATTCTGGTCACCTTGCCTAAGACTTGTACGCACTTTGCACATAGTAGATGCTCTCTCAGGGAGATGGGGAGACCTTGATGAAAGAATGAGTCCATGACCTTATATATCCATCTCATTGTCTTTTTTACTCCACAAGAGGCAAGATTTACAAGTCAAAGAGATGTGTGGATTTTCTCTTCTTCCTGTTCTTCCAAGATCTGTGTTTAGTTTTCTAACATTTATGGCAACTACACCATGGCTGTACATCTCCTGGCCACCCTTCAGAGTGTCATAATTTTATTGCCCAAACTCCTATGCAGAACAGTATGACAATTTCAAACTTCTTATATAAGTCCAGATCTAAACTGCTAAAATGTTGCTCACAGTATAAGAAGTTATTAGAGTATAAGAAATGTGAAATAAATAAAAGATACAAAACCAGAAATTATTTCATTCTGGCTCCATTAACTACTAGCTGTATGACTTTGGGCTGGTTACTTAATTCTCTATACCTTAGTTTCCTCATCTGTAGAACGGGGGTAATAATAATAGCAACTTCATGAAGTTACTGTGCAGATTTAGTGAGTTATTATAAACACATAGAAATTTCTCAACAAATATTAACGATTATATCATATTTGAGAATGTATGAAATTTAATTTAGAGTAAACATTTGTAGGTTTACTTGTAGTCTTTGAATAAGAGATAATAAATCTCCCAGGCATATCTTCTCCAATCAAAGCTACTTCAGCCAAGGATACTATACTGCCTTTCCGCATAACAAGATTAATTTTGGAAAAGCTTCTTCCAGGAAATTCTGTCATGTAGGCTTCTGATGTCCTGGGTCTCAAAAGGTTTCCAGCCTTGGGTCACTGATTGGGCCACTCCCATTGTGTCCAGGTCTGTATCATAAGCTAATAAATTGCCAAATGGCCTTACTCCTTTAGATTGCCAAATGGATATTCTATAGACCAGACAATCAATGGCTCTTTCAGCCAAGCTTTCTCCTGACCCTTATGGTTTGCCCAGGCATCTGTGCTGGCTTTTGCCCTCCTTCATAAAGAAAGTCATTCAATTCCTGTGGATTTACTTTAGGACCAGAGTTCCATGGATTTTTTTGTTTGTTTTGCTGACAGGTGAGATAGTTTATTCTAGTCAAACTCTGCCATTGACAAATGATGTGACGCCATTTACTTTTCTCTGTGCCTCAACTTTCTCATATGTACAA
This sequence comes from Delphinus delphis, assembly GCF_949987515.2. Classification (NCBI taxonomy): domain Eukaryota; kingdom Metazoa; phylum Chordata; class Mammalia; order Artiodactyla; family Delphinidae; genus Delphinus; species Delphinus delphis. Next base: position 116,248,350 of record NC_082684.1, on the reverse strand, counting down.
TGAAATGATTAACTCAGAGGAGTATTTCCAAGGAGCTTTTGAACTGTACATTCACTAATCTTAAAAGTTCAGTTTTAGGGAGAAAAAAACCTCAATCTCAGAAACCTTCCTTTACATCTTCAAAAAGTGGAACTAGATGTGTTCTTATTGGAAAGCTCTCACACAAGTCATCAGCATCTTGGTTTTGGGCAAGTCTACCTTAGCCATACTTCATGTTTTTGACCTGGCAGGGGCACAAATTGACCAACCCATTACCAAAGTCCAGTATGTCAATTGTCTCCCTTCTCAGATGAAGCAGTATCTCAGACACATTCCTAAACTTAACCAAACAAGAAACTTGCCCACAACTTTCATGTCACAGTGAACAGAGCTAAAAGCATAACAGTGAATAAGACACAGATTCACCCTCAAGAAGTTCACAGGCTAATACAAGAAATACATGTAGAAATAAGTAACTACACTATGTACAAAACTACTATGTACAAAACTACATGTGGGCATTTGAGCATGTTTATCCCATGTATGTTAGAAGTGGGGGATGGAAGTGGGGGAAGAGAAGGAGAAGGAGAAGAGGGAGGAAGAAAGAAAGAACAAAATAAAGTCTAAATCTGGGCATGGTTTTTTGGGGGAAATACTAGAAGAAGCAAAATTAAACAGCTTTTCTTAGTATAGGACTTCTCAGGGCCTTGAAATTATGACTATGTATTGTGAATCTCTAAGAGTTTATTTGCAAAAAAAAAAGGAGCTTATTTTTCCCTTTTATTGTTCAGATTTAACTGTTGACATCTTGGGAAACAGTAGTATTCTACTGGATATAATTGGGGAAACTCTACTGGAGAGATAATGATATGTATGAGTATAGAAGCTGAGTAAAGTAATCTGAAGTCATGCCCTGACTCTTTTAGTATTATAATAATTCCTTCCTCAAGGACTTATGAAGATTAAGTGAGTTGGTTATATAAAGTGCTTAGACCAATGCTTTGCATATAAAAATATTTAATAAAAATGTATTATTATTATATCATTGTTATTATTATTGCAACAGAGTAGAAACTCATCAGTACTATTGGGGGCTGGAGTTTATTCAAGAAATTCCTAAAAAACTGTATGAAGATTCCTTAAAAAACTAAAAATAGAGTTATCATATGATCCAACAATACCACTCCTGGGCATATATCCAGAGAAAATCATAATTTGTGAAAAGATACATGCACCCCAATGTTCATAGCAGCACTATTTACAATAGCCAAGATATGGAAGCTACCTAAATGTCCATTGACAGATGAATGGTTAAAGAAGATGTGGTGAATATATGTATAATGGAATATTACTAAGCCATAAAAAAGAATGAAATAATGCCATTTGCAGCAACAGGGATGGACCTACAGATTATCATCCTAAGTGAAGTAAGTCAGACAGACACAAACATCATATGATATCATTTATATGTGGAATCTAAAAAGTGATACAAATGAACTTATTTACAAAACTGAAATAGACTCACAGACATAGAACAAACTTATGGTTACCAAAGGGGAAAGGGCGGAAGAGATAAATTAGGAATTTGAGATGAACAGATACAAACTACTATATATAAAATACATAAACAACAAGGTCCTGCTGTATAGCACAGGGAACTATATTCAATATCTTGTAATAACCTATAATGGGAAAAAATCTGAATCATTTTGCTGTACACCAGAAACTAACACAATATTGTACAATAACTATACTTCAATTAAAAAAAAAAAACATTCTAAATTAGTTCCCTAACTGTTGAGTTAGATTCTCCAGGGAGAAGGGGCAGAGGTGGCAGGAGGAGAGCTTGGCAGGCAGAGGAACCAGCATAAGCAAAGATTCAGAAGTGGAAAGCCTGGCTTCATTCGTTTAGAAATGAGTATGCAGCAGATCAATGCCCAGAACCTCTCCTAAAACTAACGGGAAATTGGAGAGGGCACCAACCGTTACACTGCAATCTCCATTCACCCGCCTTTTCAAAAGCCTCCTTAGTGAAATACTTACTTCAGTTCACAGCAGCCCTATCCAAAGGCCATTATTAAATACTATTTGTTATTGATGCTTCAAATTAAACCTAACCATTATTTATTACAGCTTCTTTTTCCAAATTTATTATTTCCAGGAAAAGACATAAGCAAAAAGTTCAGTGAACTGGTAGAACTGCCACATTTACCGACACTTTCTAGAAGCTCTACTTTCTTAGGCCTCTCACTGTGTGGCCGCTCCCATTGCAGAGCACAGGCTCCGGAGGCGCATGCTCAGTGTCCATGGCTCACGGGGCCTAGCCGCTCCGCGGCATGTGGGATCTTCCCGGACCGGGACACGAACCCGTGTCCCCTGCATCGGCAGGCGGACTCTCAACCACTGCGCCACCAGGGAAGCCCAAAGCTCCACTTTCTTGAGTCTTCTTACCTATATGACATTTTAAAATAAAATATCAGTACTTAAGAAACCAGAAAATTCTTAGTGTTTGTGGCAATTTACAAGTAATTTGCATTACACCAAAATCACAGCAATGATTATATGAAAGTACCAGCCTAGTTTTTTTTTTTTTAATTACATTGTTTCTTTCAAAGAAACAGTCTAAACAAAGGTCAGATTTTTTAAATAAATATTTATGAACAGCCTGCATTCATATTGTGCCATTAATTTTACTTTGTAATTATTCAAGTATTTTGCAGAATAAAAAATTTTCAGAAATTTCAAAAATGAAATCCTCTTTCTCTCTCTCCCCCTCTCCCGTTCCTCTTCCTATCTTCTTCCTCCATTCTGACTTGACAGAAACCAACTACAGTCATCCTTGTTATGGAGGGGGATCGTTCCAGGATGGATACCAAAATCCATGGATGCTCCAGTCACTAATGTAAAATGAGACAGTATGCAGATACAGAGGGCAGACTCTAATGAGACATGGACTTCCACGTTTACTTTCCAGTGCATTAGATATTGAATTTGATAGAGCTCATAGAGGAGGAGGTGAGAGAGAAAGAGAATAAATTTCATAAAGTCATCAGTATCTCAACAAATAAAAGTAGTAATTATTAAACACATAGTACTCACTTATTGAGCTGCACCCTGCACACACAGTAGGCCCTGCAATCTTCACCAGTGAGATGGCCCTTCTTTACAGATAAAACGGAGACTCCTCAATGCTGATAAAATCTCCCACTTTACACAGCTAGTGAGTGATGGAATGTGGACTTGAAAACAGGCCACACAGACTGCAAAATCTAGGCTTTACCCATCTGCCTCCAGGAGTTTCTCCTAGAAAACCCAAGAGCTTTATGTCCACAGAACAGCTCACTGGCTGAAGGCAATTTAATAAACAAGGAATCCCTTGAGTTTTTGTTAGAGTCAAAATTTGGAGGAAAAAATTTTATCTCTAAGTTGGAATAAGATTGATTAGAACATCTATGGATAAAGCTCCTGCTTCTCCTGGATGTCTGCAAGCAAGGACAGATACCGATGTTAGCAGAACCAGGTGGCTGCCCCTGGCTAAAGCGTTAATTTAGCTATTTGATAGCTTAGCCTCCCTGAGCCTCAGTTTCCTCAAATGTAAAATGGGGATGATAACTTCCCTTCTGCTTGTTCCTGAGTTGTTGAGGGCATTAAATGAGCTTAAAAATATGAAATATACATATATATGAAAATAGAGTATAAATATATAGAATATTAATTAAATATAAAATATAAAATTATTGTAATCATTATATACTCCGAACTGATTAGAAGCCCAGTCTTTCTCTGAAACACCTGGCTTTATTATTTTTTCTTGCTTTTGCTTGACATTTTAGGATGAAAGAAACTCAATATCAAGTCATATGAAAAATTCATCCAACCCAGTGTTCTGTCTGTGACAGCTATCAGCTTTCTGAGTTCAGCTAGTATCTCTATCTCCTTTTAAATGAGTGTTATTATGAAATATTTAAAATAGAAAAATAATTAGAAAATGATATAACAAACATCTGTGTACTCAGCAAATCTTGTCATTTTTCCATTTGCTTCAGGTCTTTTCTTCAACAAAAATATATAAATAAAACATCACAGGTACAGCTGATGTCCCTCATGTGTTTCTTCTGGATTTTATTATTATCTCTTCCCTTCCCAGAGGTAAACACTGGCCTGGAATTGGTCTCTTATTACCATGCAACTTCTTATATTTTTCCTATAATATTTTTATATTTTTACTTATACTTCAAATATACCTATACATTTACAAACAATAGTATGATTTTGCATGCATTTAAACTTTATTAAAATTGTATCATATTGTACACATTTGCCAATCAACATTTTGTTTAGATCCAGCTGATTAGTTGTAACTGCTATTTAAGTGTGACTCACAATTTACTCATCTGTTCATTCTCCCAGTGGTGGACACTGAGGTTGCTTCCAATTGCTTACTGTTACAATCAAAGCAATGAATATTCTTATGTTTGTCTCCCTGGGCACATGTGGGACCAGTTCTCTAGGGCAGTGATTCTTAAGGTGTGGTCTTGAGACTAGCAAGATTGGCATTATCAGGGAACTTATGAGGATCTTATTTAACTTTTTTCACAAAAATCCCTGGCTGATTCAGTACCATATTTTGAATTTTCCTTTTTTCCTCCACTAATCTACCATATTACCTTTGTTATGTGTCATGTTTTAATGTATGTATGAGCCTGTTGCTCAGCTCTATATCATATTCCAATTTTTTTCCATCTATATTAATTCTATACCGTATTTCTTATTACAGGTTCACTTTTTTCCTCAATCAATATTAATAAAGTCTAATTTACTATTTTACTAATTTTATTTTTCTGGCTTGCTATTTCATTAATTTCTAATTCTACCTTTCCTTCCTGCTATTTTTTAAATCTGTTTTTTTCTCTAGATTGTTTAGCTAAATGCTTGGCTAAATAATTTTCAGCATTTATTCTTTATAATGCAAACATTTATGGCTATATATTTTCCCCTAAGTACTGCCTTATCTACAGCCCATATAATTTGCTCTTTACTATTTTAGTGTCTACAACTAAATATATTTTAACTTTCTCTATGTTTTCTTCTTTGCCCCATGAATCATTAAAGGAGTGTTTACATATCCAAATATGGGGAGCTGTTTGACTATTTTTCCTTATTTGTCTTTATAGCATTGTAACAGTCAGAGAACATGTTCTATGTGATATTCATTATTTACTATTTACTGACACTTTCTGTCTTGCTCTGAACTTCGACAGTTTTGATTCATATGTCCTGTATAATTTTAAAAGAATGCGTGTTCTTCAATCATTCAGTAAAAAAATTCAATATATACTTTTCTCTATTCCTTTTCTTTCCTAAATACACGTTTTATACTGATATTTCTTTCATACGTAAAATCAAAAACATTAAAATTTTCCTTAAGTAAACCTAAGAGACCACTGATTATAAAGTAAGCCATTATTTTATCTATCACTAAGAAAGAAAACAGGCTGGTAATTAATTTTTAAATTACAAGACACAAACTGATTTCAAAGATTCAAAGTGTGAAAAAATAAAAATAGGGCTTCCCTGCTGGCATAGTGGTTGAGAGTCCGCCAGCCGATGCAGGGGACACGGGTTCATGCCCCGGTTCGGGAAGATCCCACATGCCGCGGAGCGGCTGGGCCCGTGAGCCATGGCCGCTGAGCCTGCGCGTCCGGAACCTGTGCTCCGCAGCGGGAAAGGCCGCAGCAGTGAGAGGTCCACGTACCGTAAAAAATAAATAAATAAATAAATAAATAAATAAATAAAAATAATTATTTTGCATTTAACTTTGGAACTCATTTATAAGATGCTTCTTTCTGTTCTTTCTTTGTTTCCTCAATTAATTTGTAAGTTTCCTGACTTCTCATATTTTTAATACTTAATAGCATAAGCAATTTGTGTTGAAAAACCTACTTTCCTTTTCTTCTTTATGAGTTATTCGTGACTGTTTGATGTGTTACTTTATGTGTAGGTTTTAACTCTTAGTTAATCGTCTTTCTATATAGTCTTCCTATGGGGACTGAGAAATTCTCAGCACCTTAACCTCTGTTCAGCTCAGTCCCTTAAACCTTCATTGAAGTCATGGGTCTTTCTTCACAAATAAAGGGTATCTCTTCACTGGCTCCAGTTCTTGGACACCTAACTTCAAATGTGGCTCTAGGTGGAAACCCAAAAGCAGCAAATCACACATTTCAATGTATGATTTCAAATCATATATTGTTATAAAAATAAAGAGAGCCTTAAGAGAAACTCTAACTGTAATTGGTTTTCATCAGTAGAAGATATTGTATTCACTGTTTCTTAAACCCAAGAGAGATTTCTGGATGAAACTGGCTATATTAATAAACAAGAGTTACCCAAAATTGACTTGAAAAAGGAGGAAAATCTTAAGCCTACATATAAGCAGTAGGAAATGCACTACAAGTGAAGTCCAAAGACCTGGATTCTATTTCTAAGCTCACTCTGAAGCAGTCTCAGCATTTCATTTGTGAAGTTATTTGTAAGGCAGTCACCAGTTCCATCACCCTACGATTTTTATTTACTATTTATTTGCTAGCTTTTTTCATTATTTTAAAGCCAGGTGTTGTCATTCAAATTCTTATTTTCTAATCTGAATATATTTCTTATTGGCTTCTTATTAAGTACAATCTTTTGGTACCGAAATTCATATAAGCACTGGAGTTTATTCCTAGGTCAAAGGCCTTAGTGAAATTCTGGATATCTTGCAACACTGCAAACTAGAAAATTACACTGCAGGTAGATAGAATTGCATTGCTTAACCTAAGTGTTTAACCTGGTCAGACCGCCCTAGTTGGATGAATAGTTCTTCATTTTGTACTGCAGGCCCTTTCAGATAACAAAAAGGAAGAGAAAAGAAAAACCAAAAAGTAAACAAACAAGCAAAAGCCTGTGTTTAGTGAGAGAGAGATGGTAAGAGACGTTATGCAATAGGGTTTTGTAATATACCATTGTGACTTAATTCTGGCATCCCTGACAAGTGTTTGATAAGTCAGCCTTGCAAAGAGACCTGCTTCCTGCAGGGTGAGTACCAGAAGCAAGAAGAGAGCCTCAAAGCACTGACTCCAGATATCAGGCACTCCCCTACATGACTGGGAAATTTTCATGATTCCTGGATGGATCAGTTGATCTATTGCCACTCATATGATCAAAACCAACTTTGAGTAGGGTTCATTATTTATCCCTAATGATAATAAGCGATGTTGAACTATCTATTTACTCCTCAAGTAATTATTGAGATTCTACTATGTGCCTGGTGGGATAGCGCATGCTGGACACACAAAGGTGGCGCGGAGGAGTTCACAGATGAGTGGTGCTTCTAGAGAAGAGAACCCAGGGGACTAGGAAACAGCTATTAGCCATGGACCCATGGAGGAGAGTGTGGGTGATGGCGGGGGGCAGAAAGAGTAGTGTTAGGGAAAATGCAATGAAAGGAACTAATACTTTTCTAAGTTTGAACTATTTATTCTTCCCTCTCCTATTCTGAGTATTTCCTGTTCTTGGCATTAACAGTAGACCACTGCTCAATGTAACCTATACAAATTTTTTAAAATTACTTCTTAAGAACACTAAAAAATAAGTTGCAAGGATATCCACCTAAGTACCCAGTGCTGAAAAACTGGTACTTTCTATTCAAATATGTTTAATATATTTCTGATGAGTGTGCTTTGCTTTCTGACAGGTAAGGAAACACTAGCTTGCTTTACAACTGTACTTCTCTCATGATTTCATTCTAACACATCAACATATTTGTTCAAAAATGTGAATTTCTCTGAGTGTTCTTCAGGTCACTCTACCCTTTATCCTGATTTTAACTTTCTACAAAATAAGGAAAAATATTCTAACAGAGAGGTAGTGAGCTACCTCATCTGCCACTTACTGGGGATGTAACCTTGGAGTAGTGACTTCTCTGGGCCTTAGGTGCCTCACTAGTGCAGAATCAGTGACAATAAGTGCTAACAACAATAATAATAATAATAGCTGAGATAAAATAATTCCACATCATATGCAATGAGATAAGCCCAGCTAAAAAGAATTGCCTCAAAAAAGTTTTCAACCAAAATTTCATTTACATTTCTAAAAGCATCCCCTATTTCAGAATCTATTAATTTCATTGTAGAGATTGATTTTTTTGTGAAAAAAAAATTATGTAAGAATTCTCCATTTATCACCATGAAACTCACTTCTAAATCAATCAATCTTGTTTCATATTTTGGTTCTTCCACAGATGAGAATCTTAAAATATTAAGTCTAGGCTGGTAGTTTAGGGTGGTTTATAATTGATCTCAAATTTGTGAGAATTGAAGATGGGCTGGAAATTTCAGCCAATGCATCAGCTTAACATCATTATGCAAGTGACTGTGCTTAGGGTATGAGAAAGAGTAGGTTTCAGAGGGGCTGGCATCTGGATGTTTGTTAAGACAGCTTTGACCTGGGTAGAAAGGTGAGGGATGGAGTGCAGAAGAGGGGTGTTGCTGTAGAGCATGAGTCCAGGCAAATCAGCCTTAAAATTCATTGACCCATATTAACCACTCATATATTTCCAAGATTTAAATGATTCCTTTGCACTCCCTTGGGCCAACACCACATTTTTTCCATCTAGTTCAAGGTTATCAGTTAAAAATCAAATAAGATTCTCCTGCTTATACCAATGTAATGATCATGTTATGACTATTATAGATTTTCCTCCTATCTATGCAATCACTCTGCCTTCACATGCTCATTTAGCTCCACTGGAGAGCCACTTTCCCCTTGCTCAGTCTTCATCAACTCTTAAAGTTGACTACTATTGACTGCTACTTTTTTATTCCTGGTTATTCTGAATGACATTACCAACTGAGCTTTGATCATTGGGGCAGACGTGTGTGCTAGAGGATTAGGAGGAGGTCTTTGGATCAACTGCCACAAAGAACTAAGTTCTTGTAGAGTTGATATATTTACAAAACAGAGGATACGTAGATAAGCAGAACACTGAGCTTGAAACAGAGCTGTCCAATAGAACTTTCTGGAACAATGGAAATATTCCATACATGCTCCATCCAAAACGGTAGGCACTAGCCACATGTCGCTACTGAGTATTTGAAATGGGGGTTGTGCGACCAAGGGATAGAATTTTTTTATTTTATTTTATTTTTTTTTAAATTTTATTATTATTATTTTTTTTTCGGTACGAGGGCCTCTCACTGTTGTGGCCTCTCCCGTTGCGGAGCACAGGCTCCGGATGTGCAGTCTCAGCGGCCATGGCCCACGGGCCCAGCCGCTCCGCGGCATGTGGGATCTTCCTGGACCAGGGCACAAACCCGTGTCCCCTGCATCGGCAGGTGGACTCTCAACCACTGCGCCACCAGGGAAACCCAAGGGATAGAATTTTAAATTATATTTAACTTTAATTAATTTATATTTAAATAGCCACATATGGCTAGGGGCTACCATACTGGACAGCACAGCTTTAAATAATCAAGCAAGTAATATAAAGATATCAGGTTGCAATGTCAGCTGGGGAGACACATTAGTAGGATGCAACACCATGAAACATAGGTGCCACCAGGGGACTAAATCAAATGTGAGCAACAGGAATTCAGCTGATGAATAGTATACAGAGTCACGATGTGTTTGTGCATTGAACAACCTTATGCTAACACAGAAAGCGTAGCATACCAGTAAACAAGTCATTTTATCCAGGTTTTACCAGGATTACTCTGAAGTGTTGGAAATGTCCTCTGAAACCAAGCTAGATGGACTTTTCTTCAAAGTTTTGGATCTCCTTATGAATCATAAGAAGTTATCACTGAGCCATGGGACACTCTTTGCTGCAGGAATTTAGCCTCTGCCTTCAGAATGGGCAATTCCAAGGATCCTATATAGGACGAGCATCAGTGAAGCCAAGCATCAGCTATCAGCAAGTCCTAATTCATCTGCATGACACATCATCACCATGTGCACATTTCATACACAGTACTCCTTTCCATCTTGCCATGACTGTATCAGTTCGTATCTTGGCAAGGTGATTTAAAGATAAACATAAAGTTCTCTTCTTTGATTACAGGCAAAGCATTGACTTCTCCAGTTTGAGTTTTCACCATTTTGTTGGTTGCTCAAGCTTCAAATCTCTGTGTTGTCCTTAACTGCTTCCACAATGTGCCTTGTCCAACGCATACCACCATCACTACTGGTCCAAAGCTATTTTACCTGTGGACTAAGTTGTTACATACATTAGAACTCAAGAAGATAAGGGATTGAATTCCAGTTATTCTATTTACTTTCTGCATGACTCTGAGCTACTTAATATCTTTGAGTCTCCATGTCCTCAATCTAAATGGGGCTAGTTGCATCTACTCATGATATAAGTAAAATCATCTATATAAGCATAATGCTTAACGATTAGCAGAAATGAAACAAATATTAGTCCCTTTTCCCCTTCTTTTCTTTTTTATCTTCACTTTCCATTAGTGTCTTTCATTCTGTTTTCTGGTTTAAATACTACGAAAATAGATTCCAAAATTCACATATCCATTTTTGTCTTCTTCTCTCTCCCAGATTTGTATATCCAACTGCTGACTTAATATTTCCATTTGGAAGTCTAATAGATATCTCAGACCTTACCTCAAACTCACTCTGCCCTCAGACCTCCATATCTCAGTTAGTATTCATCTAGTTTTAGGCCAAAAATGTAAAAATCACTCGGACTTCGCCCTTCTCATATTGCAATTCCACTTCTTCTCCATCCCTTTCAAAACATTTCCTAAATCCAGCCACTTCTTTCCACACCCACTACTAACAGCCTACACAAACCTGGACCATGGGCATCAACTTTGAAAGCTGTCTCTGCTTCCTCTCTTGACCATTACAGTCTATTCTCCAAACAGCAGCACTCAAATGCTCTTTTAAAAACATAACTCAGCCCACATCATTCTACGGCTCAAAACTCTCTACTGTCTTTCCATTGCATTTAAAATAAACTTCTTACCAGAAGCTGCCAAACCCTACATGTTCTGACTACATGTGCATTGAACAACTACAACTTCATCCCTTACCATTCTCTGCTTCACTCTCATGTACAGCTTCATGTTTTTTCTTGTGGTTCCTTCAGCAGTTTAAACCCTGTTCCCTCTAACTACAATACACTTCTTCCAGAACTTTAGCTTATTCCATCCCTTCACTCAGACTATCATTAGAATGTCACATTCCCAGAGAGCCCACCACTGCTCTCTTTCCTTTATTCTGCTTTGTCTACCTAGTGTCTATCACTATCTGGCATTATCATATCAATTTGTTCTTTTGCCTATTGTCTGCTTCTATTAGGATGTAGGAAATTTTCTGTTTCGTTCACTTTGGTATCCCAACAAATAAATCGTGCCTGGTGCATAGGAGGCACCAGTTAGTGATGAGTTTGCTACAGATGTACTGGAGTTATTCATCCCCACAGCGCTCAGGCTTTGAAGATCAGGAATTGGGAGCCCCCAGAGGATCTGCCTCTGACAGAAGCTGCCTCATCCTTTACTCTGGTGCACCATCCACAAATTATCATCATGTATCTATGCCATGGCATGGACTTATCTAGCTGGAGACCAATAAATCCTAGCTAGTTAGGTGCTCAATAAATGATGGGAATTTGTGACATTGTGATTTTTGCAACAACTCTGCTGTGTGGTTGTGTGACATAGGAGGAAAATGAGACAAAGGAAGACTGAGAAACTTGCCCAAAGTCATCCAATCTGTAAGTGATGAACCAGAGATGAGAACCCAGGCTGACTGACCCCAGAAGTCATGCTCAATCCCTGCACTATAAATACTACTTCCTATGTTAGCTGCTGTAATTAACTGAAACTAATGAGCACAGAGGATCTTAAAGTTTGAAGGTGCTTTAGAGATTATCTAGCCCCACTGTTTCATGTGGAAAAGGGAAGTAAAGGTTCTTCAAATAGGTAAAGGACCCACGCAACCCTATGGCTCGCTAGCCCCAGGATTGCCACAGAATGTAGATCTCCTGATGTCCTGCCATTACCAGGTCTTAAAAGGTACCCTTGATAGGCAAGAGACACATCCAGGTAGAGGTCTTTGGAGTCATCCCTCCCTGATTTAACATTTATATTTGTTGATTACCTATAGAACACAGGCTTCCAATTCTTTAATCTTCACATTCTTTTACTTACATCCATTGATTAGGCATCTCTCTGGTCAATGAAGAAATAAGAAAGGAAAAGAAGGGACATTTTAGAATTTTAGTGCAATGATGAAAATGATCAATTCCTCCTAATTCTTAAACCTAATTCTTACGTACAGGTAGATATGCTCCACAGAAAGCCATGTTTAAATCTGTACCTACCTCATTCTTTTGCCAATTGATATACCCACTAATGGTCCTTTTATCTTAGATCATTCTTTTTTACTGGCATTACTAGATTACCATTATTAACACTCCAGTTTAATAGCCTTTAGTGTAATTATTCTATGCAATTTTCTATGTAAGATAATTCTCAACTTTTAAAGCATTGCAATCTTTGCTAAATAGCAGGAATTTCTCTTCTACACCTGGCACTTTCTTGGGATGTGATCCACACTTATTAAATATTGCTGTTTGAGTGCTTCTGTGCACTGTTTTTTTACAAAGGTCTGAGGTGTTACTTTTATAAGTTTGAGTCCATACAAATAGGAGACAAGAATATATTGGTAGAAAGCCCAAAGTTTTCTAAATGTATATGAGCACAGATTAAGAAAGCAGTAATTAATTTCCTTTGACCCTGAGCTGAAATTTCTTTCCAAAGCTGTCATAAAGAGAAAGAGGCCAGAAAGGAGAAGTGAGACTGTGTAACAATGCAATTAAACCCTTGTAATGAGGTCGGGCCTTGGACTTGTTGCAACTGATATCATTATAGCAATGAGAAGGCCTTATAGGGATGGTCGGATGTTTTTTTTTTTTTTTTTTTTTTTTAATTCATGCTTTCTTTTTTAACTATTTACCATCAGGCATGTACTCTTTTGTAAGGGAAATATATAGGCCTTATGTATAAAGAAACACAAATTTCACATTTTTTTTTTAGAAGAAGCATTCAGTTGGCTCAGGCAGGTGATCTTTTGTATGCAAAGCAGGAAAGTGTGAAAGGCACAGAAAGAGCTCAGGATTAAGAATCAAGACGTCTCTTGCACTGTGGCTCTTAATTTACATGTGTCTCCAATGAGCTGAGGCCAAGCACAAGGTCGTAGGGCTCTAGTCTTGAGTCTCCTGCTAAGTAGCTGTGTGACCTGAAGCAGGTCCTAAATGTCTCTGAGCCTCAGCTCTCTCATTTCATCAAGTGAAAAGAATACCATTTACTGGGGTATTTTTTTATGGTTTATCTCATAATTAATAGGATAAATTTGATATAAGTCATCCTATTAGGAATTCATTGGTCTTGTTCTCTCTGCAAATATTTATGTATATTTTTAATTGGTTATGATCATAAATTTAATGTTATGTGGTTATTTTTTGATTACACTTTTTTTTCTTGTTTTTTTTTACATCTTTAGTGGAGTATAATTGCTTCACAATGGTGTGTTAGTTTCCACTTTACAACACAGTGAATCAGCTATACATATATATATGTTCCCATATCTCTTCCCTCCTGCATCTCCCTCCCTCCAACCCTCCCTATCCCACTTCTCTAGGTGGTCACAAATCACTAAGTTGATCTCCCTGTGCTATGCGGCTGCTTCTCACAAGCTACCTACCTTACGTTTGGTAGTGTATATATGTCCATACCTCTCTCTCGCTTTGTCACAGTTTACCCTTCCCCCTCCCTGTATCCTCAAGTCCATTCTCTAGTAGAATGGACTTTCTCTCTCTATTCTCTCTCTATTCCTGTCTTACCCCTAGGTTCTTCATGACATTTTTTTTTTCTTAAATTCCAAATATATGTGTTAGCATACGGTATTTGTCTTTCTCTTTCTGACTTACTTTACTCTGTATGACAGATTCTAGGTCCATCCACCTCACCACAAATAGCTCAGTTTCGTTTCTTTTTATGGCTGAGTTATATTCCATTGTGTATATGTGCCACATCTTCTTTATCCATTCATCTAATGATGGACACTTAGGTTGTTTCCATCTCTGGGTTATTGTAAATAGAGCTGCAATGAATATTTTGGTACATGACTTTTTTTGAATTATGGTTTTCTCAGGGTATATGCCCAGTAGTGGGATTGTTTGGTCATATGGTAGTTTTATTTGTAGTTTTTTAAGGAACCTCCATACTGTTCTCCATAGTGGCTATACCAATTCACATTCCCAACAGCACTGCAAGAGTGTTCCCTTTTATCCACACCCTCTCCAGCATTTATTGTTTCTAGATTTTTTGATGATGGCCATTCTGACTGGTGTGAGATGATATCTCATTGTAATTTTGATTTGCATATCTCTAATAATTAATGATGTTGAGCATTCTTTCATGTGTTTGTTGGCAGTCTGTACATCTTCTTTGGAGAAATGTCTATTTAGGTCTTCTGCCCATTTTTGGATTGAGTTGTTTGTTTTTTTGTTATTGAGCTGCATGAGTTGCTTATAAATTTTGGAGATTAATCCTTTGTCAGTTGCTTCATTTGAAAATATTTTCTCCCATTCTGAGGGTTGTCTTTTCATCTTGTTTATGGTTTCCTTTGCTGTGCAAAAGCTTTGAAGTTTCATTAGGTCCCATTTGTTTATTTTTGTTTTTATTTCCATTTCTCTAGGAGGTGGGTCGAAAAGGATCTTGCTGTGATTGATGTCATAGAGTGTTCTGCCTATGTTTTCCTCTAAGAGTTTGATAGTTTCTGGCCTTACATTTAGGTCACTAATCCATTTTGAGCTTATTTTTGTGCATGGTGTTAGGGAGTGATCTAATCTCATACTTTTACATGTACCTGTCCAGTTTTCCCAGCACCACTTATTGAAGAGGCTGTCCTTTCTCCACTGTACATTCCTGCCTCCTTTATCAAAGATAATGTGTCCATATGTGCGTGGGTTTATCTCTGGGCTTTCTATCCTGTTCCATTGATCTATCTTTCTGTTTTTGTGCCAGTACCATACTATCTTGATTACTGTAGCTATGTAGTACAGTCTGAAGTCAGGGAGCCTGATTCCTCCAGCTCTGTTTTTTGTTCTCAAGGTTGCTTTGGCTATTCAGGGTCTTTTGTGTCTCCATACAAATTGTGAAATTTTTTGTTCTAGTTCTGTGAAAAATGCCATTGGTAGTTTGATAGGGATTGCACTGAATCTGTAGATTGCTTTGGGTAGTAGAGTCATTTTTACAAGGTTGATTCTTCCAATCCAAGAACATGGTATATCTCTCCATCTATTTGTATCATCTTTAATTTCTTTCATCAGTGTCTTATAATTTTCTGCATACAGGTCTTTTGTCTCCTTAGGTAGGTTTATTCCCAGATATTTTATTCTTTTTGTTGCAATGGTAAATGGGAGTGTTTTCTTGATTTCACTTTCAGATTTTTCATCATTAGTGCATAGGAATGCCAGAGATTTCTGTGCATTAATTTTGTGTCCTGCTACTTTATCACATTCATTGATTAGATCTAGTAGTTTTCTGTTACCATCTTTAGGATTCTCTATGTATAGTATCATGTCATCTGCAAACAGTGACAGCTTTACTTCTTTTCTGATTTGGATTCCTTTTATTTCCTTTTCTTCTCTGATTGCTGTGGCTAAAACTTCCAAAACTATGTTGAATAAGAGTGGTGAGAGTGGGCAATGATGTCTTGCTCCTGATCTCAGTGGAAATGCTTTCAGTTTTATACCATTGAGGACGATGTTGGCTGTGGGTTTGTCATATATGGCCTTTATTATGTTGAGGAAAGTTCCCTCTATGCCTACTTTCTGAAGGGTTTTTATCATAAATGGGTGTTGAATTTTGTCAAATGCTTTCTCTGCATCTATTGAGATGACCATATGCTTTTTTTCCTTCAATTTGTTAATATGGTGTATCACATTGATTGCTTTGCGTATATTGAAGAATCCTTGCATTCCTGGAATAAACCCCACTTGATCATGGTGTATGATCCTTTTAATGTGCTGTTGGATTCTGTTTGCTAGTATTTTGTTGAGGATTTTTGCATCTAAGTCCATCAGTGATATTGGCCTGTAGTTTTCTTTGTTTGTGACATCCTTGTCTGGTTTTGGTATCAGGGTAATGGTGGCCTCGTAGAATGAGTTTGTGAGTGTTCCTCCCTCTGCTATATTTTGGAAGAGTTTGAGAAGGATAGGTGTTAGCTCTTCTCTAAATGTTTGATAGAATTTGCCTGTAAAGCCATCTGGTCCTGGGCTTTTGTTTGTTGGAAGATATTTAATCACAGTTTCAATTTCAGTGCTTGTGATTGGTCTGTTCATATTTTCTATTTCTTCCTGATTCAGCCTTGGCAGGTTGTGCATTTCTAAGAATTTGGCCATTTCTTCCAGGTTGTCCATTTTATTGGCATAGAGTTGCTTGCAGTAATATCTCATGATCTTTTGTATTTCTGCAGTGTCAGTTGTTACTTCTCCTTTTTCCATTTCTAATTCTATTGATTTCACTCTTCTCCCTTTTTTTCTTGATGAGTCTGGCTAATGGTTTAACAATTTTGTTTATCTTCTCAAAGAACCAGCTTTTAGTTTTATTGATCTTTGCTATTGTTTCCTTCATTTCTTTTTCATTTATTTCCGATCTGATCTTTATGATTTCTTTCCTTCTGCTAACTTTGGGGTTTTTTTGTTCTTTTTTCTCTAATTGCTGTAGGTGCAAGGTTCGGTTGTTTATTTGAGATGTTTCCTGTTTCTTAAGGTAGGATTGTATTGCTATAAACTTCCTGCTTAGAACTCCTTTTGCTGCATCCCATAGGTTTTGGGTTGTTGTGTCTCCATTGTTATTTGTTTCTAGGTATTTTTTGATTTCCACTTTGATTTCTTCAGTGATCACTTTGTTATTAAGTAGTGTATTGTTTAGCCTCCATGTGTTTT
Source organism: Delphinus delphis (assembly GCF_949987515.2). NCBI lineage: Eukaryota > Metazoa > Chordata > Mammalia > Artiodactyla > Delphinidae > Delphinus > Delphinus delphis. The sequence goes on along the minus strand of NC_082684.1, from coordinate 116,231,366 downwards.
TATTTTTTACAGATCTTTTCCTATAATTGATATCTAGTCTCATAGCGTTGTGGTCAGAAAAGATACTTGATACAATTTCAATTTTCTTAAATTTACCAAGGCTTGATTTGTGACCCAAGATATGATCTATTCTGGAGAATGTTCTATGAGCACTTGAGAAAAATGTGTATTCTGTTATTTTTGGATGGAGTGTCCTATAAATATCAATTAAGTCCATCTTGTTTAATGTATCATTTAAAGCTTGTGTTTCCTTATTTATTTTCATTTTGGATGATCTGTCCATGGGTGAAAGTGGGTGTTAAAGTCCCCTACTATGAATGTGTTACTGTTGATATCTCCTTTTATGGCTGTTAGTATTTGCCTTATGTACTGAGGTGCTCCAATGTTGGGTGCATAAATATTTACAATTGTTATATCTTCCTCTTGGATCGATCCCTTGATCATTATGTAGTGTCCTTCTTTGTCTCTTCTAATAGTCTTTATTTTAAAGTCTATTTTTTCTGATATGAGAATTGCTACTCCAGCTTTCTTTTGGTTTCCATTTCCTTGGAATATCTTTCTCCATCCCTTCACTTTCATTCTGTATGTGTCTCTAGGTCTGAAGTGGGTCTCTTGTAGACAGCATATATATGGGTTTTGTTTTTGTTTCCATTCAGCCAGTCTGTGTCTTTTGGTGGGAACATTTAGTCTATTGACATTTAAAGTAATTATCGATATGTATGTTCCTATTCCCATTTTCTTAATTGTTTTGGGTTTGTTATTGTAGGTCTTTTCCTTCTCTTGTGTTTCTTTCCTAGAGAAGATCCTTTAGCATTTTTGTAAAGCTGGTTTGGTGGTGCTGAACTGTGTCAGCTTTTGCTTGTCTGTAAAGGTTTTAATTTCTCCATCAAATCTGAATGAGATCCTTGCTGGGTAGAGTAATCTTGGCTGTAGGTTTTTCTCCTTCATCACTTTAAATATCCTGCCAGTCCCTTCTGGCTTGCAGAGTTTCTGCTGAAATTTCAGCTGTTAACCTTATGGGGATTCCCTTGTGTGTTTTTTGTTGTTTTTCCCTTGCTGCTTTTAATATGTTTTCTTTGTATTTAATTTTTGACAGTTTGGTTAATATGTGTCTTGGCGTGTTTCTCCTTGGATTTATCCTGTATGGGAGTCTGTGCTTCCTGGATTTGATTAACTATTTCCTTTCCCATATTAGGGAAGTTTTCAATTATAATCTCTTCAAATATTTTCTCAGTCCCTTTCTTTTCTCTTCTTCTTCTGAAACCTCTATAATTCAAATGTTGGTGTGTTTCATGTTGTCCCAGAGGTCTCTGAGACCCCAATTCTTTTCATTCTTTTTTCTTTATTCTGCTCTGCAGTAGTTATTTCCACTATTTTATCTTCCAGGTCACTTATCCGTTCTTCTGCCTCAGTTATTCTGCTATTGATCCCATCTAGAGTATTTTCAATTTCATTTATTGTGTTGTTCATTGTTGCTTGTTTCATCTTTAGTTCTTCTAGGTCCTTGTTAAATGTTTCTTGCATTTTGTCCATTCTATTTCCAAGAGTTTGGATCATCTTTACTATCATTATCCTGAATTCTTTTTCAGGTAGACTGCCCATTTCCTATTCATTTGTTAGGTCTGGTGTGTTTTTATCTTGCTCCTTCATCTGCTGTGTGTTTTTCTGTCTTCTCATTTTGCTTATCTTACTGTGTTTGGTGTCTCCTTTTTCAGGCTGCATGTTCGTAGTTCCCATTGTTTTTGGTGTCTGTCTCCAGTGGCTAAAGTTGGTTCAGTGGGTTGTGTAGGCTTCCTGGTGGAGGGGACTAGTGCCTGTGTTTTGGTGGATGAGGCTGGATCTTGTGTTTCTGGTGGGCAGGTCCACATCTGGTGGTGTGTTTTGGGGTGTCCATGGACTTATTATGATTTTAGGCAGCCTCTCTGCTAATGGGTGGGGTTGTGTTCCTGTCTTGCTAATTGTTTGGCATAGGGTGTCCAGCACTGTAGCTTGCTGGTCATTGAGTGAAGCTGGGTGTCGGTGTTGAGATGGAGATCTCTGGGAGATTTTCGCTGTTTGATATTACTGGAGCTGGGAAGTCTCCTGTGGACCAGTGACCTGAAGTTGGCTCTCCCACCTCAGAGGCAGAGCCCTGACTCCTGGCTGGAGCACCAAGAGCCTTTCATCCACACGGCTCAAAATAAAAGGGAGATAAATTAGAATGAAAGAGGATAAAGAAATAAAATAAAGTAAGGTAAAATAAAATAAAGTTATTAAAACAAAACAAAAATAATTATTAAGAAAAAAAAAAAAAAGACGGATGGTACCCTAGGACAAATGGTAAAAGCAAAGCTATACAGACAAAATCTCACAGAGAAGCATACACATACACACTCACAAAAAGAGGAAAAGGGGAAATAATAATAAATCTTGCTCTCAAATTCCACCTCCTCAATTTGGGATGATTCGTTGTCTATTCAGGTATTCCACAGATGCAGGGTACATCAAGTTGTTTGTGGAGATTTAATCCACTGCTCCTGAGGCTGCTGGGAGAGATTTCCCTTTCTCTTCTTTTTTCACACAGCTCCCAGGGCTAAGCTTTGGATTTGGCCCTGCCTCTGCGTATAGTTCGCTGGAGGGCGTCTGTTCTTCGTTCAGACAGGATGGGGTTAAAGGAGCCGCTGATTCAGGGGCTCTGGCTCAATCAGGCTGAGGGGGAGGGAGGGGCACGATGCGGGGCGAGCATGCGGCGGCAGAGGCTAGTGTGATGTTGCACCATCCTGAGGCGCGCAGTGCGTTCTCCTGGGGAAGCTGTCCCTGGATTCCGGGACCCTGGAAGTGGCAGGCTGCACAGGCTCCCCGGAAGGGAGGTGTGGAGAGTGACCTGTGCTTGCACACAGGCTTCTTGGTGGCGGCAGCAGCAACCTTAGCATCCCATGCCCGGCTCTGAGGTCCGCGCCGATAGCCGCGGCTCGCGCCAGTCTCTTCAGCTCCTTTAAGCAGCGCTCTTAATCCCCTCTCCTCGCGCACCAGGAAACAAAGAGGTAAGAAAAAGTCTCTTGCCTCTTCAGCAGGTCCAGACTTTTCCCCGGACTCCCTCCCGGGTAGCCGTGGTGTACTAACCCCCTGCAGGCTGTGTTCATGCAGCCAACCCCAGTCCTCTCCCTGTGCTCCGACCAAAGCCGGAGCCTCAGATCCCAGCCCCGCCCGCCCCGGCGGGGGAGCAGAGAAGCCTCTTGAGTGCCGGTCGGCACCGATCCTCTGTGAGAGAATCTCTCTGCTTTGCCCTCCACACCCCTGTTGCTGTGCTCTCTTCCGTGGCTCCGAAGCTTTCCCCCTCCACCACCCACAGTCTCCACCCACGAAGGGGCTTCCTAGTGTATGGAAACCTTTCCTCCTTCACAGCTCCCTCCCACTGGTGCAGGTCCCGTCCCTATCCTTTTGTCTCTGTTTATTCTTTTTTCTTCTGCCCTACCCATGTACGTGGGGAGTTTCTTGCCTTTTGGGAGGTATGAGGTCTTCTGCCAGCTTTCAGTAGGTGTTCTGTAGGAGTTGTTCCACGTGTAGATGTATTTCTGATGTATTTGTGGGGAGGAAGGTGATCTCCGCGTCTTACTCTTCCGCCATCTTCCCCTAGATCTATTTATGTCTATTTGAGTCCACCCTTATTTGTCTAAGATTTTTAGTAGTTCTATTAGGCAGCATTTTGCTGTGATTAAGACCACGAACTTTGAAGTCAGATTGCCTTGGTTCAAAACCTGCTTTGCCATCAAGTGATATAAACTAGGTAAGATACTTAATCTTTCTATGCTTGCTTCCTTAGCTATAAAATGGGCACATTAATAGCACTTATTTCATAGGGTTGCCATGAAGATTCAATGAATTAATGGATGAAAAGTGCTTTAATGAGAATGAGAGCATGTAGTAAGGGCTCTATAAGGATTAACTCATTATTATTTAGCTAAACCATTCCATTCTTAAAGAAGTGAAGAGGGACAGATTTCACTGAACTTCCTAGTGAAAATCCTCCTGTTCCTGGACTCAGGACACATGAAAAATACTATGCTAAATTAGAAATGAAAATGCTTTGATCACAGTTTGGTGTCATCAAATTGAAAACCTCTGTCTTGGATATAAAAACAGAGTCATCAACATTAAAAATTACATATGGCCTTACCTAGAAAAAGGAAAATGGATGAATAGAATAATTTTATTTACCTTCTATAAGCATTTAATAATCATAATGGAGTACATGGAGTAAGGAAACAAGAGTAAATAACAATAAACATGACTGTATGCATTCCAATAATACTGTTTCTCTTGTTGCTTTCCACGTGCCCAGTGGGTTTTCTAGTTTTCTCAACATCCCCATTTATGAATGATTAAAGAAGGATGTGAGGGTGCTTAAAAATAAAACAAATAAACAAAAAAAAAACTGGATAATTTTAGAACAGAATAAAAATATTTAAAGAAAACAGACATAACCCAAGCACCTAAGGTGACTCGAGTACCCTGGTAGAGTGTGAAAGTGGCCTCAGAGAGCTTCCCAGCAGATATGAAGTGAAAAGGAATCTTAGGTCGCACAATTCTCACATCTGATGAAAAGAAATATGTTAAGTCCCTCCGTTTCACCAGCTGCTTGTTTAAAGAGATTATTGCATGCTCTCCATACACTCCGCACTGAGTTGAGTGCCATGGATATGAAGAGGACAGTCCAGTATGGCCTGTAAGACACTTGTAGTCTGCAGGCAAATACATCCTTGGCTCTGAATTCTATGATGAGTTGATGATAGAGATCTATATTAGAAAGACGTTGGAAAAAATCACAGATAGAATCTTCAAACAAAATTTTCTAAATGACATAAAATTTTATTAAATTTTTAACTGGCTTTAGATTTCCTCTCTAGAACAGTTATGATAACATAAGCCCCACCAAAAGTCTTAACACCATCAAAACCATGAGAATTCCAATTGTAACTAAAATACCACAGCATAAATATCTGTGCACATCTTCATACTCTATTGAATCATTGCTTTTAATTAATTCACTCAGCACCTATTCTCTGAGGCCCTGGCATGTGTCAAGCCCTGAGCTCGATTCTGGCTCTGTAGCAAATGAAAAATTAGACGTGGCCTTTGGTCACATGGAGCATACACTCTGATAGGTGCACAAAACTTCAATGAGTTTTTGAGTCATAACTAATTTTCTATTTCCCTATTAAGTTGTTTTCAATTATGTGTCAATGAATAGTTTCGCCCTTCTGTCTTCTCTTTCCTCTTCGAAAAAGTTCTTAATAGGGAAGCTATTGCATCCAAGGATATGGACAATCTTATAACTCTTAAAGTATTAGTACAATTTATAAGTTCACCAAAAATATATAGAAGCCTACCATTAACACTTTCAGAACCGGTTTTCTTTCGATTGAGATTGTGCTTTATACATGAAATCACATTGTTTCTTTAAACTGAATTAAGACATCTTATTAGGAGTTTGTTTTCCTATTTATTATTTGTTTCTCCTTCTAGAGTCTGAATCTTTCTTTTGCATTTTTTTTTCTCCCTAGCACCTCACTACTGAGCCTGGAACACAATAGGTATATATTAAATTGTTCCATGAGTGAATGAATACAGCCCTCTAGAAGAGTGGTTTTCAACTTCAGTGACACATTAGAATTACCTGGAGAAGGTTTCAAAATCCTAATGCCCAGGCCACATTCAGATAAGTTAGATCAGAATTTCTGGGGTTGTGAGCAGGTGTCAGTCTTTTTTAAAGCTCTCCAAGTGCAATGTACAGCCAAGGCTGAGAACTGCTGCCCTAGAGCCTGGCAACTCAATGTGTGGTCCAAGGATATGCAGCACTGACTGGTTAGAAATGCAGAATCTCAGACTCCTTGCAAACCTAATGTGTGCACTCCAATCTGTATTTTAACACAATCTCCAGGTGATTCATATGCATTTAAAAGTTTGAGTCTCTATGTTTTTGTTTTGTTTTGTTTTGTTTGCGGTACGCAAGCCTCTCACTGTTGTGGCCTCTCCCATTGCGGAGCACAGGCTCTGGACACACAGGCTCAGCAGCCATGGTACACGGGCCTAGCCACTCTGTGGCATGTGGGATCTTCCCGGACCGGGGCACGAACACTACCAAACGTAAAATAGATAGCTAGTGGGAAGCAGCCGCATAGCACAGGGAGATCAGCTCTGTGCTTTGTGACCACCTAGAGGCGTGGGATAGCGAGGGTGGGAGGGAGAGAGATGCAAGAGGGAAGAGATATGGGAACATATGTATATGTATAACTGATTCACTTTGTTATAAAGCAGAAACTAACACACCATTGTAAAGCAATTATACTCCAATAAAGATGTAAAAAATAATAAATAAATAAATAAATAAATAAAAGTTTGAGAAGCACTCACCTAAATAACTTTTCCAACAATTTTAAACCTATACATCCAGCTGCTTCTTAAGCCTGTTCCCACTGCTTGGCACTGAAACCATACCATTGCATGGAAGACACTTGATTTCTTTATAAGTGAACAGGAAAATACAAGCTGCCAATTTTCAAACAAGGTTCCCTTTGTCAGTCAATTACCTCTGTCTAAATTCCTCTCCAAAAAGGAGGAGGGAGAAAGGGCAAAGCAGAGACCTCCCAGCTGGGATAGCTGAGTAAGACTTTCCCACATGAGGCAAATGAGGATATGGAATAATGGGGAATGGTCAGAGCTGGAAATCCCAAGACATAAGGTCCAAGATGAAGGGGCCCACCTGCAGGCAGCTGAGGCTATAAAAAGCCAGGGGCAAAGCTGGAAGAATAAGAGTCCATGAGTTTGGGGGCTTCCCTGGTGGCACAGTGGTTGAGAGTCCGCCTGCCGATGCAGGGGACACGGGTTCGTGGCCCGGTCCAGGAAGATCCCGCATGCCGCGGAGCAGCTGGGCCCGTGAGCCATGGCCGCTGAGCCTGCGCATCCGGAGCCTGTGCTCCGCAAAGGGAGAGGCCACAACAGTGAGAGACCCGCGTACAGCAAAAAAAAAAAAAAAAAAAAAAAAAGAGTCCATGAGTCGGGACCAAGTAAGTTGGGATGAAGGAGTCAGTCATGAGCACCTCCAGCTAAAGGGACAGGACGATGGGACAGGCAGTTTCTAGTTCACATGAATGGAAAATAGTAGAAAGAAGAAAGTGCATCAGACACTGGCAGACTTGGATTTGAATAACAGTGCAGCTCTTCTAGAGACTACGAAAGTTATTCAATCATTTTGATCCTCATCTGTAAGCTGGGAATAGTAATTCTTACCTCATAGGTACTGTGAAGATTAAAAGTGGCAATGCATGTAAAGAGCTTAATATCGTGCCTGGCCCAGAGGAACGTCTCAATAAATGGAAGCTGTTATTCATTAGTATCTTAACTCTTTTTCACAAACATATAAAACTGAAAGTAACTAAATATTGTGTTTGCTATTTTTTATGACTTTTCTTTCTGTTCTCTTCCAAAGCAACCTAAAGAGAGGTTAGCATTCCTTGGTGTGTTTGCTAAATTCCGTTGAACGACTGAGCGGATTGTATTTTCCAAGATGGCCATGATAGGTTCTCCCATCCTGCACACTCTTCTCCTGTGACATTGACACCCCTCCCAGAAGAAGGGAAGCCTGTGTGCCGTGCACTCACATGTCAGCAAGCTTGTGACTCTGGAGCAAGTGATGATTTGTGAATTTTGAGGCTAGGCCATTAAAGATGATACAGCACTTGGGATGCTTGCACATGGGACACAGATACCATGTTGCAAAGAAGTAGAGAGACCACATGGAAAGGCCACATGTAGTTCTGGATGATTCCCCAACCAAGGCTCAAGCCAGCAGCCAGCACTGACCTCCAAACCTTCAGATGATTCCAGCTCACAGTCTTCAAGACATCACCTGAGTTTTCCAAGCTGAGCCCAGATACTGTATCCTGCCCCACCGCTCTCCTTATGTCCTCTCTGTTTCTCTGACAAATTCTTGAGAATTTACCAGCATAATAAAATGTGACTCCTTATGCCACACAGTTCAGGATCATTTGTTACACAGCAGTTGATAACTGGACCTCTGATGTCACAATATTTTCTCATAGCATTTAAGATTCCTATTGTTCCAGCCCTATCAGTCTCTTGTTTACTGACTCTCAGCAATAACTTATTACAGAGTACTTTTAATTTAATTACAAAGATAGCTCAGAATTGTATTTGGCTGCATATAACAGAAACCCAACTGAAATTATTGTCCTTTATATTAAGAAATCCAAAAGTAGGTGATTCCAAGGATGGTATGGTAGCTCTATAATGCCATAAGATTCAGGCACCTTTTTTCTTTCCACTCAGTAACTCTTAATGTGTCACTTTTATCTTTGTGTTGATAAGACGGCTGCTGCACCATATGAGTTGAGGAAAAGTCTCTATCAAGGCAGAAAGAAAGGGGAAGGATCAAAGGTTAAAGGCTGACAGCATCTGTCCCTTAATATCTGGGAAATAATAAATTTCATGGAAACATCACCAATAGACTTCAGTGAATTTCTTCTTGTCCAAAATAGACATGGCCTCTCCTGGCTGCAAAGGAGAATGAGAAATTCATTTTCATAAGTGGGTATGTCGCTACCTTGAACAAAATTGGGGAATTCTGCAAGGGAGAGATTATCAGTAGATAACCAATAACATATACCACAACTTTAAAATAGAAAAAAATAATTAAAGCATCCTTTGAGGAGTATGAGAAGGGGAGGAGGCCCATGGTGCTTGTAGGGCCTTGTGCAGAATATGGGAGAAACAGTGTGATGTAGAGCAAAGATACAGAGATTGGAGTCAAGGGGTCACAGGCTTAACTTGCCACCAGGCCTCTGTTTCCACAACTTGTAAACCGAGTATTATAAGAACACCTATATAACAAAGTTGTTGTGAGGACGAAATAAGAGGAGCCCTGTGAAAACACATGGAAGTTTTTAAGCATGCTAATTCCCTCTCTTCCGTACTTCGCCTCAAGTCACAACCAAGAAGGCAAAAGTTAAGTTCAAAATCATCTCACCTTTGCAACTGTCAATATTTCATGGTGCTGAACTTCAGAACTTAGAGGAAGTCCCAAATCAGAAAAACCTAGACTCACACAGCCTGCCTTGTGTCTTGTACCTCATACCAGATTTTTGCAGCAATTGAACATTTTTTTTTTAACTTCCAAAAGCAAGGGAGGCCTTGGGGTAAGGTCATAGACTGACTAATGCACTGAGTCATGGCCCCATTCAAGAAAAGAGAGATTCTAAAATGAAGAGTCACCAGTGATTAAAAAAAAAAAAAAAAAAAAAAAACGACCTCATCTGTTGAGAGAATTTGAGCTGAATTCTTCCGGAAGCCAGATACACTGAACTAGAAAAGGAAATGAAGTCTCTCAAACAGCTTACTTTGGGTGAAGACAGAAATCATAACAGCAAGGAAAAAACTTTGCTTCAGCACTCTGACTTGCTAGGGTGAGAATGAAAAAATATGAGATGGTAAGAAATCCTGTGATGCTTCCAAATCCTGATAAAAGGTTGTCCTCTCTTTACTCACATCACAACTAGAGAACAATTTCTACCTTAAAGAGTAACTCTGGTGACTTACTATTAATGTAGCAGTTCTAGAAGTAAACAACCTGTAGTAATGCATCCATGGTTCTCCTCGTCATGTTTGGCTGAAATGCAAGGTCCCATCACCCCAGGGTTGCATTTATTACTTCACTCTCCTGTGGAAGGTTTCTTTTACATTGCAAATGCTCAGAGGCCTCCTTCCATCCCTTTGGTTGACCCCTTACCTTAAAATGTGTGATCAAGGCTGAACACCATGATTAGTATTCAGAGAAGTAATGAACAGCACTGAAATGTAAATGGATAAGGAAAGCACCTTCTATTTTGTAAAATAATTCTCCAACCTAATAATTATTTCCATGACTCTTTTGGATTGATTGAGAAAGGGCAACTAGAAGCTGAGAATTGTCTTTCAGATCTAAATTCAAGAAGCAGAGCCCCAAAACAAGGTCACCCTTTAAGAGGAAATGGCAAAAAGCTGATTATATTTTGATGTGGGGAGACTGTTTACACACATTTGTTTCCACTTTCAACATTTTTCACTGGTGAAGAATTACCACTCGGTGAGGGCCAAGGTAGAGTCCCCCTACTTCCAGGCTGTAATTTTAAGAGACAATATATACTGCAAATCCCAAAAGAGACCTTTATCTCCTCCCCACACTGTCTCTGCAGATATAGTGTGAAGAATTTTGGAAGTTGGGGGGAAGAAGATTTTTTTTAATTAACTCTAAGTTTTCCATACCTTCATATTTAGGTTGCTGGAAAAATGCAAAACAGCAATATTTATATGTTGTTATCCTGGGCCGACAATGAGCATGTTCAGACTGCTTTATCCTTTTTCATTCTTACTTAGAGCTACTTGGTTTGTTTCACTTTTGATTTCTATAATAAACTGGAAATAGAAATTTTTAGGAAATAAGAGACACATATAACTATGAATATAGAATGTTCTCATTTAAGTCAGTATGTCAAAAGTGGTTTTTCAAAATCTTTGGTAATAGATAAGATTATGAATTAAGTTATCATTTCTCTCCTCATTCATTATTTAGTGATTCCCTCCTTTTGACCAATGGTAGGTGAGCTAAGCCTGAATAATTCCCAGAATAATGAAATATACACTACTTATAAGCATGCAGGATAAAGTTATTTTCTGTTTTCTAGCAGAATACTAGAGGCCCTTGTGCCTGAGACATATGGAACAGAGAGGAAAAAGTACAAAAATTACACAGTTAACCCATTGGATGTATTCACGGGACTGTGAAGCTCTAGGGCAATCTCTTTTACAATTTTGGAAGACAGGTAAGAAAAGTAGAAGTAATGCACTGGAATTGGCAAGGAAGATCACAGATAAAAATAATTCCCCCTTCATATAAGAGAGCTGCACCCATGGCATCCTCCAGGCATCCTGGATTCAGGAAACATAAAGAGGAAAATGGGATGATTCCAGTGGGAGGGGATGAGACGGGGCACTGACCCTGACTGATTATGTGGTTCTGGGGAACCCTGGACTGGGGCTAGGATGGTAAACTCAGTGTTTGCACTTAAATTTCTGCTTTTCAAAAGCTTCCTGGGCCCATTTCAGTTACCACCTTCCTGAAACACCTTTCCCATAACCTCCAGTTGGGATCATTCATGCCGTCCTTCCCAACTCCACACTCTTTTCTTTCTACTTGCATTAAAATTTTATGACCCTCCTGTAGTCATATTCTATGGAATTGGCACCACATCACATTATAGCCCACATTTCCTGAGCATTCACCAAATGCCAGATAATGCAGCAGGAGCTAAAGGAAGAATACTGCTATGTTCTGTGCTCTCAGAAAGCTTATCATCTGCTGCGGGAAGCAGACAAAAAAAACCAAGTAAACAAACAAAATAATTACCAACTAGCTCCAGTTGATTTAACATGCAATGTTCTAACAGATATCAAGCAACTAATGAAATAGTAATGAATACACAATTAAAATTCTTTTATTATGCACAATATTTAATAAAACCAGTCATCATCTTCTTAAGATCTGGCTGGTGACTTCATCTCAGTCCCACTGAACTGCAGAGCATCTCTAGGTTGTGCTATACTTCCCCACAGGTTTCTTGCGTCTTAGCTTGTATTTGGCTGTGAGCAGCAATCATAATGGATGAAGGGCCTCCGACAGTGAGTTGAGTGAAACCTCTCCATCAGGATAGCAGTTGGTGTATTATTTGATGGTTTTAACTCTTGCCCCCAATATCTTGCTGTGCTCCCGGCTGTAATTCATATTTCCTATGTCTGAGTTGTCCACGTTGATTTCACCATGTTCATTATTTGAATCCAGTACTTTCACTTCATTATTCCAGCAGCATTTTACTTCCCTTCTCATTTCCAATTGTTTTTCTATTTTTTCAATATTCCCCATCCATTTTCATCTAGGAATTTCATTTCCATCTCAGAGTCTGTTTGAACTCCACTCTTAACGTTTCATTAGCATTTCATCTCTCATTTTTCTGAGTTCTCTCATATGAATCAGGCATTTTTAGATGACGTCTGAAAACTTTTAAAAGTCTAAGTTAATACCTGCTTGCAATGCATAAAATTCTCCAATTAAGAAAACTAACTCTCATAAATGCATAAAAAAGTGTAATGCATTGCATTAGATACAAGATAGATACTTCTTTAATGTCACCCTAAGTTTAATTTTAAAATACTGAGTAAATAAATGTTCTTAAATGCGTATAATTTATGTAAATAGTCACTACGTTTTTGCCTGTCTCTGAGTTAATATCAACATTTAGAAATTACCGTAACTGGTTTCTCCTGATTATCAGATGCTATGCATTCATTGGCTGCATAATGATTCTCAACTCTGGCAGCACATTAGAGTCACCTAATTAAAAACAAAACACTCATTCTCTACTCCAGAGAAATCAAATATCTATGTGTGGGTCTCTAGCAATGGAATTTTGTAAAAGTTCCCTGGGTGATCTTGATGTGCAGGCAGGGGTGAAAACTACCAAAAAAAAAAGTGCCCAGCTAAATCTTGAAGAGGCACATAGAAGAATATCTGAATACACAGCATATGAGAAACGCTAAGAAGAAAATAAAATCAATAATGAGATGGACTGTCATTAGTGTATTTATTGTGCCCTTTTATTTTCCAGCGCTTTGACACCTGGAGACTGTCTGTATCGTGGATAGCCGATTCCTACTTTCATATGAAAACCAAGCTCCAGGCCTCTATTCATTTGCCCTAACCACTTCTGGGCCAGGTACCAGACAAATGGAGAAAACCTCTGTGCCCCAGAGTCCACTGAAATTATTCAAACCAGGCAATCCTAAGCCTGGTTAACCTGCCTTGCCTTGACCACACTTTCTCCTCACTCCCTCTGCCTCCTGCTGACCCTGGTGCTTTCCTCTGTGGCCCTGCATGGCATGGTCTACCTCCTGCTTCTCAGCATCTGTGGACACAAACTTCTTCCTTCGTGACATTCTTTTCCATATCTGCATATCTTACCATACCTGATAAAAACAAATCCCTGATCCATTTTAAAACAATAGGGAAGGCTTCTCAGAAAAGGTGAGGTGTACACTGACATCTGAAGAATGAAAGGGAGATAGCTTTGGGAGGGAATGAACAAGAAAATCCTAAAATAGAGGTGCCCACAAGTCAATATCCTGGGAATTGGCAAGAACTTAACTGACCTGAAGCAAGTGGGAAGGAGAGTAGCAGTGAATTTGGACATGGTGTAGAAGCCACATCACTGGGGAAAGGTGTGACCTTATTTCAGTACAGCTACTGGTGTGCGGGGTGAGAGTGAGAAGTTGTTGTGCCACTTATATGCTATTCCTGACAAAAGAGTTTGTAGTAGCTTAAATTTCTGTTATATAAAAAACACTTTTTGATTCCTTTTCCTGTACAGAGCACAGAGCTAGATGCCACAAGGAAACAAAAATAAAAATGGTGTAGTTGGCTCTATATTTTTTTTAAGTTGTGAAATCTAGTAGGAGAGATAGTTAAGCAATTAACTCTGGTTTAAGTGGAAGGTGAGACCAAATTCTTTGATTTGAAATTTCCCAAAATTTCATTTGGGAACATTGGGGTTTTAGTATGCAACGGTTGCTTTGACATAGCCTTAAAATATTGCTCTGATCTTCCAAAACTGTGTTCATTTTTGCCTACTTCATGAATTAAAGTTCCCCAGTACAATTCTCTTTCTTCCTGTAATTTACACAAGTTTTGTTTCTTTTATAAATATATATATTTGGTCTCAATACAATGTTATGCAGGTTTGAAAGTTCATACTATTATATCTTCACTGTGTTTTTTCCTGTTATCATGGCTTGCCTTCTTCTCTCCCCTCAGTCCCTCCCTCCAGAGTTGCACTTTGGTATTAAAGTTATAAGGCTTTGTTGTTCTTCCTTTTGTATTTTTTCAGATGTATCTTTGCCTCCCTTTTTCTTGTTTTGTTGTTACCATGTGGTATGTTTCTTGTAAATAGCTCATGGTTGAATTTTATTTTTAATCTAATCTGAGGCCTCTTTGTAAATGAAATTACTATCTATTTGCAAGTGAGTGTTATAACTAGTATGCTTGGTCTTATTTCTATCAGTAGATGGGGCCCACCTTTCACTTGGACTGTTCTCCACCTTAACCCACCACTGCAGGCTCTCAGATACAATTGCGGGCCACTCTTCCATGTTGGATACCACTTCCAGGAGAGAGGAGCAATAAGAATAGTGTAGAATTAGGATCAGGAAAAAATAATATTTGGAACCAGCCCATCCTCCTCTGAGGCTCTTTGCCATTTTGGGAGGCTTCCTTCTTTCTCTGCTCCTCCGACCTTTCCAGCTGCAATGCTATCCCCTACCCCCAGCCCCTCCAACTCCCTCTCCCACACGCTGCTCATTTTCTCACTCCTTCCTCCCCTTGTTCACATCAGTCTTACTCTGAACTGACCATGAAACAAGTGAATTCTCTCCAAAAGGTCAATTACTTCAGTCCCCAGTTAAACTCCCTAGGTAACAGGTCGTTGATTATGTGGAATATGTAAGAAGGTATGGGACAGATATATTCTTCAATCAGCAGTCTTTTCTTCTGGAAAAAGGGAAATCTGGGACCCACAATCTTGGTGACTCAGAGACTCCTCTGGAAGACCTTAGAAAATCTCATTTTCCATCCCAGTCCCCATTCCTCTCCCTGAAGATGGTCCCACAGATGCTTTCTCTTAGGCATCACGCCTGTTCTGCTCTTAAAGGAGGGCCCTCCAGCATTTGCCACCTTCATGTCTCCTAATAGACATTGTGACCACTAATTCCATCCCAGGGGTCCAGCTCAAGGAAATATTTGTCCATTGGCACCTGGCCTCTCCCAGTAACTGAATCTCCTGAGTCCTCAGCTTATAATCACATGGATACATTATGGACTGAGGCTCTGGGCTTGAGCAGATTTGAGTTCAAATCCACACCTTGCTATTGTGATCTCTAGGACCTTGAGACCTATAGGTTCCCTCATCTGTATAAGTAGAATGGAGTGTGTGCCTATTATGTTCTTTTAAGATAAAATGAAAAAATACAGGCAAAGGGCCAAGCCTCCCTCTTGATTCAATGTTGACTATGATTATGGTTATGATCATTATAACTCCATGGTCCTCAATTTTCTATAGTGATCAAATGACCACGCTATCTAAACCAACTTTACTCAAAGGATATCTAAGGGAACACTGATTTTGATTTTCAAAATAAAGTTTATGTGATTAAAAAAAATATTTAAAACCTCCCAGCATTATATCATGTTGCAGAGTACCACAGAACCAAGAGAATCAACTAAGACATTGCAAAATGGGTTACATGCTAAAGCTTACTTTCACTATAAAAGGCATCAGTTGAAAATTTGTTTTTAGAATTGGGCAAAAAGAGGGGAGAGGGTAATAATTCAATGAGTTTTATGCAGCTTAAGAAAATGGGAAATAAATCCAGTATATGTGGATTTTCAAGATGCTCCATCAGGACAAGACAGAGAGTAACTGAAAGAGAAGGAAATTTCTAGGAACTTCGATCTCAAGTAGGGTAAGTACCACAGAGAATGGCTAAAACTGGAAGAGAGGCTGACCTGGCCTGATGGGGCAGTCCTATAACATCACTAATAATAGGGGAAGCGTGATTCTTATGGAACAAGTCCATTTCTGAAACACAGTTAGAAACACCAGCCTAACAGATTTAACTCACAATTTGGTAGAGGAGTAGAAGTATTTCTCACTCTACAGCTCAATTAAAGCAATTCCTCCAAACCTAAACTCTTCATCAAAACAAACCTATGTGTTTGATGTCTTACTCAAATGTTATGTTTAAACAATAGGCAAACATAAAAGATTTCACACAGGAAGCTACATTATTCAGTCTCTTTGTCATTCGCCACTTGATGGAGGAGGATGGATGGTGACCAGAAGAAACAGTTGATTTTTAAATGCTTGAAATATTTTTGTGCTGATCTTTTTACAATCCCAGTTTTCAAAGTAGTGTCATTCAGAAAGCAACATCTTATTGGATTGGCCCAAACCTATAGCCTTAGGTAAAAATGAAATGACAGCTGTCACTCAAATGCTTTGCAAGTTATAATCAGCACGGAAGTTAAATAATATATCAAAAGACTCTCTGTCTTTTCATGACTGTAAAACTAGGAGAGAACGACTTCCTCAGTGTTCATAATATTGTAGATATGATAAGTCTGAACCTGTCATCAGACTGTGTCCAGCCGCTCCCCCACCCCAACTTGATGTTTTTCTGATTTCTATTCTAAAGTGGTGTGTGGAAGTTTTTTAATTGGTGCCGGGATTTTTTTCCCAGGGTTTCCTTGCCAAGGATATCATTATGGGATTCTGCAGTAACAAGCATTCTTCTGTTCAAATTTATATCAATTAGTTTAGGACAGTAATTCAATTGGATGGCCCACTGGATTTTGAAAGAATCATGACCATGTCAACGTGATGACCTTTTTCCTTCTCTCTCAGCCAAAAGCAATTTTTTAACAAGGAGCCCTGGAAAGAAATGCTGGTTTAATAATTAGTTATTGATCATGGCCAATGCCATGGTGAACACCATTGGATTAGTCAGAGGCCAGCAAATCAGAACATGGGAGTTTTCCTTGTCAAGATTGGGGTGGCGGGGGGAAGCAAAGAACTGACAGAATAAGAGATCAAAAATAGCTTAATTAGGTATGTTTTCCTCTTTGATATTCTTTTAATTTTCAAAAGTAGAAGTAAAATCTTTAACTTGGATAGATTTAAAGTTTAACTATCTAAAACAGCTTTATTAATATAAAACAACTTAATAGTATATATCCATTTAAAAACACTATAAAAGACAAGATATGAGTTAAGTAGACTTGGAGACCACTAAAATTGCTTTGAAAACAATGCCATGTAAAGTTATTTTGATAAATTAACCCTGCTTTGGCCAGCATTTTTGCCTGGCTAAGATACCATTAACCCCCATGCCCTGAAATGCACATTAGAAACAACTTGGATACATGCACAAGAAGACCATAACAATTATAAACAGTAGCTTTAAAAGTATAATTGACTTTTCTGAGCACTAATTTAGGCATCACTTTAGGGCTGCATAAAATATTTCCAGATATGAGACACTTAATGGAAGGAGAAACTTAAAAGACTGATTTTATTGTACTTTGAAGGGGAAAAATGTTTCCATTAGTTGTACAATTTCTTCCTAGAATAGGAAAAAAAAAAAGAAAAACACTGAAAATGCACAGTGTGGTGACAATGAAGTCACAACTTCTAACTAGTTTGAAGGTAGATATGTCCAATCCTCATGGCTGACAAGCAAGAATGAAGGTCCTTTGGGGTTTGAAGTTGAAATCAACCTTATCCATGATAAAGCAGCTATGGTGTATACATATTCTTTAAAATAACATTTAGAGGTGGATGTGTGGATACAGAGCAAGTAAATCAAATCACTCAACTCTAGCTCTAGGGTTTTATCTTTTTGGAAGTCACCATTTCTCCAGGAAAAAAAAAAAAGCACATTTCTACTAATTTTGCAACCAATTTCAAATAGTTCTGTTGGTCCCAGGGAGTAGAATCACACCGAAATATTGGGACTACTTTGGGTCAATGTAAGAAAGAGATTCACTACATTTAGCTTGCTGTCACACAGTGTCCCAAGAATCATTTATTTCTCTATCACAAAAGATGGTCAGAACAAATCTGGACAACGATTTGATTGGGATGTCAAAGAGAAGAGGTAATATCTGAGATTCTTCACAGCCCTGATTCAAGATATCTTCTGCCTTCTAGCTGATTTCAGATTCTCTGACATGAGAATGGTCCATCTCCTGAATTATGATAATATCCTGGAATACTTCTCAGAAAGTGAAACAACTACAATGATCAAGTTTACCACCTCACTTTTTTATGTCAACCTGCCCTTAGAAGATGAAATTATTGGTCATTAAGAGACTGATGTCTATTGCTGCATATATGTTAATTATATGCTTCTCAAGAAAAATAGCTCTGTACTTTTTGTGCATGTGTAAGAAAGAGAAAAAAAACATTTTTTCTTAAATAACAGCCATATATGAAGACCTGTGGGCTTCAAATAAAATGAGTGTTCTACTTTTGGCTTGATCTTTAATGAGCTGGCTAACTTTGGACATGACACATCAACTCTCTGTTCTTTGTTCTCATCTATAAAATGAGTATGGTGTCTAAATCCTCACTATGCATAGTGTGATTCATGGGCCAGCAGTACTGGCATCACCTGAGAGCTTGTTAGAAATGCAGAATCTCAGACTCTTTATCAGAACAACTGAATCAGGACCTGCATTTTAACAAGATCTCCAAGGGAGAAGCTCTGATCTAAAAAAATCTTAAGATCAATTCCAACTCTATTCTAGGGGGAAAAGGGAAAGACAAACTGCTTAAACTTAAAAGGACAGCCCAGATGGATGTCTTAATTAACTCGATGGTAGGAATCCTTTCAGAATGTATACGTATATCAAATCATCACGTTGTACATTCTAAATATATTACAATTTTATTTGCCAATTATATCTCAATAAAACTGAAAAAATAGTGTATTTGAAATGGGCAATAAAAATAAAATAAAAGGGCAGCCCAACACTTCTGTATTGTGTGTGTGTGTGTGTGTGTGTTCACTTTCCAATGTTTAGCTTCTTTACCACATGGATGCCCTGAGGCTGTAGGACACATGTTTACCTAAGCAAATGTGCTGTCAAATGCCCTGAGATGGAGCAAAATGGGATGAGGACCTTAGTTCTGCTGCATTGTTGGTCTGACTCAGATGTTTTCCATAGGGTCATGGTGCCAAGAATTAAAACCTCTTTACCACAAGAGCTCATCCAAGCTCACATCCAAATTAGGAAAGTACAAGAAATAAATAATCTTATCTGTCTTTTCTTTCCAGCATCACCTGATCTATCAAGTCTGTCTTTAATAGCCCTATGCCAAGCTGACAGCTCCCCCACCTCTACATCGGATCAGTGGGGACAGATGCCCCACCCCTTGGAAGATTCACTTACAGTAACTGTTGAGGTGCAAGCAGAGAATGAACAATAGAAGGCTGTCAAGGCCGACAGCCAGCCCTGGATGTATGAGCGCTGAGCTGACAGCAAGGGCCTCAGAGGGTAAACTGCTTTGCTGGAACTAATTAAACAGATGAAATTATTACATGAATATGCAGATGTTGTTTACATTTTACCATATGGTATTATTTCAGGTAATAACTCGCAGGAGAATCCTTTCCTCTCATCAAGAGGAAATGGGTTGAAAAGAAGGCCCCCCGTGTCACCTTTCAGTTGCTAGGCAGATATTGATAACTCGCAGGTTTCCTCTCTGAGTCATGGGGAGTGTTCAGCCTGGATTCCCACGCACAACAAGATGAAGCTGAGGCTCCTCTCTGGAAGGAATAGGGGAGTGTGTGTGTGCTGGGGAGAGAGGGACTGCTTTAGCTGAGCTGAAATGGCTACAGCTGTTAGAAGATCCACCCTGGAGTGGAAGGGCATCCAACAATGGACGTGCTACCCTTCTGAAAGTTGCAAGTAAAAGCCAAGGGACTCATCACTGTGGTGGGCATTTCCTCAAGGCTTGGAAGTGTGTAAATCAAGGCAACTGATTTGTAAACTGACACATCAGAGACAAATCTTCCAAATGAGTATCAAATCCTTCAATGGGCCACAGTCAGAGGAGACAAAGCAGTTAAGGAGAGGAAGCTGCACGTTAAAGGGGAAAACATGGCAGAGCCAGTTCAGCAAACAGAAGTCATTCTCCTCCCCACTTGCCCCTGCCTTCCTCCTCATTACTTCCATACGTCTGTTAATGCATCAAGCCATGTGGCTAGTCTAACTTCAACTTCCTCTTATCCCTCATCAATCACATCCAACTCATCACAAAGGCTGTAGGTTTTGCCTCCAAAATGGTCCTCCATGTCTTCCTGCTGCCTCATCCCCAGGTGCCTTCCCAGATCTCTGGCATGAACTATGGTAGCAGCCTTCCTCTTAGGCAAAACGCTGAACGAAACTGCCTGCCCTGGACAGGCAAAGACAGTAACAATTTGCATGAGTTATTTATGACAAGAGATCCTGGTAAGGAACACGGAACTAACAAGCCACCACTAACCAGAAGAATACGGGAAATGTCAAAAGGAGAGAGGAGATGCCAGTCCATATATCCTACCAAATTCCCAGAATCCTCCTCGCTGGGAGCCGTCTTGGCTGAGAAGTTGCACTCGCCACCAGAAAGGACCCTGAGTCAGAGTGATTGGCCAGAGACAACCTGGAAACTAACCCCATCACCATAAAACCTGAGGCTGTGAGCCATGTGCCAGAGCAGTTCTCCTGGGTTCCCTTACCCTGCTGCTCTTCTCCCGGGCGCCCCTTCCCAATAAAGTCTCTTGCTTTGTCAGCACATGTGTCTCCTCGGACAATTCATTTCCGAGTGTTAGACAAGAGCCCACTCTCAGGCCCTGGAAGGGGTCCCCCTTCCTGCAACATTCCTACTGTCCTTTTCTCACTCTGCTATATTCAGTCCCCTCCTGGCCCCACTGTCAGAATCGTTTCTAAAAGCCAAATCTGATCAGGCTTCTCCCTGACTTAAAAACAGTCAACTGCTTATCACTGGTTTTAGTCTCAAGCCAAACTCACCCTGCTCTACAAGGCTATTCCCTATCCACATTCTACCCATTCTAAATTGGTTCCAATTTTCACTCTAGGCTGAATCCAGAGCTGTCCCCTTACCTGGAATATTTCCCCACTTTCTCCTCCTCTTAACTAACAGTGAATCTTTCTTTTATGTTTGCATTGGGATCTGTTGTAATGACTGTTATTATTTTAAAGAAAAGGAACCATCTCATCTGGTTCCCCTAAAACCCTGCATTATTTACTTCTTTGAGATAATCGGGTCAAAAAACTTTCTCTGAATTCATCCACCTTTCCCCATGCTCACATCAAACATATGCAAACATATATACACACACATACAAAGTCTTTATTTTTTACAGACCCGGGATACCATTATTCATGCTACCCTGCAACTAGCTCTTGTCACTCTACCTTGTCATGAACATTATCTAGATCAAAAGATAGAAATAGAACACATTCTTTTCAGTGCTGCAAAATATCTCATGCTGCATATACACTATCATTTAACAAAGTATTTTGCTATAACTAAATATTCAGGATTTTTTCTTTTCTGTACTTTCTCTTTTATTCTTTCCTTGTTTTTTTTTCTTTCTTTGCAAGTGAAAATAAAGCTATTACAAATTTTCTTGTATATAGGTCCTTACATATTGATGCCTTTATTTCAAAAGGATAGGTTCCCCAAAGTGAGACTACTGAGTCTAAAGGCACATGTACTTTTAAATGTAATAGATATTTCCAGATCGTTCCCCCAAAAGGTTGTAATAATCTATACTTCCATCAGCAATAAATGAGTGTCATCTGCCCACATCCTTCATAATGTTATATTTTACTGCTTTTTATGTTATTTTTATTGCTGTTTTCATTTTGCCAATAGAACAATAAAAAAGTTATCTTATTTTAATTTGTAGTTCCTTCACTTGTGAGATAAGTTCAGCATGTTTTACTATGTTTATTTTCTGTCAAGATTTCCTCTTCCTTGAGCTCTATGCTCATATCCATTTCTCATTTTTATATTAAGTTGTTTGTCTTTCACAAATTTGTAGGACTTTGTAAATTAATTCTTTGTCTGTCATATGTGTTGCAAATATATCTTCCCAGGCTATCTCTGTTTTTCTTTAGAGCTTCTTGATATCTTAAGTCTCTTGAGAAGGCTTTTTCCCACGCTAAGTTTATTCAACTATTCATTGAATGTTTAATTAGTTTATTTTTATACTTCCTCTTTTGGAAAATTTTCTGGGCTAGTTTCAGTATTTATTTTTCCATGTGAAGTTCAGATTCCTTCTGTCACATTCCTTACCCATTGGCAAAAAAACTGGTTAGATTTCTAATTATAATTATATAGAATTTACATATTAACTTGAGAATGTTTGAAATTCTATGATATTGGATAATAAAAACATTACTCACTATTCTTTCTAATTTATTTTTAACCTTCAATAAGATTTTGAATTTTTTTTTACTTAAATACTATGATTTCTTGTTAAATTTTTTCTTGGAATTTTAATTTCTGTTTTATTATTTTTAATGCATTTTTATCTTTCCACTTTCAACTAATGATTACTGTAATTGAGAAGTTGTAAATATCCATATTACCTTATTAATTCTAATTATTCATATTATCTTATTAATTCTAGATTTTAATAACTAGATTTCAGTGGCTTCTCTTAGGTTTACTAAGGATGCAATCATATCTTCTACTAAAAGATAATTTTATCTCTTCTTTTTCAATGAGTAATTCAACTTATTTCATTTTCTTGCTTTATTGCATTAGTTAAAACCTCCAAAAGAATGTTAAATAATGATAATAGTAGAATTATGCATTGTATCTGAATTTAATAAAATGTTTTCAATATTTCACCATTTAATATAATGTTTACTGTTGGTTTTAATATATAGATTTTTATTATATTTGAATATATTCTCACATAAAGATTTTATTAGTAATAGCTTCTGAATTTTAGAAAATACATTTTGGGCATCCATTGATTGAATAAATTATATTTGTTGATATAATTTATTATGGTGGTAAAAGTCCAAATTTTGAATCTTTTAAAAATTTTTGTTACTCGTGGTATATTATTCTTTTACTACTTTGTCAAATTTAATTTGTTAATACCTTTTAAATTCATGTTTTAGCTAAATTACACTGTCTTATCAGGTTTTGAAATTAAGGTTCTTCAGCTTCATAATCTGAATTGAGAAACTTTGGTTTGTATTGATTCAAAGTGTTGTGCCTCCAAGTATGGCTTTTAGACCAGTAGCATTGACACTGCCTAAGCACTTAAAATGGCAAAATCACATGCTTCCACAGATCTACTGGATTAAAATCTGCAGTTTGACAAGATCCCTAGGTGATTAGTATGTACATTAAAGTTTGAAAAGCACTAGTGTAAATAACATAGTGTTTATCCACTTTTTAAAATTCACATCACACTCAGCCAAAAAACTGGTTGTGACACCTATTTGAAAATGATAGATCACTGATTTCTTCCCAAATATTTCTTATATGCCTGATCCATCATATTTCTACCTCTTCTTGAGCCAAATGTGACTGTTATATTTTGCTAGGTAATCATGTTTCTTCTCACTTTTCCCTATGAATAGGTCTCAGCATAGATGTTCTAGTCTCCAAGGATACCTTCCCAGCACCTGTAGCCCTGCCTCTGTGTCCATACTCCCTGCTCCTTTAGCACTCTCCTCTCCCTCTGTCATCATACTTATATTTTATTATTATGTCTTCTTTAGCTGCCTTTCCCCTCTGGTAGATTATCATATCTAGAAAAGAGGATATGATGTCTGTCTTGTTCATTTTTGTATGCCTGGCATCAAAAAAATCTCTGACACACAGTAGGCATTCAAAAAATATGCTGAATGACAAATGGATGCATGGATGGATGGATGGATGGATGGATCGTTGGGTAGGAAAGCAGACATACTTAAAGGTAGTGGCCGATACAAGATTATCTTTGTATCCCTTGCATATTTCACAGCATCATGCATACTTCCTGGCCCATGAAGACCACTCAAATTCCCTTTCAAAATATAAACTGCTGGAGGAGACAAGGTGGTGGAGTAGAAGGAGGTGTTCTCACTCCCTCTTGTGAGAACACCAGAATCACAACTACCTGCTGAACAATCATCGACAGGAAGACACTGGAATTCACCAAAAAAGATACCCCACATCCAAAGACAAAGGAGAAGCCACAATGAGATGGTAGGAGGGGCACAATCACATAAAATCAAATCCCATAACTGCTGGGTGGGTGACTCACAGACTGGAGAACACATACCACAGAAGTCCACCCACTGGAGTGAAGGTTCTGAGCCCCACATCAGGCTTCCCAACCTGGGGGTCCAGAAATGGGAGGAGGAGTTCCTAGAGAATCAGATTTGAAGCCTAGTGGGATTTGATTGCAAGACTTTGACAGGACTGGGGGAAACAGAGACTCCACTCTTGGAGGGCACACACAAAGTAGTGTGTGCATCAGGACCTAGGGAAGGAGCAGTGACCCCAGGGGAGACTGAACCAGACCTACCTGCTAGTGTTGGAGGGTCTCCTGTAGAGGTGGCGGTGGCTGTGGCTCACTGTGGTGACAAGGACACTGGCAGCAGAAGTTCTGGGAAGTACTCCTTGGCGTGAGCCCTCCCAGAGTCTGTCATTAGCCCCACCAAAGAGCCCAGGTAGGCTTCAGTGTTGGGTTGCCCCAGGTCAAACAACCAACAGAGAGGGAACCAAGCCTCACTCATTAGCAGTCAAGCAGATTAAAGTTTTACTGAGCGCTGCCCAGCAGATCAACAGTCAGCTCTATCCACCACCACTCTCTCACATCAGGAAACTTACACAAGCCTTTTCGATAGACTCAGCCATCAGAGGGCAGACAGCAGAAGCAAGAAGAACAACAATCCTGCAGCCTGTCGAACAAAAACCACATTCACAGGAAGATAGACAAGATGAAAAGCCAGAAGGCTATGTACCAGATGAAGGAACAAGATAAAACCCCAGAAAAACAACTAAATGAAGTGGAGATAGGCAACCTTCCAGAAAAAGAATTCAGAATAATGATAGTGAAGATGATCCAGGACCTCGGAAAAAGAATGGAGGCAAAGATTGAGAAGATGTAAGAAATGTTTTACAAAGACCTAGAAGAATTAAGGAACAAACAAACAGAGATGAACAATACAAAGACTGAAATGAAAACTACACTAAACGGAATCAAAAGCACAATAACTGAGGCAGAAGAACAGATAACTTACCTGCAAGACAGAATGGTGGAATTCACTGCTACAGAACAGAATAAAGAAAAAAGAATGAAAAGAAATGAAAATAGCCTAAGAGACCTCTGGGACAACACTAAATGCAACAACATTTGCATTATAGGGGTCCTAGAAGGAGAAGAGAGAGAGAAAGGACCTGAGAAAATATTTGAAGAGATTATAGTCGAAAACTTCCATAACATGGGAAAGGAAATAGCCACCCAAGTCCAGGAAGCACAGAGAGTCCCATACAGGATAAACCCAAGGAGAAACATGCTGAGACACATAGTAACCAAACTGGCAAAAATTAAAGACAAAGAAAAATTATTGAAAGCAGCAAGGGAAAAACGACAAATAACATACAAGGGAACTCCCGTAAGGTTAACAGCTGATTTCTCAGGAGAAATTCTACAAGCCAGAAGGGAGTGGCATGATATCCTTAAAGTGATGAAAGGGAAGAATCTACAACTGAGATTACCCTACCTGGCAAGGATCTGATTCAGATTCGATGGGGAAATCAAAAGCTTTACAGA
Organism: Delphinus delphis; assembly: GCF_949987515.2. NCBI lineage: Eukaryota > Metazoa > Chordata > Mammalia > Artiodactyla > Delphinidae > Delphinus > Delphinus delphis. The sequence goes on along the minus strand of NC_082684.1, from coordinate 116,205,872 downwards.
CAAGCAAAAGCTAAGAGAATTCAGAACCACTAAACCAGCTCTACAACAAATGCTAAAGGAACTTCTCTAAGTGGGAAACCAAGAGAAGAAAAGGACCTACAAAAACAAAAACAAAGCAATTAAGAAAATGGTCATAGGAACATACATATCGATAATTATCTTAAACATGAATGGATTAAATGTTCCAACCAAAAGACAAAGGTTTGAAGAATGGATACAAAAACAAGACCCATATATATGCTCTGTACAAGAGACTCATTTCAGACCTAGGGACACAGACAGACTGAAAGTGAGGGGATGGAAAAATATATTCCATGCAAATGGAAATCAAAAGAAAGCTAGAGTAGCTATACTCATATCAGATAAAATAGACTTTAAAATAAAAAATGTTACAAGAGACAAGGAAGGACACTACAAAATGATCAAGGGATCAATCAAAGAAGAAGATATAACAATTATAAATATATATGCTTCCAACATAGGAGCACTTCACTACATAAGGCAACTGCTAACAGCTAAAAAAGAGGAAATCAACAGTAACACTATAATAGTGGGAGACTTTAACACCTCACTTACACCAATGGACAGGTCATCCAAAATGAAAATAAATAAGGAAACAGAAACTTTAAATGGCACAATAAACCAGATAGATTTAATTGATATTTATAGGACATTCCATCCAAAAATAGCAGATTACACTTTCTTCTCAAGTGCACATGGAACGTTCTCCAGGACAGATCACATCTTGGGTCACAAATCAAGCCTCAGTAAATTTAAGAAAATTGAAATCATATCAAGCACCTTTTCTGACCACAACACTATGAGATTAGAAATGAATTGCAGGGAAAAAAATGTAAAAAACACAAACGCATGGAGGCTAAACAATACATTACTAAATAACCAAGAGATCACTGAAGAAATCAAAGAGGAAATGAAAAAATACCTAGAGACAAATGACAATGAAAACACGATGATCTAAAACCTATGGGATGCAGCAAAAGCAGTTCTAAGAGGGAAGTTTACAGCTATAAAAACCTACCTTAAGAAAAAAAAAATCTCAAATAAACAATCTAACCTTACACCTGAATGAACTAGAGAAAAAAGAACAAACAAAACACAAAGTTAGCAGAAGGAAAGAAATCAAAAAGATCAGAGCAGAAATAAATGAAATAGACACAAAGAAAACAATAGCAAAGATCAATAAAACTAAAAGCTGGTTCTTTGAGAAGATAAACAAAATTGATAAACCATTAGTGAGACTTATCAAGGAAAAGTGGGAGAGGACTCAAATCAATAAAATTAGAAAGGAAAAAGGAAAAGTTACAACAGACACCGCAGAAATACAAAGCATCCTAAGAGACTACTACAAGAAACTGTATGCCAATAAAATGGACAACCTGGAAGAAATGGACAAAATCTTAGAAAGGTATAACCTTCCAAGACTGAACCAGGAAGAAATAGAAAATATGAACAGACCAATCACAAAGTAATGAAATTGAAACTGTGATTAAAAATCTTCCAACAAACAAAAGTCCAGGACCAGTTGGCTTCACAGATGAAATCTATCAAACATTTAGAGAAGAACTAACACCCATCCTTCTCAAACTCTTTCAAAAAATTGCAGAGGAAGGAACACTCCCAAACTCATTCTATGAGGCCACCATAACCGGATACCAAAACCAGACAAAGATATTACAAAAAAAGAAAATTACAGACCAATATCACTGATGAATATAGATGCAAAAATCCTCAACAAAATACTAGCAAACAGAATCCAACAACACATTAAAAGGATCATACACCATGATCAAGTGAGATTTATCCCAGGGATGCAAGGAATCTTCAATATACGCAAATCAATCAGTGTGGCACACCATATTAACAAATTGAAGAATAAAAACCATACGATCACCTAAATAGATGCACAAAAAGCTTTTGACAAAATTCAACACCCATTTATGATAAAAACTCTCCAGAAAATGGGCATAGAGGGAACCTACCTCAACAAAATAAAGGCCATATATGACAAACCCACAGCAAACATCATTCTCAATGGTGAAATACTGAAAACATTTCCTTTAAGATCAGGAGCAAGACAAGGATGCCTGCTCTCACCACTATTATTCAACATAGTTTTGGAAGTCCTAGCCACGGCAATCAGAGAAGAAAAAGAAATAAAAGGAAAACAAATTCGAAAAGAAGAAGTAAAACTTTCAATGTTTGCAGATGACAGATACTATACATAGAGAATCCTTAAAATGCCACCAGAAAACTACTAGAGCTTATCAATGAATTTGGTAAAGTTGCAGGTACACAATTAATGAACAGAAATCTCTTGCATTCCTATACACTAATGATGAAAAATCTGAAAGTGAAATTAAGGAAACACTCTCATTTACCATTGCAACAAAAAGAATAAAATACCGAGGAATAAACCTACCTAGGGAGACAAAAGACCTGTATGCAGAAAACTGTAAGACACTGATGAAAGAAATTAAAGATGATACCAACAAATGGAGAGATATACCATGTTCTTGGATTGGAAGAATCAATATTGTGAAAATGACTATACGACCCAAAGCAATCTACAGATTCAATGCAATCCCTATCAAATTACCAATGGCATTTTTTGTGGAGCTAGAACAAAAAATCTTAAAATTTGTATGGAGACATAAAAGACACAGAATAGCCAAAGCAGTCTTGAGGGAAAACAACAGAGCTGGAGGAATCAGACTCCCTGACTTCAGATTATACTTCAAAGCTACAGTAATCAAGACAGTATGGTACTGGCACAAAAACAGAAATATACATCAATGGAACAAGATAGAAACCCAGAGATGAACCCACGCACCTATGGTTAACTAATCTATGACAAAAGAGGCAAGGATATACAATGGAGAAAAGACAATCTCTTCAAAAAGTGGTGCTGGGAAAACTGGACAGCTACATGTAAAAGATTGAAATTAGAACACTCCCTAACACCATACACAAAAATAAACTCAAAATGGATTAGAGAGCTAAATGTAAGACCGAACACTGTCAAACTCTTAGTGGAAAACATAGGAAGAACACTCTTTGACATAAATCACAGCAAGATCTTTTTTGATCCACCTCCTAGAGTAATGGAAATAAAAACAAAAATAAACAAATGGGACCTAATGAAACTTAAAACTTTTGCACAGCAAAGGAAACCATAAACAAGATGAAAAGACAACCCTCAGAATGGGAGAAAATATTTGCAACCGAATCATCAGACGAACGATTAATCTCCCAAATATATAAACAGCTCATGCACCTGAATATCAACAAAACAAACAACCCAATCCAAGAATGGTCAGAAGACTTAAATAGACACTTCTCCAAAGAAGACATACAGATGGCCAAGAAGCCCATGAAAAGCTGCTCAATATCACTAATTATTAGAGAAATGCAAATCAAAACTTCAGTGAGGTATCACCTCACACTAGTTAGAATGGACATCATCAGAAAATCTACAAACAACAAATGTTGGAGAGGGTATGGAGAAAAAGGAACCCTCTGGCACTGTTGGTGGGAATGTAAGTTGATACAGCCACTACAGAGGACAGTGTGGAGGTTCCTTAAAAAACTAAAAATAGAATTACCATATGATCCAGCAATCCCACTACTGGGCATACACCCAGTAGAAAAGCATAATTAAAAAAGACACATGCACCCCAATGTTCATTGCAGCACTATTTACAATAGCCAGGTCACAGAAGCAACCTAAATGCCCATCGACAGACGAATGGATAAAGAAGTTGTGATACATATATACAATGGAATATTACTCAGCCATAAAAAGGAACGAAATTGGGTCATTTGTTGCTATGTGGATGGATCTAGAGACTGTCATACAGAGTGAAGTAAGTCAGAAAGAGAAAAACAAATGTCATATATTAACACATGTATGTGGAACCTAGAAAAATGGTACAGATAAACCTGTTTGCAGGGCAGAAGTTGAGACACAGATGTAGAGAACAAACGTATGGACACCAAGGGGGGAAAGCCGTGGGGGGGTGGGGATGGTGGTGTGATGAATTGGGTGATTGGGATTAACATGTATACACTGATGTGTATAAAATTGATGACTAATAAGAACATGCTGTGTAAAATATAAATAAAATAAAATCAAAAAATTAAAAAAAATAAGATAAAATACTTTGTAAACTAAAAATTGATATAATGATGGTGCTTGAGGATAGAATGACAAATGAACAAGTCATAGTCTCCAGCGAAGCCTGCTTACAATGTGGTAACTTATTTTGTTTTAATTTGCTTAGTCATATCGTTTAGAGAATTTTGGAACTCCCCTTAGGGTTTCAACTTTCATACCTACTTGTGTAAATCCTCAGGCACAGAAAATCATCACGTAAAAGATAGGTTTCACTTCAGAATCAGACAAGAATAATTTACTGACAGGACTAGAAAATAACTATTTGATAGTCAAGGTTCGCAAAAACAATCTTAAGTTAAAAAATCAAATACATATAAGGAATAACAAAGCCAACTTTCTAATGGTATACCAAAGTCAGTGCTGAAAACATGATTGTCTAGAATGTGTTGAAGGATGGAGCAAATGCATGACCCTGGAGAGGCACGTATTGAGGGTCACCCTGGGGCACTGGTGAGGTTCCAGTTTCTGTATTGGAACATTATCTCATTTATTCTTTCTAGGCATTCCTCAGTCCATGGACAGATTATTTCCAAAAGGTGGTTTTAAAATTGTTTATAATTCATAATATTGCTCCTATGAGGGATGTGTTGGTATCCCAGGACAGACCACAGGAAGCTATTGGGTGGCTATGTAATGGAATCATGATGCTGAGATGACTGACCGCATAGTGCATCTAGAGTGTTATCTGATCATGTGGGACCCCCCGAACAAATATTGAAGTAGACACTTGTATCGGTCAGGACTCTCCAGAGAAACAAACTAATAGGATATGTGTGTGTATGTGTGTATTTATTTTTAGAACTGACTTATAGAATTGTTAGGCTGGCAAATATGATATCCAAAAGGCAGGGCAATAGGCTAAATTCTCAGGCAAGTGTTGATGTTGTGGTCCTGAGTCCAAAATCTGTAGGACAGACCAGCAAGCTAGAGACTCAGGCAGTCTGGAGTCAGAATTCCTTCTTTTCTGGGAAATATCAGGCTTTGATCTTGAGGCCTTGAAATGATTTGATGAATCCCACCCTCATAATAGAGGGCAGTCTCCTCTACATTGTGTCAGCTGATTGTAGATGTCAGTCACATCTGCAAAATACTTTCACAGCGACATTGACACTCAGACTTGACCAAACCACTGGGCACCACAGCCCAGCCAAGCTGACAAGTAAAAGTAAACCTCCACAAGGTGCTTGTCCACCTGTCCCATTTCACAACCACTGCCCACCCTCCCGTGGCTTTGTGCTACTCTAAGCCTTCCTCACATGCTCTCTATTCAAGCTTTCCACAAGTTTCTCCTGGTCTTTACCCTTCCCCTAGAAAAAAACACTCATTATTTCAGAACGCAAAATTTATGAAAAAAGCAACATGGATGGACATTATGCTAAGTGAAATAAGTCAGAGAAAGAAAAGTAATGTATATCACTTATATGTGAAATCTAAAAAATACAACAAACTAGTGAATATAACAAAAAAGAAGCGGATTCACAGATATAGAGAACAAACTAGTGGTTACCATGGGGTGGGGCAATATAGGGGTAGGGGAGTGAGAGGTACAAACTGTTAGCTGTAAAATAAGCTATAAGGATATATTGTATGACACAGGGAATATAGCCAATATTTTATAATAATTATAAATGGAGTATAATCTTTAAAAAGTGTGAATCATTATATTGTAGACATGTAACATATAATATTGTACAGCAACTATACTTCAATTAAAAAATAAAATTAAAAAAAGCAACCTAGCAATCTGGTCAGGCTAGCTTATACTAATATGTGAGTGATAGAATTTCAGGAATCAAAGTCAAATCTTTCTGCATTTTTGGATTAGAGGAGGAGGAATTTGTAGGAATAATTTGCACTAAATGAGGGAGTCACAAAACACTTGAGGAGGGAAGCTGGCAGATGATAGAAGTGAGGAAAGGGGGCTCGGTCTAGAACAATACATCGGGGTTGAAAAGAATCACAGGCAATCGAACAGTGCCTAACCCAGCTCATAAATGGCCAGTCCTTGCCCCATGGAAGCAGTCCCAGTGTTGCCAGATTTTTTTCAGGTTTTCAAGAAAAGCTGGAATTCTAGATTTTTATGTGAAATTTCCCAATAACAAAATCACTCTGCTAGCTGCCAGTTCGAGACTGCTCCCCTAGCATTTTTCTTTGCTGTCTCTTTTTTTCTTGTAACTCTACGTTCTCACATTATCAAACAGTTCGGGGTTTCCACAGTATAACTCAGCCAACCCCAGCAGGAAGTCAGGGGAGAAGGAACAGAGAGGAGAAAGTGGGAAAGGACTTATGCCTATGGCTCATTGGTCCAAAGCCAGGTGTTTCTATATTAGGGATTTTTTTTGCAAAGTCCTTCCCCCTATACCAGGGTCTGGTGGGCTTCGCCATGCACGTGGGGTTCATAAATCAGGCTTTTTTTTTTTTTTAATAAAATCTCATTCATGTTGCAAGTCTGCTGAGAGCTCTCAAAGGCACACAGTTCCTCTGGGATCAGTGATTGACAGAGCTTCTTCAGGACCAGGACACAGGTCATACCACACACAGGATCCTCAGAGAATAATCACACCATCCTAATCAGACCAGCTTCCAAAAGGAGGACAGAACAAGCAACCATCGTCCACTTATTATTTAGTAATTTCTACAGGCAGAGGTGTTTCCATATCTCTTCATCTATGTTTATTGAAGAAAATGCCCAGGTCTCTCAGGTTGGAAAGGGTCTTAGCAACTCTCGAGGGAGGGGCAGAGATGCCTGTCCCATCAACCCCTGTGGTCTGACACTGACCCTACGAACCGGGCCTAAGGTGGTGCTGACCTCCCTTCAGACTGATAAGATTCACCTGAGGGGGCTGTGAAGCATACAGACCCCTAGGTCTCAATCCAGAAAGTCCCATCCAATACATTTACCAAAAAATCTCCTTTTAAAAGTGCCCCAGATGAGGTGAACTGAGGAGGAAACTTCAAGCACACCGTCCTCTGGGAAGAAAAGTAATATATTTGGGGAACTGCTGAGCAGCGGTTGTGGGTGGCGTGGGTGTCCCTTCTAAGCTGGAGGATCTACTTCAGTAGTAATAAATGATGCTTGGCAGTTCATCTAAGAGTCACCAAAACACCAACTATGTAAAACTGAAAGTTTTTACGTAGAAGGACCCAGTTGTCTTCTCTTAATTGAGAGGCCAGGGATGGATTTCCATAAAAACTGGATTTCATGCCTTCTGTTCTTTCTTCCATGGAACTCCAAACACTTTTACAGAATATTGTGATGGGAAAATTTACCCTGCAATAGACAATTATCCATAGTATGTCTTCACAGTGGTCAAGCAGGGAAGTTCACACACTGTTGCTTATCTCTTTTCACACACCGAAATTCATTTTCCGAAGAATGGAACAAAACTCACCAGGCCTTGAAATAAAAATAGTGATGCAAAAAAAAAAATAAATAAATAATGATGCAGTGCTTAAAGAAAGATTTGAATTTAATTCCAAGTCTTCGTAGATAAGTGCTTAAAACACATGCTGTCCTTTATTTGTTACTTTATTTTTTTTATTATTTTCTTAATTCTTTATTGGAGTATAATTGCTTTACAATGGTGTGTCAGTTTTTGCTCTATAACAAAGTGAATCAGCTACACATATACACATGTTCCCATATCTCTTCCCTCTTGTGTCTCCCTCCCTCCCACCCTCCCTATACCACCCCTCTAGCTGGTCACAAAGCACCGAGCTGATCTCCCTGTGCTATGCGGCTGCTTCCCACTAGCTAGCTATTTTACATTTGGTAGTGTATATATGTCCATGCCACTCTCTTGCTTTGTCACAGCTTACCCTTCTCCCTCCCCATATCCTCAAGTCCATTCTCTAGTAGAATGGACTTTCTCTCTCTATTCTCTCTCTATTCCTGTCTTACCTCTAGGTTCTTCATGACATTTTTTTTCTTAAATTCCATATATATGTGTTAGCATACGGTATTTGTCTCTCTCTTTCTGACTTACTTCACTCTGTATGACAGACTCTAGGTCTATCCACCTCATTACAAATAGCTCAATTTCATTTCTTTTTATGGCTGAGTAATATTCCATTGTATATATGTGCCACATCTTCTTTATCCATTCATCCGATGATGGACACTTAGGTTGTTTCCATCTCCAGGCTATTGTAAATAGAGCTGCAATGAACATTTTGGTACATGACTCTTTTTGAATTATGGTTTTCTCAGGGTATATGCCAAGTAGTGGGATTGCTGGGGCATATGGTAGTTTTATTTGTAGTTTTTTAAGGAACCTCCATACTGTTCTCCACAGTGGCTGTATCAATTTACATTCCCACCAACAGTGCAAGAGGGTTCCCTTTTCTCCACACCCTCTCCAGCATTTATTGTTTCTAGATTTTTTGATGATGGCCATTCTGACTGGTGTGAGATGATATCTCATGGTAGTTTTGATTTGCATTTCTCTAATGATTAATGATGTTGAACATTCTTTCATGTGTTTGTTGGCAGTCTGTATATCTTCTTTGGAGAAATGTCTATTTAGGTCTTCTGCCCATTTTTGGATTAAGTTGTTTGTTTTTTTGTTATTGAGCTGCATGAGTTGCTTATAAATTTTGGAGATTAATCCTTTGTCAGTTGCTTCATCTGCAAATATTTTCTCCCATTCTGAGGGTTGTCTTTTCATCTTGTTTATGGTTTCCTTTGCTGTGCAAAAGCTTTGAAGTTTCATTAGGTCCCATTTGTTAATTTTTATTTCCATTTCTCTAGGAGGTGGGTCAAAAAGGATCTTGCTGTGATTGATGTCATAGAGTGTTCTGCCTATGTTTTCCTCTAAGAGTTTGATAGTTTCTGGCCTTACATTTAGGTCATTAACCCATTTTGAGTTTATTTTTGTGTATGGTGTTAGGGAGTGATCTAATCTCATACTTTTACATGTACCTGTCCAGTTTTCCCAGCACCACTTATTGAAGAGTCTGTCCTTTCTCCACTGTACATTCCTGCCTCCTTTATCAAAGATAAGGTGTCCATATGTGCGTGGGTTTATCTCTGGGCTTTCTATCCTGTTCCATTGATCTATCTTTCTGTTTTTGTGCCAGTACCATACTGTCTTGATTACTGTAGCTTTATTACTTTAGATAAACAACCACAGACATATCTACTAGGGGTTCAGCTGTTAGTGCAAATGAATAAGAGAATTGTGTCTGCCTCTGAGGGACTTTTTTTATGTACCTGACAGTCAAATACAGTGTTCTCTGCAACAACTCTAGGGAAACTGTTTGTTTACCATCTCAGAAACCCTTTGGTGCACGCACTGCAAAGGATAACTCTTCATCTGCTCATCTGCAAGGCTATAGAGCTAAAGACCCTAAAATCCTGCTAAAATGAGAGATTTGGCTTATCTATGGAAAGGAAAGTATTTGAGGCAAGTAAGATTAGCAACTTACTCTATCTGGAAGGTATTATTTTTACCGGGCTCTTCTGAATGTTTACACATTACATGCCTGATGCAATAATTTATTAGATAACAGGCCCTTTTCTATTCCTCATCTGCAGGGACTGATAAAAAATGCCATTTTCAGGCATTGAAATTGGAGAATAAGGGGAAAAGCCTTGTTAATGCTTTCTGTTTTTTAAAAAGTCTTCATGCAGAGAATCTCAACCTAAAGCATACTGGGGTAATCTAGAAAGCTTTCTAGGGCACGAACCCATGTTCTCTGCATCAGCAGGCTGACTCTCAAACACCGCGCCACCAGGGAAGCTCTAGAAAGCTTTTTAAAAATGTTAATAGTTCAGCCTCACCCCAGACAATGAAAACAAATTCCCTGGAGCTGACCAGATAATTTAAACCTCTCCCAGGTGAGCCTAGGGCAGCTAGTCCTAGAAACCCTATACATAGGAAGTCATGCTGAGGGGTTGCCTCTCAGGTGAGACCCTTTGAGAAGATGCGCTTCTGGTAGGCACCTCAATACCTAAAAACCTGAACCAGGCTCACAGCAACAAATTCTGAAGTGTCTGAGTGAGGTTCCTCTAACAAAAGAGTAGACAGTAAGAGGTCATTCTGAGCAAACAAGGGCACTTTTATTTAAGGTATGTTAATTCTAGGAATCATTTTGAAATATAAGGATCGACAGGTTTAGTTTGAATCTGGGGGCAGGAAGGGGGATCTAAGCAGAGTCTCAGTTGCGTTCAACAAATGTTATATCTTCCTTCTCTCTAAAGAGTGACCCCTCCCACCACCCTCATCTACCCACCATTATCTTGGAAGGCAGGATGGAGTAAGCAATGGCATCAGTTATATACAACAGGGCTGGTCACTTATAAGGCGCTCCTCCTTCATCCTCTATATGAGCACTTGCAGCTACTTGTCTGTATTAGTTGCGAAGCATCAGGTTGGAAGAGTGGTTTTACCAAGGAAAAGAGGACCAAACTGGAACCAAAAGAGCCAGGTGTATTTGTGCTAGCTGGGCACTTGGGCAAAATGCTCAACAAAGGCTAGTGGATAACCCTCTTCTCTTTCCATGCAGATATAGGTAAAATTTAGATGGGGTGATGATGGAAACAAAACAAGAAACAAAAATGCCACCTAATAAGTTGCCCTGGCATATCAATTAATGTACCACCTGTGGAGAACTCAGGCTACAAAGAAAAATCAATCCTCCCTTCAACTCCAAGTCAAAGCCTACATCAGTTCCCAACGGAATCTCGTCCTAACAGGAGGTCACATTCCCCTCCCCCCGAGGTAGAATTATGACAAATTTTGTTCAGAAGTTCTCAAGATTTTTCATTTTGTTTAGTCTTATATTCCGAACAGAATAAATTATAAACTCTCTGAAAATCTCCAGATGTTTGTAAACTAAAAGTCAAAGAAGTGATTGAATTGTTTGTGCCTCTCCAGAACCCAAGCTCACTCTTCCAGCTCCGGTATTCTAATTTCCTCAAAGATCTGTATAAGCAGTGAATGCTGGCAACTCGTTCCCACAAGTGGTCTGGTAGAGTTTGGGACCCCAGTGGGAGGCGGGTTCCTGTTCCAGCAAGGGTGACCAGCAACAAAGGGGCTTCACGGGGCTGTTACAGGAGGTGACCCAAGTTAATGGAGTATAACACTCTCCTCCTGGCTCATCCCCAGGCAGGTTTCGGCTAGCAACTCAGACATCATCTCCCAGACCAGCCACTCCCAGGATTTCTAGAATATTACCCTTTTACTCCCCATGGCATTCCTCTCCACCTTCCATTTTCTGGCTTATTTATTGATTTATCATTTATCATTTTTCTCCCTTCCAAAGAATGACAGAGTAACTAAAAGAGGGACCTCACATGCTCTGTTCACTTCCTTATCCTCAGCCCCAGCACTGTGCCAGGTATAATAGCCACTCAGTAAATACCCACCGAAGGAATGAAGTGATAAACAAAGACATGGGTGGTCGAGGTAACTAGACCAGGCAGACAGTGGATGGTGAGTTTCCCAGACCATCTGATGGGCTCTGGTGTGGAGAGAGTCTGGAGAATTGGGGGCCTGCATGAGTCTGGACAGCAGCCCAGAGGAAATGAAGAGGTTGGAGAGGAGATACTCCAGACCCTTTTTAGTCACTCAACAAGCATGAATGCAACACTAATTTTTGGAGACTCTACTATAGCCCATCATTGGGATGACAAAAATAATTATCACATGGCACATGCCAAGTCTGAGGCAGGGAAACCAGTTTATAAACAAAAACATTTTGGGGGAGATGTTTATAACAATGAACATCATCATCATATCTCATATTTATTGTAAAGTCAAGTCCTCTCCACGGATCAACTCATTTAATCCCCC